>NC_141563.1:11250000-12500000 GCF_036417535.1 Chlamydotis macqueenii | reverse complement strand
ACACGCACAGAATAAAGAATTTTAAAAGTTGAAGAAAAAAGGCTAGAGGACAGCCAAACTGCACATCACTCCATGAGGTCATAGTGCAATCCCTCTATCCCTCAAATGCCTCACGCCAGCAGGGAATATTAAAAATGGCTTGTGTTTACTGCATTGACCCCCCTTCCAGTGACAGTTGGTCCTTACAGGATTATTATAAAAACATATATGATTTCCTGGTGCTTTTCACACTTCAGTAAAGTAGTATTCGAACAGATATGCTCCTCCACACAAGGAGCTAGAAGTGCCTGTAAACAAGGCACCTTAGAACCCTTTATTTCAAAATTTGATTTATACTGCTTCTCAGTTTCATCTGTGAACAGCTTTGGAATGGTAAGAAATACCTTCAGAAAACACATGTGAAGACCAGAATCTAACCAAATAAAGAAATAATACGCTATAGTTGAACACACAAAGGAAATGGGATATTTATGATGCTTTTAGTCATTCAAGAGCAAGACCAGGCTAACAGCCATAACCATGCCATGATCCACGGGAACTTGCATTTCATTACATTTCATGCAGCTGTTTTCTTAGCAATGTAATGTCAAGAAAACTTGTCAGCTCTGTTCTGCAACAGGCATGGCTAAACTAACTAATTTGTCTTTTCTCCTTTGACCTGACCCTTCTGTTGTCTTTGAAGATTCTTAGAAAGCATAAGATTAATTTTGAAGTTATCGTTCCCTTTCCAACATCTGAATTTATAAACACTATAGTACAACTGCTATGTTTTTATAAGGATGTGTTCCAGGAAAACAAATATTTAATTGCTTAAGAACAACACACTCTTTCTTTCACTTCTCCTTCTAAAGCTTATAAATTTTTGCTACTAAAAAAATCTCTAGCAGTTGTTTCAGTGAAGGACAATACTCTCTACATAGTGCTGGCACTAGAAACTCAATATACAAAATGGAGCTTATGGGATATTAAGAACGAACAAGATTTATCCAAGCCTTCCCTTCCCCCAAACAGGTTTTTTTCCTTTAGTATTTATTTTACATTAAGAAAAAGCTTGTAAGAAAAATCTTCTTGCAAGAATGCTCTTCAATGTTTAAATCAAAACAGGAGAGACAAGAGTAAGCTCCTTTCTAATAATGTGAGCTCTTAAATTCATGTGGTCTAGGCCTTGGACTACCCTTTTCAATTTCCCCCCTACTAAATCTATTTAAAGATATACCAAAATAAAAATAAATTGATTTTGAAGAAGTCAGAGCTACTTCTGATAAAAGCTGAACAAGCCCAAGCCACCAAATACCACTGCATTTTTCCTAAAAAGAGGCTGTGCAAATACAGAAAAAAAAATAAAGCAACTCAAGCCACAACTACTTTACATTGACCGAAACAACTAACTTCTGCAGAAATGCTATGGCTGTAAGGAACTGTTACCGCTTGGTACATCAAGGACACTATGCAAGTCTGCCGTTGTGGTACTCTCAGCACTGAAATAAAGGAATTGGTCTTCAAGTTTATAATAAGGCACTGACAAAAGTCCTCCTGAAATCCAAGCACTCGCCCTCTCAATGCATTACAAATTAGAACGATGGTTTTAAAAAAAGGATAACCCCTACAGACAAATTCAACGTCCACTCGTACAGATTCTTTTAATGAAAACTTGCCCAAGCCAAATCACCTCATGCACAAGCCACTTTTAGAGAAAAAAAAAAAGAAAAAGGGCAACAGTTAAATAATAACAAAACTTCCAAAAGTTGTCCTTGGAGAGAGAATGAGCAGTTAACTCATGTGATTTAGTACCAGCCCTGGTGTCTTGATGCTTGCAACAGGCAGCATACTACAGCCAGCCATGGAAAAGACTGGAACTACTACTGCTGCTGAGTTACTACACAAGAAGAAAAAAAAAAAAACCACCCTCCCCCCCCAAAAAAAAACAAAACAAAAAAAACCAAAACCAAAAACGCACTCAAACAATGAAGAAAAATGCCACTGACAGAGCCAGAAGAAACAATATCCCATTATTTCTCTTATCTTGATTTGGACAAGATTTGCTGCAGTTAACCAAAACCACAAGATAATTGGCCTTTTATCAAAAGGGACCTCACCTCCTCAAAAAAACGTAGCAGCACAAAGAACTGCAATTACTTCTGCTGGAAGGGAAAGCATTTCCTTTTAACATTTGTTATGTCTGATAAGAGAGGAGGACTGTTGTTGAAATTGTGTAAATGCAAATAGAGGAGGCTGATGCTGCAAGAAAAATTAGATTAGATAAATTTACTTTCAGTGAGGAAAAGTTAACTAAAAATCCTGCAGTGATTTTTTATGCTTTCTTTTGCTCCCAATATGTTTTCAAATACGCATACTTTATAAACACTTGGTAAAAGCTCAAGTGCTGCGCAGTTTTGTTTTGAGGAGGAAAGTTAATCAGCTGGTTCCCCAAAAGAGAATGATCCTCAAGCAGGAGGCTAAAACATCTGTTCAACACACCAGCTGCAGCATTGACAAATAATGTCTGACTCTACAGTATTTTCCTTTTCACATCTTTCTTAAGTAGTATACGATTTTCACAGTAACTTGAAAGAGCTAACAGTAACACAATTTTGAAGTTGGGTGCTAAAGCTCATTCATTAAGTATTTATGTGCATTCATTTAATATTTGTAGTTTTAATGCCTATAGCTTGCACCTAAATACTTAATGAATCATAATAGCCTGAGTAATATTCCCCTGGCGTGAAACGTCTGCAAAATGAAATACGTGTCTGGGATGAGCTATGTTTACTCTAATTTCTGAAAAACTCTGATAATTTATCTCCTTATTTGCTTTCAAGAACACTGGAACAGAAGTCAGGTTTGAAAAACCTAGCCAGAACTAGTATGGATTAAGTTAGAAAAGTTAGCAGTAAGTATTCAACAGCCAGTGCGATGTTATGTATTTCTAATGCATTGCACCAATTCCATAAACCAGGCATTCCCTGTTGTTCGATCTTTCCCAAGACTGTTAGTTTAGCTAACTGTCAGCAGTCAGCTGGTGATTACTGTTTACAAGTGAAGTCTTACTATGAAGATCTACTCTGAATACTTTTTGCTTATATGCCTCCATAACAGGAAAACTGTATGGGGGATTTTTACTTTCAAAATCAAAACATTAAAGAAATAAAGTGACAAATATTAGCTGAAGTATTTCAGCAGTTATTAATAAGATAAAGAATTAGAACAATACATTAAAAATAAAAATTAAAGAGAAACTATCCAGCTAAACATCCAGCTACCTGAAGTAGTCTGGATGACAGCCTTACCTGGATATCATGACTCACTGTTTAATTATTTATTTTTTTAAACCCCCTTTTAAAAAAAGAGCATTAATATGTTCTTTACAGTGTATTTGACTTGTCTGAGTCTTTCCAAAGCTTAGCTGAGGCAGCTTTCCCTCAGGGAACAAAGCAACCGCCTCTTTTTGAGCACCATTTATCTCAAAATATGTAACATTTCAGTATTTCTGTGTTGCCCTGTAGGACTATGTGTCTAAATAGCAGATGAAATAGGAAAGTACTGAACTACTCATTGTAACAAGTGCCAATAAGGTTTTCCAAGTTGTCATTAATCACTCCAGTTAGCTTTGCTACGCATTTTAAGAAACTCCTCCCACAATATTCAATCAATCCCATGAAAAACAGAATATCTGAGGGTAGAAAAACAAGGAAGAGTAGGAGGCCTAAGAACAAGGAAAGCTGGTAACAGCAACAATTCACTAAATGATGATTTGTGAACTGTTTTCTGCACCATCTTCCTACCACAAAAATCTAACTCAAAACAGCTGGAAAAATACAAAAACTCAGTAATAAATGACACCTTCTGACCTGGCTCTGTCTTTAGCAAAGCTGTGGCTGATGCAGGCTGCGGCTCCCAGTTGCATGTTTCCTTTCACTAACAGAAGAACAGATACAGTTATGCTGCAATTAATCTATAATAGCTTATTTAAAAATTCAAAATCCACAGGCTATTATCCACAATGCTTAAGAAAGTACACACACAGTTAAAAACACTTAGTTGTTGAGAAGAAAGACACACTCAGTAATTTTTAAAATTAAAAAAGAACCCCAAAACTAAAGTTGTGCAAAGTCTACTACAGTAACACTGCTGGCTATGAAGATGTCTTTACTATACACCCAACATGGGTAAAAACTCTGGAGATGCGTGAATTGCAGAGGGATTTAGCACAAGCAACCCCTTCCCGAAATATAGGGCTTCAGGATCAGAACAGACTATTCATTCCCCACCAAAACAATAACAAAACTGCAAAGGGACACAAATTCCCATGGTGCTTGTGGTGTAATTCTGACAGAAGCATCCTTCTACTGTTTTCTTTCTACCACGAGCCAATTCACAAGAACAATTCTTGGAAACATAAATCAGCCTATTAAGCCTATTACCCTTTACTTGACATCACCAAGTGGTTGGGGTTTTTCTGTTTTGTTTTGGATTTTTACTGTGAGATTAGATTATCCTTCTTTTTTATCCCTCAGAAATCAGAAATTAATGATTTCCATTAAGAAATTAATTTGACTCTGGAAAAAAAAAAACCCAAAAAGTGAATTTATTGGCTTCTACTTGGATGCAATAAACAAACTGTACGTTTTCTAAAGAATCACTACCAGTAGAAACCTTTATTAGATAGCCAGAGAACTCTTTCACAGACTGGTAGGTAGCTTGTTTCTTTTTAAAAAGTATTCATAGTGGAATCTGCAAGCGTATTTATGGCCACTAAATCACAACGTCAATGGAACAGTTACTACTTTTTCACAGACTTCAAAGTTTGATATTGGAGTCATACTTTGAACAATGTTCTCTTGCTTTACAAATATCATATTTTTGAAGATTAAAGAAAGACTAATCATCCAGGAAACTGTATCTAGGTGACGTCAAGGAAACCCAAATAAAGCCAGAATCCAGCTCTTAAGCAAAAAAACACACATAAAGCATGGCTCCCTTTTTACAACCATAATGTTTTTCTCTGAGTAATTTCAGTGACCAAGAATTATTCCTGTCAAGGATGGAATTTTGATAGTGCCACACCTTTTCTCTCCACAGGTTATCCTACCTTCTAATAAATTAATTATTTGCCTGAAGATCAAAAGAGCTTCTGTACACAAGGTCTGCTTTAGGCGATGTTACCAATACCACACAATGTCAACTATTTTGACCAAGACAGACAATAAAATCAATTATTGCCAAATGAGAACATGAAAGCTTGAAATTGTTCCTCTATCTTTTTATAACATGGAACTTTTAAGTGAGACTATGAAACGCCATACACTGACAGTGGTCCCTAACTGATAATAAACAGATACCCAGATAAGTAAAATGTCTCAGTGAACAGTACCCAGGTGCTGCGTTTTTTTGTCATTCACCTTTCATATGTAGGAGAGTGACAGGTGTAGACACAAATGGGAAGAAAACACTCAGTTCTGACCCAACAGTGCTTTCAGTTTTGTCTCTTCCACACACACAAACATCCTGACCACCCAAAACACGTGAACTACCTTTTTAACCAGGAATTAGGTAACAACGTACCAAAACAGTTTTTGGTGCGTAAGTGCTCAGCCTTTGTACCAGGTCAGAGAGAATACGGCTCCCATACAGTACTAAGGTTTGCAAACTTACTGCTATTTTAAACTTACAGTTGTTACCTTTCTTCTACTTGTAGGTCTGCAAGAAATAACATTGCTCCAGGGCAAGTGCCTGGGACAAGCTCCCATTGAGAACTCCAGGTATAGTCTAAACAACATCTCTAGAACATGTAGTACCTCTTTTACCCAGTCCATACATAGCTTTTGATACAACTCTTAAATACCAGTTTTCTTGTTTTCTTAAGAATGCCTAAAAAGGTGAGTTATTTTCAAAATTAGTATAAAGTTAAAAGAAACTCAAACTAGCTACAATCTATTTAACTCAAGCACAGCACCGCCAGAAGTTTCACACACACTATTTGGTGTTTCATGTTGTTTTTCCTTTCACTCTTTAAGGCAGTGGTTTCCATAGGTCAGTTCAGAGAATATAACGAAGCATGGTCCATGGCAATTCATGTTGCAACTCCATTTTTAATTTAGGGGACTCCACTCCCCAGCAATTAGTGGTTTTGTTCAGGGCTCCAGAGTTCAGAGATCAAGTTGACAGGCTCTGTTCTGGCACAGAATACAGCTGGCACATTTTCCACCAAGACCTCCTTCTCAACTATGAGATGGTTCAAATTGTTCTTTTATTTGTTTTGTGTTAGCCAGTTATTCAAAGGTCATCAAGTTGGCAGGAACCTGAAAACAAAAATATAAATTATTTTACTTTGGGTAGTAGCTACTTACATTCCACCATTTCACAGACTAGCCACCTGTTTAAATGTACATCATTAACGCCCGGTCTGTTTCAAAAAAAGGGGAGAAGGAAGGCAACTATCATTCAGCAGTACAAGTACACTTAGAGTTGTAGAAACTCCAGGTATAACCAAAATATTAAACTGCCGCATTGTTTATAATTTCATTATATGGCCTTAGATCTTATTAATTTTGATGACATTTAAGTTTTCAGCAAAACAATCTTAACATGATATATCTCAGCACCAAACTACACAAACAGAACTTTCTCACTTAAGTCCCAGCTAGAGAATTCCTGGCACACAGGTCAGTGATTGATGTATGCCCTCTAGTATTTTTAAGACTAATTAAAAAAAAAAAAAAAGTATAAACACTTGCCTGAGGTTTTCCCATGGGAAACCTGAATGCCTGCTGCAGACATCGCTCTCTTTCATGAAGATTAAAGCTAGCTTGCATTACAGTACTTTAAATCCCCATTTTCTGCCCATCAGGAATTTGCCTGACAGCAGCAACTCTTGTTTACTCAGGTTACTAAAGAGCCACTGCATTCCAGATGACTGTCAACAAATACCCAGTTTGGTCAGACTTGAAGTAACCATTTTCTTATTTCACATTTACCATTTACCTGTAGAAGCGAGAATCATCAACTGGGCTAAAAGTTCCACCATCAAAATTTAAAAGAGTAGCTATTAAAATAGTTGCCAATATTACTCAGCTGGGTAGGTGTCTACACCCTCTTGAAAGCACATTTAAAGATCCAGTCTTTCTTAGGCAGTCACACTGTTAACAAGCAAACAAGATCTTCCATTTTAAACCATCCCGCAAGGTACCTCTCTAGCAGAAGCACTGTTCAGGAGTCAAATCACAATCAACAGAAAAATTTTCCAGGATTACAAAAAAAAAATTTTTTTACTCATTTGGTAAACCAACCTTTGTAACCTATGTACTGTTTGTGTGAAGCACTGCTGCTTCTGTGGGAGCACCTATGCTGCAAGAACCCATAGAGTACAACTACAAACATGCCAGAAAACAGAAAACATGCAACAGATTATGGTAGCAGGGGTTTTGGCCTTTTAGTGGTAGTTTTTTTTCATTAATCCTCCCCTCCTTTTTTTCCTTTATAATCTCCTACAGTTATCTTCACTTTGCTGTCATATTTTCCACAGGAGACCCTGCCAAGATCCTCAAAGCCTGCTGCTTTTGCACAAGTTAGGGGCAGAATGCCTTAAACAAGTTTGCATTAAATAGTATTGTTAAGCCTTATTGAATAAAAGCTGTCCTCAGAGGGTAGTTTACAGGCCTGCCTGGAAGTCACCACTTTCTTGCATGCTCTTTGCCACTATTTGCTACTATTCCCACCTTCTCCAGACAGAAACACCATTTCCTCTCCTTTGCACCGTCTGAAATACTTTCAAGGGAGGTTCTGCAACCCTCCTTACTACTTAGATTTCTTTCAGAAGCAGAACTGAACAAGAAAGCACAAAAGGATCTGGAAAGCTCCTTTTGTTTCCCCTTAAAATTCAGTAGTACATTTGCTTTAAGAACTCCATAAACAAATGTGCAAAAGAAAAGAGATTTCAGGATGACAAAGCGGTAACTTCAAAAGGATCTTGCTGATGAAAAATGTCAGTAAGAATTTATGGGAACAGAATTTGATAGGTGTCAGTGACGTGCGGAAAACAGACTCCACAATCTGTAAGATTGTAAAGTAGGTATGTTTATTCAGCGCTGGGCAGCACGGGGCATTGCTCCTCCAAACGTGTGCAATGTGTTAAGCAACAGGTACAGTATTTACGCATCACAGACATCCATATTCATAGAATTCCCATGGACTTGGTTATATTAATTAGGTTTCTGAGAAATCATTATCATAAGTTTCCTCCCACGACAGGTTATTCCCCTATCTTTGCATCCATGTCATGTCTGTGCTCAGGAGTCACAGTCTCTCTGGTGGTTGTTCTCTCCTTATTACTATGTCCAGCTGCGTGGATTCAGACCTTAGTCCTGCTTTGTTCTTGCTGCCAGGGTGGTTTCTTGCTGACTTATCTTTGCTGGTTCCCAATTTCCTTGGTTATTCCACCCTATCAGTTGGTTCTAAACTTCTTAAATCCCCTCATCTTGGTCTCAGCCAGTGTGTCTGTACCCCCTCAGGATGTTCCCATCTAACTTACCTTAGCTCTTGCTAGAGCATCCTGAAAGTATCTCATTATGTTAAGTTTATGACTCTACTGTTCTCTCTCTCAAGGTTAGTAAATCATTGATCACTATTTATCAGCTTGATTCCTTGGTATTAATCCCTTCTTTCATCAGAGTAGTCATGTTTCTTTTTGATTAATGGAAAAATCCTATTTTTGCTTTCAAAGTCTGCCAAATGTAACCAGGACTGAACTTTAGAAATATATACAAACAACAGAAAACATGCATGCCCAAGACCTAATGAAACAGCACTATGGGAGAGTTATCTGGAATTGATATTGAATGCTATGGTTTACAGCTTTTTATATAACTGTAAAATAGCCTTTTTAACATGGGCAATGAAAAAAAAAAAAACTGCAACTAGGACAGATATTTGAGAGTATTCCTTCCATTTCCCCAGCTGCTTTACATTAGCCTCAAGATAGCCCCAAATCTTTCTTCATTAACACAGAAGCTCTGAGGACTAGTTTGCAAAGGAACAAACAGGAAAGCTAAGGTAAATCAATAAGCATGTGAAAACAATGTACAGGCTACTCAGAGTAGATGGCTTTTCATACAAAGTGATCAGTTACAGCTCGGTCATCTTTAAGACCTGTCAGTTCTGAGTTCTTCACAGCTCATATCTCTATTCAACATCTTACCCTCACCTGTTGTCTGTTGCTTTGGCAGGCAGCACTCAGGTGTTTAAACCAGAGCATTGCATTCATTCGGTTTCCAGCTTGAAATTTATATGAATTTCCTAGGTGAGAAAGGTAGGGAAAAAAACTGATAAAGAAATGCAAACAATACTATACTTAAATTCTACCCATATTCAAATAACTTTTAATTTAAACATTACGGAAAGATGCAATATCAGAAAGTTCATATAACTTTACACTTTGGTATCGGTGCAATTTGTTTGATCTAGTGAGAGAGAAGTCTCAGCTCGCTTGTCTTCCTTTCCAACATTCTAGATTTCAACTAACATCAGTGACAACTAGGAAAGAACAAAACATTTCTTAGAACCACAGACCAGAAATATTTTTGTTCATTGCCTTTACTACAATTTGTGTATAATATCATGTAATAATTTTAAATGAAGTGCTAGATAGCACTAAAATGCACTCTAGAAAGCTACATTGGAAAATATTTGATAATTGTTCCTAAACATTTTTATGTATTTCAGACTAATTTTTTCAGTGTCTGGTGTTATACAGAGCTTGCTTGGGTTCAAAAAGGCCAAGTATTACAAAAAGATCTCAGGTCACTCTTGCTGTGTTTAAGCTGACAAGCACTCATAATTTACGTGACTATCACTGGTGCTAGATTAGATGCAAGGGAAGAAAATGTACTAAGGCTTGAAGTAGGCAAAGCAATAATGTTGAGCTCCTTAATGATGCTCTTTCTGCATAGTTTAAAGCGCTAAGGAAAAGCAACAATTTCTTCAGTTTAAACTGAAACCAGGGTGCTACACTGGAGTAACAGAAATTAAGGCCTCTCTGCAAAATAGTCAGGATCTCTTAGGTTGTGGTTTGTTGGTTGTTTTTTTTTTTTTTTTTAACAGATAGTTTGTGTTTTGTTTTTCATTTGGAGAGAAGAGGGGACTGGTCAGAGCACCTAGTGTTAGCTAAATATTGCATTTTTAATTGTTACTTACATTTTCACATATGTGAAAATGTCTGAGTGGTCTAAATATAGTTTAAAAGAATGCAGCTTAACACTTCCAATAAAAATCACAAATGAAGTTGTTAGAGTTTGGACAGTTCTTTGAACTTAATGAAGACACTAAGGATTCTCCACAATTGTTCCCATAGCATTCCAAAGGCAAACGTGACACACTGGAGAGCAGCTGAGTAAGAGAAAGGCAACATCCTTCCAATTTCATTTAGTTGCTTATGAATACCTCAGCAAAGCAAATGTTTATTCTGGGACTCACTGCACTCTTGGTGCTAGCATTGCTTACCCTTCTCAGAATCAGTCAATAAGAAGAGATCTGGATGCTCGGGGTCATCTGCCATCATCACCATCCAGCCCACCACTGACACATTCTTACTCGGTGTGGATTTGAACTAAAAATAGAAGCAGAGATGTAAACCAAAGTAAATCAAGAAGCTTCAGCCAGACTGACAGCATGCACAGAACAAGTATTAAAAAGGGCAACTCTTCTCAGTGACTGTTAAAGACACAGAATAACTTCAAAGAAAGCACAGCACTTCATAAAATTAATAAAGTTTATAAATTTTATATAGAATTAGTGAAAACAGAACTTAACACAATGAATGACATTAAAAACAAATTAAAAGGAATCTCACAATCCCTAAATGTGTCAGACATATAAACTGCACTGTATGAATACAGCATTCCTCACCATGTATACTATAGTTCAAAAAAGTGCATTAACAATGCAAAGCTAATCCCTCCACAGTTAAGTAGAAGAATTAAACTTGTGCCATTATTATTCAAAGTTAACATGTGTTTGTTATTATAGTAGTTTGTAATTACACATAACATGAATCCTGTGGACAAGATAACTCAACTGTGTAATTAAATATTATGACCTGATGAATGAAATGTATCAAATGAGAGTGCAGAACATACTCATTTATCGACAAGATGTTCAAAATGATGGGCTTTTCCCGTCCAAGGTGTTACTCATACATTGACATATAACTTAGGCCTCTAGAATATCCAGATAAGTTTATCTGTCTGGGACTTGTGCAGACTGCACTTGAAACTTCAGTTTAAAATACATTAGAACTTAAAATGAATAAATGTTAGACCAATATTTGAAGAAAAAGTATTTTAACCAAGTTCAAAATAATTTAAGATTCCAGTCTGCATCTCAAACTTTTCAATGTATCATCTACATACTGCCCTCTAGGTCGCTATAGTTACACTTGCAGGAACCATTCCATCACAAATTCCTACCAGTCATGTTCAGTTGGCATTTGTGTAACATCAGTGGAAATATAAAAGCTTGGAAACTTTGAAGGGATGCTTGTACAGATAGTTAGAGCATAGAAGTGCTGATGACTGTTCTTAGGAAAGACGTGCCTGCCAAACTTCAAAGTGAATGCGCTTTTTTGGATATTACTATGGCTAAAACTGCAGGGGAAAAACCATTCCTCAGAAAACCCGCAGAATCACACATACTGAAGTTAAGTAACTCTACTGCCTTTGGGCGGTGGACAGATTTGTTAACACCTCATAAGAGTAAAATTGCAAAGATCTATCAGATAACATTTTCTTACAGTGAGGGCTGGATAACGTAACTTCTTTCCAAAGAGAAACTAAAATTTCTTTGAATACTCCAGTCACTAATGAAAAACATTAAGGAATTCTATCTGAAAGAAGGAATAAAGACAGAGAAAGGGAATAAAATACAGATATAGCTCATGAGTTCTTAAAAAAAGAAAAAAAAAACAAACATTTTCAGGACTTGCTATGGACCCACTGAAGATACTGCTTCAAAAAATAAGATGACACAACTTACACTTAAAAAGGGACCTGCAAAACGCAAACTTATAAGTAGTCCTACAAAGCATTAACAGGCAATTTTCACAGAGATGGAAATCTGAGCCACAAAGCAGTTTTAATATGTTAGAGATCAACAATATACCTCTTGAACTGCACTCATTTCTAGATTTTCATGAAAATAGCACATTTGCACTTTCCCATCTTAGTTATATATCATAACAGTATGTATACAGTACGTGAAATTACCATGCAAAACTACCAGAGCTCACTTGTTTTTCATTTTATTCAAAACAATTAGTTAATCATGATAGTTCTCCAAAAAGTAAAAAGCTCCACACAAGGAAGGCGTTTCCTGTCAGCATCAATCCATCATCACGTGAAACATATGTCAGTTTTCCATCCCTGTGCACGGCTGGATTTCTATTCCATGTTTACATAGTCCCCCCAGGGCAGTTCACTCTCCACTGATGCACAGAGCCTTGCTAACAGCAAGTTTACTTTGTTAACGTGAAGGAAATGAAAGCTTCATTGTAATTTAACGTTCCCGGTCCCTCTTTGCTTTTTTCATACAGGCCACTGGAATGACACTTCTTATACACGTAGAAAATAACACAGCTCTGGCATTAGGCTTCACAATTTTTTTTTTTTTCTTGCTGTTCTGAGCTCAAAGGCATTTATGCATAAATCTTTAATTTTTTTTAAAATCTTAATCAATCTGTGAACAGACTTTTCACTCCAACCTTTTGGCATCTACAAATCTCCTCCTCTTCATCTCCTGTTGAGATTTTACAGCTTTCCAGTATTCAAATAATTTTCTCAGTAGCTGAAAATACTTCCTAGAATGATAGCATTCTTTATCAGAGTATTGCAGTGAAAGTGCCTGAGCAACAACTACTAAGTTTTCTAGAGTGCCAATAAATGGATCTAATTCTGAATATAACAGGCAATAGAAGGCTTGGAATGAACAAGGGTTCGTGCTTGAGCATGAAGCCTCAAAAAGTCTGTTGCTTTTCCAAGTACTGTCATGGTTTGGCCTTAGTCACCACACAGTTGTTCACTCTCCCTCCCCCTCCCCAGCAGGATGGGGGAGAGAACTGGGAAGAAAGGAAAACTGATGGGTTGAGAAGACAACAGTTTACTAGAATAGCAAAGGAAAATGACAACGATAACAAAATACAGGGATACTAAAATACACTAAATGGCGGGGGGGGGGAGGGGGGGAGTGTGAGAGCCCAGCCAACCCCCACTTATGTACTGAGCACTGTTTGTAGGTACCACTTCAGCGTATGAGAAAACCTTAAACATTCTACACACATTCCTCTCAGATTCTCCTCTATCGCACCTCTGGGCTCTGAATTTCATATGCTCATTAGAGTTTTCCATTACTGTAGTAATAACTGAAACTTGTTCACTATTTAAAATACAAAGCTCATTATATTTAGTAGACTTTCTTAGTAGATGCAGCACAAGAAAGTGTCACATATCCAGGTATCTACAGCATCCTCTTCCTATGGACTAGATTCACATCTAGAATACACACTATACTGGCTGCGCTCCTTTGACCATAAGCACAAGAAGAGCTGGCTTGCCCCTCTCAAAAGAGAGAGGATTTCTTGCCCTTTTTGCTGGATTACATTGGGATTTTTATGAGGTAGTTTTCCAAAGAGGTTGGCTATTATAAACCTGGAAAGGCTTTGAGTGTCAGCACATTCCAAGTCCTCAGTCTCAGCTGCCTGAAGCAATAGCAGCAGCAGAACAGTCAAAAGCATGCCTGTAATCAAGACACATTTACCATGAGAGCTCTAGCCAGGAAACTTTATATAGCAGACTGACTTTTTTGCTGCCAGCGCTTCTTTCCATGTCACAGAGGCCTTGAGAAAGGAAGCTGAAAAGACAGATGTTTACATGGCTCCAGAAGATGCTTGAAATATTTTACCTAGGTATATCTCAAATGTATCATACTTTGAAAAATAGAAGTGCTTCAAAGTAGACAGTATCATCCTTTTTATGCATTTAATCTGGACAGTAACAAAACAAAGCCTAGATCTAGCATCAAATCTCTTCACTCTGAGCAACCTGATCTAGGTGGGGATGTCCCTGCTCCTTGCAGGGGGGTTGGACTAGATGACCTTTGAAGGTCCCTTCCAACCCTAACCATTCTATGATTCTTTGATTTTGCAGGGCAGACATCTTAGGAATATCACTGGACTGTATTTGTACAGTGAACATATACTTATGCACTAGCTATCTACAGATGGTTGACCATCTACAGTTTATTCTCTCGATTAATTTTCATTCTGAAAACACAGTCAAGTGTCAATTGAAGCACGATGCTTGACAAATCATCTTCACAGACTCCAGAACAAAAGCTGAAATTTTGTACAATAACCCTGCAGTGAAATGGATGGAAATCTAAGTTATCAATAGCTAGGCCAAAAGTATAACACAGGTAGACTAGCTGAACAAAGTTACAGACCTCTTGTTATCAGGCTGTTTAATAAGACTGTAGCCTCTACCCCTAATCCTCCGACCTCAGTCTCCCACAGCAGTTACCAGGTTATTTTCGTCCTTAATTTCAGCAAAAAGAATATACTCTGTGTTATAATAACCTTTGGAGCAGAAGCATGTGTGTATTCACTGTGAACTATTTGTTTAAATGAAGGACAATCCAAACTGTAGCTAATAGATATTACATTATTTTAACCATGGCTGCACCTGGGAAACCAAATCAGACACCTGAGCTTCATAACATGCTTTGCATCCACAAAGAGAACAAAATATGTCTGCTGCCCTAAAAAGCTAAAAGCAAGACATCAGCTGTGTAACAGACAAATCCAAAGTTGTGCTGGTTAGTTCAGTCCAATTTCATAAAGCCAACTGCTAAAAAAAAAAAATAAATCTGCTCTAGCAGTCATTGTTTTTTACTACTGCTTCTCCATTTCCCTTTCCTGGGAACTGCACTGCTCAAACTCCGCTCACTATTTGCTGGCAGCCTTCTGATGGGCAATCCTGCCAGCATTATAGACTTGAATTGTCTCCTAGTCTCTATCTGCAAACTTCATTATTGGTCTGCTGGCACATCCTTGGACAAATAAACACGAGAACATAAGGATGTGAGACAGATTTCAGCTTCTTCGGCACTAGTCTTTGTTCAGTGGTAGTTTAGCTGTTGTAGGTATCACAATGCATCAGCGACTTGGGGATGTTAAAAGTCAATTCAATAGGTTCAGAAAATAATTTCTGAAACAGCATTCTAAATGAATATGACTGTATTTCAAGACAAAAGTAAAGGCTTTTGCAGTAACAGAGACTCAAGAGGATCAGATACCAGACTTGAATATTTAATTTGTTACCTTTTTACTCCATTTACTTCTCCTAAATAAAGGGCAAGACCATTTAAATGTTTAAATTGTTATTCTGAAGGAAATGTATAAGCAAACGGACCACATAAAAAATCAATATACTTAATTTCCAAACAATAAAATTACCAGCTATGCAATTTTTCCAAGTTGTCTAAACTCATATGTTATTTAGATTGTTTTAAAATATTTGTACACAATACTGAAAAAGCTTCTGATTGAATAGGTGCAAGCATGGTAGTCTTCTATCATTCAGTACTTTGACAGACAGTAGACAAGACTTACAAATGCATTCTATTCTTAAAAGAAACAAAATGCTATTTTGGCATAAAGCCTAAAGGTATCACATCAGTAACAGGGGCACAAAGTCTAACATAAAAAAATTCTTCTCCATTTTTCAGAAAAAACCAAGCAGCCAACTGTTAGTGACATAATGCCAGCGCAAGTTCTCTCTGGGTTCTTTTGCTTTAATACTCACATTTCTGCTCATAATAGTTTACAAGTCTGCTCTTTCCAACTATCTTTACTGTTAATGAGACAATTTTCACTGATACCAGAGGCAAATGCATCCAAACACATACACTTCTCTAAAGACACCCAGGAGATGGGATGCTTAGCTAACAGGCCTTTGGTCTGGGCTAGCATTGTCTTAACTAGCAAGACAAATTAAGTAGGATCACTTTCAATTCCACCTAAGCAATCAAAGCCTGTACAGATGGGGCAGACGTATGATTGCAAAGAAACTATGCAAATATTTCTACAAGTAATTAGCTATGAATAAACTCCTTTACAGTAGTATTAGAATACTGTTTCCTAGTGAACTACTTTCAATAAAACTGGAAAATATTCAATTATTCTGTAGATTAAGATGACATTACACATGAACTTTCCACAGAGAAAATTCAAATATCCAGGAGTCTGCTAATCAGAAGTCTTAAGCTTCAAATCTCTACCCTCTGAACATAAAAATATTAGGATAAGAAAACAGTATTTTGTACCAGAAAGAAATAAGACAGTCCCCTTACAATGATTCTAGGAACACACCTCAGTAGTTTGTAAAATTACATAAGCTTTATGCAAAGCAAATGTTCTTCAGTGACAGTTGTTATAAATTAAACTGAAACACTGGCCAAGGCAACTATAAGTAATGGCTCAGAGTAGTGAATGAACTCAGAAAAAGATCCAAGTATCTCAAATTTTACCCAGTTTCTTAAGAGAATCTCTGGTGGCATCCTCTTCCATTATAATTAACCACCAGAAAACAGGAACTAATCGTAACATCCCTGGACTAGCTACAGAAAATCCTTTTATTACTTCCCCGCATAAGCAAAGTATTTTTAGCTTCTTTCAAATAAAGTTGCAGCAAATAAAAGGAAAGCCAGCATCATATAATATGCTAGCTCTCTGCTTAACATATGAAGTGTTTTGTACTCCATTGTAGCTAATGGATTACAGAATTTGACTGAAAAAGACAGTAGTCTAATTTCACCTCATATATGAAATCAGTACATGTTTAATGTCACATGTAGTGACTTCTCAGTCTTTCCACATCAAGGCTTGTTTGGATTTCAAGCAGCAACTGTTACAAGATTCAGAGATCATCAAAAGATATGACTTCTACCTTAGAAAAGCAGACAGACCCAATGACAGTTCTCTTCCCTATAGATAAAAAAAATTCAAAGAGACCCATGGCATATGCAAAGCAGATGTTCTTGGTGTAGCATATAAACGTGCATGATATTTCCATTAGGACATATCCATATGAGGTGACTGACTGAAAGACAGGATAGCGTGGACTAGAAATCATGCAAGTCCTAAACTACTCTCAGTGTTTACATCAGGAAATCACATTTTAATTTTGGCAGATGATACTGGAATACGCCTGGTTTACGTACATGTTTCCTCTCTGTTGCCTTCAGAGATTTTGCAGCATAGTAGAAGAGTTGGGTTCCACACAGTGCTACCCAGTATTTTGTCCAAGATGCTACCTAGAGAGAAAAGAGCGGAAAAAAAAACCAGTGCAGTAGATAAGTGAAATGTTTCATAATATTGAGCTGTAAAGTAGCAGGCATCATCCTGCAAGAACATGACAGCACTAATTGTCCAGCCAAACCATCAGCCATGTTTCCAAAACCACTGTTTCTAGTTGTTTGTGTAGGCCTAAGAATCCATTGAAAATCTAGAAAGCAGAAAGCACACGTACCTTTCCTCGCTCATCTGAGAACAACTTTCTGCACCTTACTCTATGCTTTTTGCAACCCTTACTGACAGCTTCATCGAGTTAAGAGTTCATTTGTCCTTTTCCCTTTTCCACTTTCTGTACTACCGTAAGGTATCCATCCCCCATTGTCAAGAATATGTATTTTGATTTGTAATTCATAATCAAGCATTTGCAATGCAAACACTAAGTGTTATTATCCACAGATAAATTGTTAGGATCCACCTACTATTCAGGAAGACAAAACATGCTTCTCTCTTTTTAAAGTTATCCGTAATTGTAAGGAATTTTATGTAGCATTAGATTTCTCTCCTACTCCCTAGATTACAGGTACAGCCTTATAAACTGAATAAATCCACCAAAAGAATGCAAACTCTCAGTTACCCTAAACCTTAATCAGCAAGGCAGAATAGATCTCAGACACTTGAATGAGTTGCACAATAGCCATTTTATTGTGTTTATAAATGAATAAAGGAAGAAGGTCAGAAAATGAATTTAAGATCTTACTGTAGGTTTTTTGCCTTCTTTCAACAAAGTCTTCCTCCTAAGAACACCTTGAATAGTAACTGCTCCTGGATACAAATGAACAGCCAAATCTTCAGATTCTAGGGAGCTGAAAGGAGCGTATAAAGATTTGTGTGAAAAATATTTTTCCTAAAGTAGTTTTCCAATCATTACCACAAACCAATGCAAACATCTGTATTTTAATTTAGTAACGTCAACTTTTTATTTATTGACTTCATTGTGGAAAAAGACTTTGGTTGTTACAAGGAATTGCTGTTGTGGAATTTACACTCACAAGCAAAAGTGATCAGAAAAATTAATTAGTCAAGCAGGTAATCCTTAATTAAAAAAAAACTCAAGACAGTTGAAATACAGGAACACTTAATTTTAAAAAGCAAACGTTTGAAGTACATTCACACTGTTGCTATGTGTGTTAAAACCTCTCCTTCAGCCCTTGCAAGAAAGTGAGTATTTTTTTGTTAGAAACACTGGAATCATTAGCACATCAAAACCAAAGCATAGCTCAAACATGCACAATCTTTAAAATATTTGAAAGCAAGAAAAGTGGGCAGAAGCAGTAATAAAGAGTAGAAACCCAAACCACAGCTTTAAGGTGTTTTAATGCATCTGGTGCTCTACTAATCATCTAGCCTATGTAGGATCTAAGAACAATAGGCTAAAACAAATGCCAGGTACAGCACTGAAAAGAAAACTTAGCTTTATTAAAATTACAAAGCTGACTGGCTTACAAAACATTTTCAGTCAGAAGATTACATCAGGAATCATTTCAGTAAATGTCAATCAGAGCATATAACTAAATTGCTGAACTCAGCAGCTTTCTAGAAAAGCCAAGAAATTAAACAGCACCTGAAACTCAATTCTACATTAAGCCAGGATTTGCTGTTTCATCCATCCTAACATTAATGAATGCTCCAAGTAAACTGGAAATCTAGGAAACATTTTCATTCCAGCATCTACTGAGGATGATGATATGGAGACAGTTTTGGACACTGACAGATATGAATACGAGTTTAATTCGGTGAGACAATGCTTGCTTCTTGACATGAAAAAAGTTTCATAGTTAACGGTCATCTCTTTCCCAACTACAGTGCCACACAGCTGCAGACAGAATTTGTATTTCAATTAATCAGAATAATCGGTTACATTACTACATCAGCTTGCAAACAATACTGTGTAGAATAAGCTGGGGCAAATTTTAACGTATTACTCATTTTAGCTGTATTTCTTATTTCAGGGAAGAGGGGAGAAGAAATTCAATACAGAAACGCCAGCAAAGAAAACATCTTGAATGCCATCCATTAACACAAGAAGCAGCTTTGTTGTTCACATGAGAACTACCAACAGTGCTACACAGTGGTGGGCAGTTAAAAAGCTACCTCTGGTAAAACATCTTTAAGCCGTCATCTAAAGATCCAATGGTTCAAAATTTGGATTTGCAAACCAGAATGAACAAAAGCCCTTATGGTGATACAGATTAAGTCAGAGAGAAGGAAAGCTTTAAGTCTGAAGAAAAAGGTCTCTATCTTTATTCTGACTTGTAAGTTAGAAAGATAACATCAGAAAACACGCACTTAAGTTATTAAACCAAACCAAATCACCAACACCAGAGGGAAAGTTTGACACCTCTGTGTGCAGTGGGGATTGTACCTGCTGGCCTTCATGTGGCCTCGATAGCCATTTCGTGACACTCTTGTCCCCGGACCGAGAGAATGGTACAACCTGTTCCTGTTGGATTCCATTATAAATTGTACGCATTACATATACTTTTACTCACACAAATAGCATCACTGCTAAAACAGCACAGTATTTTTTTGTGTGCGTATCACAAAGCCACTTCTTCCACACAAGAAACAGAAGATAATTTTATTTAGAAAAATGCATGCAGGGGTGGATACCATGTTTTTTATTTCATGAAATGTTCTCTTTGTCAGTACTCATAATACCGGAGTGGTTTACTGGCACTGAAGAATAATACATTTTGAGAGTAAAGTCTGCATATCGTTCTTCGAGATTAATGTAAAGGAACCATATTAATAAAACTTCTATGTCTGAATTCTGATTATAGATGTTACTGCCGAAAAATTATTCAAATTCTGTGAGTATGCACACATACAAACTGTTGGGCTGAAAAGAATCAAAAGCACTATCAAAATATGACTGACACTGCTTAAAATACTATTGTATTAAGTAACTTTAAAGTAAGTTAAGCAACATTTCAACTCTCCAGTTCATACAAGCTTTAAACTTTACAAACATGCTTCACATTTTAGAGTCCTTAACCTGATCTATACTGCTATCCACAGCCAGGATTTGTGTTCTAGACCTGCCTTCAAATACTGCTTTGCTTCACTGAACCTTGTTTTTCTGGGTCAGATCTCTTAGTTGACTGAATTCCATTTAAGTCAACAGAAGCATATGCACTTTGTCCTCACCTCCTATTTTTTATTCACTATTTTAGTTGCTTGTATTACGTAGAAAGACTAAAAATCAGCTCTAATTTTGGTAACAGAGGCAGTTAAGTACAAGACTATGACAACTAATGTTGTGGTTTTGTTTAGTGAGGGGGGGCCTAAGGTGGTAGCTTCTGTAGAAAACTGCTAGAAGTCGCTCCCCTTTGTTCAGGGGACTTGGCCAGGCCTAGGGCGGACCCGCTGCTGGCCAAGGCCAAGCCGATTGGTAGCAGAATGTCTCGTGATGACGCCTCTGCGATAACGTATTTAAGAATGGGAAAATAGAAAAAAAAAAAGAGAGAGAAGAGAAGATGTGAAGAAGCTGAGCAGGGGCAGAGGCGCAGAGGGGGAGGCACGAGCCTCATGGGCCTTGCAGGCCTCACCCTCTGGCCTCTCGCCAGGCAGCCGACTGGGCCCAACTCAGTCCAGCCCGGCTGCAAGAAGTGGAGAGGAGATGAGAAGTGAATAAGATGTAAAAAGGATCCTGAGAGACATCTACCAGCCTGTTGTGAGGAACGGCTGCAGACACCAAGGTCAGTTCAGAAGGAGGGGGAGGAGTAATGCGGCTCCTGGCCAAGATTCCCCTGCAGCCTGTGGTGACGACCATGGTGGAGCAGGTTGTCCCCCTGCAGCCCATGGAGTCCACGGAGAAGCAGAGATCCACTTGGAGCCCGTGAAGGACCCCGCACCGGGGGAGGTGGATGCCTGAAGGCGGCTGTGGCCCGTGGAGGGCCCGCTGGGACAGCTGTTCTAGAGAGACTGCACCCGTGGAAGAGATGACCCACGCCGGAGCAGTTCCACAAAGGACTGTGGCCCGTGGGAGGGACCCCACGCTGGAGCAGGGGAGGAATGTGAGGAGTTCTTCCCCCGACCATGAAGCAGCGGTGTACAACAACATATGATGAACTGACTGCAACCCCCATTCCCTCTTTCCCCCTGTGCCGCTCGGGGAGGGAAGGTAGTAGAGATAATGTTAAGCTTGGGAAGAGGGAGGGGTGGATGGAGGTTATCTTGTTCTCTGTCTTATTATCCTGCTGTTTGTAGTAATAAATGAATAGTTTTCCCCAAGTCGAGTCTGTTTTGCCCATGACGGTAACTTTAAGGATTTCTCCCTGTCCTTATCTCAAACCTCGAGCCGTTTTTCCTTATATTTTCTCCCCCTGTTCTCTCGGAAGGTGGGGGGAGTGCGAGAGAGACTGCGTAGTCTGGTCCGATCGGGGCTGAACTACGACAACTGTACAGGCAAGATCTCCTACATAGTATAAATCTAACAATCTGTCACCTGTGAGAATACTTCTAGATATACTAGAAGTATCCAAATTTTGCCAGTAGCTGTTAATTCCAGACAACTAATGCTTCTCCCTTACTTAAAAACTCTTTCATAAGAATGGAAACCCACTGTACAGATCAAAACTAGAGATATGTCCTCTCTAGTTATCTTCAAATTTAACATTTGCATTTCAGTGTATTATCTATTAAATTCCAAAACATGCTTCATCATTTTATAAACCAAGGAACAGACACGAGGTTAAAGCTTATCACTAGGAATTTCACATGTGATGTTTTGAGTATCTATAAGGAACTCAGTCCATCTCCCTGGAAGCAGGCAAGAGAACTCACCCTCAAAAGCATGCAACCTCAAACAGAGCTCCCAAAGAGCACTCTCAGAAGAGAGGAAAGTATTGAAGGCAAGTGGAATTTGGAGGAGGAGAAATCTTCTGACATAATTGTTTGACACTGAGCAAATCTTTTAACTGTGGGGAGTCTGGCCCAGCCAGGAATGAAAAACCTCTGCTTCATCTCCAAAGTCCACACAGTTCTGGAGAGCATTACCGTTCCCTGAAAATGTAAGCTTAAGCCTGAACCTTACTAAAATCCTAAAGTTTCTTCTGCTACTTAAGGTTAAAGAACTCAGTTCACCACTTTGTCTAAGGTTTTCCCATGTAACTTTTGGGCTTTGAGAAATAACCTTAACTGAATTAATTCTGTAATGTAACAGAGAAGGAAAAGCAAGAAGAAAGCCTTTTGAATGTTACAGGTTGCACCACAGAGCACATACAAGTTACAGATTTTCTTTCTGACCCAATTTTCTGTCTATGTTCATATGGTACGTTCTTATTGCTGACATAATGGAATTATAAGGGCATTTCCTCATGTATGTAATCACATTCATAGCATGAAATATCAAAGAGTTCAACTTTGGCACTGAGCTATTTTCAAAGACATCTTCCAAAAAGTAACACAGAACTTCAACTGCTTCAATTAATTCAAGCAGAATATAAGGTTTATCATAACAGTTCCTAACTATAAATTTATTCAACAGAAGTTTTTTTATGAAATATGCCTTCAAAGTATGTTAGAAAAGTCATCTATGGCAACTCAAGCTGATGGATTACATGAAATTGAGTTATAGAAGCAACCTAAGCACTGTATTGTGCATCTAACTGAACTGTGGGAAGATGAAATTTCCACCTTTTACTTTATTAAACTACAGCTTTTTTCCACGTTCTCAAACATAATATGGGAAAGGACTGAAGTGGTCAATGTCACCTGAGCAGGTATTTGGATAAGGAGCAGGATATTAATTCTGAACCACAAAAGCAGGCATTGGCAAGGGGCATTACTGTGCTTTCCCATGTAACACAGGGACAAGCGTAACAATGAAGTGAAGAACAGATGAGAGGGACAAAATGGGTGACAATGTCAATGACAAGAGAAAAGAGACAAGAATGGATGAAATAACTCAGGGAAAGTGAAAATGAAAAACATACATGTTACATGAATAGCATACACAGAATATACAAATATATAAAACCAGTCAAATCATTTTGGGGTTTAATGGCACTCTGGTTGAGCTATTTAAAAGAATGTGTGCAATGAAGAAGCATCCAATTAGACAAAAGCAATATTAACTACTAGTGAGCAGAGGATACTTCTCTGCTCTTTTAATAGATCCAGTCAACTTACTACAGTTTATTAATATTCTTACATATGGAAGATCTCTAGATCACTAAAATAAAGTACCATTTTCATGACTGAGTGAGACTGTAAGTAGCAATGTCTGAAGAGAGAAATGCACGTTTTCAGTGGCAGTTTTGCTTACCTTTCAAATGCTGGCCAGGAAGTCTCTTCACTGAGTTCAGAACCATCACTGCTACCTTGAAAAAGATAAGAACGAATGATACATTATTTCATCATCCATCTATTTCAATTATGTCTGATTCTCCTCAGAATATTTAAGAGGAAATGTGTAAAAAAAGTACTTCATTAAAATAGTACAATGAAAATACTTTGTGATTTGCTTCACGAATTTCACATAAACTGAGGCAGAGATTTCAAGGAACTGGGTCTAGGTGCCCATTAAGAAGCTGAAGAATATGAGTGCTAATAAAGGGGAAAGGCATTTTCAAAATTTAAAGAACATCCTAAATGTCAATTTCATATTAACAACAAGCATTTAAAAAGAAAGGTCACTTAAGTAATTCCTTATGAAGTCATACATGGTCATGACAAAGAGGTGCAAATTCCAGCAGTGCAAACTTACTGCTGAATCTCTGATACATTAGAAGGGTTTGCTGATTTGAGAAGCTTTAAACAACTTTTTAAAGCTATCTCCCGCTTACTGTATCAGATTACAACAGTATTTTATCCCTCCATACTTCACAAATTAATTCAATGTTACTGCAAGTATTTTATTTTAAACATTGAAAGTAGACATAAAACAAAATCCAAATATCTGATGCATGGACTCACAGCAGGCCCATAAATAACACACCAACTTTACAATTACAGCAAATCACAACAGGTGGAAAATTAGTATTTAAATACAGAAACAAGGTAGTATTACCTGTAATGTTCTCAAAAGTCAGTAAATGCATATCAATACACAAATATTGTTAACAAAACTCAGTAACTTCAGTTACTAACTGCACTATAAACAATGTTCAAGCTGTTATCTTGCTAGCTCTTCACCTTTCAGATTGGGCTGAAAATCAGAACAAGTTCCCTGTAATTTTACAGAGGAAATCAGCAAGGAATAGGGGTGTCCTGAAGAACAAAGATAATCTCTACAAAGTTAAGTCTGGATGGATATCCATTGAGTAAACACAGAGCAAAGATGGAGGCAATAAAAATTCACACAGGAGGGGTAAGTTCAGCCAAGAGCCATAAAAACCTCAGCATAGACTGAAGTTCTCAGATGCCTCTTTTCCAAATATTAGCTAAACATCCTTATGTTAACATGACCTCTAAGTGACACTAGATAATTTGGTCTCAGCTTATCCTGAACTTTTCCTAAAGGAAGATCCTAACCTGGTTCACATTAACATTACAGTACAAGAGACTTGTATAGTCGAAGAAGATAAGAAACACACAAAAGCGATGCTCCAGTGGAGGTACCGGCTCCTAAGCTAGGTCTGCAAGAAGGGGAGTACGATACCTAACAGGTGACTAATTATTTTCTAGAAGTGTCTAAGATTTCAGTACTTACTTCATTCTTAGATCATTGATCCTCAAGCATGCAACTGCTTAAAAGGTTATAGCAGCAGGTAGCCTGCCCTTAAAATAAAAGTAGTTACTTATACTTCTGTGACTTATAGCTCCTCTGTAGCTGCAAGGACAATGTATCAAAGAACCACAGTTACTACAGCTGAGTAAGCGTACTTACTTCAAGTGACTGTCTCCACAAATACAGTATGGTAGGTCCTGAACTGTTTCTAAGACTGCGTGATCCAGACCTGTCCAGAGAGTCTCTTCTATTTGTTTCTATAAGTTATCCTACTTATGACTTCTGTAATAATTCTTACTGGAAGGGACCTCGGGAGGTCATCTGGTGCAACATCCTACTCAAAACAAATATAATTTGACCATCAGATTGCTGAGGGCCTCGTCTAGTCACGTTCTTCAAGGATGCAGTGCTTACAATGTCTGAGTGACCTGTTCCTGTGTTTCACAATCTGCACATGGAAAAAAAAACGTCCTTGCATGTAATTGAAATTTTCCTTGTTGCTGCTTGGAACAGTCTGTCCTGTAAAATGGTGCAGAAATTCCTGCTTGCCGTAGTCATCCAGCCAACATATTATAGGTTATTAGGGACAATTAGAGTCTTATTTATTTCCTTACTACTGCATAGATTTAGCTTTAGATTAACAAGAAGTGCAACTTTAATATGACTAGAACTCTATTTGAGGCCCCCAAGATAGAAACCCACAAAATTAGAATCCACTAACAGTACTTTAATTTTTTCATACTTAAAATAGGCTGATCATAAGAATTTTATCTGAAAGGACATTTTGATGGCAACTATGTTAGCTTTGCTAAGTTACATTTCAAACACCGTACTAACTACTCTACAGAAACACTTAAAAGCTGGTATTTTTTTAAACAAATGGAAAACAATCTAGAGCAAAAGAGCATAAGTGTCATCTTTCAGAAAGTGATAATGCTTGTTACAGTCACAGTATCAGTATAGTTACAAAAGTTAAACAAATTTGGAGGATTCATAAACAAAAAGTTTCCTTTAAAAAGTTTAATCTACACAGAAATTCTCAGTTACACTTATAAAAGCAATGTTATTTAGAAAAATGTAACCCAAACATCACAGCTATTGGTTTAACATTTATATTTACGGTTATACAAGTTTTAAAAAAAATGTAACAAAAACCTGGAGAAGGTTGAATTTTAGCATTTGACTAGTCCTCTTTAACATCCATATAGAACATCTCTAGCAGGCTTATTTTAGATTCTAAAAAACTCTAGAAGATTCTTTTTGCACAACAGAAGTTCTCATACAAAAAAAAAAATCCTTTCTTGAAAAGCAAAACAATAGACATTACATCCCTCCCTCCAAAACAAAGAGGTGAAAGGTTAATAAGTTTTTAACTTTAATAAAGTTTTTAACTTATTAAAAAACTTTAAGTTAAAAACTTATAAAAGGTTAGATGCTTAGCCAAATTCTTTTTAAACATTAAGTGCACTATTTGATTATCACCTCAACTGGAAATATTTCATTCATTCAGCACTTCAAAAAATATATCACCTTCTTAAATTCTTCTCGAGTATGTACTCAATATTTGAGTTTTTCCAACGATCTCAAGCAGGTCTTCAGGTTAAACTTAATAACCAATCCTAGGCAGTATAAATCCTTCTTATTAAGTAACGTTCTACAGAAATTTTGGTTTTATGTAAGAAGCCACTTGAAACAAACTACTATCTTCCTAGCTTTCTTTACTGCTAATAAAATTAAAAATTTATTGTACAAGATCACAAAAATAAATCAGAGTTGAGTTTACCTTTACTACATAACAGGAATGCTTTTTCCTATCTTAGGAATAACAGCAATTGGCAAAATGGTTTTTTTTCGCTAACTGTACTGATGATTATCTGAGAAATGTTAGGGTTGTTTTCACAGAGCTTTAATAGTATAGCTGAATACAGGTACGAGTTTGCTGTTCAGATTTGTAGATGCACATATACACACGTCTGTGCTACCGCCACAGAAACAGCGTGAGGCCAGGTTCCTAGATATGTGATAGGGAATGCGTACACCATTGCACACCCAACTCTCCCCTGGTCACAGCATCCACTCTTTGCTGAAAGTCTGAGGATATTGAATGTTTAACACAGGCTTCCTTTATCCAGAAGTTAGTCCCCAAAGTTAAACAGGTGTTAATATAAACAAACCAACCCCAAAGAGTTTTAAAGGTATTCAGACTAAAAATTCTTTCCCCTTCTCAAATCTCCAACTGACACTCTCTTGACTCCAGTTACACAGTGTTTCCAGAGCTCTAGTCACTGTAGCCGACAACTGACCCAACAGAGCTTGAAATTCTAACGTGAAAACAGAAAAAAAATTGGTCTGAAGACCTGAACATCAATTGTTGTAGCACATTACAGCCCAGCTAACATCATGGAGATGGACTCCATGCCCTAAAAGTATGTTCTGCTTTGCTGAATCTATGACCATACTGAAAATCCTCACGCGTATTTAAACTCGTTCATTACCACTTAACTATTGTACAATAAAATTAAAATAGCTCAAATTTGGCTTGTTAGTTAACCAAATTAAAATGGTGTAAAGACTGGCAAATGACTCAGTGGTACGCCACCAGAGAATTAACAAAAGCATCTAATACCATCACTGATAATGAGTTTCATCATGAAAAACTAACAAAGGCAAATAATAAAATGAATAAAGATACAGGAGAAACAAGGGTTTTGTACGGCTGTATTAAACACAAAACAAAAACCCCAGAGCATATGCCTGGACCAAACAATAGTAATAAGGACTGGGAAAGAAATAGGGTACTAAAACTCCTGTATATCCCTTTCCTCCTCAAATCCAGGCACCTACATGTGCATTTTAAACCTGAAGTAATATACAACTCTTATATTTACCCTATCACTAAAGTAGTAGTTCACAAAAGCAAAGTGAGGTATCCACGTTTAGGGCAAGAGACACCTATATATTCATTTAAATGGAACGCTAAAAAATCCTACATAGTTCTTCTGCCTGAAACTCTACCTGAACTTTGGTCTTTGATGCAGACTGCTGATCATTCAGACTCCTAAAGACCTGAACAGTATACTACAAGGTAAGGAATCAAACAAACATTGGCTGTGTAGAGTTCTTCTCTATGTACAGGCTGCTAAAAAACTGAAAGTAAATGCATACACTATATACCTGTACTTCACGTATTTAAAGAGAAACATAATCCCTTGTAGAATTCAAGCACTTCAAGATGGTGACTTAGAGGAATTAAAATGTTGAAATTCTCGTATGTATTTTATGTAATTTTAAGCCAATTTCTTTTTGAAAATGTACCGTTCGTATAAAAGCTCTTTCCTACATTAATTCACACTAATTTGAAATACCTTTCTTTGACTCTGCAGCATTAATTTCTCTGATTGCATTACCATAAAGGCTCAAGTTATTCTCAAGTGATAAGAAACACACAAATGAAGGCTAATGTCCAAGAGTGTTTTTCCAGAGCAGCCATCCATATAATTGTATATTAGGAAAAATAAGTGCAAAAAAGACAGTTTGAGAAAGAAAACAATCCAAAGTTAAAACAGAATTTGCATCCAACGCTGCTACAAACATAATCCATAAATGTGTTTCTTCAAATTTTTAAATACCTAAAATTGTATTCTCAATTTCAGTCAAGTATTTCTGTGTTCATACTTTGACATCTATTAAGTGGCACACATGTGAGACTACACCCTTAAAAAAAACCTCGCCTCCTAAGCAAAATTACTTTGCACCTGGTACATTAGGTGATGTAAGCAGAGAAAAGCCATACAGAAGCAATATACTAAAAGAAGGGTCTATTTCGCACTGTCTCTACAGAATTATTTAGACAACTAGCCATTGCAAACAAAGCCAGCTTCAGAAAAGAAATTCTGTAGTGCAGCTGAGACAAATCATAAGGAATGGTGGTAATCAAAACTTCTGAGAATATTAAAGAAGGCAAGCGAACATTGCCGCAGAGAACCTTAAAAGTAAGCTTAAGCAAGAGAAGAAAATTTTAAAAGTATAAGACAATTGAGGAGTACTTGAAAACTATGTATTCTTAAAAAATAATCTTACAAATAAATGCAATTTTCATGCTACTTCTGAGTCGAACCACAACCTAAGTAAAAGCATCTTAATTTATCCTACTTTTAGGTGAGGAGTTGACAGCAGGTAAATACATGCAGGAAAACAGCTGCTAAAAGAGTCCAGGTGGTTCCTTCAACTCAGCCAAGAGCAATGCTTAGACCTCAGAAAACTCACTCTTCCAAAAAAAAGAGTGTATTACAGTGACCTCATCAAAACAGAGGGATCGCGGAACACAGCTATAGTGGCTTTAAGACTTACTGACAGCAGTTGTGTGGGTTCTCACTGAACTTTCACTGCCAAGTAAAAGCATCTGTCTCAGTTTACTAAAAGCAGATATTCTGGATTGTCCACACAAAACAAATCTATTTTCAGCAGTATTATCTACCTGTATTTTCATGTGTTATCTGTGAAAAATCTCTTTGCAGTCAACAGACATAAAGTGGGGTTTTAAGGACACAAGTCATATAACCTCTTTTTAGCCACCCATTTAAGAATGAGATTAATCATATCCTTGATTATTTTAATTCTGTGTGATTTTAAAGAGCTCCAAATGACTAGTTGTCTAAATTATGAACATTTAAAACTTAAAAGGTACTATTTCCTTTTGTTACATTCCTGAATTCATGAGAACATTTTCCCATCTGATACTGTATATATGACTGGTGAAGTGTTTCTTCCTTGTAATTAGGATAGCCTTGGCACTGCTGGCTAAAGATTTCTCACTTTTGTTCGGATAACAAGCTCCTATGTTATAAAGAAAAAGGCAACATAATTGGATTTATATCTCCCTTACTCTAGCAAAATATACCACTGTCTGCTGAACACAGTCTCATAGTTCTAGAAACAAGAACTGTTTTGATCTAAGCACAAGAAGTTAACGTATATATGGGAGCTGTATATATATAGTTTTATTTATATATATGTATATATATATATATAGTTTTAAGTTTTTGCAGAATGAATTGAATGTCCACAATGAATCAGAAAAGAAACTGAGAAAGATCTCTGACCATGGCTGTCATGTTACAGGTAGGCTACTTTCAGAAAATCCCACACCTGGGTCACTTTCTGCACTGCTGCTGTTTTAGGCATCACTAATTGCAAAGAAAAACACCCACTTAGTGTATCCTTCATATTTAAATATAAATTACACTGATGTAAAAATACTGTTATGCTATGCACCATTCCCAGAATGGATCATCAGTCTTTCCCAGCACACCACAATCAAAATTGTCTATCACCACTTGAATTTGTGTTAGACACACATGCACTGCTGGATTAACGGCTTAGTTTTAGCAAGCTTATACGCAGAATAGAATTTCATCCAGCCATGAATCTCAAGCCTACTGATGCTCTAACCTATCTCTGGCACAGATTGAAAGCTTCTATCACAGAGATAACTGAAGAAACCTAACTGGAATAGTCCTTAAGTATCTGAAGAAGTTGGTACATTCATCAGTAGAAAAAGAACCAGTACTCTGATGAAACTTCATAACATGCCTATAAATCGCTTTACCGAATTGTAAATGGACTACAGTAATCTGTTAAACAGCAAAGGCGACTCACACAAAAGGTCTGATGAAAATGTACGAACTCATATACTCTAACGATTTAGATGAAGCATCATAACAGCACAGTGCTGCACACAAACATCCTACAGATACCATTGTTACACTGCTGTTTGGATATTTGATGTAGAGGCAGATTATATCAGATCCTCCAGTATGAAAGGACTGGAAAGCCTGAACACTTCTGAGCCCTCAAAACATGAGTGATTTAAAGCAGTATTACAGCCATCTTTAAGGTTACACTCAAGCTGCTGGCACACCAGAAACACTGTCCATGTTTTGAAGAGGGATCATTTATCCAAAAAGAGGCATACAGCTAAGAAAAGGCAGTCCTGTTTCTAGAGCAACAAGTTTAAATCCAGGTTTATGGGCAAGGTGAGGAATAACACTTTTCAGTACAAACATTGAGAAGAAGTTTTCTTGATCTGCTTTAGAGGTTGTGTTGTAGAATACTGTAAACCTCCTCTCTGCTGCAGTGACTGTACTATTTCCAAGTACTAAGTAAACAGACAACTTCAAATATGATGGAGGAACTTAGCAGCTTCAATCAACTTCCTCAAATCCTGCTGAAGCAGCAGTACAGAATGCCAGACAACTTACATTTCCAAGAAATCCTCAGTAACAGATACTGCAAGCCTCTAGAACTTACTCTCCTCCTCCATATGTATTTCTAGCACTGCTACTAATGTTTTGTGTCATTGAAATCTCCATAATCAAGAAGCAGCAAAATGACAATGATGCAAGACTGTCAAAACAGTGCTAAATAAAGTATCAGAGTATAGGGAGCCTGGAGGTGGAAGAGTATGGGAGAGTGGAAGTTGTAACCACAAATGCTGACCTTACACAAAACGCCTAAGTTGCTGTTTTACAAGTGATTTATAGAAGTCTTCTAAAGTGGCAATTTTGTTCCAACTTGTAAGGGTGATTACATCAAGTCGATAAGGTCATACCTGAGCTAAGCAAGAGAACAGAGTTGAAAAATTCAGAGATGAGACAAAGTAGAAAAACCCTGTGTTGTGGTTTAACCCCAGCTGGCAACTAAGCACTACATAGGTGCTTGCTCACTGCCTCACTCCCCACCCCCAGCGGGATGAGGGAGAGAATCAGAAAAGTAGAAGTGAGAAAATTCACAGGTTAAGAAAAAGACAGTTTAATAGGTAAAGCAAAAGCCACACACGCAAGGAAAGCAAAACAAGGACATTCATTCACTACTTCCCATCAGCAGGCAGGTGTTCAGCCATCTCCAGGAAAGCAGGGCTCCATTATGCGTAACAGTTACTCGGGAAGACAAACATCATAACTCTGAAGGTCCACCCCTCTCACTTCCTCTGGCTTTATATGTTGAACATGATGTCACATGGTACAGAATATCCCTTTGATCAGTTGTCCCAGCTGTGTCCCCTCCCAAATTCTTGTGTACTCCCAGCCTACTTGCCAGTGGAGTGGAGTGAGAAACAGAAAAGGCCTTGACTCAGTGTGAGCACTGCTCAGTATTAAGTAAAACATCCCTGTATTACCAATACTGTTTCAAGCACAAATCAAAACATAGCCCTAAACTAGCTACTAGGAAGAAAATTAACTCTACCCCAGCCAAAATCAGCACACTCTGTATTCTCCAAAATGTCTAGATGGTGACTGGTTCTTAATTGTGCCTCAAGAAAAACTGCCTGTCAGCTCTGGCAAACTCTCCCTGCTAGGCTCTACTGGAGGTAAACAAATAATTTACCCAGGAAAAAAAGGATCAACTGCAGAGAAGTTTCTTATATATTTAGATAGAAAACATCAGTAAAAAACTGCACTGAGAAAACAGCAATGCTACATCTCAAAGGTGACAAAAGTTTGGTTCTCCTGTACTGTGCAACCTCCGCGAATGCAAGCTGTCTGTACGCTGGTGTGAAGCGCCATTCCTGCTGGATGGTTTTGAAATGGCAAGCTTTGCCACGTCAGAGAACCCGTAGAAAACAGAGACAGGCAATGCACATTTAATAGGGGACGCTGTCTGAAGTGAACAGGTTCTAACTTGGTCTAAGCAAGTCCCACAGATTTACTTATTAACTTTATTTTTTTTAATTATTGCCTCTAGATATTTTACTTTTTCCACATGAAAAATATATTTAATGTTTGCTCAGAATATGACCTTCTCCTCAAGAAAATACATGAGCAGCTCCTGAAAACAGCATAATTTGAAACTGTGCGACCTTTTTCTCTCTCCATGAAGGCTAAAAAGCAAAACTGTTTTTTAAAATTGAGTTACCAAAAGGAATGCAAAAAAAATCTTTATTAACATAAACGCATAAAAACCAAACACCATTGAATTCTATCAAGCTAGTAATTTTTGACAAAAAGGACTGTGATACAGGTTCAGTTTCTTAAACTTGGCCTCAGTTAGGGGACCTGAGAGGCACTTGGCCTGCCCTCTCTCCACTTTAAGGACCTGTGTGTAACAGCAAAAAAGAGTTAACTGCTGTCACATGAAACTCAGGAAGCAGGAGTTTTCAGAACACCACCACCTTAAATATTTGAAATAAGGAACTTATAAAAATGAAGTGGATTCTGACATTTTGAAGTATCTGAAAGTTAAATTGCTATCTACACCTGACAAAAGTCAGGACTATTTAGAAATTATGTTCTTAAAGTCTGCCAGCAATTTACAGTTCTGCCAATTCCATATGGCATTTAAAATAGAAATCTTACCACAAAACATTTTTGATTTTGATTGATTTATAGGGGAAAGAAGATAATAGGAAAGGGTGCCATGCACTTCCCTCCACCCCCGCCATCAAGGAAGCAGAGGAGTATCAAAGGCTGGGTCATTAAAGGGGATCTAGAAAAAAATTGCTTTTTAAATAACTTGTCTGTTCATGCTTTGGAAGTTATGCTGCCCTTCACTTACATTTCTCAATTTTTTTCTAAAATAGAATTGGTATTTTACAATAGTACCGCTACTTGTACAACCACTAATCATGCTGAAATCCTTATTAAAAGACCATGTACTGCATGGGTATGTTTACAGTTCCTACCTATTGAAATTCCACTGGAAAGGGTGGAGCTTTCTGCCTGCCCTCGGGATGGAACATGAGGCTCCATGACGCTGTCATCCAGTAGGTGTCTTGGTCCTGCGTTGGGGAATGTTGCGCTTTTAAATTCAGTTGTATTCATTTTGTGTATGAAACTAGAAATGAGCAAGGACAAAATTGTTACAACATTATCTTTGATACATTTCCTGAGTCATTGGTTTAACATCCTGAAGGATTGCATGCAGTGTGTTCCAAATACCAAACTAAATCATTGTGCAAGTCATAAGCAACTCTGCACGAACTATATTATCTACAGGAATTGCTAGTCTTAAAACTGCACGGCGCTCTTGGAGCAAAGAGAAAGTCAGAAGTACTTTAAAAATTACTTTCAACATCTTAAGGTATTTTTGTCTTACTATATCAGTTACATAACTGAACCTTAGTTCATAAAAGGTAAACTTACATAATACAACTTCAGAGATGAATTACTAAATAACTACAATCTTGCATTTAAAAAAATGACAAGGGAATTGATGACACAATGATCAAGATATTAATTAGAAGTACATCTACACAGAAGAAACTTGGAAGCTTTATGAAAGTCTACAAAGGAGATGTCACTTTAAAAATACCAATAAAGCTATTATTCCAGCTTGATAAGTGATAGTTCTGTCATTCAGAAAAGGCTATTTTAGTTAAATCATTGGTTATTCTTATCATAACAGCCACACAGTTTTCCTTTTTTTTGACTAATTCTTTTTGGTTAGGACACTACCATTACAGTTCTGAGCTTGCTCTCTTGCCACAAATTGATCTCTTAAGTGAAGTGCTGTGTACAAATCATGCTACTTTATAAAACCAAAGCTTTTGTTGTGAAAGATGACACATCACAAAGCTAAGGATTTTCAGGTTAGACAGAATGCTGACTTGTATCCCAGACTGTGACATTTCCTATGTCCATGTGGTATCAGGTTCCTAGGCGAAGGAGGTGTTGGTGGTAGCAAGGCTCCTTCAGCTGCCACACTTTTCCGTCCGCTTTGTGGAGATGCTCCAACTTCAGAGCCTGGGAAGAAAAAGGAAATTACTCCCAAGTAACTTCAGAATTACTGTCAGAGTTACTTCTCAGAAAATTGTGGAAGAGTTGCACAAAACTTCCTAACCAATTTTTAGGAGACAGCCTATAATAAAACTCATTGATACACTGATAATTAAAAAACCCTCTACTGCAGTTTTTTTTTTTTTTGCACAGGATTAAAAATAAAGACACTTATTTCAAATAGACCACCTAGTTACAAGTGTTTTATAATTCCTAAAGGTTGCTGCATTAACTACAGTGGCATTAAACAAGTCCCACTGATTCTGAGTTTTAAACTCCTGCCTTCAACCACTTCTGGCATTGATCAAAAATAACACACGTTTTTGGAAGCACATTATACCATGAAAAGTTTAGATGAAGGCCCTTCTGTCTAGAGACAACAAGGAATGAATATTTAACAGCTCTTCACCCCAAATTACACTAACATGTTAGTGCCACAATACATACAAGAACATAAAAAACTGACTCAATTCTTAGAAAGAATTTCTTTACAGATCACCTTTAGACTATCTACTACAAATACAGTGTTTAGACTTCACACTTTACTAGCCTCAGGCAAATATTTTCCACATTTGCAACTGAAAAAGAATGCATTTGACAACCTCAAGTCTTCACACATTTATTAAGCATTTACCTACTAAATCTTCTCTGGAAGCAGCAGAGTGGGGGGTGCTGGTCCCTGGTTCTATCTTTAATGAAAGTCTGCATTAAAGAAGCATTAAAGATTACTTTATCAGGAAAAAAGCAGCATATAAAAGTAAGTTTTTGAAAAATTATTTAAATTGACAATTGAAAAGTTGCCTGTTTCTATACTTACAAAAAACACTACTTCCAACTTCCAAATACTCTTTTTTCATTTTTTGGGGGGTGGAAAAAACCCTACTACTATAACAGGGTTCAGAATTCAAATCATAACATGCTAGGGCATAATGTAGAAAATGAGTCCGTTGCTTTGGTTCACATAGGCCAGAAGGGGTTTGCAATGCTGAAAGAGGACCAGACTCAACAGCAAAACTTTGGCTACAGCACAGCCCTACAACCTCTTCTGCATCAGGGAGCCTGACACTGCTGGCCACGAGCAGCCAAACAGCGACCAGTTGCCACTTTCACCCTCTGTGACAGCGAAAGCTCAATGTGAGCTTAACAAGCTGTGGCAAAGTCACACTTTGTGGAAGGAGCAGGGGAAGAGGCCACTGCTCTGCATTGCTACCACCCTCCAGGGAAAACACAGCCACACATAAGCCAGGACCTACACAGCCCTAGGATTGCCAGCAGACACCAGAAACTCGGTGAGGATACCGCTACTCTGGCATAAAACCTGGGAGGAACAGAAAGTATATAACTGCTCCCCCCACCCTGGATAAAATATTCATACTTACTACACTTCATATATTAAGTTTTTCTATAAAGTGCACTAGTGCACCAGGCCAAGCCTTTTGTCTTTACTGGTCTAAGAGCCAAAATTTTGCTTTTGCATTTCGGAAAATACATTATCAACTTGACCACATACATAATTCAAGCTTTTTCTGTAACAGGCACTTTTTAATGCCATTTCCAACAATACCACAAAGAGGGCCGACTCCGGAAGCAAAGAACTCCAGAAAGATCAAGTATATCTTGTCCACACAGTCTGCAGAACTAGAATCTTTGAAATTAGCAGGGTTGGACAAGCATCTACTTAATTTTGGGGAGAAAAAGGTTGAAGTTTGACAGCTCCTCTCCCAGACAGTTTAACAGTAATTCACTACAATTTAAAAAATTCATTTTGTGAAATAAAATTAAAACTTCTGGGAAGAAAAAAACCCACATGTATTCAAGTTACAAGGGCTGTTCTCTAACTTCAGTGTTTTCGCAGGGGATAAAGAGTAAAATAGACACTTATAGTAAGAGTAGTTCTCCAAAATACACTCCATCCCATTAAAAAAAAAAAATCATTTTGGAGATGTACAAAACCCATAGATGTAAAAAACAGACTTTCTGAATAGCAGACGTGTTTCTGCATTACATGCAATTGTCTCCATTTCCCTGTTATCAAAATGTGGGCTGTACAGGATGAAGAGACTGCAGCTCCTTCAGCAATAGAATTGCTACAGTAGCGAGTCCTGCCTAGTGAAGGTGGAGGAGGATAAAGTGTGAGATTCATGAAAACAATACACCACCAAGCAGCAGACTTTGCGGTTAAGGAACCTGGGATTGTGAGGTTTTTTTCCTTCAAACGTTGGACCACAGAGCTTTACTCTCAGTGACAAGCATGCAATACTTTCACAATCGGGCTATAGAACATTCCAGCAAAAAGGTAAAGTTGGATGCCTGCATATGGACATGCAGAGAACAATTTACAAATCTGAAAGACTGTAACACATGAGAGGAAACAAAGTGTCTGAGCCCTCACTAACTGTCTTTGACATAAACTGAAGGGTCCCCATTTGCTGCCTTTTAGTAAATCCAAGTTAGGGCTACTAAATGGTAAGCTGTATTTGCTCCTCTAGGGTACATACCCCTCTCACCATCTGAATCTAGCTACACAAGCAACCAATTCAACACAACTGAGGTGACAAACTTCCAGGGTGGGCAGGATGGGAATGGGTGGGGAACCTCCTCCAGCAGATCAGTCAGTGAACAAAAACTTTCTTCATATGCAACAAAATTGCTTTAGGTTTTTTCCTGTCCTCAGGGCTTGTTCCTGTCTCTTGCCAGAGATTTCCATTCCCCAGTTTTGTTGGATGGCAAATCACTTAATACAGTAATAGTCTTTTAATTAAGGAAGTAGAAACCTCTGTTTGGGGTAGTATACTTGGGGGAGGAATGGGTGGGGACATAAATGGGCAATATCTTGCCTCTCAAAAAAAAAAATCAAATGGTTATGTTTTACTCATACTGTATAAACTAATAAAAAAGAAAAATATAAAACGAAAGTGAAATATATATGAAAGTGAATGCCTTAAGTCATTCTTGGTAAGAACTTGGGACTGGACACACAGATGACTGTTCTGATGACAAGTGACACAGGCTATTGTCAACCATGGGATTCGCCTTGTTAACTGAATAGTGTTACCTGTGACCTAGAAGTACGGAGTCTTCGTTAATGAACACTCAGAGTCTGCACACCAAATTAACAGATCAAACAGACCTGAAAGCCAGGGCTTGATGCAGTCAGACATAGGAAAGGAGGAGATATGCCATTCAGCATGCTAAAAATTGTCTTGAGCAGAGGATCCTGCTGTAACCTCACCGCTTGCAACTGGTGCATCTGAGACACATAATCCCCTGAAACAAGTGCACTCTTACAAGTGACAAGCTTTGTCTTATACAAGTTATTTTGTAACAAGTTACAGTCAGTTATAGCACTTCATACTTACTTGCAATTGTCATCTTCTGCATTTCATACTTACTTGTAATTGTCATCTTCTACAAACTTTTGTAGTTCTTCTATGTACTGAACTGAGTTTAGATATTTTTGGACATGAGGCAACAGAGGAATATCTGGAGAACAGATGACATCCATTATCACTTCACCATTCATTGGTAAACAAAGTTACTTTCCAGAAACTATTTAAACAGAATCAGATCTATCGCCTTTTTATGTGAGATGGAGGTACAAACTACAGTCCCTACTGATGTTGAATTTTTTTTCCTTCATAGCAATTCTCATGCATTGAGTTGACATTCTCCACATCCATTAATCCAGGTTTGTATACTCCTAGCGCTGCTCTGCTTATCAGAGCATCTATCGGGGAAAAGTGACAGAGCGCTCCTGGTCAAACTGTAGTCCCACACCTGGAACCTGGAGGGTTATATCTGAGACTCCTTCACAGCCACATTCTCACTATATTGAGCTTCCAGTGAAGCCACATCCTGTGCTAATTCACATTCCACCATCACAAATGCAGCCTTATGACTGTACTAGAACTTGGAGAAGACTGTGAAGGAGACCACCTTTGAAGAAAAAAATACATTATCTCATCTATGAGCAGAACTATAAATGTCCAAAGGACAAGCTGAGTGTATTTCATTATCTCCAGTAAAAGTACTACTCCAAAAGCAATTCTACTATTTTTAGAATTCATAGTCATAAAATTATGAAACAGGGATATACAAGTTCATAATGTATTAGTAAAACTACTGTTAAGTACAATGTATTCCACATTTTTTCAGCAGAAAATACATACTTTAAATGTGTGTGATGTATAAAAATGGCAATTTTATTCTGTCTCCTCACCTTGGTGCTCTGTCAAAACCAACAGTACCAGAATAAACTTAAGACTTTTGGGCTTAGAGGGCGAGGGAGAGCACTAATAGCATTCAAGTGGGCAGAGACTTATTTACATTGCATTACAGAAGACAAATATCAAAGCATTTAATGTTGTTCTCTTAAATACTGCAACATTTACACATTAGCTTACCATATTCACACGACTGCTGTAAATCTGAAATAATTCGAAGAATGTTGTTCATTAAATTTGTTCTTTGCTCACTTTCCAGAATGCTCCCTGTTGACGGGTAGGCAGAGTCAATATACGTCAAGTCTGACAGATAGATACCTGAATAAGATTAGAATGAAAAGTTTATTTATTTAGAATCGTAGAATAGTTAAAGTCCTTTAAAGATCATCTAGCCCAATCACCCTGCAAGGAGCAGGGACATCTCCAACCAGATCAGGTTGCTCAGAGCCTCGTCCAACCTGACCTTGAATGTTTCCAGGGATGGGACATCCACCACCTCTCTGGGCAACCTGGGCCAGTTCCTCACCACTTTCAGTGTAAAAAATTTCTTCCTTATATCCAGTCTGAATCTACTTCCCTCTATTTTAAAACCATTACCCCTTGTCGTATCTCTACAGGCCCTGCTAAAATATTTCTCTCTATCTTTACTGTAGGCCCCCTTTAGGTACTGGAAGGCTGCTATAAGGTTTTCCCTGAGCCTTCTCTTCTCCAGGCTGAACAGCCCAAACTCTCTCAGCCTGTCCTCACAGGAGAGGTGCTCCAGCCCTCTGATCATCTTGGTGGCCTCCTCTAGACCCACTTCAACAGGCCCACATCCTTCTGATGTTGGGGGCCCCAGAGCTGGATGCAGTACTGCAAGTGGGGTCTCATGAGAGCAGAGTAGAGGGGGAGAATCACCTCCCTTGACGTCGAGATTTAGTGTCTCTTGTTTACCAGAAAAAAAAAAAAAACCCTCACAAACAACATTTAGAAGAATTTTTGCTTTCATTGACTAATGTGCATGCAGGTTGACAACGGCATTGCCTCAGAATAGGAGTTTGGATTTACCTGAGAAATCATTTCAACAGGATCTCCAAGAGCCTCAAAGTAAAATGGTAACAATGCTTGGACTTACAGGAAAGTACATCACTGTCCCACCCTTTTTTGGGATTGAATTTGCACTCTCCTCAATCACTTAATCCTTAGTTTTGTCCATCTTATCTCAACTGTACCTGCAGACGCTGAGGCTACGAGTACTGCTAGGTTTCTGTGTACAAGCTTTCGTTCTCTGAGTGACAAATAACAGCGGGAGGCAGAGAGGACCCTTTCCTCCTGCATCACACTAGGCATGTACTAGTTGAGTTTGTCTTTAACGGTGTCATTATTTCTAAATCTAAAAGTAATTACAAGGACATGCACAACTACTCATGAACCTGATCTTCTACCATATCACTAATTAATCATTCCCTTGACAAATATGAAGCATACTAAACACAATGTTAAAATACATGATCAAAACTACTAATGATTTTAGGAAGCCTACTACTTCATTCCTCCATTTAGCAATTAAAGAAAAAAAACAAAGAAGGAAAAATCATATTATCTATACCTCTTCAAAATTCAACTTGCAGCAACATGGGAAACATTAACCAGGCAAAAAGTGCTCTCAGATTGAAATGTGGTACAAATCCTGCAATCCGTATTAGTTGCAACTCCAAAGATCCAACAGCATTCTAGATAAGTCTCTGAAAGTATTCTACCTGCTTTCATCCCCACCACCACTGTAACCTTACTACTCTTTCAATCCCTTCATCATGCAGAGGAAAATCCTCGTCCTTACATACTCATGCTGTAGATAAACCACTTATTTCAATTCTAAATGCAACTCCATTTCTTTAACTTCACCCAAAGACTAACAATTTTTGTCTCAACTAAATGAAACATATCTCAATCAACTCTGCTATTAAAAGGAATTGTTCTTCATCCCCTGCATCTTCCACAAGATATCCAAATTAGAAAAAGAAACGTACAAACTTAAACAATACTTCTAAGAAACTTATTTCAGTAACAGGGAATTTATAAAATTATATTTTGTTTTACCTCTCAGCCTTTTATAACCAAAATCACAACAAGAAGCTTGGCTTTACAGGTGGAAGACTATTAATACAACCTCACAAGAACAGCAGTTGTGTTTGTATAGCACCTAACCAGTACAGTCCTCAAATGTGAGTTGGGAAACTCTGGGCATCATTCCAAAATCAACACATACACACATGTGCGCGCACACACACAGAAACAAATTAAAATACTTGTGGTTGAAAGGTGACATATAAAAAGTGAATAAAAAGGTATTACACATGACCTGATACACTACTAAATTTCTCAGTTTTCTATTCTGCTAGAATCAATATATTAATAAATAGAAAGGATAATAAGAAACAGAGTCACACGTAATCGTTATGCTCTCTAGACTGCATAAGCTGCCCTGAACCTAACTTTGCTAAGCAATGTCCAAACAGGCCCTAAAAATCCCAAACCTGCTCAGTCTTCCGCAGAAAACAGTAAATAATGTTTACTAATTATGATTAGGGAAATTCACTATGAACAGGCACCTAAAATATTACGCAGGATTTTATAAATCAATGTATTTGTAGGAGTCTCTGAATGACTTGCTCATCTAAGCACTGAATTTTTTTTTTTTTAAGCTAAATCAAGAACTCTTCTGTAGAGAGCTGTTCTCTAAACTTATTTGATGCATTTCTATGAAGCCTAAAATAATTTTGAAACATACAGGGCAATTCTCCTTCAAATGTAATTGACACGTCCTTTGTGAAGAAACAAAAAAGATGAATGAAAGCAAACTGAATGCACTTCAGTGCTGGCTGACTATTGACAGACCTAAAACCAGTACTCTGCATTCCTCAGAGGCATAATCTCTGTGGCTTTTGCTACTTCTAATACCAGTCAGATGTTATCAAATATTCTAATACCTACCCAAAACCATCACACACACAGTTTTAACATTTTCCACATGTACCAGAGTTTTTATGCGTTTAACAACTGGAACTGTTTCTTATTAAGTGAACGTCAAGAATTGAATGCGACATTCTGCTGAACATTCTTCTAGACTATAAATGGTTCATTTTTCCTGTTCTATCCAGCCAGGCTGCCCCTTTTATTCCCAGCAACACACATCGAGTTTTATCAGCCTGAAAGAATCTTTCTTCTAAATGAAGCCCAGTACTGTAATAACTTGAAAGGCATCTTTAGGCAGCGTAGTAAAAATGTTTGATTTGTAATTGCCTGCTGAACTCTTGCACAGTCTGTTGCCATATGGTACCCTCCCTTCTACTGGCAAACAATCTTTCCTTGTTCATAACTTCTCAGCCTCCCTACCCCCTCCTTTTCTGGAGGGTATGGATAGGAAATCCGAAGGAGGAGTTTCTTCTGCTCTCAGTGTGTTCGTGGTGACATCATAGGTGGGCTGAACATTTAAGTCGAGTGTGTGTTTGTTTAAAAAAAACTGTCCAAAAGTGATGTATATGGAATCTGGGTCAGCTGTAGCTGGTTAGTGCACTTCTGCATGTGAGACAAACACTGCAGTTTCAAAAAACATCACTCTCTCTTCTGGAATAAAACATACTGGAACATTTTTTTTTTTTTTCCCCTAAATTATTAGTTAGCTTGGTTATCGTATGGAGAAACCGAATTCCTCCATCCAGCTTGGATCTAACAGAGAAAGACAAAAGCAGTTTTCAACTCCAACTGCAGATTAACAATCCACAGCATCGGGTAACATACGAAGAAGCAACTTGGCCTCTGGATTTTCCATCTACCACCGACGCAGAACAGCTGGGGAATTTTTTTTTCTTGGTAAGTTTTAAAGTTATTCTTACTTGCAAGTTTAATTTTGAGCTATTTGTGAATTCTACATATATCTCCCTCAACATACAATTGTGAAGAAACAAATCTCTCAGCCTGAGAAAAGTTTGACAACTGAAACACAAACCTTACTTCTGTGGCATTTGTTAGACTTTGGAAACTTGGAAAGCATTAAAAGGGACTCTGCCTAAGAGCAGAGACTAACTCATTCCAGTTTTAAGGATGAACAAGTTTCAGTTGTTTAGCTGTAAATCTTCTGTAGATTTTGTTAAATACAGTTACAGAAAATTAGGACTACCAGATTCTTTGCTAAGCATGTAATTTGGGTACTGCGAACATATTAATGTGAAATTCCAATCCTACGAGAAAGCAAAAGCCAAGAGTCCTATCGACTTCAGGGAAGCTGGATTTCACCCAACGCCAGAGCACAGACGTAGCATTACTAGAATTAGAAAATGGATACCTCAATAAAACCACTGTAAATAGTCCCAAGTAAATCAATGCACATCTGTAAGTAGCAGTCATTGTATATCATTTCAATTAAAATTTATTTATGGTCGTTCTGAGCCATAGAAGTAGTCAGAATTGTACAACCAAGAAACAAGCCATACATTGATTCCTAATATAACGAAGTTTGTAGCACAAACGATTGTGCAGCTGAAAATGCAAAGACATTGCTGCAACAGGCACTGATCCCTTCTTTTAACAATTTGTGGAAGGATGGGGAAGTTAATTCTACCTCAATTGGGCAGTAGGTTGCTTCTAAATAAAGATTTATTTCATAAACATTAAATGCAATATATAAGGCAACACTATTCTAAGTGAAAATAGAGGGTTTTGTTACAGTTCTTTGGGGGGGAGGGAGCAGGAAGGACGCAGTTGCAAGTCAAAGATTAAAACAAGCAAGCTGTTTTACAGACAGTACAGATAAAAAACAAAAAAGGATTGCTAATACATAATTTTCTACTTTTTGCCTTTCTTCATGCTGACTTGGAGATTAAAGCGCAGTAAATAATCCAGAACAATGGAAACTAATTTAAGTTATGTATTTGTATTAACAAACTCCCAGAAACGTTTGGCATCAGAGAGAATGAAGGGGTGATGCTAAAAGAAAAGGCAAAGTGTTACAGAAAGCAAACTTAATTAAGGTTTAGTAGCTACGGGAGGAAAAAAAGTCTGAAGTAGTCTTGACAAAAAAGAAAGATGGATTCTTTCCAAGTTCTTGAGCTCTTTTTCTTACTACCCTTTTGTGCTTCATAAATAGTAAAGAGAATAATCTAAACAACAACAAGCCCCCCACCCCCTGCCATTTGAAGCCTACATTGTGTGCTTTGGACACCAGTCTCCATTCATTCATGATTAGCCAAGGTTTTGATTTACACTGCTTAGAATAATTCCTAAATCTTTCACAAACGAAAACAGTTGAGTCCATTTTAAAGCAATATGCATGGTTTTAACTCTCTCTTTTGTTGTCTTCCAACTTTAGAGTTCACATTTTGAAATACAATTTTAAGCAAATTATGGACTACTAATATTATGCTGGTGCCACAAGAATGATCTGAAGTATGATGGAAAAATATGCTATTTAAAATTTTACAGCAATTCACTTCAAAGAGCGGAAATTTTGAATCTTTAAACTTCTGCCAGTACATACACAGCTTTATCAGGTTTTCACTATTGTTTTACTGGACTTCATTTGCTGTTCTTAACATGCTCTATTAGCCTGCTCCTTAAAACTTATACACCAATGAATGAAAAAAAACTTCCTACTGCAAACATCACTAGATGCTTCATGTCTTCAGTATCTATCTTACTGAGAATTCTGGAGCCCCTAAAGAACACATTTCCAAATGCAAAACGCACCACTCCATTGTACCTGCCTGTTGAAACGGTGCAAACACACAATGGCTGCAAACAAATGTAAAGGAACCCTCACTAATAAAAACCACCTTCACCAAAAAATCAGGAAGTGTTATGCTATTTTGCTGTGTTTTCAGAATATCTAGTATGACAAGACTTAAAAATCTCTTATGAAGAGATTTTCTAAACATCTGTCATTTTTAGAAGTGAGATTTTCAATGAGTACTTCAAAAACCCCTGAAGATTTTTAGATTGCTTTTTCTAAAAACAATCAGATTCCCTTTAATCTCAGAGAAGTAGAATTCTGTGACTCAATACATCATGTATCTGACTAACAAAGGCCAAGTACGTATTATTTCTGGATCTCAGTCAATATAATTGAGAGTAATCCTGTTATTTCAGCAAAGGCAGAATGAATTACCGGAAAAAGCACTTGTTTATGTAGAGGAAAGTAACTTACAGAAGTACAAAGATACATCAAAAATTCCATGTGAACATTTCTCATATAACAAGAGTGTTTTCCTCACAGCAGTATTACTTCTAATGTTACAGATAGAGTTTTAAGCTAAAAAAAATTCCACAAAAATCTCCACTTTTTCTGAGATTGGAGAATAGATGGTTTTAGCTCAAAGCTTAACAAAAAATGAAGTACGTGTAACATCAATAATAGAGCTTTCAGATTAACTAGTATCACATTTCAGAGGATCTTTATGTTGTATTATAATTTCCTTTCTCAAAAAAAACATTTCACACATTTACAAATGGAAGCTTATAAGACAGGGTAACATTCGTATTTGTCATTTGATCATATTATTTTAATAAATATTCTGAATAAATAGATGTATGATACTGCAGTTCCCATTCAAAGGGAATCCTGTATTCACATCTACCTGCAACACTTCCCTTACGTTCAGTTGTAACAACCTACACTGCCCAGGGAGAAGCAGTTTTCATCAGCTCTGAAAAAACAGATTCTAATTTGTGTTGTGGGTCTCCAAATTCTACATCCTACTGAACGTGAGTCACAGCAGTATAACAAAAAAACAAACAGTTTGCTGTGTAGAAAGTTAAAATATGCCAATACATACTAGCTTCCACACTTTCTCATCCCTGCAACTCTTAATATTTGTAAGTGATACAATATTTGGGGGGTAATACAGCCCATGTTACAGTAGTTTCTCAGTGAAAGTTAAAAATACTAGTTATTGGGTTTTTTTTTCTTTTAAATTCAAATTTTGTTCCTTTAAGCATCTTAAGTAATAAATCAAAGACTAATTTTGGAAGCAAGTTTTTTTTTCTTTTGCATAGGGATCAGTCTGGAAAAAAATAAACCACAAGAATGGCATTAAATGTAAAACGGTATCGAAGCCCTATCCACAGCTCTGAGTATTACTGACAGGATGATAACGCAGTTTGTGTTACTAGGAATAGTTGCACATCATCTCCTGCAGAAGCAAAAAACCATCAGCATGCCAGAACAAACATAATGCCACTTCTAGAGAAATCTGAGAGCCAAAACCAGGTGACACCCAGAACCAAATGAAGCGACAGTCTATTCTGATTTAAAAAACACGACAGTTCATAAAGAGTTAAATAACATATTTTAAAGCAACAGCATCTGTAACCGTGATCTCCCTTGCCTATTTTCCAAGAGTCTGCATTCAGGTATTTCAGTAACCCCACTCACTACAAGTATCTCTAGATTTGCAGGAATGGCTTGAGACTGTGGTTCTGTCTAAACTGATCCCTGAGCCTCAACCACTTTATCTCACAGCGATTATGACACTACCTAAACACCTAAACCTCGGAATCTGTAACAATGTGTCTGATTAAAAAACCCAAAAACTATTTCCCAACTCTAAACGTTGTCGCATTTAGGTCTTACATATTAGGCTATCATTCTGTGATATTTTGGATAAACAGTTTATATTTTTTTAAGCTGCTTGCCCAGAACATCAGGAAATATCTGAAACAGTATTTTCATTTCCTTCTAAGCTGATTAAAACTCCAGGTAAATATTTTACTCGGAACCTACTTTTGTATGACAAGTTAGGCGTTAAGCTGCTCAAACATGCCAAGCAACATCCTAAGACATTTAAATTTTTCAACATCAAAATTTTAATGGAAGCATATACGTTCCCTACCAGGTAGATTCTCAGAAGGAACTCATCCCTGCTTATCTGAATGTCTCAGTTTAATACAAGACATTTGAATTATTTCAAAGTTATTAGGCATAATCTTACGCAGCTCTTCCATTTGCTTATGCTATATTAGACCATTTAATTCATTTTATGGTCTGACAGCACATATATAGATACAGAACTTCTGAGACATAAGTGTGAAAGTTCAAAATGAATGCATTTAATATTAAAAGATATTCGGAAAGCAGACTACAGCACAATACATGGTCAGAAAGCGGCCTGCGTCACAAAATGTTTGGTTTTCAAAGATTCATTTAAGTTTTACTTATTTTTCAGGGGAAAAATGTGCTGCTGTGAGGAGAACTTCCAGTCATTCATTATTTAAGTAATTATATAGGGTCTTTAAAAACTACCAAGAACTAAAGTGTTATTCACCTTTTTGGACTATGAAGTAGCTATTATATACAGTGAAAAGAGTAAAATACTGAACTTGTACTATGGCCTCATCCTTAACCATATGCCATGAGGTCACTTTCCTTGCATTTGCAAACACTGAACAGAAGTATTGAAAAATAACTTAGGAGATGTGAAGAGGTTTCAAACTTCAGACAATTAGTTCAGCTCAGCCTTGGCAAGTTAGAAACCATGCACAGACCCATTTCCCATGTGTTTACCATGATTCACGTGAAAATTGAACCTAATGAACTTAAAACCGCACTGTTCAAGTGATTAATATTTTAAATGTCTGAAATTACTGAAGAAAAATACACAATTAGTGATACTTTTTCCTAATTATTATTTTTTTTTAAAACAGAAGTTACACCTTCAGCAGAGAAATACTAACAAAACTTTTAACCAAGTTCTGTTCCTGAAAAAAAAAAAAATTTACTAGTAGACATCAAAATACTTATTACTACATACTAAAACTGAAACACACAGGAGTAAGTTTTTAAATATAAGCAAACATTTATGCATTCCCTCCACTTATGTAGAGTAAATGATTTTCAGTAGGTGTTAAAAAGCAAGTATTTTCTTCGCAGCGCAGAAGCAGGGCTTGAATACAACTGTAAGCCAAACAAAAAGTTATTTTTTAGGTAACAGTGGAACATTTGATCAAGATTCCTAGATATAATTCCTGACTGCATGTACGCCATGGCTTGAAGTTTGTAACCACTGCTCTCGGTGAAGGCAAAAAATAAAGACTTGCTATGTTTACTCTGAGGCTGAGCAGACATAAAACGTAGGAATATTACAGCCAGTAACAGAACTGGGAGAACTGACCTGACAGAAAAGTCAGCTTATCATCCATAAATGTGAATTAAAGGAAGCAGTACTGGTCTGCTCCTCCTTCAAGGCAACTGTTCCAGGATTGCCAAATGCACTTAAACTTGAACTTGGCAGGAACAGCATGAACATTAACTTTCTCTGGTCTTACTTTATTTCTCTTTGTAACTATACAAAGGCCACTGTATGAGGCCTTGTACACCATTAATAGGAGTCTGGAAAGGAAAGCCAGATCAATAGCTGAGGTAAGAAGAGTGATCTGCTTGACAAAGCAAACAGAACATGGAAAATGAGGGGCTTTTCCTGATTTAAGTGCTACCTTTGTTTATAATCTCAAATATTTAAAAACCAGGTGTTTCAAAAAAATTCTTTTATCTTTATCACTGCACTTTAATTATATACATAAAGTTAAAAGAAATTAATTATTTTATTTAAAAGGTGAATGAAGCACTTCAGGATGCTATTTATAGTGATAACACACCTGATACTGCAGCATTATCTGGATAGAAGTGTTCTCAAAAATACAAGAATAGTGCAACAGCAATTTTAAATGTTCATGTCAAAAGGCAACTATGTAGGGACACAGATGAGAGCAAACAGTGCTATAGGCTTTCCTTACAAATTTAAAGTTACTTGAATATATAATTTTCAATGTTTAAGACAATTATCTTACTCTCATCTCCTGCCTAACACTAATGTCCAAAACCAGTGTTAGATATGTGTGTATTTTTCAAGTTTACTATATCTGTGTATACATAAATTTGAAAAATGTGTGTATATATGAACAGGTATGTATATTTAACAAATTATACATCTAAATATATATACATATATAAAGCTAAGTGAGGACCAGAAAGGCCTACAGAACCCCAATTCCAGAATTTATACATTTTTGAAAATACTACCACTCTGTCTCCCTACTTCCTTTCCATTAAGATATTCTGCAAGCACTCGATGTTCTACAACCTTGTGCATTTAATTGCAAGGAGTATAGACCTAAAGAGTCAAAGTTACAGTGAAAGCATAATATGTAATTTAAGTAGAACACTATTTCTGAAAATTCATCCATTGCAACAACTTCTCTACTAAATCCAGTATCTAAATTTTAGGGTTTGCTGCTCAGAAAAGAAAGCCATTCTTTGAAGCTAATCTAATGGAATCTAATTCCAAGCAACAGATTCCAAAGACTTGTCTTTGGCAAATCCATCAGTTTAGGCAGTTTAAGCAGTACAGTTAGTTATGGCTCTAATTTAATGATTTTATCTTTTATCTGTTTAATAGTCTTTTCTGACAGTCATCACACTTACTTTAAAATGAAGATATTTAAATGGACTTTGGGTGTGCTATTGTTCCTGTTGTTGTCCATTGGGCGCTGTACAGAACAATCTACGCCTAACAAAACATCCCAACGGAGGCACCCTCGTTCGGCAGACAGTGGTGAGGAAGGGAAGAAATGTGGCTACACGTTTTTGGTCCCAGAACAAAAAATCACAGGGCCAATTTGTGTGAATACTAACGGACCAGGTACTGGTAACAGAAAAGATGAAGTCACAAGAATGGACATAGAGAACTTGAAGGATGTGCTGTCCAAGCAAAAGCGGGAGATTGACATTTTACAGCTGGTGGTGGATGTGGATGGAAACATCGTGAATGAAGTAAAGTTATTGAGGAAAGAAAGTCGTAACATGAACTCCCGGGTCACCCAACTCTATATGCAACTCTTGCATGAGATAATTCGAAAGCGTGATAACTCACTCGAGCTTTCCCAACTGGAAAACAAAGTCCTTAATGTTACAACAGAAATGTTGAAGATGGCAACAAAATACAAGGAGCTTGAACTAAAATATGCAGCACTAACTGATCTTGTAAATAATCAGTCTGTGACTATCTCACTGCTGGAAGAGCAGTGCTTGAGAATCTTCTCGCGACAGGACACCCACGGGTCTCCACCTCTTGTTCAAGTCGTGCCACAGCACATTCCTAACAGCCAGCCATACACTCCCATTCTTCTAGGAGGTAACGAGATACAGCGAGATCCGGGTTACCCTAGAGACAGGGATGTAAGGCCACCACCTGACCCAGCTACTTCTCCTACAAAAAGTCCCTTCAGAGTACCACCACTAGCTTTAATTAATGAAGGTGAGTTACCCATCACTATTTACCTAACCTGAGATTTTTCTATTTCAGAGGGAAACCATCCTTTAAATTTTAGAATTTAAAGTATCTGGTACAGCTAGCACTTGCTCCTGATTCTGATTTTCTCCACCCCCTGTCCTGGAAAGCTTTAGTGGCAAATAGTTTAATTCTTAAGCTATAGCTGCATAAAATGAATTTGTTGAAATAGTTGCTATACAGAAATGCAATGTGAAGAATTTACACCTTTGAATCACAAGTATTGGGGTTTCTGTCTCCAGTTGGGCTTGAATTATAGGGATAAAAATGCAATATAGCACACACTTTCTAGTATTTAGCCCTGTTTCTTTGAAGATGCCTACACTAGCTACTTGTTACAGGAACCAATGGTGAATAAGAGAAGCTAATTCATCTTAAATAAGTCAAGCAATTTTAAGTAGTGGTCCTTTATACTTACACACTTGCTAGAAGAATTTTACTCCTTCTATTCTCAGTTGCTTTAAAATTAACATCTAAGTCCACCAACACAGTTGTGCAGTAAGTATGTAAGTGTTTGGTTGAAATATGCTAGAGAGTAGGGTAAGTTTGAAAGGACAATTGAATCAAGGCTGGATCCAATTAGATTTAATTTTCAGCTTTCAAAATTTAACATGAGTAACCACATTCCCAGTAATTTGATGTCAGTAAGGGATGGCAAGTTAAACTAATACTATAAATATTATGAAAATACATTCAGGAGATTGTATCACATCTTCATGTGTTACATTCTTCAGGTCATTAGATAAATTCACTTATCACTAGAAACAAAACTAGTGACAAGAAAATAGACTACCTCTCAGGTGCCATAAATTCTATCATGATCATCACTTTATTACAGTTTTGACAGATTTGTGATAAAGGATTCAGAAAAACAATTTTTTACTGAGACATCCATGCATGTGCTTGCTCTTGGCTTCTATTAACTTGCACATCTAAAGGGTTTGGTTGAGTTGGGGTTTTTTTTTTTTACTTTCAAATTGCCTTTAGTCACAGTTGGACATTCAACTTGATTCCTAAGACAAACATTTATTTGTGACTGTTCTACAGCATTACAAACAACTAGCTGCTGATATAAAGAACAACTATTTTTATTCAAGGTCTGCAAAAAATTCAGGCATGAGCCCAAGTAAAATGCCAGATGTCACAAGAATTTAAATTGCACATCATAACACAAAAGAAACAGCTACTACAGCATTACGTTAATCTCTGGTCAGACAGCAAAAGTATAATTCGGAGAAATGGTGAATTCCCATTTCCCAGAAAACCTGTGCTTCAAGGTTTTGTTATAAATACATCTTTTTCAATATACAACTGCTGTACATATAAAATGAAGCAGCATATATTTTCCTTTACATTATCTACCATGGTTTTCACTAAGCCCTTTACCCCTAAAAGTTCAGAGTTTGAATCCATTTTTGGAAGGGAACACAAAAATCTTAGGAAATTTATTTGAAAAGTATTCAACTTCCTTTATTTACTACTCGATTCTTGAGTTTGAAGTTTAAGTGTTTCTTGCAGTGCCTTGGAAAAATGAGGTTTAATAATTGCCACAGGTGGTAAAGCATCAATCATCAAAACAAAAACTTCCAAATTGCATCACAATAAGCAGTTACTATAGCTGATTCTTTTTTTTTAAATTAAGGTAAGCATATTTAATGGTGCACAGAACTAAAATTGTCTGTCATAGAAAAATGAATTTTCCAGTTAAAAGATTACTATAATATATAAAGATGTCAAAAAAGGACCAGTGAAAACCAAACACTCCTATTTGGAAATAGGCCTGTCAAAGACTTGATTATGACAGAATAAACAACTGGATAAACAAACAGGAGCCTTCTCCCACTGCACCTGAAGAAGCTGTACCTAACATACTTGCACACAGCAGAAGTTTACAGACGGGTCAACGTGCATCTTAATAGCATGAGCGGAGAGTAAAATTCAGAACATATGGGGAACAGAGGGATGAGATCTTATCCTCTGAATAGTATTTTGCTTAATTTTCATTGAAATTGCTCTAAAAATTGAGGAAGAATGATTTTCCTGTGAATTATAGTTTTCACAATTATCTTAATCCTTGGAATAACAACCATTATTCCCAAATTTTACTGTCACTATGCTACAAAAAGTAACTTCAAGCAGAAAGAGTACTTAAAAATTACATCCCCCCGACTCTGCCGCTAATCTCTCAGCTAACAACATACTTTTAAAAATATATGCCCAATTTCATTTTTTATTTTTCCTCTACTAGTGCCCAAAAAATCCTCTGTATGAAGCTTACACAAGCACAGCTTTGATATAATTCACTCAAGATAACATTTGGCATCTTAAAATAGGACTCAGCCACAATTTTAAGCTTTCAACTTAAAATATTTCATCACATCACTTCTCTACATGTAATTTGCAGTAGAATATGATCTATACTAAATCATACATCTAAAATACAATTTTAGAAGTGAAATATTTAACAGATCATCTTCTCAGAATATTTCTAACTTACAACTAATTGTCTCAGCAACTTGGCTTACGCAGGCTGTTACAAAAGACTACATATACATGAGATACTCATTCCTTACACAGATTACAAGATTTTCAACAGAATCATTATGCTTTTTTCATTAGCCAGAGCCCCTCCTTGGACCACCACTGTGGAGAATCTTACAGTTTCAAATCTTAGCAAATCCCACTGAACAAGAAATGGATCAGTTCTTATGTGTGAACTTGAAGTTACTACACATAAAAAAAAGAATTTTCTTATCAAAAAAGATTCAAAGCTATGCACCAAAAGTTACGGGATTTGCTGGATCTCCTTACAGTAGTAGCAGAAATCTGTTGCTTCTACTACAACATTAACTTGTGATAAGCATATAGACAAATCTGAGCATCAAAAAGCAGACAAGTTGCAGTCTGTGACCTTAATGCCACCCAAATTTCAGAAGTTATCCAAGTGTATTATACAGACTAGTACAATTCTGTCTGCCTTAAAAGCTACTTAAAGTCACTCCAAACATCTGTTTGAGTCTCTTAGGGAAAAGTGAGTCCTCAATTCCTCCTCCAACAGAAATCACATGAAATAATACACAGCAGATCTAACAGAGGTGTTCTTAATACTCAATTAACACTACGAAAAAAAAAACAAAACAAACTACTTGTCTATTTACAGTTTTTCTAAAGCAATAATTGCTTCACAATAATACTTCTAGAACAACCTCCCTGTTCAGTTATACAGTGCCCAAATTTACTTTAGATAGTTCAAGGAAAGGGAATGAGACTCAACTTAGCCCAGGAAATATTTATCCCCTGGACAAACTTTGCAATGTTGAAATTGTTAATTGTGAACAATAGAAAAAGCACTCATATACCAAAGCTATAGTATTTCTTTCCTAAGCTACTACTGCATGCACTGCAAGAACAACAAAAATACTGTCCAATACTGACAGTACCATATGCAGCAGTACTTACAGTGATGGCTCAAAGTCTGTAGCATTCTTGGTAGCACTGTCACAGCCAGAAGCTCTAAGTAGTCACCTTCATAAGATACACAAGCTTTTGCATGCTAACTAATATGAAATACTTTATGTATTTCTTGCTAACCACACTCTTACCCAACTGGCAACTACTAGTTTAAAATCTAGAAGTGCAACTTTCAGTTAGCTTTTGTCACACAACCTTAACGTGCAATGAAGGTCACTGTCACTCGACCTCTACTTTTGATGAGAGAATAACCTCAACAACTGTTTTCTACGCTTCTTCACCAATTAGCAGCTGCTTTGACTGATGAGTTCTCTCAACTTCCAAGTAGATTTGAGAAAACGAGCCTTCTAAAATGAAAGGAAAAGCATAGGTAATTTATTTTCAGATTCACTGAGTATGAGTTTTCAAATATATTTAGGGCATCCACCACTAACTAGCCATTCAGAACATATCCTGCTTTCCATCAGTACGTAATCACTCTCTAAATCAACTGAAGTAATGATACATGAACACAAATCCTTTTCTAAAAAGTAGAAAACAAAAATACTAATAAAAATTGAAAGGCAAAGTAGGCAAAGTTTTCAGAGACATGCAAGTTGCATGCTTCTTACAGAACAACCAAGAGCTCTTCTCGAAGTATTATTTGTAAAACCACTATTCAGATGGTCTAAAATAGAGCTTTCAAGCAGCACTGTCAATGGCATTTTTTGTAGAATGACAGTTCTGAAAACAAGTATGAGAGCCCTTTTAGCTGCTCAGAAGTCCTACTTCATTGTTGCATATTTTCTTCATCAGTATCCATCTACACATGTTGCACAAGGATGACACATGAATACTCCTATTCACAGTTAACAGGTTGATCCCAGGCCTGGGTAAGTACATAAAGGCAAAAAAGTTACACAGTATAAGAATACTCTTCCACTAAATTCCATGCCTGTAGACTTTGACACTAAATATTTCTTACAGCAGCTGTAAAACTATTTATGTATTCAGATGGGGGGGGGGGGTTGGTTGTCTTGAGTTTGTTTTGTTTAAAACTTTCACCAGTTTCAAACGGGAGCACTAGGACAATTAAGTAAATTGACATCTACCTTTTGTCAAAGTGGTACAGGAGAAAACAGTTCATGAAAATCATGAACTTCCTGAGTATTAAGAGTCAGGGTATAAAACTTCGGCAGAGTAGACAAAGTTAAAAATTGGGTGTTGGTAACCAAAGTCTGTTATCTGTTTAGCAAAATGAAGTTTTTCTTTAAATACATACAGCATATTGACATGTTTGTTTATATACACACAATTAATCTTAGAGTAACTTTTTACACTGTTCTCCACGGTAGTTTTACCTTAATTGAATTACTGACTTTCTATTATCATTACAAAATACTCTTGAACAACTGACACTCCATAGACAAGCTTGAATGCCTACAGTATTTCTTTCCAAAAAGGTCCATTCAAAGACTGCCAACAAGCCAAGGAAGCTGGGCATTCCAACAGCGGGATTTATATGATCAAACCTGAAAACAGTAATGAGCCAATGCAGCTATGGTGTGAGAACAGCCTGGACCCTGGAGGATGGGCAGTTATTCAGAAGAGGACAGACGGATCTGTTAACTTTTTCAGGAACTGGGACAGTTACAAGGTAAATTATGGAGTGCAGAAAATCAGCTCCTTCGTTCCAGTGCGGCAGTGGCATTATCTGTTGCAATCAAAAAGGTGCAAACTTTTTCAGTGCAATTCTTCATTCCAAACAGTGATACTGAAAGATAAACACTGAGGAATTAGACATAGATAGCTGCTTAAGTTAGACAGTGAAATTAATTTTACAAACAAAAAAAAAAAATACATGAAGAGCATGGGAATCCCTCAGAGGCAAACATTTCAGTGGGAATGTCCTGTTTTACTCGATGCATTACTTAACTTTGTATGAACTAACTTATTGTCTGAAATAGCCTGCATTTGTAATACACAGTAACTGGGGAGACACATGTTATTCTAGACAGTGACTGGGAAGCCATTTATTACAGAGACCTAAGTAAACACATGATTTCTATTAACACACTGAAAGCTACAGTAAGTACTTGAGAAGTTTAATTGTCTCCCTTATGAATAAGCAAGCTCAGCCAGTGGAATTATTCATTTAAGCATATTAATACATTGCAGGATCAGGGCCTCAATTTAAACAAACATTCTTAATAATGAATTAAAGGAAATAATTTCTACCTTTAAAATTAGGCTAAAAATCTGAAGATGTAAGGCTGGTGAAGGAAAACACATTCTTGTGTATTACTGTGACATGAAGCACTAGCAAACATAACATACAGGATGACAAACACAGGCTCCTTTGGAGTAATTACATGCTAGACAGGAAATCTGAGTTGAGTTCTTAAAATAATAATCCTGTGCTGACTTCACACACATAGAACACAGGTTTTCCCTATGATACTGTGCTCACTTTAAATGGATCCATAATTGCCATGTGCATTGTATCTGAAGGGATAACTGAGCCACAATTAACTTAATAGTAATCTAAAAGTAATATCATATATACAAAGAAAATGACAAAAAAAAAAAGATTACTATAAGGATTTTCACTTTTTGCATTCTTGGATTTAATCATTCAAATATTAATCAGCATTTAGTAATCGTTATTCAAAGTAGTCTTCTCAGAAAATCAGGCTGTTGGTTTTTGGTTTGTTTTGTTTGGTTGCTTTTTTAAGATATGTTTTAAGGTAGCTATGGAGTGTGTTTTACAATTACCACAAAAATTTTTAACATAACGCAACAAAAATATAGAGGAGCATATAAATAGTGTTTAATAATGGCTCAATCTGGGGCAAGAATTTGCCCCTAAGACTTCTCATTAAATTGTAGTGGCAGAAGATCGCATTCTTATTACCACTGAACTTCAGGTACTCGCAAGTGCACCTCTGTGACTGGCTTTAAACTAAAGGCTGCACCACCAACAGCAGCAATGTCTCCCATGGCCACATTTCTACTGCTTTCTATGTGGTTGCACAGCTACAACGCTGACGCAAGGAAAGTACTGCAAATGTGGCCACGAGCCAGGAGAAAAGCACTGCTACCATTTTTGGCAGCAGCATGATGCCAGATCAATCTAAGCCTCTTGTGAAACTGCAGCTTGAGTTAGGAGCCTAGACTGTTTATCTACTGGAGAGAGACTTCCCCAGAAAGTGATTCAAAGCAGGAAATCAATTGTAGGTCCTACCTAATCAATGGCCTGAGAAGGAAGGTAGGAAGGCCTCAGAAACCACGAAGCATAGGGCAGCCACAGTGGGTGATGTACCTATTTTAGCTATAACACAAAACATCAACAACACTGGTTTACTCGGGGACAGGAGACAGCAGACATGCAATACCACTTCACGACTACCAAACTGGTAGTCTGTGATTTGAAAGGAAAGATATCTTTATATCTAATTTCTAATATATCTAATGAAGAGTATAGATAATTATGTGATTGATTTTACAGTAAAAACAACACTCGTCACATTAAAAAGGCAACAAAAAGTTATTTATCTTGAACATGGAGACCTTTTCCAACCTGGAACTGTATCCCCTTAAATTTCATTATTTACACATTCTTACAGATCCTCTTAGCTTTGTCAAGAAATATATTGTTTCCATTTCCCTATTATCTCTATCTTAAAAAGAAGACGTCACAGAAAACAGATAGTTTCTCCACCTTTACTGATTCTGGTAGTACCTCACAGGGCTAGCAGTCCAACTGAGTAAATGGCTAAATACAGTAAAACAAAGCTTTTAAATGCACATGCTGAGCAGTTATTCAGAAGCTTAAAGGCTTTCAGTACTCATACTCCTGTTGATGAGCATTTTGACAAACAGGAAAAATGTAACTAACATCACCTTCTGATCTTCTTTTGTACAGAAAGGATTTGGAAACATTGATGGAGAGTACTGGCTAGGACTAGAAAATATTTACATGCTTACCAATCAGGATAATTACAGACTATTGATTGAGTTAGAGGACTGGAGCAATAAGAAAGTCTATGCAGAGTACAGCAGCTTCCGCCTGGAGCCCGAAAGCGAATTCTACAGGCTACGCCTAGGAACATACCAAGGAAATGCAGGCGATTCCATGATATGGCACAACGGAAAGCAATTTACAACACTGGACAGAGACAGGGATATGTATTCAGGTAAGGAAACTACTATGTAAGTGAAAAGTGAATACAGTAGATTCCATTAGCGATACCACCTTTAAAAAAAGAATACAGTACAAAAAAAAGTACGCAAATTGTGATAAAACAATTCTGTTGAAAGATGTTTCAAATCAGTAACAATAAAAATCCCATTGACAGGGCCCCCTTCAAGCCCCTGCACCATTCAGAAATTCAAATTCTATTACCCTCACTGCAGGCACAATTGAACAAGCTTTGTATTTAGCTCAGTAACATTCTTATCACTTGCATGTGACTCTCTGCAGTCAGAGCACCCGTCTGGGGCATCTCTCAGAGCAGTGCTTTGGCCACAAACAATAATCACCATGAACTAAAGCCTCCGAACAGCGTGAAAGGAACTGCCATTGTGCACAGGCTTAGTTATATAACAATACGTGAGAAATGGGCACATCACTTTCCTTCGTTCTCCTCAAAATATACTTTTTTGTTCATTCTTTCACCTTAAAGCCTCGGCAGTAAAAGAAAGGCTGGGGAGTGTAACACTTCAACTGCTTTTTCTCAGCTGTCAATAACCATAAAGCTGGACAAATCTTGCTAACTCAAACAAGCCTGTAACGTTAAATACAGAAGTTACAAGCAACTCTTTGTGGAACCGTGGCCCTGCACGCTGCTTGAGACTGTATCAACTCACATTGCTTCCACTGAAGTATTTCCAAACAGCACATAATCCGAGTTCCTTGAATGTTAGCTCACAGACAAGCACTGCTGGTAGCCTGAGAAGAGTTGATCTCCTTAGTTTTCAGCTGTCACATTAAATACTGTGTCAATAATCCCCCCTCCAGGCAATGGTTGCTGTTACAACAGAATTTATAATTTAGGTAGAAGCAGCAATTGATATGACCACAAAGTACTTCTAAGTTCCCTTTAAGAACAAGCCAGAATATGAAAGCTTTTGCTAATCTCCACTTCTCTTGAATGCTGAAGTTCATTTTTCTCTTTCTGTTCCTTAGGAAACTGTGCTCATTTTCACAAAGGTGGCTGGTGGTACAATGCGTGTGCCCATTCTAACCTTAACGGGGTGTGGTACAGAGGAGGCCACTACAGGAGCAAGTATCAGGACGGAATATTTTGGGCTGAGTACCGGGGAGGTTCCTACTCCTTGAAAGCAGTTCAAATGATGATCAGACCTATAGACTGAGGAGGAAAATCCACAGTGCTCAAGTGACCATGTATAAACTTCTCAGTGCTTGAGTTCCAGAAAAATAAAATATTACTTTTTAATCATTATTTTGCACAATCTGCCTCTGCAGAAAGCAGGTCTACACATTTCCTGCCTTTTGTTCCCTGTTGTGTTCCCCTGTCCTTTTTATAGAAACCATTTCTACTGTGACAGACGGTGTTTTTTTAAGCAAATATTCACAAAAGCAGATGTTTGTGCTTGCAAAGTGTATTTATCTTTGTTCAAGTCCAACACACTTTATGTAAACAGTTATTAAAGCTGGTAAAAAAATTCCAGATCTATGACAAGATATAAGCTATTTCACTTAAAAAGCTTATGCTTTTTCAGGTTAGCTCAACACTTAAATGTAAATATGTGAAATGAAATTGTCTTGCTTTAATGTGAAAATTGATTAGTTATTTAACAATTTATTTAAAAATGTTGCTATTTCTTTCAATGAAAATCTCACTTCATATTACTGCTTAGGATTTACTCAAAGAAGCTAAGCTACATTAAAAAATTGAAGACATTCTAGTTCTGCCAGCAGAGACAGATTTTTGCAACACAGCTATTTCAAAATGAAGCAGTGAATTAAACATAAAATCTAAGATTTCTTAGTGGTGTAGAGCATTTGTTACGATCTATGTATCTTACCTTCTGTAAAATACTTAGGCAAAATGTTCCTAACATAAGAAAAGAAAAATTATTGTATGAAATTATTGATAGACTTAAGACAACCAAATTGCTTGGTACTTTTTTTTTTTACTTTCAACCTCTGTGTGCAAACATCCTATTGAAACGAAAACATTTCTTGATACTTTGAACTTTAAAAGGCAAAATGAAAGGTCCTACTATTAAAATCATGACTTGACACTTGGGAGACTCCTTTCCTGCTCCAATTAGGAGCGATGAGGTCTGAACAAGTGTTCACACACTAATTTAGAGAAGGATCAAGTCTCTGGGTATAAGAAGTTTTTCTCCAACTCAATTTTCTGCCAACATAATAAAACAAATCTTAGAAATCAGCTCTGAGTATATTCTCCCTGTGCCCCGAAATTGGACTGCTTTTATGACACCCATTTCCCCTCCTCTAAACATATACAACTTTTGATACTGGCTATATTAAATTTTCTACCTTCTAGATATCAGATTAATATCAGATATTAATCAGAGCTAATATCTAATTTAAGAAATGAATTAGAAAATACTTTTCCAACCTTTAACAAAAGCCATACAAGATTCTGCATCAAAATAACATACTTCCAAAATCGAAAATAACAAAACATTCCCTTTCGGTATGAGAGTCTCCAAAATGAAAGCTTTCTTCCTAGTATACAAAATTAATAATTGTACTCAGCTACACAGCTTACCTAATTTAATTTGATATTACACAAAAACTAAATATGCTGTTCCAAACTGTAACCAATGTATTTGTTTCACACCTCGTATGTACCTTCAACACTTTAAGGAACTTTGCCCCTATTTAACATTAGAGATCCCAATATAATTGTTATGTTAAATTAGTAAATATCAATTGCTATGCAAAATCTCATTTGTAATTCAGAGGGGAAAAAATAGCATTCTGCTTTCAAAACAGATTCTCTGGAGTAGATAAAGCTTCACTGATAATATACAGCTGCAAGGGCTGTATTTAAAGATTTGGTCAGAACCAACAAGTTTCAACAATATTTAATTGGGGTTGGCAGGGGTGGGTGGGCAGATGGGGAATCACTCCCAACATATTCCATTCTCAAGTTCCAAAAATTTTCACTGACCAACATTTAAGACTACAATTCTGAAATTGTTCTGCATAAAAGGAATATTTGTTTGTTACAAATATTGCACAGACCTCACTGACTGAATGTTCTATCAAATGCTTTTTAATTGCAAACGCTTAAAATTCAGACTATTTTTTTTTTTTTCCCCTCTGGTAGCTGGATAGAAGCGCAGTTCAGGTAAATTTAAAAGCTGAAAGTGCCCTCCAAAACATTTCTTTATTGAACACTTCTGACAGCTTTAGTTCATTCAACCAACAGATTTCCTCTCCTTGGAAGAGATCTTATTCTACCACAAGAATTTCTTGCCTGCTACAAAAACAGTGTTTGTTTATTCAGTGCAGCCAGTGAAAGGTGTACTTTGCAGAAACCCCTAAGTAAAATTAGCCTGCACTCAGCCTTTAAATTAAATCTTATATATTAGACATCTAAAAAGTTAGCCTTCCCCAACTTACAGCTGCAGGATGACAATAACTAAAAATTATTACAAAATACACTCAGAAAGCTCAGACTGTACAGGAAGTCTTTTTCAAAGGAAATACTTAATTTTAAGTTGCCGATTATAGATTACAAGGAGGGAAAGCATGGTGCCTCTTTTTCATATTGGATCATATACAATACAATAATCTACTGCTTTCAAATGCCGGTAACTATCAGTTCTTAGCTTTTGGGTTGAATTTTTTAAGCAGAGCAAATGACTTTAGAAGTTCAATGTTTTCTCTCACATTTTTTAGAAAAGTCTTTTGAAAGAGGCTGTAGCATTCCTCAAGCTTATTGGAAAGGACATTCAGAAGCAGTCTGTCTATGAAGGATGTAGCTTTCACCATTCCTGTATCATTAGTTCAAATTTAACCAAGCAGGCCCTGAAAGAGTTTAACCTGTACTAAACCTGAAACACAGTTTTCACATATATTTCCAAAGTCTAGTGCAAGCATTATCACTGAAGCAGCAGAATGTTCATCAGATGATTTTTTCAATAACTGTTTTCAGCTTTTCTGTTTCTGGATACAATTCCTGAAAGACAACTATAAGAAAATATTTCACAAGGTAGTACTGCTTAGTTAAATAAAAAAATCTTACTTTTCAAGATATGGCTCAATTGTTTCATTGTGCAATCTCAAATGAATCAGAAATCCATGATAAGACTCTGAGAATGGGCTTTTATTCTAAGGTGAAATATAACTTCACATATACGGCTCCTATTTGTTTCAGCTACTTTAGTTAGCCAGGCGATGCAACACTGAGAACGTCTGACATCCAGTAATGAGAATTTAACACTGTTTTTATTAGTGTTGCACAGCTCTTTGCACTCACATTTAAGTTAAGGAGTTCACACTGATGATATCCTGTTGTCACTTGCATTTCCAGAACCCTGGAATCACATCACACTTATTGCTGCAAGGAACTGAAAAATGTTTCTATTCTTCCCTGTAGTTAAATGTGGAAGGACATCTTTATCTTGACCACAGTGAGTGAGCTGTGGTAATAAGGAAACAATCTATACCTCCGTTGCTCCCTTCCCATTCCAAAGACTACACAAAAAAAGCACTTCCATTTATCTTACAATGCCAAGACAGTAATGAAAAAAAAATTCCACACTTACACTCAATATTTGGTTGCATAAGGGTAAAACCTAGTAACCTCTGAAGGGTCAAACATTCATCCTCGAAAATTGCAGCTGAAATTCCGTTATATGCTCACTTTCTCTATGACCAAACAGGGTCCTTCACAACCAGTGCCAACGTTTCTCCGGATAGAATGTGCAATGGCAAATGTAACTGTGTGGCAGGCCTGACGCTCTACACTCTTCTAAAGAGCATTTTAGGGGAGCACAGCAACTGCAAGATGTCCGCACCAACTGTGAAGAAAGCCCCACCCCAATCCTTCTTTTACCATCAGAGGAATAGGACCTTATGATTAATCCCCCTCCCCAGCACATGCCATGATCAGAATTTCACACCCCAGACTTTTTGGTAAACTTTTCTACACATCTTAAACCAAGAGCAGCACTACTCCCAGTTACGATTTTATACCAGAAGTAACAGCAGAAAGAGATACTTTCAGGAATTATAACCTATAGCTGGTAAGCTTAAAACAAGAAGTAAAACAAGCAACTTAAGTTACTTCTGCTCCATATGACTTACATTAGCAAAAATGCCTTAGGAAAGAAATTTTAAAATTCATATCCCTGCAAATCCACTCAGGTCTTACTGGAGAGTAAAGCCTTGATCAAATGAGGAAAATCTGACTCAACTGCCAGTCTTCCCAGATAGATCCAGATTCATCATGACTGCAGTTTCAAGGCAATTTTGTTCTTTCTCCCACTTACACATCCATGGACACTTGCTATTCCTTTGGAGAACTAAAAAAAAGCTTGAGGATATTCTTTATGTCACTAGTAAGAACTGATATCATATGAAACCAGGTCACAACACATTCTTTAACTACAGGGGATCACAGCAAAGAGCATTTCTTTCTTTCTAAGTAGAAAAGAAACATACATTTCACTTCAAACTATGAAGCCCAGTCCAAAGCTTATTCTAATGCAAAAGTTAGACAAGAAGTTGCTAATGTATTGAGGAAAGCAACAAAACTTAAAACATCGTTTTCCCACATTTCCCTTTTTTTTTTTTAAATACACACTTGCACATCGCAAGGTAGTATTTTTAAAGCGCCAGACAAATACACCAAAGCACAAAGATTTCTCTGTACAGCAGTACGTATCAGAAGATCATAATGACAGGGGTCAAAGTATCACGAGATTTTAAAAAATCTGAAAGCAGTTTGGCTTGGGACTTTTATAATCAGCAAGAAAACAATTTAAATCTGGTTTCATGTTTCAAAAATCAAAGCATATAGGTAAAAAGCAACTGGAAAGCTAGAAACTGCATTTCAGAATCACATACATACACATGATGGGAAAGCTACAAAGTGACAAGTTTATCACATTACATTGCTCTTGGCTTCCTTTTTGCCCCTTTTAATTCAGGTCTAGTTTTAACAGCTATGTCAACAAACGGTAGCACGTCACAGTACACCACCCTCATACTGATCCTTCTGTTCTAGGTACAAACAATTACCAACATCTGAATACACCTGAAAATATAGGAAATTAACAGCTGTTAAGATCATGTTGGAACTGAGGGATGTTACTGGGAGGAATGTAACAGGGAAGTAAAAAATGAAGACAGAATGAGGAACTCTATAGGAGTACTTGTCATTAAAATTACTACTGGTTCTCCATAGCAAACTATTGTTTTTAAAATTAAGTATAAAGCACGTAAAATTCAACCAATTTTGCAAAATCTGAATATATGCATTTTAGAGGCACCACTCTAGATTCTAACATCAATGATGATATTATCGCTCATATCAAGCTACGAAGCAACTGAAATAATATTGCAACAGACACATAGATCACAGCATTCAGAAGACTGTTAAGTTATTAATCTTGAAAACGTTAATAGCCCAGCTGAGTAAAGGAAGTATCAAACTTCAGGAACAAAGAGATGACAGTTTATAAGCCTTTGCAACCACAGGAGGTTATCTTGAAAACAGACAGAATCGTAGAATGGTTTTGGTTGGAAGGGACCTTCAAAGGACATCTAGTCCAACCCCCCTGCAAGGAGCAGGGACATCTTCAACTAGATCAGGTCGCTCAGAGCCCCATCCAACCCAGCCCCGAACGTCTCCAGGGATGCAAGAGTAATCTGCACCAGAAAAAAAAATTTTTTTTTCTGGAAAAGCAAAAATTGGGTGAACATTTCCTTAATTCTCTGTGACTACTAACATCTTATGATCGCAAAGAAAAGCTACATTTAAAAAAGCACACTGATCACTTTGAACTAAACTGAGACATTAAGTAACACTAGATTAGCTTGGCAACAAAACCAATACATATTAAACACATTTATCTAGTTTTCAGATACACAGGAATATAATTTACTTCTAATTATTGCATAAAACCGAGTCAGTCATAACTCAGTTTCTTTTGTCACCTTAGTATAATTAAATGCAGTAATATCTCACATTTTAGCATATTCCAAACCTTAAGATCTACATTTATTTATCTCAGAGGCTGGTGATTTATAGCTTCTCATAAATTAAAAGCCATCATTACCATAACAGTCAAGTATTTAGCTATAAGAGTACTAGCATGCATAACAATTTAAGTACTTCTCCAGAAGTCAGTGTATCTATATAACATACAGAAAAATAATTTCCTAGAAAACTGATACTGTATGTAAAACCTGAAGTGTTTCTGAGGGTTAATAGGTATTTTCTTTCTGAAGCCAGTGAAGTTACTTCTTGCCATATATAGAGTATCCAGAATCAACTAGTGCTTACAGATTCTTTGCCGAAGTATTGAAATAGTTCCATGAATGCTTAAAAGACGGTGTTTAGTTTGTGTAGTTACTATAGAAGTATGTTTGTCATTAGTGTTTCCCACTAAACGTACTTCAACTTACCTAAATAGGGAATACAAGGAGTCATCTTCAGGCTGCTGATATAGTCTCTAAGCCTTTTGTAATTATCTTCTTTACTCATTACATACTCCAACTTTTCAAAGGTGGCTTTATCCTTCCGACTCAATAACTAGGGTAGGGGAAAAAAAAAAAAAAAAAAAGGCAAAACCAGATGAGCCTAAGTTTGATCATAATGATTTCTCTTTTATCCTTGTAAGCACAGATTTCCACCTCCACCTCCCCACTGTTGCTGTTACTGGTTTGTTTTTTAACTACAACTGCTTCAACAATTACAGCATTTACTCTTTAAGGATGAGTACTTAGAGTTTACAAAGAAAAGCAGCTATTTTGGCTGTTAAATTTAAACTATGCATTAAAAAAAATAACCAGGTAAAACTTGGGTATCCTGGAGAATCCTTCTGAAATAATCCACAAGTTATCGAAAACTAATCTAGCTAACACACTTCACAATTTCATGTGCTGTCCATATCAACAGTATTTCAAATTATTAATTTATTCACTCTGATAATCCATAAGCTAACATTTCTCTCTCAGATACACTGATAAATTTTATACTAATCCTGCTTCACAAAAACTCAAATTCCCACATACGTTCTTATTCTTGATTCGAGAGCTATGTCAAAAATTAATTTCCCAAAGAGCAAACCAGTATTATTAAGATTTGATAAACAGCTTTAACTAAATTACAATTTTAAAAACAATGAATGCAGATATAGACATATCCAGAGACAACAAAAGCTAAGGCTGATAGTTTATAGTATCAGGGAAGGATTCAGAGTCCGCCAGGCTGCTTTTTGCTTTCCAATTACAGTGTGCCAGCACTGAAAACAACCTTTTTGAAATGCAAGGAAGGAGAGGTGAAGTTTCAGGGTCATGGCAAAGTCGGGCAGGATTCACTCACCTAACTTCAGATGTCTAATAACTATCTGCTTACATTGTCCAAGTCCTAGCTGGTCATCTAGACTTCCTTTACGTTAAACAGAGAGAAGTAGAATATTCTATTCTATGTACTTTCTTGGAAAGGTTCATAATTCTTTTCAAGTTTTGAACAAGGCAAATCACACATTAGAAGCATTTATTATTCTCCAGAGTTCAGAGAGTGTGCAGGCAATGAGTGAGAGATTTCAGACATACACAGACATATCGTCAGAAGACATGAATTTCATCTTTTTAAGGAACATTAGATTACCAAGCAAATATTTAATGGCTCCTTTCAACTCTAGATTCCAACCGTATAAGGTAACTTTTTTTTTTGAGTGACTATGCTTGCGGTTATTTTCCTGACTTTGTAAGCCGGGTTGATTGCAGGTTGCTACAAACAATCTCAGAAATGGAGAAATCTTTCCTTACTGAAGGTTTTGGAAGGATACTGTATAACTTACTCAAATGACTTGGCAACTCAAATAATGGCTTGCTGTGCCTTCTTATGTGCCTTTTCTTGCTTTTAAGACACACAAAGTCAAAGGCTTAGAATTACTTCAAGAATTTATAAACTGAACTTCCAGGAGAAAGACATCTGATTAAGTTCGCAGTGCACACTGCTAGGAGTTATCCTGCAACTTGAATTTGCAGAGGCTGACAAGAAGATGACGGATGACAAAAAGCACAGACCCGCTTGCAACTGTATGAGAAATGAAACACCTGTGGAAGTGTGAGAGAAGTTACCTGACATTCCAGAGGCTGGAAGCCGGGCAAACTTTAAAAACTGATATACATGTCAACAGCACACACATAATTGTCATAAGTGCAAACCAGCATTTCTAGTTGATTAAGCAGGAAAAGAAATTGGGGATTCCCAGTTCTGAATGGCATAATTATGGTAGTAACTAATGTGGTTACATTAATAAATGGTTACATTTGATATTTATTTCAAGTTATGCACAAAAAAAAATAAATCAATTTGGCATCACCATTACAAAAAAGTGTTAAGGCATCAATTCATCAACATGACAAAACAAAAAACAAACCCAGTTCTCTTGAGATCATTTTGAAGTGTTAACTTCATTAAGATTTCCTTAGATTTTTGGTCTTTTGAAACAATGTCTTAAATGTGCATTTGCAAAATGTGCGCAGAATTCTAGATTATTACCTCAGCAGTGAATTACATTCAATTGTTGGTAACATTTATCAATTGAACGTTATCATCGTTCAATTATCAAAGACACATTTTTTTGTAACATGCAAGGGTGTGTTGACATGTCTTCAGTCAAAGTTTTTTAACAACCTACTTATATGGATCCCACACACAGGAGTATTTCAGTCACCTGATTATTTCTATCACATTTGAAAATGTGACAGCTCATCTGTTCGTACAGCTGAATAGCTACACAGTGAATGGCTGAATCAAGCACAATATTTTCTCAGCTCTGAGATATCACTGAGCAGAAGTAATTCCTAATGTTCTTCTGATCACTGATACAGTTGCATAAAAACATAAATTTCAGTAAAAAAAACCAGATGTCAAATCAAAATGTCTCCAAAGAATGCCATTCCTTCACAACTGTACAAAAGCAGACCTAGAAATACACTGTGTAATGCAGTTGCTATAACTATGAAAACAATTCTGAAAACTAAATCTAGCAATTTGCCTCAGAGTTATCACTCAGAGAAACTACAAATCTCTGCACGGAAACTGAATTAAGAGTTTCTGGACACCTGCTCTCCATAGCAAAAAAAAAACAAAAAAAAAAACCAAAAAACCAAATCCAACAGTATAAACCCCTCAGCAATTAAAGTATGACCCACTTTGGCATTCATAATTTTCCAGCAACTAAATACAAAATAGCTTCTGGCCAAATTAGAAGCCTCTGCAGGGAACTATTTTTCAAAGGAAAATATTTCTATGCCAGAATGGAAAAAAAACTCAACAGCAAGCCATAGACTTAAGAGGCCCTGGAAACATTATGCACACGGTACAAGAAGATTAAAAGTATCTGTAATAATTACTGCAACCTTGAAAACAAGCTACAGAATGTTGTATTCTCCTAAGAATAAATTAAGACCCCCTTCATCGTCCTGCTGCTCACTTACCGCCCACGTTTTAGTCAGCCTGAAGATTGGAGCGCTCTGTAGGCCTGACACAACTGCCATAAGAGCATGTAGATTATTCAGCTCATATAGTTTCTGAGGACAAAAATATATACAATAACAATAAACAACATTCCAAATGCTGTCAATAATGAATACACAATAAATAACATCTGAAGATGAAGAAATCTTGCATGTTCTAAAATGAAGAGTTACAGTGAACTGCTGTACATCCATACCACTTTTATGGCACCTCTTAATTTTTCATTACTGCATCTATACAGGTCTCGATTAGACTATACTAGCTGTTTCATAGTCCAGAAAAAAAAAATCTATATAGGCTCACATCTTGGGACATATAACAAGTGCCATAAGTATTCTGACATTCACACTTGACAAATTCCTTTCATAGCATTCAACAGAATTTTAAAACTCAACATGCAATAACACATAGCCCCAGTTGTGAAGGATGTACCCATAGCAGTATTTAACATTGTAAATGCATTTGGCACTGCAGGTTTACGTAGCTACCAAGGCTGCATCAAAGCATCCAAAAAATATTGCTGCACGATGAAATCAAGCAGGTAAATTTAAAAAGCCATGCACCTGAAGTACTTCTCTCACTGAATGACAATTTTTGAGGTATGACAACTAAAACTAACTAGAGGAAAGGAACAACAAAATCAAAACTGGAAACAGAAGACAGTAAAATAATTTTCTTTAAAACTCTCTACAATACACTGAGCCTAAGTGCATTTTCTTACATATTTGGAGTTTTCCTCCCCTCATTTTTCTTTCTGTCTCCAAAACCACCAATTTGCCTTGGGCAATTAACTACTGGTACTACTGTTGCAAAAAAAAAAAAAAAAAAAAACCAAAAAAAAAACACGCTTAAAAACAGACTGGAAGAAAATACTGTTCCTTAAGTTCTTCTGCAATATCAATTATTCTGATAGCTGAGAGCATCCGCAGACCTGAACTACATTCAGGGATTTTTGGTGGAGTGCACACAAACTTGAGATTTTACCCCAACAAAGATTTTGATAAAGAGAAATGGATACTCAATCACATTATAGCAATTCCTGTTTAATCTGTTCGGAAAGATTACCAAGGTAGGTTAGGATTCCAGCTAGAAATGATACAATAATATAAGGAATCCTTCTAGTCCAAAAATGATGGAAGTCTTTTTCCACCTTGAAACTTAGCTTACCCAAGTTTTCTTGATTAGGAGGCCTTTCAGGAGATAACAACAAAAAAGACATGCTAACTTCATTCTGAATAAATGCTGAATGTCAGAGAAGACTTTTGTTTGGAAGGCCAAAAGCGATACTGCAAGGATGGTTTTCCAGCTAATAGTTTTAGAGCAGAGGGAAATTATTCTCTCTTCACTTAATACACTGCCAGAAAACTAACATCCTTTTATAGAACAAAATCCTCATAGGCATTACTCAGAAATGCCACATTTTAATGCTTACTGTCAGGTCACAGTAGCAATTTCAGTCTGGGTGCCCAGACCCTTACTGTTCCAGCATGTTTACTGACACATGAGAGTCTTTCCGCACCTACTGAAGAACGGTTTTCCTCTCCTAATCCTCTTTCAGGAGTATTCTTCAGTAGCCATGTGTAAAAAGCAATCAATATTTTGTGGGGTGAGGTGGGGTGGAGGATATTCATCATATATCATAGTCCTACTATTCCTCCCAAGAGTACTGCTGGTGTTTGTCCCGCCACTCAAACAATAACCCTTCTTTGCCCCCTTACACATCCCCAAACAAGGTAATAAAGTTCACCGTCCCAAAGGGCAGGGCAGCTGATTAAAAATGAAAAAAAGGCTCTCCTAGCTGCTGCCAGCATTGAAACAGAAGTCATAATCAATCAGGACAGTGTGGGAATTTCAAGGGAATGGAACTATTAAGTCCAATTAGTTCATGCATAAAGCAGTATAGCATGAGATACCATTAAAGGACTGAGCTATACAATAGCTAGATAGTCACCAGCACAAAGAATTCACTGTAGAGTGGATTTACAGCTTCCCTAAAGAAGAGTTAATTACTGTGACCTCTGGCAACAAGCTGCTTTGATAATAGCTTTGGTGTACACTGAAAATTCTTCAAACAGCGCTAACTGCAGTACTTCACATTAGTAGCCATATGTAAGCAAAGCCGAGAGAGTAGCTACAGTAAGAAAATTAATAGATATAAAACCACCCCATATATAGTTTCTTGCTTTTAGTAATTGTGATTTTACAAATCCTAGACAAGCAAAGCTCAACTAACTTCACTTGTTGGAGCACATAACTATTTCAAAACCAGCAGCATTCCAGCAGACATTGCTGTCTGCAGTTCAGCGATGAGATCAGGCGTATTCAGGGTGCTGTGCCCAAAGCAGAGCCTGAAACACCCAGTGGCAGCAAGTCTCGTCCAAGAACTAACCAGCCTACCCCTGCTTGGCTTCCCAGATGGGTTCTGCACTGGGGTCACTACTGGTGAACCCTTCCCTTTCTAGGGAGGGACACAGATCAGGAGGCAAATTTTTGTATGTTTGTATTTCAAACAAAAAAACCCCAAGAATTTATTTTTAAAAATAAATGAGATGAAGATACATTAACTGACCAAAGTCAGTTATCAAAGGATATTTAAGAGAGATCTTTAACAGTTTCTGATTTTTTAAAACATTCTCAACCACTATGACCACAGCATGATTATTGAGCAAAGTCTGTGGAATCTTACAAAATTAGCTTGCTTTGCCCAAAATTTAAGTCAAATCCTGTAGAAGTAAAATATTACTTCACTAAAAATGTGCATATCAGGCAAAGAATGCATATGCAAAATGAATAATACCATGGTAATTAGCAAGAATTTTACATCTTTTTTGCAGGTAAACTGACACAGTTACAGAAGTTAGCTGTAGTAAGTCAGCCATGTTCTGCCAGCAAACACTTGAAAAACATCCCTCTCTTCACACTACAATGAAGAAATTTAATTTTGTTTGAAGGGCCAGGACTCTGGTTCATCGACACTTAAGTAAAGATTTGCTGACTCTCTTATGTCAGTCTGAAAGGCTTTCAGGAAGATATCGAAGGATGAGAGTTCAAAAATATTTTCTGAAATATTATAAGGTTGATATTATTCACACCACAATCAGAATAAGAGATAGCAGATTCTTTCAAAAGTCAAAGCAAACAAATTATTTCTGTTCTGACTGATGCTGTTTGAACCGATTCTACACACAGTGTTTCGGTTTAACCAACATTAGGAAACATATCCAGTAAAGTATATTATCTAATAAATATTATTTGAAATAAGGCATCTTTACATTTCCTTACGTAAGTTATTTTTTGTAAACAAAGGCTTCCATTTCAGGACTTTGGTCTGTCAGTATTTCTGACAACTTTGTTACATGCAGAAGCCAAACAGCTGTTCATGTCAAAAGATACAACCACAGCTAAATCAGGTACCAGATAAATATTTACCCATGTGTATTTTTGAACTGACCAACTTAAGTATAAAAACTTTCATCATGGTGAATCCCACAACCTCCCCTCCCCCTCATCCAAATTCTTACCTTTGCAGTTTTAATATAGTGGCTCAAAACCTCAGCTCTTATTTTTAAAGTCTGTGCATGTAGAATCTCTCTAACAACCCAGAAGCTTACCTAAAAGAAGAAAACGTGCGTTTTTAAAATACAGAGTGCCAACATTACACTTAATATTTTTATTTCATGAGTAATACATTAAAAGTCTTACAGCATTCAACTTCCATCTATAAAGCCACAAGATCCAAACACTTATACTATAAAATCCCAAACAATATAACCCAGACAGTAATAAAGAACTTTCTTCAAAGTGTTTTGCTCTGGTATTCTGCTCATTCTCACCCAAGATGCCTTCTACTATTACATGGTCAAGCAGTTGCTTAAATCAAATTAGTAAATCTAACCTACGTTTAGAAATGAAGCTTTTATCTTGTTACTCTCTTCACCTTCCCTATTTCATAACAGGTAGCCATGCACGCCATTATTTTGTTGGACAGTGCATGTTCCGGTACCTGTTTTTCCCAATAAGCGTATGGATGGCTAGAACTTGTCTTTGTAAAATCTTTCACACCAGTTAGTTGCACACAATGACAGCAGGATCTGGTTTTCTATTGAGTAAAACCCTTCTGCTGCCAGCACATCTCAGAAAACCTCAGCAGAATCAGTCATGTACAGTCTATGCAGACAGACTCATTTTCAGGCTAAGTTTGAGGATGAGACTTCACAGACACAAGGACATGGCAAAACTGTCAAACTTCAAACAATGTTTCCCCAAGAAAATAAAATCATGAAGAAATTTTATTAAAGAGAATCTACAAAATAAAAGATTATAAAAACTAAAATTAAGTTATACCCTTTGGTTTTGCTTTTCTGCAACTTCAAAGCTGCCCTATCCAACTTTCAGATGAGTTGAAGGGCTTCAACTACAGTTCACTGACATTTCCAAATTCTTCACACCTCTTAAAAAGATCAGAGCAATATAAAATCATAGAACAGTTAGGGTTGGAAGGGACCTTTAAAGGCCATCCAGTCCAACCCCCATGTGAGGAGCAGGGACATCTCCAACCAGACCAGGTTGCCCAGAGCCCCGTCCAACCTGGCCTTGAATGTTTCCAGGATGGGGCATCCACCACCTCTCTGGGCAACCTGTGCCAGTGTTTCACCACCTGCATTGTAAAAAATGTCTTCCTTATATCTAGCCTAAATCTATCTGATAATACTAAATCTAAAAGCCAATTACCTGCTAATATACAGCACACTAGCGTACTCATTTTTTAAGTTAAGGACTAACTTCCTTGTTGTATAAAAACCGCAGTTCCATTCAGTACAATATGAAGGATGGTTGCTGCGTTTTGTAGTTACACTAACGTCTCATAAAAGCTGTACTTCGGAAATGTTTCGTTAACAAGTTCTAATCTTTTCTCTCCTCTGCTGCCTTCATGCCCTCTGCCCTCAAAATACTTCATCACAGAGAAGAACAATGGAAAATAAAAGATAAAGTATGACTGCTATTTACAAAACTATTGAGAACAGTGTATGAAGAGGTATATGCTCTCATATGTAAATACCTTTCAACCTGTCACGCTGCTCTGATTTTTAACAGTGATGCTAAACTACTTGTAAACTAACATCACATATGTATTCAGGTTCCTGCTCAAAATTTCAATTAAAAAATGAAATATCTTTTTTATCCTGTATCACTTTGTACAGTATGTCAGTTCTTTACACAGACTAGCATGAGAAGATCCACACCTCCAAAATAATTATATTTTTTGTTAAGTTATAGTGATAGGACAAGAACTGGGATGTCAAAACACAACAGCTCTCTGAAACTGGAAAATGGAAGAATTAAAAAAAAAACCACACACCAAAAAACCCCACAAACATCCTGCATAACAACTGCTTTCCTTTAGCCTGTTTTTCTAAGGCTGTATTAGCCAGGAAAGAATCGGCACAGAGATCAAGTTTCGGTTTTGTGGGTTTTTTTTTTGTTTTTTGTTTTTTTTTAACCAAAATATTTCCAGATAAACTGTGTTACCCTGACAAATATAAAAAAGGTTCTGTGCAAACAGTATTATTATAAAATATGTAAGTACTGAATACATAAATACTGAAGTATTTGATAGTACTTCAAAATACTGTTAGAAAGTTAAACCTCGGTTTGATGTTCTGCTGTAGCTACACAGCTTGATAAAACCAACTTTTCCCTTGAGTGATGAACAACTTCCTAAAGATACGGTTTCCCTTTGAAGACCAAGGGAATTAAAATTTTTAACATAGATTTTCATATCATAAATAATCAGGTAGAGACAACAGATGTACTGCTGAGCTTTAAAATCTGCAATCTCTTCAGTCTCAAGTTAACAGAGTTTTGATGAAGTAGGAGACTGCTTGTGGTAGGCCAGACTATGAAACAGTTACTCAAAATACAGAGCAATGCTCATTTTCATAATGATGAAAAACAAACAATGCACTACGTTGGCCCTGACTTCTATGAAAGTTCATTAGTAACACAGTGACATGAGCATTGTGCTGCACAAGTACTCTTGTTTTCTCAAGGAAGCCTGGTTTCTGTCCCAGTCCCAGCCAGACCAAGTCTCAACACTTCTAAGCTTTTACAGGAAAAAACAAACAAAAACAATGGAAAACTTTCTTCAAAGCTTCGAGCCCTTCAGTCACAGAGCAAGCAGGAGATAAAGAAACACACTTAACCATTTCCACTCCAGCCACCTCCACTCCTCTTTGATGTGTTTTTACTGGCATTGACATTTATTTTTGACCGGTCTAGTCTATTCACTGGTATCTTTAGGCAGCACCATCATCTAATTTATTACAAATACTGAAAAATAATCTATTAAAACAAACCTTTTGCTTCGGTATGCTACTTTATTTTAACCAGCTTCTTTCTTCACGTTAAATGATACGTATTTGTTCCACAGGTATTTTGTGGGGGTTTTTTTGCTTCAAGTTCTCTCTCACCTTACTTAAATGTTATTATTTCTCACACTGTCCCATCAATACCCATCCATTAGATGACCCACGGCCTTTGGGCACCAATGTCTTTGATACTAGTTCAAGAGAGCATTTAACCCTTGACATACCTTTGTGTATTTATATTCTTCCCTATTAAGGTCAACCTAGAGAAACATCTTAACTTTTGAACATACCTTTTCTTGAATCACAGCTTAAATTTTTTAAATTATCACGTTTGCCTTATTGAAAATACTAATTTTTTTTATACTAGTGCTTTTACATTCATAGTCGTTGGCTCTGAAACCAATTGTGTTTTCTGTGCTAATTAGTAGATAGGGAAATCCAAGACTCTCTCTTCAATGGAGTTTCTGGATCATTCTTCCAAATATCCGTTAAAAACATTATGACATGCTACACAAAGTATGTAATGTGAAACAGACATACTGATCTTGCACCATTACAACTAAGGTAGAATCCTTGGGTTTTTTCTGTTTGTTCCCAAAGGAAGTACATTAACCTCTTCCCCACTCCATTTCTTAATTTCTGATAACCCTAGTAGAATTCCATTGTCACACTTCACTGCAACTCAGCCGCACTACAATGTTTAAGACAAACTTCGTCGTCTACATAATGTTTCCATTTGGTTTAAAAAAAACCCCACAACAAAACTAGTTTCACAGTTTTAAACACAAAATTTGTCTTTTTCAAGTTGGATCTTTTGCTTTAAGATGCTTCAAATGTATTGAACCCACTTGACAAGTTTATCTAATATTTTAAGCTCTGTAGAAGCACAGTTCCGCTCCCATTTAAATAAAAACCTGAAGAAAGAAATTTTTAATACATATAATTAATACATAGCAATAGTTACCTTTATTAAGGTAAGCAATAGTTACCTTTACATAAACTATGACATATTTTCATATCAACATCATTTTCAAAAGGTAGAAAACAATAGTTTAGTAAGGAGGCAAACTTGATTTTGCTCTCATGACAGATCTACCAGTAGCATGCAAGCATACTACTAACTTTCAGAAGTAAGTTGGAAGAGGCAGATATCAGGAGTTAAAAAAAAAAAAAAACAAACCAAAAAAACCCAAAAAACCCAAACAAACGAAAAGAAAAACAAAAAACCAAACCACTATGTAAAGAATTTACATCTTGAAAAACAACACCTAGTAGCAGATGAGTAGATCTATGGTTTACCACATAGCAATGTATTCTTCAAGAATAAAAGAGTCCTGGCATGGAACGATTCAACTGATTTCTCTTCCCTGAACTCGGTCTGTTTTTACAGGCACCACATATAATTATCACATAACTAATGCTGGAAATACACTACTCCATTCTCAGTGGACTGAGACATAATTGTTACGGTTTCCAAAACGCTATCAGTAGATCAGTTTGCTGTGAAGCAGCTGTTGGTGATTTAATATTCTCTTTACTTACAAAGTGAGAGCTTTTCATGGTTTTCCTTTGGCAAGTTGAGTGGAAAAAGGAAACAAAGGTGCATAATGCACAATTTAAACCCAGTGAAATTCCAAAGGTTAACAGAAGTTTGATGAAATGTATTCACGTCCGAAAAAGCCAAAAGTCACAGTGATTTTCCTGATTACTTATTTTAGGTGTAAGCATTAGAAACCTCAGGTAAGTTGGGCAGGTGCCCAGCAGGATCTACACTCTGCTGAACAAGTACCTGGGGTAGAATTGAACGTCAAGGCAGCAAACAAGACAAGAAAGATTAAAATTCCTTACTCCACCATGTCTCTTATTCCCAGTTGCCACTGTCTATCCCATCAGAATCCTTGGGTTTCACTGCTCCCAAAAGGACTGTGAATCTAAATACGACATTAATAGTGGAATGAGTAAGTGCTCCACAACAACACGTTTGGAACCACAGGCCCACACCACATCAAAAGTTATCCAAAGTACTCTCACTAAGTCAAAAGTTGAGGTTCTAACATGAATAATAGGAACCTACAATGGAAACAACACTTGCCCCTTTACCCTCCCCTCTCCAGTCCCACTATACAAAGGTAAGACTTTCCTTCGTGCCAGAATAAATGCTGATGTAATCTTCTTGGAAGAGCTTCTTGTAAATGGAATGTCCCGCAGCCATCAAAGCTGCATGCAGCAGTTTCGCAGAAAATTGGTTAGTGGCAAACTAACCCAGCATCTGAGCAGACATTAAATAGCTGGACTTGTTTCCTGTTTATTACCTATTCTTCGACTCTTCAAGGTAGAGTTTCTCCTACAGGCTACTATGACCCCTATATCAACGTTTTCCAAATGACACCTTAAAAAGAGCAGAAACAAACAAGAAAAAAAGAAACAGGAAAGACGACCTAGAAACGCTTTAAAATCTTTTGGCTTTATATACAGTCCAAGAGAAAGCTTAAGCACTGCAACATCCAACTGTGATGGTGCTGACAAAGTGAAAAACAAAGAGAAGCCACTTGTTCTACTCCGAGTGATTTCATGGTGAATTGCACTGGCTCCAAGTACTTGGAGTACTGGTTGCCTGTTAGTAAAAAGACCTTTTTTTTCATTTCTTGAGACATAATCAATGGAACAGAGCCTCAAACTGGTCTATCTTGATTGCACTGGTGACTCCGCAAAACTCACTAACACAGCAAAGACATGCTCTAGATTTCGCTACTGTTCTTGTTTCAGAGGTGTCCCAAGGACAATTCAGATTACTGGCAATGTATTTGTTTTACACATTAAAAGTAGCAATAACAGGCATCAAAGTAAGGGAATCTTCTGTAGCAGCCAACGAAACATCTGAAAGCCAGGGACAGATCCTGTCAGATTGATTGGTCTTTGCTGGAGCTTAAAGATGACAGAAACCAAAATTTTCAAGATATTAAGAAGGCTCTTAAGCAATCATTAGCAAAGATATTCTCAGTGAAGGGATCAGTCAGCTGACAGAAGGATATATCCAACTTTTATGGCTGTACAGAAAGCACACGAATGGGGTGAGGCTTAATCACAAACCTAAACCTTATGACAAGAAAATCTGCAGCAATATTGGTGTACATGCCACTATACAGAACGTCAATACAATGACGTACAAAGAGAAACACAGACCACCTGTCATGGCATCAATCTAATGCTAATACATTCTGTTTGTATGTTTACTACTTTTCTGGCCCTCCCCAAAAATAAGCTACAAAAGGGAGAGTTTGTAAGTCTTAGTCCCTTTCCGACTTCATCATTTCTAGCAAGGCTTTCAGATGCAAAGCCACAGGGAAAGAAGGGAGAGAAACAGTACAAGAAACTCTGTTGAATGTCTTTGAGCAGTTGTCTGACCGCTGCCTTTCAGTCAAGGTTCTCCTTCACGACACTGAAACAATTTCAACAGCAATGTAGGTCTTTTAGACCATTGAAACACATTGAGCAAGCTCAAATATACTACAGACCTTTGAGAGCCACCTAGTTTTATATTTTTTTTTCTCAGATTGACCTGTCTTTCAATCAAAAATACCAGTTCCTTGAAATAAATGAAGTATAGTACAAGAAGGAAATTAAGACAGATTAAAAAGCTGGTGACTATCAACAACTAACATGCATTCTAGGGTACTGAAAATACGTAAGGTTCCCTTTACCAGCTAGCAATGTTTTCCAGGGAAACAGGACTATCAACTACTATGAAAAAATGTATTACTACAAGGTAGGTATTTCTAGCATCTTATTCTCCTCATTGCCTTTGTTGTATGCATATAGCCAGTTTTGCATGGATTTCTATAAAAACTAAGACTGAACAAAATGAGGAGTATCATCCATCAATTAATAATTCAGTGAACAGATTTGATAAATCTTCCACAGAGTAAAATACAGAAACATCCTTAAAAAAAAATAAAATATAAAATGGTCACAAAACAAAAAAGTCATTAGGATGAATAAGAAGGGGAGATTTAAGATAGGATTGCAGTAATAAACTAATAGAATTTTGTTGGCATGACGGAATTCCTGTATGTTAATACAAAAATACTGTATTTAGAAGTTTTCTAAATATTATTTAACAACAGAGTTAATATTTTAGCAACACTCAAGGTGTTTAACATCTACTTTTAAAGTACAGGTATCTCCTCGTGGTTCAGGCCAGCCGTACAAGGCAAACCATCCTTCCCTCTATCCTTAACATGTTCTACAGGTTAGATATTTTTAAATAGCAGCTCTATAATGACAAACAGCCAGTTTGCACACAGCTGATTGCTCGCTCCCATGATAAGGTTTCCCCTCTTTCCTTGCTACTAAGCCTACTTCACCAATTCTCCAATATGTCTGAAGTTGACTTTCCGTTTAGCCAATTCCTGCAGTTCTTTAGTACATTATACAGTAACAAATGAGGAGTAAGGTCCTTGAGGTTCACTGCCTAACATGGCCCTTACTACAAAAACATTTCAGAATATTCAGCAAAACAAAGTGTTTCTTTGAAGGGATAACTTACACGAATAAACAAGACAGCAAATATAGGAATCACTAGCTTATCAGTGAGATTACTGTAAAAAGTATTAGTGTAAACGTAGTCAAAGGCTGGATATATAGTTCAATAAAGAAGCAACTTCAAAAGCTAGATCAGGAAAACTTCAACCAAATGCAACCAAAAAAAACCCAAACCCCCAGCCCTCCAGATTTCAGTAGATGGTACAGTAACAAGAAATTTGCATTGTAACATTTTTCTCTTCAGTGAAGAGGAGAATCAGGCAAGTGTCCAAAATCCATTAGAAGGTTAAGAAATATCCTAAGCGGTGTTGATGAGAAGCAGTAGGATTTGGTCATATCCTGAATGTGAGCAATAATCTAAAGTGAGAAAGTACATAAGAATTTATTTTAAAAAATCTGAAAAGGTTAGAGGTTTGGTTAATCATTGTTTTAATGATTAACAAAGATGTCTGTAGATCTGAGACTAGGCATAGAAGACAGGTCTGGAACAGAGCTTCTAAGTTTGAGACATTATTAAATATTTACAAGAGGAGAGATGAGGGTAACAAAATTACTTCATCTGAAATACAAAATACAGCATTACATTTTTAAAAAGCGTTACAGTTTTGAGATTTGTTTGGGACTTAGCTACATACAATTTGAGACTTAGCTACAACTAGTAGCTGGAGTTATACAGCTTTAATTGCTGAGAAAGTTAAAATTCTGATCTTATTTTAGAAGTTGATTTTACACAGAGAAATGTTTAGGCAAGAAAGCCATAAACCTCAAATACGCTACCAGAAAAATTATACCAAATAAAGAACAAGTTTTGTACAGTAAAATTGTTTGGAATTTTTAAAGTTGGCCCAAAATCACCTTAAAAAGGTAACCATACTGACAAAAGGCTCATATTTCTCAGGATAAAAGCATCTACGTAGAGCAAAAGACACTCAACTGATACAGAAAGAAGCTACATCTAATTACTACTCCAGAAATCCTGTAACATAAGCCTTTAACCTATAATGATGATTCCGTCTTTATGTAAAGAACAATCAACATGTATGGGGAAAAAAACTCCCACTTCATATTTTCCTGTTTCATCAGTAACTGCTATTTAAAACAAAATCACAGCTATTTCTTCAGTACTGTTTTGGTCTTTATGAATATCCTGAAGATAAGGAACTCCTTACAGCAGATACTTTAAGTTTTCAAGTAATCAGCTGTGATCAGTAATAAAAGTCATGTGTCAGAACACTTAATTCCTCAGACTTCTTAAACGTGTACATATGATGACACTGGAAAAAAATAACTCACATGATTGAATCTTCTGGTGAAAGCAACAGCATTTGGTGCAGAACTGTATTTCTCTTTTTTATTCCAGCCACAGCTTGCCAGCTCCTGGGAAAACAAGAATGAAGTTTTGGGTTTTTTTTAGTTAGTGCACAACGCACACATTTAGAGCCAAGAGCATATAGACAAATATTAAAAGTTTCAAAGTAACTTAATAGAGCAATAATACATTGAAGTAATAGTTACACCTTCCGATTTCTTCTGTAAATTGAGATTCCACAAGTGTCATTAATTTTCAATTAATAGATTTTTACAGTTCATCTTTTGTTGAATTAGGGACTTTTTTTTTTTAATTCAGCTCTTATTAGAAACCAGTCAAATGACTCAAGATCCATTTTGTTGCCACAGAAAATCCTGCTTTATATGTGAATCTATGAGAGCTAGGGAGACCAGCACGTCCTTTTGTTTTTAATTGATTTCTGAAGATATTTAAAAGTCTACTGAGAAGATACAACTCGTTAAATCAATCGAGACACGTGCCATTATTTTAACTTGGCATGTAGCATTAAAGAAATAGCAAAATTGCAATCTTTTGCAGCAACAATTAAACAAACATTATGTCCAGTTTTCCCTTTCAAAGGAGACAATTTTATTTTAAGTTGAACCACACTTAAGTGAACAGTTTTGTGGAGTAAAAGGGAGAAAAGGGACTTAAAAAATAATCATTAAAAAATTCACTAGTTCCTTAAGTCACCCTGAAAACTACAGGCCTCAACAATCTAACACACTACTTGTAAAGCCTGAAAAAGCATTACTTCATAACTACAAAGATACATCTTTTTTTTCACTTGTCTGTAAAATTTAGTTGGCAGTTGGACAAATACATCATCTTCCTTGGTATTTACTGCCACTTAATTTCAATAAAGCAGTTTTAATTGAAATAATGCAAAACTAAATGTACCAATGAGCTCTTCTATTCATAAAGAATAGCATACAGAATAGATGCAAGCATATACAGCACAGAACCTATTCCTCAGTGCTACAAGAAAAATATTCAATACAGAGACAGTTTAATTATTAAAGTGGCATAAGAGCAAAGTACAGCCTTTTATTTTTATTTATTCATGCCTTCTTTCTGTATCTTTCACTCTGAAGCCACACTGAAAATTATCACCACATTGAAAATTATTTACTGCGACCAGGATCACACTATATGTACAGCTACCTATAACGTGGGTAAGATGATTCAACACTTAACCAATAATTGCACCATTTAAGATAGTCATAGTTTAAAAGAATTTGGTATCTAGATATTCTAAGCTATGAAGTTGGTTTTTGAAATTTTGGGGTTTTTTTTCGTCTTCTTTTTTAATCAGGAACTTCTTAACATCTTTTCAACCAATGTCTCAAAACTAGTAGAGAGAGACCTTGAATTCTTCCACTTGTTGAAGTTTGTGCCATGTTGATATTTGTTAGACATCCAAGATGTTCCTCTCCGTAGGTACTGGGACAAATGCAGAGTCTCTAGCTTTGTATTTAGGGTCATTCCTTCAAACCTCACTAGGAAGTTCTGCCACCAAAACCTATCCTGAAAAATGCAGGCATGTTCAGCACAGGAACGCACACACTCATCTTATGTCTATACTCCAATGACTATGCACAAGACAACTGTGCAGCCTTGAGTGCATTTGGTCTGGGAGAAGTACGATACAGTCCTAATAAGCATGGACATGACTCTGCACACACTATTGCAATAAAGCACACTAATTTGCTGAACTGGTATTCAGAAACTTTTCTTATACTTCTATAAAAATATTCATTTATTTGCTAAAGAGACTGTGCTGCCTATTTCATTACTCTAATTCATGCATGTTTCTTTTCTCTTCCTCTAGAACTGCACTTCTATCACAAGTTTCAAGTCTGAAGTATTCATAAGGATTACTTCCAGATCAGTCAGTCAACTCAAGCACTGGAGCTACATTACTACAACTACCAATTCCTTATTTTGTGTAATTTATTTAAAATTAGGTGTAAGACTGAAAGATTTAAGTTCAGGACCATGAAAGCTAAACTTTCTTCATAACACACTTTGGTTTTCATTCCTTTTTGAGTCTACAGAATTCTACTTTCCTTAACAAAATACTATAGGAACACTTGAATTATAACCTGCATTTCATGGCAGAAGGAGAGACTGTGCTTCTCATTAAAGTCTTTATATACAGATCAAAGTGGAAGTTTAAAAAACAGAAGGAGAGAAAAAGCAAGGCTTAATAGTGGAACCACTATACAACTTCAGAACAAGTAGAGAAGAATATTCAATAAGCAAACTCTATTTTTTCCACTGTCTAGCCTAGTGAAACAGAGTGGATAAAGAAGTTAAAGGCAATAACCCAGTAAAGATTTTCAGTGTGAGTACATATGGGTAAATAATTTTGGAGAATGTATTAAAATATGTAAAATAAGTAATCAGATTTTCCAACAAAAGCAAGCTAATGCGTTCTGCAAGGAGACATCTGGCATAGCTAATGTTAATGCAGCTAGCAGCAGCACAACTGAACAAGTCTATGACCGCCTTTTTGCTTTATGGTCACTGCTCTCTAGAAAGCCACAACCACTACAAGAAAAAGAACACAAAAAACCCCACCAATTGTCATTCTTGAGGAACAGGTGGAAATCATGACTGACATGGAGAACTCCATCTTTTTTTTGTTTCCCGAAAATGTAAATCAGCTGCTTTTATGCAGATAGAAGTTTCTATGTGTGTTCTTTATTATCCTCATTTCTTATACTGCACCCTCCAATTATTAATTAACGAAACCAGTAATTCCTTCTACTTTCTTTTCAGAGAAGTAACTTGCAGAATTTTTAATGATGAAGAAAGTTTCCAGTATCATTTGGAGTCAGTCTGTTTAAAGCTGAGGCAGAGAATCACATCAGTATATACCATCTAAGCCAAAGCAACTGTTCAAGTCCATGCTTCTGGCTCACCCTAAACATAAAGTGACCCACTGTACCTTAATCCTGAGTTATGCAGGCTACGCTAAGCTCCCTGTCCATTTTTTTCTGAGGTGCATGAAACAGGAAGAGGTGATACGTAGGAACTCTAGCACACACATGAACCCATGATATTTGTAGTAAATCTGAATATAAACAGAAATAATTATATTTATTTGCTACAAATAGAAGCAAAAGGCTGTAGAAGTATGTAAGTGTGTGCTATGAGTATGTTCATTAATTTTGATGCTAAAAGAAAAATCACTATATATTGCTGTAAAGTGTTATTCAGCTCTGGTTTCTGTTAAGATAACCAAGATGAAATTCTGATGTTACTTTTACAATAATAGCCTACAGTACTTCAAGAAAATATTTTAACACAATAAAGAAGATGCAACACAATAATTTTGATAGTCAAGAGAAATGATCATATTTAAAGATGCTGCTCATACATCCTGAAGATGAAAAAAATTCATCTTCAGTTATGTTAAAAATTAAGCATCTTGGAATATAACTTTCAGAACTCTTATTTGGGAGAACAAATGAAAACACTAAAGGCACATGGGAAAGATGCTGCTCATCATCTCCCATCATGCATGCAGATGAGAGCTGTAAAATTTGATTCTAAATAGCATTAATCTACTACAATCTACTAGCATTGATATGAAAACCCCAAATTCTATCAATGCCTTTTAATCACTCATTAAAGCCTCAGTTTAGAAGCCCTTTCATACAGGTGAAATCAGCTCAACATTGTCTTCTTTTCTAATTACAAATTCAACAATTCTTGAGTGCACGCATCAAGGTATATATAAGAGCTACAAGTTGAACCAAGATGTAAATATGGCACACAGTCTGGTAGATACTTCAAAGAAACTCAAACCTAGAGCACCTCCTTACTCTGCTGTCAATACACCTCCAGGCAAACTAAGTGTTCCATGTCTGTTTTCCCTTTCTGCAAAACAGGAGGGAAGCATTTCAACTGTTTCTAGCTTCTTCTGACCTGAGAGCTAATCTGTATGCCCCTTTTCCATAGGGGATTAACACAATTTAGAGGCTCGTTAGATGAGAGAGGACAGACCCGTCTGACGGAGCACTGATGGACAGATAATACTTGCATGCTGCCAGTGCCTTCAACTGCTTTTACGCAAACACTTGAGAAGTGTCAAAACAATAACCTTTCCACATATGGATATTTCCCAGTGAAGGCATCACATGAATTTTTCTTACGTAGTACCTACAGATTTCTTAAGAGGAATTACTTTCTAGATATATTCGCCTACTTTCTCACAGTTTTCCTCTTAGTGAGTTACATTATCCTGCTTTTCCCCTTTATGGTTTACAATTAGTTTAGACCAGCTAACAAAATTAAAAGTGCTTTCTTGACATTTCTTCTCATCTTCCAGAGATTTTCGGTAGATCTGCTCACACAACATCACCTGAGATACAGGAGGTATTAGCAAGAAGTTATGAGGTATAGAGTATTGGATCACTGCCACTGTATCGAACTTGCTTGTGGTTGTTACACAGCTGACTGCTCATCCTGTGCAGTGCTGGAAGCAGACTGCAAAGAATAAACTACCATCAGGCTCAAGCACCGGCATTTCTTTATCAGCACATCATTAGGAAAAGTCCTATCTAGTCAAACTGGTGTTTCGATTTTTCAATATCCAGTCCTTTGAAGCTCAGTGTAACTAGAGATGAGGCACTGCATAAAAGCACCCAGAGCTTATTCAACTTCAACACTGGGGGGCGGGGTGTGTGTGTGTGTGTAATCCTACACAGGAGTAGTGTTTAGCATTAGAAAAAGAAGGACAGAAACACACACATGAGGAAAATACTTAGAGTCAGATAAAAGGGCAAAATACTTTGAAGTTTTGGAATAAAGAAAAGAGATCCTATCAGAAGATCAGGATAAACATATTCTGCCAATGAAAAGGTCTAAGGATGCCCAGAAGCAAAAGTCAGACAGGTTAACCCCACAAACACAACCAACTAACAGAAAACTCAACCAAAAACACCCACACAAATTCACATGGGTTGAGAAATAGCTTGCTGAAATCATGAAAGCTAAATTATGACAGTGTTTTCAAGTACAGATCAAAAAGGAAGCTTTCAAAAAAAAGTTTGTGGGTACACAGATGATGGAATCAATCACAGCCAAGAGATTTGTCAGATTTCTCTCCTTCAAGCAAAATATTCTTCAGCGTGCCAGCAAGACTGACATGACGAAAGTCTGCTACCAATAAAATAGCTTATGCCAGTCTAAAGGTGACTGATAAGCTGAAAAAGACTTCCACATTATTGACAAAAGCAGACAATAAACTGAAAAATAAGCTTTTAAAAGTGCAAAACAATGCCCACAGGAAACTGCTAATCATAGAGAAATAAGGATAAACAAATTCATCACTTATAGTCACTGTGAAGATTCTGAAAACATCAGTTCAAGTCAGGCTGCTATCAGAAAGGAATATGGCATTATATAAAAATAAACCAGAACACAATCATCAATATATTATCCCAGTATATCCACAGATCACACCCATCTTGAATACAAGATGCTGTTACCATCTTGTAGCCATTCTTTTTTTTTTTTTTTTTTTTTTTTTTTTACAAAAAAAAAGATATACATCAGTTAGGAAAACACGGGACAGGATGAGGTATGGCATGAGCTATTAGGAGGTGAAATCTAAAACATTATATCAGAATAGTCAAACTAATATGTTCATCATTTAGAAACATTAAGACACCCAGATACTTCACCTTTAGCACTAGCTGAACCAGTAATTAATTCCTCAAACTATTAGTTCCAGATATTTTTGTGTTCTAAAACCGTCTGCTTTGGAGATATATGAACTTGGACAAAAATGAAGATTTATCAACATACTACACTTTGCAATTCCAGAATTTATACACTTAATAACTTTTTTTCATTTAAATTTGAAAAAAAAAAAAACCCCAATGAACTACTTACCTCTGGCTGAATTGCTTTAAATACAGGGACATCCATCAGCGTTATCTGACCCTGAAATTTAAAAAATATGTATCATTAGTTAAGCTTAAAATTAACCTTGCATTCCATTAAGTTGCTGTGCTGCATGAGAACTGTACTTTTTCTGTTTCCCTTTATTATTTGACTTCCATTTTGTAGCTAATTTCATAGGTTTCAGCTCCTACCACAGTGTTGTCCTGCAAAATCAGAAAATGAAGTGCTTCACATTTAAGAAAACAAATTATGGTAAGTTATTCTCAGGAGCATAATCCTGCACTTCCATATGCAAGTCAGAGCTTGAACTCAGAAACACTGTATTAGAAGCTACCTAAGAATACAAGGAACTAACTTTCATTGCTCAAGAGCAGCTTCTCTCCAAACTCTGACTCTTAGTCTAAGTGTTACAGAATTCTACTGAAACATCCCTAAAATTTTTCAATCAATACTTGAACCATATTTGAATAACTAAGCTAAGTAATTGTTCAGTTGCACAGCCAACAATTAAAATTCAATACAGCCATCTCACTTCCACTGAGTCAGAACCAACAAGTACATTTTCATTCTGGGATGTCTGTTTGGCTTCAAGAAGAGTAAAGAGGAACTCACAGAGTCAAGACCAGGTTTTGCGTTTTGAAACATATTCACAGAGCCTTACTTTAAGCATAAAATTTAGGATTGCTGTCTGCCTAGGTATCCAAAAGAAAGATACTGTCTCTTTTAAAGAGTATGTAGGTTGCCCAGAAATACCACTGCCATCCAAGTTAGATGTCACAAATACCCTTTTCATAATGAATCCAGGGACCTTGTTCAGTTTCCTTGGATGCGAGCTGCATAGCTTTATTCCCGTTTCTTTGAAAACGGCAGTTCCCCCATTTATACACTGTGCTACACACCAGCAGCTGTGTGACTCTCAAATTGCAATTTCTATTGAATGCTATTGTTGGATAGCAGAATAGCTTCTCAGAAAAAAAAAATTAACTAGGATGCTTTAACTGAAAGAAAGCAGATGCAAGGAGATGAACCTGCCCTAATGAGAATACCTGGTCTAATGAGACAAGTTATGCCTTTTGTAAAAGATGACCAAATCTACATTTTGTATCAGATCTCCTTGACCTCAATTTCTTTTTTAGGTATGAATCAAACATGACCATTAGAAAAGTGATAAATCAGTTTTAGTTTCTATAATCGACACACTGGACAAAATCATCTGGTACTTTGCAGTACACCACCATAGAAGTAACAAGCCCTTTATGAGTTTCCATTTTACAAATTTATTTGCCTGAATTCTGCTACAGTTGGCTGCTCCTTCTTCTAAACAATCATGCTTAAAAGTTGTATTAGATTTTCCTAGTCTTGTGCTGAAGTCAGATTAAATCAGACCAATTTAATGAATCCACATAGTCAACTACAAATAAGGCAAGATGCGCTCAGAGAACACCTATCCTAAAAGGAGTTGAGGCACAAGTTTGTTTATTTATTTGGTCATCTCCGGCAAAACACATCACTTCTTGCCTCATTAGATCAGGTATTCTCATTAGGGCAGGTGCATCTCTATATTTAACAAGAGTTAAAATGGACTAGAAGATCCTTCCTTTTGACCTCCAAGGTGAAGAACCCAGTCCTGAAACGCTAGCCACAGAACTCACACTCTAATCTCCTGTCTGTCTGCTAGAGTATACCAAACTTTTTCAGGAACCCACTCTTTTAGGTAAATATGTGGCTGAATGAATGCATCACTATGCTTTCCAATAGAAGAAATGAACTAGAAAATTGGCTGGAGTGAGGAAGGTGAAACCAAAAGAATGTGCATTACAATCAAATTTTAGTATAGGGTATATTAAAACATCCTTACAAAAGACACAGGCATTTCAATAGACACTAACATTTCAGTGCAAATCCTCCTCACTGAAACAAGATTACCATCAGTAAAATAAAAGTGAGCCAGGAAACTGATTCATTGTACACACGGAAGGGAGAATTCTTAAAAATAAATGTTGTCTTTCTTCCCAGACCTCCAGAATTTGTGATCTTAAATGAACCTGAACTGCCTTAGCTAAATTAGAATATTTCATGTTTCAGTAGTGACTCCTAAACCAACTATTACTACAAGACAGGCTCAATATCCACTATTTACAAAACAAAGACTTGTACAACTTCACACCGAAATTCACACATCAAAACAAATGTGTACTTTTTAAATAGGAAATGGAATATTAACACTAGGTGAAAAAACCCACACATGCCAAAATGCAAGGTTACCGTTCATTACTAAAAAGATTTAAAATTGCTATTAAGAGCTAAAAAAAAAAAGCCAGTAAATTTTAACAGATAAGCTTCTTTCTTCCAGTTTCACATTGATACTAGGCTGGATTTTTTTTTTTTTTTGCTTTGGTTTACACATCTTGCTGCTTTCACTAAAAGCACTCTTTCACTAAAAACTCTTTCTTAGAGAGCTTGCAATTTCCATTAAGAGGTCCAAGCACTTAATTTTTTCACAGTTCAAAAGAGGTAAACAACTGATAGCTGAATATTTATGCTGATGGATAATAAGCTATTTGGGTTTGTAGATATGACAGTGTGCCTCAAACAAGTGTTTAAAAATACATTTGGCAAATTTTTTTAAAAAATATTCAGTTATTCATATTTGTAAATCTAACACTTCACTGAATTTTTACCATTTTAAGGGTGCTTGCTCACTGCTAAGTAAAGAAAAAGCAAACTGAAAGGCTGGCATTCTAATTAATAGCTCTTGAAATGATAAAACGTATAAAATAATTTATGATATTTATGTTAGATGCCATCGCTCAACTTTACAAAAAAAGTAACTTCTACCATGATCAAATTATGGGCAATTTAAACCCCAACAAAGAAACTACTAGTTTGGTTTCTGTAGCGATGAGATACAATACACTTTTCTCTATCCAGCTCCTTAACCCAGCCAATACAAATTCCTGGATAGCTCTCTCTCCTAAATGTTTTCACAGTCAAGCCAAAAATTGTAAGTGTTCACATCAATTTGTTACATGAAGCAAGCCAACTATAACCTCTAGGTTTTGAGTTGTCAGCTGCATATATTTAAAAAATATAAAATCACACGTGCAACACAAAACCTTGAACTTATTCTTACTCATCATTTAAATAAGCATCCTAATTACACAAAGATAGGGAAACTTGGCATTTCTACCCTTCCAGAAGTCTGTCAAGTTCATTTATATATAATAAAGAACTTCTCCATTGCTCAGGCAATGAAAGACCTGAAAGGGAGTTTTATATTTATGTTTACCCTAGGTCCCAGATAATAATTCTAGAATATGATTAGAAGCAGCATATTTTTAAAAGTACAACTAATGTATTTCCTAATCCTCAACCACTTGAAGAACCCTACAAGAGAAAACCGTATTTTAAAAATGGTGAATGATCATCTTGCAATTAAGACACTGGAATGGTAGTTGGAAAGATGACTTTTTACCTCCCTGCTCAGATATTGGAGCTTTTGCATGTAGTTGAAAGACCTTGCCTGAGGATAGTCCCTAATAACACATTTTAGCTCTCCAGCGTGTTGAGATGTTGGACTTGTTAACAAGCACTTCAAAACACTAAATTTACTAACACATAGCTTCATATATAGATAAAGAGATTTACCCCTCTCTCAGGCAAGGTTTTCAGGCTAGAAATTTTACCACCGGATGATTAAGAACCACATCTCATTGTGTTTCTTTGAGGAACATGGAGAAGCTCAATGAAATAAAAATCTTAAAATATTCCTTAATTCCTTCTCTCTTCTCCATGAACACACATGGATTACCCTCCTTCCGTAAAACCTTTGTAACTTAAGAACTTCTAGTTGCAGCTAACATCACTTCATCAAACTCCTCTCCACGCCCTTATATGAAAGTTCTCCTTCGATTTGGACTATAATCCCACTTTCTAGTCCCTAGACCTTCTCAAGCACGAGCTCCATCTGTCAGGCTACTTGCTGTACCACAGGTTTTCCTGTCACGTACCTATCGCGAGGACAGTGCACTTCCCATAGAGCTCCTGGACAGAGACTTTCATTGTGAAAAGAAAAACTAAGCTTCTGTCTGAGACGAAAAAAAATAAATTCACCACATTTTGGTTATTGAAGAATATTGCCATAATCTGATTTTCCTTGAAGCCATGTTGCTCCAAGCAGCACTTCATAAATTGTTCCTTAATCTGAATTTTTAGAAGGAATTATATTTAAGCCTTCCAACTTGGCTTAGCACTGTTTCTCCAGGCTGCCAGAATAATCTTCCTCACTGAAAAAATAGCTAAGCCTCTGTTAAGCACTGCATCATTTTGCTGTCCAAAACGAATGCTGAGGGATTAAAGTTCCTGTGTTGAAACTCTACTTGTTTTCTCACAAAGTCTGCTCCAGAACTTTTATCATTAATAGTTCCTCCACACACTATAACAAAGTTGCTGCGTCTTGCTGTCATTGGGAGCATACTTATTCTTTAGCATTCTTCTGTAAAATAAAGCTAACAGGGACACATACCAGCAGAAGTCTTTTTTCATCAAAAGCTCCTAGGGCCCAGTACTTCACTTTATTCCAACTGCTGTCAGATGCAGCAGACAGACTTGCCTCAAACTCCCTAATCCACAGACAAACAGCCTCTGGAGAGGCCAAAAGCAACATTACTGTCAGGAACCGCAAAGCACAATTCACACCAGTAGCTGCACAGGAACTCGCAGAGGGGATTGTGAATCCGCCAGAGTCCTGCACAAGAGAGAAAGTTCTGCTGGGGGGAACCTCAGGCTAGTTTAAGTTATTTTTGTTCTGTTCAAAGTGGCAAAAAATATGTTTGTTGAACCCCACACACCTCAAGATCTATTTCTGCACTTTCATTACCCACGCAATGCGGTTCCAGAACTCTTGAGACCTGCTTCCTTTACAAAAGACACTCTCATGCTCTTTCTTCAGATATAGATAACTTGATATTTAAATATTTTAAGAACATCGCTGTGAAAAATTCTCCATGTTTCACCTAAACATTTTAAAATAATCTTTACTTGTATGTTGTTTCCAAATTAAGCAGTATTCTTTTTTTCCAACATCCATTTGACAAAGCTTAACTGTAATCAAAAGGAAGAGAAATACACATACATCTCAATGCAAACTGCAGAGCGCTGTCAGAGACGAGGGCAAAGAATAAAGAATCCTTCTTAGATAACTAGGTGGAAAAAAAAGCAATGGATTTGTACAGCTGTGATTCCCTTAATTCTACCTCAAATATTTACACCACCGTGGCTAAGTTGAAATATAAAATGGAAGAGTGAGTCAAAAAGTAATAAACAGTCAAATAATTAAACAGTAGCAGTCTAAGGAATAAGAATTTACCGTAAAGCAAAAAAAAAAAATAAATATTTCTTCAACCTGAGGCTGCCAGCATCTTAATATGGAGCTCATGTCCCCAAAGCATTTTTCTTTTTGCTTTCAGTCTCACCAGGCCCCCCCTTTCTACTGTCACTGCACCATTAACATATCCCTCCTCTACAAATTGTGCCCTGTACACTGAAAACCACACTTCTCCCTTCAACGAAAATGGACAGCATTCACTGCAACTGTGTCTACCCTGTACGCGTACTGAATGGCTCCATCGGCAGCGCCAGACACCAGTGGGTAGTCCTGGCACCAACTTGCTTTGTGGCTTTTCGCTGTTTAATGAAGAAGTGAGCAGTGATCAGCCTAAAAGCAGGTATTTAAGACAGAGACAGTCATCTTATTAGTTACAGCTAGAAAGCTGTCTGTAAAACCCTTAGCAGAACACAAACGTGTCCTACTTTATACTCATTGAATGAGATTCTTTTTCCTCAAAATTTACAAAATGCACAGGCATTCAACATATGTCCTGAAAATTTTGTGTTTGTAACATGCAGAGGAACAAAGCAAACTAAATTTGCAACACCAGCAGCTACACCTGAAGATCTCACCTGTTTCAGCTATAACTTGGCCCTTTCTAGACTGGTCTTCAACCTTACAAACAACTTAAAACACCCAGTTGTTAAAAACAGTGTGACTGTGCTGTAACACATATATTACAATAATAATTTCTGTTACTATTCAAACTAGACCCTTTGAAGGGCTGGTACACTTTTGCTAGAAAAAAAGTCAAAGGGAAGAATATGGAAATAAAATCACCACAAATATTTACACTTTGGCTTCTCTTTGGCATGGTAAGCAGCTTCTTGAGAATACAGGATTACAAGCAATAGCTTTTGTAGTCCAACTTGTCTCTTACCCATTAACTGACTGAACAGATTGAGTTTCAAAATAACAATGTCTCTAACACAGTGGCAATTGAAAAGATCTCTGTGTGTCTCTGAAACCACGAGCATCTATCTTATTTCCACTCTCTCTCAAACTTAATTATCTTTCAGGGTTTTGTTCTTTCTCTAGCATAACTGTAATTGTCCCTTTTGTACACAGCGACCTGTTTTGATCAAAATGGAACATATCATGTAAGGTACAGGATAAGACTTCTCAATGCTGATGTTGACTTTATCAGTTAACTCTCATCTTTATGCTACCTGTGCACTGAATTCCTTTTCATTCGAGCCAAGGTTTCCTAACTATTACAGAGCTGTCTAACAAGGTCTTATGCAGCAACTTGCTTTTATTGCTCTTTTACTGGCTTTATCACACTATTTTTTCTCTCCATAAAAAAGGTACTTACACAGCCCACAAATTATTTCTTCAGTTCACCACTTCAAAAACAGTTTTTTTAAACAGTATTCATTCTGCAGTCAGTAACAGAATTCAGCCTTCACTAAGTCACAGATGTCAGTAGTCTGCACTGCATCCATTTCACAAGAGCTATCACTAAACTAGAAGTTTTCTCACACTTTGAAAAAGCAATTGGTAGCATATCCATGTCCAATTTGAGAGGCACATACCCACTATTATAATGGAAACCTTACTAACAGTTTTGCATTCTCATCAGTGCTGGTATCCTCAAGAGATTGGCCATACTGCATGACTCTGGTAATCTTCACATTAACACTGAAATCCAGATGAAGAATGTCATGGTAGGACTAAAAACAGGAAGAATAAGGAAATGGCCAATGAAATGAAATCAACTGTAAGGGTCAAAGGTACAAGGTACCTAGTTTTTTGGCAAATTTACTTATTTCTACAACTTTTAGCAAGAATGATCAGAAAAAGACAGCATTCAAAGCAAGCAAGTCATTCAGGAAAAGCAGATAAACTTGCCTGAGGAAACAAACATTAACCAAGAAGTGCAGCTGTGTACAGAAACACCGAAAAGAAATTATATTAATTATAACCTTGCCAAAGGGCTGAACCAATTACACCCAATTGTTCAGAATTTTATCTATAAGACATTTCAGATCCAGTTGCAGTAAATGAGACTTAATAAGAACTAGATATTTTAAAAGGGAGACAGCTAAAAGTAAAGATGTTTTCTTTTGAAGAATTGAGAAAAATGGCAGTTATACCAGGTAGCGGAAACCAAGAATACAACCACATGTTCATGCAAAATGCTTAATTAAAAGATTCCTGTTTGCAAGTGGAGCTCTGCCCAGTTTGAGGCACTGTATGAAAACAGTGAAAACACTGGATTTCAATGAAGATTTTTATCTAACCATGATTTACTAAGTAGGTAACACTTAGAAAACTCATGAAAGTAAAAGCTTTCTGCACAGGAGAGATTATTTAGTAAACCAAACGGATTATGAAATGTGATACAAGACAAAACAACTTCCTATATTTTCTAAGTTTCTGACAGCAACTCCACAGAGACTATGTGATCCACTCTGCTGCTCAACAGCATCCACCACTAGCTAAATAGCAGAGCCAGAGGAACCTGTAATTACTCTAGCCTGAATAATTCCACTTGAATTCAGGCCCCTAGCCCCAAACTCCCTAAGTACTTATATTTCCACGATGAAGAGAAATTGTAAGATAAAACTGAAAGGAGAGTCAGCCCCAAAAACATTGTCCCATAAGGAATAGGTGATTCACTGCCCAGCTGTTCCTGACAACGGAGCAAGGAAGAGGCCCTAACTACATGGCTTGAACCACAGTGAGGAATACATCCCGTTACCTATCCAAGAAGAATTTAATGCATAAGCATCACTTCATAATCCAGAGACTTTAAATTTTCAGTGTGCTCATTAAAATCAATTTAGTCATTAATAGTTAACTGAAATAGTTATTAATGATTAAAAAACAGAACAAACTTAGAGAATATTTTGCAACACATACTACTACTACTATCAATAACCTCCCCAGGACAACTCATCATGAATCTCATCACCTGAATTATAAATGCAGTAGGAGCAATAGCTTGTTAGCAATCTTTCTAGTAACACACTTGAATCACTTAGAGGGATCATCATTTTAACTCCCACAAGTAGGGTTTTGTTTTGTTTTAAACAAAAACAACAACAACAAAAAAAAAACACCACACAATGTTTTGGTTAAGTATTTTTACTCATTTGTTCTTGGTTCTGCAGGATATCCAACTCATTCTGTACCACTGCACCCAAAACTAGGGAACACTCCCTAGATGTAAAAATTAACAGAAATAAAATTCAAAAGACCTCCAGAAAAAACAAGCACAGATATTAGGCATATATATAAAAATATACAGATATAATAAAACAAGTGTATTCTTGCAACTAAAATATGCACGTCAGAATTAAGCTGAATCATATAGCTTTAAGAATCCTTTGTCTACATTACATACTAAGTGTGAGCAACACCTCGATGACATAGCCCAAAAAGATCACTTAACATTAAACAGAATATAGACAACGAGGAACTATAGTGCAGGATCCATTTTTGAAACCTACGGACGATGGAAGTTAGAAAAAAAAAAAAAAGAAAAAAAAAATGGAGAAGCACAGGAAGAGTTGCCAAGAAAATTCACACACAAAGTAATGAAAACTACTTGACTTGCTTACCGCATATTCTTCTGGTGTAACCTTTAAAACATCAAATACCACTGCATCAAAGCTCTTCTTCAGTTCAGCTGATCCTTTGTCACTCAAGGATTCAGAGCTGCTACTCTTCTGCAGAAACAAACAAAATCACTAATGATGTTTTGTTTCTCTCCTATTCTTTTTCATTTTTACACTCGCAAAAGTAAAATTTCCATTCGAGCATCACTGTTCACAGAATTTTTCTACCAGGTAATTTATCAGTTAGAAGTCAGTCACAGGACATACTTCCTCCTGACAAAGACCTCTAAAATCAGAGACTCTCAAACTGACTTCAATGGAATTCAAAGTTGTTCCTCAAAACACAGCAGTCGCATTTCAATGCATAACTAAATCCCAATTTTGTTGACAGGAAAGTTAACAACAACAACAACAACACAGTCACACTGAATTTCAAACAGCAAATACTGCTATGGTGAAGAAAAAGACAAGGTCTGTCCCAGGGGAATAGTTAACATCAAACAGTATCAACCTCTTCCTGTTTCTCTTAGAAGCTTTAGAGCTTACAAAAATTACACTATGAGCTACATGTGTGTTCCTGTTGAAGACACTTAGTATAAACAATTTTACTTTGTGGGTTTTAAAAAAAATGCTAGTAATTCACATTTGAAAAAAATACCAGATTCTACAATATTATTCTATGAATGTTTATCTACAAAGATTTCTCTTCCCTGCAAAGTACAAATATGGTTCAAAAAAACACTTTGTATGAAATTAACACTTCATATTGTTTTCATATATTGTTCTCAACTGTTTGATATGAAAACAATACATTATGTTATGACTAATCACTTCCTTCAGTATATAGGTGCAAATCTAGATTCTGTTCGGTCATTAAAGGATAAAAGGGTTTTTTCTGCATGGAAACTGAGATGTCCCATCAGGATGTATGTTCACATCTGCAGCCCAGGCATACTTATTTCAGAAATATGCATACAGCATGTAATCACTTTGCTGCCCCACACTCTCCTCCGAAGACCCGAAAGGCTATGCATGCTTCTTAGTTTCTTCTCACTTTCAGAAACCTAGCATAAAGCAAACTCCCAACTAAAAAAGGGAAGAAATGAGATGAGACACGTGGACAAAATCATCATGAAGGACCACAGTGGCTACAGTCAATAACTGCATCAACTTTAACTCCCCTTCTTCAACAAACAGCACGCTTGCCTGAGGTACAGCATGGCACCTGCATGCTTCAGCAACAGCAAAGCCTTGACGTAAGCACTAACAGATCTCCCACAACAGTTTTGCTAACACTTTGTTTGCTAATACTTTTGAGAGAAAGAAAACTAGCACTGGTGCCCAGTCTTAAGTTGGAAACTGATGTATCCTTAAGCACACTACCCTAACCACCATCCCAGGGGGATACCTCCTAAAAAGCTGACAAGACTAGAGTTTGGCCCACGTTTCTGACAGCCTGTGTAATTTTACTGCTAATGTTGAAAGTTTCCAAGACCATGGATATGGGTCATCTACACTACACACACACGAATGAGTGCTTCATATCACTTCTGGTGGAAGCCAAACTTACGAGTGTTGCACTGTACTTTCAGTAACACCTGAACCGTGTCTGCTGATGTCAAGGCAGGAGGGAAGACAGCACATGGTCACTGATGCTGGTAAATAGTTCTACTGTGCTAATGTCTTCTCCTGAAAACCTAACAAGGCAGTATTTTAGGGCTACATTATATAATTTGACTTTTGCTTCTCACTCACAGTAACAGGAACATTTGAACTCCCTGTGAATTCAGCTAGCTGAAATAAAGTCTTGCCCATTTTTAAGCACATTTGTTATAAGGACATATCAGGAAAATACGTACTCATTTAATAATCATGTCTTGTTTTAGTTAGATTCTTCTAACAGTACCATCTCTCTAAAAAACTTGACTTTGCAAACACCACCAAAACCTCCAAACCAGATCAGCATTTTCAGTTACTTAGAGAAACGTTTCAGTTACAAGCCCTCCCTCCTCCTGGTTAGTCAAGATACGACAAAAAAAAAAAAAAATACCACTTGTATTCATATAACTTCCCAAAATATATTTTACTCAATTTTATCAGACATCACACATTCAAGACTATCTTGTTGAGTAAAAAGAGAGCTTTCTTCCAATAATTTTTTTCAGTTGCATGCCAACAAATGGTCAATGATTCATAATATAATAATACAAAAAGTACAAGAATCTGTATCAAAACAAACAATGGTCTTGGAGACTGAAGCAAGCTTTCTTGTTTAAATCTTGACAATACTTCTGAAATTGTGCTGGAGATAATTTTATTCCTTGTGATAACAACACTGCAATTTTCCTTCCACCTTGTTTGTGGTACCTCCCATTTCCATATGCACATACAAGCGCACAGCACACACGCAGCTCTGTTAACACAGATGTGTAACTATATAAATAAAACAAACACCTTTGGTAAGGTCCAAAGATTCAAAGGAAGCAACTGTTCTCAGGATTTTGTGGCTCTCATCACTACTTACTCTGTAGTGTTCTTGAACACCTTGTCTTTTAGACAAAAGATAAGTGAAGAATTTAAAAAAAAAAAAAAGGACAAGCTAAAATCAACTACAGTAAAAACATGTTTCACACTGTGGCAAAAGCAATAAAAATAATATACCTCAGCAATAAACTAATTGTTTCCCCTGAGCAGAAAGCTTAGGTTAGTATTCTACATCTGCACAAGCCAAAACATACTCAGTTACCCTAAAGAAAGAAAGCAAACAGCACATCTGCAGAGATCACTCAATATACACTGAAGGCACATTTTCAGTTCCCTTTATCCCAGGACTATAAGGCATTAACAAAAAAACCAACAAAAAGTTGGAGGAGTGATTTGCAGGAGTTCTAGGAAAAAAAAAAACACAAACAAAAACAACAAACCAAAAAGAACAACTAGGTCTTGCAAACCCTCCAGCATTGCTAAGGATTTAGGAATCAGTCACAACTCTCAACAGCTCCTCACATGATCCTAGCACAAAGAACTAAAAAAAAATCCTGGTACTAACTTCACCCTGTCCTTTCTTTTCCTTAAGAAGTAGGTGACAAATGGAAAACTGTATTAACTTCAAAATAAGAGGCATCAGCATAGGAGGTCAATCTGCATTGCTTGGAACATATGCTCTTAACTCATGAGCTGTTTGCTTCTAGAGGGCAGAAACGGACCCATACCAATGCCTGAATATAGTCCAAGAGACAAAGGGAACAACCTTTTTCCAGTGCTGCTGTGGCAGACCGCCCCTCGACACACACAAGTACCTGTCAAAGAAGAGAACATTTCCCACAGGTCTTGCCAGCCCATCTTACTGTGCTAAGAGCATCCATTATTGTTAAAACTTAAAAATAAAAGCTTCCTTGTCTAGATGCGATGGAATAGAACATAAAAAGGCAGCTTTGGCTATGGCAAGGCTGTAAATGCTAGCTCATGCTTTCTTTTGGTATACAAAGGTCAGAACTTGAAGTTATTCACATCTAATCTGGGGCATATGAAATCAACACACAAAACAAGAATCTGCTGTACCAGATCTGTCAAAAAAACCCAGGACATTTTGGTGCATTTAAAATAAAAAATGGAGTACTTATGGTCTTAAGAATCCAGTGAGTGAGTTTTGTAATCCTTACCTCTGAAGCAGTAGCCGCAATATTAACACTGCTTGACTGTCCGTTCATTAGGTCCATACTGCCTACACCATTAATCTTCAGCCCTGCATTTACAGCAGCAGGATCATCTCCAAGGCAACTGAATAACCATTCCTACAAAGAGCAAAAAGTAATCAGAAACTATTTTATTCACGTGTTTTGAACAAGACTCAGTATCTAAAATCCATAACAAAAGTAAAGTACTTCAAAGCGGTGTCGCCATTTTGGAAGTCCAAGCTTCAGATTCAAACACAATCTAAAAATCACCTACTTAAAAACAACATGAACAAGTGAAGGTTCCGTTTTTATCCACTACTTATTGGCAGTATAGATTTCATATTCTTTTGTCCATACTATTTTCTATATACCAAGTATCAATACGTAAATGTATGCATTAGCCCTAAATCAAAGTTAGGCCCGTAACATCAGTTCACATATGATTCTTTCCTTTGATTACTAACTTGTAAGAGTATATTCCAGATGTTAACTCTATTAGATAACTTTCCTAAGAAGTTATCTAATAATTTCTTATCTTACATGTCTATTCACCAGCTTCAAGTCAAAATTAACACATTAAAAAGAAAAAAAAAAAGACAAGTGGAATTTACACTTTCCTCCTTGAATCACCAAAGTTACTGTTTAGTTAAAAAATCTCACACAAAAAAACCTCCACACACTAACTTTTAATGCACCATTGCAAGAATGCTATTACTTTTCATTTCTACAGAGAAAAGGCTGCAAATAAATTTAAACCTTTGGTATCCACTATGAGAACAGTAAGACTACCCAATACCCAAGTGTTACAGAGAGAGTAAACATTGGTTTGGGCTTAAGTTTCATGAGATGTTAGTGCCCTCTAGCGTGAAAACGATTATAGATTAGTTTTCATAAGTCTATTTATAAGAAGTGTAACTGTTTCTGAAGTTGCTATTATTTATGAAGTTCACTTCAGGTTTGCAGTTTAACTCAGAACTATTACACGATCTGCAAATAAATGAAGAAGGGAAATGACAGTTACCTGAGTAATACCACATGACGAAACAGTATTACAGCATCTCATACTTAAGACTCCCACGAAATGAAATAAACTGAAGTAATCCAAAAAGGTCTATTTCCAAGTGATCTAAACCAGGTATGCCAGATAAATATTTTGGTTTCTTACCTTCTGGACTTTAAGTAATAAAATATGCTTTAAAAAAGCAGTAACTTTAAAGTGTCATTGCAGGCATGCAATACAGAAAGGAGGACAACTGAAAGAGTCACATCGCACATTTAAGCCAAACTCTATAGCTGCTAGGTATTTTTGGTATTCATAGTCCCCATCTGAACCACACTGAGCTGTATCTCTGCAGTTCAGAACAGCCACCCACATTCTATCCTTCCTTGCTTTGCTTTTTTTAAAAAACCTGATGGGACAGAAGATGCTACTTCCACTTTAACATTATACCCCAAGCCCATTATACTCCAACTCCAGGTTGTCTCGTGGACTACTTCCAAATGCTCAGCTCCCCAATGTCTCTTTCATTTACTGAACTGAAAAGTAATGAAATAAAACCAACTAATGCATCATAATTTTCATTTATGCAGTGAGAGTAGAGAACAGAGGTACCACATCCTCAAAATCAGTTTCAGGCTCTCCACATGTTCAAAGCAGTACACATGTCCCAATTTAACACTCTTATCTGCTGAACAACGTTACCCTTCAAAAATTTGTTGGTTTTTTTTTTAAACCACTGTAATTATAAGGAAAATTGACACTTAGCACAATTTCATCATACGATATGGCCCATAATTATATCACACAAAGCCAACCTTAAACTAAAGGTTATGTATTTGACCCTTGTCTCACATATACTGCTGCTCCCCTTCCCCATACTAATGGGCAGTAACAAGCAGGAGAACTGGGGAAGAAGTGTTTCTGACCAAGGAAAAGCGAAACCTGAAGCTTGGCGGGGGACAGGGGTGATTTGTGGAGGGATTTGGATGGTGCTACTTAAAAGAAATTATGGGTATCATAGAAGCCTACAGAGTTGGCAGAGCAGCCTCAGATAAAGAAGAGCAAACTAATTCCTCCACAAGCAACAGGGTTAAAGCCCAGTTTCCTAATGATTAGTGTCATATAACCCATAGGCACCGAGACATTCTCTACCAGTAAACTCCGCCTACCCCCATATTTCCTCATGCACATCTCAAACCTTACACTTGGTCCCTTAACAAGCAGCTCCAGTTTGCTACCTGTTTGCGGAGCTATTATGAGTTCTCCTCGTATCTGCCCACCCATTCTGAGTGCCAGACAAGCACTTACTCCTGTGCTGTCTGAGCACAGCACACGCTTATCCACCTGGCAGCAGGCTAAATGGAATTGGGATGCGGCAGACTTTCCACTTGGAGGACTGTACAGTGGTGGTGCACACTGATCTGGGTTTTCCTTTTCTACCTAGTTACTGACTGTGATGAGAACTGTGAGAATTCTGTCCCTTAGTCAGGAATGGTTAAAATTGGCCACCAGGATGAGAAGAGACTCCTATGAGGCATATATAGTAAAAAGTGGATTTTTTTTTTTTTTTAAGTAGAAAATCACTTAGAAAAACCCTGCATACAAAGGAAATTGAGATTACAAAATAACATCTGCCAGTCAGGCTGCATCATAACAAAGCTGTCCACACAATGTTAACATTGTACCCATTGCTACATTACAATGTTTTAATACATTTATACTTTTTCCTGCTTCCTGGAGATACAGTAAAGGGTAGAATTAGTACCGAACTGCTATAAACTATCATTCATCAACTTTAAAGTTCCAGAATTTGCAACATATTTCAAATGTACTTTTCAAAGCTGCATTAGACATGAGAATATCACCAGTCTCTTAACAAAAAAAAAGTCACAGCAACAATTCTGGCCAGTGCGTCATTTAAGACTAATACTGAAAAAATCCTAACACTTGAATAATTAAATAATTTACTTGCTATACCACCCTTCTGCTCAACAACAAAATAAGCCACAAACAGCAATATCAGAAAGCTAGCAGCAGCAGAGCTGTTCAGAGCAACACCACTGAATACGTGAAGCGACCTGCCACACTGCAATAGTGAGGCACGGTGTTCACTGCATACCCTGTATATCCAATTACCAAAGCTGAGTTACACTGAGTAATTTGAACTTCCAGCCTGTTTCTCCTCTTCCATTTAACAAATACCTTTGTGCTCAGAAATTCATTAAATGCAGAATTGAAAGTGTTTTATGAGGCATAAAATACTTAAACACGCATTTATGCCAACCTGAAACCTTGATACACTATGGGATACCTTCCTACCTCTTTATGCCATGCATACTCTACAGTAAAAAGCAAACTAATAATACTGATACAAAGATTAATCATACCCAAAGAATGAAAACATCTAGACTAAGCAGGGTCTACTGTCTTCAATGAGTCTGAGTTTTTCTGCAAATTCACCCCAGGCCGTATTTGATGATCATTCCATTAGAGTGACTGACCTACAAACCCTCAAAACGAAAGGCAGTTTCCCAAAGAAGAGCAAGGGTGACGTGCCCATGAAGCTCGGACTAATGCAGGGTGTGACTGACCACAGCTGCTGCAAAGAAGCTGACTTTATCTCAGCACAAAGGGGACCAGAGGGTGGCCTTTGTTTTAGATAAACAGCTATGTCAGTTGAGCAGATCATCCGACTATTACAGTTGAGTGAATCAACTAGTGGTGTAAATGTTTCTCCCTGAGTTCATTAAAAAAGTGAATGTCCCTCGAAGTTAGCTGGGCCAGTATGGGAGGAGTGAGTAAGCAGCTCAGCCCAGACAGTACAGAAACTAAACAACTAACAAAGGAATTTCAAAGAGAGCAATAGGCTTCAGCTGGCTTCAACCCACATATTCCTTCCCAGAAACACTCAACATCGTGATGGTGAGCATATTCCAGAGACGAATAACAGGGATCACATTGGTACTGTGCTTGAACTTTACATTGCAATTGCTACATTTTGTTAAGTGTAACTTGCATTTCTATTGTGATTTCAGTATATTTTGTATCAGTCTGATAATTCGGAAATCCCATTTACCATCAGCTATCTTCAATTTGGTAAATTCAGTATTAAACACTACACTCTCCACGTGTGGACTATCTAAAAAAACTGGTTAGAGAGTATTTGATTCACCTAAACCTGAATCCCTGCCACAGAAAGATCCAGAGATATTCTTGTCTCAGCTTGGGTCAAACAGTATCCCAAAAATACACAGTACAAATAGCATTTTAAAACAGGACTCTAAAATGACAGCAAAAACTTCCTGTCCAGAACCATACAAAAGCTTTGAGGAAACATAGCCACAGTACAAGTTTATGAATGGCTCAAAAGACACGATAACCAAGATCCTCTGTGTTTGTATTCATAATGTCAGTACAGAATGTCATTTGTTTTGACCACCAATCCCCACAAAGAAAATAGAAGGACCTTGCATGGATTAACCATCTACTATGAATGCAAAGCCACTATGAAAGGCTTTGGAGACCAAAGCACTGTAAAAATCAAAAGACTAGTTCCAGACTCAATGAACCTGAGCTCCTGATCTTGTGGAAACTCTCACTGGTATTTTGACAAATAGTACAGGAAAAGTTTCTTCTGAAGAAGAAACAGAAATGTATTGGGCTTCACTGAATCTTCACTCTCCCAGGCACAGTACAGCCTAGCTAGGCTCAACTTTTCCACACCAGGAGCTCAAGACACTTCAGTGAAATCCTGGAGCCACTGACTGAATTCTAATTCTGGATATAAGCCCTTTAATTCTTAGTTAGAAGTGTATTTTTTCCAGCACTGTTTGGCACTTTCTTAAATTAACATTGCTTCTAATCACTGAACACAAAGTAGAAGGTCTAGTGAAACAGAAATTCAAGTTCTTTAAGCAACTGCCACATTTGCTTAATATGCACCAAATTGGATCCTTCTGTCTGGAAGTACTTTGTGGAACCACTTCAGTATCTTGGATGCCTCATTTCCCTTTTGATCAGAACTTCTTAAATGTAAAACAGGCCAATTAATCTATAGCTCCTTGTAGCCCATACAGGGCTAAAGAATAAGCCTCTATTACAATTACTCATTTTGCACACTGTAGTTCCTACCTTAAATAAAAAGCACCCAGAAGTCATCATGGTTTTGGGTGCTGGGTTCCTGTGCACTTCCCCCCCCAGCTGTTTGAGGTAAAATCTCTCTGCTAAAAATTCACAACAATATGGCCAAAACGAATCCAACAATACTAAAAAAAAAGGCAATGTTAAGATGCTGCCACTTCAGTGTATTCTCCAAGTACTTTTTCCTTAACCTTTATAAGGCACACAGTTATTAAATATGTTTTAGTCTGATTTTTTGGTTTTTAGATTAATAGAACACGGAACATACTTCCTGTAAGATCAATATATAGATTACCTTTGAAGGTCCCTTCTATGATTCTATGTTGCGACACTCACTTCAATAACGTGTTGTATCTTGAGCAAGTAGGGATAAATGAAATTCTGCTGACCCAACCACCAGCACGGATGCCTCGCACGCCTCTGACTGTTCTGTATCAAGTTGGCAAGTGGAAGTTCTGGACGTTTTGCTATGTAGTGGTGCTGTGTGACCCTAGCTGCATACAATCTGCCACACACCCAAGTTAACTGTTTGGAAGTGGTTCAAGGTGCCCCAGGGGCACACAGGCATCACAGAAGATCAAGTAAGGAAGACAAAATGCCTTGGCATGCAGGCACTATAGCCACCACCATATACAGGTACTCGCAACATCTGCCATCAGGGCAAGGGCTGTTCACACTCAGTTCTTCCCCACAGCTTGGTGCACATGCACCTCAATATACCTAGAAGACCTGGGTACATAAGGACTGTGTTAGCAAAGGAACATACTGCCCAATACTGAAGAAAAATCACTCTTTTGCCAGGCTGCATATTGTCTGTTTTGCAACAGGAAAGATTTGGGAAGCAGCACAAGGCTGAACTGTGATAACAAAAGTGACTACAGGTACTGCAGTGGGAAAAAATCCACGCTAGTCTGAGCAGACCACCATGCTTTTAATGCTCCTGACCTAAAGAGAAACACATGGCTGCCTCCTCTTGCCCCAGAAGCCACTGTTCTTTATTAGCTCCTTCCCATTAGAGCCTCTCAAAGTCCATAAGAGGTATGTACAGATAGGTGAAGCTGGAAACAAGTTGAAAGATGGGAAGAAAACATGTTGTTTCAAAGGCAGAGATAACTGCTAAAAAACCCAAACCAAAAACTACAAAACAAGACATTTAAAAAATACAAAACACACCCCACACCAAACCAAAAAAACAACACGCACAAAAGCCCCACAATCAAGTAGAAAGTCAGTAAGGAATAGGAGATAGGACAAAGTGTTCATCCAGCTATGCAAGAAGATTATATCAAGTCAAACCAAACTGTCTCTTCCAAACTATATCTATTAGTTTTACACTTGACCCACCAAAACAACTCCAATGAGATAAAGATAGTATGTACACAGCATTAAAAAAGAAAAATGACAGCCACCTAAACAAATGCTTTAATCCAGTTTTCAGTAAGCATGATAACATTAAGAGGTAATATAAGACAACAAAACTGATTAAAATAGAAACTTCCACAATAGAGATGAAATAAAAGCACAAGCAACTTAATATGCAGGAAATTTATCACTGAAGATAACCAAATCCCAGATCTGAAGTTTCACGTACTACTAAATCTTTGGTCAGACACATAAATCTTGGCAAAGCATTTGATAAGCTGGCTCTAATGAAGACTGAGATAGGAGACACTAATAGAAGACATGCACAAGCTAGAGACATGATGAAAACAGAGACAGAGAAGTATAATATTAGAGTAGGAAGAGATTACCAACAGTTTTTAAATATGCAACACCAGCACACATGTTAGAACGATAAAACATTAGGAAACACAGAAAAGCAACATAATATAAGACAAAAAACTGACAGACAGAAAAATTAAAGTCAGTCATTAAAGGGTCATTTGGATTGATCCCTGTAAAATTTCTGCTATGAATTTCAGTGTATCAGTTGGAAATGACTGCCATCGATGTTGGAAGCATGAAGTAGTCACAAGAGTTCAAGATGTTTGCATTAGTTATGGACAAATACTACCTTCAAAACATTTCACAAGAGACCTTGATCCTGTATTCTATATAGTTCTGGTCACTAGGCTTCCAAAAGACTTTTGAACAAAATATGTGCAGAGAAGCACTTCCAGATTCACTGAAGACTCCATTGCAGAAGTGGAAACCAGAAGACCTCAGCTTGCTTACACTACAAAGTCAAATCTGCACAAGGATACACTTGTCACAATTAAATATCAGAAGGACAAACCATGAGTATGAATAAAATGTAAACTGATGCTCAAAATCAGAATACAGCAACTGAGTTCTTAAATAGCTTCCAGAAAACACTATTAAAAGAAAAAAAACCACAGCTGCTTAAGTTGATACTAGACTCCTTGTTGCAAGAAATCAGGTCACATGGTGCCTGCATCAGCAACATAGCTGTATACATATATACATACATATAAGTGTATATATATACACACACAGAGTAACACAGACTTCTTTTTTCATTGGTTTGATTAGTTATGTCACCCATCCACTCTTTCTCTAAGCATCTGTTGCACAGCAGTCACAGTTGTATCAGCTGCTTAAGCTCCAAGACAGATGAAATTAAAATCCACAGACAGATGAAATTAAAATCCACAGAATAGCAAACAGAACAAAAGAATTGTTTTATTATTTGGTTTGACAATTAAGTTTTAAATACAAGAAAAAGCTTAATTTAAATATCATCCTTACTGTAGATTCTCTCCTCTTACCCTGGAAAAGGCTTTACCTGGACAAATAATTAAGTGAAATTATTATTCTTTTTTAAGACAACACTACCTGCAGAGCACTTTCATTATCACGTGTACGCTCACGTTCTGGACAACAAAATCATCTTATTGCTGCTTTTATGCGTTTCATTCTCTGACTTCAGGGGGAGGAGTGGGAGAAGAAAAGAGAGAGCAGTAACATTAAAGTTATATATAGTAAGGCTCTGTCTCATTCCTACCTTACTCAGTTTCCAGCTATCAAGATCATGGTGCTTCAGTATGCAGTGCTCTCGTCTTTAATCTCAAGAACTGCTACAACTTGTAGCTTCCATTTTGTCAGACAAGATACAGAAAAAAAAAAAAGTCAAAAAGTCAGGAGAATATCCCTCTCCAGGGCACAAGTTACTTGTTTACCAAAACCTACTACAAAAATCAAACTATTAGCTCAGTTTGTAATCAACTTGCAACAACAACAAGAAGGAAGTTCAGCTCAAAATGGAAGGTTTTAAAAATGAATTACACACAAATAGGCAGAAGAGCCTTACTGTTCTGACTTCCACCATTCAAGAGCCAGCTATACTCAGTGGACTGACTCACAGCCAAGAATTAACTGGTAGACACCATAGCACAAGGCAACAAATTTCAGCACTAGCATTGGTACACAGCTGCAAGCAGTAGCAGATCCCAGCCCTCACACAAAGCAGGCATGAATCAAGCAGAAGGAAAAAAATCATTGCAGGCAACAAATGGAGTAAGCCAAAAATGTGAACATGTGTACATGCTATTTAAGTTTAGCCTGGGGTTAAAAGATGTTTGCTTTCTTTTAACAAAAGGTCTCTCCAGCAACATTTGAGCAATAAAAGACAAAATGTAGGTTCACTAATAACTGCACAACAACTGAAGAAGTTGCTGCTCACAAACTGCTTACAAAGTGCTTCTTTCTTCAGAGATCATCTACAAGTCTCTGTTCCATTTTGGAGTTCTTTAGAAAGGATGCTGCACAGAATAATGTTTTATTCCTTTGGATCTGGCTATTATTTTACAATTGCTGTTAGAACAGATTGAACATCTGAAGTTATGATGCATGGTGTGTTTTTCCTCCCATACGCCAAAAGAGTAAGCAGTAGGGAATCAAATTATTTTAGTACAGAAAGTACATCAAGTATAATAAGGTTTTGCCTTCCTCAGTCTCCCTCTCCAGAATTCAAGCCTACCAACAGTTTAGCCTGTTTGAGTAACATTTCTTTAAATATCTGAAGAAGAAATCCAAGTTTGCTGAGTTAGGAACCAGAGGAGGACCCTTCCTCACCCCAAACACATAACACAGCAGAAATCATAACGTAGAAATATTTTTTAAAGACAGGAACTACTGATATTTGTTTCCATGAATAAGAGGTAAAAAGAAGGCAAAGAAAATAAATGGGAATGACTTAAACTAGAAGCAGATACTTTTTAATTAATTACATACTTCTATAAGACAATAACCTTTCCACAACCGGCTTTTCCAAGACCCCCACCGCATGGCCATTTAACTATCAGTTTTGTTTGCAAACAAGAGGAGCAGTAAATGATTAATGTCATGTTGATTAACTGATGCTCAGTTTGCAAAATATTTTTGTTATGATTTAGACATGTCAGTGGAACTAACAAAGGAAGAATACATCTGCATACAACATTCTGAACAGAAGAGTCATACTTCAGAGCATGCAACAGTGGAACACTGAATACTGCTAGCATGAACTTCAGGATCCAAATATCCTTGTCAGAGGTACTCAGATTCACAGTTTTGCTTCATTTCTGGATGATGCAAGCAACACATGCATAGGGAAGAATTATAATAAGACTGCGTATCAGGAAAAACATCAGAACATACTCACTATGAAAAATCTCTAAAAGCTGCCTTTTATATTCTTAGGGTTTTGTTTTGTTTGGTTGTTTTTTTTTTAAAGAAGGCACACTTGAAAAAAAATAATTATAACAATCTACAAATGGACCCATGTGGGTGACATACCTTCTCTCAGAATAGAAAAGGTACTTCCCAGGAAAAATATTTGGGAAAAATATTTAAATAAAATTTTATGTACAACTGCACATTTCCAAGTTCTGAAACAGAGATGGCAACTGTCAGCAAGGTGCTTTGTTACTGTCAAAAGGCTACAGGAACTCTGGCACCAATAATCACCACAGCTCGCACATCAAAAGCACATGTAAGGAAAAAAAAAAACAATGATAAAGACTAAGGCTGAGGATCTAGACCAAATTCTGTGTAAATCTACACATCACACATGGATGTAAAGAAAACTCAAATATCCATTCAAGTCATCGAATAATCTTCTGTAGACATTAAGAGTTAGAAGTCAAAATTGTGAGCAGCCAAATCAAAACCAAGACGATCAAACCATCCTAGGGATTGATTTTTAACAGGCGAGAGATGACAAAGCACCAACTGTTGTTGAGTAACAGCCTCCAAATCCACAGAATTAGAGACTCGCTACATATCTGCCTCAACTGCATACTTTCCTTGTATAGTAAAACAAACAGAAGATTTACATATAGGGGAAAGACGGCAAAACTCCAGCCAAACTGAATGCCCCTCTCATTCAGGAAAAACAAAATACTGTTGAGAGAACGTTTCACTGTATTTTTTTAAAGCCACTAATAAACAACTAGGATCTTTCTTGAAGAAGACACACAATTTTTAGTTCATTTTGAAATTCAGCTTTCAAAGAGATGAGTACAGTCTTTATCGGTAACACCTGTGATGACAGCTTTTCAACCATGTTCTCTATAATTATTCTTTTTTTTAACACTGTGCATCTATATGGAAGTTTGCACCGTTGCTATAGAAATGGTGCTAACAGGAAAAATCTAACAGCATATGAATTGTCTATATTTGGTATGAGGACTATTACATAGAACTACAACAGACATTTGGAGAAGAGTTGGATTTTCTGCCCATTCCCTGCGTTTGTTTATGAACATGTGTCAAGCTCAGAGGATACAAACTTCTACAAGTAAACAATACACAAACCAGTTACTTATCGATCCAAGCATCCATATCATTCCCACATTTCTAACTCCCTTTAGAAGAACCTTGGTAAATCAGGCAACTAATGAGAGAGCAAGTAAAGACACAAATAGCCATAGTTTAACTTTGAACAACTTTTTTCACCCAAGATCAGTCAGTAACTGCTGACCACCAAAAGCATCTGCCTAATAAAACATGATACAGAAACTGAGCAAATCCAAGTTAATTCACACAAATCCAGGGCTTCGACAAACCAAATGGATGTTGGAATCTTGTTTTAAATGTTCAAGAAAGACCAGATAAATACACAGAGGATTTGTCAGCTGGCCCAACCAGATCTCAATGACCTACTCAAAGCGCCTGAAATTGGAGATCACGCATATGTTCCCTTCAACTGAAATAATTTAGAGTGAACATTTTTATGAAGGAGAATATTTTTAAGATGGTATCATATTTTTCTCTTGTTATCAAAACAGCAACTTACAGTAGTTTGTAGGGAAATCTTGCCTCTTGAGATATTCAAGCCAGAAGGGAATTTATTTGAAGGCCTGAAATTCTGGTGTATCCACCTTACGCCTTGTGGACTAACGACAACAGTTGATTCACCAGAAAAACTAAACGCAATTTCAGGTAAATGGACAGTATAAATGAGAGCCTTGCTGGAGCTATTTCTAAGCCATCTATCTACATTATTGATGAAAGGATCACTCTAAAGAATGAATGACATAATAAATATCTACGGAGTTTGTAGAACTTGTATAACTGATGTAGAATACAGTGTCTTCCAGAAGATAGCAAAAAGACACTGAGATGTAGCACAAACATTAATTTGAAGAGCGTAACTGGCAAACACCGAGAATCAACTACGCAAAAACAGTTGTCTACCTCTAATGGTAAGTAAAGCCAAGCCTCAAATTCTTGTTACAAAACAGGGAAAAAGACAAACTGCAGGGGAAAGACTGAATAAAGTTCTTCACAGCACAATAACTTTAAAACTAACCAAGGATCAAGGAAATCAAGTAATTTCACAAATTACTTTCTAAGGAGGAAGAGGCATGCCATTTTGTTTGTGAGCCATGCTCATGATTAAGATTATTCTAGCACTACAAACACAGCAGTTTGTTCACAAGTGATATCCTATCCAAATGCTACTTGGATATTTGAGATATTTGGTGGATGACTGGATAATTATTACTTAAACATATCTTTCAGCTTATGAAATGCAGCTGCATTCGTTTCTGCCAAATTAATGGATGCATGCATTAAAAATTTATTTAAGCGCAGACACATGCAAGCTAAAAACTTGGGTCCAAGATCAATGACAGAGAGAGAAGAGAGAATTGTGTTTTGAATGTAAATCTACTGTTTTACAGCAGATAACATGGAAATCATAATAAGGAAATCATGTTGTTTAACAGTTCATTTAACTAAAAAGAAAATTACATTCATCTTTGAATTAATCTTTTAACTGATAAAAGTAAATCTAGAATGCTATAATGCAAGAAAGTCTACATCATTACATGGCAGGGTATCACAATTAGTAATACAAAAACCATTATTCTATGACCATTCAGTGATGTTAACTGTATCTTTAAAAAGCTCACAGTCTGACACCTTCCAAAAAAAATCCACTCTAAACTGCTAATTCAGTTAGCAGTAACAGCCACAATCTCTACTCTTAGCACACTGATTAGAAAATGCTTTATCTTCCTTTCTAGGACCACCAAACCCATCACAGTGCTAAAACAAGGGAGTACTGTAGATCTTGGGGAAAACACAATTAGAGCAAAAGCAAAGATCCTCAGATCCTAAAACACCTAACAGGTAAGCTTTTCTGTTCTCTGGCAGCTTCCGGCAGGAAGCTTCCCAGGGGTTCTGCCCTAAATTTTGCCCAAAAGCCTTCTCCCTCCCCCACCCCCTCACCTCTACAGAGAGGAGATCTTCTGGCGCAGACTAATCAATAGCACTGGCTTACCCTTAAGCCATTCTGGACAAACCAATGAAAACTAATTCTTAACATCATCTACATGAAAACACAACACTTCGAGACCATGCCATGCCCTGTATTGCTGCCTTAAGAGTTTTACTTAAAATTAAAAAAAAAAATTTGTCCCCTAAATAAATACACAGCTTGGCCAAGACAAGAATTTTTGCTGTTGTCCAAGACTCTCCTTGAACAGGCGGAAAAACAAAAAAAAAGGCCCTGATTTAATCAGAGAACTGAAAGGGTCTGAGGAACAGTTTTTAAATACTTGGAATCAATAGTCTAAGTTACAATTTGGACAAGGATTTGATATCACTTCATCATTATTGACACTTAAACCACCCTTGTCCTGGAGGTAGACGGAAATCAGTTACATAAGAAATGCAAGTGGACAATGCACACCAAATAGGGAGCAGCCTAGCTTGAAGGAATAAAAAAGCCCCAGCGAAGAGAAAGCTGTGCTGGGAAAAACAGAGCTGGGAGAGCTGGACAGAGAACCTGGTTGCCAGCAGGACATTTTGCTGCCCTGCAGAGGCAGACCACAGCCCATGGGCTGATATTTGAGTAATACTGTGCAGAATCATGCACTTTTAAATTCTGCACCATTTAAGCATTTTTAGTGCCTGATTTTTGGGAGTTTCAGACAAGTTACCTTATCCCAGCAATACTGCAGCAAGGAGTGAAGTTGATTCCAGGTTCAGAAATTGTGTAAATTTGCAATTCCAGAAGGTATTCTTTGATGACATAAGAGATATATTAAAACAATTTACATTGCTGTATTTTCAAACGGTTCTACTAATAAACTTTGCCATGCCCTGAGCAACACTGTGGACTAGATGACCCCCAAGTGTCCCCCCTAAAGTATTCTGCTTCTCTAGCTTAAAGAAAACACAAAAGGCATTAAGGATCTAATTAAAAAGTGTGTTATGTGAATTTTACGTTTTTTAGATTCTAAAAAAAAAAAAAAAAAAAAAAAAAAAGAGTGCTACTGTTTGAGTATGTTTGAATCTCCCTCATTTCCTTCTATGAAGATTTGGTAAAATTTGGCTTCAAGCCTCCAACAAAAACAATGTACTTAATAAATACAAAGAAGATCCTGCAGAAAGGTCACAGAAAGCTATTTTTAAATACATCACTTCAAGCAATCAACTTGTGTCACAGTTATGTTCTCCTAGGTAGGAAAAGCAGCACTGCAATGGATACTCAGATAGCCTAAATCAAGATGTTATCCATGTGGTCTCTCCCCTCTGACATTAGCGAGTACCAGAGGTAGATCCGTCTACTTCGTCCTTCCTGAAAAACCAGAGAAAATCAAGGCTGCCAAACATGTGTATAGACTTTCAGAGGTGAGAAAGCCCATGGACCCCAGAAGGAAGTGTACTGGCAATGGAAGGCCATAACCCAGGAATAGGAAGGAAAAGCTGCGACCTTTCACATTGTGAAAGAGTCCAAGAAGGAAGTAACAGAAAAATCAGCTGGATATCATGGAGGGGCTGAAGCAAAGAGAGAGAACATACAAACCTTAGCCACGTCCACTTCTCCTAGCCTTGCTCCATCTTTGACAAAAGATCTCATTGTGTTTTGATAGTTGGTGATACTGCAACACTTCACGGTGTCACCACCATGAGAGAGTCAACTGATACTGCCCATGAGGATTTGAAAAATCTGAACTACAAGTAATTTGGTGAAATAAATGAATAAATGGACACACTTTCCTACAGTTCGAAAATATTTATTTTAACTAAATAAATTCAGATCTTTCAGTGTTGTCACAAAGCCAAGATTATCCATATTAGTGAATTTTACTTTTTTTTTTTTTAAATCATAGAATCATAGAATGGTTAGGGTTGGAAGGGACCTTCAAAGGTCATCTAGTCCAACCCCCCTGCAAGAAGCAGGGACATCTCCAACCAGATCAGGTTGCTCAGAGCCTCATCCAGCCTGGCCTTGAACTTTTCCAGGGATGGGGCCTCCACCACCTTTCTGGGCAACCTGTTCCAGTGTTCTATAACTCGCATCGTAAAAAAGTTTTTCCTAATTTCTAATCTACCACACATTAGTAATTAATTTCCCATTCTATACCACCAGGAAGCAAGTTGCCTCTTACCTGTTAAAAGAATGGCTGAAAAAGCCAATACTTTGGTTGCACTTTGAACATACTTGATTTTTTTTTACTTAGTTTCAAATTAATTCTGGTAATGTTATTTAAATATAAACAAGAGCAAGCCACATCATAAGTAGATTAGGGGTACCTTACGTTGAAACACCACTGAAGTCACTAGCGTGTCTTTGGCAGGCGGTATACTTTTGAAACAGCTTTATTTCTTACAAGTGAAGATATTTTAACAAGCTACACAAACTTATCTTCCACTACCTCCAAGACAACAGAGAAAAAGAACCTCAGTAAAAACAGCAAATGCAGCTACCAATTTAAATGCAATATTCCTATAGCGATCTACAGGATCTTTCTGATCTAAGGATCTAGTAACAGAGTAGGGTTTTCCTGAGTTGTGTGTAGCTAGTAAACACCATAAATCTGACAAAGCTATCAAAACGCAGGCAGTAGGGCTGCTCTACCACAGAGGCTGATGCATTAAGCCAGCTCCCTCACTGATGAATGAAGCAAACAACATCAATTCTACTCTGGGACCCAACTGCATGCTCAACCCAGCACTATACCCCCAAAAAGAACACAATTTGCAAATGGGATCTCCAACCTAGGGAAGATCCCTTTTTCTATTCCAAGACATATTTTCTGATTTTGAGGATTGTTACGTTAAAAAATGTTGGCTTCCTCTGCATCAGAGCAGATGCCAATTATGAATTCCAAAAGACTGCAATTTTCTTTCTGTAAGCAAAGCACTTCTAACAACATTAGGAGAATCACAAATAGAGAAAAAGCTGCAAAGAAACACCAATCAGCTAGTCTAATAAGATCATAGACACACACCCTAATCCCCTGGGGGGGCGGTGCAGGGGGAAGATATCCAATTCCACTAACGACCTGGAATGTAATAGGGAAAGATGACACCAGAGAGAGACCAGCAACAAAAACTTCATTTGCTGAAGCCCATCACTTCTCCTCATCTTCCCTCCCTCACTCCAACAAGTAAAATCAAGATGATATTCATGACATTCAGTATCAGTCCACACAGAAATGTGACACCTAAAAGCAATGCAGAAACTCCAGCAAGCGAAGTCTTTCTTCCTGTTCCCTGGAGAGATCTCACCTCTGTCCTTGTCCTTTAACTCCATTACTGCCTGATTCTGTTTTCCACTTAAGACTATCACTTCATAGAAAGAGAGGAAGAAAAATTATGTAAAATCATGGATTTTTTTTCTAGGACACGAAAAACAGAGGTAATTTTTTTTTTAAATAGGTACAGATGAAATAATTACTTAAAGCTCTCCACTTTTCTACACTATACCTTTTTTTTTTTTTTTACAAATAAATGAGGGATTTTAGAGTTTTGTGGGCATCATATCTTGGCAAGACACCTTTATGTTAGCTACTTCATTATTTATCAAACAAGCTTCCTTTTTAGCAGTATCACTTAACATAGGCTAACTAGATTTCTATGTCTATCTAACTTAGCATAACATAAATACAACACACCTCTAAATTATATTACTATATAGATCTGTACAAACAAATTTACTATTTCCCTAAGCTATCCTTTATAAATGGCTTTTTGGCCTCAGCAATACCCTTCCAATTCTTAGTCATAAAATTCAGATGAAGAACTATTCCTCCATAAAACTGCGTCAGCCTCAAATCATTGGCACATATACTTTTGCTACTCTAAGTTTAAGAATTCATATCCACATATTCACTTTGGACTTATAACAAGCACATGCCGTAAGTGTACAATGCTGCTTCCACACCAGTGGATGTTTTGGTTTTCTCCCATAAGCTAATCAAATTGAACAGCGAAGGCACACAATTTCACCTGACAAAAAACACCCATCAAGATTTCTGGTAAGTTTCTCTAGATGCCCTGACATGTCACCATAAATAATTTAAAACTTTCCATTACATAGAAAAAAAAAATTGGGATCATGTAACAACAAATACATTTAGACTTCTTCTCCCTCTCTTAGTCATACATCATTCACTACCAAAAAGAAAAAACTAAAGTAGTTCTGATGGCTGATCTCTAACAGAATTTTGAGACATCTATAACAAACCAAAGCTCCCAAATGCTAGCTGATACAGATTTGTATAAATACTTCTAAGAGAAGTTGAATTACCTTATCTGAAACATGAACTAGGTCCTAACAAAGAAGCCTTTCCACCACTAAGACAGCTTCAGAAAAGAGTCAAGATTGACTTTTCAGAAGTATTAAACACAAGTCACAGCATGAAATACAGTTAGAGTTCTGTCATCACACAGATCCTATCCACATCAAAAAAAAAAATAAAAAAAAGACAGCGAGTTAAGTACAAGGGCAAGTCATTACGTGCAGAGACTGAGGAAGCACTATCTGCAGGCAAGTACTAAAGCACACTATCTGCTTATGAATAGCTGCCGTACTTCAAAAGTAAAGAAATACTGTAACCAAAAAGCAGTCTTTCCACTTCTTTACTATCACTTTTAAATGCCTTCAACTTCATAAAATACTGTACATCTGGCACCCACCTCAAGTGAAAAGTTATCAACTTTGCCTCTTGACTACAACCTGGTTAAAATAATTTTCCTCCCCAAATGTCTTTACAAGTTTTCTTGGTGGACACCTTGAACACTTCAATAGATATTGTCAGTAAAGCTGAACAACTTCCACAAAGAAAATATCTTTCTGCCAGCATAGCTAGATCTACACAACGGTATAAAAAAATAACTGAAGAATCACAGTTTCATACTGCAATTAGATTTGGTACTGCTACCTTTGGTACATTAGTAATGAAGACCTCGTCCAACTTTTAACAGGGCATACCACTAAAAACACCAAAATCTCTTATCAAAGAGTTATCTGGCAAAATCTGTTCAAAATAAATGCAAAATAGTGCCAGAATGGGAAGAAAAAAAAAAAAAAAACAAACCAAAAAAACCCCACAAACACCAAAGGTGGATTAGAAGAAATTCTGTATCATCAATAGGGCAATCAATCAGCAAAGGGTGGCTAGCCAAGCACTTTTCAAACAGGAAGTACCAAAAACATTTCTACTACAGAGAGGCATTTGCTATTATCATATAAATAAAATATAAACCAGTTTCATAAGAAAATGCACACGTGACACCATCCGTGCATGGCATATTGCAAAGTAATAATAATAAAACCTTATACCTAGGTAATGCTTATGCTCATCCTGTCTTAAGGCAGACCTGCCAAGCCCACATTTTATATGCCCTAACAAACATCTCAAGTTTCAGGCTGCTGACTGTCCACCACATTCATGGTTCTCAGAAGCACACGGTTAGTGTGTAGCTAAGAAGAAATCTTGCTAAGCCTTCAGTAATTTTGCACTCTGAGCTCCAGAAGATACTTGAAGATCACCTCAACTGCATGGAAGGATTGAATTCAATATACTCCTCTTATATATTACTCCTTTCCAAAATACCTGTTGGTATATTACCATAAAAGTTTATTCAGTAAGAACATCAGAATTATTTTAAGGTACTTACCAGTCAAGTCTGACAACTAACACCCAAATAAATTGGTCAGTCTAAAAGTATGCGACTATTATTCTAAAAACAAATGAGATAGCTGCCACTACTCAGGTATACTTACCAATAAAGCACATGGGAAAACTGGCTGGTAATCAAAGACAAGGCTGTTTACAGAGTGGTCTGGACTTGCTAGCAACAGCAGTACAGATCAGGTGCCCTTTAACCACATGGAGAAAGTTAATTATGTGAGAGTAGGAGATGAAATACAACGATTATGAGTCATCCACTTAACCATTAGCTTTATCAATACACCTCATGAAACCAGAGTTACTAACTAGTGACAGCACAGAACAGTGATGCATTAATGGAAGAAAGAGTAGTCCAAATCTTTGGGCCATTTTTTTTTTTAATTGATTTAGCAGTTCAAACTGGATTTCAAAATGCACGTAAACAAAGTGTACACCTAAGGAACTATGCGATGCTACCAGCATTCTAACACTTCACTCAAGGAAGCTGATTTCAGATGCTTTTGGAATCCCCCCAAATACCTCACAAGCTTCTGTTTAGTTTCTGCTTGATCAGAAAATGGCTGTATTTCCAAGTTTCCAGTAACACCATCATCATTCTCAACTCACTCCACCAGCCTACCATAAAAGATCAATGCAAAAGGAACTTTCAGAAATGTCACAAGGATCCTATAATGCCTCAAATATTTCTGCATGACATCCAAAACAAAAGTTTTTCCCCAAGTTCCCACACTTTCAAACCCAGCTAGGGATTCAAGATATAGTTGAGCTTGTGCTATAATACCAGAAGTCACCAGTCCACAAGCTCAGCTATAACCAAAGGGGCAACTGATCCACTTAACTGATTTCAGCTGGCTTACAGGAACTCTGATTTTGTACTTGCTAGTCATCTCCACCACTAACTGTTTTTTTTTCATTCCTCATGCCATGACATCAGCACAAGATTTTGCATGGCTGAAGAACAAACAGTTTAGGGGAACTATCAAACTGAAAAACAAGGCAAGGGAAAAAAAAAAAGCAGCTAAATTTCTTAGCTAGGCAAGTTTCCTGACACAGTTCACTATATTAGTATTTCTGCTAAAACAGTGTGAAAAGTGAGCAGTCAATAAATAAGCTGCCCCACTGCATGTGGAAGTCACAACCTAACTCAATTACAAGCCAATTTAAATTAGTTACCTGTGGAGGACCCCAACATTATCAAGCAAATAACAGAACTTAAGAGATACTAGAAGATTAAACTAACAACTTGGCAATAAACCAAGCCAAGACTGGTGCAACTCCAGTCACTCTGTGACATTATACCACTTATTCTACATCTAAATGAAAATATAATACTATAGTTTGGACAATTATACCAAACCCTGGCCACCCTAATAATGTGATGAAAGCAATCCAATTTAAAAACTGCATTAACATCATTTTCCCAGGATTTCTGCCAGTTTTATCTAGGCACTATTATCTAAGAAATACACCTTCAACTTTTAAAAACCATCAATATTCTCTTCCCTAGCATGATCAATCTAAGCCTGTCTAAATGAAAGCAAATTCCATAGTCTCAAAGCTGTTCCTTAATGAATAATGAGGGAGGCACAAATCAAACAGCTTTTAATGCCACGCTACTACAACAACGGTCAGAGAGTTGATAGCCAGCCCTAGGTCACTTCAGATTTAATTGATTGCTGCCAATACCACAGCTCCATTAAAGAGGAAAAAAAAGAGGTAACACAAACATATCCCAAAGCATCAGGGCCACTGACTCCTGCTGAGACAGCTCTAAAGTCAGCAAAACCTTCTGCACCACATTTTGCCTCCAAATCACTTTAAAATGGAGTTACAGTGTGAAAGCCAATATATCTCAAACTTCTCCTCTGCGAGCCCCGTTATGCATTTCTTCTCTGTCACCCTGGGTGCCTCAGCCCTTGGAGAGCCAAGAAACATACAGTACAAGCAGTACAAGCGAGAAGATCCACAAGCTCCAAGAAATTTCTGAATTGGGCCGACCACTTTGGGTTTTCCACTTGGACTCCACAGCAAGCCTAACAATCTGTCTTCCTCTCTGGCATTTCTGCTTATCCCCAGGCATGTTGTTGTTTCTACCGTAAGTGATCCACGCCCTCCCCAAGTTGTATTTCACTACTTGCACTAGGAACTGCTATAATGATCTAAAACCAATGGGAAGGAGGGGCAGAGATGAATTCCAACCAAATTCTAGTCAGCTCTAATCAGGTTAGGAGGTCTCAATCTTCCAGTCGAAGACTTAGGAAACTGATTTTACTGCTTTGATATGATTGCTAAGAACAACAACTAATAAACTCGAGTCACCAGAGGGCACTAACACTTCTACCTAATGGCAAATGCACTCCTTCAATTAGGAAGGCTGATAATTACATCCACATCATCATGTATATTTTATCTGGATTGAACTTCAGCCAGCTTGTTCTAATCCATGTTCAAATCTCAAGTACATGCTGATGAGGCACTGAGCTACACTCACTGTTGTGGTCACACTTGCAATACATGGGGGAGACTGACAGTCTCCCCAGATAGACCAGAGAAAATAAAGCAGGCACGTGCCTCTCCCAGTTCACTTGCGATCTAAAGCTTACACTGCCTATGACATCTATTGGTATGTATACATACAAATAAAATTCTGAGACAGGCATGAAGAACAGGTCGCAAATCCAACACCTCAAAGAAGCAAAATAAATAGTTATTCTTAAGAGTTTGCATGAAGATGAATCTTACCATAGGGACGGTAGGATACTGCAAGCAATATCTGCTTCAAAGAAAGAAAAAAAGGGGGAGGGGGCTTCAATTTAACCATCAAGCAACAACAGATGCAGTGCTCTCTCCAATTTGGCATCAAATCAACTGCCATGTTACAAGCTCGATCTTTAACAAAGGAGGCTGCTCTTTACCACTAAGAAATAAGCAGGTTTTTAAACCACAAAGACAATGCATATGGGGGGCTGACAAGAGCATTTCTTGATCCTCTGACCAAGCAGCTCTTGAGCCTCCCTTTGCCAGGCAGAGAGGTGTACTGCAGCACTGCCAGAGATTTTCTGGGGTAGGAAGCCTTGACTTGGTCATGCACTTGATAGAGTCAAGGAGCCAAGACACAGCCTGACTGGTGCAGCCCTATGGAAATAAGGGCAAGGCTTCTGGGACCTGCAAGGTACACAGCTTCTTTTTTTCCCCAGCATTATTGCCCTGCAGTTCTACTTAAACTTGTTCTTGTAGTTTGGGCTGTAAGACAACACAGGCAGGGGAAGGAAAAGGAATCCTAGCCTTACTTACAGAAAGGCACACAACAAACATGGAGGCCATCACTTCTCTGCACTGAAGTTATGGCCATGGAAAAAGTTACACTGACAATAAAGCTGGGAGAGCAAGGATTCAGAGAGCATTCTCAAGGCATCTCCATGTGTTCCAGGAATACACCATTTGTGTCATATGACAGTCTACAACCCATCTGGAAGCCTGTAGGGAGTTTTGAAAGGACCAGCTGTGAATGTACTTGAGAGAAGCACACCTCGGAACAGTAAGCCCAAGAGAAGAAACGTTAACCTTTTAAGCACGTCAGGAACATTGTATTTTCACATACTTAGCATTGGCCCACTGGATCTCCCTATATTTTATTTTGCTATACTATAAGATTCAGTGAACAGGTTAGTTTTTCTAGACAAACTCTCCTATAAACTGAAACATAGACAGGAAACAGTCTCCCTCTTCCTCAGACAGCAAGCAGGGTCAATGATCATCACTTACACCATGCTAACTTTTGAAAGTCACAGCAAGAAGCTCTTATGTTCAGAGCATACCATGCTGCTGAATACGTCCTCTCCTTCTGTGACTTTGGGCCACTCTGTCCCTTTTCCCCCCGCCTTCGCTGCTTTACACAGCTCCTCCTGACTGCACAAAGCTGCTGCCACCAGCGTAGCCCAGTGACCGGACTGCCACTGCAGCAGCAAGAGTTGCAAGAGCTCTGACACCCCACAACGGCCTCGCTCCAGCGTTTCAGGTGTCCCCTCTCCGCTGGGCAGAATACTGGGTGGCACCAGCTTGCCCACAAGGATTCCAATGCCATTTTCCCTGGAGTCCTACAAGGCCTTTAAGGATCCTTGTAAAGGAAAAGGAGTTGCAGTCACACATCCGCACATTTTAGGGGACTAACCATGCAGAGCATCTACTTAAAACACCCACCTGTAACATTAAGACTCTCTTGCTTCATTAGACATTTAAGGTGATTAATTAATAAACAGACAAAACACAAAGTCCACAAAGCTTCTGTTCATGCAATAAGTACTATGCATGCACAAATATTAAAAGATTATTTCTACTACAGCAGTTCCAGGTATTTAAGTTTAAGGGTTATTAACAGAATGTTTTATCATTATTTTCAAAATGCATTTTTAAGTATTTTTTCTAACGAGGGCTGCAAAACAACATTCAAATCAGAAATACACCATGCCTTTAATGTCTTATACTTCAACAAAATGCAACTAAGTACACTCCCCACCCCTAAAGGAAGTTTTCAACTCAGCTTTACTTATTGAATGAAAGGAGGAGACCAAATGACTCAGCTCCAAGCAAATATAAAGGAAGAGATTAATCTCTAATCTCAATGAAAAAAAAAAAATAGGGGAAGAAACTGTTTAAGATGGAGGTGTGTCCTTATCAATCCAAATCTTTTAATATTCAAAGACATGTCAAGCAGAACATTGGCACACTAAGACTTCATTAGCTTTCTGAAGTCTTAAACACATTTATTACAAACACAGTCAATTTTAAAAATCAAAGTTTATACAAGTAACTGAAGTTAAAGAGTCAGCCCTGTATCTCCATTCTTGTTCACCGGTGCTGAGCAGCATCAAGAGCAATAAAATATCGAAACATTGGGATTTTCAGTCTACACAATTGCCAGCAAGATAGAAGTGTGGAAGGAAAAAGATCTTTCCAAAAGTTCTGCACAAAGGTAGGTTTCAGTGGAGAAAATAAAAGACCCGATCATAAAAAGGATAACCTCATGAAGACAGTTTTTTCCTCCATTAGACTAATGAATCAAGCATTTCTCACCAAAAACCAGAAAAATAAATTACAAGGTAGAGTATTTCACAAGGAGACTAACAGACTCCTTCAAGTGACTGCTGTACATCTTCCCTGTGAATTTGCAAGTGACTGCTTCTCCCCATCCCAGCCATGCCACACTAGCATTTCAGTGCAGAATACATCTCCAGCCTCATTGAGAGGAATATTTAATTTCAGACTAGCAGGAGTGCATCTTTACATGCAGTTCAAACTCTAACAGATGTCACCAGAGGGCACTCTTTCAATTCCAGTGACCTAGCTTTAGCAAACTTCTGAGCAAGACTGCAGACAACCCACATGCAGAGATGCACGGAGGCTGTAGAAAGCAGTTATAGTTTTGCTTCTGCATGAGATTTCCCTTAAAAAAACAAACAAAAAAAACAACAAAAAAAACCCAAAACCCGCCAAACCAAAATGAAACTTATAACAGACTAATTTACCCTGGAAACATGAAATATTTTTCAGAGTAACCAGAGGCACTGCTAGTAGAAGATCATAAGCAATTACCAACTTCTGTACTATGCTGTACTGTGGTACTTGATGGTACCAATTCACTCAAGCAGTTTTGGCACCTGTGTGGCTCATACCAATCTACAGGAGCAGGGCCCAAGCCAGTACAGCTCATGTAGAGGTGCCTATGGAAGTCCTCTGGCTATATTACCCTAGATACTAAACCTCACAGTAACAATACATGAAAAAACACATGTATGTTGTCAAGAGAAAGCTTTGGGAGACAATATATTTCTCTACTCCTCCCTGTTCTGTATTCGATGTTGTTTTAAGAGGGTCAAAAATTAAACCATTTGGATGAAGACAATACTAAAGTATCAGCAGTTTTTAACCTTAGGTCCACGTATTATTTCCAATGGCCTACTGAGATCTAATAAAAACAAAACAAAAAAGGTGAGTTGAAGTCCATTAAACAAAAACGTGCACAACCACTAAAAAACACAATAGGTGTGCAACCAAAAGAGGTTGCAAACCGCTGTTGGATGTGAATAGAAAGTTAAGGCCATTTTGCTTAGAAACAAAACACCACCACAATACTAAAATCAAATCACCCTGCAGAGGCAGGCAGCAATAAGGAAAAAATAAAGAAAAAAAAAAAAAACAAAAAAGCAATCATTCTGCATCCTATAACATTTCCCAGTCTTGACAGAAAAACTAAAAAACTGTAAGCCCACAAAACATTTGATTGTCTGCTTATCTACCTACCCCACTGGAAAGGAAATAGCCTCATTCTCTTCGAGCTATCTGTGATGGCAAAGCCCCTTCGCTTAGCACAGGAACAGAAGGGGGAGGGGGAAAGAAGACCTGTGCAAAGGCACCTTCTGTCAGCATCGGGATCTCGCCAACAGACAAACACATCCACAGAATTTCACCAGGCTAGTAACTACTATGAAATACACAGGGACAAGCTACTTCAAACTATTACCTATCATCACCACTCATCTTGGTTTAGAATACATCTGTATAATTGCTTTTCCATGCAATTTCCACGGCCGTGTCCTGTGTGATACTCCGAATACCCCTCCCCACCCCGGGCCGGGGTCGCGCTGCCCTGCACCTCCCGTCACGGTAAGGCGGCCCTGCTGAAGAAGAAGGTGCCCCAACCCCCCCGGGAAAGAGCTGACCGGTACCGCACAGCTACAGCTACAGCCGCCGCGCCGCCCCGGCCCCCCTCCCGCGGCGCTGGGCCCGCTGACCCACGCGGGAACACGGCTCTGCCCATCCCCACGCACACAAACAACCTCGGCCTGCGGCTGTTCCGCAGCCACGCGTCCCTCCATCTTGCAGCAAGGCCGGGGGAGGAGGGGGGACGGACCCCGGGCAGCGCCGTCGCCCTACACACACAGACACCCCGCACACGCTGGCGGGGGAGAGGGCGCTGCCGAGCCGCCGGCCCGCGGGGGACGGCGCCTCGTTCCCTGCCGCCACCCGCCCCCCCCGCCCTTTCCACGGAGCCCCTCTGAGGAGACGGGCGACAGGTGGGCGGCGGAGAGCACCGCTCCGGGAGGCGCCGGCCGGCGGCGGGGGGACGGGTGGGGGCCGGGACCCTCCCCGGATCTGGGAGGGGACCGGGCGCCTCCAATCCCCGGCCGGCAGCCCTTCAGGGCCCGGCGTTCGAGCCGGGGTTAAGTCTCCTTTCTCTCCTCCTCCTCCCAGCCGGACAATAAGCGCCGTCCGCGGCTCCCGCTCCCTCCTCCTCCTCCTCCTCCTCCTCCCCGCGACAGCCCGGCTCACCTGCGAGAGGGCGGGGGGGGCGGGAGCGAGCGGTGGCGGGCGAGGACGGGGAAGCCGCTCCGGCTGCCGGGCTCCGCTGGCGGCTGCTCACCGCGTCAGGGCTGCGCTGGTGCGGGGGAGCCGGTACCGCCGCTACACACGCGCGCGCTCACACACACATACACGCGGGGAGGGGAGGCGGACGGGGGCGGGGGGGTTTGTTGGGCGGGGGGGGGGGCGGGGGGGCGCGCGCCCGCCGCCACCCGCGCATGCGCACCGAACCCCCTCGACCCGCCTCCTCCAGTGGCGGCGCGCCAGCGCTGGGGGGGGGCGGACTGCGCATGCGCCGCCGGCCACGGGGTGGCGGGCCGGGCGCGCGCGCGCTTCCCGCTCTCTCTGCGGTCGCGCGCAGGGCGGCCTCGCCCCCTCCCTCCCCTCAGCCCTGCTATAGAAAGGCGGTTGGGGCAAGGGAAGGGACTGGCTCAAAAGAAAAACCCCAAAAAACATTGCTGAAAAATTCTTACATTTAGAAGGAAGGCAGTGCAAAGACTATCTAGGTTTTTTTTTCTGCTCCCACAGTCGTGGGGAAGTTATTAGCTGGCAAGAGGAAAGTGACGCCTTCGAGGTGTTTGCATCATTTCAGGAGTGAAAGCTCTCAGAAAACCACCGGCTTTTGCAAGAGTCGCCATAAAGTCGCAAGAGTTGGCAATGCTGCTGTCATGGAGACAGGACTTGGCATCGCCCACTTTGCCATTTGCACCCCCTGCCAGGGAGGCTCCAGCCCCAGTGAGTTATTACAGTAATTAATAGCTAGCATTTATACATATTCAGAATGCTTCACAAACAATACCTAATCTCTTTGACTTGTTTTCATTCTGTCATGGAATTAAGATAGTGCTTCCTTCACAACCTTGGGAGACGGATTCAGTAATTTGTTCCTCTACTAGATAACCCATTGCTGCCATCTGATGCATAGCCACTTGCTAGGCATTTTAAACGCAATATATAGCCACCTGCTATGCATAGTGCCTGATTTTTAATAAGAGTTGCGGACTGCTGAGAATATAGGTACTGGGATCCAAAGTGTATTTGAGAGGCCCAGATTAAACTAGTACAGCAGGCTGGAAGATGGTCCCAGCTTTTAAAACCATGACAAGAAAAGAAGGCAGGAAGGATTTGAGAAACCAGGTACAAGTTCAACAGTAAAGCAGAAAGGCATTGTTTTTAAGTACAGTGCCATTTTCCCAATTTTAATAAAATTTTGTGCCTGGAAAGAGAATATTCTTTCCTCTTGTTTTTTTTTTTTTACCACGGTAATCTGGCATAGTGTCAAACTCATGGTGAACTGGAGTAAATGAAAGGAAAATAAAATGCTCAATGCTAGCCTTCTGCAAGAGTTTCAGCAGGTGGGTCAGTGAACAGAAATAGTATTTCACCAGTTTCAGGACCACAACAACTTTTAACAACAAAAAGATTATAGCAAGAATATAAAATTTTAAAAAACTGAAGTAAAGACACCTCAGAAGGGGGAAGCAGAGGTCAACCCTTTGTAAGCTATTCTCCTTCACTAAAGCAGGAGATAAACTACTTTATCTCATAAAACAAGCTTCTCTGCATTAGTTAAGTGGTGGATATAGGGGCTAGGTGATAGAAATTTTGAAAGATGTTTTACAATTCTTGCATTAAATGCTTCCAGAAAAACTACATAGCGAGTTGTGAGGAAGAAGTAATGTCATAGACCAAAACCTAAGAGAGATGAAACACGAAATGTCATAGTCATTCATAATAATGGTGAAAAGCCAAAAGATTAAGGTGTTTTTAAGGTTTTGATGTAAATACCCTTAAAATAATATAGAAAAAGGGCTGTACAGAAGGAGACATTTGTAGAGGAAATAACTCACAATTGTGGGGCAGATTGGGAAGATACTCTGAGTGACCTAACTGTGTATGAAGACAATATAGTGACAAATTCAATACTGATAAATAGTCATGATTACAACACAGTACCTAGGGGAGGAAAGAAATCTGGTTATACGTTGTAGAGGAGACTAAAACAAAGGTTTAAGAAATACACAGGCATCCTAGGCAATAGTTCTGTAGAAATCACTCCTCAGTTTATGAACACAGTCATGCACGCAACATCAAGATATGAAATGGAGGAAACCAGAAAATGTTGGATGTCTTGCTATAATTTAATCTCAAAAAGAGTTTTAAAGAATAAGTGGGAAGGAGAATGTATGTTAGACTGTGAAACTGAAATGACAGTTTCACACTAGACCCCCATGTTTAGTTGCTTTTTCCCTATGTTCTCTGAAATATTTTCCATGATACCACCTTCCAATATTCAGCTGCCCACTCTATACACATAGCTGATGTTCCTTATTATTTTGTAGGTACAGATTTTCCCTGTTACACTAAGTACTGCATTTAAAATTCATTATTAGTTGAATATTGCAGCTGTGCTGTTAAATATTCAAATCACAGGAAGCATCAAAAAGAGAGGAAATTACTAGATGAAAATATGTGGCAAAATAGTTGGTTATAACGAAGAAAGCTGCTGTCAAAAGGAACAGGAAACCACTGTCACTTGTGACTGGCAGACTGCAAAGGGAACGGGTGCAGAGGGCCAAACCTGAACAGACATTGTTACACAGATCATTCCAAAAGAAGGTGGCTTAAAATTTTACAGCCCACAGGACATCACACTTGCCATTACCACTTTCACCTGAGAGAACAGATTTAGAAATGGTACTTGTCAATCCATCCTGCGGATAAGTACTCTTCTGAATAATTAATCACTATGGATCTCAGAAGTTGTTTTTCAGACATACTTGTCCAAAATTTTATTAGCAATGATTATTTGTGTAATCCACTGCCCAGCAAAGAAGCTGCACTTCTCTGCAATTGTGTAACTAGCCTCACGGTAAATAGAAACCCCCTCAAACTATATAGGATATAACATTTCCTTTTGAAAGCAACAGCTTGCACCTTCAACATTATCTACCAACTGAGAGGATGGAAATTTATTTGTATATTTCTAATTTCACGGATCAAAAGTATTTTTCCATTCAGCAACATAAAATCTGTATGCTTCCATGCACAAACTGTAATATCCTCGCAGGAGCAGCTGTAATGAAATGTTGAGACTGCAATTCAATGCACTTGCTAGTGTAAGATCTAAGTCTATAAAAATGCCAGCAGAGTACAGTCACTGTTCAATATACTTTCATTAACAGAATATAGCATAAGCATTTCAGATTGAAAAATTTATAATGTAAGTTACTTTAATGTAATCAGCTCTGCTTGTATAGATTACAATGCAAATTATTCTGAAAATTTTAAGGAAAAAAAGAGAAATAGTATTTGATTATGACTGAACAGATCATGCTGCATACAAAGCTCTGATATTGAAACTATACATTAATATAAAATCAAATTCATTTTGTTGCCTTTCAGCCAAGCTTCCCAAATACTGCAAAAAAAAGACACTTCTTAATCTTGTTTTGGTTACTAATAATTTGAAATAGTATAGCTTACATTTTGGCACCTAGTTAGCACTTCATTAATTAGTAATTACTTGGCACTAAGTAAAGTTCTAACATTGCCTGAATCTAGAAACAGTTACTATCATTAAAAGTCATTACTTAAAATCAGTTTGATATGAAATGTCCCAACCAGATAATTGCTAAAGCACATAGTTCCCTAAGGAATGAGGATATAGTAGAAAATATTTTATTTATACAGCCTGTAAGTGCTACTTGCTATTCTTACTCTTTGACTAAGTTATTCCATGAGTCTTGCTGCAGTTAATTCACGCAGTACTTCAGGGTGACAGATGCTGAAGAAATGTAAAACATTGTGAATTTTACTTCTCAATTTATGAGAATAAAATTGTGTAATTTTTTTTGTTGAAACTGTGTAATCATATCTCAAGACTGCATCACAATGCTGCAGCGTGGTTGCAGTACCTGCCACCTTAATTTTGTTTTTTCTTGATTTTGGAGTGCTTACTCATACCAGTCTGACTTTATAAATACAGTGCTTTACATCGTGCAATTAATATCCAGGTTCTAGTAATATAAGTAGTCGGTGACATTTACACCTACATATTCCTGCTTTTATGATCTGTGATTCTCTTTGGTGTCCTTGCCTTTATTACAGGTAAAATAGGAGTCAGAACTGGATGAATGTAATATTGCTGTAGCTATCACCATCTTCCTCTTTCCTTTTGGAGGATGTTTATGCTTAATATGTGATACACACATATTATCTTTTACCCATTAATAAGGAGGATGAGCTTCCTGCTTCAATCATAACAAAATGCAAATTTTAGTTGGTTCAGTTAAACTTGAAACTAAGCATAAAAATTATTCTAATGGATAAAAATGTCTGTACCAGATAAGTCTGGTTCAAATAGACACTAGACATGCTACATATTTGGGAGTTTACAGCTGGAGGAAGAAAACATTACCAAGAATACCACCGAAGAGTGAATGTGTGCTTCAGGGCTGTTCTAACTCAATATGCTCAACTGCTGTGCTAGTATTTGCTCCTAAAGGTATTGTGATTAATGCTAGAACACCTCCTTAGGTATACACATAGAACCATAGAATCGTTTGGGTTGGAAGGGACCTTTAAAGGTCATCCAGCCCAACCCCCCTGCAAGCAGCAGGGACATCTCCAACCAGATCAGGTTGCTCAGAGCCTCATCCAACCTGGCCTTCAATGTTTCCAGGGATGGGGCATCAACCATCTCTCTGGGCAACCTGGGCCAGTGTTCAACCACCCTCAGTGTAAAAAATTTCTTCTTTATATCCAGTCTGAATCTGCTTCCCTCTATTTTAAAACCATTACCCCTTGCCCTATCACAACAGGACCTATTTAAAAAATTCTGCTCATCTTTCTTTAGGTACTGGAAGGCTGCAATAAAATCTTCCTGGAGCCTGCTCTTCTCCAGGCTGAACAGCCCCAACTCTCTCAGCCTGTCCCCACAGGAGAGGTGCTCCAGCCCTCTGATCATCTTCGTGGCCCTCCTCTGGCCTCGCTCCAACAGGTCTACGTCCTTCTGACATTGGGGCTTCCAGAGCTGGATGCAGTACTCCAGGTGGGTCTCACGAGAGCAGAATAGAGGGGAGAGAATCACCTCTCTTGACCTGCTGGCCACACTTCTTTTGATGCAGCCCAGCATGTGGTTGGCTTTCTGGGCTGCAGGCTCACATTGCTGGCTCATGTTGAGCTGCTTGTCAACTAGCACACACACACCTAGCCTGTATTTGAGCTTGAGATTGCTATGACCCATGTGCAGGACCTGGCACTTGGCCTGGTTGAACTTCATGAGGTTTGCATGGGCTCACCTCTCCAGCCTGTCAAGGTCCCTCTGGATGGCATCCCTGCTCTCCAGCGTGCTGACCGCACCACACAGCTTGGTGTCGTCAGCAGACTTGCTGAGGGTGCACTCTATCCCACTGTCCATGTTGCCAACAAAGATGTTAAACAGGTGTGGCCCTAGTACCGACCCCTGAGGAACACCACTTGTCACTGGTCTCCACCTGGACATGGAGCCATTGGCTACTACTCCCGGAGTGCAGCCATCCAGCCAATTCCTTATCCATCGAGTGGTCTGTCTGTCAAATCCATGTCTCTCCAGTTTAGAGACAAGGATGTTGTGCAGGGCAGTGTCAGATGCTTTGCACAAGTCCAGGTAGATTACATCAATTGGTCGTCCCTTATCCACCAATGCTGGCATCATAGAAGGCCACCAAATTGGTCAGGCATGTTTTGCCCTTAGTGAAGCCATGTCAGTTGTCACCAGTCACCTCCTTATTTACTATATGCCCTAGCATGGTTTCCAAGAGGATCTGCTCCATGACCTTGCCAGGCACAGAAGTGAGGCTGACTAGCCTGTGGTTCCTGAAGCCTTCCTTGTTTCCCTTTTTAAAAATGGGGGTTATGTTATCCCTCTTCCAGTAGGTGGGAACCTCACCAGACTGCCATGACTTCTCAAGTATGGCAGACTGTGGCTTGGCAACTTCATCTGCCAGTTCCCTCAGGACCCACAGATGCATCTCATCAGGTCCCATGGACTAGTGCACCTTCACGTTCCTTAGATGGTCTTGAACCTGCTCTTCTCCTACAGTGGGCAGTTCTTCATTCTCCCAGTCCCTGCTTTTGCCTTCTGCGACGTGGGCGATGTGCCTAGAGCCCTTGCCGGTGAAGACTGAGGCAAAAAAATCATTGAATACCTCAGCCTTCTCCATGTCGCAAGTAACCAGGTCTCCCGTTTCCTTCTGGAGAGGGCCCACATTCTCCCTGGTCTTCCTTTTGTCACCTAAATAAGCTTTTCTTGTTGCCCTTGACATCCCTGGCCAGATTTAATTCTGCCAAGGCTTTAGCCTTCCTTACCTGATCCCTGGCCGCTTGGACAATCCATACATGTCTACTTGTTCCTCAGTTCCAGCAATAATGAAGCGATGAGTTGGAATTACAACAACCTAATAGCAGTCTGAACTGGTTCTGGGTTTTTCTTAACATTTTTAAAAGATTTTAAAGATGTATTCAAGCAGCACCTCTGAATTCACCCAAACACACACACACGTATATATCTCTCTCTCTAAATAAAATGTGTGTGCATACACACACTTTAAGAGGACTTCCTCTTTACATCTGCAAAGCATTGTTTTCCCAAGGTCAACAAAGGTTCTTCCAGCTGTCTTAGCAGCGAGGAAGCTGCACACAGATAACATGTTATTTCCTCACTGTCTCTCACGCAACCTACAGATTTTTCCACAGGAAGCGAATACTGTTCTTTACTGCGTTGCCTTCCTACGCTCCAGATGCACGAAAGGCAGAAACATGCTTTATGTTAGAGCCCTAAGAGGAACCATTTGCGACAGGGACAATGCTGATAGTACCGTGGAGGGAGCTAGAGGCAAAGAACGGATTGGCAGCACAGTGGCTGAATACAAATGTCCTTTTTCTGCTTTCCTGGTACCCCTGTACATCACAGGAGACAGTACGTCATTAGAGACAGTACTTGTAAACTGCTTAATAGAAAGCAAACACCATTTTTTATGTTATATAAATATCTATGTGCACATTTTCCATAAAGAATACAGATGCTGGGATGCCTACATGATTTATGCATGATATGGAAGTAACACAAACATGACGATTTGCAACAGGTTTTAATGACCATCTGAAGGGGAAAGATCCCAAATATGGACAACAGCAACTGTTAATTGAAACTAGTAATATTTCATCTCTGTAAACAAAGTAATGATCACGTCTGCCACAAGACTTGAAGAGATTTATCTTGCAGGCTCCCTAATATGGTTACATCTGTCTCCTGCTTAAATCCTATGTTCCTGCCATCTGCTCCAACACATTTTTTCAACCTCAAGCAGTGATTAAACAGCTACATGGAGAAGAAAAAAAAGTATTTTTCAATTTTTGAGCAAAATGTTTAACAACTGGAAAAGAGTTAAAACCAGAACCACAACCCCCCTTGGCTCTCCCTTGTTTCTGTGATATAAAATGTTATTAGCAAGATGCTCAACTTAAGTTTTCAAGAATCTTTACATTTGACCATAAGACAGGAAACATTACAGCCACAGATTCAATATAGTTTCATTATAGAGTGTAATAAATTAGGAGCAGGTTCAGTTAATACCATTTAGTTAATCAGTCAAATTGTCATTAAGAGGTAACATTATGTGGGCAAACCAGGAAACATTCTGCTTTAAAAAGAAGGGAACTTCCTAGAATTCTTTAGTTGCACTGTGGGAAGCTTAGCTAGTTATGCTCCTTTGAGACGTGCTGCGTACTTACCTCTCCATGTCCAGACATGGAGAAGGGGGAAGGACAGAGCCATAGCTTGCTCTCTTCTCTATATGAGAACCAAAGAAGAGCAATTTGGCAGATCCTGTGCTCCTGCCTTCTGTGGAAGACTACAGCCTGCCTGGTCCTCATGTGGGTCACATAAATTAGGGAAGCACTTTACTCTGCATCCATCATCCACTGTAGTCATAGAATGGTCAGTCACAATCCATCTCTCAATGCTTATTAGGAGCCTTGAAATCATTGAAAAGTATTAGAGATGTACTGAGCATCTTGTTAACTTGTTATGGTAGAGGTACAATGGAAGGATAATACTGTCATAAACATAGTAAACATTTACCTCATCCCTTCTCTAGAAGTTTCCTCAAATTGTGTTTTGCTTTTTTTTTTTTTTTTTAAGACTGTTTCATCCTCCTATATAGAAGAAATTATGGATTTGACCTCATCATTCCCCTGAGCTTCACAGGAAGTAGCTGGACTGGGTATGCTCGTTATGCTTTTTAGCCTTTGCTCTTTTGGCTGGTTTACTATGCTTTTGCTATCCCTTGCCATTATAACTGCTACTGCTTGCAAAGATGGGAAAACAGAATTTTCTGTACTGTTTGTAAATCACTATGAAGTATTTTCAGAAGTAATGCAGAACAAAGAAAACCTACAATGTCTTTTTTTTTATCAACAGTTAATAATCCTTGTCTGAAAATCTAAGAGTATAATGTCTACTAGTATAAATAGATGCAGCTCCATTGAAGGCCTTGCCATCCGTTACTGAAGAGCTTTGCTGTGAAGGATGTGGATAGTCAGATGGTTCAGCTTTAGATTTAATAAATGCCATTGCTTAAATTAATAAAATAGATAAAATACATTAGTTTATAGCCAATATTTCCAGAATAATTTATGTAAATGTATTGGGAATACTTTTGGGATAAGCAGAGCAGCAAGCCATCATCCATTGTAGTCTATATGTCTTGCACTCTTCACGGGAACAAAAAAGGTAAGAAATAATATCTCAGGTACTTCATGTTTTCCAGGTACTGCATTTTTCTCTGTGTATCTCAAGTATTATCAGGATGATTGAGTTCAGTTATAGAGACAGGACAGCTAGAAAATGCTGAATGTTAGGACCTAGCACACCCTACTCAAGATCATTTACATTAAAAGACAAAACATTTAGAAAATTACCTATATAAGGTTTCAGTATTGTCTACTAGAACTGAGAAACCCATGTATGAAATTAATCCAGGTTTCTAGACTGAAATTCTCTCTTAAGCTGTGAAACATTTTTCATACCAATATAAATATTATGGGCAATGTAGACTTAAAATTTCATTTTAAACAGAAAAGATAATCATGACATTTACACAGCCCTATAGTATCCATGCTGAAAAATCACTTTAGCTTTCATCAGAATAGCTTCTGTTAAATGAAAAAAAAAAAAAAGAAAAGAAAAAAAACCCCAATACATATATTTTTAAAGTAAATAAGAAGACAGTCTGTATGGATACAAGGCCTGTTTCTTGAGAAAAAAAATAATTTGACATGTAGCACTTGAACTGGAAGGTCTAGTGTTTATAACTGTGTCTCGGCTGGAGATGGCTGTTGAACTTCTGAAATTTCGAAGAGATTCTTCCTGTACACTCTGGAAAGGCTTCAAAGTACGCTCAGCAAGCAAATTCCAAAAATACAATGGGTGTATTTTAGCCAGTGTTCACCTAAACTTTTACTGCAGTCTGGTTGATTCTGTGGCCAAAGTTGCCATTTATAAGCTAATTTTCATTTGCATATCATCCTTTCCCACTGATACGCTTGGGAAGTTGTCATTTAAAGATGGAAATCTAAGTCTTACAAATCTAAACCAGATGCATGCTCCATATGTGAGAAGATGAAATCTCTGTTTCCAGAGTTTTATTTTTCAAAAGAGGAGCCATTTATCATGAAGACAAGGAACCCCACCCATGATACTATTTTATAAAGAGAGCTTCTGACTGTTAGGATGAAGTCTGTGGTTAATACTTTCTATAAGTATGTAGTGATAAATTCTAAAAAGGCAAAAACATTAGATGTAACCATTCAGCACTGCTAAAATCTAGACGTTTGTTGCTCTACAGTGTCCTCTCCAGCTACTGGTATATGCCACATAATATCAGAAAAAAAACCCACATACCTGAGACTCAGAGGAGTATTACACTCTGGAAAAATTACACATCCATTATAAATTATCCTTTGAGAGTTGCATGAGAAAATACTTTGCCACTGATTATTCTAACATAATGTAGAATTGGAGTATATTATTCTGTACTACAGTTTATGACATTGCTTTTGCCAACACACTATCTGAACACTTCTCAGCACTTTACGAACAGCAACTAAAATTGGGCAGATTTATTGTCCTGTTCTCTCCCTGGAGGAGAAGTGTAAATAAGCTACATTGTTTTGCTACACTTGGTATGTTAGATATATCTACAGATACTTTTAGTTTTCACTAGAGAAGATAAAATTGAAGAGGTACATACTGAACTTGAGTCAGAAATTAGAGAATTTCCCAATGGTTTTTAATTCTTAGAGGAATGCTTTGCAAGGTCTCACCCTGGCTGCTTCTGTCTCCTGCACAGATAAAGTATCTAGCGGAAAGCTCCTTTGTGTCTAATGAGTGTGGTACATTTTGCTTCCTAGACTGAGGTTCTCATATAAAAATACTGAGCTTACATCATTGAGTAACCTCAGCTAAGGACTAACACTTTGAACATGACATAATATTCTGCAGAAAGGCAACGCAGGGGAAGTTTGATGTGCTCCTTATTGCTTACTTTGCCCCTGTCACATCTTTTTTTTTAAAGAGTTGGCATTTAAGAGCATTCATTACAATGCTGTTTGTCATAAGTAACAGTGCCTATTCTCTCAGCCTGATAATTTAGAAGGTAAGGTTCAAATCTCCGTTTCAGGACGAAGGCTGCCAGAATAGAATGCATGTTTTACTTGGAATTTCCAAATGATAATTTGTGAACCCTGGGTAGTATCTGGATACCAATTAGTCAATGGGGGTAGAAATACCTGGGTAAAGGTATGAGATTTGGGGCTGTCCATGCAGGTCAAAGCACGATGTTGAGGTACCAGAGAACAGCGCAAGAGCCAGGACAGTGATACTACTTTGGTGAGTGTGCTTGTATAATGATAGGAGAATAGAGAGGGGAGAATAAAGAGGCAGGAATGGGAGATGCCTTCGCCTGTGTGGAAACTACTACAGTTGCACACACCAGGACAATCGTGACTTCTGCATACTATCCAAGAAAATGAAATTTGGGAACCCCTGTCTAAATCACTAGCAGTTTGAGCGGGTTTTATGGAGATAAGAGAAATACGATGAAATGCAGAATTGGTGTCTTGGGTGGATTTTAGAAGATGGGCTTTAAAATCAAGCACTTTACTCAATTATGGGCATATTCCAATAGAAGTGGAACAGGATACTAGCACTACATAACTAAACAAAGCATATGGAAAACACAGAAAATATGATAGTATTTTTAGCAATAGATCCTTAGCTTAAATACTGTTTTGCATTTTGGCTTCTGGCTTAAAAAACACAAAAAATAAAAGAGGAAGAGAGCCACAAGAAAATTTTGTACAACAGAAGAAACTAAAACTAGTGAGTTTAAGTGCTTTGATCTACAGATGAGAATTAGAAACAAATTTATTATCTGCATTAGCATCATCATCCAGTTATACCAGTGCACTCATAGGTGCACAAACATATACAAAGTGACAGTTTCTACTCCAAAGATCAAGAAGTGCACAATGTTTTCAACAGCAGGCAATATTACAGATCTCCTACAGGAGCATAGCGGGTTTACTGAGGGAAGAGGGGGCACCAAGGCCTTCAGGCAGAATTTACTCCCCAGCCTGGCACACTATCACAATTCCCTCAGTCAGGGCTATTCTTCTGGCTCCAGCTTTGCCCTGCTCTCTGCAGGTACTCATGGGAGCACAGCTCCCAGCACAGCCTCTGCTTCTGTGGCATCTTCCCAGCTTTACTGAGGCCAAGACCAGCAGCTGGGTGAGGACTTCTGCTCTAGGACTTAGGAAGAGAGGGACCAGGCAGTACGACTCCTAGAGAAACCTCTCTACATCTTTACACAGCAGGGCAGCTTAGCTGAAGCTGGGAAGCAAATGAAACACATCTTACACCCTGTCACATACTATAAGAAAGAGAAAACACCTTGTCAAAAGAAGAGACAATAGAAGTTTGCATTGACTCCCTCCAGATGCATACTAATGCAATGCTTTGGCTCTGGAACTCTCTGCTAGAGAACAAATAGTTAAGCAAATGAAACAAAAAGCTTAGAAGATTTTTTTTAAGTATTAGACATGTACATGTATAATAGGAACATGCTGACAGGGAGAAGAACTGCAAGCATTAATGTCGGTGATGCTTCACAGCATAAACTGATCACTGACTGGAGAAGTTTCTCTCCTTTATAAATTGTGCATAAAGTTCAGGTGCATTACACCTTCTGCTGTAACATTTAATGTAGGCTACTGTTGAAGGTAGAGAAGATCCTCAAGACTAACAGTCCTTAGTTCTATTATTTGGGCATTTTTTATTACCAATTATTTATAAGGTATTATTAAAAAATCAGACTGTACCAGATTTGTTTTGAGGCAAAGAGAAGAAGCATGTGTATACATGATATTTATGTCACTCTGTATTTGGAAAAAGAACATTAAGAAAGGATCTTAAGAAAAAGGTCTTTTGTTTCTTTCTTGTATCCTCTAATGCCATTTGAGTTAAGTGTATGGTTTGGAGTCATACAGGTAGAAAACATCTTTCAAGACTTTTCCATTTCAACTTAATAAATTTCTTCCATTGATTTCTTTCTATTAAGTAACTGGAGACAGGTATTTAAATGAATTGCTGCACAATGAGCCATGAGAAAAGGCAGCAGGTTGGATGGATGCTTGCAAGGCAGGAGGTTTGAAGCATACTGACAAGATATTACCCAGTTTACAGCTCTTATCTGTCGAAAGCAGCAGAACGGAATGAGGGCAATTAGACTTAGTAGCTGGTCTACTGACCTGTAAGAATAAAGGGAATAAAAATGCCAGTGTTTGATAAAGCAGGCAACACTTGCAAAACAATAACAGAATATGCATAATTGCTCAAGAAACATCTTTGGGAAAAAAATAATTAACTTCTGCTTTTATTAGGAAAAATATAAAGGGAAAGAACCAGCAGCAGCTGTGTGGACCAGAGCTAGCTTTTCAGGAAAACACACAGGGCCAGATCTTGCCTCCTACTTCTGCTCTTCAGGCCCATGGAAACATGCCAGGAAAAATTAATCGGCAGAGGACTGTATAATCTCTTCTGCATAGTTCCCATGTAGTGTCTCAGAGAAAGACCATGCAGCTAGGGAACTGGCTGGAAAAGCTGCCTGTCTGGGGAATACTGTCCTGGACTCGCACAGATCCCAGAGGATACACCAGATTTCAGTGGGACATCTCTTTCTTGTTGATCTAAGACAATCTGAAGAATTCTGTTCCTGTGATTTCCTTCTACAGACGAAAAGCAGGGGCTGATTTGGGTGTCAGGGTTTTAACATACTGTGGAAGTTCTGGGCAGAAAGATGAATGCTGATATAATGACAGCTTTTGTAAACTGAGAAGTACTGAAGGGTCACTGATTGAATGCTAGGGTCATTAGGTCTGCAGCTGCCTCAGAAATATCGTAGAAGATAATTTGATATTGGAAAAAGGAAATGGGGATAGTATAAAGTCCTGGCTTGCTCTCACACAACTCACCCCCTCCCCTATCACTTACTCCTCCCCTACCTTTCATTTTAGGAGTTTCCAGGCTCTTGGTACCCAGGGAGGAGGAACAATGTATTTAAAAAAAGCTGATCCCCCACTTATTATGAACACAAAGCTATGACCCATCCTGCTGATTTACAGAAGAAATATCAAACAACCAACCTTCATTTCAGTTTCCCATTAAGTAATGCACATCTTTCTCCTTCTTGTCCAGTGAAAAATCCCATGAAGTAGGAAAAAAACATTCTGGAGTTTGCATTGATAAATTACTTAAAGTGCCTCTCCAGTTCGGGTCTGTGAGGCATGTGGAAGAATCATAGCCTTAGTGTCCTCAGCCCCTCGGGGGAATTCTGCATCCCTTCCATTAAGTGTCATTGGAGTTCTCTCCCCTCCTCCATCATTTCCTGCTCCCTTTGCTGTCTCTTCACGACTTCCGCAGCACAGCTCACTAAGAAGCTGTTCTGCTGTTAGCTCCCTCCCATATGGCTATGTACTAATCCCCCCTCCCACACAGAGCCATGCAAAGAGGGGAGAAACTATAGATGTGGAAGAAACGCTTCATTAAGCAGCACTGTCTCCCATCCAGATTATGTCTGGCAATTAAAAGGTGCAAAAGAATAATGATAAACAGTATTGCTGTTTTCCTCCCATTCTTTGCAGCATCTGCAGAGCTCCCAAATATCCTCAGTTTGCAAAGAAAGATTTTTTGGGGGAGTCTTAGAATTGGGAGACAGCTTGCCGTCACCTTTCCTCCCCACTTACAATCTCAAGGTAGTTTCCACAGGATTCTGATTATTATTTTTGCTCTCTTGTCTATTCTGTTTGGTCAAAAGAATAAACAACCCTGGAATTTACTGAAGAGCAAGGGAAGTTAGGAAAAAAAAATAATTGAAATTGAAACAGATTTGGGAGACTAACTTTTTGAAAAAGCTTTGCCTCTGCCTATTTACACTGAAGCTTTTTTTTGCATCCTAAGAAAACACGTCAAGAAACACCATTTGTCAGGTGCTTGCGACAGCAGGCTGTCAGCTCACTGCCTAGCAACTCACTCACACTGCGCAGGGATATCCTGGCGTTATAGACACTGTCACGTCTCGTTGCCTAGTACTTGCCTTGATGCCGTCTCACTTGCTAACAGCGTGTTACGTCAGGTTCCTCACTTGGGAAATACTGAGCTGCCCTTCTGTGTTATCTGGCCCAGTGAGCAAACCTAATGACACCACTAGGAAAAGGAATGTAATGGTTTATCTAGGTAGCACATTTACTATAGTACAGAACTCACAATATATTTACACAAGATTTTATGTTAAGTAGAAACTCAGCATCAGTGTAGCCTGAACATCAGGCTCCTTGAAATGTCAATAGGCATTTAAAAACTTATTTCTCAAAACCAGTTAGTGATTCCCTGTGAAGCTATAGACTTTCAACTAGGAAAAACTTCATGCATATAAATAAAAACCTTTGCTTTACCCACACAACAGCAGCTTGGTAGTGTGATTTGGTGATTAAATGAGGTGAGTAACATTTAGACTCAAGAGCTCCTGGGTAGGAAATGAGGTGCCAGCCTCATCAGTGACAACACATAGGGGATCTGGGGCCTCAAATTACTGTCACATGCTATTGATTGTCATCTTGCAGGCCATGGCTTCCCCCTCCCAGAGCATTCTGTTCTCCAGAACTTCTGTTGTAATATGGTGGAATAGGAGGAACAAAACTGAGAATCAGAATTCTATATTATTAAAAACCTTTAAGAACACATAAGAAAACCTTAACTTGAACACAGCAAATAACAGCCAGATCTCGGAGGTCACGAGAATGCCAATTTCACAGGTGAAGGTCTTTGAAAAACCCACTGTACTGTTTTCAACACAGCTGTGTTAGGGTCTTTTATTCCCAGAATACAAGCATCTCGGTGAGATTTGTAACTGTGACAAACAACTAATGCTTTTTTACTAAGGTCAAGAGTTTTGAACCACAGCCTTTAATACAATACTGAAGAGATGACTTCAGTAAAAAGTGTACTTAGAGAAACAGAGGTCTTCTCTCAACTGCCTCTTTCACTAACATTGAAAATCAAGAAATATACTCTAAGCTTGTGGATTTTATGTATGTATAAAACTTGGAATTGTCTCCATACATGTACATTTTTAATTGATATTCCTATACAACTGTAATGGGAAACAGACAAAAATACACAACCTTTTGAAAATGCAAATCTTAATGCAGACAGCATGCTTAGGGATGGTATTGCATACAAAAAAATGGAAAACAAAATGAGTCTCATGGAATAAAAGCATCATAGAGAGTTAAAAATGATAAATTATTATGGAGGTAGAGCAGTCCTGATGGGCAGGAGGTGAGTCCGTTCAGAGCTGAAGAGCCTAGCACTCTCTGAAATCTCTCTGCTGTTCACCTCAGCCACAAGCACAGCAGTTTTGCTATCACGGCACAACTTGCTCCACACACATACTAGACAAAAGAGGCAAACTGATTGATTTAATGCCTAAAAAGTTCTATACAGGACCCTCAGACATAATCAATAGCTTTTCATCAATAAAAAATTAAAACTCCTGCCAAAGAACATATGAAATCATTCTCAGAGGTTTTTCTGCTGGTTTGTGCATCAGGAACAGCATCACTAGTGATCAGGGCATAAAGTACCTCTGACCAAGAGGCAAATCTTGCGCATCAGAACAGAAGACTGAAGTAAGTTCCGCCATTGTAGCTAACATACTGTATACTGCAGTGGGATACGGAAAGCTCAATAATTTTTTAGAAAGCCAAAATCTATAGCATCTCAATTAGAAGGAATCTTCCTCCCCATTAATTCTTTTGGAATTACCCAAATATGTGCATAAATTCTTATTTATTTTGTCAATAGGCTGTCTTTAATACAATTATTCTGATGAATGCCATGTGCACAAATAGATTTTCCATGGGAAAATTGTTATTGATAATTATAACTTCTGTTTTAATCAGTACAGTAAAACAAATTAGTCAGTGAAGATGTTTTAATCTAATCCATTTCACTTAAGTTTGTAACACAATCGTGCCCTTGGCTAGTTATCATGTCTCAGCTGAGGCTATGGGAACAGTTTAAAAAAAAATATTAGCAGGACCCTTGTGAGTATAACTCTGGAAATCAATACCCTAATTCTGTCAGAAAATGTACATAAATACCTTCTAGTTTGAAAATATAGCCAGATAATAGAAGAATTTTCATTTTTAAATAAAAAAGAAACTTGCTATGATGCTATTTTTATCAGCATGACCCTTCATTTCCCTCAGAAAGTTTTCAGTAAGAACCAAAATGCTGTCAGAAATGCATACCTTGCAGTATTTGGTATACTCAGCACATTGATACCTCTGTAAACTTAACTTTTACATCACTTTCCTGAAGCTTACTTATCTCAGATTATGTTAAAAGCATTTGAAGGGACGCAGGAAATTATTACAATAAGTGTGATTCTTATGCTTAACTACATACTAAATGTAGTCGTGCATGTTTTTTAGTCTTTGGAGCGTGCTGCATTTAATACTTCAGTTACCTGGGGTTTTTTTATTGCGATACTTCTAGTTCTAGACAGAAATGATTGTTAATCATTGCACTTTGCTCTCAATATGTTTTAAGTACATTCCTATAAATGATAGTTGTATGGTATGGCTTGTGGCTCTTCTGGAAGACAAATGTGGACATACCCATCACTACTCGCAGTTCACTCTGTAAGCCACATGTTATTTTGTTATTAGCTTTATTTTCAACTAGGCATTCAGTGGTACAAAGAAGAGAGGCAGCCATACTTGAAACACTCAAATAAAAGCTGAAGAATTATCCATGAAAACGTACAATAATTTGCCAGAAAATAAATGCAGACAGTACTTGGACACTAAACAAAAAAACTGTCTCACACATCATTCATCATTGTGCTGACCTAATTCATTTTCCAATTCCATAAAAGTTGATAGTTTTTGAGCTTGTTAGTTAAAGGGGCCAGCAGAGTTGGCACGTCTCAATTCTGACCCAGCAACTGCATTGCAGTGGGCAGCCCATCATGCTGTCCCTTCAGTCTCCCTCTCGTCTCCGCTCAGAGAAGGGGGCTAGGCATTGAGGAAGAATTTTCCGCCTCAGAACCCTTTGGCATCACAATGCCTTGCTGCTGAGCAAAATCAGAGCACAACAAAGTCCCATGGCAGCTCAGCGTGCTTGTCCAGACACCCCAGGCTGCCCAGTCTATCCCCACTGAGGGCAGATAGGCCTCTCAGTGGCTGCTTGATTCCCTGTGTCCCAGACAGCAGATGGGACCCAAGGAGCAAATTAAAGTCGTGGAGCAAATTAAAGTCATTTTAGCTGCAGTGGCCCCAGGGGATGTGCAGAACGCAGCAGTGCTCCAGCCATGCCCTTTTCACTGCCTGCCCATTCCTGTGTCGCAGGAGAAACGAGGGTAATTCCCAGCTCTCTAGACAGCTGTACTCTTTCCAGGGCTCTCCTGACACCTGGGAAATCCTTCTGCAGCCAAACAGCTTTAGAACTGCTTGGCTTTGCCCTGTAATATCAGAGGGTCTCAGGGCAGAATTACCCCTGCTGAGCTCTGTTTCCCACATCTTGTCTCTGCATGTGGCTAGCCAGTAGTCTGGCTGAAGTGGAAATGGAAAACACCTACGCATGCTGACAAAGAATCAAGGCTGGGATATCTGCTGTGGTCTGGACAGCAATGTGACTCTGCTTATGCCTGGCACAGGAATTACAGCCCAGGCCTGTGCTAAAATGCTGTGCTAGTGTGTAAGAGATCAGACAAAGCTTTATTCCTGAGCACAAGCTAATGTGTAAACACCAAGCGTCAGAGGGAGGCAAGTCTGGGCTTAAATGCAGGCCCAGACCTGCACTTGGCAGAGTGTAAACCCAGCTACGTGACTTCAGCAGGGTCAGGATGTGGCCATTAAGACTACAAAGAAACCCTGTAAAAATACCTGGCAACCTCTGGCTTCTTATTTTAATGTCACCAAAAAGAAACAGGCAGTACATGTCTTTGACAGCTTTTGCAGCTTTTCTTCTGTGAAGCTATAAAATTTTCCAAGATTTCCACAAAATGGTATCAGGAAAGCAGAATATGAATATCCTTAAGTCATGCAACAATAAGGACCCGTACTTCTTCCGGTTTTACCAAGTAAGCTCACATTTGAAGTCTAGTGCCCTTGCCTACTCCGATTGCTAACAGTTAACAGTTCAAATTTAGAAGGAATTTCCCTCTGGTTTTATCTTTCAATCTTTGAGTCCTTGTATAGGTTACTATGCTCCATCTAGCTCAGGTTTCAGAGATAATTGGCTCCCAGATTTCCCAGGATCCATTCAGTTCTTGAAGAATCCACACAATTGGGACTACACCATGTTTAACTTAGAAAGGAAGGGTACAGAGTGGATTTTATACTATGTGGGTCACTCTTGTGAGTTTTCCTGTTTGGGTTAACCCACATTTCAAGGACTGCTTGCTTATTATAGAGAAAAGTAAGTGCAATCATGAATAATAGTAACAAAAAGTTCCTTTATGTAATTTCTCCTGCATTTTAAAATAAAAATAAAAGCTTCACAAAGTTCATATTCAAATAGCTGGAATCTATAAAAACAGAAGAATGTCAAAGCATCTCTAAACCTGATCCAGAAGCGGTCTTCCCTGGAGTTTTGTCCATGACCACTTGGCTCAAAGTGATGAGAGGTGGTGGATCGGATGGCTTCTGAGAGCAGGTAAATCTTAGAAGCACAAGGATTTCTTAATTGCATAAATCTTTTTGAAAAATAAACTATAAATGCTTTAAAAAAAAACTTAGATGAAACAAAGCAACAAAGGAGGAAACACAGAATCAAAACACAGCAAGATTAGGCCTTCAGACAGATGATCTTAAAGCTGTACAGTAATACAAAAGCTTTAACCCGGCTGTATCGTTTTTGACTCTGCTATGCAACTGCAATTACAAATAGCCATAGAAGATGTGCTGATGCTGAAGGAACAAACTGGATTTTTGATTCACAAAAAGGATATTTGTTTGGCTAGTTCTGTATTTGCCATGCACTCTAATCTGGGCCCGTTGCTTACAAGAGATAAAAATAATTTCAGATAAAAGTTGCATAACCCAAAGAAATCTGTGTGTGTATAGAGGAATTATCAGCTCACTAATGTGAAGTGAAATTAACAATTTCTCATTAATTATTTGATGGATTTTTTACATTTGAAAACACCTGAGCAGAGCGTGCTAGTTTATGAAACCTGAGGGAATGCCAGAAGTCACTTCCTCAATATGAGAGGTCTAAACTGCTGGTTGCATGCCCTTTATGTGACAGAGAGAAGTCTGACACCAGAAAAATACCACAGGAAAGTTGCAAGTGGAATTTGATCAGATGGGTTATCTAGAAGTAATGAGACTTTAAGACGGATAATACCTCAGTACAATTTTATCATTTATAGAAGCTATTGTGCAATTTTAAAAGCACACATTTATGTTCCGCATACAGTCATATCTTGTAACTACTCACTTTTTCACCTGTCTTAATTAAAAGGGTTGAAGTTGCCAGGGATGTTCAAAGTACCAGGTACAAGGACAAATTTCTCGTTGTCTCACATCCTGCCACATACAGACATGAGGACAAACTGTTACTGCAACTGCAAGATGGACACAGCAAAGAACAGCACATTTAGTGGCTGCAGCAATTTCATACAGAAATATTTGATGAGAACTAAGAAAGCTACAGCATTTCTGGTTAAAAACACATACCAAAGTACGAAGGCAGAATGTTAGGGTAGCTAAAGAGAGGGAAAACGTTTTATTTGCAGTGGAAGTAAAAAAAAATATATATATATAAAAAAAATCATAACATATGGAAAGAGATCAGTACAAGGGTTCAGTGTCACACCTGCCAAAAGCAAGCAATTTGCAGTAATGCATTGCACTCACTACAAATTGAAAAGCAATTTAAGACCAAAACAAATGCATGAATATACAGTCAGAAAATGCTCTATGTATGGTAGATAGCATTTTTTCTTGGGTATCCTAAAGTGTTTACAAAGTAGAAGAGTAAATAATAAAAAAAAAGCTTTATAGCCATGTAAATAAATGAACAGGAATGAACTTAAATATAGCTACTGTAATGGCAGGCAGAGTAATTATACCAAGGGTATAAAAGTATTACTGGGGGGCCTACTTTAAAATGAGAGAAGCCCTAATAATACTCTTTCCAATGTGAGCATGTGGCAAGCCGCACTCCTAAGAACAGATGTACCTCCACAGGATTTGTAACAGCAGAACAAAAAGTCCCATATGTGCTCAGGTGAAAAAGCACTCCCCAGATAAAAATGATCAAACTTTTATGCAAACCTGCCTGCAGAAGAAGAAGCAGAAGATAATCCCAAGGAATTTGATTAAGTGCTTAAGAGCCTATAATGCATTCAGGAAGTAATACACAACATTATTACAGGTACCAGGGTATTTATGGATTATGTAAACCCTCTTGGCACAGAAAGTTAACATAAGGACTGAGGTTGACCAAATGCTAAAATGAGACTTTATTGAGACAATATTGATATTGACTGGATTAATTAACTGTTTGGTTCCTGTAACAAAATGTACAAAAAAATGTTCATAGTTCCGCTATGATAAAACCAGCCAGTACTGAGTGCTCCTTTTATGGGGCTAATTGAGAATGCTGATATTTCCAGAGAAAGAGTCATTCTGGTACACCCTTCTTGACAGAGAAGCTATAAAAGTTGCACTCACAACTCCCCTTCTAGAAACTTACAAAAGGCATCTCAGAATCATAAATTGCATACAACAGTACTGAAATAATAGTATGGTTTAAAAAATAAAAAGAACCCTAAGATCTCTATCAATCTAAACACACACATGCTGGGAACCATCCAGCAGGATTCCTGCCCACCAGCATCTATGTAAAACTGAGGTTTCTACAATGTACAAGAACACTTCCTACTGTTCAGAAGAACTGAGGCTGTAAAAGCACATATCAGCTGTGAAATACAGGAGCTTCTAATGCCTTATACTTCCCTATAGTAAAATCCAAAAGCTGCAGGAAAAGATGTTTTTTTTAGAAATATGACTCAATACTATTATATCTTTCCAGAATACAAAGCAATATGACAAACTCAAATATGAAATATAAAATGCCTCAAGCTTATCAGAGCCTGGGAAAAGAACTCCTGATGCTGTTACTGATTACACTGTTTTATGTGATGGGGTAGAGGGAAAACCCCTCATGATGCGCTTTTTTACCCAGGGAAAAATGTCCCTTCCCCTGTAAGAGAAAGCTGATAGGAGTTGGCCTACCTTCTTAACTTGGTCTGTCTCCACACTCCATTTGCATTTGAGGTCTCCAGTTACAGTCATTGTGCAATCCCTCTTTTTCTTTAAAGAATTAAAAGTTACTACACTGCTACCACTCTCAACACCAGCCTTTGTTTGGCTAAGTATTCACCCTGCATGCACTTAAATACATTTATTGAGACAAACTTCACATTGTTGGGATGATTTGGGATGACTCATCAAACTAATACAGCTGATGGGAGATGAGTCTACTGTGTCCTGTAAGGTCCTCCCAGCTACTTTTCCAGAGAGAGACATGCTGCTTCTGTTGTAGAGATGAATGCAGAGGGAGGAAGGCCTGTGGCTTCTATTTTGGTAATAAGTGGTTTGGTAATACGTGGTCTGACGGCTTATTTTTCGGACCACAACAGCCCTACTGTCCACAAAGCTTGAAAGGAACAGTTGCAAAGGTCCTCAAGCTATCCAGGAAAAAAGTACCACGTAATGCTGAGCAATTAATTGACTGCTATGTACATATTGTACTGTTGTATACTGAAAAGTAATCGAGCAGTTTGGTTTAAGAACATAGATGTTTAATTTTAACAGCCATCTTTCCTTGGCTAGAATTGTAATGACATATTTTTACAAATGGAAGTTTTGCTTTTTAGCATTATTACTGTTGAGAGATGCCAAACATACACACCCTATGTCGCAACTCTCCTTTTCAACTTGGCTTCAGATTTCAAATAGTATTCTTAAATATAAACAATAATAACGCTCCATTGAAAGCAATTTTTAAGACCTTGATCCACATTGTCAGCCTGAAGAGAGATGCGGGAATTAAAAACTGAGAGAGAGAAATATTCCAGTAATAAAAGTTACAGCAGAATAGAGAGCACTCAGAGCGCAGCATTCTGACTCTTTTTATAGTGGTATTCTGACACTTTCTATAGTGGTAACATGCCCTTGTTGTCTTACAGAGCATGAGGATGTGAACATGTGTCTCACATATTTTCTTTTTCTTCAGTACTGAAAGTACAGAAAAATAAATTTTGAAAAACACTGCTTTAGGATGCTTGCTCTGGAAAATTACTATCAGAAGCTAAACAAACGTATGCCAGAACACAGCCCTGTGGAAGTACAATACTTCTCAGCAAAGAGGAGACAATAAAGATGACCCTTCAAATCAGAGCAGATAGACTGCCAGCACAGGTACTCACCAACCAAGTGATGCTTCTGCAGAGTGTTTGTGGAAAGCCTATCAGTGGTCTGTCAGGCCTAGAGCAATCATGTGTAATAAGGCTCATCTGTTATGGGTACCCGCTTGTGTTGCATGGCTAGGCAAAGAAAGCATTTTCTTCTTGATAAAAATACTTCTTCCCCTCTCTAAAATGACAAAAGTGTAACTTTGCCTGACCTATTTTTCGTCCTTATTTGTTCTGTGGAAATCTTGCAAAATTGACACCTAATTTCCAGGTGCTGTTGCTTAGCTTCCTAAATTATTAATGAGTATAATAATTATCCCTTTTCATCATCACATGGGAGAGGGAAGAGATGCAAAGATTACAATCACATCACCATTCTCATATCTGAGCATGTTTACTATATCAGAAGATCCCTCTACCAGTTTCAATCAATAACCTGTATTACAAGACACATTTTATGTCACGGTCTAATAATACATTATGCTGGGCTACTCTAATTATATCAGCAGAGACCCAGCGTAGAGCAGAAGTACAGGGGAAATATGGACCGAAATGAGGGATGTCTGACTTGTTTAGTGCATTCAAGAGCGGTGCCAGGTGGAGCCAGCAGCCTTCAGTGGCTGGGGTGCACTGTGTGTGCTGACTGACATAGGTTACAAAGAAGAGAAGAAACGAGAGGAGCAAAGAGGATGTGAGACTGGTGATGGGGTGTACAGTGAATAACAGGAAAACTTCAGACATCTTGAAAATGTTCAGAATTACTTCAAGAGTGAAAACAAGGGATGTTTCCATGCCACAGTGTCTTCACAGCTGTACCTGTACCAGCAAAGCTGTGTCAGCAGGGCTTCCTATTAGTGATGTGGCCAACAGGAAGAGCTTTTCTGCCAAATGAGCTGTCCCATCTCCCAAGGCCAGTGACAGACATCCTTCTGGCTGAGCTGACTGGAGATGTTCTGCTTCACAGTTGTCCATTGGCATCTGCCAGCTGGGAGTTACCACGCTGCAGCTGGGCCCACAAAAGAAATCCTGTGAACATTCTCTCATGCTTTGGACAAAGCTGGATGAGTTAGCACTAACCACTTTCATCAGCACTTTAAATCGGCCACCCTCCAGGAGAGGAGCAGTGAGGACACGTTGGGGCAGAAAGCTCTTAAATCGCCATGGCACAGACAGCCAGACTTCAAGAGACCAGGCTCAGGCCTGAGCCAGCTGTGGGAACGAGAGGCAGTTTGCAAAACACTGAGAAGAGAAATCAGAATGAGATAAGGGGAGTCTGCAGCTGAGAAACAGGGAACTGGAGCCCAGCTAAGCGAGATGGGACAAAGAACAAGTAATGAGCACCAAGTGATCTGGGCAACTGCCTTTGCCCTCCTGCTGCCTGCCCATCTGCTTGGAATTTGCGTTCAAAACAAGTCCCGTTTTCCTTATGTCTGTCCCAACCCAAGCTCTCATATTGTCCTTTACGGGTCTGGTGCTGTCAGTCAAAATCATGTAGAGCAGAAAAGCCAGACTGAGAAACAAAGAAAACATATTGTTTAACACACACATTCTTCACCCTGCTAAGTTTCTTTCAGCTGTATTTTCCCTTCACTTATTCAGGTCAGAGTCTTCTGGCTGGTTTATTACAGCATTTAAAGACACCAGTGATTTTGTATGACTGTCTGACTGCGTTACAAATTCATCACAAGTCCTGGCTGTGTCTGGCATTTAGGTCCAAACAAGTGCATACTGTTGGAGAACCCCCACCCCCATGAAATACATGCACTGACCTCCCCTTCCAGAAGAATGAGGTCATCAGCATAACGAGCTCTCCAAATCGATCTATAAACAGCCCGATTCACAATTTGTTCGCTACGAGAGAGAAGTTACGAAAGGAGCAGTTTGAACAAAAAGGGTTTCAGCTCCACCCAGTGGTAATGGAAAGGTTTCCAACCCATTTCTCTGCCCCTGCTCTGGGTACCTAGTACCAGGCAGGTACACAACACTTTTTTTTTCCCTTTTCTTTTTTTTTTTTTTTTTTTTTTTTTTTTTTAAGCTGAGGCACTCGAGACCTCTGCCTGGACACTGCTGGGTTACAGCTTGAGCTGTTACACGGCTGAACAGTGCTGTTTCCATTGTAGCCTGCACCTTCAAAAGCTGAGGATTAATTGTTACTCTGAGGTTATATACATCAGCTGTCACTGCCCTCTTTGGTATGTGCAAATTTTGAATATTTCTTTTCACTAACCATCTTCCAAGTAACCAGCTGGTTGGGCGTAGCACCATGACCTCTCTATCTCTACAGTGATTTGGGGAGTGATCAAGGTGTAAAACTTCTCTTTTCTGTCTCCTACACCTGCCCTTTAACCAAGTTCTTTATTTCTCTGGTGAGGCACCTCTTTCTAACATAACTCTTGGAGCTCCTTTGAAAATTGGGGATGCTTTTAAGGAAGGTTTTTCTTGCCCAAGTTTTCAAGAACAGAATGGCTCTTTAAATGAACTTTACAGTTTGAATGACAGGGACTTTGAGAAACTGAAAGCCAGCTCCAGCTCCGTTGATTTGCCAATAATTAAATAGTTCACATATGACCTAATTAATGCTCAAATACACATCAGCAACTCTAAGGCATAAATTTATGTCGAGTGAGGATCAGGCAGATAGTACCACCTCGCCTGCCCCCAGACCTCTCAGTATCACTGTCAGCTTGACGCATTATGCTTTTTGAGTAGTACTGAACCACACTTCATGACTGTGGGGAGCTGGTTCTGAATTAGATGGATTCAGGTCCTGTGTATAACTGTAAAATGTTAGAAACATTTATTCTATTTCTCATCACTGTTTCTGTGCTTCCTGCCTGCCCCAGGTGCTCTTTCTTAACTTTTTGGAAGGTGTGGCTCATTTTTACCTCTTTGTTACCCCCATGTGAGTATCATTACTGTGGTTATATTTACATTTCAAAGTGTTAAGCCTGTAGCATTTGTCCATGGGTTTTGAGATCATAATTAGACACAGTACCTAATTTTCACTTAAATAGTCAAAAACATATGCAAAGTCTGAAACAGATTTAAAACCAATGTGTGCTATATAAGCAAAACTGGTTTTATTCCTGTCTGAGAAGCTTCCAAACCTGTTTACTTCAGGCATTCCCCTGTGTGTTTTCTCTCTCACCTACGTACAGGGGCCCATATTTATTTTCATTTTAATAACATTTTCCACCACAAAACTAGTATGATGTTTTTAGCTATCAAACTATATCACATTCATCAATTAAGGTTTGAAAATGATACATGAACACCACAAAAAAAAAAATTCAGGCAGTCTTTCTCCTCCCATGCAAAATCTAACTTGTAAAACCGATATTTCACAACATTTTACAGCAGCTATTTAATTTTTCAGCTCATCAGGGACAAAACCAGATAAGGCTGGTTTTATATGCAGTAACAATTTGTACAATGCATTCAGTAAAGCTCTGTTGTGGTTTTACTTACAGGAGAAAGGGAATAGCCAATTCAGGCAGGCTCTAGGACGTGTGTATTAATGTCAGTCTACGAAGTGGCAGGAAGGTGGAGAAAGGCGTGTTGTGTGTGGCAGGCAAAATGGGGCTTCCTGAGGGAACCTAAAAGAGAAGGTTGTCCTCTGGCTGCAGCCGTGCCCCCCATCACACTGATTCTGCTGCCAGGAACACCACAGGAAAGAGGCAGAACTGCCTTGATTTGAATTCAGCAGGCATTTTATCATCAAAATAACTCAAAATTTGACCCCTTGCTAGCACACGTCTGTAATGCCAAGGGAGTCTGGGAATGCTGCGCTTTCAAAGAACACTCCGTTGTCAAAGAAATCTATTTTCTTTGCCCATGCAGCCCGACTTCTTCAGCTCTTGTGCTTGCACTCTGCGGCCCTGCTACGGGACAGCGTGCTGTCATTAGTGCCTTCCACCCTTGTGTGGCAAATGAGGACACGTTGCCATTTGTAATAGCTACATTCACGTGTGCAATAAAGCCCAGAGAGCTAGGTTAGGTGTACCTTTCCTGGACAATTCGCTATGTCTTCTTGCGAACGCCTGCCCCAGCTGAATCCAGTACCCAGCTGCATGGGTGTGACTCCCAGTACCTGACCAAACCACGTACTGGGCAAGCAGCTGCTAGAATATTGCTTGGGGGAATCAAAGTGTTCCTTCTCACCCATCTCTCCCCTTTTCTGTGTAATTTAGAGGGGCAGCATCCCTAACCCTAACCTTTCAGTTGCCCATCAGCTGGGGATAAAGAAAAAAACAGGTGACTTTCTGCATGTTAATCAAATGGCTTGAGTGTACCCCGAGCAAAGCCAGCAGCATCTCTGATGAAATGTAACCCCATTCTCCCTCAATCTGTGCCCATCTCCCTACCTTTTGAGTGAGTGGTTTAGGAGATTCTTGTAAATTTTGAGCATTTTTATAATGCAGGTATTTTATTTTTATGGAAGGGGTTTTTTTTCCCCACATTGTGTAGGGAAAACAAAACCTGTAAGAGATATGGCAGGCAAATTTCTAAGGAAAAGGGTTCTCTTTATAGCCAGAACAGTTATTATTTCAGTCTTCCATTTTCTATGTCATATAGCAAAACCAGAAGATAAATATTTTTATTTTTGCCCTTCTATCACTAGCATAGGCCCCTTGTTTCTAGCCTTTGACATTACAGCCTAATGATACAGCTCCAGATATTCCTTTAACGGTCAGGAGAAATTTCAGGGAGAAAGAGACATTCATAGCCCCTCGCCTTCGAAAGACGACCAAAACCAGAGTTCATATTTCACTTAAGTTTGGCAGATTAAACTCATGATAGAAACAAGCATCAGAGTGCCAAGCAGATTACTGTTACGGCACAACAAACAAACAAGAAAAAAACCCAAAGGCAGTCTTTTACCAAAGTCAGCAGTAAAGCGGAGGGGTAGAAATGCTTTGATATTTTCATGAAATATTAACCTTCAAACATAATTACTACAGGCACTGAGATTGCACCTGAAGGCTGTACTGTTGGGGGAGAATTGCTGTAAAACTGGCCTGGCGGGCAAGAACGTGGCAGGTAAACCAAAGTAACGTCTGTGCAGAGATAATGGGATACAGGTCAGCACTTAAAAAGTGTAGCTGTAGGGGATGGAAGTGCTGTTACTGACACGAGATTTTTGCCACTTTCCACGTACCAGCAAAGGTGATGGTGACTTGTTTGACTTTGCATGAACAGTGATCTTTGAAAACAGACACTACTGAAACATAATAAGCTGGACAGGGCAGCATGAAACCAATGCTGTCCCTGCTAAAATCTAAATAGTTCAAACCATTTTAATATCTGAAAAAACATAATTAAGCTAGATTTACTTTGAATAGGTAAACATCTATCTTCTACCTTGGGATCTGAGATAAAAGGAGCAGATGTCTTAGTCTTTGCAAGATTTCCGGCCCTGTTTTGCAGATCCAAGAGTTAAGGAAGAGACGGAAGGCATCCTGAAACTTGTGTGGTTATAGGCTCCCTATCTCCTGCCTGTGATACCCGGGATCTGTAAAATACAGTGACTGAGACTGTGTGCTGTCACTTCTGAAAATACGACATGGGGAGAAGACAGGACAATGTGAGCTAAAAACCAGCTTTGCGTGGCTCTGTTTTCTGGACCACTGCATTATTATGGTATACTTCCGTGTGCATCAGATCGCTATCCAGCCCAAAGTGATTCTTCCTTCTTCAGATGTCTGGGGTAGAGAAATTCCCTGCACTTCACTACTCAGTCTAACCTTTAAAATGACTCTATCAGCTGAGAAGTGTCCAGAAGTTGTATGCAAATATAAAAGATGGAATTGTTAAAGCTCACATTTCAGGGAATGCAAATATGAGAAAGGTGGAAGGGGGCCAGGTCTGTTTGGGGTGTGATTTGCTGAAGCAACTGATGTGGAAGATCCCAGCACTGGCAGGTGTAGGTGGATGGTACAGAACAAGTTCTCAACTGCAGCAATTTCCAGCAGAGCTCTTCTTGGCCTTCCAACCTTTCTCTACCTGGGGTTAAGTTTTTGGGGTGTGTGACAGCGATTAAGGGCCCTGGCTCCTGCTACTTAAGAGCACAATCTGTTTGAAAATTGGGTTCCTAAACCTTCCGAGTGAAAAATCACAACTTAGAATGCATCATCTCTTCGCCAGCTCCTCCTGCTGTTTGAATCAGTTTTGAAATACAGGAAGAGAAAAAGCAGTAATTTAACCAATGCTGATGATTTCTGATCTGCTATAAAGAAAGATACAGCGTGAGCTGAACCTTCCCCCACAACCAGCAGTAGTCCCACTGTCCCATTTGGAATTTGGTGCTCTCTACAGTCTTTATCACCTCAAAGTGGAAACACGCCTGAAGGGCCAGGCCATAATGTCACTGCACTTCATACAGACCAAGGAGAGCTGGGAGATAAGAAAGCATCACCTCTGAAAACAAGCCTTGGGCCAGGCCACAGGGTCTGACACAGAGGGACTTTAGCTGGGATGTCTAAGGACATGGATGCAGCACTGGACAACTAGAAGTGTCGGGAAATATTAACTTGTTGTGCAACTTTGAGCAGGTCTTCTTGTCTCCTTGACTCAGCTTCTCCCCTGGTAAAGCAGAAGCAATGAGGCTAGCTAAACCTCCTGCCCTGATTACCTGGTGAATACATTGCTCTGGAAACAGGAAGGCTATATGAGCTGCTTTTAGTGTTTTAGGGATAACATTACAAAACCAGCTTTCTCCAGTACTCCGTTGAACTAAACATAAAGGATTTCTGCTCATGACAGCCGAAGCCGTGTGTTCAAGGCTGCAAGGGTAGTGTAGTATCACTTTGGGTTTGCCTGCGTCATCTCAGACATCTGCGTGCTCTGATGACTATGATAAATTTGCGCTTTAAACCCACTAATGCTTTAGTCAGAGCTCTTAGAGGATTTTCTAGCACTATTCTTGTCTGCCTTCAACTCTGCAGGGGCTTCTTCTGGCTCCTGAGAGCTGTGCTTGACAAGAGACGCATCAGCTGGAAAGACTGTGACTCAGGAAGGTGCGTGTCTTACCCAATTTCTCACCTCCACAATTTGCAGCATATAGTCACAAACAAGAGTTTTGCTTCTGTCTTGATTTTCTGTTCCTGGCAAAGTGGGTGCCTCAGCAGGGAGCAAGCAAATATATCAAATTCCCAAGTGGATGTCATTACGTTATAGCTTAGCATAAAGTAAAGGTAAGCCCCATATAACCTCGGCTAGGAACATACTATTAAAATGCTCAGATGCAGATAAACTTCCTTCATTCAGGACTGGATTTGTCCTGCTTGCCTAGCACACATTTGGGACTGAGCTGCAAAGGCCAGTCCTCATGAGATGCTGCCCTCTGAATAACACGCTGAAATGTGCAGATGATGTTCCCAGGGCAATTAGCACCCTCCAAAATGTTGCCTGAGGTGGCACAACAGCAGAGTCTCTTTTCAGTCCTGTTTCCAGTAAGCAAATAAACCAGCCCATGTGACTGCATTGTTCATTCTCCTCAGGGTTTCTGTTGATTTGGAGCACATGGGAGAAATTAAAATACCTGATATGGGTAACAAATTCTTCCTGTGCCTGCAAAAGAGATGCAAATTGCATAGTGTTCCCATGGCTCCAGTATGGTTTGCATGGTTGCATGCAGAACAGCCTTGCTATGCCTACTGTTTGGCTGGCTGATAGGCCAGGTGGGATTCCATCATGCAGTGAATTATTTAGTACAACATCCAAACCATAGCATCACAGTTGTCTTACTAGATCTGCTTTCAATCATTCCCTTCCTTTTCCCCCACCCGAACCCCTGTTCTCTTTATCCTAGCACATTCAGTTAATTTTGCAAGATATTCTGGTCCTCCCATGTTTGAGGATGGCTCAAATTTGCACCCTACACGGTTTTGTTAGCACATTTGCGCTGTTCATCCTGGGGTCAAAACAAACGCTAAACAGGAGCTCAGAACTGCAGTTCATCTTTCAGCACAATTTACTGCCCTCCTTTTCAGACAGATTCTTACTTACCTTCCAGTCTGGTAAGACTCTTCTGATCTCAGTTTTAAGCCACAGCTTTCCATGTGTTATCCAGTATTCGTCCAAAGGCCAGGTAGCTAGATCTACTGCATATCCCTGACGGGGCAAGCCCCCAGCTTCCTAACAGGAGATATTACTGCCCTTAGTTCACAGAAACACATGGTTCTTTGCTCATCATCTCAATGCTGGATCCCAACTTGTTTGTTGGGTTGGAAATTTGCCATAGGAAAATAGGTTACATGCTGACAAACCTTCAGAAATACAGTGTGTGAAGGCTACTGACACAAATATTATCACCTCTTCTGCCTCTCAATTATTGACATTTTTTTCCTGACTTCCAGAGTGATGGCCCTGAGGGCACAGTACATAAGGCAGGCTTTCTCAAAGCAAAAGAGGAAGAATTTACATTTATCCACTGTTAATATGGATCCTTCACGTTATTTTCTCGGTTGCTCAGATCTGCAGTCTTGGTTTAGAGTCAGTCAAAGTAAGAGAAGTTAGTGTAGGCCAAGAGTTAATTAAAAAAAAAAAAAAAGGAAACATATAACCCAGTATTTACAAGGCACTATAGAAATGCAGCACTACCCTTGTGCACTGGACAGTAAACCCTAATGTTTTTTATTACAGCTGCCTAAGGGTGGGAGGGGTGAAGTGGAGAGGGGCGCACCACCACCACGCTTCCGCGTGGAAGGCAGCAGCCGCCAGCTACTGAACCTGCAGGATTACAGCAGGATCTAGGCACGTGCCCTGAGAGGACAGTACAGCTTCTGCAGTGGCCGCACGAAAGGAGCACACAAGGCAGAGAGGTAAATGTGCTGTGTCCCTGAGACAAATGCTGTTACACTCCTGGAGCAGCTCTCCAGCCCAGCACGCATGCCTGGGAGGTGCTGGATCATCCAGGAGGCCATCTGAACAGGAATTCTGAGGCCCACTCAAAATTCCTCCCCACTGATATGAAGCAGAAATTAAAGATTGCTGCTGCTTTCCTTGCGGCAGTATGGCATTTTATTGCACTTCCCCTCATTTCCCAACAGCAAGAAAATCTTTCTTCCTAATGTACCCATTCTCTACGTAGTTTTTCTAGGAGATCTGGTAACAAGTTTGTTTGTAGCGCAGATGCACAGCTGGGAAGCTCTGTTCTTTGGCTCTTTTCCCCTAACAGTTTTACACAGGTCCTGCTTATGGTTTTCCATTTGTCCTTATTTCTAGGATATCTCCTCCAACATCACTAGAGAGGTGGGGAGTAGAAATCAAGTGGGAGGAAAGGCATAGGAAAAGGAAGGTCAGTTTGAATATTGGGCATCTATTGTCTCCCAAACAGCCCAAGCTCAGAGTGAGTGGAAACCGCAGCATTACATGGTCATTGTTTGCCAGCCCTGCACCACAGCTCCTACTGGTCAGCCTTCCCCTGCACAAAGGCCTGCTGCTGCTATGGGCTGGTTTGTGCTCTGTAAAAGCAAGGATTGAAATGCCCTTTCATTCTCAGCGTGGCTTGTCCAACTCGTCCACGCTGATGTGAGGAAAGCCTATTATTGTTGCTCTGTGTGCTCTCCTCATTTTAAGCTATTTATTTACAACATTAGTGCACTACTGCACAGCTATTAATCATTAGCTACTTTTTCCTAATAAATATAACTTCTGTGAGAGAGAAATATTTCAGACTAGTCTGTGGGTGGGAAGGACAGCTTTGTTATTTAGGCAGTCAGCATCTGCTTTGTCCTTTTTATGTTCCTAGTACTTCAGCAGGACATAAATTAGAGGGCAGTGTGTGTGGGAAGGCTACGTGGACTTTGTCACAGTGACAGATCTTGATATGGTCTCAGAGAGGACAGCAGTGAGGTAGCAGGGATGGCCTAAGGCTTTCAGGAAAGATGAGCATTTTACTGACGGCATTTTGAAGTGTAGTGAATTGCAAATGTTATCCCTGAGCCAGTTTGCTGATAACGCTTGTAGCTCTCGTAGCATCTGCACAAGTGTATTTGCCCAAGATACTCAACATACTTGTTTTTTCATGCTGATAAGGGAGCAGTGGTTAGAGAAACACTTGTAGCAATGAGCGTGTTCACGTCATGCATACGTAGGATTCATTTATCAAATTCGTTCCAGACTCACTTTGGTAGAGGCCTGTCCGATAGCTGTGACCCTTATAAGCCAAAAAAATGCAGTGGAATCAGGAGAAATGAGACAAGAATGGACGAGCCAGTTGAAAGTAAGGCAGATTCCACATTGTTGGACTCTTCCATGTTCATAATCAGCTGATGCAAGACCTCTAGGCTGCCGTTCAGAATGGGCCCTTTATGATGACGCGCATACCACCTTTGACCAAAGGCAACTGCAAATGTTGTATGGGAAGGTATAAAAACTTCATTATCAACATAAATTTTCAAACTATTGAATTGCATCCTGCTTTGTGTTTGTGGAGTCAGCACCCAAAGTACTGATTTGCTGATGCCCCAAAGGCTGCAGGACCTTTTTACCTTTGTGCCAAATAATGTAACAAGCATATGTGGAGCAAAAGCTGCTTTTATTGTTTAGCATCAGGAAGAGGCTAGGTTGACATTTATTTCCCCAACCTGGAAGAGCATGATTGTTGGGGAGCATGAGCACAACATACATACCACAGGCCCGTCCCAGTTAAAGAGAATAAATCTGTATCAGCATAGTCCTGCATTTGGGCGAACTGCAGAGAACAGGAAAGCTGCACAGAGCAAAATCACCGAGGAAACGTCCAGCCAAGTCTGAGTCTCCAGAACAGTGAGATTTAAAGCAGCCAAATACTCAGATCCTCAGGATATCTAAATCCATCTGAAATCAGATGCATGAGTGTTTTTGAACCATCCAAGCTCCTTGGTAGCACAGATCTCAGTGGTCCTATGGGCACAGTCTCATTTCTGACCTTTTGTCTTTGAAAACAGGAGCTGCTCCCTGGGGCAAGCAGGCACCCTTGCTGCTGGTGCAGGCACCATGAGGGTTCCCAGGTGATGGGGCATATGTGTTCCTGTCAGCTCATTTCTACTCTAGGCAGTCACAAACTGCTCTTGCTTCTTCAGCCAGCTCCTTTATACCTCCTCTCAGCATCTCTGTGACTGATTGCAGCTTCTTGCTGCAGACGTAAGCAGCTGAAGAGCATGGGATCAGGGAGGAAGGCAGCTGACTTCCACCCCACCCTGCCAATGCAGCTCATTCCTGACCCACGGCATTGGAGCCACTCCAGTCCTGGGCTGAGCAGGCAGAGATCAGCAGCTGTGCTAGCCACTGAAGCCAGGTGACACGACACAAACATCTCTGTGAGACAGGGACTGCCAATCCAGCATCTTTTAGGAATGGCTGTAACCTGCGTGCAGGGTCCCAGCGCTTAGTGGCTAAAGAGATTATTATTGTTAATATTTAATAATGAGATTAATTATTTATTATATTTAATAATGACATTATTATTATTTCAGTAGTTTTGAATGGCACTTGAAAAGCTACCATCAGCAATATAACCAGAAATGTCTCCTTTTACCTGGGATTCCCGATCTCCGAGATAACTGATGTTTGCTTTTCATAGATTTCTCCTGGTGCTGGTACATTTTAGCAGCTAACACCGGCATTCCAGCTAACAGCTCCTGTCCCTAACCAGAACAGGAAATGCTTTGCATACAGGTGGGAGCATTAATGCCACTGATATTATGCTCAGTCTCTAGAGGACAGAAAACCCAGTCTAGCCCTTCAGGAAAATTTCCTAGCAGCTGTTAGACCACCAACGCATTGGCAGACGACTCATGAAAACACGTCAGCCGTGATTGAACAGAGCATTCCTGTGCACGCAGTCGTGAACTGGGAGAGGGACGTAGCATGCTGCCTCCTAGGCCTTCCTGTCTTTCCTTTTAGGCACACAGCTTATTCCAGGATCACAGTTGTCAAGCCAGCAGTTGGGGCAGATGGACTTTCCTTTTTAAGCTCCCAGTTTTGCCAAAGCCACAATCTGGAATCTGCCTGCAGGGAATGTATTTCTTTCAAGAAAAAAAAAAAAAAGGACACACACACAAAAAACCCCACGTTACTGAGGGAGCAGCAATCTCTCTGCCCTTCACTCAACCCCAGAGGAGCTGCTATGCATTTTATCAGCTTTTCTAGCCTTACTGGTTGCTGTAGCAATGACTTTCTAAATGGACCCCAGTACAGCATGGACCCTGGCATAGCAGGGAGCTGCCATTCACGGTTTCCCAATGATGGAGAAAAATCTGAAAGGCAGTGTTCCACTTAATCCCAGGTATGACAGTCTTGATCAAGTCTATAGTCCAAAGGGGATGTATACTCCCATGCATTTCAGCTAATTTGGAGGCTGAAGTAAATTCTCTGACTGTGATGAGAACTGAAATCCACTCAGCACCTTTTCAAGGCCTTTACAAAGTAGGTTTTTACTGGACATTCCTAGCCAGTGTCCCTGGTAAGGACAATTCCTCCTTACAGAGACAATGCTGGCTCTGCAAAATGATTTTCTGCACCGAAGTCAGCTGCTGAATGCGCACAGGGTGTCACAGTCAGGCTACCTGCCAGGGCAGGGGCGCGGCGCCTGCGGCTCTGGCAGGGAAGGTTTGCCCTCTAAGGAAGAAAGGGAAAAACAGCAGCCAGCAAATTTCTCTTCCCTCCTTCCAAATGCCAGGTCCCAGATCAGGAGAGGCTGACCCAAATGCCTAGCCATACTACTTCTACACAGACCCTTTCGCGGAGACAAAACCAGCTTCTCCAGATGGAAATGGCTTCTGCCGCTGCTGCTTCCTGGGTGGGAAACTGTCAGTTGTTCTCCTCTGTCTTGCCCAGTGCTTACTGAAGTGTCTTAACCTTTAACGAGCTTCTGCCACCCTATTATCCACAGGGGGTCTTGTTCAACCTCCTCTTTTCTACGTCTCCCGAAGAGACAAACCTTTCCTTCCACCTCAGCCGACACAAAGAAGGGGTATCACATCAGAAGCAGCGCTGATGCCGAGCCTCCAGCCAGGAGTCTGCACAGGCAGCAGGCTGTTTCAAGGCAACCATCTCCCAGGCAGGCATCTGCCGCAGCTTTACTGCGTTCAGCTTCCATCCCCAACAAGTTTAGTCTGCACCTACAAATGCAAAGCCAAGGCTTTTGCACAGATGGCCACCTCTGTGAGCCTTGTAGTGCTTAAAAGTTACACACTGACGTTGCACGGGCTCCAGGAGAGACTGTCCCTGCAAGATACCACATGCTGTGTGGTACTCTGCATTCTTCTGGTTGTGTTCGTTAGTATTACGTGCTTGTAAGTATACTAGGGCCGTAATTGTGAAAATGGATCTTATCTCGTATTCTCTCTGAAGACCAGGAGAATATAAAACAGCAGATAACTTAGGGAGGCAAGATGTCGCTCCCATCAACAGAAGAGCCACTCTTACAGCAATAATTCATACACTGACAGTTTCAGGCAGGGTCCAGCATGGCACCTGCTTGTTGTCTGACTTATGTGAGCCAAGTGAAGGGAGATCACATTTCATTCCGCATTAGTTTCTGTCATCACTGTATCATCCTTCAGTCCTGACACTAGGTATTTATCCCTCACGATCTCCCTCTCCCCAGTTGCGGCATAGCGTGAAAGCTGCAAGAACCCAAAGGGTGCGAGGAATGTCTATCCTGAGTGCCCTGCTCCTGGCAGCTACCCTGGTCTGTAACGTCAATAACGTCTCTCTATTTCAGCCAAGGCTGCTCGGCTACTGAGCTGGGCCAAGCGAGTCAACTGAAAAGTGAGTTCAGCTCCACGGAACTCACGTTTCCAGTCACATCAGCAAGATTACATGTTCTCACGGAGCTGAGTAAGGACAAGGTATTCATACTTGCTGCAGGAAAAACCAATGGGTAGCCCGGTTTCATGCCTACAACCAAGATATTTGATCTACCTCTCACAGCAAAAAGCAGGAATTCAATACAGCTTCTGGAGACATGAGGATATTTAATCTGTGGGACGAGGGGAAAGGTGAAGGACAGCAATGTGAGATTGGTTCTAGCAAGAGCAAGGACTCTCTTCTCATAAGACTCATATCTCAACATAAGCAAATTGGTATTCCACCTGCTAATGGATTTAAAGCAGCTGCTACTTACTTAAAGCAGCAGCACACATTCTTGCACATAAGAAATCATTACAGTTTTACACTTGCATCCTTTGGGCAGGAGGACTCTGGAGGGGAGCTTCTCCAAAGGAACTTCCCAGCTGGAGTGGGTGAACCATGAGAGCGATGAGGACGGGCCCAGAGCCCTGTGCGTTTTGTCCAGCGTGGCTAGAAATGGGAGAAGAATTTGCACATTCACATACAAGAATTTAACACAGTGGAAGTAAGGAGCCTGGCAAAGGTAAAGTGGAATTTAACATCCTCAGCAGGACAGAACACTGGAGTATCGGCTGCTTTGGAACAGGCACAGAAGAGCCCAGACTTCCCACAGTTTAAATTGCATTATCCCAGTGCCACCCTAACTGGCATTTGTGCAGTGCTCCTGCTCTACCTCATCTTCCTCCCTCTGCTTCACTCAGCACACCCTCCGGCTGCCTCCTCCTTCCCCCCAACCCTGCTTTCCCCTGCCCGTCCCTCTCCCGTTTAGATTCCTCTGCCTCCCCTCCCCAAAACTATGACAGCAAACACGATACTGGCATCACTTTGCGCAGCTAGGCCCACATCCCGTCCCTCTTCTGCCTCTGCCTTGCCTGTTCGCATGGGGCCGCTGGGCTTGCCCCCTCCCCTGGGCAGCGCTCAGCATTGCCATGGAGGAGCGGGTGACTCCGGGGGCGAGCGCTGAGAACAGAGAGGACAGGGGTGTGGGAATTTACAGATCTGCCTCCTTCAGAGATGCTGTTTGTGCTGTCCTCGTGCCCAGAAGTATCAGGCACCCGCTGTTTTGGGTTCTGTACGAACACGCACGAAGGCAACTCCTGGCAGGAAAAACTTACAGCCTAAGCAAGAACAAGGCAGAACACGCAGGGGACTTGAACAGAACAAAGTGTAGGGCCAGGGTGGAGGCACTAAAACTACAAGTTTGCTGTGTGTATCTTGCAGGCTTCAAAGCTACGGAAAAAAAAAAAATCACATGAAAATAAAACCACTTTTAGCAAAACATCCCTTTGAGTATAGATCTTGCATTCAGTAAGTTCAATGTGAAAAGCTTTCCCATTCCTTATATACAAAATTTCAGACACATATGAAGCATGAATATAAATTGCTTAGAATCCAGTGTTTTATGTGAACCTGGAAGTACATATTCCTCTGAATGTCCATGCTGAAAAAACTGCAGCTTTGGGCTGGTGCATGAGAGTCTGTAAACGAGGGATTGATTGAAGAAGAAAACTGGGCTGATCACATTCACTGGTCTGGCGTGAGAAGAATAAACACATGAATTAATACAAGGTAACTCTCTTTTCACCACTGAAGATCTTGTTGTTATAATCCCAAATATCCCATGCCTAAAAGCAGCAGAGCGCAGTTCTCCATGTCTCCACACCTCGTCGCTCTCTCACTCCACAATGCCAGATATTTCCCAGCAAGCGGAGAGATCAGAAAGCGCGAGGTGTCACTGGCACCGGGAGCAGAGCTCCAGGACGCAGCCCTGGGACCCGTGCTGGACACCCCAGCAAAACACCCAGCCCCAGAAACACGAGTAAGGAATTAATTCTGCCGCTGTGCTCGGCCAGGGACCCCCCTGGTTTAGCCAGGTAGCTCCAGGTGCCAGATGGGAGCTGCTTCCAAACATGAAGCGATGCTACCCCAGTTTCCCTCCCCCGCCGAAGTCACACAAAGCACAAGCACAACCTGAGAGCAGAACGCGCAGAATTTTAAATCAGCATAGCTCTACCAAGTCCAAACTGTTTAAAGTTAAAGTTTATTTGTATTCTTTGTAGGAATATCAATAAAAGTCCTCAAATGTATCTATATCTGTACATATTACAAGAACCTTCAAAAATTATTCACAGAACAAAAATAAATCTTCTTTAGAACAAACCCAGGCAATGAAATGCAGAAATGGATCTCAGAGACCAAACAGTCCAGTGCTACTAGCATAAAAATACGGCTTGAAAAACAAGTTTATTACTTTTTAAGGTGTACTTTGTTGAAATAAAAAATAAATTATTTAGAGCTATCATTGTAAAACAGTTCTGTGTAGTAACACTCTTATTAAGGCCCTTGAGACGGAAAATCTATTTTTACAGGTAGGATTCCTGGCAGGCATGATCTGTAATGACACGCTTGCTCTCATGGGAGTTAACTTACTGTGGAGAAGGAAATACCTAAAAGCATCAGCCAAAATTTAACGCTTTTTGCTCTGTCAGACTCAGCTGGATACCTGTGGCTGACCACGCTAATCAACGATGGAAATACATTTAATGGTTCAACCCAGACAGGAATTGTTCTCCAGGAACGACACAGACAGTTTTGCAGAACACAAACAGAATTCATACATACACGGTAACCTTTAGCAGATAAATATTGCCGACACATTCCACGAGCACTGCTGTAAAACTGATGGACTTCAATCATTGAGTTTTCAGATGAAGTTAAAAGCTGGCAGGTTTAATCAAGCATTAAAACATGAAATTAATATATAATGTGGAAAAAAAAAAAGCCTAAACCAACCCAAAGCAAAATTGCAAAAACATAAGCCCATTTCTTGGACGACTTGGATACAGAATTTATTACTGGATACACCTCATATTCTCTAACTAGAAAGTATACACATCCCTTTTCAGGGTCCTCTGGATCCCCTGCTTAGAGTTATTCCGCTGGAGTGTTACAAAATGTGTAGCTGTATGAATCTGTGCTTTTACGCATAGCTGCCCATTTCTAATGCACCAGGGAGCTGGTAATTCCTGGACATGAAATCTATTTCCCTTAAAAAAAAAAAACAAACCAAAACAAAAAAGGTCTGAATTCCTAGAGCTGCAAAGAACAGGCATTGACAGGATGCCACTCCTAGGCCGTGCTCCCTCTCTTCTCCGTTACTGCCCACCGCGTGCCATTCTGCTCGCCTCTGTTCTTCACACGCTCTGCAGACACCACGCACACAATGCGGCAAAAGGCCACAGCGCTACAAAACACTGCTCCCCTTCCCTGCCCCGCCACGCTGGCTGTGAGCTTCTGCTGAGAACTTGGAAGCCTGGGTGGCTTTGTGGTCTCGGGAGAATCATCCTAGAGCAGTACTGAGTAGCGTGGCCAGTAAGGGCTGAGGTGCCAGGATGGGGCACCTCTTCTGTTTCACTCTTAGGAACACACGAGTATTACTCCTACCGGCTATTCAATTTTTCCTGCGCTACTTCAGCTCTTTCCAAATGAGAGCAGCCATTCCTTACAACGGCGTTAGACACAGCCTGAAGCATTTGCTGGCAGTATGAACCAAAACCCAATGTCTATAATGCTCCTCATCAGACTTCGCACTATTTGCTACTTCCCTCATTGCTGCAGAAGCCCACGGGCTAGTAGTCTTAAACCAAACGTGATCGGGCCCAGTTAGGGCTTGTGCTCCAAAACAGACAGACCTTTTGGCTGCCACGTGGTTTAGTGCCACTTGAATTTTATCAGACTGGACAAAATCAAAGCTGGCATTTTCACATATTGTCAGCTTAGAGCGGCTTAAATTTCTCTAAAAAGCTGCTTGGTAACAAACTAGGAGAGACAGCTGCCTGCAGAACTCAGGAGCGTAACATTTTGTTCTGCAGCTAATCAATTTGAGTCTTGCAGCACTGTGACTCTGCAACCTTCACCCCCTTTTGGGTCAACAGGCAGCCTCTCCTCTGTAGCGGGAGTTAGAGGAGCACACTTTGCACTTTAGGGTAGAAATTGAAATAGAAGAGAAACAACCAGCCTAGCAGCGAGCTGTGAGGACGATACTGATGGGTCAGACTCTTAGAATAGCAACTTTTTCCTATAAGCATTCTACAAGCTTAAGAATACACAGAAGAAGGTACGTTATTGAGAATTATACATTACTGAAGACCCCACCAAAATGTAGCAGTCTTGGGGCAGGTACTATTTGCCCTCTGAAAATCAGGGCTGAAATGTTGTTCTTATTGCATTTCTCTGTAGAAACCAAAGTGGACACCTCAGAGCCTTCAGCATGGAACCAGACAGCTCAGCCAGCGATCTCAGATTACCAAAAAGCTAGGCAGCTCCGGAGAAATGTTTCCCAAATGAATGCTAGACTAACGCTACCAGGATGACATATCTGCTTCTGCCTTGTTCTAGTCAATGTATTCCTACGGCCACTTGCTCTCACATCTCAGTCACAGAACACTCGTACTATTTGCACTGTGTGAGCAAACGCACATCATAAATAAGTGAGCAATGCACGTGCCCATCTGCAAAGGCTACTTTTGGGAACAGATTTCCCACGATGCAGCTGTGTAATTACAGTACATAGCAAAGAGGAGACACAGATCACACAAAAATACGCGGCAAAAAGGGGTATGCAAAGGTTTCTTGTAAAAGAGCGCTACTCACAAGACGGATGAATACAAACCCGATAGACTGCCTACAGCTGTGATGCATGACAGAAGAAGGAAAGAAGAAGGAACTTAAAGGCACAGTTTGAGGAAGAAAATATCAGAGGTCAGCAATGACCCAGAGCTGGAAGACGGTTTGGAAAGCATGGAAAAGAAATCACTACTGAGCAAATGCAGAGCACAACCCCAGCTGTGTCAGACAGCGCTGACTCGGCTCTGCGTACACCAAGAACAAGACAGGGATGCTCCTTGGCCTGAAGTACCAAGTCACATTCGAGCAGCTGGAGAAGCTTTGATCTGAAAGAACTAAGCATTAAATATAAATCCCAGCTTGCTGCAGACAAGTCTCCTCTAGATGTAAATTAACAGCCAAGGCCTTGCTAGGATTGATTCATACACATTTTTTTTAATGCATCCTACTCTGCAGGAGATGCGGTCTCTGTATTTATGCATAGTTAGTAAATGTAACATACTTGTGCGATGACGTTTAACTGAAGTGTTGTAACACAATAGTCAGGCAGAATAGTTAACACACTGCGCTCCGTCACAAGCTGCATCTGCCCACAGAGGTGAGATAATTCATTTCCAAAGAAGACACAAACTTGAAATAGACACTGAATTTGGGTCCTCAGTATTGCCAATCCTTCATGTTCAAGGAAACATGGGTCACTTTCAGGAGGTCAAGAAACTGGCTTAGAAATGCCTACATTTGTAATGTAGTACAATTTCAGAGATTCAGAAACTAAGGCCAGAAAGGATAATCAGCTCCGACCTTCTCCACACCACAGGCAATACGATTTCAGCCAGGTACCCCACAGCCACCTCATTAACTTCTTCCTGGGTGCACCCTGAACTGTTTACTGAACACATCCCACACCTCGCAGCCTCTTGAGGTTTGTCTCATTGTGAAGTCAACTTTTCCAATTTCTACTTTCCATAACTAGCTTGAACGGTTAATCACGCTCACTGTCATTAGTGTATTTCTGTAATTCAAAATTTTAATTGCTGTTGGAATAATTTTATTTACTTTGAGAGTTTGGGGGCTAGAAATGTACACCAAAAAGTGAAAGTGAAGATTTACACACTATTACTTGACTCTAGAATATGGGGCTTTAAAAAAATACCCACAGACATTGGGTAAATATTGTGGCATTTGATGAAATCACGAGGATTGACAATACTGTGTAATTCATTGTTAATCTTTTACAGTTTGCTAATGTCATTATCTTCCACAAGAAGGTCACTTTGTAATTACATACGCACTCACATACAGCCTGTGACTATGCTTCTATGAACTGCAACTGAAAGTAATTGGAGATGAAAGCTGAGTCAAAGCTCCTTAGGAAAAAACTGGTGTGTACAGAACTTCAAAAAAACCCTTTAATGTATCCAGAGAAAGGCAAAATTCAGTGGAAATGAAAGATCTTTTAGCACAAACATGCAGAAAGCGTCTTTCATTGGAACTAGACTGGCTAAGCTAGTGGCTGAAATAGTGAAATTGAATGAGAGTTAAAATATAGAAATCCTCCAGGAAAAAGGAGATTTTGCATACGGAAGTCTACTTTGCTGAGCGTCGGCACCCTTCAGTTAGCCCTTTCCTCAGAGCGTTAACCTGACTGTTCCTGATGGAGTGCAGAGAACGAAGTCAGGGTGCCACTGCACGGTGCATAAAGTGGGGATTGGATAGAAATTTTTAAAAAAAGTATTTACAGGTCGGTAAATTCTCCAAACAGAAAATATAAAACGGCATTGTAACTGGGGTAAAAAAAAAAAAAAAAAAAAAAGAATCCTACCTTGAAAAACTGCAGATTCCCTCTGTCTGTTTGATGGAAAGCCTGACTGTGTGCAAATGTAAGGAAACAAGCTTGCTGCTCCACGTTTTCACCTTGTTCAAAGAGACCGAGTTGTTTTTTTTTTTGCCGGAGTCCTACCAAAAGTAGGTACAGGATCCAGCAAGAGCCAATTTTCTTGCTAAAACGTTTGCTGTCGAGTTTGCATTCAGTTAAAGAACAGCTAGAGAAGAGGGGAATAAAACCAGCAGATGAGTTTTCTTACAGAATTCATTTCACTACTATTTCACTCCACTCGTGTACTTGTATCAGCCAGCCTGACATATACAGCTGCTGTCTAATGTAACCCACTGCTCATCTCTCTCTCTCACCCACAACACACATGCACTCACACTCCCCTCTTCCTCCTCCAAGGACTGCAGTGCTTTCAACAAGAGAAAAAATAATAATAATAAAAATAGCAATAATTAAAAAAATCTACAGTATTCACTTCCTTTTGGTATATTACATCGGCATTTTCTGTACATGACCCAAGGGCTCCCTCTATTTACACAGTGATATGGAAGGACTTGTTCTCGGGAGCCTGGTTCTCCTGGCCTTGAGTGGGGAATTAAAGCCCACATTTCAGAGTTCTTCTTTCTCTTTTCCATTTTATTAGCAGCATTATGTAAACCTGTAAGGGGAAGAGGGGGCTCTTTTGAAGGTTTCTTGAGTCTGCTCCCTCTTGCCCTTCTCCTGGGGAGATGGCCGGCAGCATCTGCCCAGTTAGCAGCTGCTGTTTTTGAATTCACCATTCTCCGTGATGGAAAGCTTGGTGGGATTGGTGGGGGAGATGCCATTGCGGACTTGCATGCTGTAGCGCTCCTTCACCTGCGTCAGGGCACTCATCAGCCGCGTGTTGGCAGAGTCCAGGGACACGATCCGCTTCTCCTGCAACAAACACCCCACAAAGTCAGAACTTCACAAATGAAATGCCTTTGCCCCACAAGCCTGCTTTACAGGGAACTTCCAGGACGCGGGGCTGTGACAGTGTCTTCGGATGGTTTCTAGGCAGAGGCAGCTTGGCTAACATTCTCTCGTAAGATGGGATGTCTGCCTCTTTCTGTTTTCTCGGGGTAACAGGCCCCTGTGTGCCATGGGCTTTTCACAGGCCGGTCCGGCCCTCGTGGCCTTTTTGCGTGATGACAGGTGACAGTGAGGCAAAGTTACACAGGTGAACTGATCCAGTCCCGGCAGCCTTATCCAAACAGCCTCCAGCCGAGGCAGGTGGAAATGCAGTATTTTGTCGTGGGATGGGGGCAAGGGTGTTGGTGTTAATAACAACAACAGCCAATTTAATTTCTTTTAAAAAAATATGTTAGAAAAACAGAAACAGGCAGCAGAAAATAAAAGTGGTGGAAGTTTCATCTGGCAGAGAAAAGTGCAAGTGGTATCTAACAGCCATTGTCTCTGTATTTCGGATGGAGTGTGCTCAGAATAAACTCATGGTATGCTTGAAATAAATAAAAAAAAAGCAGATAATGGCAGCCTGCAGTCACCAGCAGGAGTGAGGGTGCAACAGCAACATAGAGAAGAAGCAGCCAAAAGCTATAACTAAGGGGTTATTTGAGGTGAAGGGGAAGAGGGCAGTGTGGGTGGAGGGGGAGATGCCATTGACAGAACACAAAGAACAAACACTGAACACACTGCTCCTAGACCCATTCCAGCTCAGAGGGGCTCCCGGGCTCCGCCGAATCCAGGGTTCCCACATCCCAGTTTTGATTCTTCCAGCACAGAAAGTGCTAGCCTCCACTTCTAGCAGAAGAATTCAGAAAGCTAAAGGATGTGTACTAAATTTATAAAAAATAAAAACCCCATCAACAAAACCCAGCCTACCAACAGGTAGATGATCTGCAGGGAGATATAGCACCGGGGGGTCAAGCCAAAGAGCTGGTGGCACAATTAGAAATGGCAATTTTCAGCTTCCCTCAAAAAAAAAAAAAAAAAAAAAAAAAAAAAATGCAGCCACACAAAGCAGCAACAGAGACAAGAACAGGTAAATATGCTCTGCTACCAGCTCATTGGCTTTTTTTCTTTGAGAACCAAAAATGTCTCATTTACTTGAATCAAAAAAGCTGCATGCAGGAACTCTTCCCAGTCCAGCCCATTGAGAAACAAAATGGAAGGAAAAAAACGATGCACAGAAGGCACAAACAGTAAGGGATAAGTGAGACATACTGCTCAGGAGACCCGAGTGCTACAACAGCCCCTGGAGATTTTGATCCCAGCACGTCAGCTGTGTGGTACATCAGTAATCAAGTAATGTTTGCTTTTCTCAGTGGGCTTCCCCACAGGGGTAAGTGTTAGGGTGCAAAAACAAAGCAGAATTTAAGCACTGCTTGCATTACAGCCCTGGAGAGACCAAGCTCTGTATAGCAGAGCAAATGGAGGAGGAGGCACGGGAAATCAACACGCAGCAAGGCAGGCTATAGCCTGCCCCAGCACTTCCCCTCATCCACTCAACATAAGCAAGGAAAAAATGGACAATGGAAGAGTTAAAGGCCTCAGCCTTTCCTCCCATGCTGAAATAAATCCTGCAAAATACAACTGCCTTCGCAGAAATGTGTTCTTCAGCAAGTTAAAGCTCCTCCTCCTTCGACTAAATTTCACCTGGAATATATAATTTGATATTAACAATTTCTTTCCAAAGAATAGAGCTTTCCAAAGAGTTAAAAATGAAAGGCTGGTTATTTTCAGGCACTGGTAAGTGCTCACTATGCCAGTCTGCAAAACAGCTGGAAGTCTACACTTGGAAAATCAATCTTACAAGCGTAAGCTCGGTGAGTAGAGGCACCTTCTCGGTCACGGGAAAATACAGTCTAACAAACACTTCTCTGACACACGAGAATTGGGCACAGGGAGTGGGAGGAGCTGGAATGGGTAGGAGGTCAGTGCACTGGGCCAGGACTGGGTACTGCTCAGCTAGAGAACTGATCGGGTTTACTTGCCTGTTTGAATTATCTCATCCCCATTTATGACCTGTAATTTAACACAGCGGAGATGTCACTTGCAATAGCAGCTGGGCTAGTATTCTTTGCAGCTCCGCTGCTCCAAGGAGAGAGTTCAGCTCTCAGGGACCCAGCCCCTGCTCAGTCAGGGAGGCCTGCAGCCAGTGCGACAGCACGCACACTGAGGACACGGCTGTCCTCCTGCATCCGTGCAGTACCGGGTGCTGCACCTGACCACGAGGCAAAAGAGCAAATCCTGAAAGCACCTTGTGCCGATGTAACTAAGCGCAAGAACCCCAGGTTACTGCGGTTTCCTAGCAGCCATTTAACTCTTCAAACAGGTGTGATAAGCAAGGTTCCAACTCCACGCCATAAATCCCACAAAAAAAAGACCTTTTCTGTTCTAGCCACTGCTATGTACCTTTTCCAAACGAACCGCAGACAAAGAAAAATCTTCCAAGCACAACTTAGAGGGATTGCTACAGAACTCAGCAAACACCTGGGCTCCTCTGGTGTGTCTGTTCTCAATCTTTCATCAGTTTCCTCTTCTCCTCCGGTACCCATGGAAGGGCAATGACAACCAAGCTTCCTCTGAACTGGCTGACACTAAAGCAGTTAAGGTTTCCTGCTGACCTTGCCTGCCCAAGTAGATAACAGCACTTGAAAAGAAAAAGGTGTCAGATTAAAAGAGGAATCATTGATGCTACTGAAATTTGCTACTGTTTTTTCAACAATTTCCACTGCGGGTGATAAATGATGCATCATTTGATCAACTATGATCAAGCACCACAGCTTTCCAGCCCTGAGGGTCTGAAGGTTTCACAAGTCAGCAGCAGTCCCCTCTGCCAGCTGGTGACACCGGGGGATCAGAGTGGTCCCTTCTCCATCTTGCTCGTCCATAACTCCACACGGAGGCCAAGACCCTACTCGCATAGAGAGGTAACAAAGGGAAGGGCAAATTTCTTACTCAGTTATAGTCTCTCAAATCGTCCTTTCCAAAAATTGCTTTTTATGAGTTTGCTCAGTGCCCCTTTCACCTTCTCGAGGCAGACGAAAAAGGCATCAACTCCTTCCAAAACCAGGCTGCTGTTTGGATGAGCTGCCATTCCATCAGTGCGTAACAGCAAGATGCCCTGACTGCGCCTATCTCTGAAAAAACGCCCAGCATGTTCAACTTCTACTCCAGCTTCCACTTGCTACACTCCTTGATCAGACTGGAGGCTGCTCTACTGTTCCCCTACCAACAGGAAAATAGTTCTCCAGCACAGCACTCTCCCACTTCGTATTCTGAGTGCAGGCCCTCACAGAAAGGATTTAATCTTGCGCTACATCTAAAAAGGGTGACTACACTGGTGTCTCCACGTAAAGCATCTTGCCTGATAGCTAGCAAGTACATATGGTGTAACTCCAGCAGGATTTCTGTTCTGCAAGGCTAGGTAACAGAAGTGCCATGTTATTGTACACAAGTGATTTATTCACATTAGATGGCACAGATCCAAAAATCCAGCTTTCATGAACAGCCCTTCTGAAGAACTGTGGGAAAATGGGCAGAGGCAGTAGAAAAACCAGAACTTCTCAAATTATCAAGAAGAAATCGGCTATAAATATGCTGCTAGTGTCTCCAGGCTTTTAAAAACACAGCTTTTTTCCTACTGTATATTTTCCCCACAGTTCCACGTTAGCTCAAACGTTTCTACTTCTGCTGGCCATTCAACAGGAAAAAACCGGCCAGGGTATGCCCTGTTGTGCTCCCTCCAGCCTGTATTGTAATATGCCAGCACCATCTTTAACTATGTTCAGCTGAGGCTTCCTCTCCCACCCCGCCACTCTTTGTGTAGGGAAACAACTTTCTGGAATAACTTGGGTTATTCCTGAAACGGGTCATCCTATTAAGGAAAGTTCACAGTTGGAATTACTGAAGAGCCCAGAAGCGGGAAAGATGTCCTCCAAACGCAAGTATCACCAACGTAACATGGCAGGCAGATATTGAACCAGCCTCAGGTTCCGTTGTACAAGCTTTGCTCTCTGGGATCAGCACAGACACAGAAGAAAAGCTGGAATGATCCCACACAACACACCCACATGCATTGCCCACGAGATCCCATGTCCCACGGCTGACTTGTTTGACCGAGGCAAGCACTGCGGGTTTGCGGCAAACCGGGCATTTCTCCAGGACAGCCGTGGACAGTCACACGGGGTGAAATGCCACATACAACATTATACGGGGCAATGTTTCGTGGCAAGCATTCTCTTTTCTTGACTCAGACGTTCAAAGCCATGCTTTTAGCTTGCATAGCTGAGATGCATGCACATGGCAATTAAACTACGCTGGTATGAGGCACAGCTTTTCCAGAGTTCCCAGGCCCACACCTGGAACAGGGTCTACACAATGCACCGCTATTCCGTCACCCTGTTGGGGTCACACAAAGTAGAAAAGGTTTCAGAGGAGTGATCAGTCCTGTGATTTGCTGTCAGGCTTGCTCAAAGCCTAGTGTCAGACAGTTCAGTCTTTACTAAAAACCCAATTCTCTCCTAGACGGCGCTAAGTCATATGTGCAACACCATGTGTCAATCTGGCTTGGGAGCTAGATAACAATGCTGGGGCAAGAGGATAGGGAAAAACAATGGGCTCCACACACAGAACATTTTGTTCTTGGAGATCCTCAGCTTCTTACCTGTGCATCAATAATTTTCTGCTTTGCATCGATGACAGCTTGCATCTCTGCATGATCTTTCTTCAGCTCCTCTTCAACTGCCATGAGTCTGACGAGCAAAAAGAGGTACAAATTAGGATGGTGTAATACTGTTCCAGAGTGTTTCAGGTATTCTGGCCTCTTGGTTTTATTTCTCTGACTGTCCTGGCTCTGCAAGACAAGAATTCTGCTGCACCTGTAAAAGCTTATCTATCCATCTGACACTGCCAATTGCCTAACTTTGTTATTCTCAAAATGGACACTGCCAAAAATGCAACTGCTCTGAAAAACTACTGCCTTGAGTACAGATTCCAGACAAAGCAAAAAGACCTGTTGTAAGTACAACAGAAACCAGGGTTAAAAATTCCTAAACCTTCTCCTTCACTCTCCTGGCAATCTGAGGCAAGTTTCCACAGCTGCATGCCCATTTCTTCATCTCTAAGGCAATGTCAAGAAGCCCATGCAACGACCTTCTTTAGTGCCAAAGAGAAGAACACATGGCACAGGGGAGCTGCTTGTCCTACACAGCCCCAAACTTTCCAAAGCCTCACCTGCTGATGATACTTTTCATCTGGCTGTCCTTCTCCTCCTGTTGCCTGCGCAGTCTCTCTTCGCTGTCTTCCAGCCTAGACTTGTACTCCATCAGCAGCTTCTGCATTTGCTGCTCTTGCACCAGGAGCCGCCGCTCATACTCCTCCAGCCGGCGACTTGACACCTTCAGGCGCTCCTTCAGCTTTGCTATCTCTTGTTCGTACTGCGGGTGGAAGGAAAGGAGAGAATCAGATGCAAAGGGAAAAGGAAGAGATCAGATCTTTGTAATCCTCTGCTGCTGTTCAGAGAAGGGCACTACTTTTTTATTGAAAAATGATAGAAGTAAAGGAAATGACAAGCAAACAACTGTGGGCAACCACAGACAAGGAGCACGTTGACTCCTATTGAGCATGAAGCTATTCCCACACTGCAGGATGTCATTCTGTAGCACAATTTAAGCACTCAGAAGGCTCTGACATGGGTCCTCAGCCCTGACTGGTAACATCCCCAGTTAGTGCAGACTCAAGGAGTTCCCAGACAAAAGCTGCTAATAGTGCTCAACTGCAAAAATGTCCTGGGGTGACTAAACTTACAAAACCAGACCAATATGGGACCCAAATAACTCATTCTTCAGGACCTAATCAAGGCATAAAACCATGTGTGAAGACAGAGCAAATCACTCACTACAGAGCAGAGCCTTTAAGTTTACTTGGCTGAGGTTTTGTTCTTCTACTTACTGTCTCTGTGGATAATCACTTCTGCAATAGTGCAATGAATCTCAACATATTCCTCTTTGTTTTGGGTTCATTCAACTTTCCTAACCACCCCATGTTCCTGCTTCTTGTCCACCAAATGTTCTCCTCCTCACTCCCTGTCGTCTCAAAATACCAAACCTCTTACTGTACTTCATCACCATAGCAGCATATGGATGTAACTGTATTTGGAAAAATGGTATCTATTCCTGAAAATAAATACGGTTTTTAAAAAGATCATGGACGTTTCTGTGTAGCTCAGAAACACTGCACCACTTACATTACAGGCATTTGCCTCAGGCGAAGCCCAAGACAAAATTTCAATGCAACTACTGCTGAAGATTGAATGCATTTATAGAGCCTTCTACAATCACTCAGGATATCCTAAGCTATACTCAGTCAGGTTAAGAATTGTGATTTTTATTTTTTTTTTTTTTTAATGGAGTTTAATGATCACTAAAAAGTTCTGCAAGCATAGGAAAATGGCAGTAGGCTGTAGCTACAGTGTCATCTTAAAAAGTAATGACTCGAGCAGAATCTAATACACTTAGGCAGTGTCACTCACGACGCGCCTAAGTGCCAAATCCCAGCCTGTCATGTACAAGCTCTCAGCTATGTCAGCGTGCACCCATTTGACGTGCCACAGCCCGTACGTGGGTTAATCCACAGTATGGGACACTGTACGACTGCTATCTGTGACAGCACGTACGGCAGGAAGCTACGCCGATACAGCCTGTGTTTGAAAGCACAGCTCTGTCACAGCAGTGTCTGAACTCAGCTGTGGGGTGGACAGGGCTCACTATCAGCCCTCGAGTCGGCTGCGTACAGAATAAAATCTACCTTCTCAGCATGCTTGACTTCGTCGGGATTCTGCTCTGCGTCCTCCTCTACTTCTTCATACTGTCCGTTATTGAGAACCCACGCAGCTGTCCTTTCCACTGGTGACATTGTGGCAGAGTCCACAGGCGACTGAACCTGGAGCAGAGATACCTGTAAGTATTTTTCAGAGAAACCACATACAAATCAGCTCTAAAATCCAATTTATTTAGAGCAGAAAAAGAACCATAAACCTGTCTATCTCAAAGGATTTCCAAAACCTCTCGTGCAGAGATACTTCATCCTCCCTTGACTTTGCACCCACAGAACTTAGTCGAGTCCCTCTGAAACCAATGCACTTGAGAAATTTTCCTTCCTCTCTAAGTGAGCTGCTCTCTGGAAAGTTCTTGTTTCCAAATCCCATTCGCATCCACCTTCCCCCTTTGTCACATCTTCAGTAAGACTCTCAACCTCTGATTTCTCCCACAAAGAAAACAGAGCAACAAAGCTTCACTTGCAGCCTGTTCAGGTAAGACAGGTTGGATTTTTTTGAGTACCGAGGAGCTGAACTTGGGAGCAGCTTCCTCAGCCAGGCTGCAGACAGGCTTTGCAATGGAGGATGGGGCCGCGTGGTCTGGGTACGAGGCAGCACAGCATAACGTTATCACTGTAGTGCCTGTCGGATCTAGATTGTCTGCTGTAGCACATACACCCAGAGAGGGCTGTGAAAGGCAGGCACGGCCAGCCGCGCTTACTAGAGAACTGTAAAGCATCATCAGAGGCTGTCCTCCTCAAGGGAATCTGAAAAGGAAGCCAAGAAAAGAAACAAGAAACTCTGCCCAGCTGGGGAAAATATGGCTTGCTACAAATTCCAAGCAATTTTCATGGACAAAGACAAGTTTATAAGCATGGGAATTAGCATAATTACCCCTGAAAGACCAACACTGTCTTAACTTTTTGAGAAATGCGAAAGATCAGTTTCCTCCCCCTCCAACTGTAGCTTCTTTTTGTGCTCCAGCAGCTCTTCAGCTGGCTGCCTCTTTTAGCACTGCACCAAAGCGAAATGTGCTCCATGGCAGGGGGATTCTGAAGTCTCCGTTTCAGCGAGGAGCTCTTTACGGGAGATAACAGCTTCTCTACGTGAGTCAGGTGAGGGATCATGTCAACCTCCATTCCTGTTTCTCTCGTTTATGGGAACTGGGCTGGTGAGTGCTGCATACATCCCACAGCAGTTCTGGCCGGAGGATCTGCCTGCAACAGCTCAGCTGTTCTGAGCAGCCACGAAGACTCCAGCACTGGAAGAAGCCTCAGCAAGGATGGGTAAAAAGGCAAAGGAAAGGAGTAGGAATTAGGCAAAAATCCATGGATTTATGCAGAGGCCTTTTCGCTAGCAAGAAGTCTTCCCAGCAGAAAGGCCAACAGCCCCTTTCAAGTGCAGAGTGACAGCTTGGCAAAGCTCCTTAGTTTGATTTTTTTGATGATGTTTGCTGTGAGGCAGCCATGACAAGGGAGACTATGAACTGTGTGTGGCTCTGCCACCAACAGGCTCTTCTCGGAGGTAAATACTTTGGGTCTAGGAATTGCTGAAGAAATTAGGAACAGCTATGGATAGACAGTGTCACCATTCATTGGAGTTATGGAGGACTAAGATAGCAGAAGGTGCACAATAAACTACATCACCAGCCTCGTAACAGACTGCTGGTCAGCAGCAAACCTTGCCAAACAGCCTTGCAAACTGTAGGACAGAATATTTTCAGCAGCCAAACTCAGAAAGCCTACAAAGACCAAGCATTTCACATGCTAATGGGTTATGAGTTATACTCCAATAAAGGGGAAAAAAGAAAAAGCCTGCTAGGAACATGTATTAATTCCCCTCTTTGCCTCTCTTCCAGAGGAACACACTGACATTTCTGTTCCCACCTACCTACTAAATGGAAATGGAAGGCAAAAACTGACCTCTCCCAGCAAACAAAGGGCCTAGCTCTATATTCAGAAACAATTGGGACTTGTAGAGAACAGAGTCTAATAATTATAACGCCCACAAAGCATGCCTAGAAAGAACATGCCCAGAAAGAACATGCCCAACTTCTCTTTTCTCTTCTTCTTTTAAAAATAAGAACAGAATTCCACAACACGATTTGCAATTAAAAGGATGCAACGGAATTTGCCTCAAAAGCATTTCGGCCCCTTGATTTGGCACACTCCAAGACATTTCTCAAGGGTGTGGGGAAGGCAAGAACAAATTGATTTCTCTGAATAAAGTAGGAGCAAGTACTCTAAGGGATCCAGTGAAAACAATTAGTATGGAAAGCAGAGTGGAAAAATAAGTAGATGCACATCACCTATAAGAGAGGGGAAGGAGACTGCCCTGAAGCCAGACATAGCTGCAGGCAGCTCTGAAGCTGAATGTAAAAAGTAACGGGAGAAGAGGGAAGTCCCAGACAGTCACTTTGATGCTAAAGAAGCAAAGGGAACTGCTTTGCTCGGGGGTAGTTGGGTAATCAGCAATTTAAGATGAGGAGAGCCAGGGGTCTGCAAACAGCTAACTGAATGTGTCTTGTAAGTACGCAAAGGGCAGAAGGCACCTGTGTAAGGTGTACACACAAAGACTGGAGACACAACACCTGTACTTTCTCCTCCTTATCCTAACACCTTCTTTGCGTATTTGTGTAGGCACTTCCCGTAACAAGCTCTGAGGAAAGGCAATGGTTCCCCATGGACTGTCACTAGGACACTGTGCAGAAGCACGCAATAAAACTCATCAGATCATACAATACGGGTTCACACTGGACGCCCGAGAACTGCAAAGGGAGTTTGTCCTTCAAATTTATCCTTGTTACTGGCCTAAAGACGTCCTACCCCCCTCCGCACTAGGCTTAGTTTTATTCAATACACTTTATGTATCAACCCCTCCATGCCCAAATGTAAAACACACAAACATATGCACTTCAAATAGCATGCAATTACTCTTTTTGGTATTACTGACTTGGCATAACAGCCTTTGCTTTGTGATTCAGTGTTTCTGATCCCCTTGTACTTTAACGAACTCAAAGTATCAAAGAAGTTTTGAAGCCCTGATTGCTCCTGCGTTCCCAGGCATCATCCGGAGTTTCCTCCTTTCCACTGTAACATTCAGTGGTTTGCCAAGAAGGCTACACCAACCGGGATACCAGTCAAACCTTTGGCAGAGCAGGAGCTCATCTTACAAGCCTAAAGCCTTCTCCCTGCATAACCACGTCTTCACCAGCACCTTTGCCAACAGGGCCGTGGCAGCAAGGAGGATCATAACCTCCTGCTCCTTGCAGACGTAGCTTCACTGGCAGCACAGTGCAGTCTCAACCTCAGGGCTGCAACTTTCTGGAGTGACAGTTCTCGCTCGTGCCTGTGTGCAGAGCAGCATCCTTCCTAGAAGGTCTGGTGGAAAGCACAGCTCCAAAAATTTCCTTCTGTACTAGGTAAGGTAAATCAAACATGACCATGTTTACCCTCACCATGACCACAGAAGAAAACACTTAACCCCAAGAAATAGCGCAGGTGTTGCCTTCAAGAGCTTCACTCTGCCCAGCTGGTAAGACCGTATGCGCCAATACGACATTTCTAAAAACAACCACCTTCCCTCTGACCTGGAGATTGAGACATTTTCTACTTTCACTGTAGTGCCAAGCATTTAAATACTCATTTTCTCTTTAACATTAAACTAATTTAGGAAAAGATTTTCATACACAGCAAATCACAAGTAGATTTTTTTTTTTTGGTAAGGAAAAGGAATGTTGGCTTTTTGACAGGAAAATCCTGATTTACAGTCACCTATGAACAACTGATAAAGTGGATTAGGAGTTGGTATGTATAAGCATTCCTTTCCAGCAAGTGTTTGCATTATTCATAGTTTGGGATGATGTCGTAGTTCAGTATTTATTTGGGGACCAGCAACAGATTGTTGCACCATGGTGAAATAGAGATTTCTCCACACTTAAGACAATGGTACTTATTTATATGCTGGCAGCAAGATACTTTATCTTTGTTTATTTCTCCGTTTTTAGGTAGCTATGCTTTTAAATTAGCACCACAGGGCAAAAGCAGTCTCACGTGGCAATCTTAACAACGATCTGGAACAAAGCTGCTTCTATTTTTTCATTCAGGGAAATTTTCAAGTTTTGTTTGTTTCAGCAGGCTTGCTGCTACCTTAGTAAATGGAAACAATTTTTTTTTATTTAGTACAAAAGCATTCAAAAATAATAGGTAAGTTATGTTTGCCAAGCTTGTAAGGGTAACAAGCACGACTATTCCTTACACTTGCTACCAGCCACTTGCTTAAGCGCCAGTACTCTTGATTCAACTCAATTCAACTTAAAGGTCAAAAAGCTTTGAAGGCCAAGGCAGCAGCAATCAGCTAAACATCAAAGCAGAGGGCGCCTGGAAAACTGCTTTCCTTACCTGCTGTGTTTGTTGCCTCTGAATTGCCCTCACCTTTGGGACAGGGCTCTCTCTAGAGGACGAGGACTGCTGCCGGGACCGGCTCCCATTCTGAATGGGTTCAGTCACCATGGCCCCCGACACTCCGGACATGCTGCCCGTGCTCCGCAAGGAAGCGCTGTGCGGCAAGGACTGTGGTGCTTTGGCCCTGGCACCCAGCCCAACTTGGTCCATTTTGCGGATCTGGGCTTGGCTGCTGCTGTTCTGGCGGGGCAGCGCGATGGGGACATGCTTGTCTGGGACCGTGTGGCGCCGGGAGAAGTCCTCGCTCTGTGTGCTGCGCTTGGTGAAGTCCTCCATGCTGCTGTTGCTAGGTCCGCTAAGTTTGAAGTCTTCGCTGTTGCTTCGGCTCTGGGAGCTGGCAGTGCTCAGGTTCTCCAGGCTGGAGTCCACAGAGGCCTTCGGCATTGGCGGGGTTGGGTTGTTGAGATGGTAAACCGGGTTCTGGAACGACAGCGGCTGGAGGCTGCCCTGTTGGTTCAAAGCTGGGTGCAGAGGCCTTCTCACCTGGGGAGCGCTCTGGGGTGTGCTCTGAGCTTCCCACAGCTGTTTGATGTTGGCCACCTGTGTGATAGAGAGCTGGCTTCCGGCCAAGCGCAAAGGCACATCGTGCATAACAGAAGCATGGTCACTGTGAACCGTGTGAGGATCCTGGAGGTCCATGAGAGAGATGCTACGTCCATTGGGCAAGATGCTTTCCCTTTCATCCTTATCCGAGTAAGTCATGCTCTGGGTGGATGCTTGCTGAACCAACAGTAAGGTCTTGCCCCTAAAGTATCCGTCTACATTTTCCTGGGTTGGAGATTTCAGCTTATGCAAGTCACTGTGGAGTGGAAAAGATTTTGGTTAATTTTTAAACAGCCAAAACCCTGAGAGATCTGTCCCAGAGAAGTTTTTCTACCTCATTTAACCTCCCCCTCAACTTAGAGCTTCAAGGAACCAGATTTCCTTTCATGAGCTCTTTGTGTTCAAGTCAGAACACACTCTTCCTTAATTACCACTTATCTTTGAGAATTATGTTTGATTCAAGAAGTGCTTCATCTTTATTTTTTCACAGGTGAAATGCAAACCATTCCCGCCAAATCCTCCCCTCTTAGACACCTCTGTCTCCAGCAAGACTTGAGAGAAGTTGAGGTCCCATTTAACCCTTTGCCAGCATGACGTATCGTGGTTGTCTCAAAATTCAACAGGAGTTGTATGAAGGCTTCTGTAGATCTAGATGTAAGATCAGAGGGCAGACACTTCCACCTGACAGAATTGGCCCTCATACCTGACAGAAACTACCAAGAGACCACAGCATCCCAGCTCTTTGGCAGTTCTGCCACGTACCAGTTTTTGCTTCCAATTCACAGCTACTGCAGTGTGAGAAAGGCTGCACTAGGCAGAGGAGGGACTGTTTTTGCTATTCCACTGGTGGCAAGTTCCACCTACCGCCCAGTTTTCTCATTAGCAGTAAACAAGCAGCCTGGTCGCCAGAAGGAAGCATTATGGCTGACCACGCATCTGGTCACTCAGACTGGCAGTAAATTGCAAAATTGTTTCTTAGCAGTAAAAGTCATTGACTTCCAGAGACGTGTTTGAGTCCTGGGTAAGTCAAAAACTTTAGGTCTCAAGTGGCACCTTGTGCACCCTCTCACTGGGACTGTGTATTCCCCAGGACAGAGGCCCAAACTCGCCGCTCCTGCAGCCGGCCCGGGCAGATGGTTCAGGTGATGAAGCACTCAACTCTTCACAGGTTTAACTGCCCCCTTATCCCACATCTTCCCTTCAGCTCTGGCTGTTACGTACCCATCAGTGGGGTCCTCAAATATCTTCTGAAGCCCTGAGGAGAGACTGCCACTGACGTTTGGACTAGAGCTGTGATCAGTGAAACGCCTCAGCTGCTGCTGTATCGGCGTAGGGTTGGTCATTGATTTGGTGATATCAGCAAGAATACGAGGAAGAGGTCCCAGTTTTGCCACGGTCGCCTGTAGGAAGGAATTTTCACCCTAATTGGACAACAAGCACCGCGACATCCGCCAGTTTTTTTGATAACGATGCACAGAGGCGGAGGGGTGGAGGTGGAAGGAAGGAGGGTGGGTGGTTGTGTGCGGGTGTGCCAGGACCGTAATGCAGTGTTACGGAGCAGCGTAACCACGGCGACGAGATGGATGGAGGAGACGAAACGGGGTGCAGCAGACATTGAGGAAAGAAAAGGAAATAGAAAAGAAATTAGGATTGACCCCCAAAAATAAAAATCATGCTCAATAAAACAAAACTATTGCCATTCCAATGCAAAACTATCATGCAAAGCAAACTAAGTCCAGGGTGGGTGAGGTCAAAGTGGAAACTATGGTATCTACTCATTAAAGGGCATTCAAAGACTACAGATTCAGCTAGTGGGGGGAACTTTCCAGGCAAAGGGTGTCATGTGGTGAAGGAAATGCATGCCAACAGACAAGGGGATGCGGCATTCAGGGGGATCATGAGAGAATTGCAAGGGTTGAGGGAGATGGAGAAGGGAGGGTTTCCATTTCACAAGCCTTTGCTTTTGGCATCCTAAACCGATGCCGTCTTCTGTAGCACCCTGTTATCAAAAATTAAGGCGTTCTTCCCTACCTAAAAGTGAAAAATAACTGCACGAAAACATCATAGGTCCTCATCTCAACATTATCACATCAGCCTGGGATTAAAAGCATAGCTTCTGTTCAATTATATGTTAGCTCAGTGTTGGCCAGGCCTAGGGTAAGAGCAGCTGAGCTTCCAGCAAGGAAGGCTGCTCATTCGGGCTCTTTATCTTTCTCTCCCCTTTGGGTCACTGCTGATTTTATCATCTACAGGGCATCTTCAGCCTCTTGGGACTGCAGGAAGAAGGTGAAAGTGCCAGACGTTTACAAGAAAGTAAAACTTGGCTTAAAAAGATGATGGTCTTTTCAAAGATATCCTTATTTTTCCTGTGAGCAGGGTATTCAGTCAGTTTGGCTCTAGAGAAAGGTCTCTCTACAGACGCTGCACTACTTCTCTGTCTATTAAAATCTCTGAGGTGACTTCTCTCATAATTTTGCAGTCATTATCTACAGTAATGCAGTACTGCAGTGTAACTTTACCCCTTAATTCTCTTTTTAGCAAACCGCTATACCAGCTCCCAGGGGCCTGTTAGGATAGATCCACGCATCTAACCTACAGGAAGGGCAAAGCAGATCCGCTTCGATGGTTTATCCAGGTTTGGCTCCTCCCTTTCCTCACTGCCCAAGACATTTACGACCCTTGCATTAGAGAGCAGCTCACAGTAACTAACAGCAAGTCCAAAGACCCATTTGCTGTTCTGAATACTGGAGCTGGGCTGATGCCGGACCAGCTGGAGGGAGACAGCAGTGTTGCCTGCACTGCTGGGTTTTCCCCAATTTATAGAAATGGAGGATCTGGTCTTTCCAGTGCTCACTTTGCCTGTTTTCCTGTGGCTGCTGAACCATCTTTATAGCTGACTTTGCTTCCTGTGACATTTTGAATGTACACTGTGTGCATGTATGAGGGAAATGGAAAAACAAGACCATAAATTGTTATCAAACTATGATTAACTAAGATTAATACACATTGCCTTTTTGAGTCAAGGATGTTGCAATTTACTCTGAGGCAACAAGCTCAGTTCTTTGTTTTCTGTTTCAAATAATGTACTGTAAGAAAATAGATATCTAACAAATAACTATTTTGGCAAACCTTAGTGCAATAAAAGTATTAAAAGTGCATTGCAATTCACCTCAACTCTCCAGTTTCAAAAGGAAGAATAATATAAATGGAATATGGACATAATAATGCACCTCTAAAATGTGAAATATGGAACAGTTCCAAGCACTGGCAAAAAAAATTATGACTCACAGCTCAGCTTTTCTGGGTCTTATCAACTAACTACCTTTGCTGTCAAGATGTTAATGATTTTGGATCCTGCAAAACCACATAGCTAAGGAAGAGTAAACTACTGTCTTTTCTCCTCCTACAGGTAAATGGAAGCAATGCTTATTGTTGGCGATGTCTATTGCGATCACCAGAACAGAATCTGGATGACGCATTTGGCCCCAGCACAACACACAGCAGTAGGCATCTTCCCTTTCTTACAGAATAAAACTGAGAGTGGAACCGGGTTTTTACATGACATCCTCTTGTATACTAAAAACTAATCCAAAGACTGCAGAAATGAGAACATCCCAGCAGGCTTTGGATCAGGTCTCTAATGAGAACAGTTCTGCCTAGCCAACACATTACTGCATCAGCCTGGGCAGGGCAGGGCCTGGTGTGCAGCAAAGCATCTCCATTAGCATCTGAAAGGGCACTGCAACATTTTATTTTTCTGTCCAAACACCCTCCTTTTTTTTTTCCCAGCTCACTTATGAGAAAGGACTGGCTACTCAGGGAATTCCAGGTCTACTTTTAAGTGCTGCCCTCTCCACCACCAAACACCCAACCTTACTTAAGGCTCTGCAGAGTGTTTGCACTGCTGCTGAAGCCCAACCACTTCACACGCCCTGCTTTAGGCCCCGATCTGAAATCACGGAAAGAACAATTGTGAAATACCACTATCAAACATTCCTCTTAAAAGCTTTTGAACAAGTTCTCCCCAAAGTAGGCTTCAGCTGCTCCCTTGATGTTTCCTAGTGTTTACTGTTGCTACGACACAATCGCCGGATTCACCCTCCCAGGCCTCCAGCCTGCTTTACCTTATCAAGTTGGGACACAACCTCCCACAAGAGGGAATGCAAAACTGAGAGCTCTCTGCCTAGGTCGATGTAGCCCTCAAATCCAGGCATGTTTGAGATGGTATCTGGATTAGATATCTCCAGGAGAAAACGCTTCATTCCTCCCCACTCATGTTCCAGAAAGTCGTTCATGAAGGCCATATACTCTTCCTTATTACCAAACCTGCAAGGAAGGGGAGGGCGGGAAACCCAGTCAATAACATCCACACAAAATACAGAGTACAAGTGCTTACAGACAATTACTTAAATGCTTAACTTTAGACCTGCCTTTCTAATGATCTGGTCTGTGAGAAAAAAAAAATAGACAATTTAAAAGATTCACTGCTTTCTTGGACTTACTTAAATACCAGTAATTCACTGTTCATATCATGATCAATGGCTCAACAGATCTCTTCCCCCTTCCTCCCATGGACACCCTTCCTCTTCTCCCCTTCTCTGCATCCCCTCCCCTGTAAGAGACACACCATGCCCTTTGTATTATTTAGCTGGGAATTCTGGAGAAAGAAAAGAGGAAAATCATGATTCTTGGTGGGAACTGGCTTTTTTCTTTTGAAATAGCACACACACTGACATGCTAATAGACAGCTCTTCTTGGTTTTATACTGTGTCCCCTCTACTGAATTCAACACAGCCCAAATCTGCATGTGAAAAGGAGAATTTATGTAGCTCAATGCTGAGGTGTCTCAAGAGGAACAGCGCTCACATATAAGTGAGAAGTTTCCTCCTTTTGTAAAGCTGGCTTCAGTTTGACAGAGAATCAGCTGCCTGCAGACATGACAACCAAGCAGGGCTCTCCTTGCTCCATAGTAACCCGCAGTGACTTGCACCCCTAGAGGCACAGATTTCTGTTCTATTGCCACCACCTACTTAGCAAAATTGGCGAGATTCTGAATGACTTTAGCAATAAGTGTGAGAGTGCGCGATGTCCGGTCGTCAGGATACTCCTGCATGAGGCTAAAGAGGCTGGGGGACATGATAGCGGGGCACAGGAAGCGGAGGAAGAGGGAGGCACTGATCAGGCGTTCACTGATGTCCTGCTTGCCCCTGCTCAGGCACTGCTGCTTCCAAGATGCAAATACCTCCTTCAGTTCACGAGGGAACACACTGAAAAAGAAGAAATCAGGAAATAAAATTGCATGGACAATGAGATGCAACAAGTTGAACAGGTGACCAATCACCTGAAATAATTATCTGTAAGAAAACATCATTGGCTTTTTTTCTTTTCCCCCCTCTTTTCTCTCTCTAGGCTAGGAAACGTCATTAGGTCTCTATTCTTAGATCCCCATTTAATCTGGTGATACTTAAGTAGTCTTTAAAGCGTCCCTTCTTCATATATGTTAAGTGAACCCATTTTCAGGCACACTGATTTGCAAGCTAAGAACTACTTATCCATCGCTAACCTGGAGCAAACAGGGCATTAGAATATTAAAAACAAACTGAACCACACTGAACTCATCTCCGTAACTGAAATTTTTATTTTGCTTGTTAAGCTCTCTCAGTATTTTGCACGTGCTTTATCCTGAAGCAGAAAGGCCCTTCTTCTTTCACTACTGCTCAGAAACAGATTAACAGAAATCTCTCTGCCCACGTTTCCTCCCTGTGATTTCCTGTTCAATTCTACAGATCTAAAGGGTTTTCTACATCAAAACTTGCAGCTTTTAATTCCAAGTTCAAGCTAAACTGTTATCCTCTCTCTTTATTCCCTCCTCATTCAGTCCCAGCTCAGTGTGTGTTCCCTTGGCAGAGTATTTCAGCAGAAGCTCCTGTCAGGTACAGTGTGTGGGACTGGAACCCCTCAATCTGGGCACAAGTTCCACCTGCAATATGGTGTCACACGTAGGAAGGTAGCGAAGAAAGGAAATGAAGGCAGTCTCAGAAGACAGATGGGTCTATGCTAGTTCCCTGTACAACTGCTGTTTTCTCATCTTCCGAGGAGGAACGGGCACCCTCTAAGCAAATGACCTGACAGGGGAGAAGGGGAGGGGAGATGCCTCACCAGTAAGAATTGATAATCTTGCAGAAGGCCAGCTCACAACACATTTTCAGGTTGCTCTGATGATCAGTTAATTCACTGGACGAACATTTGCTGGGATCCACTTCACAGTTTTCATCTGACTCATACAAAGCCTTGATAAACTCCCCTGGACAAAGGGAAGAGGATGACAAACCAGGGTAGTCACATGAAAAGCCTCCTTGACATACCTTTAAATCCTGCTTATGTCTTTCCTTAGCAACTGCCTCTTCTGCTCCCTGTGTCTGCAATACAGCAATACAGCCTCCAGACACCAGATGTTGGGGACACAACTCCTCCCAGCCCGTTCAGGACAGAGCGCTTGCCGTACCAGATCAGACGGCTGGTGCTCTGACGCTTCAGCCTCCCATGCCCTCGCTGCTCCCAAATATAGGTGAAGTAACCGGATGGCTTTGCTCAGAAACCCTGCAGACACTTCATTTATAGCCTAAAGAACAGGATTTCACTTGGTATTCAAATTGTATTATCAACTATAAAATTATTCACAGTCTTAGAAATGAAGCTGTGCTATTTGTCTTCATAATTTTCCCAGGAAATGCACTTGACAATGCTATTTATTTTTATTATTTCTAAATTTACTATTTTTTTAAATTTCAAAAAGTGTCACCTTGCTCTTGAATAAGAGTAATATTCGAGTGCTAGCTAGATACTGCTAATTTTCTCAACCTCTTTTATCAATACCTTACAACATTTTTATAGCCTGCATCTTCCAAAATCCATCGCATTTCTGCCATCCTTCTTTTACAGTATCACAGCAGAAACTGGAGACTTACAAAACCAGATGAAGTTTTCCTTCTTTGACGTATTGGAATGAACTACTTACTAGTTTTCCTCCTCTATGTATCCTAGCACACCAAGTGATTTTTAAACTGTTGTTGTTCACTAGGAAAAACTCTTGATTTATTCATTTAATGACTGAATGTCTTTTAAGTTCATCTCCTCAGATGATCTTGCTGGCTCCGAGCTAATGCCACAAGGCTTGTTTGTGCAAAAAGGTTTTGGTTTTTTGTCTTCGTTTCATAAAAACCCTTAAACACCTCCCAACTCCCCTCCCTGAATCTCATGTCAGCAGTGTTCTTGCAAGCAAAGCAAGCAGCATGTTTTCTTAAGTTTGTTTTGTTTTTTTGTTTTTTTTGTTGGGGTCCAAAAAATTTCTGCTGAGGGCATCTAGATCACTTACTTGCAATATTCTCGGCATCACTTCTGTTGGGCCAATTCTGTTTTAACTGTTGTTTACTGAATATTTTTTTTTCCTTAAACACATTTGAAACTTTGTCGTCCACAAGGCTTTGCCTTATACATTAAGATGCTCTTACAGATGTATGACATAGCTAACACCAAGCAGAATGTTGTTAATCCTTTCAAAGAACATGGTATCTGAGCAAAATGGCATTTAAAACCTGACAAAGAATTAGACGGCTGTATTGTCATAAGCAATCCTGCCCTGAGCTACAGACAAGCTGGATAACCTTCGGGGGATTTTCCATCTCTCATGTCTATGATTTACAACCTTACCACTCAGCACCAATGCTCTAAATGATGTATTAGAAGTCACTAGTTTTCAAATATTTTTATGTAATTACTGCACATTAAGGGCTTGCAGTCAAATGTAATATACTGGTCCCACAGCTGATCATTCCGTCTGCGGAAAAGCACAGTACAAAGTAACGTGCTGCTCATTTCTCCATACCAGGGAAGAGCCTAGCACAGTGACTTGTGCTCAGTGGTTCCACCCATGAGAATCAGACTGCCAGAACAGGCTCACTTCAGAAACGGCCAAAATGCATATAATCACAGACCTGGCTGTACTGACCCTTGGAGCACTAATTTAGCCAACTATCTCCTTGATGACTTGCCAACGTCTGGGATGGCTGAGGACAAGCAAGACTGCTGGGAAAGAAAGCTGATGTGCCTTTTGAAATGTTTTTTTTGTGAAAGGATGTGGTGTGAGACTTGGCTTTGGCCTGAGCTTTTTTCTCTTGTATCAATTTCCAAATCTTTCTTTATCCAAGAAACATCAGGGGGATGGGTGGCTCATTGTGCAGCTGTGGATAACAAGGATTGTTTTGAGTTAGTAAAAGCTAACTGTAGTGAGGCTGTGAGTTTCTTCTGAAGACACCATGCACGCTTTTGGTCCTCTTTATTGCAATATTAGTTGCTTGGACAGTAATTCCCAAGGCAGTGGCTTATGACTAGAGCAGAACCTTTAGGTAGAGAGGGGACAATAACACAGGTATTCGAATCCATCCTGGCATGTAACCACGGACATTAAGACCCCGCGGGACGAAGGGAGTAGGACATCACAGGTTGGCTAGGCAGTTTTAATGAGGTGGAGAATAAAGAGCACTTTGGATGAACACAGGCAAGAGGCTCCCTAGACAGTCTGCATCTCGATCTCCTGCCCTGTGCTGCTCAGTGGCCCTGCAGCCCCACTCCCTCCAGCCATGTTTGTCTAAGGATTTTTGTTGGGGAAGGTATCAGTTTAAAAGGTTACCATGAATGTTTATGAATTAGTTGCCTCGTGGCAAAGGTATGGGCTGAGCAAGTCCAAGGGTCACTCTGGAACCTGACAGCATTACCAGTAGTTGCAGCTGAAGCGTCTGGAAATGAGTTTTCTTGTACTACCTGCGCTAGGGTGGGCATCTCACACCTAGTATTTGTTAACACCATAGCTAACATTTGCTGTTAACTACAAGGGCAAGTGAAAGAGGCTGACTGGAGACGCCCCAGCAATACACACTTGTGGATGAGAACTTTGGTTGTCAACCCCATACCCCTGAGTACATCTAACCCCTAGGTGGTGGCACTTCAGCCTAAAGTGAGTGCAGGAGCTTCTTTAGCATAAAAGGAGATTAGTGAAATACATGCTTCACGTTCATAACCCTTTCTGAAATCTCCACCTCACTGTATTGCACATGATACCAGATTCACTCCTGCCACCACGACACAAGGTATCAGTCTCAATTGCTGCTGTTAAACTTTGTGTCAAAAACCCTTTTTAAAGTCTGTTCGTACATCAGATGGAACAACCACTGTTCCCCATAAATCAATTTCAGTATTATACCTCTTCATGACAGCGAGAGACACAAAAGAAGGTTACCCAGAAAAACAGAATGTGGTGCTACAACTTTCAGAGGGATTCAGCTACATCAAATCAAGGTTGCTTTTCCTTGGGTGCTAGTCCTGCAGGCACCAAAGAGCATCTTTCTCCATGTGGAGGAAGGGCATCAAGAGCAGAGAGCATGTGTTCGGCTACCTGGATACTAGAAACCTGGGCTGAGGGCAGTTCCTTCCCATCCCACATTCCTAGACCCACGAGGCTTCAGTCATGTTGCAGACAGTTCAGGATCAGCCCTTGCAATGCAAACAGGTGACAGACAGGCACTTTCTTACCTAGTGCATCGTGAAGATACTTCTGCCCTACCAGCTTTAGGTATTCCTCAATAGCTTTGGTAGCAAGTGTGTTCTCCCTGAAGATCAAGACATCATGTTCCCCACAACGATCTACCTCAGACATCACCAAATCCGTCAAGAAGTCCTGAAGAGAAAGGTCAAACGGCAAGAAGTTATTATAACCAGACTCAGTCATGCCAGGCTAACTGTAGAAACCAACAAGGAAGGATAACACCAAAATAATTGCCCAGACTGGGACAAGGGGTGCAGATGCTACATGTAGTATGGGCCAAGGAAATAGCTAGGGCTCCTGTTGGGTTTATTCTATTTATAAATGTTATAGATCACAAATTATAAAGGGAAAAGCAAAAGTCTCTCAAAGATAACCTTTACGGCCAAGCTTGTGTGTCAGTTTAGAACCTTAACAGAAATCCTCATCAGTTTGTTCATCAATGAGTTTGTCTGCTGAAACAAACTGTGATATTATAGTTATCCTTATCTTTTCATAATGAGTATTATATAGAAACTTGGATTTAAAAATTCAAGATGGATTTAGGTACAAGTTCTTACAACTTGGTGAAATTTAAATAAGAAGAATGGCTTATATCAGTTAAATTCACAAACCAAAAGTGGTTCAGGATTTGGGAAAAAAAATATAACATACTTGCTGTGGATCTATATGGCCTAATTTAAACTATATTCAAATGCCCAGGCAGGAACTACCAGCAAATCTTGATACAGTGAACAACCTCTTGATACAGGGTCTAATTCTATAATAATACTTATTTCCTGAAGTGATAAATTTACGTGAGTCAAGGACACTCAGCATCTCACAAGAAATACTCGGTATTTCACAAGATCCAATTTCAGCCACTGCAAAGTTGTCCAGGAGAGGAAGCATCTCTCTCTCTTTTTTTTTTTTTTAATTTTTTTTTAAAAACTGTTCCAAAAAAAGAACGCCCCAAAACCAAAACACCACTCTGAGTTAGGGCTCAGTGATAACTGTGACTTGCTGGTTCTGCTGCTCCAAATCCAGCATCCTCCTAACAGTTCAGAGCATGCTGCAGTACGGTTTCATAACCCCATTAACTACAGAAGCCATAATGCACTGCTAGCATGCGAGTGTAAAATATGCAGAACAAATTATGTGTGATAAATATAGATCAAAAATACATTTAGTACTCTTGGTTTGCAATACATTATTGCTGTTACTTTTCAGCAAAATCTCAGAGAATTATTTTCACCTGGCGCAAACTGGGAACATGCAGCTGCATCACCACCAGCATGGTGTGACCTGGAAACGAACCCTCTTTGCAGCTTTAGGTTATGGCAGCCTAAGATGCTCAATGCTTCCAGTAAACAGAGGTTCAAACCTTCAGACACTAGGAAGGCAAAGTTATAACACTAATTTATCTACCTGTTGCAGCTAGCACTGCAGGAATCCAGAGCCTGCTTTCCAGCAATTTCAACACGGCCCTACAGGAACTATCCCAGCTACCAGCTTCTCTTGATCAGACAAAGAACTTGGTAAGGAACGAGTTCCTGTCACACACTGTCACAGAGCACCGGCCTTTCCGAGACGTTTGTCAAGGGGAGAACAGCAGAGAGTGGCATATGATTATGCAAACATAAAAGGATCTTTTTGGAGCAGTTCAATTAGGCTGTCCCTTGGGTGTTGCTTACGGCCATCTTTCCCCATCTCTAAACCTCTAACTTGTGTTTGGTCATGCTTAACTTGCTTTAGCTGGCATTACTGGAAGAAGCTGCCTACAGCTTGGTACTACTCACACACCCACTTGGCAGGCAGCATCCAGAGAAATCAATGCTTGTTAGTGCTTTTCAGAATTTCCCGAGACCTACAGGACATTCTCCCACAACCTATTTGAAGAAATCAAGGCTCCAACTGTTGCCTCACAGAGAACCATCAGTGTGCACCCAGAAGCCCTAATAACGTCCTTGGGGCAGGTGGGATCACCATTAACCAAGTATAGATTCTCCAAATGGCTGTTCAAACGCTCACCAGATCGATGTTAGCATTGATTAGCTGACTTAGCACTGAATCAACAACAGCATCCATTTATAGAAGTCATTCTCTGGTTTACTAGCCTCTTGCTTACTTCTGTCTAATCCTGTATCATGATTTTAGAAACACAGAAAAGGTTCCTGGACACTCAAGTGCAGGCCCTACCTTTTCAGACTAACATGAAGTTATATAGTCCTCCTATTTATACTTTATACACAGCATCTTTCATCTTTGTACCAACTCTTAATCACTGTTGGTGTTGTGCCTATCTACATGCCTTCCTGGTCGATGCACCCGCCCAAGTCTTTTCAAATCATTTTGAGACCATTTTCTCAGCCTTACCCTATCAGGCACCATCTGCTGCTCCTCACGGTCATGCTAGCCCAGGCTTCCCAGTTTCCAGCTGAAAAGATGTCACCTATCAGCAGCGAGAGGGAGTCACTTTGATAGGAACAGCCTGTTCTTACCTTAGCTCTCCCAGTGCTCTGAAGAATGTGCACCAGAGCACAAGCCATCTCTTCCTTATTCCTTACGCTGATCACAGGTTCCAGCACAGAGCACAGCATGGTGTAGTTGCTGGTAACAAACTCTGCAAACTCTTTGTATTGCTCCATGGGCAAGATGGTGATGGTCTGGTAACGGGACTTTATCCGAATGGAAGGTCCCCCTGCTTTCCCTTTGTTGGGTGTAGGCGTGCTGACTGGGTACCATTTTTCCACAAACTGGCGACCGGTTACACTGGCCATAGGAATGTTGACCAGGCCTACGTAATTGTTCTTGTCCTTTTTCTTCTTCTTCTCCACATCCTTGTAGATGTGCACTGTGATACTGTGAAGAGGTGGGAGACCGTAGAACTCAAAGTGCTCTCCCCAGAAAATGTTGTCCGCTTTTGTTTTGCTGGTGGTGCGGGCAAAGAGAGTGTCATCAAGGCACAGCTCACAGAAGTATTTCTTCTTAGGGGCCAGGTCCTTCGCCTCAATGATCCAGAGACGGAGCACATTTTCAGCTCGACGGCAGTTGTCCTGTGCAGAAGAAAGAACTCAGCTTTGATTCACTATTCCTAAAAATGGAATATTTTGTCTTCTAAAGCAGCAGCCAAGGGCTGCCTTTTGTGTTCAAGGTAGAGACAGAGATAGAATTCAGAATCAGATTCTCTGATTTTCAGAACCTCTAGAAAACTGGACATTCTCTAAACTAGACAGCAAAGGCCTGTCTTTTGTATGTCAAAGGTGGGGACTAGAATATTTTCCTTCTCAAAAAGCTGTATTTGAAATGCTTTAGAAAACACTCTGCACAGGAGCCACTCAACAGCTTTGAGACTGGCACAGCACGCTGCAGTGTTTACTCTTGTGAATAATTCCAAGAGCCCTGCTAGCCTGCCCCTCAAAGGTGGTATGCCAGCTATGGAGGTGACTTACCAGATATTTACTGGCTGATGAATAACTTGATTTCCCTTCTCACTTTGGCTGAAGTTCGTTTTGTGGGGTTTTTTTGCAAACTGTGCCCTCACAGTAAGCCATGAAACCTATGAAACTAAGTTCCATCCTTCTGAGGTGCATGGTATCAGCAATCCAGTCTGAAACAGGCTCTAGGGCCAGAATCAGGAAGCATGCCAACCAGGAAGCGTGCCGATCTGTATTTATTCATTAAAGGTTTGACCTACTGCACTCACTAGAACAGTACACAACAGCAGCTTTCGATACACTGATGAGCAGACTTGTCCTCAGACTAAATTAATTGAGTACGCATCTGTGGGAAGCCCTGGTACACTGGACCAGAATCCAATCATACCACCTCCATTCCCCCGGTAATCTTATTTCCGCAGTTTCTGGTACCTTATTTGGCTGCACTGTTCTGCGTAGGTTCTCCATCCACTTGTCCCTCTCTGCTGCAGAGGAACAACTGAAGCATTTACTGCCACTGGAGTAGGTTACCTGGAACATATACAAGACAGGCTGAGTTCAGGCAAGCCTAACAGACATGTCAGAGGCTGCAAAAAGCAAGAAAGAAAATAAGCAATGCTTGAGCAACAAAGTAAATATGAAAAAGGCAGGAAAACAATACGGGAGCCTAGAAGGCAGAGAAGTTAAAAGGCTCAGAAAATGTAGAGGAAAAAAAAACGTCAGTTCAAATTAATATAAAACTAAAGAAACATATGAGGAATACCAGAGCCTCCTCTTAAAGACTTTAAACAAGGCTTTAATCAACCAGTTAATTTATTTTTTTTTTTTTAAAAAAAAACCACTTGTTGATTGATCCATAGCTATTAAATTCTTGCAGTTTTCCCCATTAAGTTGCAAAGGCAGATGACTTGGTTACTAACAGTCTAAAGACAGAACTAACAATGTATTACTATGTGGAAAACACACTGGAAATGGTGTCTTCAGTAAATATAAAGTATTTCCAAGGGTCCATATATATAGCAACAGTCTAAAACAAACCGAAGGAGTTGTCCTCTGATCTGGCCCTGACACTCGATGCCATAGACAACTCTGCTTTCGCATGGGAGGGAACCACCTTGGTGTCTTTCCCTTTTACACAGCCTTAGAAGCTTCATTTACTCTTTCCATTCATTTGTGCACGCAATTAAAAAGCATTTTGAGGCAACATCCTCAGAGCTAAGCTGTTGGCAGTTTTTCTCACTCAACTCCCCAAACCTAAGCAAGCTGGAAAGTGCTTCCAAGCAGAAGAATGAGACTGAAGCAAACAGGAACGGTTCCTGGATACATCCCGAGGGAGATGGGCCTGATATGCTGGTTTTCTGCCAGAGCAGTTTTCCAGGTTATAAACAGATCTTTGTTCTGGATTTTAGACACATCTGACTACTCCTGCTGAAGACAGACTGTCACATGCTCCTGCCACGACACAATACGATGGCCTTAAGACACTCCAAACAGTACACACGAATATGCTGTTGGTGCTGCGAGGTGAGGACCGTGCTCACACCAACAGCCTGTTTCTGAAGCAAAGCTAGGAGCCACGTGGTGCTGCGCTGAAACAGCAAGAGGATCTCTGCATCCCGCTCCATGGTGCAACAGACATGTCCGCAGTTACTTTAACAATCAGCAAACGAGCAGAGTTAATGGAAGGATGCTCTGACTGGAAATCATGTTTCTTAGTTATAGTATATTTTCCAAATTTAATTTTAGGTGAATTTGGAGAGGACGAATACACAGCTTATGAACAATAGTATGTTTAAGCCATACATGCAAACTATAAATGCTTAGATATTTATCAAATTAAAGAGATTTTTCAGTTAGAAGGCACAGTAACTGGAAAAGATTTCTCTCCACTGAGCGATTGATGCCATTAGCCTCAAGGACTTCAAAATTGCATGCTGCTTAGACAGCCCCCACCCAAACCTCAGCATAGCAGTGGCTGCTGATCTGTTCTCCAATTACAAAGTCACAGAACAGCGTACTGCAAGGGCTCAGACTGACTGAAAGCATATAATCGGCTGCGTGTTTGGAGAGCGTTCTTTACCTCAAAGCAGAAGTCTTGTCCAAGGATACTGCTGTGAAGTGGTTTGACAAAGACTTTTTCTTCTGACCCAAGATCCAGGGCCTCCACGGCGCTGCCTGGGCTCAGTAAAGACTCATGGGAACGGGACTCTTTCAGCTTTGGCAACCCACGTGACCTGTAGGAGAACAAGGGGGAAAGGAAACATTATTTTTCTCACAATTACCAAAAGAGTTGGCAAAGTCCCAGAGAAAGCTGCAACTTGGTGTTTATTCAGAACAACTTCTACAATTAGTCTGTAAACCTTATGAAAATAATATTAGGCCAGTAATCCCAGACTTCTAAGAAAATATCCACCTACACAAGCCCAGGAAGTCTGTTCCCACTGACCTAGAAATCGTAGGTGCTGAGCCATCAGCAAAAGAACAGCAAAACAAAAAGTTCAGAACTTAACTGCTGAAATTTAAAGAAACCCCACAGATAGGTATGGATGTGTTACTGCAAATATTTACTGCTATCTAGATTACTAGATAAATTTTGTGTATTAACAGCAAAAAGCACACCAATCTCTAAATCTCTAAACCAATGGAGAATGATAGCTACTCCCATTAGAGCAGACAGTCCCCCTGCAATACACTTGATTTTTCTTACCATACAAAGTCTTTACACTAACATCAACTACGCAAATTGTTTCCCACTTCACAATGCTCAACTCAGTTACCTACATTCAAATTTTGCATTTTCTTCTTCAGCTGCTTCCTCCAGTTTTAATGGCTTCCAATTTCTTTGATACCTCCATTCTCTTTTAACTCCCCCTCAGTACCACATACTGCTTGCTTCTCTTTTTCAGTTGACTGTCCCGTAAATCTCTGAGCTCTACCAGAGCTGGCATCTCCCAAATTCACAGTACCTTTTTATCAAGGCAATCTTCTCGTTGTCCCCCTCAGTTCTCAAATACTTTCCAAAGACATATCCCTCCCTCCAGTATGCTGTAGCTTTTTACAGCCAACAGCAACGTTACAAAATGTGCTCTAACACCTCCTTTATTCTCCCAGTTCAATTTAATGTGACATTTGTGTGTAGGAGGGAGTTCTATTGTCAAACATCACTGTAAAACATGCTCAATGTATAGGTGACAGTGGCTTCACCTGTGCTCCTCCTAACTCCAAGCTGACACCTGGACTATAAGCTTCTGTAATAAAGTCATATGATACTTTAAGCACAACTAGCATTTCTACTTCAAAGGACAAACACGATGTGCAAGCACACATATCTTATTTTTACTCTAGCTAGAACTAAGTCAAAGCCTTTACAAATGACCAACAAGGAGGAAGAGCGCTGAGTCCCAGCTTAGCAGAAGAAGAGCTGTTTACCTGGCAGGTCTAGATTTTGTTACGATATCAAAGCCCATGCTGTCCCTATGCCTGTTCTGTGATCCATGAAAGTGTGTCCACAAAAGTGGTTGCACATCCAGCAAGTGCGACTGAGCACAAAGAACGGATGTGAAAGTAGAAAGGCATCTGCTGTCTACACATTATGCAGAAAAAAGCAATGCTCTGAAATGATGCTCTCTCACCTGTGTTTGTCACAGTTGTTACAGTATTTCTTCTTTTATTCAAGTCCCAGTATCAACGTTCAGTATCAAATGGAAAATGTTTTAAAAAAAAAAAGTATTTATGGAGGAGTGAAAAGCACCTCTACCTCTAACAGCTTCCTTAATTTTGAAAAACAAGTAGTTTTTATATACTTCACTCACATATCATATATACATATACATATACATATACATATATATATATATATATATAAAAATCCTCATATTTTGTAACCATAGCAAGATCAAAGTCCTCCTACCCTTGAGCAATCCTACGGGGAAACAGAAAGGAAAAAAAAAAAAACCAAACCAAACATTTGGAAAAGGTGTCTTCCGTACTTCTAAAGCTGCTTAACAAAAACCTGGGTATCACAAAGGGTATGTGTAAAGCAACAAGCAGAGTTCATCTGACTGCTCTTTTGTACACAACGAAACGCCGAAGGTATTCTAGTCGATTCATGTACGATAAGATTTATTAAACAGTAAGGGAGAACTTTGTTCCCATTTAATATATTGAATGATCTAAGCACAGGCAGCAAAAACCTTTCATCAGAGGGATATTACAAAGACACTGATTTCAAATGCAAAACAGCAGCACTGGTACAAATGTGTTGGCTGCACTGTGCCTGCTTTGTTATAACAGGTTACAGCAGCAGCTGCACCAACGCAAACCTAAAACCTCAGCCATGTATAATTGAACACTTGCTGCAGTTAAGGTAGGGCAAGTCTAAAATAAACACCACAATACACCACTTTAATATCATCTCTGCAAAATCCTCTCTAATTTCTCCTTTCCAGAAAGGACTGCTGAGGTCACTTGGCTTCTGTCCCTATCCCAAACTCTCAGCAATTCCAGTCCTAACAAAGTACTTCAGTGCATGATGCAGGGGAGCTGGCTGCAAGCCTGCAGCCAACTCCCGCCTTAGCTTCTCGTCCGAGAAGGAAGGCATGGAGTGGTCACAAAGAGAGGGAAGAGGAAGGAAAGAAAATTAATTACCAAATAAAGGAGAAAGAAAAAGAGATTTTACAAATCCCAGTTAAGCGAAGGCTGCACTTGGAATAAGACAAATCAAGCACACCTACATGAAACAATTGTATAGCCACTTAGCAGTGCATCCCCAAATCATAGCGGTGCCACATGTCATGGCCCTTCCTTTCAAACTTCGTGCTCTGGGCTACATCTCAGACAATAAATCCTGCTGGGAGAGAAAGAAAATCCAGGAGGAGTTCTTCCTCAAGCCATAGGTTACAAATTTCAGACGAGCATCATGCTGGGCAGATATGCTGGGGCAAGAAGAAAAGTCACACCGGCAAAGAAATCTCTCTCCCTGTTTGCTGTGCTCCCACCCGGTCCCACGGGTGACATGAAGAGGCTCCCGGGTGCACGTTGCCATGGTGTGGCCTTCTGTAAGGAGATTAGGAGGGGCCGGCAGCCGGGAGAGGCAGCAGGCACAGGGAGGCTGCTCGGCAGGCATGGCAAAGGTGACCTCTCCAGAAAAAAAAGTACCACCTCCTCTTCCTTTCCTACAATGAGTTTAACAAGACCCAGACAGTTAATGACAGCAGGAGAGACTAGGGCATCTTCCAAGCCTTTGGGGACAGGGTGAGGGCAAAGGCAGGTACACACGGCAATCGTACTCCGTGCCTCCACATCCCGTCCTGCAAGTTAAATCTTTTAGTAGCATCTATTCTGCTACGTTGCTCTTCTGAAGAGTTCGCTTTGAACGTTTTGTTTTGTTTCAGATCAGCTGGAGCACGGTTAGTTTTGTTGACTAAGGGTCCTGGGGCAGAGGAATGTCTAGCTGTTTGAGCAATCCCTTGAAGTTACCATATTTAAAACAGCTCAATAAACTGATTAAGTGGCTTAGAATTGGCACTTTATCTTCCATAAACACCGCAGCAATGTCGTAAAGTTGTTGGCTAGATGCAACCGCATGCATTTACAAACACAAGTACATGCATTTGTAAGCGTCACGGTATACATTTCATCTATTGATAGATCTGCAAAGTAAATCATTGACTTGTGCCTAAATCAGCAGCCTCTCAATCAATATAGGCAATAATTATACAGAAATAATAGTTCTCTGCTGCTTTAAAGCCTCATCCGATATTCTGAAGCTGTAAGTAACAATGAAAGAAAATTGCTTGCTGGCTTCCCTTTTGCACTAACTTATTTCCTAGCGTCCAGCAAAGGGGCTGGATTAACAGGGTCTCTCCTGTATTGGGTAGGAAGCTACTGGTAATATAAGTATTGCTTAGAGTCTCTGTTAAAGAGAGAGATAATCCCAGAGAAGCAGATTACTGTAAACAGGAAGATCGCACATGCAAAAGGTGGGGGAAGGGTTGTTTGTACAAATCTGTTTCTGTTAAACAGCTCCATTAACAACGCCAATCCTGTTTGAATTACAATAAACCTCCGATGATCAACTTCTGTCCTGCTGCCTTTTCTATCTATTACTGCACACAACAAAAAGATTGCAAAGGAATGACACATGAGTTCAGAGCCAATAGTTACCAACGGCATCAAACAATTCTTACTTATGTATTCTCCATAATTTTTTTTCCAATAGGAAAAGCAGATGGCGGAGGAGCACGTTAGGGAACATTTTCAACTTCTCACCGCTTTTCATACGCTTTGGAGTACTGGTCTTCAGAGCTGCATCATTTCTTTCTAAATCAGAGCCCAGCCAATGCCCCAAACCACTGATCTGGCAGCAGCATGCAACTGCTGCTGAAAAAGATTTCGTCAACAACACCATCTTGCTGGCCCAACCCCAGGCTGACCCTCTCTCCTCGCACACCATAATACAGTAATTTTCCACTACAGGAACGTCTTGGTTGTAAGCCGGGAACTAGAAACCTCTGGCTTTCTGTGGCCATCCATGGCCACACAGCAGCCTATTAGACAACTTCTATTATATTCTACTGTCTATAAGGCATGTAAGATAAAGGGTTAAAATCCTAATTGCTCTGGTTATGAGGCTCTCCTGCTGATTTTGACCTATTTAAAAGCCAACCTACAAAGCACAAAACACTTTCAATTACTGAGCTTACCAGGGAGAGCACTATATTGCTTGGAAAACAAGCCCTGGACATCAATAATCCAAAAGATAAGAAAATAAATGTATAGAAATGAACAACCAAGGAACAGAATCCCATAATCTGTTTCCTTTACCAAACTGGTGTGAAGGCAAAGAATTCTGAAAAGAGTTTTTTGTTCAGCCCAAGCACCCGGCTAAAGCCATGTCTCCACTGGTCTTACGCGAAACTGTACGCCTGCATGCTTCAAATAATTCCAGCACAATACCCGTGTGTTTGGAGACACTCCCCGAGACCAGAAAGTTGAATTCAATACTTAGCCACTCGCAAAGTCACAGGAGAGAGCTTGGACTGTAACGCAGAGAACTTTCTGCTCAGCGCTGCTATTCGAAATCCCAGCCCTGCTGAACTGGACCCTAGCGTCGGCAGCATCATCGGCAGTACAGGTGCGCTCTGCCGGTGCTGCAGCATCAGGTTTGCCGGTGCAAGCGTTCATTTTGTAGGCACCACACCCCGCTTCGTTTTCCAACTGCCAATTAGCAGAACATCCTATTACTTGGTCAACAATTCTACAAGTCTAACCAGTTTCATTATTAATATTTTTTTTTAAAAAATCAGAAACTTAGGGTAAGTTATTTAGATGCAAGTGCTACTCAGTTGCAATTAAACACTGGCTTTTTCTGAGCATACTGCTTTAGCCTTCCATTGAGATTCTGGTCTTCTCTTGCAAGGCCCTACCCAAAGCCTCATTGTTTGAATCCTGGATTTGCAAAGCCCTTCCCTGCCTGCCTGCTCTTCCTACAGATCACAGCTTGTCTAACAGACACCTCATACAGTGCAGCCAAACAACCTGCTGGATTTCACAGTGGTAGCGTTCTCCTCGCTCTACCGTAACCACAGTGTCTGCTATTAACGTTTCAAATTCTTCTGTTTAGCTGGACCAGAGATGCTTAACCGATGCAGTTTCATTTCACTGCTAAGTGATTTATAGGCGAATGCTATGTAGAGGAGCCCGGGGTTTGAAGAAAAGCATCAGCCATTAAGAAGTGTTTTTATTAAGGGGTCAAGTGAGCTTGCAGGTGGGACAGAGCAGTCTAGCACCATGGTGAAGCTTTGTGACAACAGGATTGAGTGATCTTGTTCATTTTTCACTGAAAAACAAACAACTGCACCAGGACTGAAAAAACTGGCTGAAAGAAATATGTTCACCAAAACAGGAGCGAGACGTCTCTCTGGAAACAAACCACTCCTCCCCGTTCCCCATACTCCAGTATGCAGATAGAAGCAGATACGCTGAATGAATACAAGCTCTGAGTGAGTCAAGCCTTAATAACGCATTGTGTAACATAGATTTTTATCCTTAGGTCTAAATCAGGATAAAAATCACCCACCTTCTTTTGAAAACTAGCATTAAATTAAAATAAACGAATACAAAAACCACAGCAAGATTTGCTCCTATTATGTATATAATCTGTGCTATTTTCATACTGTAAAAAAACCAAGAGGGAGGAGAGAGAACTTACCGAAAGTAGAAAAAGCTGTCATTTGAGCAGCGATACCGTTTCACCATGAACCCCAGAGCCATGGCTACCCACTTCCCTGCAACTTGCCCGAGCCCATTCTGAGCAAGCACAGCACGGATCCTGCGCGCGTCTACGACTATCTGATAATGCCATAAAATGACTTTTAGTAAAGCAGGAGGATTCCCACGTGGCAGTAAATCCCAACAGGGCAAAACCCTCCCAGCTGTCTGCAGAGCTTTATTGCCGTCGCTGAGACCATATGCAGCCAGTCTCAGCCATCTTTTCTCCCTCACCATAAACAAAACTGAGGCAAGAACTGTTGGTCCACTTCAAAATACTCTCAAATTCCTGGCTGCAAACTGAAAATATTAATTTGGTCTCTCCTTTCAAATGTGATTTTCCTTAGTTCTTTTGTCATGCCTTTTTACATGTTTTATGTATTACTGTAATTGAGAAAATGTTAAGAGACAAATGTGTGGGTTGAAGAGCTCAAAGAATGCAGTGGGAAACAGGCTAGAAAAGCTGTGAAAGATGATACGGTAACATGGTGCCAGATAGCTCCATGGTGAGAGCTGTACAGTCTACACATCTGAAGAGCCTCATTCACATCTGGCATGGGTCACAACGGAGGAGAATCTAAGTCTTCTCACGTCAGTGCCTTGTAAAGACAAAACACGAGTTTTCAAGTACAACAGACCACCCAGCAAACAACCTGAACCCAGAGTAATAGAAGTGATGTGAATTACAGACTGGTCAGTAGATTTCCGCTGAAACAGGAAATCTGATTACAAAAAAATCTGCAACTTATCTCCATCACTCCTTCCTACAGCATTCCTGAATCCTTTCTATTTTAAATAAACCCTGAACAGACAGCATCCATCCTCTGTCACCATCCGGCATAGCATGGAGGATCCCAAATCCCAAATCCTGATTTGCACTAGGGTAACTAATCTTCCTTTCTCTAGAATTGTGCAAATATTTATCTATAAACATCTCTTGTTTCTTAACAGGACCCAAACACCTCAAAAGCATGAGAAAGCAACATGACAGCAGCCTCTATTTCCTTCTATTTCTTACAGAGTTTTAATTTATAAAGCTATATAATACTTTCTTTGAAGGCAGGGCTCTTCTATTTGTCAGAGCAAGAAAAGGTAGATGCTATCAGTCAACCTGGCCCTGAAAACCTGTATAACACCATGACATCACCTGTTTAAAATGGGAAAGGGCTGACTCACTGGGGTAAGACAGGAAAGTTCTTACAGCAACAGATCGAGACTCATACAAAAAGCAGGGAGAGCAGCAGGTGAAAGAATGGCAATTCCCTCTCATGAATTAAGAGTCAGCTGCTATGTGTTATTTTCTTTCAAGCAGAAACAGTTGTTGCTGATTTGTCCCGTCAGAAAAAAAATCCCAAACAACAGCATAATTCTAAACATAAATCAATCTTTTTAGCCTTCTCTTTCCTCCAGCCCATCTCCTCTCAGTATACTAATCTGTTCCTCATCGTCAGTGCTTCATTCCCACATGATTTCCAAGTTGTTTTTCCTGCTATTGTACCCACCGACTGCATTTTTCAGGCACCCTTAGACATAGGAACTTACGGGAAGGAAGGGAGAAATTATTGGCAAGTTTCACTTTACAGCGGAACAGAATTTCCTTTTTTGTTTTATTTATAAGATACCATTAGAAAAGTAATACTCTAACCATAAACTTTCAAAGCTGGTATATTCAATTGGTGCACTCTCTGATTGCACCACAAATGCAAAGAACTCCATTAAACCTTCAGTCTTTCCAGCAAAAGGTAACTACAAGGTTGAGTACTGCTGTTATGCTTTCTTTCCGAAAAGAACTTATCAGCAATTTGTGACCCTCACCTGCAGCACAAGGCTTCAAACAGAGCTTGCTTTTGAACAGCAGTACTCATTTGTGCAAAGATTTATCTCCAAATAAAGTTAACCTCAGCTTGCCTTGCACAGAGCCTGGCTACTCTCAAATTATCTCCCTTGCCTCCAAACTGTGCCCCCTCTTCACTTCAGCACGTGTACCTCTCTGAAAGGAGGAAGATTACACAGACTGATATCAAAAATGCTTCGTTCCATTAGTAGCAAATGATCATATCGAATCGCCAAAACCCCAAAACACTGTCCCATCTCCTGCCCTGCAGATGCAAGGTGCATTGCTATAAGGCTAGTGCAGAAGGCCAAAGGAGAAGCGTGACTGGATGGAAAGTAAAAAGCAACCACCGGTTTGTCCCTGTGTAACATCCCGCACATCACCGGCTTTCCAGGGCTCTGTCCCTCAACCCTCTGTGTGGACTCTGCCATGGGAACTTCTCAGTTCATTTGCTCCTGGATCTCCTTTTTTAAATCCATGCCAAGGAGATGTAAGGGGACTGACAGAACAGACCATGCCATCATCACATGCAATAGATTTTATGCTTTGCAAGCCAGCAGAGAAAATCCATGTTTCATTTAAGTCTGGTTGACAATTTGTGCCCACGCTGTCAGGGAGTAGAGGGGAATCCAGTTTTAAAGAGAAGGCGGCTTTGCTGTATATAATATCATGTCTTAAATCAAAGTTGTAGGGATTAATTATAGCTAAATTTATTGCTTTCCCAGAATGACAGCATTTCCCTTACACTGCAAAAGGAAGTATCATCAGTCCACATTCAGCATGAGTACCAAGTTAGGAAAAGACAAACATTATTTACGCCAAAGAGATTTTTGCATTAAAAAACTTCAAGCAAAGCTGGTTACAAACAATGTTAAAAAGAACAGGTACTTTATCACACGGTGGCATTATTTAACATGCTTACGCTCACTGAGTTGCTTTTTATAGCCACGTTGTAACTTCCTGAAAATAGGGATTTATAACAAAACTTGATACAAAACAGACCAGGTGGACATTACCATGACTACAGGAGCAACATCATCCGCATCGTGAGTCACATTTGGTAAGCTGCAGTCTTTGTGCAACTGCTGAAGTTAACAAGCCCTCTAACATCCGAAGCCCTGCTATCTCCATGATTTTATGGTACTGCCTTTCAGATGGAGAAGATAGCACCATTGATTGAAGCAGCACAGCATGACAGATAGAACTAATGAATTCAACTTGGCTAAAGCAGAATGGAAAAATGCACTAAACAAAGTAAAAACCACAGAAGCCTGCCGTGGCCTTAAGTACAGGGCAACCTGTTTTTCACTCAATCTAGTTCTCCTGCTGGGCTACTGTGGAATGTAACACAGAGTAATGTTTAATAAAAACAAGCAAGAGACTTTACAAATAGTTACAAGAAACTGTGTGAGAGCTTTTGCTTGCCTCATGTGCAACCCATTCCCAGAATGAATTGCTAGCCACAAACGAAACAGGCAAGAATACACCAAATGGAGCATTAAGATGGTGAGAAGTTACTGAGCTTTCCAGTTTTCTGAAAAACAGACCGTCTGTTCATTGTAGTAACACTGCAGTAACGATACAAGTGCCTGATATTAGCAAGGATTCTTAATGTGCCTGCACTGTACTGCCTGTCTCTGGGCTTTGCCAGTGCTAGCTGAACCGATCTGCTCGCACCAACACAACTCCTCATGCTGGCCACTGCACTGATCTCTGGATAAATATTGCATGCATCAAGGTAAGTTTCTCTAAAGCTGATCAATGCAATGGTTTTGCTTATTTGATGCAGAAAAAGGTCTTTGAGTCCATATGGTTAACCTGAACTTTTCATCAGCTCTTAAGAGTAGTAAAAGTTTTCAGTCCTGTGTCAGCAGTACATTGTATACTAAATAAATCCTACCATACTAGAGTCAGTCCAAAACCCCGCCCATCTGCCAGTTTAACAATAAATCCCCCTCCTTTCTCTTATTCTGTGAGCGCATACGCATACTGCATGTATATTTTGTGCAGTGCCTCTGGATGAGAAGAGATTGTTTTGGGAGATGCATTGAACCTTACCTGTCATCAGCATTGCGGAGAGATGGGAGACGGAAACTTGTGTTCCTGTCCAGTTTTGACTGACTCTTTGTCCTCTTGATGGATCCTTTCAGACGTTTACTGAAGAAGCCCTAAAATGAGAAGTTGCAGAAGTGAAACAGAGAAATGATGCCGGTAATAAATCAATCAGTGCGCTGTCACCGAGTCCAAACTGAGCAGTGATTCCCGCTGACAACGATGACAAAACGTGGCGTACTGGGATTCCTCTGAGCAGGAAGAAAGGCAGGCCTGGATGGTCAATGACAGTTTCAGTATGTGATAGCTTCAAATTCCAGTCATTAGCACTACTCACATTACAGGTACACTTCAATTAATTCCAACTATTATACAAGAGATGCCAAATCCCACAATTATCATTTGATAAGGAGTAGTCTTAGATTAGATACCTGTATTTGCTCCTAGCTCCCATTTACACACCATGTTTTTAATTCTTGGTCAGATTAAGAACATAGGATGTCTTTTACTATGAGCTTCTATTGCACTCACAGTTGCATCCAGGTTTTCCTTTTAAATTTAGATATAGCAGGAAAGTCTTACAATAATTTGTCATTTCAATAGTCTCACTAGCCAGAATTTAAAACGTCAAAAGATTTCACACACTTCACACAGCTGCCACAATGGGAAAAGTTTGGCTCCATCATCTTTGTAATTCCCCTCTCCATTGCAGTAGGCTGCCTTGTATCTCCCCTTCGCCTTTTCCTTCCAGACAAACAAGCCCTCAGCCTCTCCTCATAGTTCCCTTCTTTCAGATACCATCAAGAGCTCCTGCTGTATTATCAGTAGTGTAACACGAGTACATCTGACCACTGATACACAAAGGGGTGTGTGCATCTCTACGTGTGGGGAAATCACAGAAATATTTCAACACCTGCACATTTGATTTGCTCCTACAGCCTTTTAAATTACTTTGAGCTTAATACGCATTTTAAATAAACCATTTTGTGTCAAAATATTTCCAGGCCTTGCAGACATACATGCACATACGTTCTTTGGCATGATCAAAGCAAATACAGAGGTTCTTCATCCAACAGGATTAAGCAATGTCTCACCGGTCGAATCTGTGCTGTTCCTTCACCAAACAGCTGCACAAAGCCACCGTACCCTGTGCACTGCTGTCGGGAGATTTCACCAGACACAAGTGAGGGAAATCACGTTCATTAAGAATATTATAGACTGGTTATAGGTTGATAGAATTTGCTCAAAGTGAATGTTTTGATGTGGACTGAACCTGCAGGTCTGCAGCCTTACTTTAGTAAAGGTCTAGTGACAATCATCGTCAGCCAGGGCTAGCTCTCTCTCCCATAATCTGTGTTTTGCTAGCATGGAAGTCGAGTACAGCAGATTTTGAACACATTCACAAGGCAAGCCTCCACAAGCTGCATTTGGGACAGGTGACAGATGTTGCCCACAGCTGCCTCCTGTAATACAGAAATCAGCAAACTGGAGACAAACAAGGTCTCTTGTTCTTTCCTGCACAGAACACTGACAAAGCAAGAGTGTTTTATTGGCTCCAGGTGACTCAGCCAGCCTGAAGTATGTGACTTTTTAATCTCTCAGGCTCATAAAAATTAGGCCATCACAACAAGAGATGACTTTATCTGTAATCTTTTAGTCTGAAAAGTCTCACATCTCTTTCACCTCTTCAGGAAGAAAATATTCAAAGGAAAGGGCTATTACCCTCTTCTCATCAGTAGATGGATGCCAGGTTAATTGCTGGAAAAGAGGTTGCTTCCAAACAGCAAAGCCTGTATTTGGTCATGTTCAAAACATATGCTGCAAGCATCTCTAAACCAATTTTCCAGTCTCACATTTGCCTTTATCTTCCTATACACTCAGTGCTCCTTTTGAAACAAAATGTATCCTCTTCCCTTTAAATAAGCACACCTTCACCCCACCTGTACCTTTCCTCATTCCATTATTCTCGTTCCCTTTACATTGAGTTTGTCCCTCTTATTCGATACAATTCACTCCTCGAAATAGCACAATTCCCCTGTCCATACACACTGGGACGTGGGTTCTCTCAAGTGTAAAAAAAAAAATAAATCCCACCAAATCCACAGTTCCTCAGGCCCACATTCATGACATCTTCAACAAATACAGCAAAATGGCCTGTCCCCTCTCTCCCATTGAGATTTGGATGGTGATGCATTACTGAAAGCCAATCCATAGCTGACACTGGCTGCAGGATCTTTCCAGTATATGCAGATCATCCTCTCCCAAATACTTGTGTAGGAAACAACCTGCTCACATGCACCAGAGCCGGACACGTGCCCATCCACAGGCAGCACAGAGAAACTGGGATGCCCTTGGGATGGTGCTGCAGGGGACGAGGGAAGAGGAAATCTGTTTTCTGCATCTGAAGGCAGTGCTACATTTAAGGTTGCCCTTCAATATCTGAGGGTTGCCAGCCAGCAGGCTCCTCAGGGGTAAAAGCTGCTATATTCTCCTGAAATAGGAAATAAAGTGGAAAAGGCCTGATATCTAGATACTGAAAAAAAACCCTCACAAATCTACATAGCGTGCTGAGTGAAAAGGTCAAAAGGGAAGAAGTGTTTTTATCTATGCCACTCAAACTCTATCCATGTTTCTGCACTTTTCTTGGTCCCGGTATTGAAAAAGTGCCTTTGAAAAAACCCTGTAATCAATAGATGTTCTTGGGCTTCTCTTGGGGCCGCTGCTGGAATTCAAGTAGAGGATGTATAGCCCTTTCAAAGGCACTTTCCTATATTCTGACCTCTCAGCATAAAAGGTAACAAGCCGAACTACAGGGATTCAAATCTGGTGGACTCTGGCTTCATTCCAGTACCTCTCAGGCTACTCAAATTGCAAACATGAAATAACATAGTTTTCTCCCCTTAAGGGCAAATAAGACAAAGCTGAACCAATCTAGCAGAAGTTGAAAAGTATTTCTATTAAATAATTCCAAATCTCACTCAGAGAGGGACCATGAATATTCATTTCTGTGTGCATGCACAATTTTAAATTGGCATTACTTTAACATTAGTGAAACATGTTCTCGGTTTAATTGAACATAATCTATTCCCTAATGAAATAAATATGCTATCTGCGGTTGAATAAGGCTATCCACAGTTGACTATAAAAAAAAAGAAAAAATTAGAATAAGAACACAGGGATAAAAATTAGTCAGACAAAGAGTGTACTTATTGGTCATTCTCAAAAAACTTGCAAACATTTGCAGTATTTACTCTCTGCACCTTGCTGGCAGTTCCTGCAGGGCCAGTGCTCACAGATGGACAACCTGGGAGCAGCATGAAAAATTCACACGTGCCAGAACTGAGTAGAGCATTTTGACTTCAATTTGCCAAAGGAAATGTTTTTAAGTACTGAATGCAGATATAAAAAAAACGTAGTGATGAAAAAGAAACTATTTGCAACAATACCATCTAACGGAAAGTTTTATTTCCTTTTCCGTTTATAGAGAAGAAATCCCTGCCAATGCTAATGACTGTAGCTTGTACCATTAAAAAGACAAAACCACCCTTACTTCCTTTCTTATTGTCTAAGCATTTCTCTTAAATACTTATTTCAACACAAAATAGATTGGTGTTTGGTTCTTATACCTAAATATAATGAAGTGTCTGAGCTTTAAGAACCACCACAGAACATTTTTTAAAACAGTGGGAATTCTACTGCTTAAACAAACACCCTCAGACAAAAAGATGTAAACTTATTACCCAAACTGCCAGAAATCATGAGATTATGTTCTTCATTAAAAAGTACAAAATATTTGGTAGAATAAATTAGGTAGGATGCTAGCAATTTGAAGAGATCAGCACCATGTAAACACAGTATTTTAAGAGGAGTCTAGTGAGAGAATAACTGCAGAATTGCGCCTTAATCTCTCAAGAGACAGATTTGATGGCCCACACATAATGAGACAAAGCTCCGTACAAACTCCCCTCAGAACCACAGGTTTAGGGGAACAGGGATAGAAGAGAGAGAGTGGGAGGGCACAAGCACGCATTCAAGCAGGCACGTGGAATAGGTTCAGTGCAGGTTCATCACCTTAGTCAAATGCATCAAACACTGGGGTAAGAAATCCCACTGATACAACATTGAAAAATAATTCAATCCCACTGAGAATTCTACTCATCTCATTTGGAAGTTAAACTCCTCATCTCTTTCACTCTGCCAAGAAGAAATTGCCACAGCAGAAGTGATAAATTCAGCAGGCTTTGGTGCCTTCCCTCCATAGCTGCCCAGGGAAGGAACAGAAACTCTGACCCCCAGATATTCTAAACTCAGGAATGGCTGTTGTTCAGGGCAGCTTTGGCTTCAGGAAATGCTCAGTCCGTGCCAACGGACTTAATCTCAGCCTGCCTGTCTGTCCTTAATCTCAGCAGAGCAGCACATGAACTGCCCAACAAATTCAAAGGCAGCCCAAGTATCAACTACTCAACTCTTTGACTTCTGCTCCCTGTAGACGCACTGATTCTTCACTTTGGAGAGAACAGCCCATGCATAATAAATAATGATTGTCTTTGTTGTTTTGAAAGTGAAAGGTTAATTCAGCCATGAACTAATACAACCATATATAACTATAACACAAATTATCCATCCATAAAATGCAATGGTATTAGTGGTACGTTTCAAAGCACAAAAGCCAGAATAAAATAGGCAAAAATAAAGTTTAATCTTCTATACAGTGCTGTGGTTTGCAGCACTGTTACCTACATTAGGTGTTGCTGGGGACAAACACATTGCCTTTTGGAGGCTTGCAACGCATCTTGAACATATTCTCGATGAGGAGCACTAATGCATTATTAATAACAGCAGGTGGGTATCATCATTTACAGAGCGCTGAGACTTGTTCTCTCTGAGGGGAAGGACTGGATGGGCACAGAGATAACACTCAAGTGACTCTGGACGACAGCAGAAATGCCTCCCAACTGCCGCACGCTGTTAGTATATGAAGCATGTTATTTAAGCAGCTATCAAGAAATAAAAAAAAACCTGTAGCCAAGTGAAAATGCTCTCAGGTGCCAGCAACATTGCAAAGCTACGGGAAGCAAAGGAGCACGGGAAGACAGCTGGGTCGTAAAATGGAAAGATACAACTAGCAGGATATTCCAGGGATCAGGAGCAAAGATGTTGAAGTCTACTGTCCCCTGTAGAACAACAAAAATGCCTCAATATTACTAGCAAGGAGGTGAAGAAGTTTGCTTACGAGGCCGGTAACACTTGCTATTAACGTATTAGCAGTGACTGCCTTTGAAAAGGCTCCCAGCCACTCAGACAGGAGGAAAGCAGATGAAAACAACTGTGCATACACCTCGGTGGTAATATAAAGAACGAGACAGTGACTTAAAACAGTCAAATTCCACCATCAACTCAACCAAAAAGCCTGGCACCATGTCACTGAAGAGGTGTTTTTTGCACACAGGCAGAGAAAAATAAAAATCATGTTTGAATGTATAAACAAAGGATAAAGCACAATAAAAGTAAAGTGGTATTATGTAAATCTGCCTTAGCTTTCACACTAATGCACCACTCTCTTCTGATCTTCTCATCTCAGCAAGAAAACTAGAACAAAACTGAACTCCAGAAGTATAAACTGATTACAGGCAGACAAGAGGGGGATTTCCAAATGATATGTTTTAAAGACTAACTATTTATTTTGGAAACAAAAGCAAGGAGGGATTATAGATGTATAAAACAAATAGAATGGAAATTAACTAAGCTCCTCATGCACCCTGTTACATAAGAAAACCAAGGGACAATTTAACATGAGAGGCTGCACATTTAACTGATTGTCAGGAGACCTTTTCTAATGCTATCTATAAATCAGCACGGAGAATTCTCTACCACAAGATATTATACAGACAAATTTTTTCAGCAAGATTAAAAAAGGATTATGTGTTTATATAAGGAAGAATAACATATGTAGCTGCATTAGTCAGGTTTAAAAATAACAAGAGTGAGCAATTATCATGCTTCAGGACACAAGCTGATCAACAGGAAGGATCAGGAAGATATTTTTCCCCTGATGGGACAGCACTGCAGATTTGGCCAGATAACAATTTCAGCTTCCCAATGAAAAATTGTCTGCTGCCACAGGAGGGATGCAGAATAGGATGAATAAGTTTAAGAACAGTAATAAGAAAACCAAGATGATGGAGAGGATACCACAACAGGGATACATTGATAATACATCTATTAACAAAATGTATCATAAGATTGCATGTACACTGTGTGAGATGCAGTCAAAAGAACTAAAGGAATTAAATTTCCAAGTCACTGGGAACCATGCTTAAAAATTCATGAAGAAACAAGAGCTACCAGATAGCTGGGGAGAGCCACATGAGCTTTTCAGATCCCAGTTCAGCAAGGTGTTTAGCATGGACATGACTGGGAGCAGAGCCTTGCTGCCTTCGTGGGAGCTGTCCACACTGGGCACTAGCATGAGAGAAGAGCATCCTTAAGAGCCTGTATCCAAGAATTAAGGAATAAAGGTCAGAAGTCTGTGCTAGAGAACAACAAAACAATGGTGATAAACAACGAATATTATAAGAAACGGGTCACCTGAGTCTATCAGAATCTTTAATCAAACATCAGTTAGCGGCTGCAGCCAGTGAAGTATGGGAAGAAGTGATGGCTTCCAGCCTACCTCACCATGATTCAAGCAGCTGCGTTTTTGCCTTTCCCTCACGTCAGGAAAGAGGCAGTATTTCTTGTGACCCTGGCTCTTTAGTCCCCTGGCACACAGCCAGTAAGCAGCCCAACACTTCAGAATACCTTTTGATAATACAACACACATACTAATTAGGAAAATTAATGGAAAGGAACTTTTCAAAGCTAGTAACACAAACTTGAGAACTGGCTGCAGGAATATCTAAAAGGAGTAATTACAACAAGTGATAAGGTATCAAGGTAAAAGAAAGGGTCCAATGGGATGTGGTGGGGATAGTAGCATGACTGTTTCTGCTTAACATCCTTGTTAATGCTCTGTAAGAAAAGTTAAACAGCACATTAATTACACTGAGCTATATTAAATTAGGAGGTGAAGTGAGGGCCAGGGAGGACAGAGAAATAACACAAAGGGTTGTGAGCAATTAGAAGCTGATAACACACATTCCTGTGAACTTTAGTACCAGAACTTGGAGAATCAATTGAAGGGAATTAAAAACAGAAGAGCAAGGAAAGTGACACAAGGGCCAGAAGGACTGATTTGCAGAGGATGCATTAATTAAACTCTGCATAATTCAACTAAACCATGATTTGGAGATGAAGAATAGAATGAGTCGGTGCATATTTAAATACTATTAAACCAAGGACGACTGGAATGTGACAAGTATATACATTTATAGTTCCTCCACGTTAACTGCAGGGGAATTAGCTAAAGTCAAGTTTACACCAAACATAAGAAAAACGTTCCTGCTGTTGAGGTCCATCAGATAGTGTCACAGACTGGATTATACCCATCACTTGACTTGATGCTGAAGTTAGGTGTAATGAACAAATCTGCTTTGGCAAAAAGATATTGTTAAGGTTACAGAGCCTATGAACAGTATTACCCCAGAATAAAGATATGGATGAGAACTTGGTAAGCATGCTGGAGATAGATAGCCAATCACCCATTTATGCCTTCTGACACAAAATCTGTGGAATAATAGCCAGCATACCTAAGCCATCACACCGTGAGCAAATAATAAAAAATTGAAGCAGATTCAATGTTACGGTAAGAAAAGAGCGGTAAGTGGAAGGAAAAATGTTAATCTTACAATAGGGAGGATAGATTTGAGCCCAGCCAGTTTTTCATGAAGGATGCCGTGACAGTTCACACTAATGTAAATCAACAATTCCATCTCTGCATCGCCGCTGATGCAGAATTAAAAATATGTACGTGTTTGCTGTTAGGTCACATGGCCAGAAAAGATCAGACTTGTCCTAACCTGGCAGCATGACGGTAGCAGAGCAGTGCTCTGGAGAAGCAACAATCTTGCTGACTGCATAAAAGATGAGGCTGGGCAGCCGCGAGATCTCATCAAGGTTTGACCTTCACTTAGGCTGGCTGCATTGTCTTCTGTTCCATTTAGCTGTACTCTTAAAGAGCAAAGAGGCAGACAGTATTTCTATAGATCCAATTATGCTCTCGACTAGAAACAAACCCAGGAAGGCAATCTGTAAATATCTGTCTTCCCATCATATGCACACGGTTCCTATAAAAATCATTTTATTTACTTCAAAGATTGTGTTCTGGCTTTCCTCTCTCATTTGCAGTTGTTTCTTTGCCTCTTTCTCATCTTTTTTTTTTTCTAATAGCCAGCAGACATGGATGAATCATACATTATTTGTAATAACAACTCACTAACAACCCTACCCCAAAAAAGCAAAAATTGGAGAGCGCAATGTGAGCCTGAAAAGTGGTTTAGCAATTCCTCTCTACCCTGCCACTGCAGGAGGTTTGAGGATTTTGATAATCTCATATTTACCCTGGTCCCTCAATTCCAACGGCAGAGCAATGAGAGAATACGGCAGGTTGCCGCAGTGCTACCAAGGCTCAACAGTGCAACAGTAGGGAACGGGAAGCACGGAGACTGAGACACTCTGCCAGGACATAGCGTGTGTGGGAAGGGAAAAGCTGATTTCTCGCCCACCTATGCGTCACGATGCCTACTTCTAGCCAGTTCCGTCTGTCTTCCTATTTGTTCAGTGAAATAATATTCATTATTAAAAATACGACTTTTCCTATATATGTGTATCTATAAACAGCACACATCTGTCTATATGTGAGAAGACACACTTACACATTTCCTTATCTCAATTTTCCTACCTTTCATGCCCTTCCATTCTCTCTCAGTATTCCTCCCAGATACGCCTGGAAATTGTCAAATAGCAATTAACACAATGGAACCTAGATGGAGGCTAATGTTTTAACTGCAGCCGAGAATATTTGGGGAAATGGAGAAGAAAAAGAAAGGACAAGCACCAAGAGCTCTTATCTCTGTAGGCATGCCTTGTGCTGTGCAATGTCAGCATTAGCAGAATCCACTTTATTCCCCTTGGCGGGAGATAACCAGAACAAACACATTGCACGTGCTGGTCCGTGCAGTGGTTAGAGAAACTTACTCCTGAGAAAGAGTATGTTTCTAACTACTGAAATTCTACTTTTCACACAATAGCAAATTTAAACAGATGTCTTTTCCTCCAGTGCATGTGCAGGAGGTAGGAAGGCACTTGACACATCAGCCTCTTAAAATAAATCCTTCATTGACCACTGCCACTGAAGAGACTACTTAAAAAATGTCTTGTCAAGGAAATGTTCACTTAAAGGCTATTATGTTGTTATGAATCAAAATTCCAGATGCGAAACAAATGCCAATTAGCAATATTAAAAAAACAGATGCCTTGTTCTGACTGAGTGCCACTGCCTGGTGTTAGAAAGAAAAAAAAAAAAACTGCACAGAACATGCTGGAAGCCACTGTCCTATTGAGAAGACAGCTTTTAAATAGCTTTTCTGAGAGGCAAACTTAAAAAGCTGTAAAAGCAACTTATTATGAAAGTCTCAGCATAATTTTCCATCAGTATGGAAGAAGGTTAAGCTGTCCCCTGCCTTAAGCTGCTTTCTGTTAGAAATCCAAGCAGCGAGTGGAAGAGGTATGGCAGAGAGTCAGGTCCACTGAAAGAATAACTGAGACAGCACTACACTGCAGTTCTCTGTAGCCCTCCAACCTCTGCTGCAGGCGTCAATGTTCGGAAAAACAAAACCACAAGCTTTCTTATTGTTAATCTCCTTTATCTGTACAACAAATCCCTGCCAAATAAAGATGACCTCACACACCCCCAAATTTAAAGCCATTACAGGCACCCCTTCCATCCTTCACTTGAAGCTCTTCTCAGACCACTGATCTGAGACTTCCACGAGGCACCCAAGTCATCTTATCTACTTCTCAGAGCTAGGAAATTTTTCATATAAATCAGAGGAAGAAACATGATTCCTTCCCATTTCATCATTCCTCTATTAGGTGTGTGCCAATCCACAAAGTTAACAGGATATTTTATTTCAGTAGTTTTGGCTTGAGCTCATCCGTATTCTGAAGCAATCTGAGTCGTAATTGCAGCTTGGTCTCTTAAACAGATCAGAAACTGGCATGTTTTAAAACGGGGTGACCTCAGCCCCGACCTGCACTGCAACCTGTTAAGGAGTAACAGCACAGAAGTGGGTTATTCAGAGCAAAAGCTACAAAGCCAGAAGCCTTGTCCCTGTAAGACAGACAGGAGGGTGCATTATGCTCCTGGGTATACAGGTGGCCAGGCAGACAAAGAAGCATAATACCAGCTACACGTGGCACAAATAGCTTCTAGGTTTTTTGCTGGTTTATGCCCAAGAAAGGCAGCCACATACTGCTTCCTAAGCCTATTTGCCAGAGTCCTAAAAGCCCAGTACACTGCCAGGGGAAATGAGAAACATTCTGCAAGGTTCTTGTTTTGAAAGGGAGCAAGAGCTAAGAAGTATTAGAGAAATAGTAGAGAAAAATTAGAGAAACATTAAAACATTACTTAAAAGATAGCATCAACATTAAAATAATTGTACAAAAATGAGGAACAAAGAAAAAAGGAGGCATATAAAACAAACAATACAGATAGTAATCAAACACTTCTGATAGGCAGCTTGCAGTTGTTATACAAAGACTATGACAACGCATATACACATCTAAAGGCTAGGGCAATTACTTATAGACAAAGACAAAAAAGACAGAGAATTTCTTATAAATGAAGACGAGAATAGCTAGGGCTTTTGAAGACTTTTAGAGTTCAGAAATCCTCGTGGAACTCTGTGGACCATGGGGTCAGCATAAAAATCTCAGAACTCGACATAACAAAGTATTCTGGTGACAACTTCACATGCAACTACACCAAGACTCTTTGTTCCCCCGAGTACCACCCAGAAAACAGGTCTCTGAAGTGAGAGAGGATAGTTCACAGAATCACAGAAGAGCTGAGGTGGAAAGGCACCTCTAGTCCAGCCTCCCTGCTCAAAGCAGGGTAAACTAGAGCAAGATGCTTAGGACCATGTGTCTAGGCTGCTTTTGAATATTTCTCCAAGGACAGAGAGTTCATAACCTCGCCAGGCAACCTATCCCAGGGTCTCATCACCCTCACAGTGAAAAAAAGGTTTTTCTTATGTTTACACAGAATTTCTTGTATTTCAACTTGCTCACTGCCTCTTGTCCAAAAGGTCTGTCTGGCTCCACTGTCTTTATTCCCTTCCATCAGGTATTTATCCACATCACTAAGATTTCCCTCTGAACTTTCTCTTCTCAAGTCTAAGCGATCTATTCTGCTTTAACTGCTACTTCAGATTTTTTTTTAACTAGATGGAAATGTGATTCCTGATCTTTCAATAGACATTAGAAGTTCCAATTTTGTTCTGACAAAAAAGCCTCTACAAAAGAAATATTCTTCACAATGAAGACAGTAAAACATCAGATCAGCTTGTCCAGCAAGGCTGTGCAATCTGCATTCTTGGAGGTTTTCAACACCTGACTGGAGAAGACCCTGAGCAGCCTGATACAATTTGGTCCCGCTTTGAGGAGTGGGGTAGATCAGAGACTTCTGCAGGTCCTTTCCAATCTACATTATTTTATGACTCTGAAAAGGGACCAAGTAGTGAATATCCAGTATATTCACTGCTTCCTTGGTCCCTTTTTCAGTTCCAATAAATCACAAGTTTTCAGGTTGCTTTAAAAACCAGACACCCTAACCACTCTGACCAACATTAATTCTTTTCTAATTTAAATAGCTCTCATTAAATCCTTGGCTGGTTTTTTTTTTATTTATGTTTAAAATGACACAATGCAGGATTTAATTAAAAAAACCAAGTTTCACACACATCTGGTTCTAAAGTGAGCCAGGAAGTGCTCTTAAAAGGGATGAGTGCCATCTAAAGCAAGGCAAGAACATATACACTAAGGTACAGAAATGGTACTCATCTCCATAGAGAATATACAAAAAACCCAATGTTCACTAGATAATTATTCTCTTGTTTTTCCTCAGGTTTTAAAGTAGGCAGATTACTTGCTAAAAATAAAGAGAGGTATGAAAATATTTGCAATATTCAAGTTAGATATTTTAAAACATGAACAAATATTGTTAAAAAATTACTGAGCACCTCATTTTAACTTGAAGTATTTGCCCTCAGTCCAATAATAGAAAGGTCTTTCTGCTCTTGGATACACTGAAACAAGGAAGAAAATCTGGACTCTCATTAAATGTCTCATGCAGACTGAGCTGAACTCAAGACAAAAACTGAAGAGTTAAAGAGCAATTAACACACCTGCAGAAATTTCATCAGCTTCTGAGTAAACTATAAAGCCATTTCAATTTTCTATGTACTTCATTAGCATGAGGCAAAAATAACATGCTACCACCAACCTAAAGGAACTTTTTTCCCAGTCAAAATTGAATATGTAATGCAATCCCTGTCGGCAACTTCAAAAGTATTTATATAGGTCGCTGCCCACATTAACACTGATGTTTCACTATTTGCCACTTTAGATCAAGCCAATGAAAATAAGCAAGTTATGGATCTACCAGAAATCTCATTGATAATGCATGACAGTTGATGACAATACTTCTTGGTCAACTGGAAAGATTAACTAAATACTCTTTTTTTTTTTTTTTTTATTCCTTTTTTTTTAAGAGCTTAGTTGTACACTGTGATATTTTAATCTCCTCCTCCTATTCAATGAGAAAAATTCCTCCTTTGCAGGAAAGGCACACTTACTGGCACTTTGAAAGGAGAAGTATTCGAGGCATCCATGGAGTTGGTTTTCTCAGAGGTGCTGGTCCCGGAGATGCTCCGTCTGCGAGGAGATCTCTCTGCTGGGACCTCTAAGGAAGAGAAGAAAAATAAGGTGAATGGGTGCTGGGGAGTGTGGAAAAGACAGGTTTTATGCTCTGTAGGACAGATGCCTCAGCAAAGTTTCAAGTGCATTGCTAAACTGCTGAATTACACTCACTTCTTTTTCTATAACTTATTTAAACTTACTAAATTACAATGGCATTTCCACTGACAGATTCAAGGTTGTGAATCTGACTTGACTGTAGGCAATAAGCAATAAAAATAAAAAATGCTGGTAAAGATCAATACCCAAACATATTTAGTATTCTATTACTGTTTGTGAGATAGTACTCAGAAAACTTAATTTTTATTTTATTTTATTTTTTTTTACATAAGCAATGCAGTAATTAACAGGTAAAATCCAGTCACAGGGAAGATCAATTTTAGTCAGAGCTGAACACAATCTGACAAAGGTCATAGTTCGGTCTTATATGATCACACTACCTGCTCAAACCATGTAACCAGCAGAAGACTTACAACTACCCGGGTAATATGACATATATATCTCCGCAGATAAAAAAAATAGGTCAACTTCTCACTCTGGCAATATGACCTTACTGAGATACGACTTTGGCATCTTAAATCCATGCAGGCTGATCTAATGAGCACAAATATTCATAAAAGATGCAATTATATCTTTTTCTAGTATAGAGACCAGAACAGTAGCATAATAAAGTAGACACACTATTAAAAATCTCTGCACAAACACACATATACTGTACATATATACATTTTTATATGTAGCTAGATACACATACATATACATACAGATACCTTTATCACAACTGCTGCCCATCTCCAGCTCAATTGCCAGACTTAAAGGAATCCAGCTTCACAAAACATCCCCCAACACGGGGAGGGAAAAAATCACTTCCTAGCAGAAAGTCCATTGTTATCTTCTGAATCTTAAAGAAAGGGAGTAAGCCGTGACTCCAGACAGTGACATTTTGACTCCTGCCGTTTTCCTTTCAAGAGACAGATGCAGCTTAAACTTCCATTTCTGGCCGCCTGGCCCTGGGGATCCGTGCTACTTCCACTTCAGAGAAAGCTGGGTCTCTCCATTCCCCCTCCCTTCCCACGGCTTGCAGAGAGCAAGCGAGCGAGCGAGCAAGTGAAAAAGAAACACACAGGACTGCAGCTATTCAATCAATCGCTCCGACTGCACATCCTCATTAGTTACTTTCAGGCTATTAACAGACGCCCAACTGCCGGCTTCCCTCCGCTACAGAAAATTTCACTGTATATCCTGATTCACAGCAGCAAAAAAAGGTTTACAGAGATAGACAGCCAGCTGGTGCCAGGAGAGCAGTATCTTCCTCAAAATAACCGAAGGAAAAAAATGAGAAAAGCCTTCTTCAGGGATAACATTACTTGTGCTGTCTTTGCATACCGGATATTGATTGCACTGGAGTTATAACATGTATCTGCCATGGATGCTTGAAGAACGACAAAATGGAGCATACAGAACAAGGGGCTAAGAAATCTGGACCCTGCAGTATCAGTGTCTCACCCTGTAGATACTTATCTTTTAAAAACCCAAACTCTGACATTCAGCCTCTCAATCTGCTTGTAATCATCGATGGGGAAAGGACTGCTAAGAGGGAGAACAGCCTCCTAAACCGGGCAAACAAAGTCTAACGCTCAGGGTAGCTACCCCTGGAAAATGGGCAGGGCACAGCCGCTCGCTGCTGACCATCAGGACGATGCACAAGCCCTGCTCGTGCCGGCCAAGTATATCACGGTCCATCAAAGCTCATGATAATTATGACAGAGCAATACCACTTTGGGGGACATTTCTCCTTCAGCTGACGAGCAGCATTTCTCTGACAGCTGAGGAGGCATCGCCTGTTCCAGTGCTGGAGGGTAAGTCCCTGTCAGGGCACCTTTAGAGAACAAAGCACTTGGAGCAGGGCCAGCGCGAGACCAAGGCTTCTGAATAACGGTCAGCGCCGCTGTCTCAGGAGCTGTGCAGAGGTTGGTAGTTTTATCAGAAGATGCGCTCTTTTATACGGGCAGCCTCCTCCTCCTGCCTCTAAGGAGGGAAATTTATTTTCTGCAGCACCTGTAAGTACTGCTCTCCCAAAGAGAGCTGTATTACGTAGGATTTAAATGATTGCTTCTGCTGGTCTCAATGTGAATGTAATGAAAGCAAATGGGAGTGATATCTTCACTTGGAAGTGGGGACTACAGCGAGACATTCTATTTTACGTCAAATAGTAATGCGTAACGTAATAGGTTTGGCTTTCTCCACTTCTCACACACAGGAAATCACATCAAAGCTGCTTCAGTAATTTAACACAGTCTGTTAGCTTTGCTGAGTCATAAATTAAAACAGGAGCCTGAATTCCCCGCTATTTTCAACAGCAGGTTCTGTAGGTGGGGCAGTTTAGGAAAAAGTTTAAGTTTAAACCAAATGGAGTTGAAAAGCTACAAGGAACAGGCCTTGCTCTGCTTGCTTCCCCCCACATCCACCCAGCAGCAATTCCAAGTTCTTGGCAAATAAAAGACTGAGATTCCATTGGTATAATGAGTTTCTTCCATTCTCAGACAATCACAGAAGTGTACCAAATGGGGAAGGGAAAATGAAATATTCACAAGGTGCCTGCAATAAAATAAAAATAAAAACACCTTTCCCTCTCTTCTTCTCCTTCAAAAAAAAAAAAAGAGCAAATAAACAGTATGCTTAGTCCCCAGGAAAAAGAAGACCTAGATACAGCAAAATTGTCGAGATACGTTAACAGGAAATCAAAAGCTAAAGCAACCTGCTATGCTGCCCCTAGAATACTATTTTTGCTGAGTTGTGTAAAAAAAAGAAAAAAAAAAATCTATACCCTCACCACCAGGCGAAAAATTAGACAGTTCCCTCCCCTGCTCCACGAGTAATGCTAGAGGCTACTCTTGCATAATCCTCACCTGCTGTAAAAATCAATGCACCTCTCATCGGCTTAGTATTAAATTACAACTGCTTTCTGCATTGCTCACTCTCAGGGACCAAGACTACAGATAAATCACATTGTTTCTATGGATAAACAATCTGAAACCCTTTTAATCCACACTCAATTTCTGGGAAGAAAAAAAAAAAAAAGTAGACAGATCTTCCCCTTTTCAACCTTTAAAAAACAATCCATCAAACAGGTAAGTTGTAAACATCCCTATGGAACACCTCATAATTTATCACCTCATATATTGGTGATATTTATGTAAATAAATATTTACACACCTCATAGAAATAGTTACAAATGAGCTGGGCCAATTACTCAGGAATGGCAGATGCTTCTGAAGAGGGAACAGCCCAAGGATACAATGAAGGTAGGTCTCTTTTCACATCCTCTTCTTGCGCCACTCTACCTTCTGCAACACCAAGGCTTGTTTTGTTGGCCAGAAGGCAAGTTTGTGTAAGACAGGTGCCACTTACTACTATGAGTAGTGGTGGTGATTGACCTCCTTTGAAGGCAACCATTTCGGCCACAGTGGCATAGCCTCAATGACCTCCAGTCAGGATGTGGCTCTTGGACTCCAGTTCAATTTCCTGCTGCTGGGTGCTCTGGCCACTTGAAATCTGAAACCTTGCTGTTAGGAATTTATATTCTACCGTGAAGAGCTTTTTCTCATAGTAAGAGAGATGAAACAAACCTCTCAGCTTTGCAGGACAGTGCTTGGTATTCTATCTCCATTTTTCTGAATTAGAAATGGATTGGAGAAGGACAGGAAAAACAATCAGGAACAAAGAAATATCCTCAGGGGTTAGAGTGAAAAGAATTAAGTTACTGAACTTGCAAACCTTCTGCAAGGTCACAGAAATAAAGATTACATGGGTGTCTGTGATTTTGCAAAGGGCAATGCAATGAAACTACTTCACGGTCTCAGTGGAACTTCAGTCAAGACTGCGGCACCTTCCAGACTGGGGTTGTGTCCTCCCAGGACTGGCAAGAACATTTCCAGATGTTCTCTGGAACTCCAGACTTCCTGCTTATGAAGTCCAAGAGGTGACTCTTAAGCAGTCTCAAAGACCTACTTGGAGATGTAAAAAAGGGGGAAGCATGCTGGCAAGCGTAACTCTTGTCTGTTGTTACTCATAAGGGGCTGGTACTGGTCTCAGAGCGAAAAATAGATCAGACCATCTAGGTCCTGCATTTTTATAACAAAGTTCTCAGCCATGTCACATTCTGCACACTAGCCTTTCATCAGCTGTGACTTTTGGCAGTTCATAATAACATGTGGCAAAGCACTGACCAATTATCTGCGATGACATGTTTTGCCCTGATGTGCAAGAAAGATTCGTATTTGCAAAAGGCTACGTTTACAATCCACTGAAAAGAATAAATCATATTATTGACAAAGAAATTAATTAATATTTATTTCCCAATACATATATTTTGATGTGAATAAATAAATAAATAAGTCCTTCCTCAAATTAATTCTCCAAATATCTGTATTTGATACCTTTGTGTTGTCTTTACTAGGAATGGGGCAGACTGTTGTTGTATATTATCTACTGGTTAGGAAAATAAAGACATAATAAGATATCAAGGATTGGAACTTCTTTTTCTTTTGTCTGCACACAGCCTGATATGATGGTACCTTGGTCTGTGACTAGAGGGGATAGAGAATATGATTCATAAAAAGAATCAATTCATTCTGCCTCTCAAGTCTAGCTTAATTACAGGCATTTGAAAAATACAAAACCAATTCAGTATGACCAATTACCTATCCAGAACCAAGCATTCCCAAAGAATGCCTCTCAGGTGCACTTGTATTAAAATGTCCCCAGCTGAAACAAAACAAACCCCCACCCAAATATTTTCACCCCCTTTACATAGCTACCTTGGAACTCCCCATGAGAAAATGGTAATTGCTGCTGGTCAGAGCATTGCTGAACAATCAAACAATCCTGCAATTAACCTCTTGTCTGAAGGAAGGATCAATAAGCTACACATACTAGGCCCCATTTTTTAAGCAAAATTTGTCGTTGTTTTAAATGTTGTAGCACTCATGCAGCCATAGTTACCACAGTTGACAAACAATCTAAGTATTTACATTTTATCTATGCCATTTTAGAAATTAATGTGCCTGGAGAGGTTATTACACATTTCAAATATGGTAACACCCAGAGGCCTCTCACCAGGACGCAGCACGGCTAGGCCTCATACTGAACAGGCACCATTTCTGCCCCAAAGAGCTTACAGTCTTAACCTGAAACAAGGGACCACTAGAGTGTGATAAACCCTACGTGGGAAGCAGGAGGGAAGAAGTTTTTTAAGAAAATAAGACATGCAAACTAAGTAGGTTACCCCTTCTAGGCCTCTGGGTGATTATTTATTTTTAAAATAAACGTATAATAAAGTAGTTATCCCCAGATAAATAACTGAATCCTAGAGGGTGAAAACAAAAGAGTACCTTGAGGAAGGATTTGGGAAAAAAAAAAAAAAACAAAACGCACAAAATCGTTGGTATTGAAGATTTTGAAGAACAGAACAGAGGTGTTTCTCTCAAGGAGGACAGGCAGAAGAGACCCTACTGGGGATGTGGCAACAGCCTAGAAAGGGCTTGGGGACTTAAAAGCCTCCTTCAGCACTGTTTTCTACTGTCAAAAGGCCAATTAGTCTTATGGATTAACTACAAAAGAAATACAGAATAAAAACCTGCAGCACTTGACTTTTTGTGACTTAGTACTTCTTCTATAAACACACTTAAAGAAATAATAAGCTCAAATCTCAGCTTGGAAGAGCTGGAGCACGTACGGGTTTGCTGCTGGCAGCTGGTTTTGGGAGATGTTAGTCATGGGTGTAACCACCAGTGGAGTGGTTTACTACACAGACAAACAAACAGAGATTCTATTTGCTTCATGGACAACAGGAACTAAGGAGCTTATTTCTAACTTTACATGGACAATACACTGAAACTTTTAGCTTGTAGGGCAGGAAAACAAACCAAAATGTAGATACTGCCCTTCTACTCTGCTATGTTTTTATTAACCATTTTTACCGTGAGGAGCTGATCACCTACCACAGCGCTTAAATAACAAAGGTGCTTGTTTGACCCTGATGGTTTGGTTCTTCTCCTATATGCATATATTTAAAAAATAATTAAAAACAAACATACACATATGTGTCATTTAAAAAAATGTTTTATATGCATGAATGAAGGTTCATCAAGTGGCAACATTCAGCTGGGTAGCTGATTCTATTACTTTCATTCCAAATAAACTACTGTGCTGAGCCTGTTAAAAAGGGAGTATTTACTTAACTTATAGAGCCTTTAAAAAAAAAAAAGGCATTTCAACAAGTACAAAAATTCAGCACGCCCCAAGGCAGTTTATGATCTATCAGGACAGCATATACATTCAGTAACATTATGGCATTCATAACTTCGTTAGGACAGAAGAGACTATTTTTGTCTCATTGTCTCTTTAGGGTTGTTTCAGAGTGCTCATGTGACAGCACTAACGAGAAAGAGATTTCATTGGGTGCAGTTGGTATTTACTCTTGTTTTCTTCTACCCTGGTGAAAATACATACCAGCTGACAAAGTTAGAGACAGTAATAAAAAGCAGAAAGATAGAAAGAGTTAGGAGACATGTAAGAAGGAACAAGAAGAAGAAATGTCTGAACAGCATATTTCAGATGAGCATTACCTAACGAAATAGGAAGCCTCATATAAAAATAAATAAAAATGTTAATATTTTTTTCTTGGAGTAAGCATTCTCTCTTGTTTTGCTCACTTGGGGAGAATTCAGACTTGGGTCCAATTTACAGACTGTCATAAAAATTTAATTAAATGCCTATGTAAGAAGCTTAGGGTAAAAGTAAATTCAAAAACCTTGATCTGTTTCAAGTTCTCAAGTCCACATCTGTGTTCTGACTGAAATAGATTATGAAAATTCTACAAGGTATAAATTAAAGGAGAAAATTGAAATTTGCAGTGATAGTTTTTCCACATTTATCAGGACAACTAGATGGGAAGGGAAAGCCACAAGAAGAAACATCAGAGAGAATGCAACCAGGTCAGAGTACACTGAAGCGCACAAATGCCACGAAGCCTGGAAACAGAAATACAAAGGAAACTCTGCAAAGCTCACTTGCTGTAGAATGCCATCCTCAAACAGCCACTAGATACAAATTAGGATCAAAAACTCTCCCAGTCCATTAGAAGGGATTTTAAAAGAAGATACTGTGCTTTACTAAGGATTAAGTCGATCAGGCAAGTCTTGCAAGGTGATCCATGTAAATATCAAAGATTTATAATTTACAGACAGGTGATTCTGTTGGTGTTAGACACTTGCATTGTGTTGGCATATTAAAAAAGCGTAATTGAATTAGCGCCCAGTTCAGAAGGTGCGTGGCAAGCAACCTAAATGACAGTGAAGTCACTTAAATTTAAGTCATTGATTCCTAAAGGAGTTTACAGTCTGAAAGACAAGATCTAACATGCAAAGCAGATGAATACACAAATGAGGCTGGAAGAAAGGGCAGGACTATCATAGGAGACAGTAATTTCTGGCTTTCAAGTACTGACTCTCACAATTTCTTTTTGCAGAATGTTCTGAGGAAGCTGTACGTGGCATTTAGTGAGTACAGCATCAGCTGTTACTAGCCAGATGCACTTGCTCTGAAGCGGAGGAACGAATCCTGCAGTTCTGCAAACACGAGTCAGAAATGAAACAGATGCACGTCCCTAAACCATTCAACGTAGCCTCTGCATGACGCGTGTGGCCATACAAAATTTGGAATAGTTGCCCCTTTTTAACCTCCTCACGCATCAGCCTCCAAAACCTCCTTTAATGGTTGACTCTACACACAGCAATACAAATTGCCTGGACAACTGTGCCAACAGAAAAGCAGACACAAGGAGCTATTGCACATGACCTGGAGATGCTGATGTCCTCGTTAGTTCCTAATGATCTTGGAGTGCCCCTGCTAATTCAAATTACCTTGTGTTTGCCGCAGAGAAATTGCACACAGACAATTAACGCAGATCAGCTGATGCATGGTAACTTGTTCCCGCAATGTAATTTGTTTAGAGGTTTATGACTTAGACACACATTAATATGATATCAATATTTATTATCCTCATTATTAAACAACAGCCTTGAGCCATGGCTTTCAAAATCAATCTTTTTTCTCTCTGCGAAAGGGCTGTGCATCGAGACATTCTCGAAAAAGCGATCCTTTGCCCTGGTTATTGGGATATTGACACAAGTGACTGGCTCTTGGACCTATCAAAGCTCAACAGCTTTTGTCATTCCTCTCAATGGGCCAGAAAGCTGCTCCAAGCATCAGCGCTTCTTGCTCACTGTGGCAGGATTTTGCCCCTGAGCAGGAAGAATTACTGTTATAGACACAAAAAAAGAAAAAATCCCAGTGTACTGTAGACATCTGAGGGATGCCACTGAACCTTAAATATGGCCCCAGAGTTATGACACCATTTCTTAACTGGGTTCTCTTTAAGATAAAAGAAAAAAAGATAATTTAAATAAAAATAGGTACTTGGAGGCCAAAAATGCTACCTTAAATAGCTCAGCTTTGTGACAGCCTTCAGACTCCGGGCTGAATAAATACTTCCTGGTGCTTCTGGGGTGAGATGTAGGAGATCTTGAGGATCTCTTGGTGTGGAACAAAACGTGAACATAAGCATACATGTAAAGATGGAAAAATGGCAGTCTCTTGAAGAGCAGCACCAGTGGCCAGCTCATGCATTCTCTTGTCCCTGTTCACATCTGGTGTGATATTCCCAAAAAAGGCAACAGCACACAGCAAGGAAGTGTTACCAAACTGAAACAGACTCTATGGGGGTCCCTTATTTTCCTCCCATGTTCTTTTACTTATCACATCCAGAACAGTCCAGAACTGCTTACCAAAGAGAGACAAGTGTATACTCCTATCTACTGAAAAGAGCACAGCCACACCAGGTCTGGATGTCCCTGTGGTCTGGACGGAGAACAACAAAACTGAGGAAAAAACAGCATCTGGATTGGCTGTCGCTTACTTGACTGACAGACCAAGACCCATAATGGTGACTACTGTATCTTGGGGAGAAAAAAAGAAAAAAAAAAAAGAAAGAAAGAAAGAAAAAGATATTATAGCACCTATTATAACAAACATTATTTTAAATAGTCCATGGAAAGGAAAAAGGGTACACATACCAAGCAGCCTGTCTGAGCAACTCAGTAGAACAGACTGCATCCTGAGAACAACAGAAACCATAAAGTAGAGAGATGGAATGACTTGTGGAGATGGGATTAAAAGAATAAAACCAAGTAACAACAGTTTGACATAGCAACAGCTCGAAGCGAAAGACAAAACACTAATCAGCTTCTATGTGTGAATTATGTTTAAAACATTTTCAACCTTTTAGTGGTATTTAGGCCGGACTATAAATAAAAAGATAGTTTCAATTTTCTACCTGAATGCTGTTAAACTAATGTGTAAGTATCCAGAAACAGAGCACAGGATTGTTTGATTGTGCTTCCTAGATTTAATTTCTAGGCTACTGAAGTACCTGTTCCCTTGGCTGACATTTTTATTCTAAATGCATCTAAACATTTCTCTTAAGGAAAACTTTCAGCAGTCTCCTCTGATTTATCTTACTACCATCACACAGTTGTGAAGTTGTAGGCAAGCTGACAGAAACAAGTGGAAGTAGAGTGAACGCAGTGATCAGCTGGTCAAATGGCACAGAGAAGGAAAACAGACCACTAAGTAACACTGTTTAGTACAGAAAAGATTTTCTGCATGGCACCTGCCCATTTATAACCTGATCTTTGCCCAATGTGTTTGCAACTATTTCAAACAGATTGTAATGAAGTTTCATTAACAATTGCATAGCACTTAAAAGTTTTTAAAAAGAAATAAAGTCAGGTAACTGAAAGAGTAAAGAAATTAAGCAACAGTGAAAGTAGTAAAGGTTTCCCAGTAAAGTGTTTAAAAACAAAAAAAATTAAAAAAAATACAGTTAGTACCCTACCGTACCAAGAAACGAGAGAAGGCTTTTCTCATCTTCTGTGCTGCTATCCAGCCATTCGGCCACGTCACCAGGAGAAAGAAGACTCACTCTCCAGCCAGAAAACTTTTCCATACAGAAAACAATAAATGAACGAAGCAGGGTAGGAAGGGTGGGGAGGAGCTGATGGTCTTGGGATTCCAGTACTCCAGTTGTTCTCTACACTGACAACATGAGAGCGTGATCCAGCCCTGTTCCCTCAGCCCCACATCTGACAGCCCAAACGGACAGAGCAGGCATGGGTGGGAGCAGTAAGTGGGATCTGTACTTGTTGTCCCTTTGTGTCACGGTTCAGTCCAAGCAGGAACAGAAGGAAGGCAAAAAAAGGGGAGCAGGGGAAACCAAGGTTTTAAAATCCAGAAGAGGTAGCAGGTTATGATAGAATCAGATTAAGTAAAAAGAAGAAATAGGTCTCAGTGCTGAGGAAGCTCAAATAAGTCAGCACAATAGCTCATCAGCTAAGTGTAACACATCCCTATCATTCCTGATAGTGTTGGCTTTGTTTGAAGGCTCAGGTACTATGCTTTATGCTAAAAGAAAAACCAGCAAGCTTAGAGGCAATTTAAATCCCCTCCCCATTACTGAAGAGCCTGCATTCCCCTGTTTACAAGCCCCTTCCTGCTGCAGCTATTATAACAGCATCCCAGCCTTTCTTACAGTGAATTTGTTCATGCAATGGCAGGTTGATCAATCTGTGAATAGGAAGCTCCCACCCCTCCCTCTCCCCTCCTCCTGCATGGCGGCGGCATTGATCTGCAATAATGGAATCTGCTCCCGACTGCCAACAGCAGCATTAGAGAGAGGGGAACCGCTCCTCTTCATCAGCGCGAAGCTGCAGTCACAGCCCCGCTGGGCTTCAGTCTCCGCTGCAACTGGGCAAATAAGAAAGAGGTAAGGAGAGGGCAGCGTTCTCGGGGGTTCAAAGAAGTCATCAATGTTAACAGCCGGTTATTTATTAAAAAAAAAAAAAAAAAAAAGGGGTATAATTCTGCTCTGTCTAGACAGTGAGCTTGCTCTGCACAGCTTCGCAATGAGGACTTGTCATTGTGACTTTATGAAGGGTCACATTTAATTGTACAGGATTTATAGCGTATGATTTATTCTACACAAAAGAGCATTTTACAGGTTTACACATGCTCGAGCAGAGACGAATCCCGGTGAGTGAGGGACTCGTGGGCCCCACAAATCAAAATTGCCTTTGTCCTCAGGGGATGGAGCTGATGCTCTGATCAAACTGCACTCTTTAAAGAGACAGCTGCCTTTTGTTCAGCATTTTCTGAACCTCTCTTTATTTTAAATAATTTATACAGTTGCCAATCCCTGTTACAAACTAGGATACTTGCTGACCACTGACCAAAACCCAAGCCAAAACAGCAACAACAAAAAGCCATTAGATCAGCAAAGCGAAGAATTAGATGCCAACCAACAAATGAAGAAAAAAGGAGCTATCAAGTCCCAGCAGGGAAGAAAATTCCAATTACTAAGACAAACTGTAGCAAGTATTGGTTCTGCAGGACAGATATTTTCATAAAACACCTGCCAAGCAAGGCAGATGCTATGGAGAAGTCACAATTAATGAGGGAACACGGGACAGACAGCTCAGGAGTGAGGTACCACAGCAGCATGGAAGACTCAGCTGAGCAGTCCTCCTGTGGACACTGAAAAAGTATGTGCTTCCACCTCCAATATGAATAGAGGGATAAAAAAAACCAGAAACATTTCCTACATAATATAAAATCTAACACTAGAGAGACATCAGATATATTTCCCATCTATGCAAAAAATAGCTTTTTTTTTTTTACAAAACGAGCTTTTCCAACAAATCGTACCCTGTGTGTGTGAGGATCATATGTTGTCCAACTTGTACAAGTAGAATCTTCTTTGAGTTAAGACTATGCAAACTGATGATGCAACTCTACTTGTAATAAGAACGGAATTAAAGAACTTATATAGAAAGGATTAGGTAGCTATTTTCTTCTATCTGGTTGGTCAATATGAAACAAAAATTTCACCTCTTTCCTTTTAGATTTCTGCGATACAATACTGTGCCCACAACCACCTGACTTTCCTTCCATTAAAAACTGGTTTAATTTGCAATATTATCTATCAACTCCATAAATAATAGGTTCTAGAGAAAACAAAGTTAGGAGTATTGATTTCCCATGAATACTCACCAATTTTGCATCCTTTCTAGGAGCACAGATTCTGTACAGATCCTGTCTTCCTCGCTAGCTGCCTCATCTTGTATCATAGTTTAGCTTTATTCATGCCTTTCAATGTTTTATAATGTTAATGATAACAGAGGAAGTATGTTAAATACCAAATACAAAACTGTCTTAATGCAGTACTTAAAAATACTGGAACATTACAAACTTTGTAAAAAAATGGAGGCAGAACTGGTTAAGACTTCAGTCAGGAGGACATAACTAGGAACTGAAATGGCATTAAACTTTTTCATACGCAGACCTCTCCCGTGCATTAGCATTCCTAGGACAACACAGAGAGGGGAAAAAAAAGCTGTGTAAGTACTTCCCTACTATTTATCTCCTTTTCATATGGTTTAACAGGACACAGCATCATGCAGGAAGCCTGTCTGCAATGGACTGACAGAAGGTGGAGATATGCATCAGAACAAAAGCATGAATTGAAAAGTCCTTGTAAGAAAGTAAGTCACGAACGCACCCCCGTTAGAAATCTAGGGAATTTAAAGCAAGAGATGAATGTAGAAGAAGCACTGACATTTAGAAGCACCAAATCAATCAAAGTAGAAATAATGATTACAGTCACCTAACCTGTCCTGAAACACCTTTAGAACATCACCCAGTGACTCTCATCCATTCACTGCATTATTTCTAGTTGAACAAAGCCTCATCTTCCAGAAAAAAAGGACATACAATTATAAACAGACATAGCAAAGAAGTAAAGAGCCAGTCTGGTCCCTTGGTAAGCTGTTCCAATGGTTAACTCCACTCATGCCTAGCAATTTGCTCCTTAGTTCCAAGAATGAATTTGTCCAGCCTTATCTCCCAACCGCTGGGCACGGGTGACATCTGTATGCTTTGGTACTCTCGATGATCATACTCTGTTATCAGAAACGTCCTCCTTGTTTACATCCTTTGAATAACTAGTTTCAAACAATCACTGCAAAACCATCTTGAAACTCCTCTGTAGCATTGATTTTAATTTTTAAACCTTTTGCTGTGTAAGAAAACCAGAGATTAAACTTCCTCCACAACTGCAGGAGGGATGTAGTGCTGGTCTCCCACTAAAGCTTGCCACAGGAAGAAGAAACACTGTGAATAGCTCCTTAAATTTGTCTTTCTCCATCTTAAAGCAGGTCTTGTGCTCTAGAGCTTACCAAAAGCTTTCAAAAAGTCTTGCCAAAATTTTCCAGGACAGACAGTTTTTGAGATAAGCTACAAATAAGCATGAGAGGAATATTCAAAACACGACTAACTTATTTTCATGCTGTGAGACTTATCTACACTGGAAAAGGGTTTATTGAACCAATGCAAATACAGATACAAATTGCTCTACTGACCAGAGTGGAAGTATGCAAAATGTGAAAATGTCCTGTATGGGAAAAATACAGAAGGGCGGGAAAGATCAGCAAAGTAGTAATAAAATGAAAAAAACAACCAATCAAACCCAAAAAATAGGAGTAAGAAGCAGCTAATCTCTCCCTTGAGAGACTGTTTCCAAAATAATCATTGGTAGCCAAACAGGATAGCAGGTGAAAACAGGAGAAAATGCCTTCAAAGTGCTGGGCTTCATCTCGCTCACCCTCGAGGAGTTCCAAAAGCAGACAAGTCCACAAGGCTGAAAATTAAACCAAGCCCTTCTGTTCTGGAACCTCTTATATAAACTAAACATTTAAACTTTATACATCCCCAACTAGTAATTCTTTGCATTACCATCAGCGAATGAGCTTCTGCTCCTTTCTGTCGTCGTCAGAAATGTCACCCTCCTACAGTTATGATTCTGACACCTGTGAAGCTAAGCAGCTTTGCCATCCTGTGGATTTAAAAATTAGCATTCTTGGTAAGTGAAACTACACAGAAGCATGAGCGCTCAGATTTTTCTACAGGAATTTTAGTAAATGACAATTCATACTGTATGCGAATAATAGAGCACAGATGCCTTCTGATGAAGATGCTTTGTAAGCACAAAGTCATGGTAGTATTATAAATCATAACGTATTAACGTTCCCTGCATGAGACACAAGAAGAGGAAAAATGGGTCTTACTTGCACTAGGGACAGACTCTGACGGACTGATTGATGGATATTGCTACAGTCAGTAGATAATGTCTTCACAGCAATCTACATTAGACATTGTACACCCTGTCATTCTTATTTAAATGTTTTACAGTTAATTCAGAAGTGAATAAAGACAGGATATCTGCACACTTGAAAACTGAAATGCTCCCTTCAGAACAGGGGCACAGTGGGTAAGGAGAGGGCAATTTTGTTTTACAAAAAGCAGGCATGCAGAGACACATTAAGTAGGTTGCTGAGGTTGCAGGACTAGTTAATCCACAAGAAACAATAAATATCTGCTTTTCCAATTCCTGGATCAATGTCATATGTACCAGACAACACTACTCACCTCTACACTTTTCTACTAGGAAACAGGAAAAGTTATTGGAGTCATTTTGTCCCAGAAAAATGCCAAACAGTAGTAACTTTCCAATTCTATTCAAAGCCACAGCACAGAATAACCAAGCTACCTTGAAAATATGTTTTCCAGACAGCTAAAAAAATGTCAATTCTAGACATAAAAGGTTCTGTTTCCTGTATTAAATAATTTTAAATGCCTATCTATAATGAAAGTAATTTTGCTTTGAGAAGTGGTATTACAGTATAACAGCCTTCCAACCACGCTATAATCTAGTTCAAGAGCACCTGCATGGACAAGGCTGGCTGAGTAACTGTGCATTACGGAATCATAGCGAAAGGATACACAATTAGTTTGTGACATGGATAACTTTTTTGCTTAAGCTACATAAGCAAAACTGTGACACAATCCTACGAAGAAGCTATGAGCAGCTGAATGGAATAATTCCATTGCAATGTAAATCAATAGCAGATTTGCATCAGACGTGACAAGATGTGGATAGCCTTGCTGGAGCACGGCGAAATACACAGAAAGCCCTTTTTATTGGGAAAAAAATGGATGGAGACTCAGGTCTCTCTTCAGGCCAGTCCATTCTGTTGTGAAAAGTGAAACCACGCTGATGAAGCCCACACATACACATTATCGTCTAGTATTTTATCCTTTCAGATTGCTTAATGAAGTGATTGTAGCACAGTCAGTGATCTTTAGCACTCACTCTCAAGAGCTCTTATCCAGCTGAAGATGACAACCTCTACATACCACAGCATCGATGCAATATTATCTTTTACCAGGGTAATAGTTGCTTTTTCTTTCCCGAGTGAACATCGCTATCCTTGCAAACCCAGCTGAGATCAGAGATGTTAAACTAGTGGTTACCCAGGAGGGAGGCAGAGCAAAGAATTTCCTAAATAACAATTGCTGGAGCAGCGAGGAATCCAGAGGCAGCAAAAGCTGTGCCTGCTGACAGTCTGTAAAAATAAATAGGGACAGAAAGGCTCAAAATGAAGGTGAGAAAAACAACAAAACCTGAAATTCTCTAGTATATAATAACACAAGCAAGAGCTCCCTTGTCAAAGTGACATTTTAAATAATGTCAGGAAGCTATTTCCACATTTAATTTTGACAGGGCTTTGGAGACAAACAGGTCAGCAGCTGAAATGAAAACTTAAACTAAACTCAAAGGGGCTAGCCTTTATAAAGCTCTTCTGCGCCTACTGAGCCTCCCTAGCAAAATCATCCGGCCTCTCGGCTGGCTATTCATACTCCTCCTTTACGGAAATCGAGCAGCAAGTCCCTACCAGAAACTCTTCAAAAATGGCCAAGTACCTAAGCCTAGTCATGGGCCTCTCAGACAAACTTCACTTAAGTCAGTTTACCTGGACACAAAGAACGACACTTACAGCACAGAAGTTGGCTTATTCTTCCCTTGCAATATAAAGATACATCTAACTGCCTATATGAATCCAATCAATGCTTCAAAATCTTTTCCATAACAGCAAGCTATGTCTTAAGAGACATCCCATTACATGGTGTTTCCTTGGTGCATGTGAACTATTTTGAGTATACACAATATCTCAGAATTCATAGACATGCTTTCCAGGTTAAAGAAAAAAGCTGTCAAAAGCCTATGAAGCTACTTGCTAAGGAGCTGAATTTTAAACTAATTTTAACACATCTTAAAATTTTCCACATTTTTCACCTGAACATAAACAAGGTGGCTTTTTTTTTTTTTTTTTTTTTTTTTTTTTTTTTTACGAGTACGGCTGCCCCAGTTCCCTCTCTAGATCCCCATATTGTGTTTTTCTGGCAAAACTGATGCAGGCAGCCACAGGGGCTGGAGATGAATCCTTCATGCTGCTCACTGTAATTGCCCATAAAATGAAGTTTTTCTGAGTCTAAGACTATAACACTCCTATACTGTTTTCCTCCAGGATGTATTAATAGAGATGCTTGAGGAGAGCAGCAAGACTGGGAAGCCAAACCATCAGTTGAAGATCAGAGTGAGCAAGACATGTACCTGCACCCATATCGCAGAGAATGTCCAGCACTGTATAAGGAAAGAGATTTGGCTCTATCTCGATGCTGAGGAGGTAAGCAGAAGGAACCATCATGCTATGCCACTTATGCACAGCAAGAAAGATGAAGTCTTAAATGATCTTAAAAAAAAAACTGTAATTGAAGAATAGGCAAATTCATATGATTTTGGTTCTTGGGGATGTTAACCCTAAGTGAGCCAGTTCCAAAAATCAGAAGAACTAACAATAGGAAAGTTTTACTACTATAGGTCAAACTGTCCTGTTATTATTGTCCACTTTCCCATGGAAAAACGCTTCACCAATGATACAAAACAGCGACTCAACCAGAAGCACTAAGAGCTCTGACACAAGTATTTCTGCTGGGGAGAACTGCTCGATCTTCAGAACTTCACTGATGAAGCAACCATGGTTGTCCCCGTCCCCCCCATTCCCCCCATTTCCTCACCAACTTAATTACATTTTTGTACTCAGTCCAACTTCAGGTGTCCTCAGCATAGCCAAGGGATTCGGCTAAGTTACGCTGCTAGCAGTATGGTAGTTTGTAAGTGGCTATTAATGACTACTCTAAAAACATTAAGCTACTTTAATTCCAAATTAGGGCCAAGACATTATTTACAGAGTCATTCACTCCAGAGCGCCTTTCCAAACTGTTAGCCAGATGCCTCATGTAAACAGACATCTTGTATTAAAGTATGAATACATCCAGCTATGTATTTAACAAGCAGTATGTAAAGGCGACTTAATTTCTGATGTGAGTATTCATGCGATGACTTTTTTCCTCAAGAACATGTTCATGAAGAATACCTTCTATACTCTTTCCCTCTGACCAAACACATCGGGTGTTCAAAACAAAGAGCAGATTGAAAATGTCCTGAAAATGTGGAGCTGTAAAAACAAAACAAACCGCACGCTTTCACAGATTTGCCAAGCACAAAGTCTGATACGGAAGTCCTTGCTCAGTAACGCTGTGAGAGGGACAGCCTGAAATGAATTGAGTCTCAAGCACTTATTTAGATTTAAAAAAAGGATTTCTGAGCTAGCATCTTTGGTAGAAATGTTACGTTATTTCTAAAGTTATTTAGCATTGGAAATATTACTTTAATGCTAAGACTGAAAGAAAAGATAAGAAGCATTGGGAGGTTCCAAACCTTCAAGAATGGGTGAAGAACATGAAAAAGATCAACATTTAGGGTCTGACTCCCTGCCCACTGAGCCCAGTTATATAATCTGCTTCACACACCTGAAGATCCAGCCCAGACATTCAAGAACTCTTCCGTCTTTTAAAGCAGTATGACAGAGGAATGAGGAGTGATTTTTTTGAACTCTGATACCGGGAGGACTGAAATTACCAGTGTGTCAAGTGATATCAGCATCGCTGTGTTTTCCTGAACTAGAATTTTCAATCAATGAAAACTTAAAATATATATACAGCTTAAATATGATGAAGACAAAAGTTAATAAGAACACTTTTTCTAGAGTTACTGAAGGGAAAATAGCAAAAACCAAATGCAAACATTTGCTAATCAAAAAAATCTGAGCACAGTTTCCTTCCTTCTGTCCCTCAGACCTGCATCACTTAGTAGTAGTCCTAGAAAAATCAGCCTTTGCTGGCTGTACTTCCAAGTCTCCCAGGCAGTAAGAAGAAGAAGAAAAAAATAACTAACTGCCCACCCAGAAACCACACCGCAGGCAGGCAGGAAGCTGAAGCACCTGCTCCTCCCTGCCCTGCCTCTAAAGGCTCAGATCTTGCTTAAGCAGTTCAGGTACAGCACCACTGCTATTTTACAGACCATCTTAAAGGCCCTTCAAATTTTATCTGTTCTACATCATTATAAAGGAGCTTTATTAGAAAGACAGACAAGGAGAAGCACTTAATATATGATGGATTTATCAGAAATTATATTGGAACATCACGGAAAAAGTATCTTCCCAGTGCCTGTACTGTAACGGATAGGGACAGGTACAGCACAAAGGGCTGGCAACCTGACAGGTTATTACTGTCCTCGAGGACTCAACTGCTCAGTCCTTTGCACTTCAAGATGCTGACGTGCTATGAATTGTCAGAAAGAAAAAACAAGCAGGCAGGTTTAGGGGGAAAAAGGACACCTTGCGCTAAGCTGTCCTCCAAGTTGCTCTTAGGACAGCAAAGCACTTCTTCATGAATGCTGCACTCAGGCATGGAAAAGGAAAACAATTTCTCTTGCTTGCCCTGCAGGCCACGTAGCTTGCACAACTCATGTCTTCACAAGTACTGAATTTTGCCCAAATTCACAAAAAAAAAAAAAAAAGCAAGCAAAAACAATTGATTAAGGCAGTTTTGTTGGAATGCTACCACCATTCATGTTGGCCTCTACTATTACTTTCTGACCTACTGTTTTCCCTTGGGCTTCTACTCCCAATTGGAGCAGGGAAATGATCAGGAATGATTTTTTAAGTTATTGAGATGACATCTCCAACAAGCAAAGAAATGAAAGACCAATTTAGTGAGGGCTGGGGTTTGGGTGGTGGTTGATTTGGGTTTTTTTTTTTTGCCTTCTGTGACGAGACATGATCACATAGATAATTACAATTTTGAGAAAAACAGTTTCAGATGAGAGAGAACTAAACGTCTTATCATTCAGTCTGCAACATTCTGGTGCCATCAGAATGCATAAGGCCCACACAGATGGCTTCAAAATACTTTGGGAAGCGATTCAACACGATCAATATGTGATATTCTACTGACCATATGACTTCTTAAAGCTTCTGGTCAGATCACGTAGGATTGCCACACCATCCCATCAACTTATTTACTCTCTTCCTACAAGGTTTAGTACAAGGTGGTAGCTTTATATAGCACTCCCACAACGAGTTCAACTTGCTTGCTTTCAGTACAAACTAAATACCAGCAATTCCTGCAGAGCAGGGTTGAGGGTGCTGTGCCAATAGAGATTCTGCTCCACCCTGAGGTCACTGCTTGCTCCCTTTATATGTCAAGAAACCACAACTTTCCTGACGTCATCAGGTGGGAGTTGAACTCTCCTTGATAGGCACAGACAGGGAGGGGAAAAAAAAAAAAAAAAAAAGACTAATTCACAATAACCTGCACTTCTAACAGCAGATAACGAGACAGAAAACCACCAAGAACGAACTCTTAGTGTCTAGTAGCCCCAAAGCATGCAGCTTGCACTTACCAGGTAGGCAGCAGAAAAGCAGAAGCATTCTAGAGAGCGAGTGGTCATGACCAGCGATGTGATTTCCTACCCCTGCCTATGAATCATGTGGTCTCCCTCCCTCTTACTACTCAGTTCCACCTGTGTTTATAGGAATACTACGTTAATCTCTGTGTAAGCATCAAAATAAGGCAACTGCCAAAGCCCAAGGCCTTTCCAAACACTAGAGATCGGCAAAGAAAGGCAGAACATGGAGGTTTTTTTTAATGTTTCCAAATTAGGGACCAGATTTAGTGGTGAAGCAAGGAAACACAGCAAGGTAAGCGACTGTATAATTTATGGAATTTTTACAAGGACATACCAAGTCCTCCATCTTGTGGACACAGGCTTAATTTCTGACTGATGCAATATCTTAAAGATTCTTCTTGGACACTTTGGTGAGAGTTCCCCTGGAGAATATAGCCAACCTTTTAGAGTGACCTTAGAACATACCACGACAGGCCTTTAAGAGCATGAATGCTGTGAAAGCTGGCATTGAATTATGCTGTATTTTGCACATTTGGCATTTTTCCTGTAGCCATTACTCCTGGAATCAAACAAATGTGGAGACAATTACAGCCTCTATTCTCAAAAAAGGAGCTGGCCTTCACAGTTTGAGTGCAACTGAGCTTGAAAATCTGACTGAAGCCTACTCCAAAAAGGATCAAAAGAAGCAGGAAAATTAATGTAAAAAAATATATTTTCAATCTTCTCTTTTCTAAGCCAGACTTGCTGTTTGGAATGCTTGTGGTTAGTGCCATGTTTGAAGGTTGCCCAGAGGCCTACTCTAAGCCAACGCACCAGCAGAGCTGTTTCACTTCTCTGGCAGGTGTCCACATCACAACATTGCCCTCCTAAAGTCCCTGCCGAGCACGCTGCAGGTGCAAGAGAAGAAAAATGCAATGTTGTATGCCGTCACCGCAGATCCACTGTCTAAGGAGCAGCACTGTTCAGCTATGGAAGGAAACTCTATACAGACCCACCATAGCTATTCCTGGCTGCCACCACCTGCTCAGATAATCAGCTATTACAAATTGTACAACCCAATTTTTGCAGTTATGTTTACCATGACAGTTTCAGCACCGTTCCCCATTAACTCCATAACATACATAGTTGAAGTCTGTTGACCATTTACCAGTGGAGATGGTACTGTCGAAACTGTAAGCATCGACTGTAGTTGCATCATTTGCTTGCTGACTTCTTGCGCAGATTTCCCTCTGCCTTACTAGAAGCAGTCACCCATCTATGTAGAAAATTAAATGGAAGGGGATCATTAGGTCTCCCTTCTGCCACTGGCCCAGTTTCAAATCCCACCATTATTAGCTCTCCTAAAAAACATTTGTGCTGTCTGATGCCAGTTAGCCATGAAACCCAGATAAAAGGAAGTATTCCCTTTGTGGAGAATTAAAGCTTTGAAAAGGTACGTACCTCTACACGCTGGAAAATGAATCTGTCTCCTGATGCCAACGAGCCATCTACAAATGCCATCCATGCCCTGTGTTTTGCTGCATCACACAATTCTCTGACTTCCAGTATTACACAGCTGGTGCAACACTTGCTCCCAGATACCAGAAAACAGCAAGGAGCAGGTCAAGCCTCAGTATACCAGAATGCCCCTTCCTCCTGCTTATATACAAACAAAGTGGATTTGTTCCCATGAGCTTTAAAGAGCCATGACAGATCTTTCTGACAGAAGTCACACCAAGCATTCGTTACAATTACACCGTTTTCGCCGCTCCATAGATTTTAGAGAGAGAAAGAGCGAGAGCACCACAGAGTACCAGATAAAGCTAAGCACAACTTGAAGAACTCGCAGGAATGTAAGTTGCTGCTCACGTCTGCCTGCCAGAACTCCTCAGTATTGTATTTTTAATTGACTACCCCATTAACATGTTAATCGTATGAAAGAGCCCCAAAAAGGGACAGGAAATTCTAAAGGGTACGTCCTGGTAACCACCTCAAATATTACCTAAATGAAACTTGGAAGGGACCGGGATTGTGTTGCCCTGGGCTTGTCTGATTAGTTTGCCAAAAGTTTGCTTGTTTTTCAGTTAAACATGCATTTGTCCAAAAAAAGCTAAGGCAGAAGGTTTTCATTTTCTGATCATGTAACTCAAAAGGAGCTGCAGAAAAACCTCATTGGTTGAAGCTAACAAAAACAGCCGCTCCAAGTTAGCAAATTAGTATTCTCCCCGGTCCACAAATGAGGAGGAAAATGACTAAGAAGGACTTCATAATCAGTACCTATTAAAGGCTATTTCCAAGGTAAAAAAAAAAAAAACAAAAAACAAAAAAATTAACTCAGGAGTTTCTGTTCCCAGCTTCCTGAGACAACATGTATTGCTTCTGTAGCTACCGAACAATGTCTAACTATATCAAAAGGCATGAAATTTAAATGCTTTCCAGCTTGCTATCACTTAATAATATATTTTAAGACAAAAGCTGCTAGAAAAAGCAAGCAGCATTACTAAGGCAGTGCCCTTTATACTGAAAAGAAAACAAATCCTCTTGTTTTTATGAGCAGCCTGTAGGATTCCCTGAACTGCTTTGATTTACTGTCACTTGCTGGAGGACAGGAAGCAAGGTTGGCAATATCATATGCTGAGAACATCACGCAGTGCCAGCCACAAGTAAACACTGAAAAATATTCCCACAGTGTGCCCTTGAAGAATGAGGTCTGGCCTTATCCTGAAGTACAATGTAATATAAAAACATACTGACTTATGCTAGGTAAGTAGAGGCTTTCAGGGAGAGGGAGAAAAGTAAACCTAATGATTTAAGTAGTAATAAACTAGATTTTTAACTTCAAAAGCCACTACAAAAACTTGTTTCTCATCTTCACATCTACATGATGTTTGAATACAAACACATAATTTCTGTAGTAGGGAGCAGAAAAGTACCAATAATCCACTGTTTCCATTCATCACATTAAATTAATGTATATATCTCTTTAAAAACCTGTGTACAAAATGGAAATAATGAAGAAAGGAGTTGATATATACATGCAACACTGAAAAATCCCTTAAAGTTTCCAGTTGTTTTAAGTCCAGTCACTTTAAATTTCCAGCAAAATACCTATGTGCCTCCTACCCAGTCCCGCCTCGCTGGAAATACTGCAGCAATCCAGTCCCCAATTTGCATGGACCGTGTCAGGAGGGATCTCACCTGTAAACTGCATTCTGCGGTAATCCTAAAACCTCTACCATGGTCCTGCCACCATGCCAACCAGAAAGTCAGCGTAGCCTCTGCACACTTCTCTCCCGCGCTGTTTTCTCTGCCTCAGACGGTTTGGAATGCAGAAAAGCCAGAGCCAAAGCCCGTCAAGCGCAAGCCTCTCTATTCAGCTCCTTGGCTGGAGTTGAACAATAGCCGCCCTTCGGTCGCTCGCCGTCCCTCTCAGTGTATGGGATGCACACTGTCCTCCTGCAAACAGCCACAGAATCTACCCGGGATGGGGAGACACTTCATTTTTCCTGTCCCAAGGGAGGGTGGAGGAGCTGACAGACAGCGCAAGCACTCAGGGTGGGGTGGAAGGGGGTGTGGGCAGGAGACTCCTGTTCAGCAAAAACACATCCGATGCTGAGAAAATTCAGGGATTTCAAGCAGCTGACTCCAAGTCTAAAATCAGCTACAGGGAAACATAAGAGGCTGCTATCACCACATACACTGTCTGGACTACAAGAAGACAGTCGAGATGAAAACATGGTTTTGTCAGCTGAACAAGAAACTACATCTGAATGTGTCTGGCCAACCTGCACTTTATTTGAAGATGTTTCCCCACTTCAAATGTTTCTACAGCTTAGGAAATACACGGTACCAAAAAAGCCCTGGAAAGTCACTTAAACAAACAATGAACTTCCCCCCCCCACTTTGTTTCCTGTGCTGCCTTTTTTCCTTTAAATTCAATCTAAGATCTATGGCTTTGACAATGAAACGGTGAAGTCTGATACCAAAAGCCTTTTCCTGAGCTCTGTTCTTTTCTATTTTAAAAGTGCTGAGAGCTGAAATTCCAGGTATAGCATTGCTCTAAAATAAAAAGAGAAAAGCTGCTCTTTAAGGTGCAGAAGCAAAAAATGACAGTTTGGTTACTGCAGCCACCACAATGTCCCTGATACACCATAATGCCCCTGCTGAGAACAGCGTGTCAAGTTGGATCAGTTTAAAAGTCCACGGTTTGATTCCCAGCAGATCCCACCTGCCAGTTGGGGACCAGAGCAGACAGGCACACACACAAGAGGAATGCAAAGTTGCTCAGCCTGTTGCTGAACAGGCTAAAATTGCTCAGGAAGAGCCAAGAGGCTGCACGCTCTCTCTTACCTTCTGCAGTCCTGGAGAGAGGGAGGTGGCGGGGGCGGAGGGGGGATGTTGAACATACCTATTTTACTCTAATTTTGCCACTTCTTTGCAACGCAATATTCTCCTCTGATTCAGTCCTTTTTTCCTCTAATGTTACCCATCTCCTTTTCTCGCTGGATAACTTAAGATGAGCTTCTGCACGTTCTCTCAGGCAACAACCTCGCACACCCTCACAGCATTTCCCTTGGAAGAAACAGTAAGTTCCATCACCCTACCCCCTGCCAAGGCTCACGTGAGAAATCTGCGTGAAAAGTGCAGCGCAGCCCTTGGGAAAGAAACTTGTTGAATGCGTGCTTAAACAATACTGACTGCAAAATAAATAACAGAAAATTATAATTGCTCCCTCGCCCTCTATAGCCAATCACTGAACTATACCCAGGGATCCTGCACCAAGATTAGCACTGGAACAGAAAGGTAGCTCAAAAAGGAGACACCTCCTAAAAAACTTGTCACTAACAGCAATATAACAAAATAAACAGTCCCTCTATAAGACAAATTGGTTTGACCCGCTGCTTAGAAATGCCTCATTAAAGGAAACAGCAGGGCAAAACGGTTTCATGATCTCAGTTGAGCCAGATTCTGCAAAAAAGCAGTAACAGCTTATAACTGATTGCAATCTCCTCTCTCTCACCACCCTTGCACCACAAGAATCCCCAACACTATGGTAATTACACAGAACACTTCATTCCTGAGCACTGCTCCAACTACATTTGCAGCACCACAGAAAAGCATCTCTCTCAAGGGTGGAGCAACACCAGACAATTCATGTGTACCACAGGGCATGAGAGAAAAGATGGAAAAAGTAAGGACTGGGACACAAAAGTCTGTAAGTCTCTTCAAAGAGTTCTGGTGCTTTTATGGGCAAATGCTGGCTTTTTTCTTGTCTGTTTTTTTTTTTTTTTTTTTTTTAAGTTTGTCCGATTACATTTCTGTTTTTTTGTTTCCACGTTTCACTTTATCATTTCACATCCTTTAGGAATCCTCTGTTTTCAAATCAGGTTCAAACAAAAAGGCTAAAACTTTGGATCCAGCTCTGGTATAAGGCCATAATTTGCCTATTTCTTCCAAAGAAGCCATTTGCAGTGACTTGGGAAGCTTCAGTTCTGGTATCTATTTTTGTCAACCCTAAAACTTGCCGTACTGAACTGAAAAGAAGATTTCTGAGATGCTGAAGAAGCTGTCTGCCTCAAGTAAACACACCTGCTGAAGATCGAGGAAGAGACAGCGAGTTAGGAAGATGCTAAAAAAACCCAAAGTAATTGGGGGTGGGTGGCAAACAATACAAGTACTTTGAAATACTCTAGAAATCTACTCAGGTCAGGAATTTGAAATGCAATTTGACAAGTCTAAGAACAAAAGTTGTTTCCAAAAGACTGTGATACAGAACAAAGGCTATCAAAAACCCCCTGATAATATTACCTGTGCCTCAGCATGTGACTTTTGTTCAAATAACCAATCTTCTGACAAAAGTTAAGATTCTACTTCTCACTAAAAAAGGCCTGTTGAATTAGAAGAACAGGAGGTTGCCTTCCCCATATCTCAAGAAAAATGTCAGTGCAAGGAATTAACCAGTTCCTGGCCAGCTCTGCTGGCTCTGTTCAGACCAGGCATGTTCACAGCTTCTGTCTCCGGAGGCAGCTGCTGAGGAAATCTATGAGCAGAGCAGAAGCACTAAAGCAGAACAGATAAAAAGAAAATAACTGAGAGTTGGATCCTTTTTTTTTTTAAATCAAAATTTTAAACGTAAATCCATTTCTTTTAGTATAAATCATTTACAATGAAAGGCAAGATGCCGACTTAAGGTCTATCTTCCTATGATCTATCTGAACTAGTTGAAACTAGAAATATGTATGGGAACACTCAGCTAGCAGATGATTTTTAAAATACCCAATAATGCAGGGAAAGAAGCTACTAGAAAAATGCTTTAATAAACTTCCCCTTCATAGATCCAGCATATTCCAGGTTAATTTATCTAAAAAAACAGTTGTCTGTATTCAGGAAAGTTTCCATTACTTACTCTGATGCAAAGGACTCAGAAATTAATTTAAAAACTAAGAAACATCATTAGGTTTTCTAACATTTTAGAGCATTGATAAACTGACTAAATTTATATTATTGTAATACGCACTGAGTATAGCTTGTTTATCAGGGAAAAGTTCTGAATTCAAGCTCATATGCCTGTACTCATCATCTAACCACTAAAAGCAAGAAGTGGTGACACGATACGAGGACAGTATTCCAGCGCAGATCCTCTTTTCCCCACAAATATCCAGACCAACAGCAGTGTGGAGGAAAGCGGTGCTTTCCTAAGGCACCTACGTATGCAAAAAGACCCCACCGAGCACTGGCTGCCTCCGCGGTACCTGTGCGGGGTGCCAGCAGCAAGGCTGTGGCAGCCAGAGGTTCTCTATGAGGAGGGGTCAGGGCTGCCCCGTGCCGATTCCAGCTGGTGCCAACAGACCCCCGGCACGGTGGAAATGAAGGCATGAAGTTGGAAAAAGGGGTGGGGGAAGGTGGTGCTTTAAGTTTTGTCCCTTCAAACTTATTTTAGTTGGCAATAAATTAAATTAATTTTCCCCAAGTCAAGCCTGGTTTGCCTGTGACAGTGACGTTTCCCTGTCGTTTGCTCAACCCACAATCTTATTTTCACCCCACCATGTCGAGGAGGGAAGTGAGAGTGGCTAGGTGGGCAGCCAGCAGCTGGCGAAGGTCAAGCCAGCACCTCATGCTTTACCAGGAGCAGGAATAAAACATCTCTTCCAAAATTCAGAGTCTCTGAAATCCAATAAAACCCACTCGTTAAATTCTTCGTGCTTTCTCTCGGGTGGAACAGCCAACACCTCACTCTAACTGTCAAAGCAGGACCAGAGCGCTAATTCAACGCCAATCAGAAGCGACCAGTCTCTGGAGGCTCCATTAGGGTTTCCCAGCCTTTAGACCAGCAATCCCCAACACCACCTGCAGCCAAAGGGTAACAAACCTGACTGCAAAAGCAAAGCGCTCGTTATAAGCACAACAGTGGTATTTTTGGGTCAGCAAGGCTGGTGACCACTGCTCTGGACTTTCCTGCTACCATTTTAGCCCACAAATGCCACATAACTGTGGGAAAAGACCACAGGTGAGGAACAAGTGAGACGACTGGAGTCTTCAGTGGTCAGATTCTCACTTAAACTACATCCAACTTGCTGAAAAAAAGGTTGCTAGTCAAGGAAATATTTGCAGTTCCATCTGAGATGAAAAAAAAAAAAAGGCAGAAAATCCCTTCAATTTCCCACTGTTTAATGCACAAGATAAAGCAGTCTCAAACATGCATCAGGAATGATTAGCTTGTAGCCAAAAGCACTTTACTGGACACAGAGTTGAATCTTAATGGACACTAATCACTGCTAGAACATGTAGTCCTTTCCATCTCCACAGCTTCTTTCGGGAATTGGGGATTTGCTTGCGACAGAGGTGCCTGTTAGAAGAGTTTCTGATGAACCCCCGCAGAGTTCAATAGCCCACTTTTCCTCTGTGGCTTTATTACTTTTCTTTTAAGTAAATTATCTCTCTGCTGTGCTGCTGAAACATTTTTGTCTGTTTTGCAGATAAAAATCATGGTTATAGTTCTCCTCTCCCCTTGTGCTATGAAAGAGTGATCACTTTACAAAAGGGGTAGCAGGTTAGGAAAATATCCAGTACATGCTTGAATAAATCTAATTTAATACCTAAGCCACTTCATATATTATGAGCCTTTTTATTTATGCATTGTAAAAAAGGAGTTCACCCACAGGAGGTGTGTCACTGCCCCACTGAAGTGTAAATATCACAAGATGGCACAGGAAATACCAAAAACTCTGCTTCTTTTATTTATTTTTTTTTAATTCTACTTGGCTACTTCCCAGAGGTATCGTGGAGATTAATTAGCTCACAGACTGTTTTGAAGATGTAAGACTATTACTGCCTGACAGAAAACAAATCTCCTGAGGTCTTGCATGGAAAAACCCAATATATAACTGACAATGGATTTCTTGCCCCATTATAGCTTTCTTAGCAAGTCCTGCCATCCTCAACCAGAACTAATTATAAGGAAGAAAATCCCCTAAAACTTTGGATCCTAAGGCGGCAATGACAAAAAGTTCCTCAGCACTTTTTCTGCAGATGTAGGAAAGCCTTTCACCGAATACCTTCAAAGAAACTTTAGCCCGGGCAGCTCAGATGGAAACCTGCCAGAGGCCACAATAACAATCCATAATGCCAAAACAAAAATACAGGGATTCACAGGTTTTCAGCACTCCAGACATACGATACAGGGCAGCTCGTCAATTATTATCGCAAAATACCAGCAAACCCTGCTTGTCCGTGTTTGTTTGTTATGAGAACGTCCAACACATAATGACATGGAGAAAGTACACTGAGGAAAGGGGGAGGTATGAGAGAAGACTGGTTCAAACCTCCTAGAAACAACACACAACCAAGGAGAGGGGGGAGGAAGAGAAGCAGAAGTTACAGTCCCAAACTTCATTAAAATAAAAACCTGTGATGGTTTCACTACTCAGCATAGTGTACTTCTTTAAAACAAATCTATTACTTGAAAGTTCCTGGAAGCATGACTTGAATGGTCCTCCAGAAGGAAGCCATGTATTTCCCACTGTTTGTACAGGTTTGTCCATCAAATACTGTGTGTGTATTTTCCTTGTTTTGAAGTTTGGACTGTAAAAAGATTACAGAAACACATGAATGCTGCAGAAGTGGACAAACTTGTAACACCATGTGTGCATAGACAGCATGAGACAGGGAACTTAAGGCTGTGCCTAGGACAGAAAAATGTGCAACCCTAATGAAATAGTTTTCAAAAGCAAGGCATGAGCCCTAACTGCAATGCACAAAGACATACCAGAAGTAGTTCAAGTAACAGTAGCTGTAAGAATGTGAGAGCACACATTTCAGCAGTGGCAGAAGTGGGTAGTAACTCTTCTGAAGATCTTGCCCAGCCCTTGTTCAGATCTCTGCTGCCCTGGCTCCGCTGTTACTGTAAGCGCACTGGCTAGATCAAAGCTAACACAGAGAGCAGCTTCACATTACAGCCAGGCCACTGTAACTGCAGGCTGCTACTTGGGGTGAGTGCAGAAGTGGAAACCATTTGGCTCTCCTATTGTCCTTAAGCAACACACTCCCACCACGTCCTCTGTGCTGGAGCCACCACACGGCTGCTGGGTTATTTGGAACACCTACCAGCTCAGATTCAAAGCTAACCCATCAACTCAACGTGGATCTGAACACGATTCGCTGCATGAAGTCAAATTGATTCACCTGGCGAGCATGTAATAGAACCGGTAACAAAGAGGGTGGTAAAGCAGAGACACAAGAATGTGCGCACCCCTGTGCAGTGGAAAGAATGTTGTATACACAATTTCATACAAACTTCAAACTAGATGGACTTCATCCATAATTTCATAAATATTCGCATTGTCAAGTATTGATTTATGCTAAAGCAATAAACTGATCAGCAACTAATTCCGTAACTAATACCAAAGTCTGAATCAGATGTAATTACATCAACATTTTAAAATTTAGTTCAGCAGTTCAAATTAACTCTAGACAAGACTTAAGATAAGGAAATTTGGGCTGTAGGAAGGAAGGTTAATTTTCCATTAAGCGTTAAGCCAGTTGTTACTGAAGGAAAAAAGGTAAGGATACATGGTTGGGTGAAGTGTAATTACTTTTTGCCACAAGATCAAACAACTATAAAAGAGGTGACAAAATTTAACAATCCACAGTAAGTTCATGCATGATTTAATGTAGACTTCTCTAAAGAATTTCATAAATAACTTTTTATTGTTGTTGTTGAGAAAACTAAGGAAAATGATAGCTTCCTTTATAATAAACTGAGGTTTGGTTAGCACACGGCCAAGAAATCTGCCCCAGATGGTCGAAGAGCTACCAGTTCTTAGCAAGTACTGCATTGCACAACATGCTCTACTTACAAAGTGTTCTTTATGCTCAGATCACAAAAATATCTTCTAAAGAGATTTTTTTGTGTGTGTGCTAGAAGTAGTAGGCAGGGAAATAATAATACATTTCTAAGGGAAAAAAACCCCTAATGGATTATGTCAATACTAAAAAGTTAAGATTATGTGTTCATACCCCTGTTAATCTCTGCTATAAAAAGGTTTAAGATCTAAACAGATAAAATTTGCTTCATGACGAAACCTGGCTTTCAGCACAGATGATCTGTGTCCAAAGGAATAAAGTTTCAGCAGCATTCAGAACAAAACAAAATCCTTTGGCTTCACTTGCATTATACAAGAAAAAAAAGGTAGCAGCTTGGCAATTTTCAATATACAAATAACTCCAATTGCCCAGGGGGAATGTCACTGAGATCCAGCCATCCTGTTTGTTACATCTAGCCTCCCTGGAGTCAGTTTCAATTTCAAGCAGAGTTGTCTAAATTCTTCATCCTTCCAAGGCAAGCAAATTGCACTGTACGTAGTTCAAATTTCAGACTGCTTCAGGGCTTTCTCTCAAAGTTTCCTAACCTCTTTTATGGATGCAGAAGACAGCAGGACACTTTTCACGCAGTAGGTGCTTCCCTGTGTAGCCCGTTGGTCTTTAACAATGCCCAAAAGCAGCTGTATTTCACAGGAGATTTTTATAAATCCAGCTCACAATTCACATGTATTTGGATTCTGAGATAGAACATGATGGGTAAAAAATGTCATCTGAAGACAGTTAAAGTTTCAGAATTTCAGTTGATCTCGGTGTAGTACAATCCCTCCTAATCATACCAAACGGTCACAGCACCGAGAGTCAACGACCCAACGCACTGGACAGTGAGGCAAGCAAAGGACGAAGTCCTTAGCAAACCCCTTCTATGGCCACTGCTGAGCAGCGTCAAACCATGCAAGAGCAGAGCGGTGCTTTCCACACTGATCTCATCAGGGTATCACCTTTCAGCTGTCGGGGACCTTTCAATTTAGAATTTTGGTACACAGCAGTTACAGGTCAAAGAGAAAAAAAAAAATAATAAAAATCCCCAAACCACTTATCAGTGGTTGCTAAATTAAGTGATAAAGGCAATGGACAGCAATGGATCTGATCCTTTAGACTCCCGGGTCTGCGGAGAGGAAGATGCGAATCTCTCACATGAATATTGTGTATGTATATACAAACACGCTCGTGCAAGCCCAAATTGGGCAAACCCAAAGAGCTGCAAACAAGTCAAGTCAGCACATCTGAATCCATCTTCCTGCCAGAGATACTGCTAGACAACACACCCCTCAATTTGAGGGCTAAACCCAAAGCCCTGTTTTGCATCCCTGCCATGCATAATAGTTGAGATGGATATTTTGCACACAGCAACACAGTCAAAAAGGAGACAGTGCTATCGAGAAAATTATTTCACCAAGACACATCACAAACCCCTACAGCTGAGATACACGGAGCTGCAAACTGCATTTTTTCATCCTCACTTTCTAACAGACACTCTCTGTAGGTAAAGATGAGCGGTGGAAGGTGCAGGGATAGCTCTCTTTTCAGCACGCAGTTTTGTTAGAAGTTACAGGAAGTCCATTCTTTCAAATTCCTGCATCTTTCCCAAGTAAATCTTTACTGAATACGTAAAGATTGGTGCATTGCAGATTCTTTCACTGACCAGGTCACAAACAATCTCTCTTCTTCCAAAACAGACTGTCTCCCTCTCCCCGCCTCCCCTTTTCAGGTATTCATCCCAAACCTTAGTACACAAGGATCGTAATTATGTGGTGAGCACAGAGTAGGGCTGTTTATTCTTTCATCCCAAAGTACGCGTTCCAACTGGAATATACAGAAAGCGAGGCTCAGCTTTGATAGTTTTAGTTGCAAACAACCTCATCTAGGAAACAGCAGTTATTGAAATAACCCTAGAAATCTTCTTAGCTAATGTCTGTTCTCTCCTGCCAAGTTTTTACCTGAAAGAAGAGCACGGGCTGTGTATCTTCTCGGTGCAATCATCCCCACGTAGGAGGGCTCAGCAGCCGCTTGCAGAAACTGTTGTAAGAAGTACATGCCAGGCAGCAATGAAACCAGACGTTACTTAACTAATCTTCTGTTGCTCACTCCATTTCCAGCCTCTGGACATAACCTTTTAAAACAGTACGGAGGCAGGATTTCTGCACAGCTAACTGGTCACCTGATAGCAATGCAGTACGGATCTGGCACCACAGCACATCGGTGCTTTGTTTTTATTGCTTCTGCCCTTGTTTGCGACCAGAGAATTTTCTGAATTCAGTGGGATTTTTACTGAAAAAATGAGCTCGAGGGAACGCAAAGGGGGTGATCACTACAATGAAAATCTATCAACTGTGCAACTAAGCCAGAGGATCAGGAAGTTAAAAGTAATGTTTGAAACTCAAAATTCCATCTTCAACAAATTTCAAAATTGTACATGTATATCACCACAGTACAGAAGGTATATTTTATTTACTAGCTCTAAAGTATACTCCTGAAGTTGTTCAGAGATCTAAAAATCAATTTTAGCAGGCTCAGTCTTTCTGAAAAAGGTAGCGATAGCTGCACTTGCTTTGAAACTCAGTCCTCTCACTTATGTGCTTAATTTGAAGAAATTGAAGTTTGAAAAAATCCAACTTGGGGGATTTACCGCTGAGCTAGAATTCCAGATTAGACGCCTGCTATAATAGTTGTGTGACCAGTAAAGTAAGGGTGCCTAGTTTCCTATCTATTTGCATTTTAGTGCTTATCTCTCACCTGGAGTGTACCTTGCAATACTGTTTTCATCAGAAGTTGTCCAGTCTCCTTCCTATATGATCACTAGGCCATGTATTTTTATGAAAGTTTTACGAATTTAGTACCTCCGAGACCTCTATCTCTCAAGAGAGATGTGAGACACAAATTATCGGAGAAAGGAGAGAACACAGATACCTCGGTTCTACCTCATTCAAAAAAACCAGGCTGAAACCAGAGAAGTCTGCATGAGACAAGTTAACGGTTTCTTTATGACAACGGGCAGACACACACACGCTACGAAAAGAAAATAAAAAAAAGATAGAAAGTAAACCAAAGAACCAGTGAAACAGCGGTTGTAAGGAACCCCAGAGGTTATCTACTCCTATTTTCTGGCCAGAGCAGGGCCTTGCCAACACCTGATAAGGTCAGCTGTGGCTTTGTCCAGCTGAGCCATGAAAGCCTCCAAGGATGAAGTTTCTACAGCCTTGCTGGGCAACCTGTTTCAGTGCTGCACTACCCTCCTTGTGCCAAACTTTCTCTTAGTCTCTCAACCTGAATCTCCCAAAGTGCAATGTGTGGCCATTCCCCCTTGTTTTATCATCTACCACTACTGAGAAGAGTTTGTCTCCATTATCGCTCTCTTTCAAGCGGCTATCAGATCAACCCCTTCGTCTCTTTTTTGGCCACCATAAACAAGTCCAGCTCCCTCAGCCACTTTTCATGGGTCACATGCTCCTGAACAAAATAACCTTGGGAGATCTCTGCTGACACTCTTGTCAGCAAAGGCAGTTGAAGGAGTCTCTGCCTCCTCTTCTCTCACCTTTGGCTGCTTGTTTGTACCGCAGAACCATTCCACCAGAGTTCCTCATCTACATTCCACACCAATATTGTTTAGAACAATTAGATCAGCGAAGGCAACAACCAGCAAGCATGCGAGCATTTAGTGTGGGTAGAAGGTACAAACTATGTTTTCCCATTGATCAGATCAAGTGACTGGATACAAAATAAAATTTCTCAACGCTAGTGACTCAAGGTGAGGACAAAACAAAAATGTGCAAAGAGCATCTTCACCTCTGACCTGCTTTCAGTAATCTTTTCTCAAGAGCTTTCCTATTCAGCAGTCATAGATGCGACTGAGAAAAAACAGGGTTAACTGGTTTCAACGAGTGAAACAGTCTTTATTTTCTTCTCAAATGACTTCATCTTCAAATATAAAGAGAAAATCCATTTGCATCAACACAAGCCTTTCTAAGCATCATTGAATCTCAAAAATCTCTCTCCCTGAAGATGCTCTTTCCCAGTAATTTAAAAATAAATTAAAAAAAAAAAAACAAACCAAAACAAAAAATAAAATCCAAACCATTTTTTTCACTTTCAGTCTCTCCTGATATTTTCAGATATGCAGGCAAAAAATATCATTAATATCACAAAGATGCACCCAGATGCCAGAATCAAAACTTTCGCTATGTATTCTCCTTAACAACTCTCATTTAGTGTGAGCAGGTGGTGAGAAGGAAGCAGAGTAAGAGAGAAGAGGATTATTTCGGGAAAGGAAGCAATAGCTGTTACCAGTCTGTCAAACAGTATGAATGGTGGAAATCTGATTCATGCTTTTTCTGCATGAATGGTTAATTCCGATACACTGTTATAAACAATGATCCTTTACAAAGGATGTAATCTCCCCGGCAGGAAAAAATACACCTGCTAGAAAGCAGGATCTGAAGCAGAAATGGAGGCAAGTACAAGAGATGGACCAGCTTGGGTTTTCTCAATCTTACCTCTTCCTCTAACATTCAGGTGCTGGTCTCCAGGGCCTGTATCACACTCCATAACAGAATTAGCCCATTGAAAGGAGGAAAGAGGCTGTCAAGCTGGAGCTGGGAAGAAATTACAGCTACATTTTTAGCTTCCCTGAATGGAAGCACCTCTGAGTTAAGTGCTGCCAAGATGAAATCCTAGCAAGTAAATGACATACTTAGAGCGTGCCTATTCACTCACGGAGAGATATTACTACAATGATACAGATTAGGTACAAGGAAATTTCACATCATATATTTTAACGGAGAACCAGACGGCTTGCTGACACAAGCCTGTGTACAATGTACCTTACAAATGGGAATTAAGAATTTAAACATTAGAAACAACGTCTCCACTGCCTGCAAGCAGAGGGCAAGCTCCTAAGCTAGCAGTAAATGGCGATTGTCCTGCAGAGTTACAGTATTAAATGATCTTATTAGTTTTCACTGTTTAAACAAGTCACTTTCCATCTCGTGTTTTATCTCTGTGTGTCCCCCCCGGCTCTCGTTCGAGGGTGACTAGTGGTTTCTGCCCGCACAGAAAGGATGGCTCAGCTGCTCCTCTAGCAGCTGCTGAACCATCACAAATTACAGCTTACTGTACTGAAGTATGTGGAAATTGGTGTCTATCTTAGCACACGGGACTGTAAGCCACGGTGGTTCAGCAGCTGCCTCACAAACAGCTGAGCCAACCCTGCAGCAAGGGTAAAAATGAAAGAGACAGCGAGAATAACTACCACAGCCCCTGGGTAAAGCACACTTGACTTAATGTTGACCTTTGGCAACTTACATATCTCTTGCTTCAACTTCTCAGCTGTAACACAGGTAGTCTCTCTCCCTCATGCTTCCTAGGTATGGTGCTACAAGGATGCGTGCACAATTCTATAAAGAATGCCACAAAAAGATTGCAGAATGGGTACTAGTGCTGATTATGCAGAGCCCCTGAAGAACACGCACCGTTGCAGTTGCTCCATTAACAAAAAGTCTGACATCGTGCAATACTCTTGATGTTTCATATAAGGTGTAACAGTAGTGCTACAGACAAGAGAGTTCCATCACCTGATTTTCCTCTTTGTTTTAAAAAAAGTAGATAAATAAATCAACCAACAAATTACAAACGAGGTATGGCAACCTTGCTTTGGGAAAAAAGCAAATGCCATTGCTGTGCCTTAACCTCTGCACCAGAGCCAGCCCTAAGGAGCTCTTCCGCAAGCAGTAATTTCAGATATCATCATAAGATGCAACGCCTGCTGTTGCCATGTTATGCACATGCCTCCCTAGGACAAGCTAGATATTCTTATCAGCTCTGCACAGCAATTTCTCCACTAGATATTTCAGCTGCCTCTGCTGTACTTTTCAGCTTTTGGTGTCCATTCCAAAGCTATTTTAGTTCACTTGTTATCTGTACCACTGGTGATATGTTCTGGCTGCTACCATCCGCTTCTTTCTCTTTATGAAGATGTTAAATGGTTTCATTCACTGGTTTGTCCTCTGGCTCAACATCTTGACACAAAGCTATTCCAACTGCTCTCTATCAACCCACTTTTTTCCGTTAGCAGGAATTCTGTAATCATGATAGGAGACATTTCTAACCAGGATGTGAAAACAAGGGAACTACCCAGGGCATTGCAATCAGAGATTATATATAACCTTACCCTCATCCCTCCTCATAGAATGGGCATTGCTCAATTTTTCTCCAGCTCATTTTCCCCTCCCACGGCATGCCTGCTTCCTTCAGCTCCACACAGTTTGTGACATCTATATTCACTACAGTTGCAGCTCTCATATGGAGAAGACCATGTGGATATGAGTTTCTCTTGTACTTTTAATATATTCTTGTCAGGCATACACTAAGTAGCATGCTACAGGATGCCACATGCATCTAAAATTGTAGCAAAATACATAGTACTTTGGTGTATACCCAGATACCCAAAAGGTGTATACCCAAATGGCACTGTCATCCATTCTGTGTGCCAATTCAAGAAAAATGACAAAGGTTACAAGGTTACATTTAAAAACACAATACTGGGATTTCCAGCTATTCAGATGCTCAGTGAAGACTAAAAATTCTTCTATGCATTTTTTGCATATGGTATAGAAAAATAAGGCATTTAAATCCTAGATTTTAAGGGTCTTTCTAGCTTGCAAAGTTGTAAATAATATTCGTTGTCTAGTGCAGACTGGTTACAATATGATTCTTCGTTCATCTCACTAGTCACACATCTGGAGAAAGTACTTTGCCTATAACACTGTGTAAACATGTTTAATACTGGTTTTAGTTCTGAACAAGAATTAATAATTGTTCACATAGCAAAACAAGATGATATTTAGGGTTGTGTTTGAAACACCACAAACAAATCCAATCGGGGCTCTGTTATGTCATTAAGCCCCAAGAATTTTGCAGTTTTCCCTCCTAAATCCCCGACCTGCCCTGCTTCTTTTCAGACTTCTAACCCAGGAACCAAACAAAGCCAAAAAAAGAACCCTATCTGCTTTCCTCAAATAAGAAAGAGTTAAATAGTGCTATTGGCAAGTACAAATAAGCAAGTACTACAGCTGCAATGTGTTAATTAACTATCTGGAAGAGTGGGATTTTAATGACTTGTGCGCAATATACTCACAGAATAAAATTCCTTGGCATAGAAAACAGCTGAGCCTGTGAAATGAAAAATACCTTACCTGCTCTTCACCTTTGACAATGATGTTATCAAGGCTGCTTTACTGTTTAGAGATGCACGTTGCCTTTTTCCTCATAGCTCACTCTCTCTCAGAATTGGTATTTTTTACAGCTGAACTAAGGAAGAATTACTCCTAGACGCTATCAGCCTATGCCAAGGACAGCTTCTTGCATAGGTTGGGAATAGAAAGAAGGTTTCACTTGTGTGTGGTTGCTGCCTCCCTTCACTCTTTCTTTCTTCTGCAAAGAGTTGGAATGATGCTCTTTGTGCAACCACAGGTGGGGTGGAATAAAGAGGAGGAACTGGGCCAAATCTGGACTTGGGGAAACTACTGCAACAGAGCTGCTGCCTATCACTTTTAACACTTTTCCTTTTCTTTTGCTTTCCCTAGATTCAACATGTATAATTATAGCCAACAGCAGCAGGCAGTTGGTTGGTCGGTTCTTTTAGGAACTGCACCCTGAACAGGCATGAGGTAAGCTACAGAAAAACCTGTTATCCAGTACTTGTTATGAAAATAGAAAGCAAAGGAAATTCTAGAGAGACTCAAAGCGAGGTAAAACATAACCACCTGCAAGTTCTAAAAACCAGCGGGAACCACTTGCAGCTATCTGCAAAAGCTGTAGTCCTAGAGACCTGCGTTCAGCAGCTCTCAGGTGTAAATCCTTGGGCTGCCTACTTACAAACACAGCTACAAACCTTCCCATCTGCTGCAACAGCCCAGCTTCTCTGGTACCCCATAACCTCACTGACAATTGGATAAATCCTGGTGTTTGGAAGTCATTTTGCTGGCAGGCATTTACAAACAATGCCACAGTCGCACGACCTCCACCACCTCCAGGCTGCGATGCAACCTGCACCTCACCAGGCTCCTTTGCAAGGATGCTGCCCAGGAAGCAGTGCTGTCTGATAACAGCTTGCAGCTACAAATGAAAATCAATTTATTGTGGCCAAGGTTTTGGCTTACCTAGTTTGGCGGCCCCCTCTGGTGGGTACTCGGGGAATTGGCCCTCGGAGGGGACGCTCACCGTCCGACGCAGGCAGCGCCCTTTGGTAGCATCCGCCTGTGGCTCCGGGATCCCATCGACAGGCACCTGCATAAACAAGATATAAACAGCTGTTAATCTGCCACTGGGCCATGGCGTTAACATGCCATCTTGATACGAACTTAATTTTCTGCTCATTAATTTTCAACTTTCAGATGCAGTTCGGCATGCCCTGCCTTACCACAAAATTCCTGCGGCTCACCGGGAAAGTACTGCAGCGGTGAGGAGCGCTGGGGAACACGCAACCCGGAGAGGGCTGCACGCAGATGTGCAGCAACCTGCGCTCCAGAGGTAACAAGTCACAATACATCTTGACACATCAAGCCACGACCCATCTGACTAACAAGACTGTCCTGCCTTTTGAAACTGGTTCCGCGGCGCTGGGGTCACTGCTGCCTTGCCTTGCTGGCTTCCATGCTGGGAAAGTCAGGTCAGAGGCTGCTGGTCAGATAGCTACATGCAGAAATTTGAGATTACAAAAGGATTTTTGCAGTCTCAGCACACATTCAGCAATCAGCTACAGCATGTCAGAGAAAAACAGGTATGTGGCTGGTTGTCTCTGGCACGTGGAGAAAGGGAATACCTTCTATGATTACGCCAAACTCATCCTAGAAGTGAGGCCTCAGAAGACTCCAAGAAAGGCTTGGGGTCCTCCCTATTTCATAATAATAAAATTCTGTAGGCTAATCCTCTTTAAAAGTACCAAATGCATAAACATCTTGTTTCTCTTCTGAAACTCGCAGACCTTGACTCCCCAGGGTTTGCCTTTAAACACCTGCCTGGATGACTAAATTCTGCTAGAGAGGTGCTTATGCTCAAAAAAAAAGTGGTAAATTGTGCTACCTACCACTACAGCTGCAGGGCATTCAGACAACAGCCAAGAGCTGTAAAAGGGCCGAAGCTATAGTCTCTTCATCCACAGCACCTATGTCTGGAATAACAAATGAGCCTGATGTACTCCTAATCCAACCCCCAAAAACATAGAGAGGGATTTGGAGGATAAGAAAGAGAACCCGACTACTTCATGAATTTATATGGACACCTTTGTCCATCCTGATTTTGTTTACACGATAAGCACAGGTTAATTCAAGTACCAGTTGCTTCACATATAGAAAGGCAGAGAGACAAAAACTTTGGACAGTTATCTGCTCGCCAGAGGTGTAATTCAGATTGCTCTGGCCCACAAAGACATCCCTCCAGCAGGAAGACAATATTGCTTCCAACAGGGGGAAAGCATCCTTCACTGCGCCCTTCTGAAGAACATACACATTGTTCTGAAGAGGTTCAAAAGACAGCAAAGATCCCCCAAACTGCTGAAAGGTTCGTCACCAAAGATAGAAACTGCATGGGAAACACCGGTCTCTGAACCAAGCCAAACAGGCTCTTGGGCCATGGTAAGCACTGTTACCACGGTAGTGACCCAGGCGAGTGGGGTGGGCACCTGGGGCCAGCACTGCCTTACACATTATTTCTGGGCCCCACAGGCCCCAAAGAACTGGCACAGAGCGGGGCCAGAGGTGTGATGTGATGGTTGACTAAAACATCCAGTTAGTGCTTCCATGTCTCAACAAGAGGACACCTCAGTTGGGGAACTGGGAATTCCCTGAGCCCACTGGCTGGTCCAAGTCAATCGTCTGAGGAAGCCATGCCCTGCTTCCTGCTGGCCTGCCTGACAATCGTGGTTATGACCATGGTTTTGCAGGTCTTTACATGCTCAGATATTAAGTTTAGCTCAGTACTAGTGAATTACTGGATTTGCTGCTGTTTTGACCTGGATAATTATGCTACTGAACTACTGCATTTCTTGTTGTAACAACCTGGATAATCACACTCCTGATCTGTATTTGTTACCGCAACGTTATTTAGAGATAAATTGTTTATCCCTAAAGCTGTTGGTCTGGTGCCTGTTACCGTATCTGGAACCTGTAACCCAGTGGCTGCCTTAAGCCCTTACAGTCCACAGCTGGAAGAAACTCCGGGGATGAGGGAAAGATGCAGCATCCAGGGGCTGGAGGCAGGCACAACCCCCTCCAGTGCCCAAAACATCTCAGCACACTTCTGATGAGGACATTGGCTTCAGCAGCACAACTGTGACACACGCAATATGGCAATTTATTTCCTTAGCGCTACGTACAAGACAGCTTACAGCTAGAGAAAGAACCCCTTCTCATATTTCCTGTGCTGCTTATCCTTTCCTATCTTCAATCATCTCTGAAAACTGAGTATTAATAGCAAACAAAAAGATATTATTCATTTGTACTGAAGGTTGTAAAAGATGCACAAGATACTGTATTATTTTAGAAGCAGGCTGCACTACAATGGCTCTCACAAACTAGTTCTGGCATTTCCTGACTTTTAAGCACTTAGCATTCTCTTATGGACATTTTTTTAATGCTATTTATTACTACACTAGTCTATTTGTCTCCTTCAACACTGCTCATTTTTCAAAAGAAGTTTCCCAAACCCCAAGTGGTTATTCTGTTACGGCTACTTTCTTTGCTGGTACATTTTTACAGCAGCTTCTTTGCCCAACGATCTCTGTGCAAGAGCACACCAGAAAGTTAAGCAGAGACTAATTTTGTTAGTTTATGCTAGATTCATTCAGTCAAGATCACATATTAGATTTTCACTTTTCATCTGGAGGCTCCATTTAGACTCTATTCCCTTCTAAACACCCTTCTGCTCCACCACCTCTTCTGCCTCTCCTGATTTCCTTCAGAGCGTTTTGGTGGGATGCTGCAAGCTGTATCTCCAGAAGAGCTACTACCAGTCGTACCACACAGCTGCTTCAGCACACTTTAAAAGCATCGAGCTGCCACCCTGTGACCCTCCTTTCCCAGTGAACCTGTTGCACTTAACTGCTAGCTCTGTACCAATACAGCTCCTGCGGGACAGATTTCTCCACTATTACATTTTTTTTAACAGAAATGAATAGAATCCCTTTTCTCTGAAGTATACCTCTTCAGTATCTGTGTGTGCTTTTGGACACGGGATGATAGAAACATTCTTTTAATCCACTGACACGAAGAAAGAGCACTACTAGCACCCTGATAACAGCGTATATAAGAACAGTGACGATAGCCAAGAGGATGCTATGGATGTACTGAGTCGCTGCCGAGGGTGAGGAAGAGAATGGTGATTGAGGCCACGCTGCCCTTTGTGTCCTTGGGAAAAGCAAACAGGCTGCAGGACACCGGGAGTCAGTGTCAAAAACAAATCTACTTCTGCATACCAGAGATAGGGTTTATCTTCAAAGAGGAACTGAGCCATTAACAGGAAGACTGTCTGAGAGCTCAGGTCCTAATTCTGGATCACTTAGCCTTTTGTACTCAACATTTACCCAGACAAGGAAAACACGGTTAGGCTGCACACTAAAAACGGTTCACTGCTGTAGCTGTGCTCATCTAGAGCAGTACAGTCCCTACTAGCAACCAGCCTGCTTTTGTTAGTGCCTGTATAGTGGCTTGAGAAAAACCTGGTACTGTTTATTTCACGCAATAATTCCATAAACTGTATAAGGAAGAACATTTTAATGCTACATAGCTTGATCTAAACTAGAGAAAATACAAACATCACACAATTTAATGGACAAGACTAAAGTAGCGAAGTGGCTAAAAAAGATCCCCACTTAAGTCTGACTTAAAAGTGCTGTTATTTTCAGTAACACTCCTCCAAAACCATAGTCTCAGTCTATATTGACAAAAAAGAACTAACTACAAGACTGAAGGAACATCATTTATTGCTTAGCATAAGTCCAGCTGTTAAAAATACAGCTTCATGAACACGTGAAATGATCTCGGTCAGCAGCTCTGCATCTCTTGGGGCGGGACAAGTTTTTAAACAGTTATATAAACTACCCTGCGGTAGGTCAAACGATTCACAGAGGGGGTGGCACTGAAACATAAGCAAGTGCACAGCTAAATACCATGTAAACACCAAGCCAGACACCAGCGATCTTCCCGACCCGCCTCCAGCCCTTGCCATTCCAACAAGCAGTTCAGCAAAGGATCGAAGAGCGTCACAAAGTCTTGCAGAGTCAGGACTCTAACGGCAATTTAGGCTTTCAGCTCTTTTTTTTTTTTTTCCATCCAGCTTTGTTACCCTGTTCATTGCCCTGCTGAGACTTCACCAGCCTGGGAACTGTCCGACCCTGAGCTGACGCACTGAAGCTGTTGGATCAGGGCCGGACTCTGAGCAGTGCAAGTCTGGGACAAGAAGGTATGTAGGGACAGTCCAAATGCTGACGATTTTGGCAATCTTGATAATTTTGACTGTAGACTGTGTTTCACTGGTAATTTTAACAATTTAATGAGGACAAGTTCGGAGTTTGGACTCTAAACTCTTTAACAGTATCACAGCTCACCTGCCACTGAATATGTTTTTTAGGTATAAAAAGGTTGTATTTGGGATTTCTAGTAGTTTGATGATTAATGGATTTCAGAAGAAACAGAAATAAGAGCTTACAAGCATTTAATTGCCTCTTAAAGGCGAGCAAAGCTATGCTCTTTCAAAAAAAAAAAGTAGCAGGAAAAAAAGTTTCTTCATTGCAGATAGATTTTTCAAGATTGAAAAGACTGAGTCAAGACAAAAACTTGAGAACTTGCTACCTCTTCTGAACTAATAGTCAGGAAGTCTGGAATCACGTCAACAAAACAGTTAAATAAGTCATTTTAATTTTTAGCTTTCTCGAGAAAGTTAGAAGCTGGCTAAAATTTGACATAAAAAAATCCACTGTTGACAAATGTTGACAAACATTTCTTTGGCCACTTGGAAAATAAATAATTAATTTCACCTAGGAATTGAAGCAAATCTTTTTTTTACAGCTGAGTTCAGCCTTGACAAACTCCTATTTACAGGTAAAACATATTTGCTGTAAGATATCAACATGACAAGTCTTTTGAGAATGGCAGTGGGCATTTCTGAAGACCCTTCCCTGGGGCCCCACGCATCAGTGTCTGCTTTTGCTGTTTTCTTTTGGGATCACCACTGTCACTCCACTCCTGTGTCAGTCACAGGAGATAGAAGACTAGGAAAATCCATCAGAGATGTCCTGCTGCTGGCCTCTGTCACCAGCAGCAATAACCAGTAGATCTTGTCACAGTGAATGTGGATGTTTACTATCCTTTGCCCTTGATTATAAACACCTCTAAATCCAAGAAGAAAGATGAGGGTTTGGGTGCAGGGAGGAAAAAGGAAGAGTTTAACACAGTGAAAAGTGTTCTTCATCTTCATTTCCAACTGAACACAGAATTAAAAGATTCTGCAGGACAGCAGCCAAGCTACAGACAAAAACTAACTAAAAAGCAGCCTGAAGCCAGAGGCAGCCATTTGTCACATTTCTCATGGAAGTGCTGTGCAGTGGATTGATTATCTATCTGATATCACTCTTCATAAACACTAACTCATTCCCTTTCCCTCTTTAAATGGCACTGATTTTGCAGACACTTTTTCTGTGCCCTCACAGCTCCTCCCCTATGGAACAGGTTTCACAAATGATGAAAATATCTACATCCTCCTGACAGTGGGAAACTGCCTTTCTCGTAGGAAAAAAAACAAACAAAAAACCCCCTGGTTTGTAAGTGAATCAATCTAGACCTGTTCTCCTAGTCTTGGAAGATGCTGCTAGATATTACAATACCATGATACACTGCAGTAATTGCACATCTCCTGTCACTCATGAGTCCTTATTTGCTAGGTTGTCTCTCATATCCCTACAGGGATTCATGCTTTCTACTTACTTTTTGGGCATCACTCTCTTCCCTTCATTTATAATCTTCATTCTTCAGTCTCACCTATTTTCATTTTATAGAGTTGACAAGGTGTCAAGTAATTAATATTTTTCTACACTGCACAAGGTGATACCTTCAGACTATTTTTGTCTAAGTAATTACAGATATTTTTGGATCAAGTTGTACCTTGAAATTTCTCCTGATTTCCAAAATACTCTTGTGCTTGCACAGTGCGAAAAATCTCTCTTGCATATACTCGATCCAAACTTCCTTGACAATAAATCTGTACTGGTGGGATGGTATAAGAATAAAAAGATTTTTACTACTTTGTTTATTTCTATACTGTTCCCTCAGTCTTAAAAATCTGTGCAATTCATAATGCTGTATTTTGACAGCATTAACTGAAAAAAAAAAAAAAACAACCAAATTTAGGATTATACCTGAAGCAACCAAGACATTCATTTATTTTTTTTTCATTTTGCATGTGTTTTCCTACTCTTTGGCTTTGACATACATACTTGCACAACGATTCTACAAAGTATTATCAACTTTGAACATTTCTGTTCCCTTTCAATTTCACACAGGCTAAGCTTCTCGGATTTTTATTCCGTGAAGTAACAAAGCAAATGCAAGGAGAATAAAATGAGATGCTTCAGACCGACAGTTTTCAAATTACACCAGCCTTGCGATGATGCAAGTGCTCCCTTTCAGCTGCAAGGGCACTCTGCTGTTAATATCTCTTCCTTCTTCCCCCACACTCACCCCCTTACTGATGGGTATCACTGTGTCCCTCTCATTGTTCCTGAGATCCTCTTCAGCAGCCCAAATGAATTCTGACCTACCCACTCTATCAGCAGTTTCCATGTTCAGAGCAGGAAGCTCTCCATCTTCAGCTTCCTGCTGCCTATCCCACCTCATTTTGGGTTAATGAAAAACCTCCTCCAGCATCACCTTTACAATAATTTTAATCTAAACAGAATCTTCTTTTTTCTTCTTTACGTAACCTCCCTCTTCCTCATTCACCTGGTCTGTTGCTTAGGCTCTCCGTCTCACTCATGGGCCTTTTTCAATTCCCCTCCTACACACGTTTCAATCATTACGCTCTTCCCAAGAGTCTCTTCCCATTGCTGCCTTAGGCCTTTGTTCAGTCTTACTTCTAGACCACACTTCACAGAGCCTCTTTCAATTCTCAATGACTTGCCAAGTAAAATTTAACTGAGTTGCCTCCCCTTCCCTTTCTCATGAAAGCTACAAGGGATACCTCTATTTCAGAAAAATTAGAAGGTGCAAATCCAGAGTATCAGCTCTGTGTGTTTCTCTCTCTTAACTACCAGTTCTACTCCTATATGTTTTGCGTTTCTTTAAGGGCTCACATGTACACTGCTGTGTGTACAGACTCAGAAGTTAGATTAAAACAACCTTTTATTTTCCTACAGGGTACTCAAAACTCTGCAAGGAGCTCCCTTTTTCCTTTCACTTACAGTAATCCCAAATTACTTTAAAATCAGAATGGCAAATCTGACTCCAGCTACCAGCTTCTGAAACCATCGCATGTGGAGTCACACCTGCACCAAAGGGATGTCTGCTTGGCCCATCTGCATGCAGCATTTCCCAAACCAAGTTCCTGCGATCGGGCAGGCTGCCTCCTTTGCAAGCACACTGCAAAGATTAAGTCTACTGCTCAATTTTTTGGTGTAACTGCTGCACTTAAAACTCAGGCTCTGTATAGCCTCATGCTGAATTTCTCCAGCTTCTGACAAAAAACCAGTGTATTTAAACAATGACTTAACACACAAGAGATACATCAGACTTCCCATATTTACTCCTCAGGATCTAAGCAAATCTTACTCCCAGCAAAATGCTTTTAACTGTATGCAGTAGGAGAAATTAAGAGCCCATAAGTACATGATTACCACGTTCAGGTAATTATTTGTGATATGAGCCAGTGTTGCTTTCAATTACGTTTCTTTAATGAGATACACCCTTTTATCCCAGCTGTGCTGGTACAGCACAGCTTTTAGAATAAAACTCTCAGATGTCCTTAAGTTTCTTCAGTATATATGTTAATTCCTTAGGTGACAGTCCTGTCAGACTAGAAAAAGAATTACACAGTAAACAAACATCATGATATGGGCCTTCCATCTTCTCTGCGTTTGATCACCTCTCCTACACACTAGCATTACTGTTGTTCCCTTCTAATAACTCAAGTCCTTCTCAAAAATCATTTCCTCCTACTCTCCCTATGCAAGGAAATACTTCAGCCCTTGTAAATAAACCTGATCATAGCTGAAGATGAATAGTATTTAGTGTTACATCAGAAACAAGTCTTATACTCTTAGCTTTTCTACAGCCATACACAGAAGCTTCAAAAGAAGCAACTAAAAACCAAAAATTCAGGTCATCTCCAAATGTAGTAAACCATGGTATTAGACTCAAATTCATGGGAATTTATATGTAACAAAATCTGTTTCAGTAATCTGAAAACATTCTATTTTACAGCTCCTCCTGAAATATTTATTTTTAAACAGGATAAACCTACAGTAGAACAATTAAACAAACAAACAAACCCAGGAGCATTAGCAAATGCTTCTAAAGCTCATGTATTCATGACAGCCTGTGGACATGAACTATCACAAGAAAAAAAGATATCATGGCATAGTCTAGGAGAAGAGACTTATCGGCGTTTGTTTGTTCAGTGCTCAAATCAACTAAAACATGCCTGTTCTTTAACCGTGCTGACAGTGCCTTCGTGGCTAGGCACAATGCCAAGTACTACATGCTACATACACGCACCACATACAGAGTAATTTTATAACTAAAGCAAACACGGTTGCAATAGCTTTGAGTATCCATGCCAAGGGGCACCCAATCTTCCTTGCTGCAATTAACAGGAGAGAGGGCAAACCTTTGCCTCAATCAATTTACCTTGTGACTGCGGCAAGGATGACTGTACAGTGTGAAGACTGCACACCCCTTCTCTGTCCAGCACTCCAGTACAGACACAAATAAATCCCTTTTCCCCTACCTTTACTGCACTCTTCCCTACCTTTATGTCTACACTGACGTGAGGAGGTAGGTTTACACAGCTGTGGTGGCCTTAACTACCGTTAAAAGCAGCAATAACATCGGAAGATGTAATTGCAGACTTAAAGACAGGCTATAAAACTTCAGCAGGGAATTCTGGATGCACACAGTTTGCTGTCCCCTCTTCCAGGCAATCTGCATCCGGGCCAGCTGGATTATAACCGTGTGCACCATGCCATCCATACGCAGAATATGTTAGCTCCCGTTTTCCCCCCTTTCACACATTTCACTAAGCTCATAAACAAAATAAAGGGGAGATGAAAAAAGGTGCCTTCCTGTTTTACCAATAAAGGTCAAAAGGTAAATCCTGAGTGGTCAACGTGAGCATCTCTCACCTCTTTCTCCCTGTTGAGCAGCACCAGCTGGCTGTCCGTCAGGATGCAGTATTTCCTCTCCCATGTCGTCGTTTCGGTGTAGGGGGACTGGCCGCAGGACAGTCTGTGTGTAGGTGGTCCTTTCACATCTACAAACAGAAAACCATGACACCAGAATCATTAGCGTGTCTCATTAACCACCTTCTTTGCTTTTGTGGTTCTGCAGCTAGATGCGAACCGAAACTGCAATCTGTACTTAGCAGTACCTGTTTCAGCAGACTGAAAGACAAGATGCTAATCCCGGGAGGCACCCATGTGGAACACTACTCAAGGCACACTACGAATACTTATTTATCTACAGCGTGACTTACAAAAATGACAATACTCAAGATGAATATAAATGTCTTTCTCAAAGACTCAAATATAATCAAAACAAAAGACCAAGAGCTCTCATGCAAACTTCACCTTCCCTGCTCTCCCTTCTCAAAAATGTGGTTAGATGGGTACGGCCCTGAATATACCCTGAATCCCAATAAACTAAATTATTTGAGACTAAGGGTGGAGAGACATAGGAAGGAAGATGTGGATCAAGAAGGCAGGCTTGAAGAATGGAGGGAAAAATTCAAAAGGATGGGCATTTAATTGAGAAGGGCTTACTGGCTTCTTTTGGTAGGGAAGCTATTTGATTAAACTGTGACAGATAGGAGTCTTCCAGCAGTTTCATTTAGCCACAGCCACTATAGTGACAAAAAATCAACAAAAAAAAAAAAAACAAACCAAAAAAAAACAACCAACCAACCGGAAAAAACCCAAAACCCAAACTAAAACAAAATCCAGCTTGTTTTGCTCCCCATGCTGATCATCTATTTTAAAATTAATTTCCCTTAAGTCTCTCAGGCTTGAGGTAGGTATCACATTGTACCTCTCACTACGAAGAAGTTTTCTCCAAGACTGGGAAAGGCAAGTACATGAACGAGTGCAGTAGACAGGCAGATTTCACTGCCAAGCAGGCAAGCTCAAAAGCAGAGCAAGCTACAGAGCAGCAAGGCATGCTGTCAGGGCTACGAGAAGACCGGGTGCAAAGAAGGTGGCAGTAGGAATTCAAGTGTGCAGTCAACTTATTAAAATATCTTTATAGGAGACAAAAATTCTATATGAATAAGATAAAAAAGGAGGTATGCAACAGAGCCATGGGTAGCACCATTTATACAAACTCAGAAAACAGTTTCAAGTCATCTCTTTCTAAAGTTTTGCGATTAAGTTCTGGTTGCTTTGTAACATTAAGTTTTGGTTCTACCTTGCACTCTAGTTTTATATATTTACACCTGCATTGATCTAAAAATCAGCCATTCTCAATGTATATGCTGTGGATTCCTGAAGTCCCTAAACTACCTCTAAGAGGACTACAACAGACGCTGCAAAATCAGGATGTTGTCTGGAAGTTGCTGCACGGGAGCCCAGGACCTCCTTCAACAACTATTTTAGGAGCCCATTAGGCAAAAAGAGTGTTCAAAACCCAAGTGTTTTGTAATGTTAGCTTCCTTTTAGCACACATGCTAATCCATAGCTTACACAGAGCGAAGCAGATGCTTCTTGTAGCTTCTACCCAGCTTCCCCACTAGAGGCCAGCGAATCCTCAAACACCCGGCACCTTCCCAACCGCAAGGAAGAGCGCAAGTCGAAACGCAAGCACTCAACGTCGAATATTGAACCCCTCCAACAGATTTCACTCCTTGTAGACCTCGTGTATGCCAAATCCCACCTAAGGATCAAAAAAAGCTCTAACATCTTCATGCTCTTTTCCTGCACATAATAGCAACTTTGTCGCCACATTGAAAAGAACGTGTCAACTTCTAAAGCTGGAGAATTAACTTGAAAATAGGCTTTCAGTACCTAGTTCAACCTCATGTTGCAGTAGGATTTTTGTGATCATTCAGAAGAATGCTTGAAACACAGAAACTGACAAAGAAAACGAAGAGGACTGCATGGCTCTGAATAATCATGAAATGCACCTTTGCTCCCTTAATTTCAGATGAGATAATTCAGGAAAGAAGCTGAGATTCAGAATCAGGCTCCACACTGTTACCTCTCCTAACAAAGCTTGGTTTCCGATAGTGACAAGCAATGTTGTGTACCTCAAAATTGCCCAAAATTCTACTTAGGCTTAAGCATAATTAAGGGAAACCACCACAATCTCTATGAAGCAGAAGTGTATTTGTGCAGACTCCTGGAGCACAACAGACTCTCACAAGTTACTTATTTGTCCATCTTACAGATATTAACCCTCCAAGTAGATTTTTGACACAACTTCAACTTACATTTATCATGGTGTCTAACAAAAAACCTAACCAGATGCAAAATAAAACCACTGTTGCTCCTGCTTCGAGCTCGGTTTCCCAAACAGCAGCACATGAACTCTGCCCACACCCAAGCAAGACAAACCTATGAGCAACAGGCTGACAGAGGGAAGATGAGCAAGAAGGATGAAGCCACCGGCTTCTCACATGAGTACGCAACATAAATGTGAAGACCAGAGCTCTAGGGATCTCATCTCTTGGGTAACGAAAGCACATGATTAATTACCGAGGGGAAAAAAAGATGAAAGCATGTCCTGTCCTGCTCACGTGGGTGGGCTGGCAGCAAGAGAGTGCCTCCAGCTGCTACGCTGAGTGATAACCAAGTAAACTATGTTTTGAAGTGCCAGTAGACTTCCCCATGGCAAAGGAAAACCCTTCTGGACTATGAGCCCCTACGCCGCATCTACAGTCACGACTTGCCCAGCCCAAAAAGACTTTCGCATTATAATTTCTACTAAGTATGGGCCTTGGCAGGAGACCATCCAACTGATCTATGGGCTGCACAAAGAAATTCAAGAACAGAACGACTTCTTCTACTGCAATAACAACTCTGGGACTTAACTGAGTCATCAGGCGCTGCAGGCCAGCCACGGCCCTGCTGCCAAGAGAGTTGGCTACATCAGAACGGCTTTCCACAGGCTGCTGGCAGAGTAATGTGCCATCTTGGTGTCTGGAGCTGTCAATCACCACTAGAGAACACCACAGCATTAATATTTTGTGTTTGTACTGGTATCCTTTTGAACACATGTCAGTACACAGCCCCACCATCCCTGCAGGCTGACCAAGCGCTCTCTTCACAAAGAAGAGCAGTTGCGAGCTGGTGTTCTGATGATTCAGATCCCGTAACATCACTTCTCTCCCCGAGGCTGATGGTGCAAGCCCATCTCGCCAACTAGACGGACGCTGAATACACAATACAAGAAAACTCGCTGCAACAAAAACTGCAGTGTAGCTTGGGTGCATTTGTCCCATCTATTTAAATTATTTCTCAGCTAGCACTCTTGCGTGGTTGACCTCTTCGGAGCCTCTCACAACAGCTGTAACTTCAAAATTTCGTCTGAAATTTGTTACCAGTTTAGACTGAAGACTCTTTGGGACTTTACACAATATCACATATACACTCAGTCGGTTCACAAACCCTGTTCTGCTTTCCAGTACTCTTCATCTTCAGTTTTCATTTTACATTCTTGGCTGAAACTTTCCACATGAATGTAATAAAACCCACCAACCTCTTCCACTAATGCCCCATAAAGTTAATTTACCACCACTGTTTGAATCGCTGTGGAAGTGAATGGCAGAAAGTCCATGTGTAACCAGGACCACTTACACTTTTGGGAAAGACCAGAAATCAGGGCTATCCTTCCTCACTTTGGGGCTACTATCTACCAGGTCATACAGGAGGGCTCGTGCTCTGGAGGGTAACTCGCTGATGGATGCAATTTTGGACAGCAGTTAGAGCAGAGAGCAGGGAGGTGCACCTGAAAGCTTTGATTCTGCAGATGTTACGTGTGGGATGGGCTCATGCAGTCACACACCTCAATATGCAAGTACTGGTGACAGAAGATTTCTTTCTCTGGTCTGATGCAATTCTTTCCATTCTGCATCATTACAATGAGGCATTCAAGCAAGCAGATCAGTTAGTCTACACACAGGATTAAAGGTCGTGCCTTATGTGCCTTCAAATGCTAATATCAGTTAAGTAACAGCTTGGACAAAACCCCCTTCTCGTACAACCTCCCCTGCTGAAACCAGAAGAGTATCGCTGCCCGCCTGCCATATCCGACACAGCTGAAGGCTGGAAACTGGGTTGTTTTTCCTCAGGGCTCTGAAATGCCATTAGGCATGTTATAAATATCCACAAAGCTCCCTTTCTCTCAGCCAAATAACAGCTTGTACCTTATTATTCTTTAACTACAGAGTTTATTTTTTTTTTTAAAAGAGGGGGAAAAAAATGAAACAGTTATACCATAACCACATTACAATAAAAAAAATGTTGACTGGTGCAGGGTGAGGGAACAAGGAAAGAAGCAGCCAGTGCCAAGGTGATTTCCACAGAAAGGGTAAGACATATGAAAACTCACGGCAGTTTTGTGGTATTTAGGGAGTAGTACTAGTGCTATCAGATGGGAACATTTCTGAATCTTCCATTGCAAGTATGCAACAATTCTTTTTTTAAAAAAATTTCCAAATGCATTTGCAAGTGGAGAATACTTTCTGAAAAGCAGGCAATGGGCAGAATTAGAAAATTATTTTCAAGAGATGACAAGCGCTTCAATGCCATTTAGTCCCCAACAGCTCTTCCACAAACAGAAGGAGGACATCTCCTCTCCTTTTCTGAACTAGCCCATGAGGACATGGACCAGTTGGAGAAGGTCCAGAGGAGGGCCATAAAGATGTTAAAAGGGCTGGAGCACCTCTCTTATGAGGACAGGCTGAGAGAGTTGGGGCTGTTCAGCCTGGAGAAGAGGAGGCTCCGGGGAGACCTGATAGCGGTCTTCCAGTACCTCAAGGGGGCCTACAAGAAAGATGGGGAAAGACTGTTCAGTAGGGCCTGTTGCAACAGGACGAGGGGTAATGGTTTTAAAATAGAGGGGGGTAGATTTAGATTGGAAATTAGGAAAAAAATTTTTACGATGCGAGTTATAGAACACTGGAACAGGTTGCCCAGAAAGGTGGTGGAGGCCCCATCCCTGGAAACGTTCAAGGCCAGGCTGGATGAGGCTCTGAGCAACCTGATCTGGTTGGAGATGTCCCTGCTCCTTGCAGGGGGGTTGGACTAGATGACCTTTGAAGGTCCCTTCCAACCCTAATCATTCTATGATTTTATGAAAAGTACAGAATTAGCAGAAACCAGGCCAACAAAACTACATTAAAGGTAAATCCATGTCTTCAGTTTCTTTGCCAAAAAGCACTCTCTACCTACCATCAATAAAAACACAAAATTAAACCTCCATCTCAGTGATGACAAGAACACCCCTGGCATGCGTCAAAGCTCCTTTTTTGAAACACACTCCTCCTATGGTGAAATCAAGGGCCTACTGAAGTACCTGCCAAATTTTCGTTGACTTTATTAGGGTCCGTATTCTGTTCCTACCATTTCCAATAAGGAGCTGCCAAGCAGCTGAGTAACTAATGTAGTGGCCAAGTTTGTATGCAGGGAGGAACTTTTTTTCCCCTTCAGAGAGATTAGTAGGAGCCCTAACACTTTTTGACAACAGGTCTACTTGCCCAATATCAATGTTTTCATGTTGTTTTACGTACTTACCATAGAGACAGGAGTCAGAGAACTTTAGGTAAGCCCTGTCGTCTGAGAGCTTGTCAGTACCCCAACCTACCCAGCTGTGCACAAGCATAAAGTTCAGTTTGAATCATCATCAGTTTGAACCTTTATCAGGCAGTTGAATAGAAGCTGAAACAATCACTATTGACGTGAAGGTTCAAAGAAAATAGCAATTAGAAGTCCTTCACTAAACTTCTGCCGTCTCTAAAAGCTGATGAAGAGCATGATTTAAGGTAAATATACGGCAGAACAGAAATGCACTGTATCTCAACACCTTTCATTCCCTTAAACCTGCATCTTGTAATAAGGCAGGATTTCCGCAAAAGAAGTCACTAATGCAAGTGAAAATAAACAGCAACAGCAGAGCTACGCGACATACAGCTGTGTGTCTATACACAACTATTTCAGACAGCTGCGCGACGCTCGGATGAAGATCTGCAGGATCTGGATTTAAAACAGAAGAGAGCTCAAGCACTGCCGCCTCGAGAGCAGGCACAGGCATCAGAGCAACTCCGGCTCAGCTGGAAGAGGGACAATCTCCCAACATTTACACAGAGCAGATGACGACAGAGGTCAGTTACTGAGGGTCTGGTAGGAAAAGCAAAATCAAGACAACTTCCACTTGCTCTCATGCTGATACAGCTTTTGTTTACATTTCTTACTTCTCAAACCAACTCTCAGCCGTACGCGATGGTTTCTGATCCAAGCGGTACTGCAGAAAGGCACTATCAGAAAGAATTGTTTAAAGAGAACCTATCATGATGCACAAATTCACTTGGGAGAAGGAGGGGACACTCATCGTCCAAATTGGTACAGATAACCACCACAATGTCCCAACACAGAATACACAACGCTCATGACTAGTCGTATAATACAGTAAGGAAAATTCAATACCTATGTGTGGTAACTCGGAGACTCACATGCTACAGAGAAAACACGACGCTCTTAGGGTTGATTCATTCTCTGAATCACAACACACTTAAGAGATGTGGCCAGTACACATTACAAAAATAAACCATCAATCCTGCCATTTTATTTCAAATCACAACATGGGCAATGATTGTAGGTTTTCTAGGAACTGTGAGATACAGCACTGCTCCCTCGCCCTCCTACATCACTCTGTGCCGTGGCTCCATTTCCGTCAAGAGGCACCTACATTTTCGTGGTCAGCAACAGATCCATCTGGTGAATACGTGTTATTTAAAGCTGTAGAAAGCACGAGGAGATCCTTTGGGATGAGAGGCACGCTATTTATGTAGGATGTTATTACAGAGGTAAGTATCTAGCGTGAATTCTTTCTGTTATATTTAATAGCTACACTCAACAAGCTTAATTACACATGCAACGACTAGCCCTCAATCCAGCCGAATCCAGTTGCTCTCCTCGGGCAGCTGCATGCAGTGATAACCAAACTCTTGTATGGAAACCTAATATCGTGGGTAGGAGGTAAAGAAAGCTTAGTCAAACCATCAGATAGCAGTGATCAAAAAGGCTCTAACACCAGCTGTTTACAGCCAAAATGCTACCTGGAAAATCCATTCTGCACAGAATAAAGCCATAAAAGGTTTAAGTAGGTGAAAATGATATTTTAGAAGCTGGCAGAAGCCATGACCAGTGCCATGATTTTCTCAGATTCCAACGCATTTGGCACTGCAACACAAATTCTTCACAAGATCTTTAATTTTTCTAGTATAGGCCAATCTTGCCAATCTAACATATTAACTTTCCACTACTCTTTTATTGAGTGGCAGTGATCAGGAACAGTCTAAAAACTGGTTTTCCATTATCCCAGTGGAGAATCTCCTAAGTCACAGACAGATTCACTTTAAAATTGTTTAGTCAGGTGCAGTTTTCACACCCCATACCCTCACAGAAATATCACCGTGGCAATTTTTACCCCTTATTGTGTATGTTTCCATTTCCCTACCATCAGTATGCCAACTCTGGGTGAAGGAATCTCTTAAGATTTAGAGAAAAGTCTGAAGGTATCTGCTGCCCACTGCTTATGGATAAGGTTTTGAGGCTTTTTCCCTCCTCTGAACAAGGACTGTGCATGTCTCCTGCAAACAGGTAAGGGCACACCTTTCATCCACCAGTTGCTGGAAAGCTTTGACGAGATCTGTGATAGACAGGGTGGGAGAAGAGTCACCTTTCTGCTCCGAATTTCTCACATGCAGCAGTCTCGCCTCAAAGCAGAGAAAGCAACACTGACCTTTAACGTTGGAAAAGTGGGCATCAAGGTTTTGTCCACGAGGTCTGAGCTACCAGCCAGATTCTTAAATTTCATAGAGATTTTCTGCATTAAAAAAAAAATGTAAGGAGTAATTTTTATGTGGGAAGGGCTAAGCCATCAGATGACTGAACACCTAACAGCCAGCCACGGGCTATCTCCTTCGCAACCAGCGGCAGACAAAATACAGAACGCTGTTCATTCCTGTTCATGCAGCCACAAACCTGGCATCTCCCAGGAGGATGAGCTCTTGCCGCCTCTCCTCTCCGCTGCTGACATCATTCCCACCCCTTCATTCCTTCCCTAGGAAAGATTTGACTTGTTTGTACAAGAGCCGGCCAGCAGCGAGCGAGGTGCAGCAGGCTCGCTCCCCCAGCTGAGCTCCGTCGCCTCTGCCAATTTAACTTGGTCCCGAGTCAGTACATCTGCCCTGGACTCGCAACGTCGCCACTTTGCCTATCAAAAGCTCCGCAGTTTTCACACCAAGGCTGAGACTACAGTGGGATCAGCCAAGACTTCCCCTCTCATTTCCCTTTAACGCATGCGATTCAAAAACCAAACCTTTCACAAGACCTGTGCTAACACATTTATCACCCTTCGCCCCCAATATTTACTAAAAGGGCTCAGTGTTCCCCTGAACACAAGCGCTCTGCGGAAGCTCGAGAGCACAAATTCAGTTAGGCCACAACCATGCGAGCAGTTTCACTGAGATTTTCTTTTCAAAAGGGAGAACCATGGAGTCATTCCAAAAAAGAAACCACAAGTCTTAAAATCTTACGAGTAGTTTAGCGAGCAGATGCTGAGTGTGCCAACAGTCTCGAGCTTTTTTGCAAAGTCCTAAAAAATGAGAGCTAAGGAGCTAGCAGCAGAAGCAAAAATTAAGGATAAAGCTAAAACTGTCCTGGCAGGGTAATTCTGATTAGAAAGCAGAAAGTTGCAGCAGCTCGCTGTCACCATGCAACTTCTTTGAGCAAAAGGTGTGGGGGCTCTTAATAGCAGTTTAAAGCTGCCAATTAGTTTGAACACTGCTGAGCTCCTCTAAGCTTCTTACGTGCCACATAGCCAATTGCTAAACTTACAAAGGGTAATTGATCCCCGCTTCCCTCTGCTGCGCCTCTCTCCCTGTCTCTGTTCTCATGGTCTGCACCCAGCCAGGTTTGTGACAGACAGCGTGAAAGATATGTCTATCAGGAGAAATCAGCACCTTCTGGAATGGATGAGTGCCAGCAACCTCAAACCATGCAATCATCTGTGCACCCCGTAGCTCAACAAGTGGAACCAGAAAACATAACCCCATCAAGGTGGGGAACTTGCAAAACACGCAGGTGCGCTTCATGCTCGGCCCAGCCTCCCGTGCGTGCCTGCAAACAAGCAGCTCATTGTGCAGCCTTGTAAATCTCATGACATCACCGCAACAGAAGCTGCTATCTGTGTAAAAACCAATTTGGTTCCCAGGATACCTAGGATTTCAAACAGCCTGCAGTTGCTCAAAGCCATCACTGTGACCCTTCCTACCATACTAAGCGGGTTTTCCTTCCTTCTTATGCAGTTCTCGTTCCCTGCCCAGGACCACTCATCTTTGCTCCTGAATATTAAGTACATTTTTCTCTCACAGTTGAATTCCCACTTGGCCGCTTTGGAATCTCAAAACAGAAAAGGTTATTACAAACCTGTAGAGAGGATTATAAAAGATTACATACCCCTATTACATCGCTGTCAAGTTCTGAGAAGATTCTCAAGTGACGCTTCTCCCCAAAGCAAGGAGAGACTTTCATGAGAGGTTTAGGAAGTGGAAAATGGAGAATAGCAGAAAAGTTAGTTATCTGTGGGAGAAAAAAATCCTCAGTTTTTCCTCTTGATTTATGCACAGTCCTTTTCTTACCCAGGTCCATACCCTTCCCCCTGTTCTTCTCTCTGTAATACCTGCTCTCACCAAGACCTAATCTCCATCGTACAGCCTCTTCAGCAGCAAACATCCAGGCTGAGCTGTTCCCTCTTAATTCTTTATTCTTTGCAGCAGTGCAGGAAGACGACTAGAAGAAAAGCATCCTGAACTTAAAAAGGACCTTGGCCCAGGGCAGCTGTGGAAAAAAAAAAACCAACCAACCAAAACAAAAAAAATTCCCTCAAAAACAACCAACAATTTAAAAGCAAACTCTGCTCAGTTCCTGAACATTTTTTTGGGTGCACAAAAATGCACCAGTGTTCTTGCGGTGAAAACTAAACATAGGTGTACCGCAAGCAGTGCACGGATCTTGGCAAAAGCACCATTACCAAAGGTTCACCAACAGCTTTACCCCCTACACTTGCCAACGAGACATCAACCAGCAACACTCATCTGTCACAGACTGGTTTCAAGAGAGCCACCTTCTGCCAGGGACGTATAGGAAGAGCAACGGTGGAGAAACACTTCCGTGGAACCAAGAATCAGCCACAGGGATTGACAAGGTGATGAGACAGTGACCACAGGAAGTTCAAGCAGAACAACTGAAAAACAAACACGGCATCTTTTGGGCTTTCACGTGCAGTTTGAATTACGGCATGCAGGCTGTTTCTTTTAGAAGCTCTCATATTTGGCTTTCCTTCAAGAAAACTGATATGTTCACTCTCACTGATCTGAACAGCCTCAGCCCATAAACATAATTTCTCAGAGCAATGGCAGGATTGCTGAATTTTTCTCCCCTTAAACCAACCTCTTCAGAAACACAGCCTCTGTGGTTTCAAAAAACAACCCTCCTCCTGTGTGTTGCTTTTCATAGTGAGAGAGAAAAAGAAAGCAAAAATAAAGAATTAAAGAAACAATAATAATTTAAAAAAAAAAAATCACAAAGGTCTCGGTGTCGTGCTCTCCTATTGCTCTCCCATACCAAGGAGTTTTAAATGCTCAGTTACCATGCCATCAATGCACAGCCTGTTGCTGCCACACTTTTAGCTATTTTCAACCTGAACATTTCTTGAAGCCTGACTATACCCAAGTGATTAGGGGTTTCTTTTTTTTTTTTTTTTCCCCTCAACAGACTTTTGGGAAAAGAGAATATAGGAGTTCTGATCATGGCTGACATCTCAGACAGATGGATTTATTTCCCTTGTTGAAGGGAGAGTTCACAGGACACTAAAATCTACTACACCGACGTGCATTTTTTTGCATATTATCCAGATCATTCAGGCATACAGGCTAAACTTAGCTTTCTTATTTTAATCACTTAAAACAAATGACTTAGCAAGGGACCACCTCAAGGGATTCAAATATAATGTAAAAGAAGCCCTCCAGTACTCCCCATGCTATTTAAAAAGACCCACTCGTCTCCTTCCGGCATCTTCAAAATGTTTTCAGACGAACCTGGAACCAGCTATTACACACCATTTCGTTTATTTGACCTACTTAAAAACAAAACCCCATACAAAAGCACCACAATGCTCCCCACTGCAGTTTTCTCCCTAACATCTGAAAAGTCTTCGTGCATTTCAGTGATGCAAATATACAAACGACTGGACTTTTAAAATCCTTTAAAGACTGCTCAGAGACAAAACTTTAGAGGAAGGAGACTGGGTCTTACATAAATGCAATGGGGATTCTGAGCCATATTTAGATTTATGCAAAGGGATGTCTTATTGCAAGTAATCTGAATCCCACATTTAATCCAGTGCAGTGAGCTAATGACCTGTAATTCCTCTCTTATCAGCTCTCCCCTTTAACCTTTACTTAAAGGTTATACGAGGTTAGTTGGCCTTTGTCATTTAACCCAGCTATTGTACCTGGTTTTAGGGAGCGAAAGCTGGCTTCGGGAGAAGAATCCACTCCACTTTGGTTAAGCATAAGGAGGTCACCACCAATTTGGTCAAAGCAGGACACTGAACTGCTGGCTCAGGAGCCTCCTGACTCAGAGCGCGTTGGTCTCCTTATTGCTACACGACCTGAATGTTTGCAAATCAAAACTCAGTTCTGTCCTGAAATTTCAGACTACGGCGAGCGATTTCTTTCTTCTTGCCTACTCTGTACAATGTTAAAGGAAAATAACTGTGCAAGAAAGAGGCAACATGGGAAGAAATAACAGTGCCAGGGCAGAGAAATTGCAAGTGTGGAGCTAACGCTGTGTGCAGGGAAATTCATTCTTGCAGGCCGGCTCGGTTTGGACATCTTAGCCACGCCGAGATCAAGGCTCCCGAGATACCACCAAAACAGGCAGAGTAGGTTTACTACGCTTTTGGCAAACCCAAATAAGCATGATTAATGTATCCTTTGATGATGGGCTAGCTAATTAAAAGGATCTGTAGCTGGGGTGCAGTATTTCAAGTATTCTTCCACTGGGTTTTCCCTCTACTCAGTACATTTCCTTCTCTCTCCAGTAGGCTAGGCTGTGAAGAATAAAGGCAACCCCATATCCTCACCCCAAACACCCTCCACTCCAGAGCCCACGCATACTTAGTTCTTCCTCCTTACCCCTCTTACACTCCTCAAAATCTGCAAAATTAAGTCTGTGAGGACCAAACCTTTCGCTATTCACTATATTGCTTTTTGTCTGATTTATCTGATGCTCAGTGGTAAGGCCACAAATCCCCCGAGCGCAAACACGCACTTGTTCCCAAACGTTTTCCCTGCCGTATGTTTTGCAGACTGACATCATGAAGCCCCCTCAGCGAATCCAAACCCGCTTCTATCAGAAGAGTAAAGCCACAGGTGCCGATCTCCAAAATCCTAGAAAGAGAACGAATGAACCCAATAAGGATAAGCAACCAGTGGAGAGAAAATGTCTTTCCTACAGCAATGCTGAACAGAAATTTATAGGTCACAACCTCGCAGAAACCAGCCTGATAACATCTAATTAGCAGTCCCGCTGCGCAACTGCATTTTGTAACAGTAAACCCAACCAGACTGGGAGGAAACGGAGAGGGGAATCTTTACATAAAGATAGTAATTTTAATCCAGTTTTCTGGGGTTGCTCCCCAGTAGGAATAATCAACCCACAAAAGTGATTTTGTGAGTTATTACTGAAATTTATTTCACTCCTATTGGAAAGCAGTTTACAAAGGCAATACAGATTTTTGTTAATTAATTTATTTTTAAATCAAAACACTAAGAATTCTGTTTGCTGCCAGAAGATGGGTGGAGAAGGTAAGGAAAGTTCACGCACCCAAGAGACTATTAACTAGAACCAACTTGGACAATACATTTGAGAAGCATTTCCTTCCAGCTACTGTAGATAGCTGTCCTTAACATGCCTTTACTAAAGCAGCCAATTTTCCACCACCGAGTACAATGAGATTTCAAAACACACATGAAATCAGAGTATAAACAGACACAAACATCCACTTAGTGACATAACAAAAGCAAATAAGGGGCAAAAAACTTCAGCTTCTCCATTTTCTGCCCATTATAAAATACCTCGGCATTTTAAACATTCTCTGCTCCACGTCCTCCCCCCCCCCCTTTTTTTTTTTACATGACAATATTATCACAAAATATCCTGCTTAGCTGTCTTTGCAATGGTGTTCTTGAACAAAAAATATGTCTGGGGGTTGAGGGATAAACTCCACCCAATATTCTTGCACAGGGAACCGCGTTTCAGATCAAACAAGCAGGAGCCAGCAAAGCGTGAATGGGGCTGCGGCAGCAGAGCGGCAGGAGGGAGCCGTGAATCCGGCAGACATTGTCCACACTAGCAGTACAAAGCAAAAACATCGAAAATATGTATGAAAATCTTGTCACAGACAGCAGAAATGACAAACAGATGAGAGGTAGCACCCAAGAGTGTAAGATGAAGGTACAACTCCCTTTTTCCCCAGACTTTTAGTTTGTTACAGACAGACGGTGCTGCTTCCACATCGTTAGAGCTGGGTGGTATCCTACCCCCCAACCCCTAATGGATGACAAACTTATTTCTGTAAGTCTCTGGCAATAAAAACCATGCATGGCATCTTGTTCATTTCCTCCTTACTACTTAGTTTGCCAAAAATTTTAAGCTCTGCTTTCCTTGCCACATCTACAGACCAGCACTATTTGTTCTGCCTTCAGTGACTAATGATGATCAGGCAGATCCCTCGTCTTTGTAAAAGCCTCTTTCAACAACAGTACAAGAACTGAAAAAGATATCTTGGTACCCGAGACCAGCTTTGCCAGCCCTGAAGCAGACATGATGATGAAATGAAGAAAAAAAAAAAAACAAAAAAAAAAACCCTGAACTTTTTTTTCTTTCCCCAACTCCCATGTGATTAAAATCCATTAAAACACAAACAGGCTTGAATTTTATTTTATCCATCAGTAACCACATTTCACTGTCCTTGGGCTATGACTGTCTCTCTGTGAATTCTCTGCACAGAAGAGGAGTCAAGCTCTAGGTTTAGGAGCAATCAATCTAGTAAACCTTGCTAAATATGTATGTGCATATATATTTTATAATGATTTCCATTTTCACATTGATTTACATTGATCATTGAAAAGGACATTCCGTTTCACATTTGCTCATCTTTGAATAAACAAAGCGCAGGCTGTTGGGTATCCAAAGACAAATGAGACATTACAGATGTAGACAAAAATCTATCATCACTCTGAAAGCATTTCTCTTTGTAACTATATAGCCATGCATAAGTTATCCAGAACAGAGGTTGCTCTATGTGTTTTCAGTTCAGCCTGGGCCTGTTAGGGGCAGGGAGAGAGTCTGATGAGGCTTTTTTCACACCCACATATTCAATGATTCAGAAATATATGATGATTCAGAAACATTTCTTCCTCTTGCATTCTATAGTTTCCATTTATCAGGACAGGTCTCCTTAGCTTCATACGTCTAAGTTCATATATAGCACGCGTACCTGGGGTTTCGCCGTTAAAATAAACGCATCTACATCCATCTGAACACGCAATTCCCCACCAAGCACAACCGTGTAAGTCAAATACAGTCAGTGCACCAGCTGGGGTCGTACTGCGCAGGACTATTTCTTTCTCATCTGCAGACTTTGTCACCTTTTGCCTCAGCAGAAAAAAAAAAACAAACCCTGTTTCAGGGACATACAAGTCTGGAGTTAGAAATTACAGTTTCCACAGTAACAGCAGGAAGGTGTCAGAAGTCTGGGCACACACACTGCACAGCGCAGCTAGGCTGCTGTAGAGCTACCATCCACCAAACTCAAGATGTTACATATGCACACAATCCATTGTTTTAGTTGCTGCGTAAACACAAACTTCTCAATTATACATTTGGGCCATGCATGTCTTTTGTTAAAGTAACTCAAAACTCCTGCTCTACAAGTATAATTCCCCTCAGGCAAACCAAATAGCATTTTTCAATTATATTATTTAAGGCCCTTCACTTCTATTTATAAACATGTAGCATTCAGAGAAAGCTCAGAAGAAACTCCACGGTGAAGAAAGAAAAATGTATTTCCTGGAAAGAAGTTTTCCCCTTTTGCAGCTATTAGAGTATATCTAAGCAGGAGCTAACGACCTGTCATTATAACGAGCTCCTCAGGCAGGTTTTGTGGCAACCTGCATTGAGCTCCCTGCTGCTGCGGATAAGCCAGCTAAAAATCACCTTGTTAGCACAGCTAAAATAGTGACTGCAGCTGTCAGGTACCTGTTCTTACGAGGAGGAAAAATGTGATCAGCAGTGCTATATAGGTATGGGGAGACCTAAGAGCTAGCCCAGCCTGCAAGCAGCATGGGCAGTGCCCAAGCAGAGACGGCTTGGTTATCAACAGCACAAGGCTGCCCATCTCATCTGCCCCAGCATGCCCAACCCCAAATTGTGCTCACCGACACCTAACACGCATGTAGGAGGGCACCAGCCTGATTTTGGACACGTGCAGGATTTGTCTCTGCAGGACCAAGATAAATAAAATTTTGCACCATCTTTTACTGACACATGTTGATTTCCTCTTCCCTTATTAACTATACACGCTGCTGTCCCACTGACTTTTCTAAGTACCAGGGCAACTAGCCCAGCCATTTCCTTGAGGTTATGTATTACCAGTAAAAGATATACAAACCTCTTAATGCCTAACCCCACAGTCACAAGGGCCTCCCCTCCCACCCTGCCAGAGTATTCAGCACGCTTCTAAGTGTCCATGCTTTCCATAAGTCTTCTAGATTAAAAGCTTTTACTGACACAGGTCATCTCTTAACACTGAGACGTTGAAGAGTCAGATCTTCACATGATAGTGACACATGCAAGTGGGGGTGGAAGTCATGGTCAGAAACCAGGAAAACCAACATCAAGACAAACAATTTAGTTCCGTTGCTGCAGATTCTGAACAATTATCCCTACCTTTCCCATTCCGTTTCAAAACTTCACCCTATTTTCCATAAGTCTCAGTATCATTTAGTACTACCCCAATAAAGGAAAAGACTGTAAATTCCAAGTATCAGTGGCTTGAACCATATTCGTTTTATCAAGCTACAGGAGGTTCGACAAGAAACCTACCACCAACCACACCGCAGCCAGGAGCCTGCCCTTGCTAAGCCACGCACGCAGCAAGCCCAGCCTGAACACGCTAGCATCTTAGCACGCTAAGCATGCAAGTCTTCAGTGTTTCATAAAGCACATGGAGGAACTGGTTATGAAGACAGGCTATTTATACAGGACACAGACAATATACTCGACCAGTCATGTAAAAAAAAAAAAAAAAAGTGTTGTTTGTGTGGTGATGACTGTAGGCAACTGAGAGCTACTCAGACCCATGTATTTACCTTCTTCCCCTCACATGCAGCTCACTCAGCGGCTCTATCTGGAGTGGTGTCGCTGACAAAGCGTCTTCTCACGAAGAAGTGTGGTCTGAGCTAGCAGGAGTGATAAGGTAGACAGAGACATGCTGCAAGAATTTAAAGTTTGGCAGATTTTTTTCGTAGTAATTTATCACAACCGCTTGCCAAAGTATCTGTGTCACTAAATGACTGTTAGGGGAAAATTGCTCTTAAGAGTGACTACATTAAAAGGACTTTTATTTTTTTTTCTATGATTTATCCATTGTAAACTCACAGACATAAGTAGAAAATCTACAGCAGCTCAGCCTAGGACGAGTGAGATGCAGCTAGAAGTCTGACCGTACCACCATCACAGGAGTATGCAATAATCTCAGAAGACCTTAAGGTTTTACTCAGGAGTAGTCAAAGTATGTGATGCAAGAAAGCGTTTAGTTCCTATAAAACAGGCAAAAGCAGCTAAAGGCAGACATAAAATGAATAAGCAGGTCTGCTTACAAGTTACCATTGGACTTGGCAGTGTACTTTCTTGCATTTCACTCTTCAGAAAGAGGGATTTGTCTGTGGCGAGAGAAAGGAGGATGAGGAGAATCAGGGAGCTTTGCAAAGTAAAGAAATATCAAGAACTGGAATTCAAACCTCACACAAAGACAAGAAACTATTAAACCAACACATAACTCTGATTCCCTAGGTCTCAAACCTACCGACAGCATCAATAGCTATGTGGTGACAGCTGAGAAATACATGCAGTCGAGCTGGAAAAGTATGTTTGCTCACCGCCTGTTCTCACACGCCACTGTGAGAGATCTGATAATCTGAGATATCTGATAATCTCAGATAATCTGATTATCTGAGCCAGATAATCTGGCTCCTCTCTGCATCAGTTTTCAGAGAAGTGGTTTTTGAGAAGGACGCTCCTATACCAAGTGCACACATTAGAAAGACCAGCATACACCTCACAAGGAATAAAGAAAGAGAATGCCTGCTCTCTAAAACATGAGCCTCTTTGGGAAACTAGCTATTTCAGTAATTTTTTTTTTCACCTTCTCTGTACAAAATGTTTTTAACTTATCTTGAACAAGCGGTCCCTGAACTTGTAAAAAGCTCTCTCGCCCACAGAAGACCACATGTCTAGCTTTGGCTTTCCTCGTACTAAGAACAAAACCACTCAGGGGACAGTTGGTTTCAGTGCTAACATGTCAAGAGTTTCATGCATTAGCCTGTTGTTTACATAAGCAGCTTCCTTTAAACAAGTGATGTTTTACAGGATTATGAAGTATTTATTTCAGAAGAGTCTAAAGAGTCTCTTGAGTAACTACCACAGAGGAAGTATCACCACAGAAAGCATAAGGCTAAATGATAATGCAACTTAATTAGTTAAAGCAAGTGATCAAGTAACTCTGTAGCAGAGCAGTAGTATAAATAAGGCCACAGAGATAATCCTGTGTGTGTTTGTTTACTTCTAAAATGCCATTGCTTTGAGTCCTAATTCACATACTGTTAGCATTACAAATCTACACGATTCATTATTTGGAAAAAAACAAAGACCTAAAAACCAAATACTTTCCTTTAGGTTTGTTATTTTAAGGAAAAAAGGGTCAATGTGCCTAGGAAGTGCTTGTTGTGTAAGCATGCAAACAATTTTCATTTCGCGCCAAGTTCCATTACAGGCACCATTTGTGGAAATGCAAACCAGAGAGCTTTGCCTGAAAAAAAATTTACCATGGCAGGACTTACTGTCTTGCTACAGGCTCTAAATATACACATCTACAAGAGTTAAGGTTCCCATTTCCAGTGTCGAATAAGCTTATCAGGGACTGAGTCTTCCAGGACAGCTGAGCCACTGCATACAGTTCCCCTTTCTGCACGCTCCAACAGCTGTGCTTTAGGTCTATCTTTAACAAGAACACAGAATTCTGAGAAAAGTCACAGTTTCTTTCATATCTCCTAAGCCTGGGCTCGCTTACCCTTCATGGGAGACAGCAAGGACCAGCTGCCCTCCTGGGCTGCAGGGTAGGTCCTGACACGCTTGCAGGCACCCGCTAGACCATGAGCATCTCCCGCTGCCACCCGGGGATCCTGCCCCGTTGGGTCTCGCAGTTGAAGTTTCTCTTTCTGGGGACTCAACAGTTGAAACGTGAAGCTTTGCCAAAGACTCCAAATCCAATTGCTCCAGACATAGGTCCTACTCTGGAAAGCAAAGACTGTTTTTCCTCCTCCAGCCACTTCCTTCTGACCTTGCCTGGCCTGTTATGAAAGGAAAAGCTCTCACCAAAACCCCAGATTTCTACTTCACCGGGAGCCCTTTCTCCTCATCCCCAAATTTTTACTCTTTGGCTAATTCTAAGAAAGCGGAATCTCTTTAAATCCCTACCTCCCTGCAAAGAAAATACAGGAGATGAGACATCACTGGGACACAACTACCCTCTCCTTAGATAATTCCCACGCAATAATTTCTCATGATCAAAGTATCACAGATAATATTCTTGCCAGCATCAGCTGTCAGCCACCTCTGTGCAAGCAGCACAAAGTACAACGTCCCAACAGTCCCACAGACACAGACCACAAAACCAACAAAAAGCAACCTGGAATGCAAGACTCTGCCATTCACTCGCCATGATTTCATGAGTCAGAAAATAGCTCTTACAAATATAAATGTCCTCATTCATCCCACTGGATGCTAATTTTTTGATTCAGACAAAACGGTTCGGTGATTAAAAAAATTAAAAATCAACAGTCAATGCTGAAATGAGCACAGCTACCTGCTTAGCGACACCATTTGTTAAGTGTAATTAACAGCAGATAAGCATAATTTTATTAGCTTCAGATATTATGGCTAATTATTTTGTGTTGCATTCATAAACATTCAGCTGAATAGCATCAGTCTGTTACCCACACTGAATGCCTCAACGCCTGCGGTGAACAAGGCATGGCTCACCAACAAAAGCAGCTGCCTGGGGGAGCAAGGTGGCAGTGCAGGGGGGTGTTTTAAGTGATACTCAAAGCTGTCAAATGCCAGAAACGTTCCCTGTGCATCCCTATCCCTCTGCAATTCCCAACATACCATGTAACACAGTATTTACTATCACAAAGCCACACTGCAGTTTATAAAAGACAGACTGATACTGGACTGCAACGCGTCATTTCCATGGTGTAACTCTACAAAAACTAGTCACTTAAATGCAACGCAGGGATTAGGTACAAGTAGTTATCTTGAATATGCTGTGATAATTCAAGTTTTAACATTAAGACTTCACCTTGCAGCGACACACAGGGCATCACAGTAGAAGGTGAATTGACATTTGCACAGCACTTAAATAAACACATGAATTACAGAATAAGATCAATCGTGTGAAAGTTCCCTAATAAAAACCCCACCGAAAATAAACTACTTAAGAGCAAAAGAGATTTGGGGGTGGAGGAACATGAGTCAGTAGAAGGACTTCTAAAAGGAGAAAGCGGTTTTAAAAACATGAAAACAGAAAAGCTGCTCCAATGAGTAATAAATACTAAATTCCCATCTCAGACAGGAAGGGTTTTGTATTTTGAGAATCGCTGAAAGAAACCGAATGTGGAACTGCCTCAGCTTTAATCTGAGCTATAAATGTGAAAATACAGATCTCTAAAACTTTATATGGAAACATAAAAGAAACAGAATGTAATGAATCTAGATTGTAAAGATTAAAAAGAGCATAGAGTTTGAATAACTTTAGTGAACTATAGAAAAACAAAAAATCAATTCCAGAAAAGCAAGAACATAAAATATTCTCTGTCACTTTAGGGACAAAAAAAAACCTCCAAAAAGTCTATAAAGCAAATTAAAGCATGAAATCAAAACTAAAAGACTGAAGAAACACATCTTTATCCAGGTGAAGAAAGAGAAGGAAATAATCCTGAAGAAGTGTCTTTATACAGACTGTAACAAGAGAGCAACTGTGAAAGCTAAATGCACGCTAAATAAATCAGTGTTTACCCTCTCCCCCACCAAATCACAACAGAGATACCCAGGGAAGATAGAGGCAATTGATTCTACTGAAGAACTATTTTGTCATCAATCTACAATTAAACTCGCACTGCCCTGAGATCCAGATAAGAACAAACATTGAAATAAACGTTAGCGGAGAACTCTCTCGCAAACCCATTCTCAACAGTGTTAAAGGGTCACTGGTAACTCAGAAATAATAAAAAAGGTGCAGCAGCTCACCTACAGCCTTGCATCCCAGGCTTTGTCTGCAGAGCTCCTTCCTTATCTTGTTTCTACCAAAATCATGGTATGTTCACAATCAACAAGTTTATCAGAATGACACTTCTTCCTCAAGCTGACACCTTCACTAGAAATTAAAATGTTCTTAAATTTGTTAAGTTATAAACAATAACTTAAGACTGCGTGTAAATCCTTTTACCCCCGGGTAATGCTGGTGCAAAATGCCTGGCTCTAGAAGGGGTCAGAAGTCAGCACACGTGCACCAAAAGCACTTCACTTAACACACCCAAGCCCAGCCCAGGCTTCTCCTGGGAAGACCCTTGCAGCACACTGGGAAAGGGCTCTGCTCTTTCCACCCACCGTCCGCTCCATCTGCCCTCCTCCTCCCAAAACCCAGGTGGCAGCGTGCTGCAGAAGGCACGCTACACGCTTCGGGGAGCCTCTGCGTCTCGCCAAAGCTCTGCCCAGCGCCGACGGAGGCAGCTCTCCGGAGCGTCAGCATCCTTTCATTACCGAAGAGGACGAGTAGGGATTTCTACAGCCAAGAATCGATGAAGCAGTGTCTGAACATGCTTCCTAGACTGTGAGACCAGCTGGAAAATATTCACCCAGATTTTTTTTTTTCCCCTTTCTTTTTAAATCCCACTTCCCTCTTCAAGTTGCCAAAAAACCAACTGATCCTCTTTTGGGAGGTAACCATTTCTTGAAGATGGGAACTGCTCTCCCCTAGGCTTACAAGGATCAGTAGCAAACTCCACTAATCGCTCCACAAACCCATGCAGATGACCAGGCCTTTCCAATTCTGGTGCAGAAATGAAGCAAAATACAAGAGAGCAGGCAAGTATTGGAAGGAAGATAATATTTTTAAAAGTTGTTAATCTGCAAATATTTCAGAGGAAAGTGGAAATCCTTTTAATGGAGTGGGCTTGTGGAAGTAGAGGGCTTGGGTCCCTGGACAGAAGAGAGACAGCAAGTGTGCCTCCAGGTTCTCTTGGTTGAACCCCAAAGCACGCCTCTCCCACTGTGTATTTAACAACACAGAAAAGGTCCTCTTGGGTTTGGGTCATAGTGACAAGAATTTCTGTCCAAACAGACCTTTCCTGGGAGACTTTTGATTGAGCTTTTCCAAGTTAAACTGTTTGCATACTTTGGAGAAACCTCACGGCTCACACCATCTCTTAGCTCGTAAAGTGCCTGAGCACTTTTGCCACAGACTTCAGTTGTTTGACGATTCCCAAATTCTGCCTCTCTTGGAGAGGAAAACAGAATCCATTTTCTTCGTTTTTTTCCTTGAACAGTACACAGGACCGGACTTTAGGCATGGGAATATATGTTCTGCTCGTCCAAGCACCAAAGCTGCCATTGGACAATTTGGTGACCCCCGCACGGAACTAAACTCATGTGGTATTCGGAAGGAGAAAAGAAGACTCGATCACTTCTGAGCATCTAGACTGTGGATGAAGAACACAACAGACTAGGCACATTTCTCTCTCCCTTTTGTTTCCAAATTACCTCCCTCAGACCTGAGATCTAGGCCCCAGGAGCTCACCAGTTTTGCCACCGTTTTATCAGGTCTCAGCCCACAGTACTGCGCGGGGCACGAGACTCTAGCCAGCAGCTCCAGCTAACTCTGGCAAGAGCAGCTCCTCTTTAAGGAAAAATAAAACCAGTGGTAAGCAATCAGTTGTCCTATGGCTACACATCCCACACAACAGCACATCTTACAGGGTGAACTGGTTCTCTTAAACCTAAGCTGTTGTCTGCTTGAAGATCAGAGGCTGAACCTTTGAGAAGGCAAAGGCTGAAAAGAAACTCCACAGAGGGGGCCATCCCACCAAAAGCCCTGCGGTCCTGCGATAGCAGCCCAAGCAGGACCTGGGTGTTTTAGGTGACCCTGTGGGTGACTGTATCAACCTTATTTTCCCAAACACCTTCCCACCTGCGACTTCTTCCCTCGAGAGAGTTTGACTTTTAATCCAGAGGCCCATTGTTTTTCTCTCAGTTCCTGAACTGCGACTCTCTTCGCAAAATCAGTTTTGGCAGGCACAGACAGAGAGGTTTGTCCAATCCCACAGAGCCAAAAGGCTCTGTCGTCGTCCCGTAACTGACATGAAGTATTTACCAAGTGGTGGCTTCTCACAAATAATCCTTTTCCTCTGTCTACTTTTCACGCTACTAAAAACAAAGCATCCCAATAACCTGGTCAACTGAGAATACTATTGAACTATGAGAGAACCAGTGGGTATCAAAGCACGCCAGAACTGGGGAAAAAGAGGAACTGCAGCATTCTCTGCTCTTCATATGCTGTGAGATTTTGATGCAAAATGCTTCTATTGCATAGTATACCTTCCCAATATAGCTTGCTGACGTATACTGGTGGGTGGAAGAGGCCAAACAGAAAACCTGTCCTAAGTAGCCTGCAACAGGGACTCAGTCTCACCAACCGTGGGAGCCCGCAGTAGAAATCTTTAGTTCTAATGTGCATGACTAGAGAGGGGAGGAAAAAACCAAGCCAACAACCTCTTAACAAGAAGACTTCAATAGGGAAAAAAAAATGTAGTTCTATTACTACCTTTTTTTATTTTTTTCCCCCACGTATTTAACGCAATTTAAAAAGCATCATCAAGCCAAATTCCAATTGAGAAAGGTCTTGGAGAAACACAAATCCGTGACTGTACATAACTAGGTTTGAACAGATGTAGTCCCTTCTTTGTTACTTCTTTTTGGCCATTTTTTTTTGTTTTAAAGCAATGTGACTGCTTCCAGTAGCAAACGTGCCCCTGTAAGGGACATTCCACCGTGACCAAAAGACTGAATACGAATACCCCTGTAGACAAAGTATATTCTTCTTTCACTGCTACTACTAAACTGAATTTTTTGGAATACTGATGACTTGTCCAGCAGTCTCAACTGGATCCAGATGTTATCAGGCTTTTAACACAATAATCTGGAGGCCTCTGGAAAAGTCTGGAGGTTTTGGGGAGAAGGAAGGTTTAGTTTTGCTTTTATTTTCTATTTTTATTTTTTTTGTGTGTGTGTTTTTCAAAGGATCAGTTACTTGGTTCTGCCTGGGCAGAAAGTTACAGGAAAGACCGAAAGAACAGAAGGCAAGTTTCTCCCCTTCCCTCCTACTTTTTTTTTTTTTTTTTTTCCTGCTTTATGAGCATTGTTCTCAGCAGGGCAGATTTAAGCGAAATCTCAGACTGGCATCCTGCTGACATCAATCCCAGCTGGCTGAACCTTTGCAACACTGCTGTCCTTGGCACCTACCAGCAAGCAGACATCAATTTAGCTGGTTGATTACAAAATGGTGAATCTGGTAAGAGGAACTAGATCCGTTCCACTATCTTGAACACTGTTTAGAAGACAGCTTAATTTCTCTCTCTCCCCAGTATTTCATGTACAGTAGCAGGCTTATTATCTCAGTCGGGGCACTACAATGCTGCAGAGGCTACCATGCTTGGAGGACTACATGCACGATGCACGCAGGGTGCATTTGAGAGAGAAATGCTGCTGCTTCCACCAGATGATGCTTGTTTTAAAGTGACCTCCGAGTTTCTAAGCACACAGCAAAACAACTCCCACCACTTCCTTATCAGGAAAGGCCCTTTTTCAGTTGTCTTTTAAAAATTAAGATAGACTATCTATCAGAGAGTTGCCAATGTGATGTTAACAAAACTAAGTGAAAAACCAATTTAAACAACTACTGTACGTCTCGAAGAATGTCTCACTATACTCACCTGCTACACAAACAGAAGTAGAACAAAACAAAATGAGTTCATTACCTGCACTCAAATCAATTTGATTATCATCTGTCTTCTCTTCATTTACTGATTCACTGCCAGGCTCTCCTTTTCGACTCATTATCTTTGAAAAGCCACTTGAGAGAGAGGAGAAAATACCACGGAGGAAATAGCCCTGCTGTTCAGAGTCCACCGAATGCACAGCTTGCAGAAGTGGCTTTGCAGTCCTGGTTCCAACATGTGGCACGGGTTCAGACAGAGATCGGTTGAAGGGAACTCGAAACGGTCTAGTCCTTGCCTGGAAAAGCATCTCCGTTGGGTCTTTGTGGAGATCATCAGCACTGGTAGCATCCATGCTCGCAGAACTTTTGGCAAGATTTGGGTCATTGCATTCCCCTTTCAGGCTGCACAAACCCTCTCTTCTGCTTATCCTCCAGGGAAGCCAAGGATGTGTCTGCCACCTGTATGCTCCGAGAGGTTTCTCTGGGTCAGAACTCATTTGTTTATTCATCTTCTTGCTTTTCATTTGGTGATACCAATGGTAGTCCTTCAAGGCAGCAGTGCCAGCATCCTGTTCCGACAATGATCTTCTAAAGGTCCTGGGAGAGAGGCTATAGTGCTTTTTGAAGGCACTCATTTTCCAGCCCTTGAATTTCAGTTCTTAACTTACATTCCTTGTCGCTTAAGAATCATAGAGCTGTAGTTCCTCACTCACCATTTTAACGCCCCAGTCATTTTATTCACGGCTGTGACTACAAGACAGCAGAGGTTCTTCCTGAGGAGCTTGAGCATCGATCCCCAAAGCAGGTATTTCTACATCTCAGGAAGAAGGATGTGCCCTCACCTACGGCAAGCCGACTTCTAACGGCACATGAAGCCTCGCTAAGCTTGCTGCTGCTTCCTGCGCTGTCACATTTCTGCACCAAGCCTTCAGGAAATGACTAAAAGAGCCCAGCTATGAAAACCCACAGTGGTGCTCTGCGCCAATCACACTTCACTTTTTTCAGTCTACATTAAAGATTTGGTTAAAAAAAAAAAAAAAAAAAAAGCTAAAGTACTTCACTCGAGTCACAGCAAAGTCTCAGAAAAGCATAAAAAAATTGCAACATTCAACTGGAAGTCATGCACATTATGTGTTTAAGTTGTAAAGTACATAAAACAGAGACAGTAATATACAAAATAAAGACAACTTCTAGAGTTTATATTTACCACAGGTATGTCGTGTCACTTAAGAATACCTCCATGTTGCCTTTTAGAGAGAGGTAAAACAGGCAGATTCATCAGAAATGAGCACTGGAAGCCCCAGAGAGGAAGGAAAGGGGGAGAATGGAGTAAGGAGAAGAAATGCTGCAATTTAATGTAGTGAGAGTGTAAATACACTGAAGGGAAATAAGTAAAGGGGAGGAGAAAAGGGACAGAGAGGGTGGGTGGGATTTCAGCAAACACAAACCAAAGCAAAGGGAAGGGTTTGAGGCACGATTCTCTGGCCAACAGAACAGGACAGCAGGCAGATTTTCCTTTTTTATCACTCCCCTCCTTTTTCTTAAACAACAGAATAGGGCTTTACTTCTATAAATCTAGTCGGAATAAATGAGATGGAAAAAATAGTCCTATCTGTTTTACCAAGAGGAAAAAAAAAAACCCTTGCCTTCTCTACAATTTAAGAAACAGCTGACTATTTTAAAATCTCATAAAGAAAATATCCGCTGGTGAACTCGGATCATGCTTGCCAAGTTTTAGACCAGAACACTTAAATCTCAAGTCTACCCAAATCCCTGAAAATAGGGGGTTTATAATGGAAACGCTGACAGACCCTTGGCAATCAAGTGACAACGAAAACTACTTCTCTGGTTAAATAAAATGATAATCTGGTCTGGCAGCCCAACAAAGCTTAACTGACCCACTGTGGGACCTCGCCTTTAAGCCAGGCTGCATTCATCAGCCACGTACATTCCTGAGAGTGCAGATATAAAACTTCCTTACTTACATGCGTATATGGAAAGGGGTATCACTGCTCCCTCAAACAGGGATGGAGTTACCCGGACCTCCATCGCATCAATAAATTATTTCTCTATTCAGCAGCAAGTCACATTTTTCAATTAGAAGCCACAAAAGCAACTTTCTAAAATCACCACGTTTAAAAGTCACAACAAATCACCTCTGAAACAAGAGCTGCTCAGACACTGCAATGCAAATTCTGCCTCAAAAACGATGATGCTGACTCTTGTGCTCTGTAGGAAGTCAGGCTGCTCAGAGCAGGAGTCTTAAATGACAAGACGTATCTAAACAAGAACTCTGCGATAATTTCTATCCACAGCAATGATCTCTGAAGGAAGTACAAGGAGCAGTAAATATGTTCTGACCAGCCCACCTGGTCCCATGGACTTGCATGGGTTGAGTTCTTGTAAGTAATTCCTGACCTGAGCCTTATTCACTGCTCGTAGTTTTTCTCCTCCTTGATCCCTTTCACCAAGCACAGAGGCCTGGGTGTCCTTGTTTCTGAAGGCTGAGGCAAACACAGCATTGAGGGCCCCAATTTTACTGGGTCTGCTCTTACTGGATCACCCAACCCTTTCAGCAACGGGTCCTCCCTTTCTTTGTTGAGCCTTTTACTACCAATGTGGCAGCAGCGCTCTGAACAAATGCTTTGAATTAGCCAGTCTGGTAAAGCAGGCTTTGTGGAACTTCAGAAATAAGTATGAATAAATACAACAGATGACGATGTGGTTCACTCTAATGGCACAAGCCATAATCACCAGAGAAAACTGAGAATGTGAGGTAGGTTTCTGGTCATGGTCAGCTCTGCAAGCCTTGCTTGTACAAGTTTCCACTAGCATCTCTACATCTACTTTTGGTTTGGGAGCAGAGAAGGGCAGGAGAGGACAGAAAACAGAGACAGACAGCTGAAGTCCTCCTGGGATGTGCTTGCTGTAGATTTCTAGCACGCTTTCTAACTCCTTTGAAATATAACGACCAAGCTGAGCACTCATACAAACCACATTTTGAAAGCACTGACCTACCCTATCAGAGGACCCAGTATGACAACAGGAACGACCCAACTCAGATGATATGACACCAGCTGCGTCAACATTCTACTGAAGCAGGGATTTAGCACAACAGCACTCTGGACCAAATGAATCTTTAGGCGAGACACTGCTCTTTGCACAAGGACAGAGATGACCACCAGGACTGCTCTCATCTGAAGTTCTCTTTTCCATTGCTATCCCGTGGACATCTGACTATACGGAAAGACCGTTTCATCTCCTTCCCAGTACAGCTTGCGTTACATCAGTCACTGGCTTCCACAGACCACCCATTTCAGCAAGGGAACGCACAGAAAGATTAACCATGTATCACGTTACAGCATCAAGCAACGTGAAAAACCAGTTACGGGTTAACTTCTACTTTAAAATATTTGTATTGGTGTGGCCAGGGTTTGGACCACAGCTTTGTGCAGAACTAACAGCACAGAAAAAGACAGGCTTCAATAAGCACTCAATATGAAGCCCAGGAACACTGAAGTCACAGTTTAGTTTAAGTTTAAATAATCTTTGATTATTCAATCAATTCAGTCTTTTGATTTCACTTTGGATTTCATGTTACCATTGCTCAGATAAATGCCATTTATGATCAAAGAAAACTGTTATCCAGTTGCCTTCACTTAGCTGGGATTTCAGTGTACTGTACAGGGGTAAAATGGTCCTTCTCAGTGTGCTTCTAAAAATGGCATAGAAGGCTTGCGTGTTTATTGACATAAAATCACTGATACAGAAGTTTGCTTAGTCTACAAATAAGACAACTGCTAGCTCAAAAACTTTAGCCTGGGCTTGGAGTCAAACTGGACTCTCTCCTTATACAGATCATCAGCATGATGATGCCCAAACAAACCCTTCGTCTGTACTAATCCAGCGCTGCAAGAAAGGAATTCATGTTGCAGAACTTTCTCCCTGATCCACAGCCCAGTTACTCATGTGGAAGCCCAAGTCCTTTCAGAGCAGCAGTTTATCTTGGGAAGCATTTACCGGGTCTCACCATCATAAAGAAATCAACAGCAGTGACTGCTCACACATCGGTTACGCGAGATCCCTCACCAAGCAGAGCCACCCACTCAGCTGTCAGCAGGTAAAATAATTTCAGCAGAAGGAAGGAGCTTGTCAATTCACTTGAGAAAACCTGGAATATTTTCAGTTATACCTCTTGTTCTTAACACCCACTGCATAAAAATGTGATCCTCAGCTAGCAAATTTTCCTCAGTCTAAGTTTTCATTGGTAATGTTTGCAGTTCATTGTGCCAAATCATTCATTTAGCTGTTTCAGAAAATTACTATTTTCTTCGTAACAATCCAATCATTTAATCATCTGATTTGACATGTTTAACAGCACATATTTCACTACTTCTAGATATTTAAGTAATTTATGCACAAAATGCAGATTTGCTACATTGGAATATAACTGTATTTCAATTGTAGGAGTATAGTGGGAAAACGATCTTTCTTAATTTTATAACATCTCACAGAAAATGTACACAAGCAGTATTACATTTCCACTGAGCATATGAAGATACTTCATTGGCAACAGCCTCCTGCGTGGGCAGTCTGCTCTCCACCATTCAGCTTTCCAAAAAAACTACCCACCTCTGCTGCATGAAGCTTCAGAAATTCCTCAGAGTATCTGTTGTTTAATAAATACTACCAGTCAATTAAAAAAAAAAAAAAAAAAGTAACACCACAAAAAACCCCAAATGCATCATTGCCAAGCAGCTGGAGGGAGAATCTGTCTCTGATCATAAAAATTCATGTTTAATGCTTGCTCCCTCCCTGAAAGCTGTCTAGTGCTTGAGCAAAGGCACTACAACATATGAAATTTTAGTTAATCTTTAGCATCGTTTATATTGAGAAAAAGTTGAATTTAAACCTCTCACGACTGAACTACTCCTTTTTAAATTAGTTTTGGACCAAGCACAACCGTAGCAACTTATCATTTTTTAAAACATTTGCCAAGACATGAAGGTGGAGGGGAGAAAGAGAAGAGAGTTTTAAAAAAAAAAAAAATTCAAAAAAACGAAAAACCCCCAAACCCCACACAACTACGAAAAACCAGGACAAACCCTGAACATTTATTCACCACACTTGGATTTTCAATCAAGTCCTCTCTTCTGTATCACGAAGACAGTAGGTTAACAAAACACCACTTCTGAGAAGTACCCAGAGCAAGTCCCAAACTACCAAGCATCAAGTGAGTTCTTCAATACGCAGAAAAGTGAAACAAATTGCACCCTCCATCTTCCCCAGACAAACCAGAAGGGATGCAGTCAGGTCGGGATCCTCGATTTTGCAGTCTAACTCCTCTTTGCTCTTTTCCCCTTCAAAACTATTCCAGTTTGTTCCAATGCTCACTGCATTGGAACAGTTCATGGAGGAGTAATCAATATATAAAGCAGAAACCATCACAAAAGTCTTCCAACTGACCCAACTTGACATGCAGCTAAACAGCACAGAAGATGAAAGATTTTTCCTTCCCTTTAAATTAGAGACTTTTCAAAATATTAAGTTTTGTTTATGCAAGGCTCAGTAATTAATGACCTAACATCCCCTTCCCATCTCCTATCACCAAGATGCATCTGTTTCCCCCTGCAACACTTCCTGCAGGTGGATATCGCTTCTCCTCGCCTCAGCGCAGGCTCGTGCACCTGACTTACTTGACCGCTTAATATTTAGTGCCTAAAGTTATGCAGAGGAGAGATGAAATAGCACCTTAAAAAACGCTGCATTTGGGATCAGAGTGACTGGAAGAGCAAGGTTTGCTGGAGTTTCGAATCGGCATGGCTGGAACACAGATGACTTACCAAACCCAGATTAGAGTTCCTGAGAGCAGAACTGTCCCGTGTTTATCTGACTGGCTTTGAGCTGGCCACCGCGTATCAGTGCCCACACAGAAAGCTCACCTGTCCCAGATAAATCAATAAGGTATGCCATTTTCGCTATCACTATGCTGAGAATGAAATACATCTATGAAGAAGCTAAATGGTGGTATCAGCACATTTAAATGCCAGAGAGCATCTCACTTTCCTGATGTGAAACTTCTGCTCCAAGGCATGCTGTAACTGCTGTACCGCCATCGCCTTGCATTTCCAAGCCCTTTACCTTCCCCTGTAGCCAAAGCTGCAGCGCTGCAGACTGACGCAGCTCTGCATTAGCGGTCGTCTAGTTTCTGAAGGCAGAAAAACTCTTCAAGATTTCTGCCCTCTAATTCTGTAGCAAAACTTCTCCTATAATTTCTCTGCTGACACGAACTCCTCAATTGAAAGTCTGCTGGCTTCATTTTTCCATGCTGCTGCCGTGATCTGCATGAGAAGCTGCTACAGCCCTGTCAACTGAGCAGAGCAGAGAGAGATAATATAAATTTATGAGATGCTGAGTTTTGGATGGATGCCAGGAAAAGTTAGCAAGAAAATCCCATTTCAATACATTGCGAATAAACCTGTAGCACAGCGACGCCAGATTTTAATTTCACTAGCAATCTTTTGTTGTTGTTGTTGATGACAAAACACAGCTCATGCCAAGTTTCAAGGCCCATAAAGATGTACATTTAAAAGCTAGCCAAGCGCGCACGGCGGCTGAGCGAGCCCACACGCAGCTGCGAGCAACGCCACCCTGAGCCAGTCAAATATTTTAGCAACATGCACTGGTGCAAATAAACAAATGTATAACCTGAAGGTAAACACTCTGGCAACTACTTTGTAGCATGGAAAGTTGTAACAGTAAAAAGACGCGTCTGTAGTGAGCAGTGGCACTTGCCTCAGAAATTTGTAGAGATTACAGGTTTCTGCAAGGCAGGCAAGAGCTCAGCCCCGACCTGCGACAGAGCTGCTCCGGCAGGTCCGGCTCCTCTGTGGGCTTAGCACCCTGCCGAGCTGTCAAGCCACCAACACATATGGGGGGCTCAAGCTGGGAGGAAACCCTCTGGCGCCACAGATGATCAGCTTCAGCCCCTGAAGAAAAACAAGTGCACTGACCTACCTCACCAATAACTTATGCAAGATGGTCCTTTGAATATATAAATAAAAAAGTGCTTATCCCCAGTCTGACATCCATTTCTTCGTGATTACAGATTAGGCTTGGTACCATCTGAAATATCATACGCAAGCTACTGATTCAGGTTTTTAGGTAAAATTACCTTTCCATCTCCCCACTCCTATTCCAACTGAAGTGTTCTTGATTTTTGTGGAGAGAGGTTAAAAAAACCCGAACAAAACAACAACAACAAAAAAAACCAACAAAAAACCCAAACCATTATTCCTGCAATCTTAAAGCAGGGTTTTACCGACAGAACACAGCATTGCTAGATGTGATCCCTGTATGCAAACCAACTGCAACTTAAACGTTACTAAGAGAGGAAAACTAGTCATAGTATATAGGGATGGTAATTATGCCCAAATAGCAGGTGTATATACTCAAACTGTCCACTCTTTATTTTTATGTAACTGTAAAGAAGTGTATCATTAGTGCAGATTATTGTAAAAATAAGACCTATCAGCACTAGTGTCCACCAAGGACATTACGAATTGGGTTTATAATTTCATTCTATACATTCTTCAAAAATTAACTGCTCTAACTCTGGTCTTATTTTGTCCTGCAGTGAATAAACTACCTTTATTTCAAGCAGCTCCTTCACACAACACTAGCTTTGTAAATACATTTTAAAACACAGCTTATCAAACACTGGAAGTCCTGCAGTAAAGCCAACTGGCAGCAAAAGATAACCGCCAACTAACTGAAACAGTCTCCAATATCATTGTATGTCAGTGTGCTATTACAATATAAATAAGGACGAAATTTCAGCAACATCCATTATTATAATTCTTCCATTTACCATATATACACCACAAATCTTTAACGGAAATGCTCTGTCTCCTGTCATGGCTCCTACCTCACATTGGTGTTAAGTAGCAAGACTGCTGTAGCTTGGGTGGGAAGATGGGCAGCAACAAGACATCAGCAGAGATGTTTTTCCAATGTCCTGCGCCAACACGTACCCGTTCTGGAGTCAGTTCACTGCTAGACAATGCAACAGGCAGCGTTAGGGGTTTCCATGGCCAAACCAGCAAGACTTTTAAAAAGCCCAGTCAGTAACAAGAAAGCGAATGATCAGCTCACACAAACTGAAACATATTCGTGCAGCATTTAACACCCAAGATGCCTGACACCTACGGAATTGGTGCATGAACTGAAGGAACATGACCAAACTTAATTTTTGCAATCACCAAAGACACACTTGAGATTCTGGTTAGTTTTACATCCAGTCTGCACAGGGGTTCAAGACAGCTGTGATATCCAGCGGTTTTTCTGCCTGCTGGACTGGACTACAAGCAGCAATGGTTCGAGAACCTGCATTCGTGACAGCATTAAAGCGTTAGCCACAGAGATGGGCGCTGAGAGCTGGCACACAAGCAACCAGGAGGAACAATTTACAAATCCAGAATTATTTTAGGTTTTGAATTTAGGCAGGGAAATTCCTTGAGTTGTATGAGAACTAGCCTAACACGCCCCACCTCATAGCCCATCCAGAACGTTGTATTAATATTAGCAAATTAAAGCACAACAACTGACAATAAATCAGTGGTGACCAGTTTAATATTAAACCTCCATCTAAAGAGAGAAATGGATCACAGGCAGGAAAAATGAAAACATGTCAGTATCTCATAAAGCCAAAAGTTTGGAATTAAAACATTTAATACCAGCTTGGGAAGAGGGTCTGTGTAAATTCCAGTTGCTGTAGCACTAACTATTACACACCACATGAAGAAAGAAGTAAAAGAAGCAACCACAAGGGAAGGAAAAAGAGGACAGGAAAAAGAGGAGCTATTAAATTTAAATGACCTTCCAACCAGAAGAGTTCTTTCTCCACAGGTTGTCTGTCAGGAAGAGTCTTGAACCAGTGCAAAAGCCAGAAGACAGGGACAGTGATGAAGTGCTGAGACGAAGACGTCCCTTCTGCCAGGCAGCCTGAGCCAGCTGCACGCCCAGCACCAGGGCCGGAGGAGACTTCACAGCTGGCAACACCACGCAGAGCCAAACGATGAAGCAAGGTCACCTGCGGGCGCTGAAACAGGACAAGACTGGGGAAAAGAAAGGAGCACATCCTCTTTGACTAAATCTGTGTTTGTAATTTAAAGAACAACTAAAGATGTCCAGTACAGGACACTGCTTGCAATAACACCGTGTGATCTGAGAGGTGAACCTGTACGTCCTAACATCGAGCCTGAACTGTGCATTTAAATGAAATTTCTTAAAAGTTCATATTAAAACATGTCTGATGGTAATGTGTACAAAAGAGGCTCTCCCTAAAAGAGCAAGATATAGAATAATTTCAACCTTTGAAGAGAGAGGACAGAGGGAAGGAACAGAATTTCTCTTTCAGTGACTATTTAGGGAACAAATTTGTGACACGGGCACACACCTCCTCACTACAGAACAACAACAAAGAACCGTACATAAAGATTTGCACAAAGCACGAGTCTCCAGCCATTAAAACTGCCCTTCTGAGGACTGCTGCCTGTGTGTGAGCTGGGCAGAGAGGCCAAAGCTCTGTCCTCAAACGGCGCTCAGCAGCGAGCCGTGCCCACGACACAAGCACTTCATTTCTTTTGTGTCTTTTCATTCATTATTACTGTACCAGAAACTACTTCTCTTTCAAGTTCCAAAATGACTTTGTTTCATTAGGTGCAAACGCTGGATTACCAGATGGCAAAACCGCCTGTTCCTAGTGCCAATCCTTTCCAAACGGAGCGTGCAAAGTCCCATTGATAAGCCTGCGCAAACAGCACTTCAAGCAGCCAGCCACTGTTCACCAACCTCTTTCAAAGCATATTCTCAATTATTTCCATTGTGAAAATGGAAATTTTAACCCAAGGTTTAAAAGGAGTAGAGGGAAAAAGAAAAACAAATAAACAGGAAAAAAAGATCCCGCACTGCATGCTCTTGCTTAGACAAAATCCTCGTCGGTTGATGTTTCTTAAATGGTTTTTATTTAAACCCTCAGACAGTTTTGTACAAGCCTCTTTAGGGTGCTACTACCACAGCAATCATACCAACAAAGAAACTAGCTTTCAGAAAGAAGCCACTAATTCTCCACAAAACAAATCACTGCCAGACCTGTGTAATGACCTGCCCATACCCAGCTGTGACCAAGGGCCATGGGAGGCAGCAGTTTCAGTAGATACTTCTGTCCCACCCTCTCTTGATGTGCAACTATTGTCAAAAAAGGTCCTTGATCAAAACATTCCTCCTCACGGCCTTCGTGTTTATTCACTTCATCAGTAACATGAGCTATTATCTGCTATTTTTACCTTGACACCCTAGCACCCTTGGTAAACTGTGCTCCATCTCCACCGAGCAGCGCAGAACCGCTGTGAACAATAAAATCAGACTTTGAAACGGTATCTCTAAGTTTCAAACCAACCTGCCGACAAGCCAAAAGTATTTGCTCTAAATATAAAACAAAAAGCCACGCTGGGTTTTATAAATACATCAGCAACCACCAAAGCTAGACTAAATTAACGAACACGTGTATTCTGATTCTAGTAAACGTGATGGCACTCATATGGCTTCACTTAGTAACTTATTATAATCTCTGCCTTATAAAAAGGTTTTCACACATATGAAACACTCATATACCAGTAAGACATAAAATCAGGATGTAATCAAATCTCCGTAGTTTTATGTACACATCCCTCGGGACTTCAAGCTGCAAACCCAAATGTGAATAATTGCATCTATTTTCTAATAAAGACCATGTGCCTCAGGAGTCAAGGATGCCAGTTTTCAAGAGGTCTGCATAGTATTTTTGGAGGTATTTCTACTTCAAATAAGCAATCCAGTTAGGCAGAGACAAACACGCACACACATCAGTGACCTTGTTTAAACAATGTACCAATTATTGTGATAAATCTGGTTGCCAAATCTAAATATAGACTTTTAGGAAAAACAATGGAGTTTGAGTAGGAAACAGACTTCTCATATTTACTGTTTACCTAATCTTCCAAATGAATGCGCAATTTGGCCTCTCTCCCCTTTTCAGGCTGCACGACCACTTTTCCCACTTGGAGCCAGGAGAGCTTTGGCTGTTACTGGAAGCGCAGCGTGATCCGGCACATTTGATGCTACGAGCGCACTTGGGGCGATTTCAAAGCTTGCATCACAGTTTGGGTATGCGCGCACTCCGCTTCCCCCAGACAGCCCCATGACTGACACAAGGCAGATAGGCATCGCAGCACTGAGTCACAGCCACAGAAACAGGGATTTAAAAAAAAAAAAAAAAAAAAATTTAAAAAAATGAAAGCATGGGGGGAAAAAGAAAAACCTCATTCAAAACCCACTCCGAGTTTCCAACTTTGGGTGCCCAAGCAGGAAATGAGGGGAGGAGGGGAAATGAGGGAAAAAAGGAGGAGGAGAAAGTGCTTTTATTCAGGGTTATATTTTTAGACTATTACTGCTTTTATTTTGTCATTGTGCTACAGAAACTAGAGCTGTGTGAATTAATGCAGCATTATCCTTTCTAAATTTTGCTAAGTCCAGGCTGCAGTATTAACCTAATCTTCTTACACAGGACATGGCAGGGCATTTGCTCCCCGGCCCTGCTGGGGCCGATGTTTTTCCAGCACAGAGATCCCTGACTGCTGCATACATCCAGCTATACATCCCTCTTTCCCCAAAAGGCACAAGTGGAATTCACCCCATTTCTATTGGGAAAAAAAGATCTACATACATACTGAGGACACTGAACCCGAAATCTTGGTTTGTTCTGAAGCATACCAAGGTAATGTGATTTAGAACCATTACGTATGGGAAGGAACACTGCTGAAATGCTTTTCCTTCTTGCTAAAAATACTTACGACTTAAATTGCCTTTGCCCTTCTTGATCTATTGATATTTATAAAAGTAAAGCTCAATCTTGCCGGGCAGGCTGAGGCTAGAGGAGGGAAATCCATGTCTGCTACTCCCCGCTCTATTTTAGTCCATCACAGTTATGTAGTACATTTATTCTTATTGTTTCTAAACAAGTTAGTTTTAACTTGTTTTTTTTTTTTTAACGAGTTTCTCTCTCCAGCTGTCATTGCTAGGGTTATTGTCAAACCATTTTTATGTCCTTTCTCCATGCTTGCACAGTGCAGGCCAAACCCATTTGCAACTTCCCTCCCTAGATGCAATTGCCATGCATAAATCAATTAAACAGAAATACAATGACTTACAGTAAAGAAATCATTTGGGAAAAAAAAAACAAACATATGGAACACAACTTATTTATAAATATCTTCAAAAAGCAGCCTGGAAACATTCCACCCCAGGCTGGCGATGCACAAGGCAGAAGTGGCAGGGAGTGGCAAGGGAAGAGGCAGACAGAACAAGGATTTTTTTTTTTTTTTTTTTTAAATCTTAAAAGTTTTGTTTTCTTCTTTCCAAAAAAACAAGAAAGGCCAGGAAATCCTCCCAATTTGGCATTCCCAACACCACCACACATTAGATGAGTACAAGGCCTTCGCTTCCTGTTCCCTCCTCACCTCACAGCAAGGATGGAGCAGGACAATGCCGATGTCCGATCTCACAGGAACGCTACCAACAGAGAAAAAGCCCTGTAGGTCAGCACTGCACAAGTCTAGGGTTATACTATTTGTTTGGGTAACATGCAACTTCTTATCCCATATTAATGCACCCATTTTTTTAACTATGAAGACCCAGATCAGGTCTTAGGCTCAGTAAAGCTCCTCCTACACTTCTCACTGCTAGAACTGGCCAGGCCTCCTGCAAAAGTCAGCAAGGCTCCCCTCTTACAATCACCAGCCGGCAGAATTCTGGGGTTGAGATGCTTAAAAGAGAAGAAAGAAAAGAAAACCTCAAAGCACACTTTAAAGGTGTCCTTTTCAACCCATACCTTGGGCTGCCGCTTCACAGCGAACGTGCCCTCCTGTATCCCAACGGCACAGCGAGGCACAAATAGCTTCACCCTAAAAAGGTGCTGGCAGCACAGGATTAACACACAATTTTGACACTTGGGGAGAAGCTGCATGGCTTTACCATCATGCAGTTGGCATCATTTCCAGCAACAGAGGCCAAAACTCACCTCCTTATATAAATATACGTGTAGGGACAGGAGGACAACCGAAATCAAAACAAAACCAAGTTTCTCCTCTCTGAAATGCTGTCAGGCTATCAAGTCTTTCTTTTATCTTGTTGACTGTCTAAAAAATTGACAGAAGAAAACTGAACATTACTCTGGAATCAACTAGAACAAAGGAAAAAAAAACAGGGATAAATCAGAGCTTATCTTCTTAAAATATAAACCCCTCAAGGAATATAATTTGCTGCAATTAAATATAAAAAGACAATCCTCAAGATAATCCTTAGCAAATCACCTTAAGAGTTTAATAAGTTGTGGCTAGGGGTTTTTTTTTTAAACGCATGTATTAGTGTTTTAGACTGACCTCTCAAACCTGCTTCTGAACTTCTCACAACTGATGGACACGGGAGCCAGAATAGAAAGCGTGCAAGACGCTAGGACCACTGAGATAGCTTTTCCAATAAAGAGGTTTTGAATATTTCTTAAACTAGGATGAAGTCTCAGGTCTCCCCTTGTACCATCCATAATTTCACTGAACTTCTGCAGAGCATAATATATTCGTCTACCAGACACAGCGATGTCACCATGGGAAGCTGAGTATCCTGCCATCCAACTTTTGGACTCAGGCTCTCCCAGATCAACAAGAAATTCTTGATACTAAAGTGCTTGAAAAGTGCTGATAATTCTATAGATATTTACTGTAAATAAACCAGCACTTCTACACTTAAGATAGGTTTAATTGCCAATATTTAAAACAACCCTTACACACTTTTTAGATATAAAAAGTTATTTTAACAAGCTCTCTTTCGAGTTTCCTTTTCTTTCCTCTCTGGGTCACTACAGTTTAGATACGGGCTCTATTTCCCATGCACAGAAGGCATGAGCTGTTTTTTCTCTATTTTCTTACTCGCTTTGTTCCATGCACAGAAGGATGTTCCCCAACCAGCTGAGAAGCAGATGCTCGGTTCCCAGAGCAGATACCATGATTCACTGTCTACTCACAAGACAGGGTATAAGATCTCCCACACTTTCCCCTCAAATCCCAACCATTTTGCAAACTTTCACTGTGCCTAAATTAAGCACTTTCTTTTGTCAAGCAAAGAAAAATTCACGTTTCCTGCCAAACCACTACACCACGTTCAAATCTTAGAACATACACCCAGTTTAGCATGTCTTAGTGGTTTGGGTGGAAATTCAGGTACGCAGAGACTGAGTTTGCAAAGCTGCAATGGTCAGCTTGACAGAAGAAGCATGGTTAAGACCAAGTCCAGAGAGAATAAACTTGTGCATCCTGGATCACAGAAGCACAAGCAAATACAAGCAAATTCAAAACTCACTGCTCACACCAGGCTGCTGTTTCACCCTGCAGAAGCTCTGGCTATGAGGTGCTCTCATGGGAGCATTTTGTTGTTCTGAGCTGCTTAAAGCCTTTCACTTTGGTGACTGTGGGTTTACAACTCCACAGTTTAAGGTGGTGGCAGATCCAAGGAACCTGTAAGCAAAGGTGGGAGAACACAGACAAATATCTCTTAAACAAACTTTGTCACTGAAATCAGTCTACAACGGAATTTTAAGTCTATAAAGAGTTTTCCAGAAATGGTGCAAGATTCATACAGAGATGATTGCACATCAGTTCCTTATTCAGAATCTCTTTGTCACATTCACTGGGAAAAAAGTTTTTTATTCCTTCATTCTTCTACCCTACTGGGTTTTTTCAGTGTTTTTCCACTCATTCTCCTTCCCTGCTCTTCCCAACTATCTAACACAACCAACAGACAGATTAAATCACACAAACTTTCCTATTGCATTCACTGTATTTTTTACATATCCACTCTATCCCAATTTATAGGGATTTTAAGAAACTGCGCATCACTGAATTTAACAGCAGAGTTCACCCACCTGCACCTCTGCTTTCAGTCCATTTTTGAAAACCCTTCTTACAATCACAACTCTAGACTGTCAGTTCAATAGTTCCAATATAATTCAATAGATTTAACAAGGCAAAAAGTATCTATTCCAACATCAATTTTCTCTTTTTAACACTTCTTAAAGTTGGCAATGAGAGGAATATTAAAATGAGAGGTTCGGCTCCTTTACCATTAAGATCTCTAAATTCTGTACTAGAGAATTAAAGGAAATTCTGAATGAACCAGAAGGGAGCAATTTCTCGGTAATTCCACCAAAGCTGGCGGGGGCGGGGGGAGGGAGTGGTGGAAATCACTGCTCTCACATTCTTTTTCGATTATTAAATGCCATATAATTAAATGCAGGGATTCCTAGTAAAATAACTGAAGCCAATCGCCACAAACTACACTACTGGGAAAATTAAGCAGAATGAAAAAACAATGCAGCAATACAAAAGAGGGTTAGTGACACACAACACAATTTGTCTCTAAAGAAAAAGGAGGAATTAACTGTATATTTAAAGCTCAGAAATTTACAGCCAGGAATAAGAGGGGAAACATGGCATAGAGAGGAAGAGGAAGGGACAAGAAGGGAGAAACACATATTTATTCTCTCAAGATCTTAACTTCAGGATTCCAGAAGGAGTCAAGAAGCAGCAAAGAAATTCCACTGCAGCTTCTTCTGCCACAGATAGGTCTAATGCTGCCAGTACCTGGCCATACAAATTTGACAACTGATGTAGAGCTCTTGAAATCAGACAGCAAGAAAACTGTAATTTAGCAAGGGTAGATATTTTTGAGCACTTACTCAGGAAAAAGCTGAATTTAGCTCAAAGAAGAACGAGCCACAGCCTGTGATTGTCCCAGAAAATAACTGGCTATGTCAGAAGACTCATACAGGGACTTTTAAAGCTCTAAAATCTACAGATACAAGCAGGAAATTAATGTTTGTACTTTTTCTGACTAGCCTAATTATAACCTTCAGCCCCAAAGCAACTTTCAGTATTAACTGAACTCAAAGTTTAAATTAACTCTTGCTTCTATCTAAACTACCATCTCATTTGTTATCTCCTTTCGGGCCCTACTAAGACTAGAAATCTCATTTTCAAAACTAATTCTCTCCCTTATTGTCATCTGGTAACAACCCTCAGCATTGCAAATTTAATCACGATAACAGCAGAAAATACTGACAAGTGAAACTGAATGCCTGAAGTGTTTACAGCATCAGCAACAATTGGTGTTTATTTACACAATGGTAGCAGTGGAGAGCTGCTTAGCAGAAGGCAAAATAGTTTCATGTCACAGCTGATACTACAACCACCCTCTGCACACTTTAGTGGATAAATGCAGGGATATTAAAAAAAACTGATTATGTTCAGCAATTAAGATAATTTAACACGGATAACAAAACATTTTAAAAGTCTTCCCTGATCAGAATTACAGTAGCTTTCCTCTGGTACGGCTTAATTCAGTTTGGAATTAATTCTTTGGAACAATTCTGGTCCAATTTGTCCAGTTTTTGAGTCTGGAAAGACTACAACGTGGAACTCTTAATTCCCGTGTGGAGAATCTAAGCCCAAACCGATTGCAGAGCTAGACAGGAAAGCCTGGTCTGCAGAACTACCAGAGAACATGACTCGCACTCTGGGAATAAAGAAACACCCTGCATGGACTGCAAATTTACTTCTACAAAGAAAAGCAATTATGAAACAAGACAAGCAGCCTTGCTGCAGTCCCCTGGTTATTTGTAGTGAAGAGAAGATACAGAGATATGAAGAACAGAAAAAAGTTTATTTTTAGTATAAGGTATCTTCAGAGACAATATTAAGTGATTTATTTCTAATGACAACTTCGCTTTTTAGAGGATAAAATGTTTTCATTATTTCAAAGAATTAAAAAGAAAAGATATATTAAGTTCCCAGTAAACAGAAATAGGAATTTATACACATTATTTAAGATTTTGTACTTTACACTGCTCAATTTCCTCTCCCTACTGCAATTATCTGTCTGCAGAGGAAATAACACAAAACATTCTGTGCTTAGCTGGAAGGTTTATAAGAACAATGACTATACAAGGTAATGCCACATTATTTTTAAACTTTTTTTTTTTAAGAACATTAAAAGACTTTATGAAGAACAGATTCTTATGGTTCCATGACAGAAGAATACAGCATTACTAAATCCAAATCAGACTTTGAACATTTCCCACATGCGTACTGCAAGATTTTCATTAAGCAAGATGCTTTTGTTAGTAAATATGCTCTACAGCACGCTCGCTTGAACTGGCAGAATAAATGTCACTGCACTCAGGTGATTCAATGAATACTGAAGTTCCCTTAACCATGCTGTTCTCATATGACAGCTTAGTGGCTTCTGCCTTTAAAATCTGCGCTATTTCATGTGTGGCCATTTACTGTAAGGGTCCCCAATGTACCACCCTCAGCAGTGTCAGCCATAAAATATTCCTCATGCTTAAAAAATCCAATCATCCGAGGTGCTGGACATCCCTGTTAGACTGTCATTATTTGCCTGCCAAAAAAAAAGCAATGTTAAGATGATGCAAGCATTAAGGCTGTTACTTTTCTGCTACTTGAGACCTTCAATGTGTCAACTTTAACTTTTATTTGACAGCTTCTTGCATCCAACATCACCTTCCACAATCTTCAGATGACATGGCAGCATCGTTCGTGGCGATGCAGCTGAAATAATGGGTGTCATTTCAAACGTTAACTAAAAGGAAATGCAGCATATAGTTCGAAAACAAAGGATACTGGTTAGCCAAGTCATTCGTTTGAAGTTTTTGTTACTTTGCTGTTCTTTAATATGTTACATTTTGGATACAGTTTGTCTTTTCATATTTTATAGGGCAATGATGTTGAAGAACAGCCAATTTCAGTTGACTGAAGTGCCTCTTCAGCTAGACCACGGCTCAAGCTAACTTCAGTTTATCTCAAATCCAAAAAACAATCTGTATTTTCTCCTGCAGTTGCAGATCAGCAGACAGGCACATTAAACAGTACTTAAAAGTAACAGGGATCTCGGGAGAGGAGAGATAAATACAACAGCAGTTGTTAAGGTGGCAAGATGCCCTTTGCCTACTTTGACCTTGACTTTTTATAACCTTTTTGTTTTAAATAAAGATTAAAACCTTAGGATGTCCAGCTTCACCACCACTTCATGAAGTGTTCACAAGTTCTCTACCATAACCAACCTTAAACATACTTACACAGAGGGGTAATTAAAAAGACAGCTGTCTCAAAGTCAGCAGAATGTAACTTCTGCTGAAATAGCCTCTGACCATGTCTATTCTTACACTGAAGTCACCACTTGAAAGCACCCTCTGAAGACTGATGTTCTTTCATTTAGTTCATTAATCCTGAAATCTCGGAAAGATGCTGAGAGTTACCGGTGGCTAAGCAACTGCATAAATTTGGAACAGACAAACCCAAGATCATTTTCAGATACCCTATAAGTAAATCTCTCACTAGGAACTAAGAATGGAATAAAAGATTGTTTTAATGGCATGAGAAGAGTTAAATAAAGAAGAGTGGTAATCAGACAGAGACCCTACATAGTAAAGACAAAATGCTCATCAGCCTGTTTTGCTGCAGACTTCTCTTCTGCCATAATTACATGTGATAACAACACAGAATAAGGTGTAGATCTATGTTCTTGCTGCTCCCCATATTTTAAACACCAGAAAATAAATACTATAAAGTGTCCTTTATGCTTCTTTATAATGTTTCCTTCCCGTACCATTTCTTTTTCCATCTGACCGTGCACTGCAGTGTTCCTTTTATCCACACACTCGTATGAAGACCTGGGCAGTAGGATGGGATTACAGAACTGAGGTCTCATCACCCAACCTCCCCAAGTGAAGAAACCAAACCGGCTTCAAGCACACGCTTTCTGTGGGGCAGAACAAGTGCTTATATTTATACACCCTCCCCAAAAAGTTTTTCTATGGGTATGCCTCCTCCGGGGTCACCCTCCCACTGGCTGTATTTGATACCATTCTCCTAGCATCCTGAACTTCCTAACATCCTGCAGGTATTAAAAAAAAAATGCATTTAATACACATTCCCACAGAGTAAATAATGAGATTTAAATCTATGAAACCTTTCCAGAGATTCTGAAATCATGCTGAAAGTTACCATGCCAGTGCTTATTATGTGTTTCCCTATTGGTTATGTTTCCCTCATCAAATAATTGTGCTTTCAAACATTGATGGGCTAAAACTTCTCTGAGGTAATCTATGCAAAGTCAATGTATGTGCTAGTAATTTAATATCTGCTAGACTTCTCTACAAAAAACCCTTCTACATTAATTCTCAGACTGCCTTTTTTTTTTCAAGTGAAATTTCAACTAGAATCATGCCCATCTCCTTATCTCTGCAGCAAGGAAATATATATATTTATTTTCACTCAGTTTCGTTTTGTAAAGACCGGTCAATTTACCCAAAGTTCCAAATTATTTACAGAGAGATCAGGGAGATCTCCTCTTCAGTTTCCTACACTTATCACGCCACGTCTGTCACAATGTAATTAGGGCGATTACTCAATTTCAAGTGATATCTCCATTCTTCCTACAGGCAGAAATTCACGGTTTCTGAGAAGTCTTGAGCAAATTAAGACAGACTAGTAAGTCTGGGCTAGAAGGGAACGTGATTTGCCAACAAGATCTCTTTCCCAGCAAAGGCCAAAGCAATACGTTGCACATCCAGTCCGTAACTTCTATGCAAGAGACACTGCTTCCACCTGCGTCTGCGCTGTCCCCGATACAAACACAGGCTCAGCTGCAGCCTTGGAAGAGATTAGCAGCAGCCAGTGACTCACACAGAGGTCCTATTTTCGAAGAAAAATCTTTCATTAAAGTTTAAGCATTGATAAAATAGGCACTTGCACAAAATCCTACCACACATGGCTCAAACAGCGCCCTCCAGTCCTTATCAAGTCCTGGAGCAGAGAGAAGTTGCTCTGCCTGGGGACGGTTGTTTCCGTTTCTGATAACTCACCAAATCAGCCCTAATTAGCCGGAGTTATCGAAGAGCCTTCTGCCCTATTAAAGACTGATTCACTCAGATATGCTGCTGCAAAAATGGTTTCCTGCTGTGGCAGTTTATGATGTTTGCTTTGCCGAACAGCCGCACAAAGAAAGGACGCTGGCACCAGAAAGACACAAGGCTAATAAAATAAATTCCTGAAATTTGAGACGGCCTCTCAAAAAACACTTACCGGGTACGCATATAATCGCACTCCATAATTATTCTAATTTGCACAATTAAGAGCTGAATAAACACCATAAATTTAAATGAGAAACCCCAGGCACAAGCTGGTGCTACTACTGGAATATTTTAAAATCTGAAATATAAAACACCGCTGATGACGACTTCTGTAGCCACTGCAACATGAGAGCACCTTACTGAAATCCAGTTAGGTACTTACCACACAATCAAAGGAATAAAAATAAAGCAATAAAATTGTTTCTCCTACAGCTTGTTAGCATTGTTTTCTTCTCAGTTCCATCTTTTGGTACAGTCACAACAGTTTATGTGTTCCCAAGATGCCTGTCTCCTGCAAGCTCCCCACTCGCCCCCAAACCTCCCAAATTAAAAGCAGTCCTACTTATACGGACTGCTGCTGTTATTCAGCCAAGCTAAGGCAGAAATCCTGGGGCAGGCTGAGGAACAGACTTTAAAAGCGACCTTGCCCCATAACTAGCGCATTCCTTTGGGTAACTATCTTCGGAGAAAGGCTTTGTCATTTCCACGTAGCCATCTCACAATGGAAATGGAAGATGAAAATCACAACAATACCCAACAGCTCTCTGCCCGCTACCGCATTTCTCCTCGCAGGCATCCACACCAACACTTTCTGACCAGTTATCTTTCCCCATCAGGCAAGACGTTTCTCATACTCACCACTCAACGCCTTTGTCTGCACTAGCACCTTCCTCACCAGGCTTGCCATACTGGAATTTTTACCCGTGTTGTCTAAACCTGCTCAGGACTAACCGGGTGGAAGAGTTAAAACAAAAAACCGCCTGCATCTAGTCCCTGCGCCTCTGCCGGTCCCTTGGCTTTTCCTACCGAGGCTGCACGGCGTCTGGATGAACAAGGCTGAAAAACACACACACACGTGTACACGCACACACACAGGAAGCTTGGAACCGAATCAGGATTAAACGTACCGACTTCCTTCTTCATGCTTCAGTATCTCTGCTGTAAACAAGCACTGCATATTAGCTAAGCGAAGCTGAAAAGTCCAGCAGAGAAGGACAAAAGAAGGGAGTGGCTCCAGCAAGGAGTAACTATTTTAAATACACAAACATCTTCCCATCAGATTAAAACTAGCTTTTAAATTAGGCAAATGCTGAAGCCATTGTTGTGACAGAATAACTCAAGACAAACAGGAGACACTGCTTCCTCTTCGGGAGAGGTCTCCTGGATTTCCAGTACGAAGCGTCCTGTAAGATTTCCAAGTGCCTGGACGAGAGACTTGAGAAGTGTTCGCGTTGCTCCAGGGACAGAAGGCAAAGTAGGGGGAGGCAGATGCAGAAACAAGCCCTCGAAGAGGCACCACCAGGTACAGCTGCTGCACCTTGCAGCGTAGGTGCCCTGAACGAGCAGAGGAGGGATGCTCACCTCGTGTCTGGATCAGATTACATGGCCAGAGCTCCCAGCCCTGCGCCACAAGCCAGCCACCAGCTGTAGGCAACAAGGTCAGCCTGGCAGGAGCATGCGTGTGTGTGTGTGCATTAGGCAGGACCCAACTGCATCCTCTCCAATGGTGTTTTATAAACAGCCCACTTGGGTTTTGAGAGACCTCCACCTCACCCCACAAAGCTTCAGGCTAGTTTAGTCTTCAATGGGTTTTCTCCACCATTTTGAGGCATTTAACTCATGGAAGCTCCATCTCTGAGCAAACTGGAGAACACACCACCAGCATGCATCAGACATGCCACCAAACCCCTCTGCACAGGCCCAGAGGGCTCCAACATTCGCCCCACTGCTGGCAACAAACACTCTCCTGACCCAAAATGCCCCAAAGGAAGACGACAATGGCTTTGACCGCTCCACTGCATCTCCAGCAGGCCCTGGAAAACGCTAGTCTGGCAGACTTCTCCCCGCCGCACACGGCAGAAAAGGCTGAGGTGCATGTGGCTTCGCAGCGCTGGAAACTTTTCCTTGTCTCTGGAAGTATACCAAAGTTATGGCAGCTCTTCATCTAGGATCTTCAGCGGCCAGTATCTTGATTAACACTAATGAAACAGTGCCTGACCACTGCCTGGTTTCTCAAACTAGGTCACACAGTGGCCAGCACAAGAGGCCGAGTGAAGAGAAGCTGGCAGCGTGTCAATACTTACCCCTAAGACAATAAGAAGTGCCTGTCTGAAAAAGCTGCCATCTTAGGCCTTTTCAGACAGATGCATGGTATTTGTCTTTCTACCAAAGACTACTTAACTCATAAAAGAGCTTTATTACATCTAAGCTGAAACACTGAAAGATCTGCAACTATTCAACAAACATCCTTTTTAGTACTACCTTGCAAAGTCGGCTACTAAAAGATCCCCCCATTTTTTCTTACTCTCTCTAATATAGCAGAATCCACAGTCCACCTCTTCCCCTCCTCTTTCCACCCTGTCTTTCAAGACAAACCAAATTCTCATAAAAGTAAAGTAAAATTAAATTGCTGCTATCCCTTAAGGCATGCAACTGTGAGATCAAGGGGCTGGGGTCAAAAAAGAGATAGAGCTGCTCTTAAAATCAGAGACTTCACATGAATCTTCCCAGAGGACATTGGCCGAGTTTCACAACAATCCTTCACATAAGAAAGAGAAGTCCAATTACAGAGAAGCAGGGCAGCACAGGGCAAGCAGTGTGCAAGCCCATCAGTCTTCTGCCAAAGGGCTGCTACTTCTTGTTCCACTGTCCAAGCTTACAAAGCAACATTTCACCATGGAAGAACCGTACACAGTTTGAAACCTTAATTTCCATTTAACCAGAAACAACACGCTAGCACATAAGAGCTTGACTGAGAAAGCATCCTTCTGTGCTTGCGCCCTGTCACTTGACCAGCAGCAGCCGTCCTGTGTGCGGCAGCCAGCCCGTGCCTGAAGTCTTCATCCAGATACTGGCTCACCTCTCAGTCTTCCCTTCTGACAGCTCCTGAGATACCAGGCAGGGAATTGGTCATGGAAGTTTTCTGGCAAACTCTTCCCTGCTAATCTTTCAAGTGAGCCCTGTGATCAACCTCTAATGTGCTAATTAAAAAAAAAAAACAAAAAAAAACCCAAAAACAAAAACCCACACCACCTCAAAACCCAATTAACCACCTCCAACAAACAAAACATGAGTCCATATCAATTGGACTTAAAGCCTGCCCAGCCACACAGACATCCACCACGCCACAGGACTGTGCCTGATACGTATGTACATGTATACATGAGCACATCCAGGGACAGACCAGGACCATCCCCAGTCTCTTGGGTAGCCCTGGAGAGGTCAGGAAGCTCACCTTGTGACCAGCACCAACACCACGCAAGTCCCTTTCGGGAAACTGATCTGCACACAAAAAAAACGCAAGGTTCATGTAGTCCAACATGCCAGTTAACTGCCTTACTACAAGTGTTTATGTGCACATCTACTGAAAGACATCCAGATTTTCATTGTTCAAGTGTAATGAAATCACTGCTGCAGCACAAAACACAAATCATTTCTTTAACATGTGTCAGCCGAAGAAGGCTTCACATTAACGCCCTCGTCCCTGCCAAGTACTAAACAATTACCGCATGAATATTAACAGGGGTTCCTCAGCAGGATGATGTGATTATCATGGGGCATCTCAGGAGATGTTGCAAGACTCTGCATGGTGCCTCAGATTTGTATGAATTAAAAAAAAAAAAAAACCAAACGATTACTTCAGGTAGCAAAGGCTCCTCAGCCTGATTACAGAGGGAGTCCCACGTAATAAAAACAATAAGCCCCAGAATGAGACAGCTTGGGAACAAGGGAAAGAAAACACTGCTGGAGAAGAACAAGGGTTTTGAATGTGGTATCTATTTAAGGTCACATAAAAAAAAGGAATCTGGTTAGTTAACCGCTTGAAGAGGTTTTCTGGGATAAACTAACACTGTAACATACAGAGACGGGATTGGGGAGAACAAAGAGCAGCACACAGGCTTCAGAGCAGCAAAACTGGCCTCAAACTCTTCCACTTCCTTTGATTTTCAATTCCACTTGCCCAGTATTAGGGGCTTTGACCTGTTACACACCAAATTTAATGGTATACTTACACTTCTATGGTGAAAGTCCATTACAGCTCCTCACCTGGTTCCAGAAACACAAGGAGCCATGCAGTTCCCTGAGCTGAGCCTGCCCAGGTTTATGGCTCCCTTGGCAGACAGGATTTTCAAACGATCTTCAAAGGTTTAATACTTTAGTCTAAAGCTTCACACCTGGGCATCTTCCCTTTGATTATGGAAAGTTGTAGTAAAGCTTGTTCCTAACAAAGATACAAGGTCAATCATACTTTTAATATTACATATAAAAACAGTAATTAGAAATTTTGCTCCAATTATAAATATACTCAAAAGCAGAGAAAGGGGCAGCTAGGATAGCAGGATATATTTTGAGCGTGGGATCTCATATATTTATGATACATTATTCTGGATCAAGACATAAAGAAGGGTGTTGTGATTTCAGGTCACATTTGTACTAAGGGTCCACTAGAACCTCCAATTTTACCAAAAAGGAAGGACATCCTCTCCCACCCTTGAATACTTCTTCTACAGACTCTTAAAAAAAAAGAAAAAAGTTGACACCCAGCACAGTGACCTGATGTTTTCCATGCATTTGCCCTCCGATAAGCACACAAATGCCTTCTGCTGGGCGTTTTCCCTGTTAACCTTCCTGACCAAAAACATTAATGCTCACAAGAAAACGGAACCTAATGCAGTAGGTAATGACACTAAATATAAGCAATGAGTCAAATCACTTTGTTTCTCGGGCGTTCAACCTACTAAGTTGTTTCAGAAGTTCAAAACCACAGTCCCTGTGTAGACCCTAGAGCAGCTAATAATTTCTCAATTTTATGTTTTGGTTTTAAGTGAGATACATTCTTAAAAACAGAATTATTACAGAACTCTGTGAAACAGATGCAGTTCAGGCAATTTTTTATAGCAGCTGTTGCTATTAAAAAAAACCATGTCACCAGTGACTATCTAACATTATTACATCTGGCATAAGTAAAGAGAAAGGAGGTACAGAAAAAAACACACAGGACAGGGAGTATCCAGTAGACTGCTGTGATTCCTTTCAGAGTGCTCCTGCCATGGATTTAGCAACGAAGCCAGGGGATCATAGCATCCACCCTTCGGGCAAGACAAATTAAATTGGCTCAGCCGGCCACGGCCAGGCGTAAAGCTGAGCATGCAATGGAGGAGTCTGCTCCCCAGCTCCACCAGCTCCAGCAGGACAGGAAAAGTCCAAAGTGTTCAACCGCCCTCGAAAGCAAAGTCTGAAGGCTGGCGAAGCGACAAAAAGCCAGCAGGAGATGCTTCCCCCTATGCAAAGGACAGTGGGAGGCTGCTTTTGAAACAGAAAAATACACACTTTTTCAAAAGAAGAGATTAAATATCTAGCGGACAAGTCAATGGAGGAAATCAATGATCCATCAATAGTTTTGATCATTCTCAAAGTATTTACACATCTGCATCCAAAGACTTTCTTTAAAAAAAAAAAAAAAAAAAAATCAAAACAAAAATCCAAATAGGTTAAAGATCCACTGGATTGTTAAAAAAAAAATCACATTCACATGCTCATATTTTAAAGTTTATCTGTACAGATATTCACCAATTCCCCACCTCCCACCTCTGCAAATTGTGTCTAATCTAGAAAAAGTAATAAAACTGAAAAATTCAACTTTTAAAGTCTTTTCAGTACCACATCTCCCTGCACATTAACTAGGAATCAAGACAGCCAGGAAAAAGAGCACTGAGACTACATCAGAGATCGCTATATATTTGTCAGCAGAGACAGTCTTTATTTGGGAGCAGAAGTGTATTTATTTTCTACGTGTAAATGCCAATAACAGCTCCATATCTCTGGTTTGCTTTAGCAAAATTTGAGACACAGGGAAATGATCAGTAATGCCAGGCATTATTAATGCTGCTGTGACCAATACAATACTAATGCTTTATAAGACACCTACAGGAAGAGGGGGTGTGGGGAGACCCATATAGACTTCCAGAAGTGTGCTGATAAAATTACATATTGATTTCTTGAATCCAAGATGTCAAAACCAAACGTGCCTAGTAACTCCTGACAGGACAAAAAAAAACACTCTAAAAAAGTTGCAAACATGAGTTACCCTCTTCTGCATGCAGCATGAGCCCATTATTTTATCTGCTTTTTACTGTCTACACAATCAAACTTTCCACCAGCAGCTCAACAAGTTCCCAGTACGCTGCAGAGGTTCATCCTCCCCTCAACAACCAAGTTCACCGAGGCTGTGGAGGTCTGAACGCGTGTGGTACAGTCCTCAGTGAGGTTTTCAAGAGTTGTCTTGTCTCCATTTTTTCAAACCCCAGGGTTCTTCCCCCAAAACAGGTCTCCTATTCTTCCCCAACAACCTACCTCCTCTGGATGAAGGACCTTTCACCCTGCAGCTTCTCTTACCCACGCTTACACACTTCATAGTAGAAAAGAGAAGACCAAAAAAAAAACCAGGAAGAAGATGAGGAAGATGAGACCGGGTCCTCTGATAGACGGATGAGGTCAAGTACAGTGAGTCTAGAAGAGAGGATCTCGCGTCTGTCCTTAGAGGAGCAGTTGTTGGGATCTGCAGGGCAATCTCAGCAGCTACAGGTCGCAAAACAAACCAGGCAGTCTGCTTACTGGATGCAAATGCCTGTTCTGCCTACACACAAAATCTGCAAAGCCTAAGGCAAAAAATTCCTCCCGGAATATAAGCTTCACTGTGACAAGTTTTTCTCACCTCTAGCACAACATCCTTGGTGAACAAATTAGCTTTGCTGGAGTTTATCCAGTATTTTAAGGTGCACTGAACAAAAAGTCTATAAAGAAGAGTGAGGTTTTAAATTCTGTCAATGAAAGGTTTTGATAAGGGAGAATTTGCAGATTGCTCTCTCCTCTCCTACTGCCCTCTCTCCCTTGGGAGACTGATAATTTTCTGCATAAATGTGCAAGGAAAGACACACTAAAGGTTGCTTTTGAGCTGCAATTTGAGTCAGACAAAAAAAAAAAAAAAAAAGAAAAAGACAAGAAGCTAAATTCAGAAGACGGGAAATCTGAAACGAAAGATGAAAAAGAACTGCACAAATTATGCCATTGCCAGTAAAGAGGGAAAGCCTTTGTGGCTGACACACAGCCGTGTGTGCCAGCCTGGCAGACCTCAGCGCTGAGGAGTTTTCAGCAGCCTAACTGCCTCTGTTAACTGCTGAGTGAATAACTCGGGATCCAGACAAACAGGACACTTATTGGAAACTGAACAAGAAACAGCCAGTGGTTCATTCTGCAGGTTAAGGTGCTTTTAGATGAAACGAACACTGAAGATATTACAGCTTCCTCATCAAACCACACATTTGAAAGATGCAAGGGAGGAAAAAAGGGAAGGGGGAAGTCACAGAGACTGAGGATGGGAAGCTAAAAAAAGATCAGATATCTACAGCAGATTAAATGGGGAGAAAACAGAAGAAATGTGCCCTTAGGTTTTGTCTTTACATACTCTGCTGGTCCTCACATGGGACTGTGCAGCCCTTAGCCCAGTGTAAACAGATGTACATAAGCTGGAAATGATCATGGCATCACTCTAGAAATAATTTTGGGGTGCGTATAGGAGACAGAAATGTGTTTCTCTAACACTATGTTCAGCACAGGGAGGATATGCTGTTTGCACCTGCAGAGCATCCATCTCGCTTCCGATCGCTGTTACCACAGGACTGCTCCCAGTTCTTGCCACTGGCTCTGCTGGGAGGTGAGATTAACGATTTTGTTGTCAGCACCAGTGCAAAGAAAAACGCGTCAGACCTCGCCTTACCCTGTGCCCCTGGCTTCAGAGGAGGATCTCCCGCCAAAGGATGCTAAAAAGAGAAAAGAACAAGTGCCTCCTCATGTACCTTACTTATTGGTGCTCTGCATAAAAAGTAGATAATTCACTAGGATGCTAGTAAATTACCTATTTTATTGTAGGATATTGCCAGGTTAAAAGAACAAAACAGTGCTATTACTGCGTTAGTAAACTACCGTATCTGTAAATAACAAAACATGCAGTTAGGAAAGTAACTGGCAGTAACTGGAGCTTTGTCTGCTCTGCAAGGTAGAAGAGACACAAAGATATCCATGTCCCTCATTCTCAGACACCCCTTGGCGATATCAAATGTAGTCATTTGCAGCTTGATAACTCTTGAAGTCTGGAAGAGGTTTATTGTAGGTGTCAATATCTTACGAGGAGGATGCAGATATTCATCCTCAGCATAAAGGTTTTCTTTACCAAGAGGGTCATCCAACCTAAACAACCATTTTTAAAAAAACCTTTCTCAACACATGACCATTTGTCTCCCTCTCATTTGTTTAAAATGTCACCTTTCCAGGCAACTGCATCCCTGAGACAGCTCGTGGCCACAGAACATTTTGCCTTCTCCAAAAGGAGAGAGTTGCATGCCCTGTGCACCCCACCAGCTGGCTCAAGTCGCTCCTCAGTACTAGAGCATCCCTCTACCCTCCATCCCCAACCTTCAATAAAATGGACCACTGAGCTCTGGAGTCAGTAGAAGAGGGGAAAAAAGTCTTTTGGCACTGAGCTGTGATACTGGCTTATGTGTATTATGAAGTGGCCCCAGCACATAACAACCAGAATTGTGCTCAGGATGTGGTCCCCAAAAGGGACCACGAGCTTGCAGGAGAGGACAGCATGGAGCCATCCTCCACCTGGAGCAATCCTCCCAGCAGGAATTTGGCAGCTTGAGTCCTCCTCCACGATAGCAGAAGAAACTGGCCGGTCTCTGCCTTTCTCCTCCCGGGATCTCCCTCTTCCCTCACTGCAGACCAGACATTTTTAATCACTGTGACTACATAAGAGATTGTATGCTTTTGCAGTTGGCAGACAGCTGCCAGAAACCCACTCTTAATCCCTAAACTTGAGCACATTCATAAGGAAAACAGAAGAGTTCAGAACCGCACGAGAATCTTGTAATTTGCTCTCCAAAATAACTCTAAAAGCCCATGGCAGTCCACGTGTAAAGGAATGTATTTTTCCTCACAAAACCTCAAACGTGCATTTCAGTCCCATGTCATCATGGGAATCAAAATTGCCATTTTTGAAAAATCATGGATTTATATATTGGCTGTGTCGAAGTCTGAATGCGTAGTTTAATGAGGCAATTGTTTCTCCTTTAGTGCAACAAAAAGGCAGTTGTTTTCAATTGTTTCGCACAACTCTTCCTCACCTGCTTTCGCGAAGAGATCTTTACGGGACCATACACACGCCGCTGCCACGGGGCAGGCGCTTGTATTTTAGAGCAGGTGAGAGGAAAAAAAAGCTGCAAGGTATTGTAGACCACAAAAGCAAATCACATCTTCACACCAGATTCCAGCTGTGTTACTAAGTGAAAACTAGTGAGTTTTCCCCTCCTATGTGCTTCTAGTCCTGGGTTTTTGCTTGAACTACAGTTAGTGGCTACCTAGCAAGAAGAAAACCCATCAATCTTCTTCTTTCCTCCTCTTCAAAAGTTTGTCTGAAGAGGGTGAAAGCATGAAGCAAGAGTAGTATTTATGAAAAAGACGTCATTTTACTGAAGGAATTAGGAATATCTTTACGCATGAGCAACAGTTACCTGTTTGACTCGACCCCTCATTGCTTTCTTGTGAGCACAACGTGAGTCAACTGTCGGCTGAAAAACTTCAGGGTGCTGCTCATTGTTATGCTGAAGTCACCCAAGTTTTTCTAAGAGGGGGTAAGTCAGACATTTGACAAGCTGTTGGACCACAACCAGCAGAAGCACTATACAGCCAGAAATTTACCTACCGAGAGAGAAGCCTTCCCCACAAGTGTAAAATAGCTCTGGGATACCATTTTCATGAAAGGCAAAAGGCACTTGGACTCCCAAAGCATGGTTTCAAACGCTAATTCACCATCACCATGTCAATAGCCAGCTAGAATAATTTGTGCAAAATGGTTTTATGTAAAATTATTGGTTTAAGGGAGCAGGGGCAGGGTGAGTGAAACCTGCAAATCCTCTCATGCCTTTAATTCTCCTGAATAAAGTACAAACTGGGAAGTTAAGTGAGGGGACAGTAGAGGTTGTCTCCTTGGCAGAGAGAAGAGAAAGCCTGGCCTCTTAGTGGCAGCTGCTGAAAACCTTTCTAATTCTCCCACAGACTGAAAAAGAGCATAGGTAAAAGATATCCTAAAGAACATCACTATCAAAAGGACATGACTTTTGATATAAAAATCAGTGAGATGGCACACTGCTCCACGTGGGGCAGTGGTAAGGAAGGGAAGTACACAGACAAGAGACAGGATGAGCTATATCATGAACTATACAAAAAGGAAATGAGAGAGGAGGAAGGAGAGAAAGAATAAAGCCTGACTGGTTATTTTGGGGGTTGGAAGAAGAGATGAAATACAGCAACTGGAATAAACAAAGTGTATATACAACGGTTTCTTTTCTGTAAAGCCATATGGGACAAGATCATACAGGTACTTTTCACCTCAGCCTATAAGGACATATCCTCAGGCTAGTAAGTGCCAGGTATATTCTTCCACGGACTTGAGGAAATACTTGTATTAAAATAAAAAATAAAAGGGAATGCTCATTTAATCTGCTACGCAATCTGAATCCCCACTTATAAATGGCAAGGACTGGAGACAATGAGAAATTGCTAGATTACAGAGCCCTCTGCAATGCAGTTAGCAACAGCTGAGGGATAAAGTTGGAAAAACACCAACGGACTTAAGAATGCCAAATTAAGTTTGCTTGCACAGTTGCTGCTAATAAAAACCACAAAGCCTTACTCTCAGTCTCTGCACTGCCTCATTCATACAGCCCCGTAATGCTGAAACAGAACTAAAGTCATAGAAAAAGTCCCAGAAAAAAAAAAATCCTGTCTCCAACATGATCAGTCTTCCCTGCGGTCGAGCGAACAAGAGTGGCTGCAAAGCCGGGTGCAGCTTCACGTACGATCCTTCGTCAAAGGTTTTTGGTGAAGTCCGTTCCCAATGCAGGCAGGAATTAACTCGTTACTCCAAGTGCCAAAGACAGCAACGCACGCATCGCAGCAGGAGAGGCACTTTGGCTAACAGCAAAACGTGTAATTTCAAGCCAATGAAGTCATGACACAGAATCAGACAGGAAAATATTTTCCTACTATCTCACGGATAAACGGAACTTGCTGAATTTTATTAAAAGGTCTGTTGGGAGCTACAAAACAGTGTCTTCCTTTTCTAGAGCCGTAAACTCCTCTCCAAGCATGAAGGGTTGTCCTGCATTTCACAGAGAGCAAATGTAAAGCGGTAATGTGCACTGAGCTACAGAAGCTACTCTGCCGGAGCTCGGTAATTACATGAACGAACTGATCTATTAACAGCGAGTCTAAATACAGCCCCCCAAGGGGCTACAACTCAGTCAATGGTATTTTGAAAGGAAACGCTGCTATTGCAAGGGAACTGTGATGGCAGAAGGGAAGACTAGCCATGTGGTTATCAGCAATGAGAAATTACCTACTTATGGAATAATAAATTGTGCTATTAAAAAAAAAAATGCACTACAAAGAGTTTCATTTCACACAGGCTGCATTTAGAAGTACATCAGTTAACTCTAATTTGCCTTTCTACAGCAGATTAGCCATAGAAATTCTCAGCTTGCCTCTAAATCAAAGGGTTTCCCAACTGCATTAGCAAAGTAAAAATCACAGCGCTGCACTTCTTAATAGTTTTATTGTTGTGAAAATGATTCTGACTTCAGAAGGCAGCTTCTCTTTCCTTAAGATGTGTCAGTGAATTACTCAGACCAACAGCCCTTTGACAGTTAACCCTACCAGCCAATCCTCCTCCACACAGGCAGAATTACTACTGAAATGCGGTGCATTTTGTAGAACAAACTAATCCCAAGAGCCCCCTAATAAATGTCTGTTGTAGCCTAAAGAGTCATCCTTCAAAGAAACATGTGTTCCTGACTGTTTTCTTGTGTAAATTATACTGTAAACCAGATATTTACCTTCTCAGGTCAAGCTTACTGAAATTAGTCACATAAAATATTTGCACGTTTTTGACAACTTCCGGTTAACTCAGTTTTATCTTGCTGCAAGACCATGATTCTGGAGAACAAAAAATATTTGGGGAAATATTTAACCTTTCTAAGGAACATCACAATTTCTTCTTTTTACAAGTTGCCACTATGTAGATATAATAAAATCCGTACAAGGCTATCGCCCCTGTTTAAACACTTTATGGCACAAGATACTGATCTTCACAAAGGGCAGTCCTGCTTGCATCCTGGACACGTTATGGATTGCTGTTTTTCTAACAGCAGTTAGAAAAAAAGGAAACACTTCTCCATTACTCACCTCTCCCAATTACAACAGGGAGAAAGAAAAAAAAAAAAAAAACCAAACCACCCCACCTATCAGGAGCTGCTGTATCTATATTACACACAGGAAAAGCCCTTTAAAAAGGAGGAGGAGGATTGTTTGCATGTAGCAGAGACCAAGCAAAGAGCAAACATGAGGAAGGCTGCACAGTCAGAGATGTGACACTGCATTCCTTGGAAATACTATCACTTTATTACCCTGATCTTCAAGGAATTGGGCAAAGCTGCAGCACTTGTGAAGATGAATACAAGGAGAACGGATAAAGAAATGAAGCTGTGGAAAACAACAGTCAAAACCAAGATTACTCACAAAGAAACTCTCATAAACAAACATGCTTTGTTGCCTGCTTTTTATTTTGCATCTTTCACACACCTCTCTGCTTATATTTGTGCCTATGTTTGTTTTTTCCTTTAAAAAAAAAAAAGAAAACTGCACACAGCTCGGTCTGTGTCTATGAAAGTCCAACACTGTACGAGCAGCAGCCAGCCAACAGTCAGCAACTTTCAACCCAGCCGGCATTAGGGATTCCACAGACTGTGGGACTTTTGTTACCAGAGCTGAAGGACATGAGATATTTCTCTCATTTGACTAGCACATGTTGCTCACACACACTCAAATTTTACAATTTACATTTTCAGTCTTTCAGTCTGAAATAGACACTAAGTTTAAAAAATGTGTACTTTTGTATCTCCAAAGGATATTGAAGGATCAAATGTTAGTCCACCAGGTTAAACAACCTGAAATGATTGCTCTGGCAAGATGTTAACTTTCTAAAATTTTTATCATCGGGTTTGTAGTGAAGCAGGATACTTGAATTACAAATAGGTTTTTTTCAGTCAATCGTTTTATCAGATTTGCTCCAAAGGAAAACACAGAGAAGACAGAAAAAACACACAAAGACACATTTGAAATATCAGCTATGAAAGAGTAACAACAGGTCTTAAAGAGAATCCTTTTCATTTCCCACAATGAGCAATGCTTATTGTAAATAAAACAAAAAGTTTTAAAAATTAAAATGTTGCTATACACTGTCAAGTGTTAGTTTATGCAAACTGACAGCAGTAAGAGATGTGCTGAAATGCCACACTTGGGGCTGTGCTCATACATCCCAATGCACCAGGTGCTTGCAAAGGAAGGCTCCCCTCTTTCATGTTTTCAGGGGGAAAAAAACACCCTAAAATCCCTTCCTTTCCAACACATTCAGTCTCAACTAGTGTTTTGAGTAAATAAAATTAGAAACACAAAGACCACTCCTTATGGTTTTAAGGATGACCATCTTCACACATCATTATTTGACACAAGGAAGCCACAATCATAAATATTGCTTTTATTATGCATGATTTTCCTTTCATCTTTAGTTATGCTGCACCACCATCCGGGGTTTTTTGGGAGACTCGCGCTCCGAGATCTGAGGGACTCTCTTACAGTCTGTAAGGCTTTTATCCTGCATAACGCAAATCCTCACGCTTTAACCAGTCATTCTGGTGCCATGTCCAGCTATTTTGCTCAGTACACAGCATCTCTCCACGATGAACGTATGCAATATGCTTACACCAGATACGCTTTAGACCCCATACATGGCTAAAAGTCACAAAGGGGCATGCATAAGCATCCAGTCTACAAACCTTTCAGGACTACCACCGCTTAAGAAATTATAATAAGAACAGTTTTCTCCACAAGGAAAATTAAATCAAGTATACAGGAGGCCACCTTATCTTGTTTGCTCTTTAGGCACTAAATTTAGACTGGGTTTAATGTGAAAGACTGAATCCTGCATGGCATTGCATTCATGAGGAAAATCCTGGCTTGAAAACTGAAAATCAAATGCAAGATAGTTGTAAGCATGAGCGTAAAACAAGGAGGACAAGGAAGAGAAAGGGATGCGAACATTTCTCTGAGGCTAAATATTGAGGCAATTGTTGAAGGAGTTTCTGCTTCGGTGAAACCCCTCCTCAGTGCAGAGGAACACTTCAAAGCTAAGCTACCACTCACTGAAATTCTTCAATTAAATTGGAGCAGATATTTGAGCCTTATTTCAAAGTTATAGAAATTGGCCCTGAAAGGTCCTTGTAAAATTACTTTATTTAGATAATCCACAAAATAATAAGACTGGAGAAAAAGTGACAAGAGCGGCACAAATATCTTAGTTCAAAACACAAAACGCCACACTTTAGCCTTCAGAAGTCATTCTTTTGCCTGCCCCGAAACAATAGGACTCTGTGCTCTTTGTACTCCTGACACGTTTTATTTCAGCCACCACACCCAGTTCTGGGAAGGGCACTACGATAGCCGCTGATTCGTTTGCAAGATGGTGCAAGGTGAAGTCAAAGTTAATTATCCCATACCCTGTTTAATTTTTTTTCTAACTTCACTCTAGTAAACACAGAGACAAAATTCACTTATATGTGTGCTAAAAGGAAAACAGTGAGAGGGGAAAAACGTTACCCCATACTAGCCACTGATTAAAAACCAAAATACCACCAAAAGAGAGTATAGCAGAGCTCATGAATAGCAACGAGCAGCTGCGGGCAAAAGAGATTGAGCAGAGTCCCTTGGGATTCGCGTACTCTCTGAGTTAAGAGGGCACAGGCTACGGCAGCCCAGGCAAACACGGCAGCAGAGCTTCCACCACGCCGTCTCACCACCACATCTCAGCCTTAATTGGCACAAGCTTCAAAGCAAGGATAAATTATTTCCTCCATACATTCAAGTCCTCACCTTTGCAAAATACACAACTGACATGTTCCCTACTGAAGAGGAGTTATAAGTCAAAAAATCAGATATTCTTTCCATAACTCTGATGGCTGTTGGGCATAATACCCTGAGCGTATTTTCACCAATGATCTGGATATGACAGACAAATTATACTGATGCAAATCTAGACTAAATAGAAATAAACCAGTGCATGGATTGGGGGTCTGTATGTATAATACATCTTTTAGGTTGTACATCACAAGGTGTATTAGGTCCTTTACCTAGACTGAGGACGTGAAGAGGACAAGCAGATCACTTTTTAAGTAAGTCTGTTGTGTGTTATGATCACCAAGCTGGCCACTCTGCTAGAACAATAAAAGGATTTCAGCCAAATGAGCACTACTTCCTCCAGACCGCCTTTTAAAAATTAAACTCCGTAAAGATAACAACAGTCGTGCTCAGAGCTAATTATAGCAGAAATGTTATAGTGGCTAAAAATGCTAAAAAGAGGTGGTGGGAAAGGAAGGAAGGTAGCTTAGAGGAAAAAAAGAAAACGGGGAATGGTAAACATGTCATGTATCTGTCATGCTTAGCCTTCATGCAACGCTCGCAGGAAGATGGAAGGTAGGAAGCGCATAAGGTCTATGGACATTTAAAGTCCCAAACGCTGAGAAATGGTTGAAGATAGACTGAAGTCCCACAAATGTATGACATGCAAGAAACCAAGAGAAGTCCAAGTAATGTGCAAACTAAGTGGAAAAATTAAGGAAAGCTTCTCACCCTGCTTTTTATCCAAACGGAGAGCGCAAGGAAACTATCCTGCTCCCACATTTGCGCCCGACTTCTCAAAGCCCAGCCTGGACAGAGAACAGGGACTAACCCATTTTATTTTCGGCTAAAGGAGAACGCTGCCCTCAGCAGTGATTTTAGCAATAGAAAGAAGTAAATTATAAGCCTGAAGAAATCCCAAAGCCAGTGAGCCCTGTGAGGAGCCGGAGAGCATGCTGCCAGGCTCCCGAAGCAGCTGGTGTATCAAGCAGCTGAGGAAGAGTCTCATTTTCACGTGTAATCTGCACTTGCGTTTTCTTGTCTTATGATTTTCTTTCTAACACCAAATGTTTAGCTGCTACTTTGACACTACACATACTATTTTCTCCTTCCAATGAACGGAGTAAAATTCACAACACCCTTTGCCCAGCACTAAAACCACCCTTAGTACCTTTCCTCCTAGCACAACTGGCTGTGCCTCGGGACGTGTCTGTGGAGAACCAATTCCTCCCAGGATCAGCAAGCGACAGAAGAGATGTAAGAGCAGAACCTGGCTCAGAAAGCTTCACGGCAGTTGCCTACAGCATGCATGTGTGCGCCTGTGTACAGCTCTGTCTCACTGTCCAAAGAAAAATACGAGAAGCCTCCAATTATTTAAGCTTTACAATGCAGCAGAGCATGTGCATAAACTCTGACCTACAACAGTGACCTACAATCTTCTCAAGCTGAGCGGAAGACCCAACGCAGGCTGTGCCGTTCAGGATGACAGTGCTGGCCCGTACCTGGAGGATGCAGAGGAATCTGGCAGCATGAAACGACCATGGAAATGACTGATGCACCACCCTTCTAAAAAGGTATTTTTTCCTGCACATACAAGTGGTTGTGAATTAATAACTCCTCAAACCCACATACACTAACAACTGTCCTTATTCAAAAGATTTCTCTCAGTTGCTACAGGCCAGTGGTAAAGTAGATATAAAAGCATAGCAAAAATCACCATATCAAGAAAACCTGTCAACAGAAAAGACAGCAGAAAGCTACAGGAAAGGTTTCATGCTTATTCATGCCAGTTACAGTAGAATGGTTTTCCCCCTAATATTTGTATTATATTTATTCCAGCTTATGAAACTGGAAAATAAAGTTTCACCATCTGTGAAATCAACACAAACACCAAGGACTCTTTAATCTTTCCCAAGCTGAAACCAAGTTCAGCTGTAGCTAGGTTAAAGCAGCGGCAGTTTGGTTCATCGAGGATGCCTGTTCACGTGGCACAACACTCGGACAAACGTGTGTCCCCGAGCTGAATCACGTTATCATTTCTTATTCCCCATGGGAGAAAAAACAACGCTTGAGAGAAGTGGGAAAAGGAGTTGGGATAAGCATTTAATCACAAAAATAAAACTCAAAATTCAAACAGACACCTCAAATTAAGAAAAAAATCATTTATAAACATGTCCTTTTGGAACATAGAGCAGTGCGGCTCTCCTCTGAGCCCGTAAGTCAACTTCCTCATTTGTTCCTTGCACTTTGTCTGAAACAGCAGGTGCAGCCAGGTGGGCTACTGGTACGAGTCCGTGATAAAGTCCCGTTTATCTTTGCAAACACTAATATTCATCAATTCCTGCTGCAGATAAAACAATAAATGTTTGCTTCCACAGATGGAGGGAGCATTATTTAAAGCATGATACTATTCTAGTAAATCCGAGACAGATGGGCCAGGATTCAAGGACAACTGAAGTTGCTGTGTTTATGACAAGGGAATTAGAGTGACAGAAAGCCTCTTGCTGGGAAATGCAGGATCTGGTAGATTTGCATTTGATTCATAAAGAAGGCGAACGCTCTACAAATAGACTACTGAAGGTCAGTGAGCCAGAACAGTCTGGAGGTAGTGGGTCAATCCTAAAAGAGGACACACAGATTTCCAGGTAATCGTTCTACAACACAACCTGCGCAGTCTGGCAGGTCACTGCAAGCAAGCCTGAAAAGTTTTTGACCAATCTTATTTATCGATCAGTGTCTAGGAACAACGGATGTTGGGGGGAAGGTGGAAAGTAGGCAAGAAAATATCCCAATCTCTCAGATCACAAGCGTAAGAAAGAGACCAAAAACATATTCAAAGTTAAATTTGGGGAATATTTTTCTTTAGCATATTAATAGTGACACAGTGTTCGTGACCCATCTATATCAAGCAGGCACAGAGCAATTAAAACTTTTCCATCTCATCTAATCAGAACTGTGTTCAAATGAAGAGAGGATTAAAACGTGCTGTATCTCTCTGTCTCTAACCTGGCCTCACGTCACCATAGATGACAATTATTTTTTTTTAGCCAGCAAAGAAAGAGTCAAAGGTGTTAACAGAAAAGTGGACCTGGTAGCCTATGACCAAGGAAGCAAAATTTATCCACTTCAGCAAATGTTGACAGAGCCATTACTCAGACCAGGCTTCAGATAAGTCACTACTGAAGTCTTGAGCCCCAACAGTGACCCGCAGGGGTCCCTGCTCTTGGTGTCAGCTAAGACCACGGCTGATAATCCACTGGGATGGGAGGGGAAAAAAAAAAAAGAAAGTAAAGAAAAAAAAGGCAACCTTGCATACACTAGTACTAGAGAAAGTAGATGCACACAGGCTATATTAAGAAGATGTTATAAAACTGGCATTTTTCTAATGAGCCTGTGTATTTTAATGATGCTATCTGAAAGAAGGATCAGATTAACAAGACTGCAGGGCAAAAATGAAGACAGCAATCATACATATATTAACTAAGGTAGCTGCCAAAACTTACTTAAAATGTTTAAGTGAACAAGTAAAACTATGGTAAAATGTAACCCAAGTAACCAAGTTTACTGAACACATTCTGTATGATTTCAGGCATGGCAGCAGATGCTGTGCATCTTCTTTATATCACACTGTCAGTCTGCTCTCTAATTATGTATTTTTAAAAACAGACACTGGCGATCAGATGCTTACAAAACTTCTAACAGGGCACTTTATTTTCCCACTTAAGAAAAAGCTTTGAGCACAATAACAAAGTAATTCCTTCACACTCTGCCTATTTCTCACTTAAGCATCACCCTGCGAACTTCAGCCTGGTGATAATAATAGCATTAGTGCTACTAAAGGCTTGCAGTTTGCAAGGGGAAAGACAAACTTTTTTTTTTTTCTCCTGTATGTGGATGTATTTGGAGTAAATGGGGAAAAAGCTGAGATATTACAAGTTGAAACTGTGAGCACAGAAAAAGCATGGAACAAATACGTGTGGCATAGCTTAAAATAAGCAAAACCCATTGCTTCTGGGTGGTCATTTTCAAATCCAAGCAGCTTTTGTCTTCCTTGGCCACCGGTCCTTCTCCACATCAGAAAAAAAAAAAAAAGGCCATCTCATTCCAACAGGAAATGAAGGTCAAAACCACCAAAAGCAACAACTTAATATTTAAGCAGGAGCAGGGAGGTAATCATCCCCCTGTATTCGGCACTGGTGAGGCCGCACCTTGAGTATTGTGTTCAGTTTTGGGCCCCTCACTACAAAAAAGACATTGAAGCCCTGGAACGTGTCCAGAGAAGGGCAACAAAGCTGGTGAGGGGTCTGGAGCACAAGTCTTATGAGGAGCGGCTGAGAGAGTTGGGATTGTTTAGTCTGAAGAAGAGGAGGCTCAGGGGAGACCTCATTGCACTCTATAGCTTCCTGAAGGCAGGTTGTGATGAACAGGGGTTTGGCCTCTTCTTCCAGGCAACCAGCAGGACCCGAGGAAATGGCCACAAGTTGTACCAGAGGAGGTTTAGATTGGACTTGAGGAAAAACTTTTTCTCTCAAAGAGTGGTCAGGCACTGGAACGGCCTGCCCAGGGAGGTGGTGGAGTCTCCGTCCCTGGCAGTGTTCAAGAGGCGGCTTGATGAGAAGCTACAGGATATGGTTTAGTAGCTGTGGCAGCAATGGTAGTGGGAAGACGGTTGGACTAGATGATCTTATAGGTCCCATCCAACCATGTGATTCTATGATTCTAAGATGGGGGGGGGGGGAACAACCAACAATTATTATCAGTATTGCAGAAAGCAATTTTTTAAAGCACATTGTTTGACTTCACACAACAGCCACTGAGGCACGTAACACCATCCAGAGGGACAGGGTCAATGGGCAGTGGCTCCTTCCCAAACCAATCCTTAGGAAACAGGGAAAGTTTCAAAGGCTATACTATTTGTATGCATTTATGCCTTCACTGACTGTATATGACAAAATTACAACTGACATAAAATGGAAAAACAATGATCACTCAAGTTTAGCAAAACAATATTCTAAACTTGCTTTCGTCACATCTTCTGACTTAACGGTTGGCGCGACATGCCAGAAGTAAGGGAGCTTCTTCATGTAATTATCATAGCTTTATCTTTGCCTTCCTCATAAACACTTTTAACACAAACATAACATTGCTTAAAATGCAAGCGCAAGAAACACCTCATCTTTACAGCAAAACCTGTTTCTTCTGGTCTTATCAGTAGTTTCATTAGAGGTGTTTTTAATGCCTATCATTCACCTTCACTGCTTGTATCCATCTTGATGTTGAAAGGCTTAAATTGTGTACCAGGTCACGGGCTCAAGGGTTGCTATTTTCTTCCTACTTTTTTCAAAAGTTTCTTAGAACTTAGAAGCAGTTTCTTCCTGCAGCAATGAACCTGTTCCTCTTTACATCAGACTGGAATTCCAAAGCCTTGTTTACTTCCTCATTTGCACACAATCCTCCCCCCTCCACTTCTAAAATAGTGCAGTTCTGGGAATATGCAATTTCTTAACAAGCTGCCACTGAAAAGCCTGAAGGTAGCAGTATTACTGTCACTCACCAGCAACCATGTAGAAGCTTCAAAAAAAAGGAAAAAAAAACCACAATCAAAGCTTATCTAGATTTTGCTGTCTATCCTCAGCGCTAATAGATGTAATCACCACAAAAACATCATACATTTTATCCATGCTTTATTCCTATCACAAAGGTTTTGATAGGAGATTTTGACAATTATTAAATTATTCTTCTGCAGTTTCCTTAGGTCAGTAAACTTAGCTACTGCACTTAATGCATCTTATTTTAAAAAAGGTGTGCCCCTCCCAAGCCGAAACAGGGGGCAAGGGCCAAACGAAGGACGGGAGGCGGGGAGGGGGGGAAATCAAGGGTAGAAAAGAGATTGGAAAAATCACTTTTACATACTAGAATTCATGATTAAGCTAATATTATGTTGGAAGATTTCTATTGTATTTCAAATGCTCATCTAGCCTTCCCACACACGGCTTTCTAGATCTCTAACCAGAGTGCCTCATCTCTTCTACTTGCTGACAACTCGCACGGTACAGTGCGAGACACAAGAAAGACACTCGAGGCAAGACGGCAAACATTCAAAGCTACTGATGGGAAAGAAATTCAGGAAGCAGGAGTGCTGAAAGAGATGAGGTAATCATGGACAACGTACCGAACATGAGATTGTTTTGGAAAACTGAGCCAGTAACTAAGACAGGTTTTGGATGCAAATGCAGGATCTCAGTGGATGTACGTTATGACCACGCCTAGATCAGTACGGTATTTTGGGGGCATTTCTAGAGAAACAGAATACTGCGCTACAAGACTAAACCTAAGCAGCATGACAACGTGAAACTTCATCAGCTTCTAAGCAGCTAGACGTAGTTTTGCCTCCTCAGCAGATCCCTAATCCCCACCGATTTCTGAGCTTTAACACTGTCCTACCCCTACTTTCTAGATTCCTCCAACCTTTCAGTTACAGCAGTCAGCAAAACAGGAGGCTTTACTTATTATATACCAAACAAAACCCTACACAGTGCAAGCCTTGTTTTTCAGTGTTGGATGCTGGCTACAGCAAGTTATTTTTCAGACACTTGAAAGACTTAAAGAGAATGAGATGTGATTTTTTTTTTTTTGCGTTTACTATCAAATAAAATTAGAAATAAAAAAAAGAAGTCTTAATATTCCCCAAGTATTTAATGGAAACATCCTGAATATTAGCATAAACGCACCGAGAGAAACTGCTGAAGCAGCATAACCTGGAAGATTAAATTAAACTGGAAATACCTTTAAGCGTTCTTGTAAACAGATCATGCATGGATAATGGACATAAAGGCTGCTATGAAAGACCAGATAACTTACTGAAATATTCAGCTGCTGAAGATATGAGGGAAGGAAAGGATATTATTAAAACATTTATTATGGTAATACATAGAAATTAATTTGAAAAAATCAGCCCCCACTACAGAAGCCTTATAATGAGCTTATAGCCTAAACACTGATGCTTTGTCAGATTAAGCATGCTTTGCTTCTTTTGTCTTTTATGATGTGATGTAGCTACATGCTATTTTTTTTTCTTTAAAAGACATCTTCAATATTCTATTACAAGGGAAATGGGGCTAAGAGGCAGAAGTGTCAGCCTTTGAAAGGCAACAGGATTTAAAAATGAACTGAGGGGGAAAAAATGTCCAGTTATCTAATACTAGACCCTTCCTTTTTTTTTATTTTTCCTCCAATAAAGTTAATGTCATTTTACAGTTCCGAACTTGCTAGCATTGGGTTACAGAGATAACAGGATTTACATGATCATGACAATTTTTAAAATACCCCATCACTATTACTAAATTTTACTTGTCCTGCAGACAAGTCAAAGCAATTTTCTACTTGTCAAAGATGATAAATCAGTTGTCTGGTGACACTGACAGGTGGATTTGTCAAATCTCCCTTGAAGTACGTCTTCGGTCTCTGCTTTCAGGCTGCCTGTGAACTCCCGAGACTGGAGTAACACAATAGAATAAGGCAGGGATTAGGGAGAGTTTAGATTTTTAAGGACCATTTCCCCAGCTTTCTTGATATTTTTCTTTCTGCTTTATGATTAAAGTAGGTGTACAGCATCCAACTGCTAGGTTTTATTCTAGCACTTCAACCACAGAATTCTAGTTAAAAGCAGAACAGCTAAAAAAAACAAAACCACACACTGCCTTTAAAATTTTGTTCTTTTGCTTATAAATACCAACTTGTGTTTTCTTCAAGACAGAGGTGCACCTTATGGAAGATGAAATTAAACCCCATTTCTTCTACCCACTCTGTTCGCCACTACAAGCTACTCAAAAGAAACAGCTGGTATTTGAAGTGAGTGGAAAAAAGTGATGGCAAACATGTGAATGGAAGTGCGTATCTTGTGCTTAGCAGCCAGAAAAACATCCATTTACTTACAATAAAGGTGGAAGACCAGACAAAGGCAAACAGCAGCTCACATTTAACCAGCAGATACGAAAAGATGAGAAGCCTTAAAACAAAGCCCAGCGGCAGTGCTTCAAATTGAATCCTCCTCCTGAGCAATTTAGCCCATTGGCGAGGCCTCTCCAAGCACCACCTCCTCCTCCAGACCTTTCACATGGACTTTGGAGTAACAAGGTGGATCCTGCAGTTGAGTTTGGCCTCCGAGGCTTGCTCCACTCCATCTCTAAGACACTGCAGGTACTGCAGTCCCTGGGACTGCACATAATACTACTGCATCTGGCATATACTCTGATTTCTATAAAGCTCAAAGAACTAGGAGAAACATGAGAGACTTCACAACAAACAAAAGGTAACTCCCTACCCACGAGCCTGTTCTTCATTGGAAAACCTGAAAAGCGAAAGGTTTTGCACTTTATTTTCTCTCCCTCAACAGGGAATGTCAGAGCGTTTGCAGGTTTGAGATGGAGGATTAGCACTGGTTTTGCTGTCTCCTAAAATAAGACTTGTACCATTCCTCCAGATTTCCACATTGAATCTTCAAGCTAGAAACACAGCATAAGGACACTTTTACATCATTTGGCCAGCAAGGTATTTCATAGTTACTTTGAAGCTGTTTGAGAGCATGTCCTTCCTCCTGCATATTACGCTCAACATACACAAAGTGGGGAAAAAGGCACAAACCCTTCTGGCTGCTGACACAGCCCGAACAAATCACCCAGCAGCGGCAGGCAATTCACTGTATCCCCACTTATCCGGGAGGCTGAGTCAGAGATGCCTTTCCCCGCTGTAAGCAGGCAGGGTGGAAGCGATGAGAATCTGGTTTAGAAGCGACGAGACCAACTAAGACATTTGGTATTAGTGTAACACGGACACAATTCTAATTCTAATAAAGTCATTTATTGGAGCTGCTACATGCAGCTGTTCTTCCCCAGTCTTGCCACCCACACCGTACTGCAAGCAGCAAGACTTAAACTAAAGGGTAAGGCAAAGAAACTAACTGGGAAAATGAAATAAATCATTTGGAAAACAGCTGGATGGTAAAAATGGTCAGCCCTTAGGCTGGAGAGCTACTCTAGATCCTGCTGTTTTACATTACCATTAACTTGAATCCAATTGCCATCTGGGTAAGCAAGCTACACTTTAAAAAGACACACATGTAAATTAATCTGCAGTTATTTCCAAAGATAAGCGGTCCCTGGAATAATACTCTTGCCAGAGAATCCAGAGCAGAATCACTCCAAGTCTTTAGAGGCAAAAAGTCTTCAAGTTTCAAAGTTGCTTCTAATTCAGTCTGCGTTTGTACTATCAAGGAGGGGGAAGAAGAATTATACTACCCACCCTCTCCTGCTCTGTTGTCAAAGGAAAATTGAGTAAAGCATACAGCCAGCCAGTATCTCTTTCAGTCCTACACCAAAGGCATTCAGATTGCAATACGGGCTTGAAGAATACAAAAGGGGAAAAAATGCAGAGCAATAATACCCACGATGGCTCGTCAGAATATTAAGGAGACTGCAGATGTCAGAGCTCTGGAATCAGATGCTGATAATTCATCAGAGCTCCTGCTCAGCTTCCAAGCAACAAAATGCATCTGCACGTGTTGGGGAATAGATTTGCATTCATTGTTTCCTATCTGCTGATAAAGGGTAAGATTTAAAAAAACAAACAAACAAACAAACAGTATAAAACTTCGTAGCTTTCCCTCGTGGGTGCCAGTGTTTCACCTGCCTCGCTGGATATTTCAACCAGAGAAAGAGAACAGCCTAAAAGAACTGCAAACCACTAAAAATCTTTCACATGCCTTGCCTCTGGACTAGAACAGCCTTTGTACTCAGCTTGCTTCCAACAAAAACAGCACCACCCCCCTTTCACTCAATACCCTGCTGGCAAAAAATGTGGAGAAATAGCTGGTGTATCCAGCAATCTACTGGGTAACACAGCTTGCCACCACACTGCAGCTGGCATTCACAACGTTTGCTGTATTCTTCATTTTCTCACCAATCACACGCAGTCCATTTAACCTCAGAGCCCTGGTAGCGCTCAGTCCAAAGCCCCAGGCTTGCCTTTTGAGGAAGGCAGCTCAAATAAAGCTACTTTTAGCAACATTTTTAGCCCCTCAGACTCTTCCAGTGCTCTTTATACATCCGTACCTCCACCTCATGTTTACACCAGCACACATGCGCACGTCCAGCTAGACATGATACAAGGAAGGGAGTGAGGATTATTATTTTTAACAGTGGGTTGCAAGAACTTTCTCCTCAAATGCCTTGCTACCTGTACCAGTGGCGAACATCTCTTGCTAGTTTAAGTTCTTCATTCATCTTCTGCTAAAGGTTTTCCTAACAGGGTCAGAGGCACTGCACATCCAGCACCAGTGGAGTGAAGACAAGTTCACCTCCAGATCCTAATGGGAGCTGGACATCACCTTGGTTGAAATTCCTTTGACTTTTACACACATAAATATGCTATTTCCCTCGTGGTTTTCTTTGCTGTTCCAAGCAAAAACTGCACAGTTACAATTAACAGCACACTCATGTTATAACAGAAACACACACACAAAAAACCCGATCTGGCTACTCTTTGCTGGAAACCAAAAAACCATCCAGGTTCCAGGAAAAGGACTGGTGTGGATTTTTTCTTTAGGGTAACCAGTGTTTATACCAACGTGACATCTGAGTGAAACGGGGTGGGGAGGTGAGGCAGAAAGCAGCAAGTCTTAAGAGATTATGATTACAAATGCCAAGCTATGTCCACTTTGTGAAATTACAGGAGTGAATTATTCTTTTCCAATGCTTTGTAATACCTCAAGGTATTAATCCCTCCATAAGAGTTAGCTAACTGCTATGCATCTGCTGAAAACTGCACATCTGCAGCACATTAATTGGTTTTTAAGTGTCTCCACAAATAAGCAAGCACATACCTCAGGTCCCAGATAGAAAGCAAAAGCACCACTAATTGAAGAGAGATACAGCTAAGCCTTGAACTGAATCACCACTAGTGGAAATTACAGAAAAAAAAACCCACAAGAAGCAATGAAAAGGAAGAACAGCCCAGAATGAATAAGAGGAGTAAGAACTGGGATGTTCCTTCCCCCAGCTGTGCAAGTGCTTAAGTAATAAGCACATGACATACTGCTGGCCTCTTGCAAGGACAAGAGGCAAACACAATGCCCTTCGAGTCACAGGGCTAACCCAGTCAGTCATGAGTAAAGCGAGCTCCAAGAAAATACAGGCATTTCCTTCCCCAATTCTCCAAACACCCACCTCCAGGGTCTCCAAATGATTAGTGACAGAGCTTAGTAAGGAAAGTACCTAAGAGTCAGCCACATCATCTACCCTGGGTGTAAGTGGAAGGCCACCCAATCAGTCATGTCCAAGTTTCCATCTACCAGTGTTAAAAACCGGCTAGTGAACTTCCAACATTTCTCAGGGAAGGCACTTCCTTTTGGAAGAGAATAAAAAAAGCAGCCTTAAAGCAGTGAACACAAAGTAGGTCACCAAGAAGCCACATCAATAAAGTCTGGAAACAACACAGGGAGGGATACCATGTCAGCTACAGAATTGAGTGGTTATTATAAATGGACATCAAAAGTACAGCTAGAACTTTTTGACTGGTAAGCCATTTCACAGATTAAATACAAGTCCACAGTAAGTGACACACTATTGCTTTTCCTTTGTAAGTCTCCTGCAAAGCTACTATAGTTTTAAACATAACTGCATGCTTTTCAGACCAAACTCACCATACCCCTTCTAAACTCCATCAACAACAGCAATCTCGACAGCAACGATTTCTGTTATTGGATATCAACCCCCCAACATCTCTCTCTCACCACAGTTTTAATTTAAGATTCATCCCAAAGTTATCTTAGAGGCACCTAGGTACAGACTGATCTGCAAACAGATGTGGTGGTTATGTTCTACACCTGGATGGGGACGTCAGCCAAAAGACCGCATGCCCTGGACAGCAGATACCTCAGCTCGTCCTGCAGAGCCAGTGAGCCTGCTATCCAAGGTCATCAGCCCGAACGCACGGAAAACTAGGGTCCATCAGTCCACTCTCACCTTTTTTCCTAAATTTTTAGGGAAACGTCAAAGCTAATGTAACCCACAATCATAGCAAGTAGTTTCTTAGCAAGGAAGAAGTAGGTCAGTTTAATTATTGGAACCTGTTTAGAGGAACATCTGCCTACTCATATGGGAAACCACCTTCACTCTCATTAGAGCCCCTGCTTGGTCCTGGACTACTCTAGCTTCAAAGTCATGCTGAGAAGAGAGTCAGACAATTGCAAGGAAAACAAACAGTTACCATCTTTTGATAGTAACAACTACTGCACTTCAAATTCTTCATATAGACAGGGCTTATAATATATTTTTTAAAAAGCTTTTAAATCAGAATATAGTACTAAGGTGATAATCTCCTTCTAGTTACTTATGGATAATTCACAGCTGCTTACTGGCTCATGTATGTAAAAATTATACATGACTGGCTGCCTCCTCCTTCCGAGCATCAGGGTAAAGGTGCTGAGAGAGCTATTAAACCCAAATTACCCAAAACGTACAACTTGAGATCAATGAATCCAGGATCCAGATAACTGAGACACCAGGCTTCAGGTGAATGCTGCTCTTACACTAAACATATGTTTACCATTGATAGCCACGCTGCATTTTCAGACAGTTTTCTATTTTCACTCTTTTGTATTTTTTAACACAGAGAAAGCAATGTGTTCTGACAAAGAAACAGCAGAAAGCAAGTTCTGCCAGGGTAGGGAAGATTCATGCCTTTTCATGCCACTTAGCTGTTTAACTATTATTACTGCATTCCTCTAAAATATTTTTCCCTCCAAAGTTTCAGACATATTTTCATTTTTACAGCATGCAAACTCCCCTTCTCCAGCACTGGGCTGAAATAAAAAAAAATATTTGTTTCTTTCTTATCATCCCCTCTCCTACACATTCATCATCATCAATTTTGGCAAACAGACGCTGTTTAGTTCACATTCCTGACTACCCTATTAGTAAGTAAAAAAAAAAAAAAAAAGAAATTAGAGCGGAAAATGCTTAACTTCCGCCTATAAAGCTTGTCTAGGCTGACAAAAAAAAAGAGGCTTTCTTCCTTAATTTGATTTAATGGTTTTAATGACTTAATGGTTATAAATTGAGAAATTAGCAACCACTGGGATCAACATGAGGACAGTTGAGTTTGAAATGGCCTTGGTTCACACTGCTCTGTCACTACTTACAGATCTTGACGTGAACAATCACGGGGGCTTCTTTAAGCAGAGAAGTCACCAGCCTAGGGCATGTGAAAGAAAACTGACATAAATATTTAGGGCAAGACCATAAAACTTTTTGCTACCTTCCTACATGGGTTATAAAACTCATTATCTCCAAGGAGTTTAGGCTACTTGAAAACTTCAGTGAGCAAAGCCTTAGCTAATGGAAGGAGTTAAGGAAGAAGCCCATGAAATCCATTCAATGGGATAATCAGTCACCCCACACCCCACTGATATCCTATGCAAGTGCTACCAGAAAGCAAGAGAGAAAGAGACCCCATAATCCTATGTCATCTAGAAGATAAATCCTCTTAAAACAGGTTTAAAAGGATGTTGATTTTTTAAATTATTATGTTTTTTTATAACACTATATTCTTTTGCCTTCGCTTTTGTTGTGGTTTTGTTTAGTAGGGGGGGCCTAAGGTGGCAGCTTCTGTAGGAAACTGCTAGAAGTCGCTCCCCTTTGTTCAGGGGACTTGGCCAGGCCTAGGGCGGACCCACTGCTGGCCAAGGCCGAGCCGATTGGTAGCAGAATGTCTCGTGATGACGCCTCTGCGATAACGTATTTAAGAATGGGAAAACAGAAAAAAAAAAGAGAGAGAAGAGAAGATGTGACGGAGCTGAGCGGGGGCAGAGGCGCAGAGGGGGAGGCGCAGGCCTCATGGGCCTTGCAGGCCTCACCCTCTGGCCTCTCGCCAGGCAGCCGACTGGGCCCGACTCGGTCCAGCCCGGCTGCAAGAAGTGGAGAGGAGATGAGAAGTGAATAAGATGTAAAAAAGATCCTGAGAGACACCTACCAGCCTGTTGTGAGGAACGGCTGCAGACACCAAGGTCAGTTCAGAAGGAGGGGGAGGAGTAATGCGGCTCCTGGCCAAGATTCCCCTGCAGCCTGTGGTGACGACCATGGTGGAGCAGGTTGTCCCCCTGCAGCCCATGGAGGTCCACGGAGGAGCAGAGATCCACTTGGAGCCCGTGAAGGACCCCATACCGGGGGAGGTGGATGCCTGAAGGCAGCTGTGGCCCATGGAGGGCCCGCTGGGGCAGCTGTTCTGGAGAGACTGCACCCGTGGAAGACATGACCCACGCCGGAGCAGTTCCACAAAGGACTGTGGCCCGTGGGAGGAACCCCACAATGGAGCAGGGGAGGAATGTGAGGAGTTCTTCCCCCGACCATGAAGCAGCAGCGTAAAACAACGTATGATGAACTGACTGCAACCCCCATTCCCTCTTCCCCCCTGTGCCGCTCGGGGGTGGGAAGGTAGTAGAGATAATGTTAAGCTTGGGAAGAGGGAGGGGTGGATGGAGGTTATCTTGTTCCCTGTCTCATTACCCTGCTGTTTGTAGTAATAAATGAATAGTTTTCCCCAAGTCGAGTCTGTTTTGCCCGTGACGGTAACTTTAAGGATTTCTCCCTGTCCTTATCTCAAACCTCGAGCCGTTTTTCCTTATATTTTCTCTCCCAGTTCTCTCGGAGTGTGGGGGGAGTGAGAGAGAGACTGCGTAGTCTGGTCCGATCGGGGCTGAACTACGACAGCTTTCTATTTCTGTTTTGGTGACACCACTCCATTTTTCCTGATTTCTTATTTTCCAAGAGACCTATCAACCACCATCCCAAGCAAAAAGATGGAAAATAATTACAGAAATGTACCTCAAAATAGCAAATGCTCAGTATTATTTGATGAGGAAGTCTAATGATTTCCTAGCAAGTGTGAGCACATCGCACTTTTGGTGCACATTGTATGTGTACCAGGACACTCAAGCAAGCTAGGAAACCCAGCAAAGGCAGCAGCTTGGCTGAGGTATAACCTCATAGCGTAAATAAACACCTTTTCAGGAAACTTTTTGTCTCCTCTTCTTTCATAGTGTCTGCACTACATTGTACTCCTGCACATCAAGATAAAATACCTAACTAATACGGAAAACTACTATGGATCAGGCAACTGTTGGCAAAGCCAACAGAACATAAAAGTATTACCCAGTGGCACAGGGTCTCAAATGCCATGGAAATTATGTTAGAGCTTATGGTGGGTTTAATTATTGCTCTATGGTTTTCTAGTCTCAATCTGTGATTATTCTCCTCCCACAGTCTACAGTGAAGAGTTACCTACTTGGAAATAATGATTTAGTCAAATATCAGGCCCTGTCCACAAATTAAGAGAAGTTAATCGGTGCCAGCTATCCAAACTCCTTCATACCAGCAGTCCAGCCTGCTATCGCTGTAAGGAAACAAGTTTATTCCATTTTGAAGGTCAACAAAACTTCAAGCAGACAAAACCACCTGAGTGAGTTTCCCCTCTGAGAGCATCTTGCCCTGCTAACCTATAGATCTGACAGCTAATAGGGTATTTGAGAGGATTATTAATAGTCACAAGAGGATCCAAGTAAAGTAGCAGACTTAAGGGTATCCCAAACGCAAAGCAGTGCAACTCAAAGTATGCAAGCAAAGCACTGTAGAGGTCTCATGAGATCTGACTTCTGTTGCCCAGTCTCTTATATGTCCTTGGGTGAGTTATCTGACCTACTTGTGCCTCATTTCTTCACCTTCCCAGCTCACAGCAGCACTGTCAAATAAAATTTTTTAATGCTTTGGATGCACTTACATAGCAAGGCAATGAATGGTCCAAGTAAGGGAAACTGATCCCTCTTTTACCCCAAGGAGCAGCACGGGAATTGCTAATAAAGTGGTCACTGTTTGCCATGATAAAATGGTGCACAAAACTGAAGCAAAGTGATCAGTTAATTCCTTAAAGAGATTCAAAGACTGGATTCGGCCCTCCCAGCCACTGCTACTTTCCACACATTTTCCTCAAACCTGAAATCCCTCATACTACACATTGTGCTGACTAGTGCAGCATCTGTACCCTATCTTGTTGAGTCGAGTATCAGTGCACTAAAGAGTCAGCTAAACGAGGGTGTGAATTACCTCCCTTATCTCAAGCCAATCCACTGACTCAAGTAATGAGAAACTGAAGAAAGCAAGCAGGTTTTTAACTCTATCTGCCGTATAAGTACCAACCATGGGGAAAAAAAATCCCTCCAGAAGCATCAATCCCATCTGTATTTCCTCCAAACACTCACTGGCAGAAGAAGACGTGTTTCCTAAGAGGAAAAATGCAGTTACATTACGCTGTTATATGCCCTGTACTCACTTTAAGTTCTTCTGTGAAGGATATCCCAAAAAATGGTTACAAAATAAATTCCTAGGCTTTCCAACTTATTTAACCTAAATATAAACACTGCTGTTCTAGAGTCAGGGAACATCAGTCCTCTCACAAGAGAGCTTGAAGCTGCTAAGGGTGCAAGTTGGCTCGCTGCCACCCCTGCCACCTACTAAGAGCATTTCCTCCCTTTCCTTCTCACTTCCACCCCACTAAATACCTTGCTACTGATAAAATGACAAAGCTAGAGGTGCTGCAGGCAGGAAACACTAACCACTTCTCATCTGGTGAGATAATGCTCCCTCCGGTGCTGGCCAACCCAAGAGTGCTCTGCTGGCTACCAGACCTAAGCAAAACCGTCGCCAGCAGGAGAGGCAGGGCAGCACAGCTCCAGACCCACATTCCTTGAGCATTAAGCTTTGTCTAAAATACTGCTAAATTGTCTTTCATGCCTTCATGCCAAAAAACTCCTAAAAACAGTCCTGACAAAACCTCTTGTCCCAAAGCTCTGAATCTTAATGATGGCCATCCAACATTTGTCATATGTGGATAAAGTCCACGCAAAACGTTGCTTCCTAATTAGCTTCTTATCAGAAACTTCACTTTGAAATCCAAGTTATCATCCTCTTTTCAATATCCTGCCTCCCAGTACCTTGCTTAAATTCCCTGAGTGTGGAAGCTCTCTCAAAATTAATGCTGCAGTATCTACAGTCTATCCGAAATAATTTTCTATGTTTTTTTTTCATGCCATCCAGACTGGGAACGGGACTGAAGTGAAGAGGTTCTGATGAATCCTTTGGACTTCTAGATGAAAGCTTAACATTGGGAGGGGTTAATTCTAAGAGACAGGCGACCACTTTTAGTCACAGGTTCCTAAACACTTCTCTTTCTCTCGCCACAGTATTGATTTCCATTTCCACACCTCCTTGGAAGCGAGGACTGAATACACACAATCCCTTCCCATCTCATTACACTCTACCGTGTAATCCTCCATCCACTTACAAATACATGTGTCATTTTTCATCTTTGCTGTTTCCTTTCTTCTCCGGTCCAGGCTACAAATTCCAAAAGGCAAGCAAAGTAGCCTCAGTCTGTAAAACACCAACGGCAGCACTATGTAAATAAAATGAATTATCTTGACACAGAAGAAAACTGGGCATTTTCAATTAAACCACTAATGTCCAAGAATGCAGACACAGCACTCCAGGAAAGGAAGAGGTGCCTACAAGTTTTAATCAAGCCAGAAACTAACAGAGAAGCATATGCATTCTTATGCAAATCTACACCAGACGCGTTGCACATCTGCTGAAATGGGTGTCGTTTTCCCACAGTTTGCAGAATTAATGTGTTTAACTAAGTGCCTGCCAGTGCTTGCAGTACAAGAGCTATTTTTTAAATGGAGTATTCCCAGCTATTAAAAAAAAAATTCCCTTTAGATAATAAGGATCTAAATCCAGGACTTGGTTTCACATTTACTAAGTGCAAAGACCCCTTCACCTCCAAGAGCTCATTACTCGCATTACTCCAACTTGCTTTATAATTAAAAATAATCCCAATTCTTGGAGAAGAGCCCTTCTACAGTTTTGTGACCTTCTGAAACCCCATTAAAGAGAATTAACAAATGCTATTCCCTCCTGATCACTTTTATAGAGGCTTTCTGAGATGCGGGAGTGTCAAACCAAAATGCAGTAATTTTTCCTTTCACTTGGTTACCTTCCTTGCAGAAACAAATTGTATTTCCATGATTACTATGTGCCTTCACAGAGGATTTTGAAAGAATTCACATGAGAGCTTAACTCTGTGACCTTGGGACTAAGAAGGCGTATATGCCAGAAAGTGCTGAAATCTCAGCTATTTTTTATAAAAACCTACAAATATCAGTTGAAAGGAACCCATGATCTCATAACAAGTCAATGGGTCACAGTTATGCTCCTCTTATCTTCCCTTTTTTCCCTATTGTTTAAAAATAGGAAATGGCACCACATGAAAATGTTTGGCCAGAAATAAATTGTGTGACAGAAATACAGGAGTCAGGAAACTAGTGTTTTAAAATAATGTCATCCTCATTTTACCCAACACACTCTAGTATTGTTGATGCCTCCAGATATTTAAGTGACTTAATAAATTAGTAACCGAGGCAACACTCACAACAACACAGCCAGCTGAAAGAGCCCAGCTAAAAACTCCTAAAAAGAAAAAATCCATTTATGTATAAATTAACATCAGCATTCCTTTAAAAGAGGATGGACAAACAGTTTTAACGTCAAAGGGCTTGTGCTGCAATAAAGTTTGGGAGTAAAGCAAGCAAGAAGAAAACAGGCTATATCAAGCCCTCAGCTGCGCTCCAAATCACCACTGCAAATACACAAGAAAGCGAGCAGAGATTCAATAGCTGTGGTAGCACAGAGGACCCATAATTCACCCCCTCCTGCTTGTACGAATTCCCTGCAGTCAAAAAGAGCTATCAGAGCAGCGGTCATACAGCAAGTATGAGGAGATTACCTGCTCTAAGAGCATTTCAGTCGCATCTTTTGATACTCCCCGCTGTTGGCTGGCAAGGAAAAGCAAGATCTCTGCCCACAGCACACTTGCCCATCTTCAATTTGTAGCAAATGCAGTTACTTAAAACCTTGGTTTTGATTAAACTCTATCTTTTACAATGGGGCACCAACTAGAAATCATTGTTATGGATCATCTTAACAAAATGAAAAAACGCTTTATAGCTTTGTTATTTCATGTTTGTACCTAATATGCTGCAGCGGTACCTGAAGGCCACGATAAGGTCAGATATCACTACAGTAGGCATTGTCAAAATACACAGGAAATGACATTTCCTGGCCCAACAAGGTTTATCTTCTTTCGCACCAACTTTCTAAGCTAGTTAAAAATAAGCCTATTGATCAGAAGGGGAAGAAATGCTCACAAACCCTGACCTTCTCTACTTGCCGACACAAGACTGCCTCCAGACGCACTGTGCAGCTCTTCAGCTCCCTTCCAGCTTCCCAAGGGTCTCATCCGTACCTCTAGCTTATCTCACGTTAAGTCCTTCGTAGCAGCAAACGATCTCCTGCAAGGAATGGCAGCTCCGTACACGCTCCTAAACGCAGTGGTATACAAAACCCAGCCCAGCTACGCTATCTGCACATCTCAAGAAGCAGAAGAAAACCCTTTACAGCTGTAATAGTCACGTCTAAACCATCAGATTGCCTTGTCGCTATGATTTGTTAAGTGTTTTTGTTTGTTTGTTTTCAGATTAAATACACCGTTCCTACCTATCCCTTGTTTCACAGCCTCCAGATTACATTTTAATTGAGCTTCTGGAGATAAGTGATAAGGTTCAGAAGTGGAGAGGATGCTATCCCCCAGCTTGTTTCGCGCAGCTTCAGGCACCCTTCAGCAGCTCCTGCACCACCGCAATGAAGATGCCGCCACCTGGTGGGATCTCCACCGGCTTGGGTGGAGGTCGAGGGGACAGGCTGGACCCCGGGGAGGGGAGACTGATCCCCGGGGAGGGTGGTGGCTCACACTCACCATTCTTGCATGGATACCTTGGAAAAAGCTGGTTGACACAATGAGCAGGGCTGGAAGGAGAGGATTTGCTGACAATGACAAGATGCTATTCGTTACCAAAGCCTGTTGGTGCTCATCCAAAGAGAGGTGGTTTGGAAAGGGATAATTTTTGCATTTTTAGGTACAATTGCAAGCGGAGAACAACAAAACAAACAAAAAAAGGCAGATATCAACAGAATTGGAGTGATGGATATAACAGAGTTAAGCAAGGTAGACAAAGGATTGCTGGAATGGGTAACTCCCAGCAATTGGGCTTTTGGACTGAACTTCACATGATTAGGAGATGCTTCTGTTCAGTGCTCAAGCCACAGATATTTTTAATCTCCACATGACAATACGTGCATTACTGTGGCTTCACTCCTGAGAACAAGTCTAATATTTTCTGAGGGCCAATACTTAAAAGCCTGGAACTCAAGTTTGAGGCAGCCAAGAGACGTTTTTGTCTGGTTGCATGAGGTCTAGGGCTCTTTCTGGAGTCAGAGCCAGCAAAGCTCTGACTCCATGAAATATCCAAATACTCATCAAAAAGAATGGAGCCCTTCAAGCCTGTGTTTGAAGATCCTTCTCTTTCTGACAGGAGAAATAACGTGAGGAGGCTTATTCTGTCAGTGAGGAATGTCTCCAGACTGCTCATGGGACTAAAGGACAAGGTGACGAAAATGTCCACATCCAATCTACACTCAAGTTTGCACAACTACCACCGTCTTTTAGCACCACTGCTAAAAGAGAAAGACATTTCCTAGTCCAGATAAGGCCCCAGAGCAGAAATGTCCATTCGTGGGATGAACATTCAAGAAAGAACAGCCTCTTCCCGATGCTATTTTTGACATATTTCAGCAACTCCTATTTTGAAATTATTATTTTACTGTATGAGCATTTGCAGTGAGCTTAGAGCAGGCACACTAGAAAAGAATTTGACAATCACCATTACAGAAGTTTACAACCTGTTTGGACAGACTGTTAAATCAGACAAAATCCGATTCTGCCCCCATCACATGCAACATTTAGCACCAATGCTGCGATGCTAGCTCTATAACTCATCACTACAAAATCCATGGGTGTTCAGACAGCCACACCATGCAATACAATCGCTCTGTTTTCACAGTTAGCACTGAGAATGCTGTAAATTCAGTTATTCCTCTGCTGCTAGCCCCAAAATCTGTTTCAAAGAGCAGAGAAAAAGACCTTGAAACACTGGTGGATGCTTTCAAAAGTCAGTTACCCCTTTTACAGAGCAAAAAAGTCACAGCATTAATCCAAGCAAGACAATCTCTTCCTTCTTACCCATTACACACATGAAAGAAAGCCATCATCCAGAACACATGTTGATACATATTTTACAGAAACATTAGTTGTGTGTCAAAACTAGTTGTTGGAAACATCATCTAACACCACTCAAATGATCTGTGTTTCACGAGCAATTAAACCTATCACTCCAACAAGCAAACTTGCTGTTCCCATTCACTATTCAAACATCAGGTTAGGGGAGACTGCTTACGTTACAAACTCTGTCCTTTGGTAAGGAAATTCTGTTTCCATTGTTTGATAACGTCCTTGTCACTTCATTTAACCAGAAGCTGCCGAACCTCCCGAGCACAGAACGAAAAAGCTACACTGTAGCTACTGCAGGAAATGCAAAAATAGCCAGACTGTGATTTAGGTCTCGTAGTGAAGTCAGACAAGACCTCAGCGTCACACTGAAATCACATCCCAGACATTGTAAAGTCCTACTGTATTCACATCACTGTCGTGCTGCTGACAAGCCACAGAGACCAGTAATGATGGTACTTTACTACTAAATTCTCTTCTCTTGGGCTTACAGGCGAGGTTTTACAGGCTCTGCAACTGGAGGAACTCCTCTCATGCCAGTAATTACCTTCTTGGCCAGAGACGAAGTGGATGGCACACCACTGCAGAACAGAGATGCACAGTCGTTTTTAAGCAGTTAATGAACCCCTTTTGCTTAAAATAAGCGTTTCCACTACTTGATCCACTTTTCAGACAGAAACCTTTCATTTGGCACAACTCCCCAACACAGCAGTCCGCGTTCCTAAAGATACGTGGTAAAGAACTGCTATGACATCAAAAGCTGCATTTCCTGCCATGCTAGAAAACGCTTCTCCACTTTTCATATGCTAGATATTCCTTCCCTCCCCCAGCCACTCACGGTGAAATAATTAGTGTTAGTGTTCTCATTGTTATCAGACAATACAGACAATAAGGCTAAGCTTTCTGCTCCTGTTTTCTTTGCCATGCTGCCATGGTTCCTCAAACAACTGTGCAAGGCTTTACTTTTAATCCTATAAATAACACTTGTCACTCATAGGTTTGTAACCCATATTTAGTTGTGCACAAACATGGCACAGTTTCAGCTTGATTCATTGTCCGCAAACTTCTCCAGATGTGTTCAAGCAAGCAAAAAAGGCTAATAAGCAGGAGGAAATAAACAAATACTAGCTAATCCGACTGCAATTTCATAGGGAAGGAGAGAAGACACTACCACATCAGATTCTTTATGAGGGAGAGAGATAATGAGTTGTTTTTAAACACAGACTAGGAATAATTATTTATTGTCCTTGGGCTACGAGATGTATTTTTGCATGCTTGAAGTGTATGCTGATTTTTATAGCCTGTGAGCTAGCTCCTCTGTCACAGGGAATTTTTTCCCATTTATCTACATGTCAGTGTCAGACTACAAACACATCACAACATATGATGTGACTTTATCAACAAGCAATGTTTTTCGTTGTGGCTAATTTTGAAACCGCATTCCTGCTTCCACTCATATAAGACAACCTTGGGTAACAATCAGATAGGCTGGTGCCAGACATCCTCTTCTTAAGTACATTCTCATTTTACCTTTGGAAAGTACTCTAAACAAACAAACAATTCGAAGGCAATCCGTTTTCTTTGGAGCTCCCTTTGACAACAGCAGAGAGGTATCTTTTTTTAGAAGGCTGCATTTTATAGTCTCAGCATTAGGCTGAGGGTAACAAAAGAAAGCCACGCAAGAAGCAGCAAGCTAGACAGAGTGGAAACTACTAAAAATCCCAAACTTCTATTACAATTAATTGTGCTAAGTATAACTTTGCTCATTGATGCACCAGACAGAAAGCAGACAGACAACCTCGTCCCACTGCACCAGCTTTTCAAGCTTTCAAAATAAACACAAAGGTCTTTGAACACACTGTGCTCTCCAGAAGACCTGCAGCCTGATCTTCCTCATTAGATATGTGCAAAGGCAAACGCTGGTGGTACTCACAATAATTAACTGCCATCAGCCAAGAAATCCATCAGAGTTCTTGTAGATAACTTATTTATGTCATCTTTGTGTTTCAGGAATAATGCAACCGGTAACAGATCAATGACACAGGTAACAGAGAGCGTCTGCTTCTAGTTTTACAGGCCAGGGAAAACCTGGAGAGTCTCTCTGGGATTTAGAGCAAGGGAGGAAGACGACAGGGATAGCCACCAGCACGACAGGATGTGATGCTAAAAAGTACCAATAAAATAAAGTGTTTTTACAGGTTCTCCACAATATTAAGCAATGGTAACACAGTAACTGCACGTCCAAACACCACAACTGCTGCCTTTTCAAGGATGGACCGTCAAATTTGTTACAGGAGGGAAAACAAGATACCTTCTGCAGTGATCTTCACTCTGAAACACCGGAGTAATTATCGTGAGATTACCAAGACAAACAGGAGGGAAGCACAAGGCAAAGATAAAACAGAATTTCCACTATTGAGGTGCTGCTGGAGAGATTAAGCCCGAGTGCCTTTCAGTCGGGAGCCTAAACAAACCAGAGGCCCGCTCACATAAATCAAGCTCATTTTAAAAGGTTACATACCAGGGAGAGTTGTGAGAAAGAAGGGGAAAACAACACAGGGTGCTGTGCGCTGCCCAGACCCCTCAAGATTTTAACATCCTTTTCGTAAATAATAAAGGTCTCAGTTTCACACACACCGGTCAGCCCGGGGCGACGGGACCCACCGCGCCAGTACCCCCCAGGCCTCCGGTACCCCACGAATCCCAACGAGCGCCGGCGCAGCACCCCGTACTTGGCTCCCGGCCACACAAAAGGTCTGGGTGCGGATCCTCCGCCACACACACCCCCACACACACACACACACCCTGCATCCCAGCCCGGGGGGGATGGAGGGCGGGGGGGGGGGCACCGGCGCGAAAGCGGCCGCCGGGACGCGGGGGTGCGGCTCAACCCGCCGGGAAAAGCGGGGGGGGGGGGGGGGGGCGGGGATGAAGGAAACTCGGGGAATTGGAAGCTTCGGCAGCAAGGGGCGGGGGGGGGGGGGAAGGGAGAAAGAAAAAGTTAAGGGCGGGAAGTTCTCCGTCGCTCCCCGCTTCCAACCTGCCGCCGCAGCCGGTACCGGGCCCCGGCGCCCCCTCACCGTAGACGCGGACCCAGCCCTGCTGCTGGCAGACCGACTCCAGCAGGACGCGGTCCAGCGCGCCGCCCGCCGCCTCCAGCTCCTCCGAGCTCAGCTCCGGCTCCGCGAACACCGCCTCCGCCGCCCAGGCCGCCGGCTCGCCCGCCGCGGCGGGGGGCGCCTCCATGCTGAGGGGTGGCGGAGGTGGGGGGGGGGGGGGGGGGACGAGGCGTCGCCGCCCGCCCGCCCTGCGCCCCGGCCGCGCCTCGCCTCGCTTCGCCTCAGTGCGCGCCGCGGCGCGGCTCCATCCCTCCCCTCCCTTCCCCGCCCCTCGGCCGCTGCGTCAGCGCGGGAGGAGGCGGCGGCGGCCGCTGCCCGCCCGCTCCAGCGCCCGGCGACGGCGGCGGCGGCCCCGCCGCGCCCTCAGCGCCGGCGGCATCGCCGGACGGACAGGCGCGAGCAGTGGCGGGCCGAGCGCCCGCGCGGACGGGGCAGGCGGTGGACGGCGGAGCTCGGCCAGGCCAGAGTAATCGCCGGCCGAGGCAGCGAGCGGGGACCCCCTCCCACCTTTTTCCCGCCCCTGCTCTGAGGGGCAGTTGGGGGGTGGCGGCGGGAGATGGCCGCGACTCTTCCTCCCCTCAGAGGTGCGGGCAGCGCTCTCTCCCCCTACATCCCCACTCCGCGCCCGCCTCCTGCCCAGAGCCGCTTCACTACGCGGGGCTTCATCCCGGCCGCCCAGGGGTTTCAAAATGGCCCCCGAGGGGGGGGTTCTCTTCGGGCCCGGCCGCCTAGCCGCCCCCCGCCGCACAGGTTCGCCTCCCGGCCAGGAGGGCGGGGAAGGGGGCGGGAAGCGGAGTTTGTGGTTTGGTAGAACCATCTCAAAGAAGTAATAAATCGGGGGATAAGCCCTCGGGGGGGGCGGGGGGTCTGTCGGGGGGTGTACGCCACATGCATCTCACAGCGGCCCTGGCTCCAGCCTGCTCATGCCGTCAGGGGAATGTGAGGGTGATGGTTCGAGTCTCAAAATGCAGCGTGAGGTGGGGTTTCCCAGGTGCAGACCTTTTGTCAGCATTCGCATTGCACTTGGGAGAGTGACTACGCGAGGCTGCTAAATCTTTCATGCGCTGCACGGTCGGGTTCTTTCAGGTACACGGGAAGGAGATGGGCTGGAGAGAAAGGAAGACTACTGGCTTGATCAAGCTCATTTTGCTTAGAGGATTTGCAGGTTGGTTTGTTCTGAATGCCTGTTTACTGACCACCCTTAGTACACTGGGGTTTAATTTTCTGTTTTCATTTTTGTGGTGAAGTTGCCAGTGCTTAAGGTACATGTTCTTTAAAAATCCAGAATAAAATGCCTGTGAATATAGCATGCATCCCACAGTGTCTTTTAAATCACCGTGTTGTAACTTGAATTTTCAGGGAGGGTGAGCAAAGGGATTCAGCTTGCTCCAGGTTCCTTCCCTGTAATCTCTTGGTCTGAGTTCGTGCCTGTCCATGGTCAGTACGAACTGGGTAAATCCATCCCAGTGCACAGATTCAGCGATTATCTCCATGGTGCACAGAGGATTTAGCAAATCGGCCATCTCCTCAACATTTCTCACTGAAATCTAAAGCTTAGCACAAGCAGTGTCTAAGGGCTCATCTCTGTACACAACTCCTGCATTAGTACAAAGGGGCTAACAATTTTTTTAATTGAAATAGCTGTTGAATTAGCATGGACCTATAGCAGTTGTACTGCCATAAAGCTGCTTTAAACTAGATACAGCTCTGCCACTTTCTAACCGTGTTCTGTGTCATCCTGTTTTACTTCACCCTGCAGCAGAGTAAGAGGGTTCGTCCAGTGAGTTACTGCTGAAGAGCAGTAACTTCCTTCTGAAAGGGCTGTAGCTCCAAGCTCCGCAGCTTGGCAGGTTGTGATCAGCTGCCTGAACCTGAAGGTTTGTCTTTGGAGTTCCCAGAAGTTCGTCTTGGGAGCTGAGGACTTGAAAAGTGGCAGCGAACGATGCTCTGAACTGACTAGATTGGAGTACCCTCACACTGGTATAGATGGGTCCATGATTGAAGATATGTTAACTATTTCTGTGGAGAAAAAAAAAGAAGTCCTGCCAGCCCTATGATTAATTGATGAAACCTCGTTTCCTCTGGGTTTCTGTCTCATGCTTGACTGCGAGCTTGACCTGAATCTTGCCCTACAATTGGGTCATTCTCTACCCAGTTGTGAGCCCTGCTTTCTGAAACGGGATGAGTTCGCATTGCAGGTTTTCCATTGTATGGTGGGAATATGTGCCCTGCTGCGATTTCCAAGCTGAGTTGGAAAACAAAGAAACCTCCTTCTTCAAAACCTTCAGTTGTTTTGTGATCAGCAGCACTGGTGTAGCCCAGTTTCCTACATATTCACATCTCAGCATACATCTCCCGATATCTAGCAAAGGGTGGACACCCTCAGTGGAGAGGCTTGTAGATGTCTCTGTTCTACCTTGCTGCCAATTTTCTTTGTTCCTGCAGGGATTTAATTAGCTCTTGGACCTTTGTCCTTCTGTTTGTTTTGTTTGAAACAGACCAGAGGTTCAACACTTCCTGAGGTTGTAGGGGGTGAGACACAGGATCAGGGAGAGAGAGAAATCCTGTGAGCTTGACGGTGTCAGCCTCAATTCTCTGTGAAAGAAGAATTTTAAAATGACCCCTATAACCATGAGGAGTTAAACCAAGCTGAACTCTGGTAAGGGTTTGTCCCTCCATCCCTGTGACAGGCACAGGGCAATTCTGCACAGTTCTGCACAGAAGCAGCACAGCCGGGACAGCCGGTAACCTCCCCTGGCTCCTTCCCACCCCAAAACACGCTTTGCATCATGGTTCGCAAAGGACTGGGAGCCCGAGAACTGAGGGTGTGCAGGCCACTCCCTCCAGAGCAGACATCTGCGTAAATTGCCATAATAATACCATAAAGTAGTAGGAAAACCAATTTTTCCCTCCTAAATTTTCTCTACCCCTGCTCATTCCCACTACTGCTGATAACAACGTATGTATTCTCTAAGCTTATAATTTGATGGCCACAATCCAATAAACTCCTCAAGATTTTTCCCCTCCTACTCTCCCCACAGCCCACTTCTCGCGTCAGCCTCCCAGAAACTTCTCCATCCCTTGCACCAGTCTGTGGTCATTACCTGCTGCAGCTGCTGGGAGCTTGCAGAAGCAGCTGGAGGCGGAAAGGGGGATGAGCTGCCTTGAGAAAGAGAAGAGGAGCTGGCATCTTGCGAGGGAAGGATGTGGCTGCTGAGCTACTGCCAAAAGGGGAATAGGGAGTTTTAAAAAGCTGCCACACAATCCTGGGATGACAATTACGCAGCAGTGGCACGAGACACCAGCAACTGGTTCCCATCAAGTGAGGACCGGTTGCATCTGCAAGTATGATCAAGCCGTCCTAACAGCAAGGTCTGGAATGACTGGATAGTGTGGTTTCTGAAATTCACACAGTAGCAGAAAACAAAATCCATTCTCCTGCCTTTATTTGTGGGGTTTGGTGCAACATAAACAATAATAAAGAGCAGGGGATGGCTAAAATAGGAAGGCTGGTTTTGCAGGCATGACAGTAGCAAAAATAGACATATTTTATAAAGAAAGATGTCCTGGAAATCGGAGACTGCTGAGTTTCATGCCCATCAGCTCAGCTTTCTGGCTGGGGGTCTTCTCCAGTAGCGCACAGGCGATTTGTGCAGGCGTAAGTGGGCAGTAATATAAGCACATGCATGAAATTACCTTTGTGTAAAACAGCCCCATTAGCTGATCTACTTGTGGCCGTCACGTTACCCACAGGCTCCAGTTAAATCAGGGCTGCAGGTTTACTCAGAATAGGTTAAATCGCAGTGTTTGAAGAGGGCTGCATATGTATTTCCATTAAGCCAAAGACTGTATGTGATGTAGAAGAGATTGAACTACATCAGTCTGACTTGAGAAAATAAAGCTTTTGAGCTGACCTTCTTCCAGGAGAATGAATTCGTGTCTTCAGGAGTGAGCAAGTCTCACTTCAGTGATCTTATCTCAAAAAAAGGCAATAATAAAATGGGAAGAAACACAGAGGAGGGTGGTAAGAGACAGTGGAAAGTGACGGGATAGATACTGTACGAGGAGGAAAGACTGGAAAAATTAAAAGACTCCAGTTTGGAAGAACAAAACCTTGGAGCAAGCGAAGACAGAGAGGTCTAGTATGGACCTGGAATTATTTTTCCCTCTTCCTCACAGAACAAGAGCAACGGAGCGTGGAGAGAAATGTTCAGGAGTCGGGTCTAAAGCAGACAAAAGGAAGTACTTTTTCACACAACACATAATTACATTGTGGAACTTATTGCCACAGGATGTCAGGGAGGCCAAAAGTATAAATGAATTCAAAAAAAAAGGATTAGACAAATTCATGCAACCTCCGGCTCAGGAAGTCTCTCAACTGCTGATTACCGGGAGCTGGGAGGGTATGCCGGAGGAAGGATCACTTTATACTCTCCCTCTTCCGATACCCCTTCCTAAGCATCTGCAGCTGGCCACAGCCAGGCACTGGTTAGTGCCCAAGGTGCACGTTTGTTCTGAGCCAACCTGGCAATGCTTACATCCTCCTGGTCACTCCCTATGGATGGAGCCTTGGGGACCAGAGGCGCCTCCTGCCCACATACGGGACTGACCCCAGATTTTGTTACCTCCAGCCCGACGCGGTCCCAGCGGAGTCCGTCGTGGCTACTCTTTGCTGATTTAGGCTGGTGTAATTGAGGCCAGATTGAGCCCTGAAACCTTCAGAGAGACTCTTCCGCTTTCCCTGCCCCTGGGATTAAGCGCTGAAATCTCCGTGCTAAAACCCTCTTTGAACGGGGATGGCAGATAATGCGCAAACTGATTAAAAAAAACCCAGCACTGGGGAAAGTTAAATATTAAAGAGCCAAGGCCCAGTTTTAACTTCTGCTGCCGTCCCTCCTTCATCTCATGCCAACTGCCTCCAGGATACATATGCTGACACTGAATTTCTACCTTACAAAAGCAGCCGCAGCACGGGCTTTAAACTCAGGCCATTAATGCCGGGATAGGAAGCAGAAAAAAAACAGAACAAAGGCGGCGAGGGGCTCCTCTGGCTCGCACCCGCTCCAACCATGCCCCATCCATCCTTGCAGCATGGCAGGGTGGCTACCCCAGCACCCCCTGCCCCAGCGAGGCATTTTGCTCCTCCAGTATTTCCTTTGACTTCCCAGCATCAGTAGGGCTGAAGTATTTTGCTGCCTGCTTAGCCCTGTTGTAACTAAACTCTAATTTTCACTAGCAGAGAAGAGGGATTTTGGAGAAACATCTGGTCTCGTTTCATCAGGATAACAGCTCCGTCTCTATTTATACACACGCCAGGATCATTGTAGCTCTCAGCTGTTCTTCACTCGACATCTTTCAAGCCACTGTGTCCCGCTCCGCTGGGGCAGGCGGCAGGTCGAGGCCAGCCCGCTGTGATGTGGAACAGAAACCAATCCTAAAAATGGGGACTTGTGAGAACTTGTCCTCTCAACACTTGCCACTTGCTGTCTGCTGGGCTGGTGACAATGTGTCTCAATGGATGGGGCTGCTCCTCATCTTCCATCCTGGCAGAGAGAAAATGGGGAAAACCTGACAGACTGGGAAAATAATAGCAATTTGCTCAGTCATCCCGTAGATGTTGCTAGTCGGGGATCAGGCCTGCAATGAGCTGACCTTATCAGTCTGAATAAGCCAACCTCAATAATCTGAATTTTCCTTCAAAATCACCATGTGGATTTTGGAGGAAAATTCAGACCATTGAGAAGAGAGTGGCTGGCCCCAGCTCTTCTCTACAAGGTGTAAACAAATAAGCTGTGACCCTGCAGAGACGTGGGAGGGTCAGGGACTCCGCTTGGGAAGGCGGCGTGTCCTACTTAATTCACCACGGTGGGAAAAATCCTTTGCTCTGCTGCCTCCACTCCAGCACTCACAAGACATCACATCTCACTTGGCACATTTAAAAACCCTCAAGTCAAATGGCTGAGTACCTGAAAAATTACCAGAACACAGGCTCAGCAGCTCAAGTCGCTGTATAAAATGAACGCTCATCTCCTGAATGATGATGGTGCGTAGGGTGGCATTAATCATCCCGAGAAAGTCTACCCCACTGCCCAGCTTTTCCCTCAAACAGGCTGTTCCTCTCCTCCCATCCCAATCCACTTCTAGCCCTGCGTGCCCCTGAAACACAGCTGTTTTAGCATCACACCTTGTTTCAGGCATTCTGGACTGTTTATTAATTATTTTCTGATACCATGAAAGGAGGAGACATAGATTTTTGTAAACCAAATGAGACCAGCGTTTTCAGATGCGACTATGGATCGTACAGAGGTTGTGAACTCCCTGGAGCAGGATTGAAATTCACGCTGCATTTGTACCGTCTGATGGGACCCTGCCCCTTCAATGTACACTTCACAACACTATTCTCAGCAGTGACCTGAGGTTAGGCAGATCAATATTTGTTTACTCAGCTCAAGTCTGATCTTCAGATGTGCTCTGTAATCCAAGTCCACCTGAATGCAACAGAAAGGGCCCTCCTGCCTCTTGCATGAACCAGGCAGAAACGCGCACCCTTCCCGGAACACCATGCTTTAGGGGCAACTTTTGAGGAAGGAAATATGACTCAGAATATGGGAGAAGATGTTCCAAATACAAACCGTGGTGATTCTGTGCATGCTCTGGGGTGGAGGGGTGACCATTTGAGCCCTTGTGAGCTTTTCGCTTCCAGATGTGGGCACTCATAGGATTGTCCAGGACTCTTCTGTTTGGGAAACTCTTTTTTTTTTTTTTTTTTCCCCCCTTCCTCACTTAAGTCAGCCCCTTTGCAGCGCATTGAGTACCTTTGCAGAATGTGTCAGAAGTGCACCAAACCAGCTAATTTCTGTCTAATTGCAGAGAAACCTTATCTCGTCCGGAGAAAATCTACAGAAAGGAGACTAAGGGAGCAGCCTGAGCAACAGCACCTTGTCCTGCCAGCAGGATACTCACAGTGAAACCTGTCTGTCTCACCCCCTTTATCAAAACCAAATGTGAAGGCATGCACAGCACTCATTATTTTTCACTCTCATGGGATTTGCGAAGGAGGGGAACAGAGAAATGAAGTTCTGATTTTGGATATCTTTCCTTTGGGCCCTGGGGTGTGAAGGTCGGACACAAAGCTCAAGAAATGGCTGGATGTGGCCTTGCCAGGGCACCTGAAGCCTGATCAGAGACGCTCACACGTCGGTGCAGGGACTCTGTTAAAGGAGGTAAAGGTTCCTCTCTGTCTGCTGGAGATGCTCAAATCCTCTGCTCTGGCAGCACGTCCCCTTGCCTTGCAGGTCAAGAATATCGAAACACAAAAAAAATCCTTCAGCTTGTCAAAAGCAGTCAGCTGGCTTTAAAGCCCAAATGTCTCCCTCTTTCTTTTTTTTTCTTTTAATTCCTCTTTTTAATAGTGGCTGCCTGGCTGCTGCTGCCCCTGCTTTCAAACAAAATAACCAGCCTCCAGCAACCTTCAGAACAGATCTGTAAGACTCTCCGGCTGACTCTAACAAGCAAAGGCAAGACTGCGACAAACCTGCCGGCTTTCTCTTCATGTATTTGCATCATCTTCATGGAACGCAGGACTGGCATTTAAAAATGTGGCCTTTGAACTGGTCCTTTTCTTTGTGACAAAGCTGGTCCCTGAGACACTGGGGAGGTGAGGACAGCAGGTGCTGTGATGAGTCAGCGCAGAGGAGGCTGTGGGACGGACAGGGCGGGTCAGTGAACGGGTACACTTACTGGACTGTGCTCTGCCAAAAATGTTCGGGTTTTATCTTTGGGCAAGAAATGTGGCCAGCAAGAAGGAATGATTTATTTGTCCCTATTTTTCTTGTCAGAGTCCATGTTAGATGACTTGCACTTGAACTTTGAGAAAAGAATAATCACTAGATTTATCTACATCTCCAGGAATATGGGCTTCTTTGTCTGGGCTGCCTGTAGGATTAATTTATCCAACTTCTCTCTGCTATATTTTTGTTCTGTGTTGCCCAAACAGATGGGTTCCTTTCCTTTGCTATTGTGAGCGGAGACAGATGCAAATAAATAGGCACTTGGGCTCTGTTGTGTGGTTACCTAGAGAGGCTGCTGTTTGCAAACAAAGGCTGTACCAGGACACAAATAACCTCCTTCGCTGTAGCCTAGAGATGCACTTCATTAAAAACACTGCCATGGGGTCCCCCATGCTGCCCTTCAATATTTATCACTGGAGCCAAGCGCAGCAGCAGGATCCACCAAAGCAGAGCTGGTCAAGAGCCCTGTAACATGCTGACATTTCAGAAGAAAGGAGGAGCAAAACATATAAGCTCTCCTCCTCTCCCCTCCCAATTCTCCAACCTATTGTTCCTTTAGATGTTTGAATAAATAAAGGAAAAAACACTGCTCTGGAGCACAAGCTGTTTTATAACCACTCACGTATGTGCAAATACAACATCCAGCTTTCTTTCCTGTCCTGGGAGCAGACAGTTGATACATATTACCCTGCACCACACACAGTAGCTGCTTGTGGTTTTGGGGGACTGGATGCCAGGTTGGGGAATTTCCTCAGGGACCACGTGGAAAGCCGTGACTGTAGCTGCCAGCTCTCAAAGCCAAGTCCAGCCCTGCCTCCCACAGGGAGGGGACCTGCAATTCCTCTGCTGCAGGGATGGAGATGCATCCCTGGCTGTCACCTGTGAAGCCTTGGGAGCAGAGCCTGTCCCACAGGGTGATGGCTGAGGTGGGCCTTGCTCCAGGGCGAGGCATCATGGTGACAAGAATAGGATACCAGCATAGTTGTTGTGGACTCAATCCCTGTTAAAAACAGAGATCATTAAAGCCGCATGCCCATGCTTGTCCTGGTTCAAGCCCTATTTAAAATAAAATGTAGGAATCTCAAGGTTGGGTGGGACAGAAGAAAACTGAGTCTCAGTGCACAAATTACCTTGAGGTGGAAAATGTCTGTGTGGTGATGGTCCCAGCATCCCGTCAGCCCAAAGAGTACAACCAGGATTTGGGGTTGCAAGGAGGAGATTCAGGACATTGGGGTGGTACAGAGGCAGTTTGAAAACCATAAAACCATCTCAGGCACTTCAGAAGAAACACCCAAACAGAAACGCCCTCACTGAACCCAAGGTTACAACTAAATGACGGTTATAACTAAATGACAATGTCAATAACAGCCACAACCAGAGCAACGATGTAGCTTTGCATTTCGGAGCAGCATTCTCTCCTTGGGAAGAGTTCTGGGCTTCCTCAGTTACCATGGGAGCCTCAGGTCTCAGTTCTTCTGCCTTTGTCCTGCCTGTTGGAGTCTGTGAGGATTTTGGTCCTCTTCTGCTGGGTGTTAGTACCTGGGTATTTATTTTAAGAAATGAGCAGCAACATCCCTCCAGGAGTCATAACTGCTGCTCATGCTGTGCCTGCATGGCATTTGGGGTATCAGATGTTCCACCTCAGTCAATTAGAAGTGTCCCAGGGTAAATGTACTGCCATTTCCTTTCTGCTTTGCCAGAAATAAAGCATGCATTTGGAGTGCAGATGACAGCGGTGTTGTCCATACAGGAGTGGAGAGACTCTGAGGGTGCTGAGCAGGCAGCAGCAACACTCAGCAGCTGCAGCACAGGGAGCAGGCAAGCAGCATGGGATGGTACAATTTTTACAGTCCCTATTCTGCTCTTAATTACAAGCTTAAGTGATGGCTAATAAAGATGATCCAAAACAAATAAATTGAGCTGCTGCTCTAATTAAGCGGCTTTTGCTGCATGCAATGAGCCAGACCCATCTGTGTCACAGTTCAGCAGAAGCCAGGAGGGTTCCATGAGGGAGTCATTTCAATTGCATCCGAACTGCTTCAAGGAGGAAAATGCAGCGCTGACCATCTTGTTTCCTACACTGCTAGCCAAAAAACACGGGTTTGGTCCCCGGGCAGTCATCCTAGGCAGGGGTACAGTCCTTCACATCCATTTAATTTGATTGCATCTTCCTTTACAGCAAGTACATTAACATGAGACCTTCTGTGCTTATGGGATGGAAGCCTGAAGCTGTTGGGAAGCAGGGTTTGTTTTTCCAGCCAGATACTACTACAACAATAACATTTCATGGCTGTGCCCCATACAGCAGGGACAAGAAGTGATTACTGTTGGACCTATGTTTAGCTGATGGATGAGATGAGCTGACAGCCCCCTTGGCAAATTGCAGCAAAAGGCTTTTCAGACTACCCACCTCATCTCACAGGTAGGAGCTGATGCCTGGGAAGGGCAGATGAAAAGGTCACTATCTACAGAGAGCACCCACACTGTGATTGCCCTGCAGATACACAGCTTGAATTTCAGGAGCCTGAACTCCCAGACCACAGCTAAAGCTCCTGCAAGCCTCCCCTCTCCAGATGTGCAACATCCCTGCAGGTAGAGTCCAAAATGTTTAGGGCTCCCTGTGCACAAGTGCAAATTTCTGCCTGAAGTACTGAGCATCTGGGAGATTCTTCCTCCCTCCTCTCTATTTTCCATGGAAGAGTGTAGTCTCAGCACCATATCTTCTATCATCACAGCTGATATTTTAAAATACACTTGCCCTAGAAAAAAGCCAGTATGTGATCCTTCTGCAGGACTCCAATCCAGGTGGTTTATGACATCTTGGAACAATATGGCCCAGTATATCTGAAAGCAGTACCAGCATTCACCTTGAGCCTGCTCCCTTCTCCTTCCAGTCACCGTAATACACCAGGTCTAGTGGTCATGACCCCAGTAAGAAAGGTACACTCTCCCTAGGCTATTAAAATACCAGTTATTGCAGCTAATCCTAGCAGGAAAAGAGAGACAGTGTAGAAAATCTTACATCTGTTCAGATGCAAGGCACTCCACATTGTGCAGCAGCAGCTGGAGCTCCAATCAGGGCAGGGCACCTGCACATATCCCACCTGTCAGTCCCATTGCCAACACTTTGGTCTTTAGGGCTTTTGCAGGATTTTATTAGAAGAAACCACCTCTGTTCCTCACCCTCAATGCCAAACAAAAGGGAGGTCACATGCAGACCTGCTGCTTCACTTGAAGATAAAGACAAGGACACACAGGTGGTGTGATCACTGCTGCCAACCAGGAGCTGCCCTCATACAATCTGTTTATCCTGTGCCAAGCGATACGCATGGCATGACATGGTCTTCCTCCTAGGGTCACAACTGTAACAAATAGCCACCCTGATTTCTCCAAACACGAATTTGTTGTCTCATGCTCCCTCCCACACATGCATTCCCATCAACCTTCCAGACAGAGTTTTTATGAGCTGTTTCAGCCCAAGCAGCACATTATTTTCTCTGAAAATACTTTTCTCTGAAAGTCATACGCAAGCAGCAATGCAGATTCAGAGCGGGAGATCCCCCAAGGGGAAGGGATGAACTTGTGGTTAAACCATGGGATGGAGAGTCAGCAGATCTTATCCCCTGGCTCTGTGAGCTTTGACTCACCCCGTGGCCCCTGCGTGCCTCATGCATGTTTGGTTTCCCCATCTGGAAAACTGGCGCAATGACACACTGCGATGGCAGCAGGCAGCCATTTATAGCAGCTGGGAACCACCAAGTGCTCCTGCAAAGGCACACTCACCACAGAGACCAGGTCTTTGGGATGCAAGCTGCTCCCCTGCAAAGTTTTTCCCTGGTGTACTTCACCACAGCTGCAAAGATCTACTTAGATATTTCAATATTTACCCAGCATTTAAATATTTACCCAATATTGAAAGTGTCAGTCAGCGCCCAGTGCCCCATCCCCTGGGGAGGCACAGCCACATGTGCCCAGGGAGCTGGAGCTGTGCTGTGGGGCCAGACTGTCAGGGGCTGCAGCAACGCTGCTGCCTCCCCAGCCACCCAAGGTGGGATGGGGCACAGGGCAGGCCTGGAAGGCCCTGAGGCACCCTTTTTTTCCCCCTCCCCTGTTCCCATGCCTTTTCCAATCATTTTTTTTGCCCTGTCCCCTTTCCATCCTCCATCCATTCCTCTTTCCCCTTCAGCACCCACCATGTCCCCCAGGCCTGCCCGTGGCTCAGCCCCAGGGCAGGGCCTCCTTCACTTCCCCTCCAGCCCAGCACTGAAGATCTTTGCTCCCACACCACCTTCCTGGAGCATCCCCAAGATCCCCCTCGGCTTTAGCTGGGAAGGCTTTATGAAACACCGCCCTGGCAAGAGGATGGTACAGTTTTACCTTCTGAGGGTGTCTGTTTCAGGATGGACATTCTGGGCCAAGCCTCCTGGAGAGGATATGCTTGGGGCTCCTGCATCTTCAGGCTGAGCCATCCCCTTTGGCTTTGCGGAGCATTTTTTTTTTTATCTTGTGCCTTGATCACATTTCTGAAGTTCAAGGGTGTGAATGTCTCCTTTCCTGTGCAAAAAAAAATATTGGTATTCCCAATTAAAAGAAAACCCTACCCAGTTAAGCAAGCGGTTGCTGTCTGCTGGGCTGATGCTGCCATCTTCTGCCCACCTGGTGCTTTGCTGCTCAAAACTTCCCCAGCCCTTGGTCCAGCGATCTGTCCATGTGCAAGGTAAAGGATATGGGAAAATGAAGGAATGCGAGAGTTTAGGAGTGGCCTCACGGTCCCCCATCGGTCCCTGTGGGTGGAGATCCAGATGTGTCTCATGGAGATTGTCCTCTTCGAGCCTTGGCATCGCCGTTGTGGATGCAAGTGAGGGGTGCTGAGCTGTTCCAGATAGAGAAGGCATAGGCTTTGCGTGAGGAATCACATTCAAACATGAAGGGGGTCAATACAGGCAGTTAATGCAATTCTTAAGTGGATGTTATTAGACACCGCTTGAACTGTTCATGGTTCTTTCTGAAAACACAGAAAAATCAAATGTTTAATTCAGAGACAACAGCAGGACTGTGTGATTTCTCTCCTGACACCCATCCAATAAGGTTTTTTTTTTTTGGCAGGGATACAGAGTAATCAGCATGACTGCCACTAAAGCTATGGCAGCAGAGTGTGCCATTGATCAGAAGGTCAGGATACAGAGCATTTGTTTTCCAAAACTGCAGGAGACTTCCATCTCTGTTCAGGGCTTTAGTTCTGCCAGAACCACTGCCTCACAACCCTCTCATCACTTTTTTTCCCTTCCCCCCAAGTGGGATGCTTGGCAGGGCCAGGGTGGGGGGCAGTTTTTCCAAACAGTGGGCTGCTAAAAGATGTAAAACCTTTAAAACAAACTTTGACATACCAAGCCCCCACAATGGCTTGCCATGGGTTCAGTTCAGCAGAGCTTCAGCCCCATCCCTCCTTGGGACTACTTGTATTGCAGATCCCTGAAGGCATGGGGACACAGGGGCATTGCCAGCCACCTATGGCACAGCCTTGCTGGTTCTCAGCCATAGGGTATGGCTTCAGCCAGGGTCAGTGGCAGCACACGAAGCGTAACCCCAAACCCAGGGATTTTAGCTGTCGAAAATGTTGTCGCATCTTGTCTCTTCTGCAGACATTGTGTGAGCTAGGGCAGATCATTTCAGGCTTATGCCTTGATTTTCCCTCCCTCTAAGCAGGGGGGAAAGTGTGCAGATCCCATGGAGGTGAGGATTGCACAGCATCCAGGTGGGATGCAGCCAGCAAGAGGTGTGGTCAGCAGCCCCCACCTGTTGAGTTTCACCAGTATTAAATTGCCAGGGCCTGCAAGAAAGGCAACTCTTTTAAACTAAACCCACACAGATACAGCACAAGTTGTAAAACTGTTCAGCAGGAACTTTCTACAAAGAATTTTACTTTCCTGGTGAACCGGTTCAGCGCCGAGAGACTTTATAAGGCACGGACCATGTGCAGCAGGGAATTAATTCCCGATTCATCTCACTGGGAAGTGTCCCGAGCAGGGACCATTCCTATCTATCTCACCGAAGATGAGCTTGCCATCCATAAGCGTCTCTCCTGATGGGCTCCAGGGCAGCAGCTCTGGTTTGGAGGAGCAGGGTTGTACCACTCTGCCTTGGCTAGGGAGCTGCAGCGGGGGATGTCTGTAACTCACTGGATTTTGAGTAGCAGCTGAAAGGCTGAGTTCTCCGCTCCTCTGAAATACAGACACATCACTAGACAAAGCCATGGAGATTAAACAGCTTCCTGATGTTCATACAGAGAGACAACAGCAGAGGTGGAGACAGCCTGCAGAAATCACATCTACATCTCGCTTCATGCAATCCTCCCCCCACCCCACCACAGAGGCAATTACACCCTCTGTCTGAACAGGGCAGGAGTGACATTTTCTCTACAGCCTGGAGTTAACGTACTTTTGCTTGTAAAGTCAGATGGCAAACGCAGCTCCTTGCTTAGCAGATCATTTCACTTTGCAACACCGAAGCTTTGGGCCAGGGCAGAGCCAGCGCCTCAGGTTCAGCTGAGCCCGGGGCGGGGACAGACCTCCTTTCCACAGGTACCCCTTCAACAGCTGTGGTACCCACATATCCCTGATGGCAAGGGGGATGCTTGTAGCCTGGAAACATTGTCCCCTCCAGAAATCTGTGACATGTTTTTTTGCTGTGCCATATACATTTTAAACATGTACAGAGGAGTTGGGTCACTGGCTCAAACTTCCCATTTGCTATAAATAAAATTTAAGAACAACCATACCTCCAGCCTGAGATGCTCTGTGCTTCTCTGAGCAGAGCAGTTTTTGCACCAGGTGGTGGGTTTTTCTTTCATCTTAGGTGATAGTGGCAGCTGGAAGTGACCCCAAACATGAGCTGGCTCTGAAGAGCAGCACAAGTCATGGCATGAGCTACAGCTGGAGCAGACAGAGGAGGTGAAGATGCTCACAAGCAGCAGAGCAGCCAACATGGCCATCGAGGGCATCTGTGGGGACATCTTCAAGGCAGCACTGAAATAAAAGCCCTGCCTCACTCTGCCTTGTGACAAACCTGTGCAAGCACAAGTGACGCTGCTGACCTCTTTGAAGGTTTTGCTGCCCCTTGGGGAAGGTTAAGCAAATCCATCAGGCTCCATTGGTAGAGATGCAGCCAAGGAGAGGCTGTTTTAGGGTCCAGATGCAGCCGACCACCTCCCAGGGGCAGTGCCTGTGCCTAAGACCTCCATGGACACAGCAGGAGCATGGGTAAGACAGGACCTTGATTCATTGCTTTTTTTTTTTTTAGCTTTTAAAGTATGTTCTATGAAAACCGACAGGAAAAATTCCCCCCAATTCCCACTAATCTACTGCTTCCAAAGAATGTGTCTGCCATGGGCACATACCGAGTCCATACTAGGAAGATTATTTTTCCCATTTTTTTAACTCTACCAGCTCCTCCATTCCCCAGTAGTGCCAGGAGGGAAATATCCATCCCCATGTTGGAACACTCTTCAAACTAGAAGAGGTAAGCAGGGAACAGATTCCTCAGGATTATTTCAGCAAAGCTCTTTTTTTGTAGGTAGAAATAGGTTTTTGTGTGCAGTTAGGCCCCTGGCACAGAAGCCTCCAGAGTGCTGCTTCTCTAAGAAACAAAAATATTAAATCAAGAAATCCCTTTTCCCCCTCACCCTTTTAAATCTTCTTTCATTGGGTTTGAGCCAGGGAATCGTTAACTCCTCGTTCAGTGCTGCAAGGGCAGAATTGCAATGTGCTCTATGGCAAAGTCAGAGAGAAACCACTTGCTCCCATATCGAGGAGTTTGTGTTCTAAAGAATAATGTGCTGGGAAAGTATTCTACAAGTGGATTAGTGGATCCTGACGTGCCTTTGTTTGCATTTCCCCTCCCAAGCACCTCTGAAGATGTTCAAAACACTCTCGTTTGATAGTATTTCACTCCTTAAAAAAATGGCTCAGCTCCTCAGAAGTATTTACTTAGCCACCATCCAGCACGTTCAGGGATGTAAGGCAGAGGAATATCCAGAAGCTGATCTGATCCTGAATTATGTCAATCCCAGGGATGGAAAGCCCAGACTCAGATGCAGACTTCTCCCATACATCCTCATTCTGCCCTGTCCTTACCCGCAAAGCCCTGCTCTAATGCCCATCACCATAAATACCTCTGGCTTTGAGTTTGCAGGTAACTGGAGCCTTCAGTGGTGTGCTCCAGCACAAGGCCACAGCAAAGGTCATCATCTCCATGAAGTAACTGTGCAACTTCCCCAGGACTCAGCCTCCCACTCTTTCCCCGCCCTGCAGAGGAGAGTCTCTAAGCTCCACCCCAGCAGCTGACAAGCCAAATGGACCACTTCTCCCTTACTGATAACAGCCAAAATACCCTGTGTTGGCTATGGTTGTTGGAGCAGAGGATAGCAGCTCACATCCAGCTATACAAAGAGCAACTGAGGCTACTCAGGGTCCCATCCCCCTTTGGGAGCCACTGCCATAAGACATCAGACCAGTGTCCCACCAGGCATCCTATGAACAGCTTCACAGAAAGGTCTGATCTGAAATGGGGAACAACATGAGAAGGACACGAGTGGGGGGATAAAGGTTTGCATGTGCGTTTTGAACAGGGGATGAAGTCACTGCTTTACCCTGCCTCCAGGAGTGACCAGCAAGGAAGGGAGACTGCTCTCTTGCCTTCCCTCTGTCTCACCCACAACATTCCCAGGCATTTCTGCCACATGAGGAATGTGCTCTTGACCCTGATCAGTCCAGCTTGATGCCAGGCAGGGTGATTACAAATACCACTACCTTCATAAACATCACCACAAAGGGAACCTGAAACTCTGGGAATGAGCTGGCTGTACTCATCGAAACTTAACAGGAAAGACTTGAACAACAATGGACCATGGAGACGCAACAGTCAAACCATTTCATCTGACAACACTTAACTCGGTCTGTGCTGTGCCCTGCTGGTCCAGCTTCCAGCGTTGCCTAGACTCTGGCTACACCAGCCCCTTCGGCACTGCCTCCGACTGCAAAATGCTTCCTCTGCTGCAGTGACTCTCCTGGCTGTCTCAGGGTGCTTTTATTGCAGCAGCAGCCCCCGTCCCACTCTGCAGTGCCTTAGATCCTGGAGGAAGTTATTTAACTCTCATCCACCCTTCAAAAGCTTTGCAAATTCATCACATTATGCACAGCTTCTCATTGCAGAAGAAAAGAAATGGTTTTTAGCTTATTTCACTGGTAATAGCAGAAAATGGTCTATTGCAGCAATGGATTTGTCCAAATAAGCTGTGAGCTGTAGCTGTCGTGTAGATAACATCCAGCTCATTTTAGTGTCCTGGAAGCACTCTGCAAGTATCCACTATTGGAGCATCATTGCGCTTTAGGTAAATGTGCTGCTAAAAGATAGCAGCCAGCAAAGACCACAGAACAATGGTTTTATTTCATGTGGTTCAAGCTGCCCACTAGATTATCAACAACACCTAAAGTCAGTAGTCTGACAATAGCAAAGTAGTTAGTGCATGGAAGAGCACCCACTGAGATTCCAGCAGGGTTTAAGAACTTTAAGTCATACGTTACACCTAGGTTACTGCATTTATTAGCCTTCAATCACCACCCTTCTATCAGTTTGCTTTGTTAAAATACTATCTTTAGTGTCTTCAGGTCACACCACAGGGGGTTCCACAATTTAATTATACACTATGAATACATAAAACCTAGACAAACTGATTTAAAGACTATTCGACAGTATTTTCAATATTATTTCTATTGCAAGAAGCCCTTAAAGAAATAGTTTAACTATTAAGTGCTGCTTACCTCTGCCACATCTTTTCTTGATCAGCCTTTGTTGTAGTTCAGCCTCAGTCAGGGCCAGACTACGCAGTCCTCATTCCTCCAACCTCCGAGAGGACAGGGGGAGATAATATAAGAAAAAGGCTCAAGGTTTGAGATAAGGACAGGGAGAAAAACCTTAGAATTACCATTATGGGCAAAACAGACTGGACTTGGGGAAAACTATTCATTTATTACTAAAAATAGCAGGATAATGAGACAGAGAACAAGATAACCTCCCCTCACTCCTCCCTCTTCCTGGGCTTAACGTTATCTCTACCACCTTCCTTCTCTCCCTCAAGTGGCACAGGGGGAAGAGGAAATGGGGGTTACAGTCAGTCCATCACACGTTGTTTTACGCTGCTGCATCATCACTGGGGGAAGAACTCCTCACATTCCTCCCCTGCTCCATCGTGGGATCCCTCCCACAGGTACAGTCCTTTGTGAACTGAAAATTCTTCACAACAGGCAGACAGACGCCTCTCAGGATCTCTTTACATCTCATTCACTTCTCATCTCTTCTCCACTTCTTTTAGCCCGGCTGAGTCGGGCCCAGTCAGCTGCCCGGCAGAAGGCCAGAGGGTGAGGCCTGCAAGGCCCACAAGGCTCACACCTCCTCTTCTCTGCCCCCACTCAGCTCCTTCACAACTGCTCTCCTTTTTTTTTTCCTCCTGTTTTCCCCTTCTTAAATACGTTATCGCAGAGGCGTTATCACGGGACATTCTGCTACCAATCGGCTCGGCCTTGGCCAGCAGTGGGTCCGCCCTAGGCCCGGGCAAGTCCACTGAACAAAGGGGAGCGACTTCCACCAGTTTCCTACAGAAGCTGCCACCTTAGGCCTCCCCTCACTAACAAAACCAGAACAGCGTTTCAGGCTTTGGCCTCTACTTCTTAGGTTAATACCCAGCTTCAACAACTGCTGTATTCTAGTACTACCTTCTTCATTAGCCAACCCCACCCCTTCCTGCTCCACCTCTCCATAAGTCCCTACCAGGCCTCTCAGTGCGTTAAAAAGCTTTAGTGGCCTGACTGGCCTCAGCTGAGCATTTCCACGCATGGGCTTGGGGCTGTATATAAGCTCAGCCTGGGGGCTTTATTTTTTTTTTTTTTTTTTTTTTCTTCTAAGCTGTGTTGTAGGTGTGCTAGTTTCCAGTTCACCAGAGCCAAATTGGCCTTAGATCCTGTTGCTTCTGGACCCAGCCAAGCGTGTTTGACCTGAATATTTTTTCTGGACTTCGTTCTGACTTGTGGACTGACTTTCTAGCTGGACTTTGGACCCGCCTCATCCCTATAGAGGTACCTAATAGTTGGACCTGGGACTTTCTAGTACTCTTTTCTCTAGGTTCTCCAGCTCATATCTTCAGCTTTGCTACTTATTTTTGTATCTTAGTTTTGGTAGCTGACTGTTGTTCTTGCTGAAGGTTTTCCACCACACAGATGGTTCCTGTATGACAGCTTTCCTGGAGCAGCACTGTTGGCTTGTCCCCATGTCCTTCCTTTGCAGCAGGAGATGTGGTGGCACTGGGCTTTCCCTTGCAATGGCTCTATGGGGCCTGCTGCCCCTCTGCAGCCACATCTGGGTGGCAGATGGGGACACCCTTGGGACTCATTTCCCAAGTGGTCTCCTGCAGCCCAGTCCAGGCACCCTACACTGATGCTCCCAGGTGCTGTGAGAAGGTTGTGCATCCCACCCAACCTTCATTCAGCTGAGCTTATACATGTCAATAAGCTGGCCAGGTGCAATGGTGGGTATCTGCTACTGCTTGCTGAGTAATTTGTTATTGCCTTTTCCTGAAGAGAGGCTTGTCAGTCTCATGCTGGGGTAGCTGAGCAATTTGGGGAAGGAGCATGCTGTTGGCCAGGGTGTATCACATCCCTGCTAGGCAGAGTTAAGTGAGGGGAAAAAAATTGCAGCTACCCACAGGGTGTTGCCTTTCTCGGGAACCGTGAAGGATTTCTTCAGCTCTTCAAAATGTCTGGAGTTTTAGTGCTTACAATCAGCAAAAATTGGAGTGGAATATCAACAGAGTACATCTTTCAGAAACTCATTTTCCTTTCAAGCTGACAATAGGATTTTAAGAAAAACTTTGAATAATGGATACACTTTTGAATAATGGATGTTTCACAGCCAAAGTCCCTTGACTTTTCTCTCAGAGAGAGAATGAGAAGCCTTTTAATTGCATGACACATGGAGAGGAGGTACAAAATGCTTTGTGTCTTCTGCTTCTGATTAACTGATGTGTACACTCCCATTAAACATCCAGAGATGGGTAAGAGTATCCCAGCCTGAAGCTGTATGTTATGCACGTTGGTTTTTTGTCATTTGAGGATCTAGCATGAGACGTTTTGCGTTTTTCCTTGTCTCTGTCATGGCTGCTCAAAATTTTCCTCTTTTTTTTTTTTTTTTTTTTTTTTTTTTTTTTTTGTGTGGGTTGGATCTTTCCTGCTTGTAGCGTGTTGTTCCACATGAAGAGCTTGCAGCTTGTTCATGCTCAGGGCTCATGTGACGTTGTGTGAGGTCACCTTGCAAAGGGAAGAAGCTTAGACCATGGAACAAACTTTTAAATAGGTTTTTCCAAAATAGCAGTGCTTATTGCAAGGATTTTGCTGAGAAGATGATTGTATGAGGTGAAAGAGTTGTGCTGGTGTCTGTGCCAGGCTGGATGCTGTGATGGTGCATCTGCAATGCGTGGAGCAGTTGGAGCTCCCTAGAAATTGGCTCTGTGGGATGCAGGGAGGGGAATTGGCAAGTGTAGCACTGGTAGGGGTCTTCCCTGCTCTTGTTTTAGCATGCTGCTGTCTGTCCCTGGAGCTGGCTCTTCTCCAGGTTAATTCAGCTGTCATGAAAGTTTAACTGTGCTGCGGAAGGGAAAAGACAAGTCACTGTGCTGCTAAAAAATGTAAAGGGTGGGTTTGGGGTCAATGTTTCTTTGTGCTTTGCCTTTGTCCTCAGTTTCCCCAGTCCCTGGTGAGGTGCCCAGCACTTTGAGTGAACCTGGATGGGCTCAGCTGAGTGAAACCCTGCTGCATTAGTTCTTCTGACTTCTGTCTGCACAAAGGCCCCTTAAAACAAGAAGCTATGATCCCATCAGCTCCCCAGTTGTCTTTCCAAGAACAAATCCAGTGCAGGGACCGAGCCTCCATAAATAAATGCTGCTGGAGCCCAGCTGTGTCCTGCTGCCAGCCCTCTGCATCCCAGCTGCAGGGAGCTGGAGACTCAGTTTATGTGGAGAAATCCTATGAGGTTGGAACAGTTTTAGCTCTTGCCATTAGGCCCTAGAAGTATCTATGGAGGCAGCTTGTTGGGGTGGCACGGAGGGTCCCCTGGGCTCCCTTGTATCAGACTTTTCTCTTTCACATAGATGTTTTTGGTGATCCTTGGCCCTGCACACCATGAGAGGCTGCTGGCTAGATTTCTGGCTTTAAATAGAGCTTGTTCTCTCTCAATTTTGCAGCTTCTTGCCTTAGAGGACAGCTGCAATTTAGTTTTATTTTGCAAAATTTGACATGACTTGAGACTGTGATTTACTGGCCTTGAAGGATATGGTATATGTAACCATGGAGGGCATAAGTGGCTTTTCATAGTAGAGGAGTCATAAATTGAGATGAAAAAAATGAGGGAAACATTACTGGCCAACTTTACAAGGTAGCACTAAGAACAGGACGCAGGGAAGCCATCTGTAACTGTCAAGAGTCTTTATTGTGCCTGATTGTGTGTAATAAAGCTCCTGAACGAGGCCCATAGTCTCAAATATGAAGGCAACCAATGTTCAAGTGTCTGAAAAGACACAAGATGGCAATCTTTTCTAAAGGACACCCTGGAATATCTCAGGGCTAGAGATTTCCAAGCTATCAGCTTTTCTTGTTCCAGCACTTGCTGGAAACAGTGGGAAAGGGTCCGTGTCCAGCTTGCTCCCTACAGTAAAGGAGCCTGAAGGTCTGTGGGGTGGAGATCTCTGAGGGCATCAGCACATGTAGGGCTGGTAGCCCCGGCCACGTGGTCCAATCCAGACATGAGCTCAGCATCTCTCCCCTGCTCATTCATGGCACTGATGCCACAAGGTGCAGCAGTTTCAGCTGGCGTTGCTTCTAGGGCTTGTTTTGGCATCTGCATCCCCCTCTTTGTGCTCTGTCCCCTTGATATTTTCCACAGAGGGATATTTCACACCGCAAAGATATTTTAGACAAGGAAGAATAAAGTCCTCTTGTTTTTTTTCTTAATGCCAGAAGAGTAGGTTCAGAATTTGTCACACTTGAAAATTAATTTTCCCTGGTGGTGTGGGGCGGGTGGAGGAATTACCTCTGCTTGGTTTTCCACCGCTTGCCTGGTGAATATTTCCAGGCGTCTTGGTTTTTATATGTTAATTTTCAGCTTAAAGGTTGTAACGCATCGCAATGTGGCAAGGTGACAGGGGCGGTGTGACAGTTTCCAGGCTGCTCGTGGTCGCTTTATCTGCAAATGGTTGAATTTGCAATGTGTAATGATCTCTGTAAGCCAGTTAGCTGCGAGATAAACATCAATTTTATGGCTGGCAAAACATAAGGGGTGTTGCAGAGAAAAACAAGAGGACCTGAATACTGAAAACTCTCTGACCTCCTCAACGCAGTTGGACTTAGCTCTTGCATCTCCATTGGCCCTTGTACATCCCAGTCCTGTTCAGTGATGGGTTGAGCCAGGCGAGATGCTGTGGCAGAACCTGCTGCCATGGGATGTAGGGGCTTTTAGGGGTGGGAGATGCAAGTAGCAAGGACTTCGTACTCACATTTAAGAGGTTTTGCTGAAGCGGGAATGAAATAAGGCAAAGACTTCAAAGTTTTTTGGGGCTTGCAGGACCTTATGCTGGAAACAACCTAATGTGGGGAAGAAAGATGCAAAAACATTCGTGAAAACTTAAGGGTGCAAACTGGCTGAGGGGAGATGTGAAGTGGTGCCTTGCTGGCTGATCAAATCCACATGATGGTGCTAATGCAGTGGCTGCAGGTGGGAGCGGATGTATCTCAGCAGCTTTGGGAGCCACTACCTTCCTCCCATTGGGATGTCCGTGGCCTGGGAAGGCCTGAAATGCCACCCCCAGCTGGAGCAGGGGTTCTTACCACTCCTTCCCTCTAAGCCTGGCAGGAGTCATCAAGCCAATTAGTTAATTAGCTGCTATTGAGACTGAGGATGAGGGCTCTCCTCATGCTGGTGCAGGTGCTCATTCTGCCTGGGAACTTGAGCTCCTGGGTTTCCTGAGTTATTTTAGTTTTTTTGGTCTGTGTGACATGTCGTACTCTGACAAATGGCTCAAAAGCTGGCAGTGTGTTCAGGGCTGGTGTTTTCACTCTAAAGAATATTTAAGATGAGTTTTCATGTTTTATGTAGTTCATTTACTACTTGCAATTCCACCATGCAGATGTGATGAGAGATGACCTGGCTTCAATTTTTTTCTCTTGACTGTAGCCAGCCCTTTCAAACTCCCCTGCACTGTGACATGATGCTTAAGGCATCTTCACAAAAAGTCTGCATGTATCTTGCATTTCTAGGCTAAAGCTCTGAGATGAACAAAGCTTCCTATTCCTGCCATTTAAAAAAAAAAAAGTAATAGTCTCATCTCAGAACCAATTAGAAACAACATAGAATCATAGAAAACATAAATCACCTGAAAATAGCTTCAGGTGCTGAAGCCACCTGGATTTCTCCTCTTGGGTTATGAAGATTTCTGATGAGGCGTGGCTAATTATTCTCACTCATTGGGTTTGTGAGGAGGGGACTGGTCCGAATGCCTGGGGCTGGCTGCGATCAGAGCCCCAGTGCACTGTGCAGACACCTGGAGGGCGTGAAGAAAGATGTTTTCCACCTAATCTTGTTACTGTGACAACAGCAGTGAAACCTTTTAAAGCAGGAAAAATACTTTTTTTAAAGATATTGTTGTCCCTTCAGCTCTGTCTGACAAGTGCTGCCAGCAGTGTGTGCTGCCTGCTTTGCCATAGTGCTGTGAGCTCGATGGCAGTCCTGTGGCACACAGCTTGGGTTTCCAAGAAAGCTATGAAACCTTTTAAAGTAGAAATTTCTTGTCTAGAAGTGATATAGTTAAAGGGTTACCCTTTTCTTTCCCTCTTTCTAGCCCATCTGGTCCTTTTAGCTTTGTTTTTGCTTCCTTCACTTCTCATTTCCCAGCTCCTTCCCCTGGCTCTCTCCTCTTCCCACACACTTTTCTGCTTTTCCCTTTAAATTGGTGTTCCCAAGCTGTCTGTTTTAAGCCACTTTTCCTCAAAGCCTGATGTTGCTGGTAGTGTTTATTGCATCTCCTTCCCTAGCACAGACCAGTACAGCGCTTCCACTCCTCTTGAACACAAGCATCACCAGTTGCAGCTGCTTTTACGCAAGCCAAGCTCCCGAGCCTTCCTCGCTACTTAAATACCCCAGCCATGGCTGGCAACAGCAGCCTGAGAGTGCTGGGCCTGCCCTCTGCCTCTTCATCTGGTGCTGGTTGAACCCTAGCAGGTTCCCAGTATAAATTTGTATGGTTGCTAAAAACCAGGTTGGGAACATCCAGCAGTCGCCTCTTGGCTAGAAACCTGAAATTATTAGTGAGCAGCCAAGTGGAAGTATGATATATATTTAAAAAGTGAGATGCTCATGGTCTCTATGGATCCTTTTGAGCTTTCCCAGAAGAGCTGACCTGTCCATAAGAGATCTTTTCCTCTATTCAAAGCTTCCCAAAGTTTTGAAGTGCAGCTGTGAAACGGATGGGAGATGCTTAATTTAATTCTGCCGAAGCAGCTTGGCAGCATGAAGACAGCGCTTCCCTGCTTTGTGTTTCTTCCAGTCGGCTCTTGGTTTGGCTGAGTGCTGAGGATATTTTTTTATTTGAAACCTTGAATTCTGCAGAGACTGAGTGCTTATTTCTTAGGATCACCAGGGAAAATTTCTTACTCTCCCAGTAGGGTGGAAATTTCAAGTTCTGAAGCTATAATATATGTAGTCTTCCAACATCATTAAAACAGGGGTTTTCTGACAGTGCCACCACAATGCAGAGAATCCAGTCCTGCCTGTGAATCCCAAATCAATCCGTGTTGCGATGTCATGGTGGAGGTAATTTGGAGATGCTCACACCAGGCCAGGGAAAGACAGGACTGAGAGGGTGTGGAAAAAAAAAAATAAGGAAAAAAGCTCTTTTTATGCCACTCATCCCATGTTCCTCTGTGCTGCCCTCGGGCTGAAATCTGGCTACTTGGAGCCTTTGGGGGTTAGGAAGCCGTGTGTGCTTTCCCTGGTGAAGGGGGAGAAAATGGCATGTTGCTAGGCTGCTGGGTGGAACTGTAATTTTCTCTAATGCCATTTGCCTTAATTGACTCCTTTTTTTTTCAGTTTTTAATGTGCCTGGGAAGTTTGGGAGAGGGTCTCCAGTTGGAAATCCTCAGTTAGTTATAGAATGAGGCTGTTATTGCACTATAAGGACGTGGCAGTGCTGGGGTGGACCCTGGCTCCATCCTACTGAAATTGTACCCAGGGCAGCGGCTGGTGAGATGGTTATGTGCTTGAGCCTTGATTGAGACTGGATTAGCCCAACAATTCAGCCAGCAGATTTTATTTCATATTTTTTAGGAAGTGTGAGCATGTATAGAGGAGGATACTTATGGCATTAAAAAAAAAAACAAAAACAACACTGGAGAAATATCTGGCTGTTTTTTGAGCTTGGAGGGCTGCGTGCTCCATCTCTTGGGTGAGAGGAGGCACAAATGATGGAGAAGGTGACCCTCAGGAATGCAAACAGCAGCACAGATCCCCCCAGGAGCCGAGCAAGCGGCTGAGGGAGTTGGTCTGGGGCGGAGGAGCGGAGGCTGCCCTTTGCCCCCTGCGGCGGCCGGCGGCCCATGTGGCAGTGGACTTTGGCAGCAGCACGCGGGGAGCGGAAGAAGGGTCCCAGCGGCCTCGAAGCAGGTGTGTGCGGCTGCCGTGGGGGGCGGATGGTGGTGGGAACCCCTGGCTGACAATTAGGGATGGCCCTTGGTGGGACCAAAATGATGGACCCCTGGATGCTTGTGCCTGAGCGCTCTTTAGGATGAGGATTATTTAGGGCAAGGATTTAACCCTGATTTCACCTAGGAGTAGGCACAAACTGAAGTGCTTCTGTTCAGACCTGAGTGTGTCCCCCTCTGCAGCCCTGACGTGACCCCAAAATGCCTTAAACTTTGAGTGTGAAAGGGGTGACAAGAGGTTCAGACAACATCTGGCTATCTGCCTGTGTCGGGGAGGTTCCTGAGCCTTTCTGGGAGCAGTTTGGGTACCAATGCTGCAAGAGGAGACGCAGGGGTCTTGAGGGTGGCACCTGGCAGCGGGGGCTTCACTCATGTGTTGCCCTGGGCTCTCCTTAGGGTTTCCTCTTCTGTGTGGGACCATTTTAAGTAAATTTGGTGTCCACTTGAACTGCTATATTCTTGCTGAAGCTGAAAGGCAGGAGGAAATCCCTATTTCCACCTCATCTCACATGAGCAAAGCCCCACTTCTTCCTGCCTCTGTCCCTACTCATTTATTTGAAAATAACTTTCCCTTTCCTCATAGCTTTGTCAATATACCTTCCCCTACCATGTATTAAATGGGGTTTCACCAGCGTGTCGTAGAGGTCGGGCTGATTTCTCACCTGCTTGGGGAGGCTGTGAGCGGTGGTGCTTTGCAGGGCTGGCTGGGGGAGCAGGAGGATGCTACCTCTCGCTCTGGGAAGAGTCAGATGCCTGTTGCTTTCAAAAATGGACCATTTAATTCCGGTGTTTGAAGGGGAGCTTTAAGTTTAGGCAGATGTGGAGGTGGCTTTTCCTTGCCTCTGAGCGTTTTAGAAAGGATGCTGGATTTCCAGCAGGCTCCCAGAAACGGAGAGAAGGTGGCAACAGGCTTCGCGGGGCTGGGCTTTGAGGGGAGGTGAAAAGCCATTGATCGGTTGCACTGTCACTTACCTCGTTGCTTGCAGGCCATTAAAGCCATTTGGGACTTAACCACCCCCTCTCCCATCCCAAAAGCGGAGAGGCCGTCAATGGCAAGCTTGTGATGGAGCCCTGGGCCCCTCCCTGGCCGCCCCAGCACTGGGAGAGGCAGGCAGCCCGGGGGGCGTGGGGAGAGGCGAACCGTGGCCCCCCACGGCAGCTCCTCCGCCCGGGGCCCTCTGCTCGGCCGGGCTCCTGGGACAGGGGCCATGACCCCTGGGATGAGGGCCACCACCCGCGGCAGGACGCCCGCAGACCACCTTCCCGGGCCGAGTACTACGAGAGCAGCCGCCCCACCAGGCCATACTCCAGGTGAGAGCTGCCTCGCTTTGCAACGCTCACCCTGAGCCCCTTCCTCGTAAACCCTTTTAAAATAGGATTTGGCTACTTCATGGCTCTCAAGGGCTTGCAACACGGCTGCTGGCCTTGGCATGGGCAAAGCGGTGAGCAGGCCCAGCTGCAGGCCCAGAGAGGGAGGGTGTGATGTCCAGCTATTAAAGCAGCCGGTGGCTTCTATATTTAAGGCTTCCTAGCAGTTGTGGCTCCGATTTCTTCTTACAGCTGTGACTGGTTGCCGTTTTACAGGCTTCGTCTCTGTCCCAAGGTGCATTTTTCTTGAAGGTTTGATTAAATGCAGTTCTTTTTTACCAAGTGCAAGGTGAACAGTAAAAATACAGATGGGAATGTAGGAGCGAAAGGGAGCTTGCAAGCTCAGTTGCTGCAACAGCTGAGGGTGGGAGGATAAAATGTGGGCTAGAGGATGCTCATGTTGCTGAGAAAGAGCTGCAAGTGCTCAGGGCAAATTTGGGTTGATTTGCCCTTTTTCCAGGCAGGGAACCTGGCTTGATTTCGATTCCCATTTCTGCCTCCACCGGGGCTTGAGTCTAACCCTAGATGCAGTCCAGAACCTGCAGTGGTGCCCTTTCTTTCTCAGATTAAGTACATCGTATTGCATTTCAGGCAAGGGTATGAAGACCACCACTGGCAGTATCCAGCAGCTAGCTACAGGGACGACTACACCTACCAAAGCCACCAGTGGCAGCCGGTGGCCTGGTGGGGTGACAGAGGTACGGGCTTATCCTTTGCATCTGGGGATGGAGGCAACTTGCAGGAGAAGTGATACTTTCTCCAGGATGGGCTCTTCCCCCAGGGCTTGCACGTGTCCAAGGCTTTCTCCTGCCCATGCTCCTGGGCTGTTGGTGCTGTTCCCTCTGTGAAGCACTGCTCTCAGTTTGCATTTGGGAAACATGAGCAGGAACTTGGTGCACCCAAGGGAATGTTTGATTTTGATCTCCATGGCTAAAAACCTGTGTCATTCCTGGTTCCAGGCTGAATGTGGTGCTGATCAGGGTGGCTGGGGCTTCATTTTTGCTGTTTCTGGAGTTCCTAGCCTGAAGAAAAGGGGAGGGAGGAGAGGAAAGGAAAGGACGTCAGTGCTGTGTTGGCAAATGTGTACAGGGATTTATCATACCTCCAATGTGTTGGGCTAATTTGGAAGCAAATGGGGTGTGCATGGCAAATTGCCTGACTCATTGCTTTTCTTTTGCAAATTCATTATGGCTTGTTGCTCTGGAGGGGCAAGGCTAAATCTTAATTCTCTCTCTAGACCTGAGACAGGGAGAGTCTGATGGCAAGAAAACCAATTACCAGGTCACGCATTACTACAGGGGTTACCACCCCAACCTTGCCATGACCCCTCTGGGGCAGGACAGGTAAGAGTGGGGAATCTGGGCACCACCTGGTGCAACCATCTGCTCCAAAAATAGTGAGTTTGTGGCTGGTCCCAACATTTCTGACCTTCAGGGTGTCTCCTTTTGCCCCTTTCTGCAGGACACAGACCTACAACTCCTATGAGGAGAGCTACATCTCGGCTACCAGGAGAGAGTGGGCAGGGGGAGAAATCCTCAGCAGCGATCCAAGGGAGGCTGGTGACCAGCCCCAGGAGGTAACCTTCAGATGGGCAGGAGTCGAGGACAAAAGACACGGGGATCTCCCAGACATTTTTGGGAGCAATCCTTATGTTCCTCTTCCAGCTGGGAAGGAGGCTGAGGAGAAAAGTGCTGCTCTGCTGTGTTGCAGTCAGTGCTTAACAGTATCTGGGGATTATTATAGTGGGTTATTAGTATTTATGAACTCCTCATCTGCTGGGCTGTTGTTCCCCCAGGCATGGGGCTGTACAGTGCTTCTGCACGGGGCCAAGAGCAGGACAGAAATCCAGGCTTGGTAGGGTGCTCTTCTGCATCCTCCCTAGGCAGCCAAAAGCTGTGTGTCGTTGTCAGCTCTGTTCACCAAGTCCTGCTCCATCGCACTTGTGTCCTGATCACTGTGTTTTGCTAAGGGTGAATTTAAAGATCAAATCAAGGCTGCTGTGGTGGGTTTGCTCCTGGGTAATTCTTTTTTTGGGTTCCCAAGCCCTGTCTGCTGGCTGTGTTGAGAAGTCTGTGTTAGGGCTAGGAAAGCTGTTGGTCTAGACTGGTGGCTGATGTAAATTATTTTAAAAGCAGTTGGGTATGACCAGGGTATGTGCCATGGTGAACTGAAGATGCTGAAGGGTGTGAGCTGCTCAGATGGGGATCAGTTATGTTGTGCTTCTCCTGCTGGGCACTTTATGGAGCAGCAGAGCCTGTCCCACTGCCCTGGGAGCGGAAAAGCAATGGTGTCTCTAGTTTCTCAGCCAGGTTTGTGTTTTCTCTCTTCCTTGCAGATCTTGGGCCAGCCCAGCCTGCTCCTGCAGTACCGCGACTCGGGGCTCAGCTCCAGCAGCTACGAGCTCAGCCAGTACATCTGTGACAGTGCTGACCAGTACAACCCTGTGCTTTCAGGGACCTGGAGCCCAGCACAAGCAGGTGAGGTGTGATGGGGTCCTGGCCCCCTCTGACAAGGTAGGAGCAAGGAAATAAATGGTTGGTGTTAGAAGGTTTGCTGTCTCATAGCTTGGTCCTTTCCTAGAGGAGGTTGTGCAGGCTCAAGGCATGACTTTGGGGTTTGCGGCATGGGTGCATGGTCTGGTGGCTCTACCCTGGTAGGTGCAGGAGCTGCCATGCCTGCCTTCTGCTCTAGGGGACAGATCTTGTATAGAGGGGTCAGTGGAGGGTTACTTAAGTTGGAGGGCCAGGTTGGGACCTGGTCGTGTCCTCCATAATGAAAGTGGTGTGGAGTCAGGGTGAGTGGACTCACAGTGGCCTTTGTGTCATTGCAGGGGAGCCTTTGGTGTCCACCCCAGCCCCTGTGGTACCCCTCAAGTTCCCGCGGGCGCATGTGGCAGTGTGCTTTGGAGCCAGAGGCCAGTTGGTGCTGGTGTGTCCCCACCACCCTGCTGAGGGGCAGCCTGCTTGTGTTGAGCTGCACAGCCTGGAGGTATGCCACAGACTGCCCTCAGTCCCCTTGCTGGAGTGGCTCCTTTTGCCCTGAGGGATGCAGACACCGTTTGTCACCAAAACAGCCTCCATAGCAGCCTTCCCATCCTCTGCCGCCATCTTATCTCCAGCCCACACAGACTCTTGAGTCTGCATCGTGCCAGCCTGTGCCTGGGCATTGCTTTCAGCCTTCAGGCCCCACATCCTGCTCCTTCAGTTCCGTAACCCTTGTCATCTGTGACCTGTTCAGTGATCCCTTCTGCTAGGGACAGATGTGGCCCATACCTCTCTGAAGGATAATTCTGCTCACCTTTCTGAGGTGCTCCGATACAGAGGCTGTATCCATCCCTGAGTCTACCACAGCATTTGTCTTCTATTTTGCCTCCCAAAGGAGGGAGATGCCGTCTCAACAGGTGTCTCTTTCGTAGACCTTAGTGTTGGGGTCCATGTGATGATTTAGGGTCTATGTTTTGGGGTTACCTTAAGACAGAATGGAGAATGGGTTCTCCAGCACTGTTGAACCTTTGGCCAAGGCACTGACTTCTAGCTAGCCCAACTGGGGCTGGCCTGATTGCTGGAGTCCAGTTGCTGAATTTAGTCTTGTTTTTTAGGTAATCCTTCATGACACAAAAGAGCAGGAGGAGCTACAGGCCTTCCCGGGGCCCCTGGCCAGGTATGCCGCACCGACTGGTCCAGGAGCTGTGTCCTCCTGGTTGTGCTGCCATGGCTGGCCTGGGAGCACCTCTCCTTTGGGAGGAGACACGAGCTTGGGGCAGACTTTAGGATCCCCATGGTTTTGAGATCTGCAAAGGCCAAGTTGAGGTTTAGATTGGGAGCCCAGCCCATTTGCTGCAGTGTAGGTTGGTTTGGATTGTGTGAGATGGTATTTTGAATATTTATAGGATGTGAGTTGTGTTGTTTGTCTGACCTCATTTTGTACTCATGTCGTAGAAAACTGATTTTTGGGAGATATCTTTGTCTACTTAAAGCCCTGGGTCAGCCTGTGGTTTAGCTTTTCTGAAGTTTTTTTTGTCCCCTGAGACAGAGTTGGACCCAGCATGCACTGTCATCCAGTGTGAGTCTGGGGATGAATCATGGCATATTGCATCAGGTTGTTTCTGTATTGTACTGGTTACACCAGCACGCTTTCTGGTCACTCAGCTGAAGCAGGGAGAGAAAAGGAGTGTGCAGAAGGAGGAAAACCATTTACTGGGGAAAGCAATTTACTGAGCAAGAGAGCTGTGTGTGCCCAGAAGCTGGGTAGAAGACCTGGAGTCTGCCCCTTGTACTGAAGGGGTTGTTGGGAATCTCCATACAATACGGTGTGATTGAGTCAGGATCAGCATCTCCATCCCCAGTCCCTCTCCCCTGCCTGATCTTGTGTCTCAGCCACCCTTTCTTTCCAATTTTCTGATTATTTTAGTGTAAGACAGCAGTTCTGCCTGACTTGCACTTGGCTTAAAGTTTTCTGCTTCTGTTTCAGACCCAAAGGGTTTATGTGGTCACAAGCGTGTCTTTCTTCCTGCGCTATGCCAGTTAAATAAAAGATACTGCTTGTGTGTGTGCCTGCAGCCTCAGACATCCACGGCTGTAACAGCAGCATGGCAAAGCAAAACTGAGGGTCTTTTCAGATGGATGGATGAAATATCATGAGGGCAGCGAGAGGGTTTGAGATGCACTCTGCATCCCTAAAACACAGAAATCTGCAGGGTCGTAATAACAGTAATGTAAGCATTTTTGAGCTTGATGTGGCCAATGTGGTCTGTGGTCATTGGCACCGGGGATTTTCACTCCTCCATCTCTCACTTTAAATCTCTAGCATCTCTGTCAGTGAACCTGGGGATGCTTTGAGTCTGATGTCCTAGATTGCTTTGCTTTTGGTTTCTTTTGATGCCTTTGCTCATGTAGGGAAGATCTGCACAAGGTGGATGTGATGACATTTTGTGAGCAGAAGATAGCCACGAGTTGTGATGTCTCAACCCAGAGAGGCAGAGATTTAGCTCTTCTCTGGAAACTCCTGGTCCTCCTCTGCCAGCAGAATGGGGTAAGTGTCCTGTGGAAGGGGCTGATCCTTTTGATCTTGTAAGTGAGACAAGTTGTATGCTCCTATGTGCCTCTTGATCCAGTTGCTATTTTCAGGGGAGTGTACCTTGAAAGCATCCCATTCCCACAGTACCATCAATCTGTTTGGTGCTGCCTGGGTACTTGGAGCAAAGCCTTCGGGATTGCTTTTCATCCTTGTGAACTACCCTCAACCTAAAGCTATAGCAGCTGTGATAGGGGCTGGTGCCGCCTTCATCAAAGAGCCAGTACTTGTGCCTAAAAGGGGATTATTCCAATGAAATCTGCCCGGTCTAAGCTGTGGCTGTTTGTTGGAAGCAGATGAATAGGATCTTCAGAGTGAGTGCTGTAAAGGCCTTACTAGTTGTGCTGAATCCTTTGCTTTTCAGAACTGCTTGCTGGTGGCCAAGGCTGGTCTTGTTGGGGAGATGTGCTAGGATGAGGATACAAGTGTAAGGGTGTCAGACTGTAAGTGCTGTCAGCCTTTGCTCATGGGGCAGCTTGCGAAGGCCTCGCTCCTCTTCCCTTTTGCAGTCTGTGGTGGGCTCGGACACCGCTGAATTGCTGATGCAAGACTGCAGGTGCCAGGAGAAGTACAGGAAGCAAAACCCTGCAGCAAAGGTCGTTGGCCTGTCAGATGAGTGGATGTCACGTCAGCCGGGGACACTGGACCTCATCACGGGGGAGGTCCCTCCTGTCGTGGAGACACAGGCACAGATAGTTGAGAAGTTCACCAAGCTCCTCTACTATGGCAGGAAGAAAGTAAGTAGTGAGCGGCATCCAGGACACAGGGCTGGCTTTCTTCTTGTCCCCTTTGCCCTCTTCAGGCAGCTTTTAAAGGGAAGAGTGGTCAAGAGGCACCTTGCAGTTGTGAGATCAACCTGTCAAGTTGCATTTGTACAACAAGGCTTACGGCAGTGATTTCCCACCACTGGGAATTGGGATGGGGCCCCAAGTGAAGACAAGATGCAGAGGCTTTTACTAGCATGATGAGTTTAGTTGCAGCTATGTGATCTTCAGGGATACCAAAGGCACAGGGAGAGAGGAGGGTTGGATGTGGAGAAGCTTGGGTGCCCAGGTTGGGATTCCTCAGTGGTGGTATTGAGGGCTAACAGACAGCACTGACCTGGAACAATATTGCTGTGAAAGGTCCCAGTTTTTGTTGTCATACAAGGTGGAAACATCGTGCAAGATCTATACGAAAAAGGAAGAGTTTTTTTGAGGGTATTAGGGAGTTATCAGGGCTTTTTTTTTCTGAGCTGGATGAGCAGAGGGTCTGCTGGCAGGAGAGGAGGGCAGGGAAGCAGAGTCTGGGCAAACCCTTTTTGTTTTTCGCCCTGCCTACAGGATGCTCTGGTCTGGGCCATGAGGAATGAGCTGTGGGGCCATGCTCTCTTTCTCTCCAGCAAGATGGACCCTCGAACCTACAGCTGGGTGCTCACAGGGTAAGTTGGAGAGGTTAAAGCCTGGTACTATGCTCTGCGACTGGCTGTGCCAAGCCTGTTATCCCTTCAGGTGCCCTCAGCCCCAGTGCACTGAAAAAAGCATTGATTTCAGTTAGACCCTTTCAGAGGGGGGCAAAGGGGAGAGGTGGCATCCATCTGGATGGACCCAAGTACTTCAGGCTTCCTGATGGACAGGAGAAACCAGGTAGGGGCTGGAAAGCAGAAGGAAAGGCATTCCCTGGAGATGTGGGGTGGATTTATTCTGAGTCTTTGGCTTTGCTCTTGCTGTCCTAGCAAAGGCAGCCGTCAGGTTAGGGGGAGCTATCTTCATCATGATCCAGCCTAGTCTGAGCTGTTCATCCCACTCATATGAATGTTTTCTTGTGGAATTAACATACTTAGTCTGGATTGGGTTGATCCCTTCAGGAAGAGTTAAGCATAAGTTTTGTCTTATGCTATCCAGTCCTTTTAAGGAGATTTTATCCAGCGTTGTCCTGGAGACTTGCCTGCTCTGAAGGTAATGCAGATCGGCCTGGTGGGCTGATGAAGCTTTCTGCATTCTCTGGGAAGCCCCTCAGGACACTGCTTTTCTGGGGCATTTGGGATGTGCCCTTGGGAGGTGAGTGAGGGTTTGGGGTCCTGGTGTGGCAGCCCCATCTCTATCTCCTCACAGGTTCACCAGCACACTGGCCACCAATGACCCCTTGCAGACTCTCTTCCAGCTCATGTCAGGAAGGATTCCCCAGGCAGCGCTGGTCCGTGAGCAAGAAGCTGGCCCCAGCACACATACCCTTGTGCTGTCACCTGCCTGTGACACCCACCTTGTGGTGACCATCTCTGCTCACCTTTCCTCTCCTCTTGTCCCCCTCCAGTGCTGCGGGGATCCTGCATGGGGAGACTGGAGGCCCCACCTGGCTGTGATGTTGTCCAACAAGGTTGGAGATGTGGAGCTGAACCACCGAGCCATCGTCACCATGGGAGACACTTTGGGTGAGCCAAGGCCATTGTGAGCAGTTGTGTTCCTGCTGTCTTTTAATAGTGGGTGGACACCTGCGTTGTCATCGTGCTTGTCCATGCTGGCATGGATGTATGCTGATGCTGAGATGGGGTGTGCGTGCCTGTATTCCTGGAGCTGCAGTGCTGTGTGGTGACAGGGATGATGTGCTGATGGGTCCTGCTGCCCTTTGTGCTGGTAGATGATTCAGGCTCAGGCACATCTGTTAGCTGATCTTTTGGAGACACCTGGAGCAGCTGGACCCACATGTGCAACTGCAGGGACTGAGACTTGCTCCTGGTGGTGGGAACTCTTGGGGATTTCATGTCAATAATGGCACCCTTTGGAGCTGAAGCTGGAGCCTGGACCCTGCTCAGGCTTCCCTGCTCCCACCACTGAACTGAAACCCCCTCCTAGGTACAGAAAGCAGCGGTTAGGGAAAACAGACAAAAAACAGGGAGAAGAGTCTGCATGGACAGGGAAGAAAAGTGGAGTGGTTGGGTTTGGGTTTTCATGTGAGTTTGGAGGCCTCCAAAGCAATGCTGACCACATGATGACCTCTCTCTCAGGACTAAGTGTTTGTCTTTTTTTCTCCCATCCAGCTGGCAAGGGAGCAGTCGAAGCGGCTCATTTCTGCTACGTGATGGCAGATATCCCTTTCGGTTACTTTGGGGCAAAGGCAGATGGCATGGCTCTGGGCAGCAGCCACCGGTGAGTGAGCCCAGGAGGTGATGCTCTTGCCAGGGTGATGTGTTCCACCTCCCCACCCTTGCAATCTCACTTTTATGTAAAAGCAATCCCTGTTTCTGGGGTTTTTAATATGAGCTTTGCTGTGGGAGTCTCCAGCTGCAGGCTGGCATGAGGGTGGGGCTGTCTGGGGAGAGAGCTTTGCTCCTGCGTGCTGAACCTACCCCTCTCCTCTGCAGTCAGGTGTTCGCCCAGTTGTCCAGGACGGAAGTCATCCAGTGGATGGAAACCTTTGAGTACTGCCAGCAGCTACGACAGCCCAAATCCTTCCTGCTCCCCTTCCAGGTAGCAGAGATGCACAAGCATATCTGGTGCAGTAGCTCAGAGCTGCCCAAAAACATGCATCCATCCCCCTGAAGCCAGAAATTTGTGCTGCTCTCCAAGGCTTGTCCACTTGCTGGGCTTTGAGAGTCATGAGGAGAGTGCCCTGGCTGATGGCCTCCTCCAGGACAGGGCTTTTGGGCAGGTTTTTGGGGCACGGTGTGTTTGATGGGTGCTTGCTCAGGTCTGGCTCCCCTCCTGCCCCCTGGGTAATGGATAGGCTTTTCATATTGAAAATAAGCACCCAGCTGCTGCTGCCTGAGGTGCTGCATGAATCGGATGGATAAATGAAGATGGTGGCCTGGATTTGCAACAGCACCGTGGTTTGGGGAGTGTGGCCAGGCTGCCCCATGGGGATGGGTGAAGGGTTCCCATGTTGCAGGTGATCTCTGGGTGAAGAGAACCGTGACCCGGGGTGCTCTAAGTCATGCTGGGATGATGTGCCAGCACCAGGGCAGAGGGGACTCGCAGGCATGAGTGTCTTATCACTCACCTGCATCTGCTCTGCTTCCCTCTCCCAAGGTGTACAAGCTCCTCTATGCCTCTTGCCTGGCCGACTATGGGCTCCCAGCACAGGCCCTGCAATACTGCGAGCAGATTGCCACTGTGCTCCTGGACCAGGATCCAGCCAGCCACCCTGTCCTGGCCCAGCAAGTGATGAAGGTGAGTCTTGTACAGCCCTACATCCTTTGCAGGGTGGTACCTGTTCAGGACCTGGTGCATTGGGAAGCATCCTCTGGGTTTCCCCATGGCCAAGGGTGCTGGGCAGCTCTGAGCAGCCCCACTGCAGAGTTTGCTGCCCGGCACGTGCTGAGCATGGCAAAGCCAACATCTCTGCAGGATCTCTAATACCTATGGATTTAGGGTAGAAAACAAAGGAATTGTGTTGACTGCCAAGTAGGAGCAGAGTTATTTGGAAGCAAAGGATGTTTTCTATTCTAGAGGGGCTTTTTGAACTTCTAAATGCAACAGACTTAAGCTGAAGTGTCAGTGTTTGACATTTCCTCTCCAGCACATCATCCTATGGTTGCGTTTACCTGCCAGGGGCTTTTCTGGGGTGACAGTAAATAGGAGCGTGTGCCAGCTCGTAGCCCTGAGCCCAGCTCCTCCGCTTCCTGAGCGGGGTGCTGGGGCAGAGAGGGGTGAAGCAAAGTGTTCCAGGTCCCCTGAGCAGGTTGGGCTCTCTGGAGAATGGGTCTGCCCACTCTGTGCACGTCACCAGGGCAGTGCTGAGGCTGCTCGAAGCCTACATCCGTGAGGAAGGGGACAAAAGCTGTGGTGCTGCGAGATGAGGGGCAGCAAGGATGCCCGTCTGAAGTGAGTGCTGCAGAAATTGCCCAAAACTTGGCTCACGCAGCCCACTCCCTCCGTCGTTGAAACCTATTTACTGTCTAACAGCCTCTCAGATCTGCCATTCTGCTGGGGATAATGCTTCTCCTGGGAGAAAACACTTTCATCTGGAAAACTAGTGCATTCGTAGACGCTCTTGTCTTTGATGTTTTGGACTGTGTTACAAATTATGATACATATTAGTGTTTGATTAAGACTTCCCTCTTTTGAAGCTGGGGACGATATACAACCAGGTGCTGGTTCATTAATATTGGATCAAAGTGCACATTAGCTTTTGGATTAAACATTCCCCCCGTTTAGGAGTAATCATGCTTATAATTTCCTCTTTCCTGCAATTGATTTAGGATGAACACACGTGAGTTTCAAAGAGACGGGACGGTGGGTCTGTAGGTAGTGCAAGCTGCTGGCTGGGTGCTAGGTTACTCTGCTCTCCGTGGCCAGTCCCTGTCCCAAGCTGGGTTCTGGCTGAGTGGGTTGTATCTTGCTGTAACCTCCTGGAGTTGAGAAGTGTTTTTTGTGCTGATTTGGACTTCTTAAAAAAAAGTTTGGGAATAGACAGAAACGGCCAATGGGGACAGGTGTGGGGGGGGATAGCTGAGACCTGTGTGGCTGCGAAGGGTGGCTGAGCTGCAAAGTCACCTCTGGATGGCTTTCGGTGGCCCTCAATGTGGCAGCCTCATGGCAAAATGTAGAAGATAAATGAGTGTGAAGGAGCTGGGAGGGAGCTTGATAAATCCCCAAGAAGTGGGTTGATCCCAGTAAGAGCAAATTCAGTAAAGACTCAGATGAAGAGTACTGCTTTGTGTCATCTCCCCTCACCCAGGTGTCTTAAAACTGGACCCTTGTCTCAGCATTTTCTCCAGACTGGGATATAGCTCTGCAGGGAGCCCTTCATCTCACCCTGGGTTGGTGGGATGGGTTCCCCCAGCAGAGCCTCTTGCTCTGTTGCTGGTAGCTGGAGCCCCATGTTGAGACAGGTGCAGCTAGGGTGGCATGGACCCCTTTCTTGCAGGAGAAATTAAACCCACAGCAGCAATACTGCAGAGAGGGGCCTGGGGGAGATAGTGGAGCATGGAAAAAATACCGAGCAGCGACATAACAAGATGCTGTTGCAAAAAAAAAAAAAGCCAATTTTATAATGTTATTCTGGGCTGTGAGAGCAAGAATGGCATGTGTGAGACAAGGAGGTGATAAATCCCCTCATGCTTGGGTCTCGAGGGTCTTGGCTGGGGCACCGTGCCCTGTTTGGGATGCTGCACTCGGAGCAAGGGCCAAATTGGAGCAAGTGCAGAAGAGAAGAGCCAGAGTGATAAGAGACTGAGGGGAAAATGACCTCTGAAGAGTGCCTCAGTGTTATTTTTTCCAGGCAAGATATGCTGGGGGAGGAAGGGGTAGGGGGGATGTGATAACAGCCCTCTGGCACGCAGGAGGCTGCTTTTCAGGGATGGTGCCTGGCTGTCCCCGCAGCTTCCACAGGAGCAGGAATCGAGAGGCTTAATTTGCAGCAGGGAAGATTTTACTTAGATATTAAAAAACTCTTTAGCTCTAAGGACATTAAGCATCAGGATGGGCCTGGGAGGCTGTGAAATCTTCTCCTTGGAGATTTTTAAGTGCAAATCAAACACTAGTTGGTGTGGGGATATGAGATTTTCCTGAGTATTGGCAGATGGATCAGGTAACCTCAGAAGGTCCCTCCCAGCCATGTATTTATTTTCCGTGTGGTTTTAGTGCTGGTAATGCTTATTGCAAAGCTGGGTGAGGAAATGGCCAGGGGAGGCCTTAGCTGGACAGGCCAGCACCTCTCTGCAGCAATGCAGGAGAGGGAATAATCTTGCAGAGTGTCTGGTGTTAATTTAACCCCCATATTATGAAGTGCAGCTCTGGTGCTATTTTCCCCTGGCCCTGTGTGCCCAGCCACATGCAATTGCTGTGGGGGTTGCTCTCTTCCCTGTGGAGCCCTGTTGTGACAAGCCCCATTGCCCTCCTGGCTCTGCAGCTAGCCGAGCGGCTGAAGCTCTCGGACCCGCTGCTCCTGGAGATGCCGGAGCAGGACCAGATGCTGGAGCCCGACTGGCTGGTACAGCTCCGAGCCTGCTGCTGGGAGTGGGAGGTAAGGAGGAGCGGGCATGCTCTGGGGCAGCTGGTCTGCGTTATAGTTTGTCTGCTGGGGCATCTTCCTCCTCTGCTCTGAATTCCAGGGGATGGGTGTGGAAGTTTGAAGGCTGCTGTTACCCAGGTGCCTTTCCCTTTAGCTTGTGCTCAGATATGGTCTCTGCTGTGGGACCTGCGTCTTCAGTGGGAGCAGGGGGGTTGCAGCACCCGAGGGTGTGAGCAGTGAGGGCTGCAGAGCTTCGCACAGGACCAAAAGCTCCTTGTCTTGGCTCAAGGAGGGCAGTCAGGGGCTGGTTGGCAAATTGGGATCTCCTGCAGACGACAGCGTGGGGCATCATCTTGTAGATGTGTGCTCTCAGGTCCCTTAATTGTGGTCTGGTCCTTGGATTAATCCTGTTTGTTTGGGTTTTGTGCCCTTTTCTGCCTTCAGTTTCCCCTCCCGCCTGCTCTCAGCAGGGCAGTGGTGCTGCAGCCCCCTTCACTTGCTGGGAAAGAGCTGTGGTGGCACTGGTATGGGTATCGCCTATAACCTGGGCTCCCACAGCCTGGGGTGCGTCATGAGCCCCAGACCCACCAGCACCACACTTCCCTTTACATGGGCTTTGTGCTTTCCTTAGTCTTTGCCCTGTGCCATCTCTTTTTCCATGTTTTATCATGTTTTCCCTCTGACTCCTTGCAGATGGAAGATGACCTCCGTGCTCAGCCAGGGCTCTCCTGGGCTGCTGCGCCAATGGCAGGTAAAGAAAACTAAGCAGTGGGTTGCAATTGCTGCAGTTGGCTTCTCTGAATGTGGAGTTGTACTGCCGTGGGCTGGGAGGCAGCTCCCTGCTCTGTACATCCCTGCAGAAATCTTGAAATTTTTCTCCTGCCTGGATGCCTCCCTCCAGTGTGGGGCTGCCAGGGCTGGGCTGCAAACTGAGGGGTTGATGCTTGTGTCTTTCATATGAGGTCTGAGTAATTTGGCGTTATTACTGCAGCTTCAGGAGTCCCTGTGGGTGCTGTGGGAGCAGAAGCGGGGCTGGAGGTGGGTGGCTGGAGGAAGCACATGCCTCCCGGCCAGGCCTCGGGGGGGATGGCCCTGTTCCTAGGAAGTCCTACAAGGATGCAAATTGGAGCTAAACTAAGGGGATTTCACACTGGCAGAGCAAAAGGTTTGGGAAGGAGCTTGTCCTTCTGCATGCTGGGCTGCAGCATGCCTGTTGATGCCCCAGCATTTCCCCTTTCCCACTGCCTCTTTCATCTCTTTGCCTCTTGGTGACTCCAAGAGTACTTTCCCATGCTGGTCCACCCAGAGGGTCAAGAGATATCAAGATAAGGGATGTGAGCTTCCCCTGGGCAGCCGTCAAGGGCCCAGGAAAGGGCTGGAGAGCTTTCCCTTCCTTCACCAGGCAGCGTGTCCATCCAGATGTCCCACCGAGGAGAAGTAGGGTGATGGTTACCCATCAGTGCTGCTTCACAGCCACCTCTGTCGGCAGGACACCCCAGCACAGCCCGCTTCTCACTGCCTGCTCAGATCCAGCTTTCTGCTGGGAATGCTGGCACCAATGGGTGGAGAGTAAAGGCTAGTTGCAGACAGGATGAAACATGACAAATTTCTCCAAGCCATTTCTTCCTATCAGCTTTCCCTGCTGCTGTCAAATTCCTCTTCAAAGAGCTCTCCCAGGCAGTAAAAAGGCTCATCAATCCTGATTGCCTTCTGCTGCTATCAGGGTTGAGGCTATGATCATCCTTCCCTGGAAAAAAGTCACAGATATGATGGGATGGCTTCTCTGGGTGGCCAGGTCTGCTCCATGTGGTCCCTGCAGCTCACTTTCCTGATGCCTGGCACTTTTCTTCACTGAGAAGGCCATCCAGGGTCACCATCTGAGGGACCTGCATGCAGGGAAAGCTGGCTTGGTGCTGAATTCATCCATGTTGCAAAGACAAAACCCGAATCAAGGTGCCAAGCTGGCATCCACACAGTCACAGCAACCTCCCTCTCTGTCCTTGCAGCCTGGGCTTTCCTCCCTGACTTTCCCTGGCTGAGCTTGCTGGGAGTCGAGCATCCATCCTCCTCTCTGTGGATCTCATTGCTGCTGCAAGCATCTCCAGGCCACGTGGGAGCAGCTCATGGGTGCAAAGCCAACAATGAGCAGGCTGGAGGGGATGCTGGCAGGCAAAGCAAAGGGTTTTGTAGCACTGCATCCATGAGGTGCCATAGTCTGTTCCCAGGCTCAGACCCAGGTGGTCTGGGTCCTGCCCGGCCACGTCTCACGACAATGGAAGAGAAACTTCCCAGTGCCCAGCATGTTTCTGGCTGGAGGCTGCAGAGCTGGAACAAGCAGGACGTGCATCTGGGACCAAAGGCAGCGTGCTGCCTGCACTGTGTCTAACATCAGACAGGGCAGTGTGCCTGTGTGTTAAATAAAACAAACCCCACTTGCTCAACCTGCCTTTCAAACATAAAAATCCAACCCTGAATAAATCTGCCTAAAGCAAGAAACTCATCTGTGGGTCCTCCTGCTGAGCAGGAACGAAGGCTGCGGCTTCTCGGTGAATTTTCTCTCCTGCTTGAGGTGTGCTGCAGGAGTGGAAGAAAAGGCTGGAGGCCCTGGGCTCCTTTGAACTGCCGGGCGCGTGCTGCTCATGCTTTGTCTCTTTGCTTCCATACCATTCCCCTTCTGAGTTTGTTTGCAACCTCAGGCATGTTCCCAGGAGGTTTCCCCCCTGTCTTTCGCAGCCCACCTTCCTTGAAGGCTCTGACAGGTCCCCCCTGCTGCACTGTGCCCTACCTCCTCCCTTGCCTGTGTGTGGTCCTTGGGGGTCCCTCCTCACCCCCATGGAAAAGGGAGGAATTCTGTGCAACACCCCAATGAAATGATAAGCACTGGAGTAAACTCCCAAGGTGTTCCGTTGTGTGGGGTTAGGTTTTTTTTTTGTGTCCTGCTTTTGTTTAGTGAGAGGGGGCCTAAGGTGGCAGCTTCTGTAGGAAACTGCTAGAAGTTGCTCCCCTTTGTTCAGTGGACTCGGACGGGCCTAGTGCCCGTAATGATAACTTTAAGGATTTCTCCCTGTCCTTATCTCAAACCTCGAGCCGTTTTTCTTATATTATCTCCCCCTGTTCTCTTGGGGAGTGAGGGGAGTGAGAGAGAGACTGCGTAGTCTGGTCCCAGTTGGGGCTGAACTATGACAGTTTGTTTTTTGGGTTTTTTTCAGATGGAGAGCCTGGCCAGCAGCTTCCCTGGAGTGAAGATTACCAGCACAACCAGTGGTACCAGCCTGTGCCACCCCAAGGACCCAGCTCCCATGAGGACGTGTCCTTCCAGCCCCTGGCACCCGCTCAGGTCACAGCATCGTCACCGCTCGGTGTTAGGCAAGAGCTGGAGCTCCCTGTGCTCGACCCAGGGCCAGCTTCCCCTCTGGGAGGGGTTTTTGCTGAGCCCCCTCTGCAGGTGGTGCCACTGGCAGGTAAATGCTCCAGCCTTGTTTCTCTGCAAAAACACCTGTCCCCAGTTAGTAGCAGTGGGGTGGGATGTCCCTCAGGAAAGCATGAGCCCTTACGGCACATGCATCACTTCAGATGCTGCTCCCTGCCAGCAGTGCCCTCACCCAGCACCTTGTATTTCTCCAACCTTGCCCCAGATGTGGAGCCATGCTTGCCCTGGTGGCACGCATGCAGTGTCCACCTCGCTGCCCTGAGCTCATGGGATCTTCATTTTCAGAAGACCTTGCCCAAAACGGCAAGGGAGGGCAGCCATGGGTTGGTGGCAGTGCTGCTGCTTCCCTGCCAGATAGGAGAACCAGCTTCATGTCCAGCAGTGTGCAGGGCAGGCGTTTGAGATGCACCACTGCAGCCTTGTGGCTTTCTCCTGGCATGGACATGGACCAGAGTGGCCTTTGCATCTCTCAGGGTGACATCTTGGTCATGCACCCTTGCGCTGGGGTGGGATGATAGAAGCCCTGCAAATACCTCTGACAGATGTGGCGGGAGCTCCTCTGGCCAAACCCTGACTATGTCCTTCCCTCTGCTCCACAGGAGATGCTGAGGAGCGCCAGGGCACCCCAGTGTCCCCTGGTGGGGTGCAGCCATCCCTCCCAGCAGAGCAAGTGAGTCAGAGGGGTCAAGGAGACCATCACGTTGGGGGTCCCAGAGGGATTTGGGAACTTGCTGGCTCATCCTTCCATGCAGTTAGCTCACACGGAAACCCCCATCATGGTGCTAGCTGTCCCCTTGGGGGACCTGATGGGTTAGGGTAGCCCTCTCTGGCCTCCTACCTCTGAGATCATGGGCTGCCCGCTGCACCCCTCTGTGGGTGTTATCCCTCCCGGTCTGCTGTGTAAGGGACACGGGGGTCCGCAGGGATGCTATCCGTTAAGCCTGGCATGGAGGAGTCCTTGGGATGCTCTGACTGAGCTTGGGGCGGCTTCTCTGGGAACACCACACGGCAGCTCAGATCTCTGATGCCAGGAGGAGTTAAAGGCAAGGGCTCGCACTGTCTCAGAGAGCTCCACTGTCTCCACGGAGGATGACAGCCGTCCTTCCTCCAAGAGCGAGGCTGACGACACTGTGGAAGAGCTGGCACCGGTGGAGACGGCGAGGAAGGGTGAGGACAAGGTGAGCATGCCGGAGCTGGCTTATAGCCTCGAGCTCTGAGCTTGTCTGTCCCTGAGGCCTGCTGTGCCTCCCCTGCCCCTGGAAAAATGGTGCCTGCTCTTGGCAGGCATCCGGGTGGCCATGGCATCCTCCCCTTCTCATCTGTTTCCACTGTTTTCCTTTGTGACAACCCCCATTTCCCAGAGCTCTGGATTCAGGTGGTTTGGCTGGTTTCGGTCAAAGCCTGCCAAGGAAACATCTAGAGCTGTGTCTGAGACACCCCCAGACTCCCCCACGCTGGGACTGCAGGTAGGAGACAAAAGGCTCTCCTGTCCCTGGGTAAAACCCAGGGTACAGCTACAAGGATGGGTGACATGTCCCCTCCCATCACCCACTATTTTTCCCTCTGTCCTTGTGTAGGCACCTGGGCTGTGCCATTGCAGAGCTCTTCATGTCTGTGGCTGCTCTGTGAGGGAGTAGGATCAGGAGCCCTTTTAGTCTGGAATGGAGTCCTTGATTAATAATAGTAAATTTATAAAGCCTTTTTGATCCAGGAGGTCCTCTGAGCACTCAGCAAACTCTGGGGATCGCTTGCCCTCCGCTGGAGTGGCAAGCAGCAGCTGTGAGTGGCACCGCTCCAGCAGGTTTTAGGAGCTGAAGGGAAGGAAAACCTCTGTAGAGCAGCCAAGGTGGGGAAGCAGTAGAGAGAGGGAAGCAGCCATGCGTGGTTATCCCTGTCCTGGCCCAATCCTTGGGGTGTCACATCCCCAGCTGCAGCTGGACAGTGGGCGTGGAGGCAGATGTTGGAGCGAAGATCCTCCCCAGGAAGTTTTCTCCTGGTTGAGAATGACCTACAGTCCTAGGGCAGGAAATTTTGGGATATCCTTCCAAAACTTAACAGGAGATGAGGAACAGAGGAGGACCCATGGACCATGATGGCCCCTTACACTGTACACAGGCTTTGTGTCCAACCTCCTGCCTAATTTTGAGCTCTTGGGGTGGTTTAGCTTTGTGACAGGGAGTTGCTTGCCCTGACCCTCTAGCCCCTCTTGGCTTGGTTGCCTGCAGCTCGTGGGTGCAGAGCAGTACCCCACAAATGCAGTGTAGTATCTAGTGCGAAGTTCTCACCATGCAAGGAGCTTCTGTTCTGAATGGGTGGATGTGGTTTCAGGAACGGACATCGCCATCCCCACCAGATGCCTCGGTTGTTGCTGAGACAAGCTCTTCAGCTCTGCCTCCCTCCAGAAACCCTGGTAAATGCCGTGCGGGTCCCCGCTCCCTGTCAGCCTTTTAGAAACTGCTCCTCTTAAAATTAAGGGGTCGGGTTTTTTTTTGGTCGCGTGCCCCAGGAGGAATGCAAGGTGAAAATAGCTTTGCTGTCGCTCCAGTGTCCATTGAGATGAAAGGCTTGCGGGATGCGGATGGTGGGGAGTCAGCAGGAGAGCAGGTGAGGAGAGGAGGGAGGTGTATTCCTGTGCGATGGGAAGGGTCTGGGATACCTCTGCTCAGGGTGGCTCTGAAATTGGGGAAATGGACTTTAAGTTTCTCTTCCTTTGTCCCTTCCAGACCAGCTCCCGTGAATCTACCCCACTGGTGGGGACAGTCCCCCTCTTCAACCCTATCCAGGTGTCTCAGGTAAGAGCACTCTTGTGGGGGGAGTGGCTTTGGAGGGGAGATGACTTTTGACTTTTGGGGTGATGCCAGATTGCCTGCAATCTGCTACGGGCAAGGGGATATAGGAGATACCAGCCCTGGGTATAAGGGTTAGGTGTTTATAATGAGATAAATTGGGGGAGGACAGTGACGGGAGGAGAGAAATGGGGGAGGTGGGATGCTTGTGGCTCAGTCCCAACGACAGCAGGTCCTACACTTTGGGGTTACAACCCTCTTATACCCATCTCTGCTTCCCAGCTCGCTGCTGCTGCTCGACCCAACCAACCCAAGCTGCTGTCCCAGCGCCGCTACCCCAACCCGCTGTGAGGCCGAAATAAACAGTGGTGACCTATTTATGGACAGTTTTAAACCCAAATGGTGTTTGTGTTGTTTTGAGGGGGTGGTGGTGGGGGTTTGACCCTGCCTCTGCTCCTGGTTTTGTGGGTGTTAAAGTCACAGTAATATGGCGGGGAGGTGTGGAGAAAAAGGGTGTCCGGGGGAGAGTAGTCTGAATTGGGTTGTAGGGCCGTGCCCCACCTCACCCATTGGACTCAGCGATGCCGGCCGTGAGTCTGTCTCAAAGCACCGCGGGGCCATGAGCATCCGCCGGGGTCCCGTGCGGGAGCAGGGTCACCCCCGCTCCGCCGAAACCTGCTCGGCTTCTCCTGCCCGAGACCGGCCCTGTGTTTCCGCGGCGCCGCCCTCCTTGCTGGTGGCTCACCCGCCCCTCGCGGGCGGGGCTCTGCTGGAGCCGCGGGACCGGCCCTTCCCTCAGACCTTCCCCGAGGCGGGGCCGCGGGTGACGGGCACCCAGTGCGTGGCCTCGGCGGTGAGCTTCCCCCGGACGCAGCCCGAACCACCGGCTCTCCTATATATCCGCTCAACTTCCCGCTCTACTTCTAGCTCAGGGTGAGCCGCCCGGCGTGCACCGCGCCGCATGCTAATTTAGACCCGCCCCTCCGTCAAAGGCGGAGCTGGGGGACGCGGGGAGCACGGCAGGCCGTTACCCGCTTGGCAGGCTGTGGGACCACAGACCTACCCGTGCCGGGCTGCGGGACTGGGGCCCACTCGTGGCGGGACGCCCTGCCCGTGTGCTGTGGGCAGGCCTGGGGAGCTGCAGCGAGGGCCGGGGGGCTGGGTGAGCCTGCAGCCCGTGGTGAGGGCGCCCCGGGCCATGCTGGAGGAGCCTGGGGCTGAGCGGGGTGCCCGGGGTTGCCCAATGAACCACCACGCCCTTATCCCTCGCCACTGCTGTCCCACGAACGCGGGTGGCTTACTGGAAAACACCCCCAGAAACGTGAGCCTCCACGGCATTGGGGTTGCTTTGCTTTACTGGCTGGGCAAACACTGTAAACACGTGCCCTGGGTGCCGCTCACCAGCCTCTCCCTCCTTCCAGGACCCCGTGCCTCTGTGTTTGGCTCACAGGGCTGCGGAGGTGGAAGCGACCGGCTGAGGTCCGGGATGCTGCGCTGGGGTGAGTCGGGCTGATTGCAGCACACAGATCCAGCAGATTTCCTGGGGATGGAGATTTTAGTCCTGGGATGCTTCTGTCTCTCTGGGTGTGGGGAGAGGGACCCCCAGGCTGCACTGGGGCTGCAGCCCTCCTGAATGTCCTCACAGCTCTGTGCTGTAGCCCTGTGCCCGTGCACCTTTCTGCCCCTCGGTCGCAACAGCGGGACGCTTTGAGCAGCAGTGCTTATGGGGCAACCCTTTGTGGGGTCAATATGTGGCTTCCCTGGCTTTGTAAGGGCTTTTTGCTATTCTCCAGTTATTTTACTTGGTTTAAATGGGCTGAGTAGTACACAAAGCTCTCACCTTGGGCCTTAAACATCCTCCTTTTCTGAGATCAAGCATGGTCTGTCCTTGGGCAATCTTTTTTTTTTTTTTCTTTTTTTTTTTGAGGAAAATGATAAACACAAAGGGTTTCTTGCTTATGTAAGCTTGCAGATCTGGCAAATACTTGTAGAAATAAATCTTGTAGTTTTGGGATGACTCTTCAGACTTAGTTTTTAACTCCACTCTTGGTGGCCCTGAGGTTGTAAGGAGTCAGGTGGCAAAGTTTTTCTGAAGTGTGCTGCAGACCCCCTTAGGAGAGGCAGCTCAGTGCGCAGCCATGCGTGTTGGGGGGTACAGGAGTTTCCTTGCTTGCATGCAGCCTGTTGCACTGTTTGTAGTCTCAGTACCATGGGGATATGGAGATCAAGAGGCATGAAAGAGTTAAGAGGTTGAATCTGCTGTGTCTGGTGCACACCTGATGCGCATGAGTTGGGTGTCAAGCTTCAATGAAGGGCTAAAAAAAGGAGAGGCTGTGACTTCTTGCAGTAGGGAGAGCAACTCGTTTTGGGTGAGATGTCACCTTCCATTAGCTTCTTTCTGTGGAAATGTAGAGGTAGGGCAGCTGTCTGCTTGGACTAGGAGGTTTGGAGGAGCTTATTTTTTCTGTGTGGCTTTGGGTGTTTCAGAGGTGGTGAATATCCTGGGGAGCCTGAGTGCCTGGGAAGTTTGCTGGTGGGTTGCTTTCTTGTAGCCTCCCATTGAACTCGAGGTAAACTGAGACTGTCTCCCTTTTCCTTCTCCAGCCTCTCCACTGGAAATGCATTAACCGGGTGGTGATGGTGCTCTGATAGCAGCAATTTGGGTCTGCAATCTGAGAGGAGGTCTCTGCTATGTGAAGTGTTGTAACTGCTGCCTGGAGGAGCTCTCTGCTAAATACTCTCAGCTGGGATGCTTCGAGGAAATGCTGGGGTGCTCCTAAATGTAACCAGCTTCAAGAGAGAGGTGAGTGCGTTCCCACTGAGCTGGACTAACTGTGCCCAAAACACTGATGAATTTCAGAATTACACACTTGATCTGCTAGTGAGACGTTCTGTCCTCGCTTCCTCGCTGCATGGCAGTGACCTGCTGCCCAGCCTCTCCTGGGCAGGGTTGCAGAGAGGCACTGGCTTGCTCAGCTCTCAGTTCAGGCATGTGATTCCTGGATGCCTTCAGTCTCATGTGAGTCCCTCTGGGCACGGCAAGGCCATGCTCATTTAGATCTGTTATTTATTAAAAGAAGTGCCAGGTGATGACCCTGTCTCTGTCCCTTCAGCTTCTGGTGACATCTGCGATGCAGCTGGTCTGAAGAGGTCACTCCTTTCCCCTTGCTTAATGATCTGCTGTAGAAAGCAAGCTTTCATTGCTTGCCTGAGTGTCAATGGCGCATGAATATTAATGCAACCTCAGTGGTCCTGTGGCGCTAACTGTAGTGGCCATGGAGGGCTCATTTGGAGCTGCCAGGGAGTGCGGGGAACTCCATGATGGAGTGATAATAAAGCGTTTGTGAACTCTGCTCCGAGGCACTGCTCAGGACTTTGAACTTGTAGGCCTCTGGCACAGCGCCGTTAAACCGGCTTGGCATTTCCTAAAGCAGGGTCTTGCCCAGCAGTGTGAGCATTAGCAGGGGAGGGACTCACGGGGACATTTTGGGTGCTGCAGGTATGGGGCAGTTCGGTTGCAGCTTCAGGTGGCAAACGATCCGGTTAGTGGAACCTAACATTCTCCAGGGCTCTGAGCTGGAACCTGGTGAGGGTGGATCCAACACAACATCTATTAAAACAGCATTTCTGAGCTGCTGGTACCAGCTGGAAATCACTATAAGGAATGGAATGGTGGCTGTTACATATGTGCAAGGGAAGAGCATAATTTTGAATCTGCGGGAGGTGGGCTTTTGCTTCATTAATCCAGGCGAGTCCCTTCCAGTTTCTGCTGCCTTGTGTGGAAGAGTTGGGGTAACAACTGAGGTCTTGTAAATAAAACAGTTGTCTTATGTAAAAAGCCTCATTTTTCCTACTAATCTGGAATATATTACACAGGGTACTAGGCCTTTAAACAGGTTATATTTAATATCTGTCCTAGAATGGGAGCAAAATTGCTCCCCAAAAAATTAATTGGGAGGTAGAACGCTAGATCTTGCTCTGAACTCTTATGTGTCTCCTGGAGTGAGAGCCCAGGGTCAAGCCATGTGGGGCAGATGGTTGGTGATTCTTATTTTCTTATCTGTGGAGAAGAATCCACTTCACTCTTAGAGTAAAGCAGACCAGACTTGCCCTGCTTTTGTTTAGAGCAGTATCTTCTTCCCCTCCCACCTCAGATGTTACCTGGCCATAGAGATCACAGGGGCCCTTCTGCAGGGATTTTTGCTGGATCAGGGATGTAGGATTTTGGCAGTGTCATGGCACAGCTGAGCTCATTCAAGTTTAAAAAAAAAATGGTGGGTGTTGTCTCTGAGCTCATGGCTGTTGCAGGCTGTCATATCCTAGCAGCGTAGAAAGCCTTCAGGGCCCAACTCTGTGTCCTGTGAAGTTGCTTGCCTCCTTCATCATCCTCCCAGGGATGAAATGCAAAGGTGGAAGCGCACAGCTACGTTAATTGTTATCACAGTGTCCAGCAACCTCAGTCAAACTGGCTTGCTGTTACAGTAAGCAGAGTATGAACAGATCAGAAAGCTGATCCTGCACTTCAATTCCCCAAAAACTTGTGTAAGACCTTGGCTGGTAGAGAAGCGTTATGTGCCTGTGGAGCTGGTAATCAGTTCTGTGACCTGGTTAGCATGGCCTGGGAGGGTTGTGGCAGAAATAAGAGGAAAAAGGACGTTTGCTGTGGCAGGAAGGCTAATGGGCTGCTTTTGAGAAGGATGCAGGAGGGTTTCATACCTCCCCATCTTTGCTCAGGCACACTGGAGATCCTTAGCCCCTGATGATGGGAAAGACTGACCTACAAAATCCTCTGTGCCCATGCACCAGTGTTTCTGGGATATGATCCATGTCACTAAAAGGAGCAAGGGCTGCTCTACCTGCGAGCTGTCAGGGATCTATGCCACTGCTCTTGCGGGTTTAATGTTCTGAATATGACATTGAGAATGTGGATTATACTTATGGAGGGAAAAAAAGTGAAAGAAATTGTTAGAAGCCTTTGGTGGTGTAGGGTAAAAGCATCACCTTTCTTGACATGTTTGTCTTGAGCGGAGATAGTATCTGATAGTAGGATGAAGAGAAGCTGCATACTCTCCGGTGTTAATTACAAGAGGGAAAACCACATGAAAATCAAGTGAAATTTAATCCCACTTCATTTGATATTCCCAGAGTTGAAGGCCTCGGTGCATCTCGTTAATTTAAAAACCCTGATGGAGAGAGCTCAACTTCGAACAGGAAATTGATATGACATCGAGACCTGGGAGAGGATTAGCCGCCTGCCTGTGAACTTGTCCAAAGGAGTTGGACATGTAAATGTTCCCATAGAGCAGCTCCCTGCGAGAAGGCATGCCAGTTAATTAAGGCCCCCGGGACCGCACAGTTGCAGTGAGGGAGGGTAAAGTCTGTGTGGGTAGAAAGTCCTGCTGCTGTTTTCTCTCTGCGGTGGAAATGCTGCAGGGGCTATACAGACAGGCGCAAAGCTTTGGGCGCTACGTGGATGCTGGTAAAAGAGAGGCTTTGTTATACTTCTCAGCGGGCTTTGCAGGCTCAGGATTAGGATTGAACTAAACAGGGTATAGTGTTCTGGGACTAATGCGTCGGCCTGTCTGGTGGAGGTGTCCGTGGAGGGTGTGTGGCTGGGAGGAGAATATGGGTTTTACTCACAGGTGAGTTGGGGACTGGCTTTTGTGCCAAAGAGTTTGGTTCCATTTTGGGACTCTGGAGATGCTGAGGGCCTGGAGCTTTGTGAGTCTCACATTTGGATGCCAAAACACATGTGGTTGCTGTGACCCAGTGTGTTTGCTCTAATGGTATGAAAATTGCAACACCAAGGCAATGTCCTTGCTGTGTATACAAAGCTGCAATTGCTTTTTTTTTTTTTTTTTTTCTTTTTCTCCCCCCCCAGTGCTTGAGCTGATAAGCAGTATTTGCCAGGGAATGACAGCCATCAGATATGCCGTGCCTGCCAGTTTGTGCCTGTGAGCCTATCGGCTTTGAGCCCTGCTGGGTTTACCCTTCTGATGAAGAGTTTTGTAATGGCTGTATGCAGAGAGAGGATGTTTCCCATTTTCTCTTGCAAACGCCAGCTGTGCTGTGTGCAGTCTTAAAGTGAGGTGCTAATGATGAAGAATCCACCACTCGGTGGCACGCCATGGTTTTCGGCAGTACTTTCCTCCTTTTGAAAAAGAAATGTGTTTGTGGGCTGCATGTGATCTCTGTGGCAGATGGAGTTTGCAGACCATACCAACATTGCTGTGCTTCTCATGTACTTGATGGGCACTTTCTAGCTGGAACAGTGCAGTCCCTGGGCAGGATTGCTGGAGGGAGGGCTGGCGGGGCCCTTTGCTTCCAATGGGATGATGGAATCTGTGGAAGCCTGTAGGGATCTGGCCGTCAGCGTGATTCTTCTGCTTTGGACAGAAACCCCTGCCCAAGCGGCCAGGAGGTGACAATCTCTGTGTCCCTCCAGCACGGGCTGCCTCAGGGGAAAATCTTATCTCTTGTTGAAGCAGTGGCCTGTGGCAGGCTGTGCGGCTGCGTACGGGCAGAGATCCTCCTCACCCATCCTCTGCCTGTGCATCACTCAAGCCCTGCTTAAAATAAACAGACCTTCAGGTTCTCCATTGCAAGAACAGCTTCAGTGAGGAGCCCCAGAGGAGAATCCTTGTCCCGGCACAGTGCAGGCTGATGTTGCTGTTGGAGATGCTGGCTGGAGCAGGGAGCTGTGCTTTATGTAGCTTGATGGTGTTACAGCTTCCATCTGAGGATAGCCTAGATCGGGACTCACCAGTTTGGAAAAGATGTGAGTGAGGAGGACTTGAGAGAGACCTGTGAAATCACTCAAGATGGTGATTAGGAGGCAATTGTTTGTTGTTTTCTGCAGGGCAAGAAGCTTGAGCTCCACACCAAAAATAGCGAGCTGCAGGTTTAAACCAAACAGCAGTACATGCTATGTCTAGAGGGGCAGTACTTCAACCCTAGAAACTTGTTGTCCTGGTATGTGGAAGCCAAAAATATCATGAACCTTTAAAAAGGAATTTGGCAATTTCATGGCATATAACTCTTGACAATGAGCCTAAACACAGCCCTAGAGCAATTTACAGCTTGGGAGTTTGTAAGCACCAGGCTGCTGGGAGCTGGAGAAATGTCCTAGGAGAACACCTCCATGTTCCACCTTCTGTTCAGCTCTTCCTGTTAGCATCAAGCTCGGTTGCTGTTGGAGACAGGAGGCTGAATCAGAGGGACCTGTGGTCTCTTGGCTGATGGCTGTCATGAGTGGACAAAGGGGGGTAAATGACCCTACCATTGCACCACCTGAAGCAAGACCCTTCTTTTTGCGAGGCTGTGATCCAAAGAGCCATTTCAGGTCTAATGCTGGTGACGCATGTTCCTTGGAACAGGCAGATGCTTGAGTGACTTCTCCAATGCCCACGCCTGGCTGTGCAGAAGTTGAGGCTGTGCTTAGGGGGTTGCTTGGTGACAGTTCTGGGCAGGTTTAGAGAATTAACAGTAAGTGGGATTAATAAAAACATTTCAAAATGTGTAAACATATGTATCACATCTCTTTGATAATGAAGGAGCAGTTAATAAGTATTTGCAATCAACATTCCTACCTGGAAGCTTTCTCTGAAAGATTTCTGAGGCTGCTCGAACAACTCATTTATTTCCATCATTTTAGCGACCTGTTTTCTCAAGGCAATTGAAATGACTTACTTAAAGAGCTGTCTCCCCTCCTCCCCACCTATGACGCACTCCATTTCACTAAGCCTTTGCTCATCTCCAGCTCCTGACCGGGTCCTGAGCTGCTGTGGGGTGGATTCTGGACCTGGTGCTGGCTGAGTTCCTGCTCTGCCGGAGGTGTCGGCAGGGCAGGTGGACAGCCTTGGGTGACGGTGAGTAGCTGGTTCATAATCACTCATGTGGAGATCCCTACCCAAAAGCAAGCACAGACATGGGGGAGTCAGGAGCTGCACAGCCTGGGGGGGTGTGTGTGTGTCACTTGGGAATGCTTGTACTGGTTGGAGGAGCTCTCTCTCTTTGGGAGTGGGGCACTTAGTTTGCTGTCTTACTGAAGCAACGCTGCCCACTGATGTGTCCTGAGGACTCGTAGGACACTTGTTCTCAGTCACCCGACTGCTCTTTCAGTGCCTTGATAAGCTCCTGTGTACATCCTCCTTCTTCTGGGGTAGAGGGAGATGGAGGTCCTGAAGTGCTGCTGCCAGGACATGTGGGCATTGTGTAGGTACGGATGACTTCTTTCTTTGGGCTGTTGTAGCACTATTTCTTTCTCTTCACAGACAGCAGTGTGTGTGTGGGTGGCTGGTTCCCAGAGCAGTGATGTGCTGCCTTGCAGGCTATGATTAGTTGGAGGTGGTGCAGGAATAGTCTGGATCTGCATGACACCAGTCCAGCGAAGGCACAGTGTTGGCTTGGTCCTAGCCCAAATGAGTGTTGGCCTGTGCTTCTTCCTGGAAGAGCGCTGAGGCTGCAGTGTGTGGTTTTAAAATGCTGCTGTCCCACCTCCCCGCCTGGACACATCCCAGGACAGGGCTTGAAAGGTCAGTCCAAAAAGTGGGGATGATCCCTGCCCATTAATGGTGGTAACTTACTCTTGGCTAAGGAAAGATGGGAGATGCTGAGTGAAAGCTTGAGCTTCCATAGCGATGTACTTTTTGCAAGGATTTGGGTGCTCAGGCTATGCTGCCTTGCCTTTCCCTGAGGCCCGGGGAGCTGGCAGCTGTGCGACTTGTGATGTTCCCCTTTTCCCTGGGGTTATTCCCTGGCCCCCTCTCTGAGGATGTGTTTGGACTCTGCTTTGTGGGATAACTAATAGGGCTGTCAGACCCCTTGTCCCAACAACCTGAGAAGATAAATAGTCCAACATGTGCAGCCACCTTGGCAGGTCCTGAGGCCCCAGCAGGAACCAGCATGGTGACAGATGGACTGACAAGCCAGGCTGACACAACTGGGTCAGCAGGAATGTCGAAGGGGTGGAAGTTGTGTCTCTTGTCTCCCGTGTGCTTGGCACCCCAGTGCCTCTGGGCCAGGTGGTGGCCACTTATCACCAGCTCCTTCAGTGACTGCTGTAAGATGGTGGCATGAGAGCCTCATCTAGAAGACAGACACTAGACATGGTCCTAACGCTGCTCTGTGGAGCTGCCATCTGTTCTCTCCTTGGATGCTGCTGCCAGGCCAGCCAGGGAATGTAACCCAGTGCTGATGCTCTGTAAGATAAGCATCTGATTAGACTGTGCTCTACACCTCTATCTTCCCAGCACACTGCGGTGCTGCTTTTCCTTCAAAAAGGTGAGCTGCTTCATGTATCTGCACATATAGGTGTGTATATATATATATCTATATATATATATATTTCTTTTCTTTTGGAGGCCTCCGACTTTGTGCTTTGTGGCTGGTTGTCTCTTCCCTTGCCTGGCCTCCTGCAGCCTTATCACTGTGTGTCTCTCCTCCTCTCTTGCCCAGAGCCAGCTTGCGTGCTGTGGGTTGGGTTAGTTCTTTGGAAAGGATTGTGCAGATAATCGCATGAGTTTCTCCTTTTGTGGATGCATGAGGAAAATTTGGCAAGGTGGCTGCAAATGAGTCTTGTGAGTGTCTTGGAGCAGTGAGCTGAGAGCCCCGAGCCAGTCTCACTGTGCAAAATCCATTAGCCACAAGCAGAGCTGCTTCTGGGCTCAGCATTCAGTACCTGTTACGGGCTGAATTAGTCCCTAATTTCTGTCCTACAGTTAAAATGACTCAGACATTTCTTTTTGAGGTGGAGTATTGCTTCTGACTAAGTACCCTACAGCCATGGCTCTGCTGACTGTTAAAATGTTCTCAGAAATGCAGTGATCATCTTGTCTCCGGGTCAGTGTAGGCTGGTGCTGTCACCTGCGTGTTGCTGTGGGGCTAGAAGAGGTGCTTTGCTTTTGCTGCGGGAAAGTGAATGCTGAGACACATCTGAGGACTCAATGGCTGCAGGTTTAATAAGATCAATACCAGCTCTGCAAAAGATTACATGCTATACTAGGCAGCAAATAGACCACTTCTGCTGGATTTGGAAACCATTTATAGAGTCTATTAGGGATGGTAAGGGAGAGGGGACGTATCCGGAGTGAACTGCACAGACACAGTAGTTGAGACTCCTACATTAAGGGTTTTGCAGTCTATTAAATAATGGAATTAAAAGTAAAATAAATGAAGAAGTTTTATCCAATAAGCTTTGCATGCAGCCCCTTCAGCAGCAGACATGGCAGAGCTGGGCTGTGGCACCCTTCTGGCTTCTACTGCTACCCTGTAGAAGGGCTGAACCTCCTAAAGCCAAGGTGGTGTGCTGGTTTTGGCTAGGATGGAGTTGATTTTCTTCATAGTACAGGGCTGTGTTTTGGATTTATGCTGGAAACAGTGTTGATGATGCAGGGATGTTTTAGTTATTGCTGAGCAGTGCTTGCACAGAGTCAAGGCCTTTCTGCTCCTCTCCCACTGCCCTGCAGTGGGTAGGCAGGGGGTGCATGAGAAGTTAGGAGGGGACACAGCCGGGACAGCTGACTCCAGCTGACCAAAGGGATATCCCATACCATATGGCGTCACGCTCAGCAATAAAACTAGGAGAGAGGCTGGTGAGGGGGGCTCCTGCTCGAGAACTGGCTGGGTGTCAGTTGGTTGGTGGTGAGCAATTGCTGTAATTTGCATCATTTATCTTTCTTGGGTTTTATTTCTCTGTTATTTTCCTTTTTGTTACAATTTATTATTGTTATTACTACTACTTAATTTTATTTCAATTAAACTGTTTTTTATCTCAACCCATGAGTTTTCTCTCTTTTATACTTCTGATTCTCTTCCCCTATCCCACTGTGGGGGGAGTGAGCGAGCAGCTGTGTGGTGCTTAGTTGCTGACTGGGGTTAAACCATGACAGGAGGTGGCTTGACTCTGGCTAAAGGCTGAAGCTTCACTCTTGCAGAAAGAATAGAGGAAAAAAGTGCTGCCCGGAAGATGCGTGGTTGCTCCTGTAGCTGTTGGCTAGTGCTGCCCCTCTGAAGCCTGGAAAGGTGCTGGGAGGTGGCAGTTAAGGGCTGAGACTTGCTGCTCCCACCCAAGTGAGTTTTGGGTCTTGCACCCCATGGTTGGCAGGTCAAAAGGTGTTTTGTGCTGTGGAGCATCCCTGCTCCACCCCTTATCCCATGCTGCAGACTTTGCAGCCAGTCTTAATGCTCCTCCCATACGTAGCCCACAGCGGGCAGGCTTGAGTTGAGGAGCAGGTTTTGGGAACAGCCTCTCTGGGCCTGGGCTGCTCTGCTCATGTTGGTTGAGCTGCCCTCGTGCTGCCATCACCTCCTGCGGTGTGCCCTCGGAATAATTAACTCTAATAACACATGAGCAATAGCCTGCCTGGTCACCCTGCCCGCTCCCAGGGAGCGAGGCAGGGCACTCTGCTCCTATCATTTCTCTGGCGCTGTGTCCGGTCTCATTTGAAATGCCTTGCAGGATGAATTACAGAGCTCCAAGGGAACAAGGGAATCTGCAAAATAGGATCACAGGCCAATTGAATCCATCTGCAAAGTGCGAGAGGACGATATATCACCCTACAGATGGATTCCGCCCCCTCCTTTTTTTTTTTTTTTTTAATTTTAAAACTCTTAAACCTAGTAGGAACAACAGATACTTGAGGAAACAAGCTCTGTGGTGTAATGAGGAGCTGGATCAGGCTGTGCTGACTGCAGGTGGGTGATGCAGAAGGGAAGTTGCTGCTGAGGATGTGCATGGCAGCGATGGGTAGGGAAGCAAGGCAGGGATTCGTACTGTGCTGCTGCCCAGCCTGGTCCCTCTGAAAGCAGAGTAATGGTATGTGAGTCTCTGGGAGTGTGCCACTGGGTAATGTGTGCTGGGAGAGGCAGGAGTGGAAAATGTTTACCAGCTGTGGGAGGCTTTAGGGACAAATAACAAGCTGCCCAAGTTGGTCGAAGCAGCCTCAGTAGGAGCCATGCAAGTGCTGTGACCCATCTGGAGGTCTCAGGTGCCCTGGACCATCTTAAACAGCTTTGTGTTGACAAGGGGCCAGCTCAATGCTGCCCTTGGGGTCTGAATTAGCAATTCCTGGCTGGCCTGGCTGTGCTCCCTGGGGAGCGCAGCTGAGGTTGCTCACCTTGACTCTTGGCCCTGGTGCGGTTGGATAGCTGAGGAAGAGGTTAACCCCCCTGCACTTTGGGTGGATTGAGGTTGGCCTGGTGTTAGCTACCAAGCCTCCCTTCACCTCCAGCTGGGATACTCCAGCCATTGCCCGAGGGGGAAGAAAAATGAGTTAAACCCATCTTCAGACACGTTTGTATTGATTCTGTCACTTTCTTGCTGCTTGCTGACAGGTGATGGATGGCTCATAATGCGACCGGCACAGTACATTACGTTTCCCATCCAGGGACTCCTAAATCATTTCAAATTTTCAAATTCCCTAATCAATATTTTATCAGTAGCAGAAGAAGGCGGAACGGACCCATTTCTCAAGAGGTAGGGGAGTGAGCATGTGTGGATGCGTGCCTGCACATATCTAGGCATGTGAGTTTGTGTATTCATAAATGCAGCAAAAGCACTGTTAGTACAACAATTACAATACCTGCAACCATAAAAATGTAGTAGGGCCAGAAGCGATGCTTGCATTTAAGTGACTTCAGGATGAACTAAATTAGAGGTTTGGATTTCTGATTTGAAGGTGCAGGATGAACGCTTAGTGGGGTTTGAACTCATCTCCCAGCCAGTCGCTCCATCCAGGGTTCAAGGGGGTCAAGGCAGATGGAAACATGCCTAGTTTTTTGGGGAAGGAAATGAGATTTGCAACCACCTGTAATGCCGTGGGGCTCAGATCTGTCACCTGCTGCTGAAGCAGTAATGGGGAAATTTCCCTAGCAAGCCTGTTGAGACTTGGACTATGTGGCCCACATGGTTGGTTGCCTGAAATTTTAACTGTGTTGCTTTCTTGGGACCAAAGTGCAGTGGGCAGGGAGGGATCTTATTCCTGCCATGGTGTGCTGGCTCCTGGTGGATGCTGGGACGCTGGAGGACTAGGTGGGAATGTGCTCGCAAGCACGTGTGCTTGAGCCTGGTCCTGAGCAAACAGCCTGTGCCTTTCTACTCCTCTGCTAGCATTTGCTGCTGCAGTAGGATGTGACCCAGGACCAGGTGTGGTGGGGCTGAATGAGGCTAGAGAAGAAAGCACTGGTGCTTTTTGGAGGAGGTGCAGGTGGGCTCTGTGATGTTTGGCTACTGTATGAAGCAGCTAGTTCCAGACTGAGACTCAGATTCAGTGACTTTACATGTCCTCCACACTGGGCTACCTTCACCAGTAGCTCCCAGTTCCTGCCTGGATGGAAGAGCTCAGGGAGGGATGGATCTAGTTCCCCCTGCTGTAGAAGGGGAGGCTGTGAGAAATGGAGGCAGCACAGGGCTTTGTTCCTTGCCCTGTGAGATGATCCTGGTGGGACAGCCAGGCAAGTGGAGCAGGAGCATGCTTATCTACCCCAAAGATGGCTGCTTTCCCCAAATTCTCCGTGTGCTGATGCTCCTGCATGTGCATCCAGGAAAACAGGCTGGATGTTTTCCAAGTAAAAGATTTATTCTTAAGATTTCTACCCCCACCCTGAAGAGAGCCTCCAAACAGCACAGATGTGAGGCTAAACATAACCCTTCTTGTTACTGTCACCTCTCTTCAGTGTTTGCTTGGGTGATCCGGTGTTGTCTTCGCTTCCGAGTGTTGTTTCGCAGCTCAGTTGTCGCTTGCTGCTGGAGTGTGTAACACAGCATAGCTTGTGAGAGGGAGCAGGGTTACTGGTCTTGGGAGCGTGTGGCTGGAGTTCTTGGGTTGCATTTGCAAACCCTCTGCTGACTTTCTGGCCCTGGCCCAGGCTGCATGGGGACTCTTACCCGTTTTGGCTAGTGTGGTGGCATAGGCTGCGGAATAGGAGGGCCAGCCCCTGCTGGTAGAGGTAGTACAAGTGAAAACCTGTCATTTATAGAAAAAAAAAAAGTTTCCTATCTTCCTGTCCAAATCCCTACATGGTCTCTCTTAAGGGGAGAAACACATGTGCTCACCTGCCCTTTCCCCAGTTCCATAGCTGCCTCACCACCCACGGGGAGGTATTATCGTACATTTTTGTACTGATTTTTTTTTGTATATTCAGAGTTTTCTATGGGCTTGGTCTCAGAGACTGGATCCCAGCTGTGTGCTGCTGGGTGCCCATGTGTAGGTGAGGTATGCCACTGTTCCCTTTCCTCTCCCCATCATTGCGTGCTCTGTCTGGTTTGGCAGGGATGGGGAAGGCCTTTGTCTTGTGTTGTCCAGACTTCCCTAGAGGCACTAGGCACAGCGGGAACCAGCACGTGGGTCCCTGGTTGGTGATTGTAAAGGGATTCATGGAAAGCCATGGAAAGCCTCTTCTGAAAGCCTGGACCTGATCTGCTAGAGCAGGACTCCTTCTGAAGGGCTCCTGCATACTTCATGCCCATCTATATATTTGAGGCAGGTTGTAAAAGACTGCTTTTCCTTTTTCCTTGGTTGAAGATGAAAGACTTAATTGAAGCAGAGACAACTTACTGTTTGCTGTGTCATTTCTTGGTCTTGTGGCCATTTGGAGTTGGGTCTGTGCTGGGCAGTGTGTCTGCGACTCCTGGAGCAGAGCAGGGCAGAGGAAAGAAGCTACTGAGGTGCCTCCCAGCAAGATAGATATTTGTCATGTAGTTGTTGCCAACCACTCTTCAGAGCAAATTTGGTCACCCAGATTGCCTGCTGCCTTCTCTCTTTAATGTACAATAGCATGAATGGCCCTTTTCCCCTCTACTTTGATGTTAACCTTTGCTTCTCTGATGCTTTCTGAGAATACATCATGTGTTTCACTTTGAGCAGGACGGACTGAGACCTTGGTGCTTCACAGTTGCCGCCTTTGCCGCACACAGATGAGTCCCTGTCAATAGCTGGTGTGGAAAACTGCTGCACTCTGCTGATAATCTCAATCCTTCTGCAGAAGAGGTGAAGCTCATTGTCTGGGCACAGACAACCTTAGATGCTGTCTCCCTGGGTGAGAGCTGTTCTGAAAAACTGTGTACCTGAGAGAAAAATGGGCCCTTAGCATCTGGAAAAGTTTGTTATGGAATCGTGTGTTGCAGTTCTCATCTTTACAGTTGCTGTGCCTGGGAAAGAGGGGAGAGGCTGGGAAACTCTGCAATCAGCGTTGTGAGGTGTAGCTCAAACAGGAGGGGATGGGATGAACTGGCTCCCCAAAGGGCGATGCTTAACCCCCCGTTTGTCCTTAGCATAAGGAAAGTGTTCAACTCTGAAGCTCCAGGACACCGTTCCACCTTGTATCTTGCATGCTTTAAACCGTACTTTGGGGGCCTGGAGGGATGTCAGGTTGGGACTGGGGTTTATAAACCTCAGGATAAAACCCTGTGACAAACAGATCTCAGCTTGGCTCACCATGTCTCTTGGCCAGCGGGGCCAGGCAGGGTACCGCACCGCATCCAGTGGGACGGAGCTGCTTGTGGTGGTACAGCTGCTGTAAGGACAGAGGTCTCTGCTTTTGTGAGTTAGCTCCCTTCTTTGCTGCACATGGGCAAGGAGGTCGTGAGCTGAAGATACCCAGAAAGTTCGTGACAGAGCTGGCAGTTACTAGCCTGACCAGAATCTCTTATGAGGAGATGAATGTTGGGTGGCTTAGAAATGCAACGCAATTCCTCTGTGTGGCTTTCAAATGAGCTGTGGTGGCATGAAGGGGAAATGCCCATGTAGTTTTACTAGCCTGCTTCAGGGAAGTCCCTTTGTTCACTTAGTCTTTGTTTAAAGTGCTCTGGGGAGGTGAAATTCTCCTGCCTCATCTGGGTGGAAGCTGGGTGCAGATAAGCAAAGAGCTGTTTTTCCCTGCCAGCCACTTCTGCCAAGCCAGAAATAGCCTGCCGGAGTAAGCTCACCATAGCGGCATTTCTCATTCAAAAATTAATAAGCTTTGAAATTGGATTTTAATCAAGTAATCTTTGATCCTAGGCACTAGAGCTCGATTAGGAGGGTCCAGTAAACTAAGTTTCATCTTTCTTCTGTGCTGTCTTTTTTTTTTTTTTTTTTTTTTTTTCTCCCAATCTAGCAAAGAAAGGGCTGGGAAATGTTTTAGCATTTTGAGGACCCTGCGTGTTTTAGGGTTTATGTTGCCCCTACTCTTTTGATCTGGTCCATCCCGTGGATGAGTGGAAAAACTGATCTCTGTTGGATGTCTGCTCTTGCAAGGCTGAAGCCTGTCAATGTTTTTTAACAGCTCCTTTTGGGGAAAGTGCCAGAGCTCTTTGAATCGCAACCTTTGTTAAAAATCAGATGAGGTGAGACAAGAAACAGATGATCTGCTGTGTCGCTGACCACATTTCTGCTAGTCCCAGCATTAGAGTAGGGTACCCTGAATCTTGCATACAACAGAATCACAAAATAGCTGAGGTTGGAGGGACCTCTGGAGATCGTCTAGTCCAACCTGCCTCCTCAAAGCAGGGTCAGCTGAAGCAGGCTGCCCAGGACCACATCCAGTCAGTGTTTAAATACCTCCAAGGATGGACACCTCTCTGGGCAGCTTGTTAAGGTATTAGATTGCCCTTACCGTAGAAAAAAACCCAACATTTAAAATGGAATTTCTTGTATTTCAATTTATGCCTGTTACCACTGAGAAGAGCCTGGCTCTGTTGTCTTTACTCCCTCCTATGAGATGTTTATGCACATGGATAAGATCCCCCTGAGCCTTGTCTTCTCTGGACTGAACAATCCCAGCTCTCTCAGCCTCTCCCTGTATGTTGGATGCTTCAAGCCCTTAGTCATCTTCGTGGCAACCATCTGGTTTACCACCCCTTCCTCTGTTTGGTATCATCTGCAAATTTGCTGAGAGTGTGCTGTGTGGTGTCATTTAAGTCACTGACGAAGGTCATTAAGGGCCCTTTCCTCCTCTCTTCTTTTGCAAGGACGCTATAGCTGGACTTTGGAGTTACGTAGTTACACTTCCACTCAAGGGATGGATTTGGTTCAGACCTCTCCAAGTTGTTATTCAGCCTCCCCGTAAATCTGAGCAAACATTCCTGTCTTGGTTTAGTCTCTGAAGACTTTTGCTCAGATGGAATAGAGGCTGATTTTATTTTTTAAAGCTATATTTAGATTCTGGTGCACGGGCACCCATTTCCAACAGAAACACTGGCTTGGCGGGCTCTCCAGGGACCACACACAGTTCCTCCCTGTGCTTGTATAATGGTCAAATCAAGTGGGAGAGGCTTCTTTCAGCAGCAGAGTAACCACCCAGACGCATTGTGCTCCGTATGTGCTGCAGTCTTATCTCAAGAGCAGTCCCAGGCACTGCTGTTTTGCTCAGAGTCAGGGCTAGACTCTCTAACGAGCACCTCTTGCCCTAACATGTCAGCGCCCGGGCTGCTGGGAGAGTGGTACAAAGGCTCTGGAGCGGACTTGCCAGAGGTGGTTTGGGTTTGATAGTGTGCTGGTGCAGCGCTGGGCAAGCCAGTCGTGCAGTCTCCGAGCGGAGTCCCTGCATGCCTCTGCTCTCCAGTACTTCTGCTGGCTGTTACGGAGGATGTTGTATTTCCCTTGCCCTGGGCTACGAACAACTGGCTAGACATTTATCTTCTTTCCTCTGAGGAAGGACAACGGAGGGAGCGTAATGATCCTTCCAAACATGCTTTGCAACATAGAATATCTCTGTCCAATATAAAACTGCCGTAATGGCCAGCTTTTACTATTTCCAATACTTTTCAGGGGAGTTAAGCCCTGCCGTGGTACTTGCCAGGAATATGAACTGTGCTAGCTTTAGGGGCCTGTCCAGCCTGTGCTGGATTGACCAGTAGCTTGAAGGGAAGCTGGTCTGCTGGACAGGACTTAGCTGGCCCTGTGGAAAACAGCGTGCTTAGGGTGAGTCAGCTTCCCCTGGAGGTGATACTTCCAGCCAGCCACAGCCACCGTGATGAATTAAAAGTGACACTGATCTAGCAAACCGCAGGCCAACGAAGCTGGCAGAGCTGATCGGACCAAGTTATTGAAGAGGAATGACGTTGGCCTGGTTAGCATCTTCTAAGGGCTCTGGATCTTACAGATTTGGGGATAACCAGTCCCCAAACCTCCCCAAGCTGCAGGTGCATTTTGGCTGGGCTGATCCTCAGAGAAGATTTGATGCCCCACAGAGTGGCAGGCAGGGTCCCAAAAGCCTTTCTCAGGGCATACTGCAAATAGAGGGTCTTGCCTTATGTAGCCCCTGTGGGGAAGAGGAGATGCTTTTGTACAAGGCGCTGTGCAGAGCCTTTCTCATGTTCCCTCCTCGTTTGTTTTTCCCTTTTTATTTGCTGTTTCTAGATAGGGCTAGTTTTCTGCTCCTTACCAAAGACCAAAGTGTTCTCACTCTTGTGGCATTTGGTGGTCAATTATTTTGGAAAGCGTTTTGGAGAGAAGTTGCCCTATCCCATAACAGCGCGGCAAGAAGTCTGATGTGGCTAAACAGCATCGCATGACACGATCGTGCTCCAGGCTCTGTGAAATGCATGAACGAGCTGCCTGCAGCTGTGGTGGTGGGAGTGAAGGCCAGATCCTGCTGTCCCCTTTCGGGGGCATGAATGTTGCTTTAACCTTCTTTGGGCTTCCCATCGTGATGCTTTAGGGCCTGGTTTCTGACAGGGCTCTGCAGCTACCAACTTGTGTCCAGTTCTTTTGCCCACTTGACCCCATCAGTGATGGCTGAGCATGGAGCCAGGTTTGGACACTTCATGTGCTGTGGCAATTGTCTGCTTAGGTGAAGAGAATGGGCATAGCTCAAAATAACTAGGACAGAGTACCTTTCCCTATCCCCTCCTCATGATCTTCTTCAGATGCCTGAGATCTTTTATCCTTGTTACTGCCAGCTACTGGAAGGACTAGAATCACTGGAGGTGCCCCTCGCTGGATATAGGGTTGAAAGGGACCTTTAAAGGTCAGCTAGTCCAACCCTCCCTGCAGTGAGGAGGGACATCTCCAACCAGATCAGGTTGCTCAGAGCCTCATCCAACTTGGCTTTGAACGTTTCCAGAGATGGGCATCCACCACCTCTCTGGGACACCTGTGCCAGTGTTCCACCGCTCTCATGGTAAAAAATTTCTTCCTTATACCCAGTCTGAATATACCTCCTCCTGTTTTAAAACCATTACCTCTGGTCCTATCACAACAGGCCCTGCTGAAGAGTTTCTCCCCATATTTCCTGTAGGCCCCTTCAGGCACTGGAAGGCCGCCATAAGGTCTCCCTGGAGCCTTCTCTTTTCCAGGCTGAACAGCCCCAGCTGTCTCAGCTTGTCCCCATAGGAGAGATGCTCCAGCCCTCTGATCATCTTAGTGGCCTCCTCTGGACCCTCTCCAACCAATCCACAGCCTCATTTTGCTGCAGCTTTCAAGGGTTTGAAGTTTTCCAGGTGGCATTTGGATGTAAAGGCTTCATATCCAGTGAATTGTTTTCTTTTTTTCGAGGGGGGAAAGAAACAGCGAAAGGAATTGTGTTGTGCAGGTAGAGGTAAACGGTGGTCATGGAAATTAGAGGTCACCAGTGTCTGAGACATGAGTTCAGAATACAGGAGACCCAGTTTTGAGTCCTTGCTCCCTTTGATTTGGAGCAAACTTTAGCTTTTTCTCCCTGCTCAGAGCCTAGGGAACTTCTAATTTGGTCTGTGCTGTCAGTCCCCTAATCCTCCTCACCTAGCTTTATGGATATATCTCCCTGAAAAAGGTTAGCAGTATTGAAATAGCACTTTTAACTCTCTTTTTTTTTTTTTGTGGTTGTCTTGTATTGTGACAGATTTGGATATGATTATGGGAACTAGTAGGAGGATGCTATAGAAATGCTGTGTGCTGTGATCAGGCTGGAAGGAGGAAGAAGGATGGAAAGCTATTGTAAAACCATTGCTTTACTGGAACAGGAGAGTGTTTATCTGGGACTGTTCCCAAAGGCTGGTGCTCAGCGTGCTGACAGAACTTAGTCTGTCCTTTGCGGTTTTGGGGTGGGCCAAGTGTGATGAACCACTTTTAAGATTTGATTATGCTTAGAGGTTTAGACTGGGGACCCACCAGGGACAGGTGTTGTCCTTCCCACCATTCTCTTACTCTTTACATTTCCTTTTAATGGGGGCAGAATTTATTATCTGTATCATTAAGGAGAAGGCCCAGACCCCAGACATGCTTGTGTACGGATGGTGGTCTCCAGCTCTTCCGTGGGCATGCAGCTGTGTTGAGGGAGTGATGTGGGCCAGCCAGGGAGTAGCCTTGTGTTAGCACAGTCCTCTTGCCAGCACAACTCTTGCAGGTCATAGCTTATGTATCTGTGTTGGTCAGGAACTAGATGAGCTACGGAGGTGACTTGTCTGCCTTTCTCTCTATCCCAGCCCAGGGTATCACCACCAGCCAAGGGCATGTGGCACATCCCTAGAGAAGGGCACAGTCTCGTCAGAGGGAAATCCTGCCCAGGTGACAATCCCCAGGGACTGTTTTGCAAAGACGTGCCAGAGCTGAGGGGGCCACAGACTCACTTAAATTCCAGCAGTGAGCTCGTTGGTGCCAAATCTCATTTGCATCACTGTGAAAAATGGTAAAATCATTGTTAGATGTTCACTAAAATACTCTAAATTTTGCAGAACATGAGGCATGAGTCAGGCATTGAAACCAGCATCCAAAGGAGGGAGGGAGTCGGGAGAGACGGCAGGAGTGCTTATGAAATATTTTGTTTCACTGGCAAGAGGACAAGAAATAATTGGGCCCTAAATCAAGGAAATGGGAGAAAAGGAACAGCAAATCAAGGGAAATGGTGGAAAATTAGGTCTTAGAGTAGAGAAATGTGTACACATGATCACCTGGTGGTTCTGGCAGAGATATATGCCCATAAATTTTCTCTTTTAACCTTTTCCCTGCTGCTTTAAGGGGAATAGTGTCAGGTTTGCTGACTCTGTCCATCTTTTCTGGAGACTACTGGATTTGGCCTCAACTTGCCTGGTGTTAAGCACTCACTGAGTGTCATGAGTACCCTTCAGAGCTGGAGAGGGAGCTCCCAGGGTGCCTGGACTCCTTGGGACAGCCTGGAGACTGTTACCCTCAAGAGAGGGTCCATCATGCAGACCCATCCTGTGTCTAGGATGAGGTTGGGTGGATGGGGTGAGCTACAGAGGACCCTCCTCTAAGGCTGTAGTGTGTGTACATGAATACCGTGGGGTTCACGTCGGCAGGAATGGCTGGTGTGGTCTGTTCCTCGTACCCTGCAAATTAGTGCAGGTCTTGATTTCTAGAAGATGAGGTGGACCTTAGGCAGCTGGGGAGAATGTGTCTGGCCCTTACAGCAGATGGTCAGAGCTTTCCCAGTCTGACCAAGACTGCAGCTCCATCCCCAGCAGGACCCACTAATACATTATGAGGGATGTCTCCCTTGCAGACTTTCTTGAGACTTAGAAGAGCAAGGTCACCTGTAATGTCCTCCATGGAGACCCAGGGACCTTCCTTCTATTTACTTCTCGGCACAAGATGTCCCAGCAGGCTCTTCCAGCTGCAAACCTGTAATTCTGCTATTTTAAAAAAAATAAATCCTCTTTATGCCCCTCTTAAGGTCCCTGGCTTATTTTTCTTATAAAAATAATGAAATATAAAAATAAAGCTTTCCCTGCTATCTCCAGCCCTCCCTCCCACTGCACAGTGCTCATTAACTCCCCTAACGCTCCAGTCAGATGCGGCCTCTGGTTAAAAACAGCATCCGCCCTCGTGCCTCGCCTGTTTCCCAGGGGCTGGCAGGCAGACAATAACACCGATGGGATCATCTTCAGCAGAATACGTCAGCCCCTCTGTGAAATTTAACTAACTTGAACTTGGACTCAGGGGGAAAAATATATATATATATTAAAAAAAAATGCTGGAAAAATAAGCAGAAAGAGAAGAGCTGCTGTTTGGGAGAGGCTGCTGGAGAGGCTGCCTCTCTGCCCGTCCCTGCTGAGGGCTGTTTTGGGCTGGCAGGAGTTTCTGCTCCTGGGATCGCCAGTGATGTGAGTTGTGTTGCTGCATTTCCCCCCCTGCTCTGGTTTGTAACATCAGCATAGCCTTTTCTAAACCGCTTTGATATCTGGGGGTGAAAGTACTCTGTGCGAGCAGGGTGTTAAATTATTCTGTTGGAAACAAAAGTCTCAGCTGAACATTGTTTTAAAATAGCCAGCCGAGGCCACGTGGTTGCATGCGGTCTGAAGAGCTCTATTAGGCAGTTAAAAATGTTGACTCCTTGCTTGATATTTAAGCGTAATAGGAATATCCAGAAATGTCAAACACGAACACTGCTCCCGCAAAGCCTTCAATCTGATTTTTTTTGGCTGTTGATCCATCCTGGTGGGAATCTGGTGTCAGCCCACCCTCAGCTGCCCAGGGAAGGCAAGGCCAAGGCCAAGCCCAGCGGGTAAGGACAGAGGGAGTGCTGTGAGCTTGAGTTAGGGTGAGCCTTGCTGATCCCCCATTCCCTCTTGAAATGGCTGTGTGCCCTCCCTGTGGGGTGTCCCTTTTATCACCCACTGCTTTGATGTGGGAGGACTTGCGTCCTCTTTGGGCACCTGGAATGAGAGTCGTGAGCTACCTGGAGGAAGCTCCTTGATCTCTGGCTGTCAGGGGAGCTCGGTCTGGTGTTACGTGGCCCTGGGGCCCAGAGTGCTTACTGCTACTGCGGATCCCCTTTCAAGGCCTGTGCTTTGGTCTATTTTTAGAGATCATAGCTCCTAAGGCTGCCATGGAGCCAACTTTTGTGCCAGCAGCAGCTGTGGGTATTGGTAGCTGTCTGGGGCCATTATGCAGAAGCTCAAGTCCTGGCCAGCGTGCTGTGTCGTAAGGATTCCCAGCTGAAGGCATGTCCAGGAGATGTCAGTCAAAACTTAGTCTTTATTATTTTCTGCCTTTTTAAATGTGGAAGCTGCTGGAAGATGCTATTGTATGTGATGTGTGTCCAGGCACAACAGCGTAGCTTTTTCTGCCTGCTTTTCCATCGCCTCAGTCTCTGCTTGTTTGTTTGCTGTTGTTGCCCTTGTATTTTTTTTTTCCTCCCCTCCTACTTCTAGCATAAAAAGTTATTTAGCCCATGAGTGCGCGGGAGCTTATTGTGAACGGAGAGCTGCAGCGCAAAAGATTCCAGTGACAATCTTGTTTCCTCTCACCAACGCAAGCCACCCAGCCAGATGATTCAGAAACACAACATCTGCGAGTCTTAAAAGGAGTTATGCTCTGTTTGAGTGCAGCTTAAAGCGGGAGGAATGGGGGAGGGAGAAGTCATTCGGCAGCCTGGTGGGTTTCATCAGACCACTCATGGCCCTGTGCCACAGCTGCAGCCCTGCCGGTACAGACGCGTTAGTGAATGCCTGTGTTTGAGCTGGGGCTTCAGCTTGCAGCTGGTGTACAGATTAGCGATGGGCAGACTTTCCCTGCGGGAAGCCATGGTTTGCAGGGCATGGAGATATCTCCCCAGGTAGGCTGCATCTTTTGGACCGGAATGGCTGCCCTGGTGTTGTGTCGGCATTCGTTAGTCCTAATGTTCAGCAGGGCTCAGAAATCTGGATGCAGACCTCCTTAATGAAGCGGTTCTGCTTTCCCACAGTGGCAACTGTGCCATAGAGACGGACCTGCTTTCTCAGCAGTAGCTACAGGTTTTCCAATGCTCCCATGGCCCAGGGAAGTGTGTGTAGGTCCTCTTCAGATTGCTTCACTCTGGGGGGTGTGTTGGGTGGGTGTCAAGGGGCTGAAGCATGTGAGGCGAGTTCAGGAGATTGTTGGGTCCCTACGTCTCCCAGTGCTGTTCCAGGTAAGCCTGCTTGAATGCTATCTTGATCCCTGGCCTCCGTAGCAGGGGTGGGAGAAGCTCTGAGCTTGGTTTCGCAGGTCAGTTTGGTCAGTGGTGTGTCTGAGAGGTTTGCTCCCCGGCTCAGTACAGTTTCTGACCAGGGAAACTCCTTTTAGACCTCATCTCTGGATCTGCACAGACGAGAGGGTTGGTTAACCCTACCCTGCAAGCCATTTCATCCAGTCTTGCGAGAAAAAGCATTTCTATACCCATGGGTCAACCTCCTAGCTGAGATGTGCTCCATGATATGTCAGGATTTGGGTGCCCTCTTCCATCTCTCCTTGGGTGCTGTTGGAGTTCAGTGCTGCACCAAGTGGGAGAAGAGGAGGCGTTCAAGCAAATGGCAGGGAGAAGCAGCTTTAAAAAACCCTGTGTTTGTAGAGTGCTGTTTCTTTTAACCTTTAAAGTCTCTGATTTGCTTCCTTTCAAAGCCTTCTGCTTTGATTTCCTGTTCACAGTTATCATTCTGGCAGCCCCTGGAAGAGAGGAGACGTGCGTGAGGGTTAAAGAACAGCTGCGGGAACATAATTAATGCTTTGCAATATTTCTGAAGGCCTTTAGCACCTTGCCGTGACCCAGCCTGTAACATCTGTGCATTGGCAGCAGCCAAACTGTAAAACTTCCCTCCTCTAAGTCCTGCACAAAGCAACTGTCGCCTGCCCGAGGCGTGCAATCAGGGCAAAACTTAACAAATCAGTACAAAAGGCAGACTGCAGCACAGATGGCAGGTCCTTGGGTGCTGGGATGGTGGTGGTAAGGGGCTTACAGCTGCTGATCCTTGTAGATGTCCAAGGGGGGAGGTGGAAAACTACTGCTTTTGCAGAGATTTGATAGGAGAAATGGGAAATACTCAAATCTGACTGTAACACCAGTCCCTTTGCTTCCTCTTGTTCTTACCCGCTGAATGGATCTGAGCAGAAGCCAGTTCCAAAACTCTGCCTGGAGCTGTTGGGATGATTGTCTGCACAGCTGTCATGTACCCCAAGGGATGCTGAATGTGTCCCCGTTTGGATCATGTTTTGTCAAAGTCTGTCTTTTGCAGCACTTTTCCCTTTATGTGGCTAAAGGGCACCTTCAGGGCTTGCCACCCTCATTTTTATGTGAGCTGTAACTCGGTACAAAGAAGATGTGTAAGTGACTCCAATTCTCTAGAGCTCCAGTGAGCGTTTTATTTTCAGTCCCAGAACGCAAGTTATAGCTGGAGCTACCTTGGTGACCAGCGAGAAGATGAATGAAAACACTTTGTTTTTGAAGATTAACTTTTTTTCTTCTGCCATATCTCCATTTTCCTCCCTGTTTCTCTGCAGCCAACCCCACTGAGTTTCCAACCTTCAAAGCCTGTCGTATCCAGCTGGACAGGAGCAAGCTTGCCAAGGGGAAGTGTTTGTCCTTTGCTCTTTTTGGTTTTCTGAGAGGTCCGCGACTGTAACGGATGCCAAGCAGCCCTGACCTTCACCTGACTGGAGTTTCCAGCTGCTACTGTGTTATTACAGCATCTCTGCCTGATACAAATTCAGCCTGGTTCCTCATATCTGGAAATTTTATATGACAAATGGGTCTCATTTCTGATTCTCGTCTCCTTTTGATGGACCAGACTGTCTGCTACCTGGGAGAGGTTTGTCGATCTGAAAGGCCGGAAGGAAGCATTGCATTGCTCTCCTTTGCCTCCTATTAACAGTGTGCCAGCGACGCTAATCCAGTGTTTGAATTCTAGCCAGGTAGCTGGAAGGGACTGAATCTCGGCACCCTCCTCTGATGGACTATCCAGCACTGCTTCTCTTCACGCCTTCCTGTACTTCTCTCACCTTTGGGCAGGAAGGAGGGAGGTGTCGCTGGAGAGAGAAACTTTCTTTAAAGAAATCTCTTGCTACACAAGTCAGATAAGGATGTTTTGCTGCATCTCTGATGAAATGTCTTCCCTTCAGAAGGAAATGTGGTTGGATTTGCAGTTGGTTCCCTCCTGGTAATATAAACAATGGGGTTACTTCAGGGACAGCAGCTGGGGAATTAGGGCTGAGTAACAGTGTATTATTATAACATCTCAGACATCTTTCTTGATGCTGCTTAAACAATGCATGAGCCACGACGTCCTCGTAGGCTTGGTGAGCCCTACAAGCTTTATGCCCTTCCTAGGGTGCCTCTGAGATCTATCTCTGGTTTTTGCGGTGTGTGTTTGACTCCATGTCTATTGCTACGTGCTTATGTGCTTTCTGTGGTGAAGAGGAATATAGATTACTGCCACACTGAGATGCAGCTTGGCTATTCTTAGATTTCAGGTGCTGAATTATTTTTTTTCCTTTGTCTGGCATTCAGAAGGAGGCACTGGATTTTTTCCTGGTGAATAGTACCTTAGGATCCTAATTCATGACCAGCTCCTTTTGCTGGGTGCCGTGCAGTCACATCTTTCTCATCCTACAATCAGGTTTTTAAGGGGACTGGAGGAAGCAATAAACAAAATCATCATCACCACTTGCTTTGTCACCAGGGATCCCCACAGCAGTTTATCCAGAGGTGATGTCTTCGTGCGCAAAGAAAAAAGCTGGTTACCCCACTGGCTCTCCGCTGGAGTTCTCTGAGCAGGTGGAAGCTGGAGGAGAGCCAGTTCGCCGTGGCAGTGGGCCGAGGACCGAAGCAGCCCTGCTTGCCAGCTCTCGGTGAGTGGCTATGCCTGGTGACCACACATGCAGTGAGGCGTTGGGCATACATGCCTGTGGCTGGCTCTGCTGCCCGGGCTGGCAGCTGACTGTGCCATGGGGCTGCTGTACCATTTCATTCTCCCTGCAGGTCTTGCTGGGCAGAGAAAGCCTTCGGATCGTGGTGGAGCGCCCAGTTTCTGAAGCACTGGAGCAGCCACTGAAGCGTGAGCAGAGAAGAGACCTGGTAGCCTGCTGACGGGTCAGTGCAAGGAACAGCCAGGCCTGCAGCAGCTCTTTTCCACACGTCTTTTTATCTGGGACTGGGATTGCAGAGGGCCACTCTCTTTCCTTGTGTGTGAGAAAAGCTCCTCTCACAGATGTGTGGCTCCTTCTGCATCAGCTGTTCTCCATGATGAGCAGGAACAAGGTAAGGTGAGCAGAGGAGGAAGCTCTAAAGGGACACTGGTCTGGGAGATGTGAAAGCCACTTGCAATACGTATACCATTGCAGTGGGAGAGAGCACGTGGCCTGGGAGTGTGAGAGCTCCCCAGCCAGCCAGGTTGGGTCTGCAGCATCGGAGCAAGGAAGGGTCTGGAATGAGGAAAGAAATAGGATGCAGGAGGAAAAAAAAAGCAGTGAATTAATAAGTTATACAAATTGGATTGCTAAGACAGTGATTTTTTTAAAAAAGAAAATGAATGCCAAGATTATATGTGGAACATACACAAATTCCCAAGTGTTTTGTTAGGTAGCTGCTCTTTTCTCCCAAGAATATTCTTTCTCTCCGTGCAAATGCATGTACGCTGGGCAAATCCCCTTAAAGTTATTTTGTGGTGAAGGCCCTCGAATACTGGTGTTTGAAGGAGAATGTATTTCATGTTTGCACTGGAATTTCTGATAGTATGGGGGGGGAGAAAACCCACACATTTCCAACCAATTCTACTGAAGCAAGGAAGTGTTACATTCCTCTCCTTTGCCTCCCATTAACAGAGTTTCTAGAGGCGCTGAGCTCCTGTGGTTCCCACTGATGTGAGCAGGGCAAAACAACTCTGAAAATTAGATGCAAGAGCTCTCCAGAGAGCCCAGCTCTGTGTTTGCTTCCTTGCTATTCCAGTGCATCCTGCAAGACCCCAGATGTGAGAGCCAGCGTGTTTGCTACGTGTTTCCTTGCCTTAGGACCTCCTGTCTGCTTTGTAGCCCTGAGCAGTGGTGTACTCAAACCAGCGAGTCGCTAATCGGGCCAGATAATGGAGACCTGACGTGAGCACTATTGCTTTTGGGTAATGGTCATCTCCTTTTGATTGCTGGGCATAAATTTCCCGGGGATTACAAGCAGAGATAAATACACCAGCGAGACCCTGGCTGTGGAATCAGAAGGAGTGTCTGAGGCATTGCTGGTGTGTTTGTTCCCAGTCCCATAGATGTGACAGAGTGCAAAGGACTAGTTAATCAAAGGGGAGAAATTAGGTGCCACCTGGCCATTTTTCAGTTGTCACCTGGTGATCAGACAGAGTGGCTGCTCTGACAAGCCCAAGCACTCAGATGGTGGTGTTTGACAGTGAATTACACAGCAGGACCAGGTTCTCTGCTCCTTTGCTCTTACAAATTGGGACTGAGTCCTCAAAACCACCATTTACCTGCGTGTGGGAGGAGGAGAAGCAGGGTTGTAAAATAAAATGAAACAGACCAGTCAAGTAATTTAATTCTTAAATCTTGTCTCCCTTGGGCTAATCTCCTCCAAGCCATTCTTTGCTCAGGTCAACTGCTTTTAATTAGCAAGCTTCATTGATCAGGGCAGGAGTAGGAGCTGCTGAATTGCTGTCTGGGTCTTTTTAATTTAGAGGCTTTTCTTTCTTGCTGGAGGGATGGTATTACCCAGACAGGAGCCTGGCAAGAAGACCCTGGAATTGTTTGAAGGAGGCTCACCTCCGATCGCCTTTACTGCATCTCTTCTGGCAGTGTCAGGGGTTGGCTAATTTTCAAGTGGAGAAAAAAAGAGAGAATTAGCCTGAAAGTGGGTTGTGGTAACTCTGGGAATTACTGTACGGCTATAGTAGCAGGCAAGGGGGTGTATATGTGTTTTTTTGTCCTTCCTGGGGTAGGGCAAAAAACCCAGGGATCATTGCAGACAGCACCAGTCCCCTCAGCTTGGGAGGATGCTCTTCTCCAGTTGGCTTTCTCAGAGGGGGCCGCCCAGCAACATGAAGATACCTTTGAGAGAAGGAGAGCGTCCAATACCTGCTCCCTGCCTTGGGGAGGGATTCCCTGCAGTGAGGGAATTTGGAAATCTCCCAGGTAGAGGTTCCTACCATGACTTCTCAGCCTCTCACAGTGGTTCTCTGGGAGCGTTAGTGCTAGGGATGGGCTCACCATGTAACCATGCCTTTGGGCAGGGGTGGTGGGGCTGCTGCCTGGCTTCTCTAGCTGGTGTACAAAGCTAAAATATGCACCCCCTCGACTCTTCCACCTTCCTGAAGGAAGACACTTTACTCTCTTCCCTGTAAATGAAAAACTATATACCTGATACTAGTCCTTCTATATTCCATTACCAGAAGTGGTTGGACCCCTCTGTGTTAAGCGTAGATATACACACACTTTAAGGATGTGGATGCAGCAGCATCTCTGTTCTGACATCCCCTTGTGCTGCGGTTGTCCTGCCTTTTAGATGAATTCTGGCACCGTTAGTGGGTTGCGTGGTGACTGTAAATGCAAATCTATGGGCTGTCGTTACATGGTCACTGGATGATAGCATGCTCTGCTTCCAGGCCTCTCGCAATTCATAGTTAAGGAAGATACATCTGATTAATTAATTAGCACAAATTTGCTATTTTATGTATTTGATCAACTAAGCCATGAAAATTCTGAAATGCAGTTAAATCAAACAGAAAGGAAGTGGCTTTGTATCAAACTATTGAATTAATATAATTATCTTATTGATTAAATCATCAAATAAACCCGCAGCTCCGTTATCTGCTTTACTTTGCCATTTGGGAAGGCAACTGCCTTGTTCAGCTCTCAATCCCTGAATCACCAGTCTTGATGCCAACGGCTGCCTTTATATTCTGGTCAGATAGCTGATCCCGTGGAGGTGATCTCTGGCTGAATCTCCCATGGAGAGCAAGGCTCTGATGTCCATTACAGCTGTCAGCCAAAATTACGTATATTTGGGTTCGAGGTGATCTCTTGCATGCCTGCTTGGTCGTGAATCATTGAGCCTGAGCTCGTTACATTACGAATTATAGGAGAAAAAAGCTGGTGAGTCACAACTTTTCAGGGTTAAATGTGCCACAGGAGCATGGGCACCTGTCTTGCAGGCCAAGGGCTGCATCAGGGGCTGCTTTTGGAGCTGAGGGAGGTGCTCTTGAAATGTCTTCTCCAAAACATTGGGTGGCTCTTTCTCTGCAGCGGGCTTCCTATTCTTGCATCTTGAGGGCAAAGTGTGTGAGTAGAAAGGCATTAGTATTTTTAGGTGTTAGTATTAATAAATACCAATGTGGGCTTGCTTAGGGAGACCTCTTCAAAGAGCTGATGTTCTGCTACAAGCAGTTTTAACCAGTGTTTTTAGTTGCTCAGCTCTTTAATATATCAGACTGGTTTGCTGGCTGGAAGTTGCTTTCTTAGACCTGTAAATTATGAGACCCTGCCAGTGGTCCTGCTTCTTGGTGGTGTGCCAAAAGAGGGAGAGGAAACAGCTATGTCAAAAAGAAGGTACGTAAGGTAGAGCCTAGCAGCTGCAATATGAAGCTGTTAAAACGTGGGCTTGACTTTAAATGAGGGTCAGCTTCCCATTGGAGTAATCCAGGTCTTTAACCAGGCAGCCAGCCAAGACCTGAGTGTGATTAGTCAGAGACATTATGATGTGTGAGTCCACCTCCATTGACCCTGCATGTCTCGCAGCTTGAAAACATTAAGAACTTGCCACAATTTGGTGCTAAAATTGTCATCGAGTCCCCCAAAAGTTTTCTCGTCCATAGGCAGGTGTAAGAGGCAGTCTCTCTCTCTGCAAGCAGGTGTTTAACTTGGTTTTAGGCTTCGAAGCTATGCTGAGATTGCATAGGAATCGGGCAAAATGTTTTGAGAATGTCCCTGTTTTGGGCTCACTTTCCTAATGCCAGCCTCAGCCTGTCTCACGGGTCCTGCAGCCGCCTCCCTGCTGGCTCGTCGCTGATAAGCGATGCAATTTCATCCTTATCGTTCCACCTGGCAGCGGCGAAGATGACTCATCCGCAGCACTATTACTGGAGTGTGAGTTTAGCCTCCCATTGTGCTGTGAAAAGAGAATAAGCAGGACGGGTTCGTGAAGAGGGCTGTATTGTTCCTTCCAGCTTAGGGCTGCTGTCCTGCAGCTCAGACACTAACAATGCTGCTGGTCTCTCTGAAATCTCCCTCCCAACATGCCTCAGTGGGGGAGAAGTGGTAAAAAACCAAGAGGCACAATCTCGGTTTGGCTTTGTGCTGTGCTCAAACTTTTCCACGGTTCCTCCTCCTTCAGGAAACAGCCAGTCCGCAGGTGAGGAATGAAATGCATCCGCTGAACAAATTGAAAGAGACTGTCTCAGCAGGGGAGGGATCCGAATAACCTTGTGCTTCTGTCAGTTTTGGGGAGGAGGCTCCCAGCTTCCCTTGGATGCAGATTTCCCAGGGGTGACGCTTTTCGTCCTGCATATGATTTTTGCTTTTGGCAAGCTGCCCTTGGCACTGCGTGTTGTTTGAGATGAAAAGCCAGAGTGAAGCATGTTCTTAACACTGAGGAGAGCAGCTGTGTTGTCAGATTCACCTTGAAATGCTGGTGAACAGCTTTGTAGGGGCCAGCACCCGTGTTACCCTGCACTGTCAGGGCTGCTGCATTGGCTGCAGTCTGTAGAGGTGAGAAAGACCACGGCCTCCCTTTCTGGTGGAGGCAGCAGCAGGAGATAAGAGTTGACTGAGGATACAAAGGAGGAACAGTTTGTTTCCAGCCTCAGTTTCTGGAAGTCTAGTTCATCATCTGAGATTGCACCGTGTGCTGATGTCCCCTCTGTGACGTGCCAGTGATAGCTGGGCTGTCCCTGAGCAACACCATTTCTCTTAGTGCTCTCCTGGAGAGCTGTGCTGGTCACCCATTGGTGTCAGCTGGTGGGACCTTCCTGTTATCTGTCAGGATTTGCCTTTTTCTGATGTTGTGATATACTGGACACCACCCTGGGTCCTTCACCTTGGTAAGATACTTTCAAGTGGAGTGCCTAATCTCTTGGTACAAGTAGATAGGAACGGTTGAAGAAAGATCTTGTTAAAAATGCAAGCAGGTCAAGTGCTGTCAGAGAATCCTTGGCCTGCGTAACTGGCATTAAGGTCAAAATTTCTGGCTCTGTACCAGCAAAGTGATGATAGGTTGTTTATTCCAAGCATCTGCAGGGTGAGGGAGATCTTTCTGCTGGAGAAGGTCTCTCTGTGGTGAGTGTACATCACTCTGCTGGTGCCTGGTGTAGTCTATGGTCAGTCTGGTGCCAGCTCTTTGATTTATAACCCTGATGGTGCTATGGTACCCATGCTGCAGTGTCATGGGACCTCACTGTACAGACCATCTCCCCTTCTATTCTGATGCCTTATTTGCTCTGCACTGACAAACTTTAGGGGCCACTTCTGTAGATACACATAGGTCAAATGCCTCCTTGTTGTCCTTCTCCTTGCTTGCACTATGCCTGAACAACATGCATCTGACAGGTTGATCTGCCCCAAGAAGACCTCCTGTCTGTTCCCTATCGGAAATCAAAATCCTTCCCTCTTTGCTCATATCAGCCAGTCAAGGTATGTGACAGGGGAACGCTCTGACCGCTGGACCGTGCTGGTGCTCGAGCGTTGCTGGGCTACACATCAGTTGCAGGTGGGAGGGTGCCCCAGGGTGCTCAATGCCTTGACTTTCCCTGCCCATCCAAATGTGGCATTTCAGGAGGGTGCAGTGGGACTTTGCTCCCCTTCCTCATCTGTATTCTCTCACCCGAAAGCAGATGCTCCAGCCCAGCACTGAGTGTCGGTGCTGGCGCTGCTTGCGATATCGCATGTGGTAGCGGCTCTGAACTGCTTCAGCCCTGCAGCATCTCTCTCCCCCTTCCCTTCCTAGCCCTCCTCGGGATGCCTACGTCCCTGTTCGGGGCCGTGGCCATTCGCCCTGTGGAGGATGCTGAGGCTGGACTGCTCTTTTTTGGCAGAACAACAATCTTTGCTTAGGTCAGCCGTAATTTAATCGAGCGGTACAAAGGTTTTAGTACACCTTGCAGATGGAAATTGCCTTGGGCTGGACAAAAGAAATACGCGTGCTGTTCCCTTGCTCTCCTCCTGCAATGGCTTAGTCTGTGGTTGGTTTTTTTTCCCTTCCCCTCCCCACTCTGTGACATACAACTCAGAGGTAGTTTGCATCTGAGTGTGTCTCAAAGCGTTACAGGCTTCTTCCTCAGCAATGACGAATTTGGTGTATAAAGCCCAGAACCGTGATTTCCCTCAAGGTCCCTTGTAATAATAATTTCTGTAAATAAAGGCTAGAATCAGGATCTCCATTGTAATAGGATTTTGTTTGTGCAAGGGCTGGTAGCTGCATCCCCCTGGCGCTGCCCTGTAATAGGATTGTGGGCTGTATCACAGCATTGCAAGTGGGCTGGCAGGAGCTGGACTGGCGCAGGGCACCCTTGCAAGCAGGGAGAGGGGCAGGACTCACATTTGGGATACGTTGGGAAGTTTTGTAGGCCATGAACACAGAGCTGATGGGCACCTTTGATGGTGGATCTTGCCAGGCTGATGAAATGTCAGGTTTATGTTCCTGGCAGGGTGCAGGAGTCTCTCCAAAGACCCCATGGCTGAGGTAAAGCCCCCATTCCCTGTAAGATGCCAAAGCCTGCGAGCCTTGGAGGAGAGAGAACAACCTGGGAGGACAAGGTCTGAACTGGCTAAGCGTGCTCTTACTGCTGCTGTAACCGCATTGATCTGCGCGGAGAAATGCTGCAACCTCTTCATTCATCTCTGGACTCGCAGAACTTAAGATTCCGTGTGCCGGTTACCGCAGTGACCTGCACCCTGAAGCAGCTGCCTTCCTGCAAAGCTTGTGTCTATAAAATACATACTGTTGCTGAGAGAGCAGTTTGGCAGCCTCCTGAATGAAGGGTGCAAGGAGATGATGTGCTTGATTACGCCTGCTTGGGAGAGAAGTGGGTGAGGAGGCATGTGTGATCGCAAGCCTTTGGGGCTGTCATATTTTTTCTCACCTGTTCTAGCAGGAAGAAGCGCATGGAGGAAGCACGCCTGTGTTCACACGTTCGTGCTGCTACCCCTACCGGGTGCAATAATTCTTCCTTTGCTGGTGAATGGATGCTGATGGAAACTTTTTTTTTTTTTTTTTCAGCAGAAGGGCTAGTAATTGTGCTGGAAGTGATGGGGATCTTTGTGTCTGGGCTGTGGTAGCACTGCAGAGCACCATCACAGCAGGATGCTGAGCGCCTGTGGGTGAAGGCAGGGTGTTTTGAACATACACACCTCAAACACTGGTAAATTAAGATTTCTAGTCTTGTGCTGGCTGTGTCTTGTCCAAAAAGGCTCCCAGCCTGAATTGGTCCTGTATCCGGATTAGGTGGGCTCAGTACCACCTGGTGATGTGAAGAGAAGCCCAGCTGTCTCGGTGCTACAGAGGTGAGAGGCTTTTCCCCAGGCAATTGTGATGGCAGAGGGCTGGTGCTGAGCTGGGTGTCAGCAGCAGCAAGTTGTGTTGTTCTCAGAAATAACCAGGTGCCAAAACCGTTTGCCACCACCGCTTTCTGAAAGGTGTGCTGGCACTTTGTATCCCTCCCTGGCATCATGAGGAAGGCTCAAGTGAGCTCTGACAAAGCCTGCACACCATTCACAGTGTAATTAGCACCACAAGTCTTGCTAATTGCTGAGGGCTTTTTTCTCTCCCCCTCCTTTTCTCCAGCACAAAATTTCTCTAGTTATCTTGGGTTATCATCATGGTAGACAGCATGCTAAGCCTGGATGCTCCTTCTGAGGGCTGGTGTCAGGAATAATTACTGCTGTAGTAAGCTGATCAGCCCTTCATTATTAGCTGCTGTTGTTGTTACTCGACATTGATTAGTAATTTGTAGCTGCCAGTGCTTTTCTCTGCCCTCAAAGCCAAGCATTTGCTGGTGCTGCGGTGCTGTTCTGCCAAGGACAAGTGAACATCTACCCCCTTGCCACCCCCATGGCGCTTCCCTATTTGCAATTTGGTTTTTAAACGCAGTTTGTGGCTGGAAGAGCAGCACAAGCCCTGTCTAAATGCTGTCGTCTTAGCTGAAAATCACTGAGGGTCCCAGCTGGCTGCAATGATGGAAGATCCTGTGGTGAGTGACCCAGTGGTGGGACAGTGTTTGTAATTTCAGGTTGAGTGCCTTGCAGCAATGCCCTCAACATCCTCATCATCCCAGGGTCCTGCCAGCTAGAGAGGGCAGCAGAGATATTAAATATTAACTCACTCTAGAGCCGTCCGGGATATTTGTAGGTGGCTGCTCACGTGTGTTCATGTCTGGGCTGGTGAGCAGTGGTGAAGAATGGGAGGAAGGAGAAAATAGGGCCATAGACCCTGTCCTGTTACGAGATGTTCAGGGTTGTTTTAAAGTAAGACCATTTAGTAGCTTGAAACTGAAAATGCTAGGAGGAGGAGACCAGGGACCTGGGATGGCTGGGGTTCTTGCTCTGCAGAGCCACCCCCTTTCAGGGTGCTGATTCCCCCTGCACTCTCCCTGCAGCTGGGTCTGTCTCTTACATGTTTTGGCTGTTCCTCCCTGGCTCTGTGAGCCACGTGCCATCGCTTGTTTTTCTGATCTGCTGATCTGTGGACCAGCTGTGTCTATCAATATGGGGTCAGAGAGCAGAAGGCGTGTTTGCAAGCCTGTGCAGGGGTGGGTAGGGAAGTTTGGGAAAGGGCTTTTGGGAGGTAAGTGCCTTCCACGTGATCTGCATCTGTTGTGCTGGTGTGTTGCTGGCTCCTGCATTGGCTCAGGATAATTTTGGGCCATCTGATATGATCCATTGCAGAGCGGCATCCCAGGAACTGGTTAATCTACCATGGGCAAGCCTAACATCACTGGCAGGCTAAGGGAGATGAGCTCTCCTTTGTAGAGGTGGGATGGAGAGGGCTTGGGCTGGCACGGTGCAGACCAGTCTCCCCACGCGGCTGCAGCTCCGTAAGCCGTGCCACCGCTGCTGGGAGACAGCGTGTGCAGTCCCGCCAATGTATGTAAATGTCCGTCTGACACAGCAGGTATAAATCATGCGTGGGCGCAGCCAGAGCCGGCAGGGAACGCACCTCCTCTAACCCCTACTCTGCATCGCATCCTTGCGATGCCAAGGGGGTGGCAAGGGGCAAAGCTTGATGTCACTTCTTGGCACTCCAGGAGGATGTTATTCAAAGAGACGGTGACCTCTCCTGGCGCTCAGAGTGCTGCAAAGGACCTCCAGCCCCAGGTCTGCGGCAAATCAAATAATGTGCTGTGGGAGGGGAGGGTTGGGACTCAGACATCCATCATCAACCTGCTGACCGCGGAGGAGAGGAAGAAAAAGATGGCAGGAAGCTTCCCCTCCGTTGGTCCTCGGAAGCACAGGTAGCTTTAATCTTGGGGTGTTGTCTTACTCATCCATTAGTGGGTACTAACTGCAGCTTCTTGTGCAAGCACCTTCATGGCTGTCTGGCCTGGACCAAGCCCTAATTACGACTGAAGAGTAGTTTCTTTTCAAAACCCATACTCCTGTGTTTTTCTAGTCTCTCACCTTCCTAGATGAAATTTCTGGGGCCCAGGGTGAGCATCTTTTTTTCTTTTTGTTAGTAGTTCCAGTGATTCACCAGTATAAAAATGTGAGAGGACTGCAGGACACCTGACCAGACTTTCTTTCTGATCAACACATTCAGGGGATTTTATTATCTTTTCTTTTCCTCCCCAGACAGCTCAAGCTCCGAGGTAGCTCAGGTAGAAAGCTGCAAACCGCGGAAATTAATCTTTGCTGACAAAAGCTTCCCGACTAAGCACTGGTCTGGATTTGAGGACATGCTTGAAGTTGCAGACTGTATGTGAGAAGGACATTCCCAGGTGAGCGTGAAAAGGTGGAGATAGCACCAGGATGTGTCCCACTGCTGTGGTGGTGGATCACAGTGGGGTGTGTACTCGCCGTGGGGCAGAGTTAAGGTTGTCTAGGCCACTTTCTGGGCATGACAGTGATTGTGTAGCGGCACAGCCCTTGCTATTGCTGGGGATTTTGGAGGGTGAGACCAGAAGCTCAAGTGCCAGCCTGCAGAGATCTGCATCTTGCTTGCAGGCTGCTCTGTGTAGGGCTGTGAGGTTTCTTCAGCTTGGAGGCTACCTGCTCCAACTCCTGTTCTTCACTGGTGCAAGCCAGTCTGCCTCTGCTTTCCTTGCCTTGCTGACCCCCAGCTTCATGTCCAGCTTGCCCTTGTTGTTAAGGCCCCCATCTCAGCCACAGGAGCAAAGCTGGGCCTTGGCTGCTGTCTAATGTGTCATTGAAAAAGACAGAGGCTGCCATGCTCTTCCTCTTCCTCATGCTTTTTTTCATTTCCCTTCATGGCACGAGAGGGAGCGTCTTCTCTGTGCTTGCATGCTCTTTGCTCTCACAACCTGCGTGATCACTCGCAGACATTGCTCAGCTGCCTCCAGCCTCCCCTGCTGTTCCTCAGGTTTCCTGGGCCTGGGATTCCCAGGGCCTTTGGTGTAGGTGTGATCTTTGCAGCAGTGAACATGCCGGTGGATGATACTGCAGGCGGTTCTGCAGGGAACACTTGTTTGCTGCCTGAACCATGCTCATCTCTGGAGGACCTGCCTCTCTCCACTGACCGGGAGATCTCTCTGGTCTTTTATGATGGAGAGGGAGTAGCATATGAGGGGCTGTTAGCTTGGAGAGGAGCGTGGGCCAAAAAAGCTTCTGGAGAATGTCTCTGCTGTGGAGCAGAGGCCTGGTCCAAAGTTAAGTTGCTGGGACCTGAGCCCACCTTTACAGAGAACTTTGCTGGGTGGTTGACACTTCCTTGTGTGCCCGAAAGGCTTGAGATCCACAGCTGAACCAGCTGCTTTCACAACTGTCTTCATTTCGTAGACTCTCCAGTAATACTCTATTGGTGTCTTCCCACAGGACAGCTTGGTCACGTCAGGATGGGCATAGAGCATAGGGAAGATTCCCCAGCTCACATCTCTCCAAGTAGGTTGCCGAGGGCAAGGCAAGCCTTCAAACATGCCAAAGCTCTGGCTGAGTTCCCTCAAGGAGAAAAAGACCCAAGTGTTGCGGCATCTCTTAAAACTCTCTATCCAGTGTTGAGTGAAATCTCTTCTAGTCTGGCCCATGCTGCACTCCTCAATTCAAGTTCCCAGTCCCTGCTAACAGCTCTCTTCTTCCGCACAGGTGCCTGGGGAGGGTGGAAATTCCTCCTAAGTTTTCCTAAGCCCTTCTACAAACAAGGCAAGGGCCCTCTAGATGGCAATGTTTCTGTTCAGGAGGCCAGTGGCTGCTTTTCAAGCAAGCTGTGCTGTTCCCTTTCGTGCCGAGCTTTAGAGAAGCTCTGAGATTTACGCTGGGCTGAAGTGGACAGCTTAGCATCCCACTGTCTCTTATCACTTCCTCAGTGAAAAGTGGCTTGGATTTTGTGACCTCAGGGAACCAGCAGTTTTAACAGGCTGGACAGTAGTTTTCTGGCTGTCCTTCCCCTCCATGTGATGAACTTGGCTCGGGTTCGATTGCCTAAACAACTGTCCATTCATCGGTGAGGTACCAGGGTTTTTGGAGGTGATGGGAGTCCCTTGCTGTGACTGGGAGCCTCTGATAAAGCGCTCGGTGTTATTGATGCTCGGCTTGTTTCCTGTGCGTGCTTCAGGATGCAGGCAGAGGAGTCTGCTCCCTCTGATGCAGTCAGCGTGCGTGGAGAATGCGTGTGTTTGGCTGGAGAAGAGCTGGGGAGTTTAGGGATGGAAAATGTTGCTGGAGGGAGGACTGTAACTGCTCCTGCATACTTAGAGCTGTCACTTGCTACCCTCTCCATGCACCTAGCTCTGCTTGGTGCCTGAAGGATGGGATGCTGGGCTCAGTACCCTCTGCCTTTCCCAGCGCTTCTGCTGTTGACACTGCGTGGAGACCACATCTTGGAGGCGGTGCCCGTATTTATAAACTCTCTTGGATGCCAGTGCAACAGGTACTTTCTTTGTCTGTCAGTGTCAAAAGAGAAAGGATAGAGGGAGGCTGGGAGGCCTACCAGAAGGCTGCTGTCCCTCACTGGCTGCATAGACAGCCTCAGTTCAAGCAAAATTTTTCTTGCTTGTGCTGCAGAGCCCTCCAAAAGCAGTCTGGGTGATGGGCTACTTCACACAGAGCCAGCTGCCGCCTGCCTTTGGCCTCTTCCTGAAGTCCTTGCAGCAACTAGGGGAACTGAGCTCACTTGGCTTCTCCTGACCGTGTTTTATCACAGGCTCAACCCGCTTGTGGTCCAGAAGGGGAGAGGAAGACTTGGAGAGCCGAGGATATCTTCCTGCCTCTGGGCACTGTGAAATGTGGCACCTGTAAACTGGGGTCCTGTAACTCTTCCCTCTTACCGTCCTCCTGGCAGCTGGCAAGGAAATGCAGCCCCTTGTGAAGGTCTCCAGAAGAGCTGAGCAGGAGCCTGGAGCCGGTCCTGGGCAGTGGAATAATGCTGGAGCCACGGAGCGTGAAGGAGGTACAGGGTGTCAGGGGCTGCAAGGAGATGCCGATCCTTTCCCAGCTCTGCCACAGCAGAGGTGAAATCTTATCTCCCTGTGCATCGTTTCCCTTTGAATACACAGAGACAGTGATCCTTTTCTTGCCTGGTTGAATTGATGCCAAAGGAGAGAGACTGGCTCCTCCTTACTGTTTTCCCCGGCACGGATAATAGTTTCTTTGGCGTTGATGTGCTCATGCCTGGGCTCTCCAGTCCACCAGGAGACCTTGAACCCTGGCTTTTCAGGAGCCTGGCAGCAAGGGTAAGCTGTCTGCCTCCCAGCCTCTCCATGTGCTCAAGGCCATGCGAGAGCTCACTCCCGTCTCCAGCCTGCGCAGAAGCTTCCTCTGCCAGTCCTGCACCTGCAGTCCTGGGAAGACGGCTGTAGTCATGCTGCAATGGGCATGGACAATTGATTATAAGCGGTCGTAGATTACCTGGAGCAATGCTATTAAATTTAATACAGTTCTCCACTGGCTCTTGAGGCACAGCCTTGGGTTGTGTAACTGACATCTTGTTGCAAAGCATTTTGGGGACATTGCTAGGGGTGTGAGGCAAAGAGATTCAGCTGCAAAGCAGGAGAAGATGAGTTTCTGTTGAGATTTATTTTCTGCCCAATAATTGCCAAGAAAAGCTGTGTAAACCTTCTCTGTTTGTGGAACAAATACTGTAAGAGTTACTGCTCTGACCTTTTTTTTCTTTTCCACCGGACAATTGTCTGTGCCCTTGCTATTCAGAAGCCTTGATATGCCGCTGGCAGATTTATGCTGTGTCGGAACCCACCTCTTATTGCCTCTGAGTTGATTGGAAGAAAGGAAACTTGTTTGCTGAAAAATAAACCCACTGCTGTGTGCCCTGTATGCCAAGCTGGGGTTGAAGTTTAAAAGAACGATTTGGAGCACTGACCTCTTTTTCTTGTCAGCCCCTTGTCTTCTGTCACTGTCATCTGTAAAAGGTGGGTGGCCAGCTCCAAGAGAATCACCACTGGATTTAGGCAGGAACGAGATACCTTGTGAGCAACCCACGCTCTGATGGAGTGAGGCCACTGCTCGCTGTCGGCTCGATGCCTCTCGAGGGAAGGACTGTTCAGTGTGCAAGACCTGCCCTGGCTTAACAAAAGCTTATGGCGAATCCCCATGTGAACACTCTCACAATGATTTGGCAGCTGCTAAATTTGGGAATAAATCCACCTTCCTTGGCAGCAATAGTAAATTGGATGAGGCACGACCAGTGAGAGTTTGGAGTCCATTGCAAAATGCACTTAGTTTGTGTGTGGTTCAGGGCTTGCACATGCTGAAGAGGAGCTGGCACTAAAACTTTCTGGAAAAAACCTCTGAGTTGAGATCCCGTCCTGGGTGAGATCCCAGTGGTTCATTAGTGCTTTTTGGGGTCTTCATTGCTCTGGGAGCCTCTGACAGTGGTGCTAAGTGGCCCTCTGCCCTCTGTATAAACACAGAGCTGATAAGCCAACAGGATTGTGTGGTAGCCAGGCAGCCTGGAGAGGCTGTATGAGGAAGGCCATTTAAAGTCATTGAGCCTCCCCTTGGATGCCTCACAAGAGCAAATGCCCCTTGCAAAAACAGCCTCAGCTCCTCCCAAGTGCTGGGCAGCTGTGCGATCCCTACATTTTCTGCATGCCGTCGCTACTTGGGACTGTTTGGAACTTGCACCCACCTCCACCCTGCCGGCTCGCTGCCAGAAAACAGCCCTGTCCCAGCAGAGATGGTTCTGCCTGGAAGTTTTATTCTTGGTAATGTAGGATCTGTGGTAGCTGGTAAATGTCAGCCCACATTAGGAAATATATCTTGTGGGTGTGTTTCTCCTCACGTCCAAGCCTGTTGGAGACTGCTGGTATTTCACAGAGTGTCTGAGCGGAGAATCAGGCCCATATGTATGTATATATGTATGTATGTATGCACTTCCTCCTGCAGGTGATGGGAGAGTGGAGGGTGTGGGGTTTAATCCATGTGTGTGTGGGCAGCTCCGCTGATGCTGCTTGTCAGCTGGAATTCCAGCACAGGGCTCTGCAGCATCAGCTGCAGCTTCCTTTTTGCCTTCTGTCACATTTGGAGGGAGGGAAGATGTAGCTGAGTCTTGCAATAGTAGGTCAAAACATACTGCAGCTCTGAAGATCAGAGCAAAAGCTTTCTTTTACAAACACATGGGCTTATTCATCCCGTTATTTTCTTTATCAAATGCTTCTTTGCCTTTACAGAGCAGCTTTCAGCCTCAGGGAAAGCAAGTGTCTTGTAGGAAGGGAAGCTGGGCTAGTGACTGGAGTGGGTCACAGTTGTGGAAGATGGACAATCTGGACTTTTATTCCTGGCTCTGCTCTGGCCCCTTGTCTTCCAGATCTCTCTGAAGCCCTTAAGAGAAGAAGAGCAGGGTCTGTTGCTGCATGTGTATACAGCACGTGGAGTGGTGGCACGCCCAGAGCATCCCTGGGGCAGCAAGAATTGCTGGACGATTGTGCTATGAACCAGGATTGTGATGCTACTGAAGTGCAGCTGTTTCTGAGTGGGTCGCAGTCTGGTTAGGGTATGACCTGGCTAGGGTGCTGGAGCAAGCTCTTTTATCCAGAAAAAGCTCTGCCTGGCATTCCTCAACGTCCAGGCATGCAGACAGCTTATTTTTAAGGTTTTATTTGAAAGATGTCAGCTTCCCCTTCCTACTGTTCCCTGGGCAGCAAGAGCAGAAAACTAAATTTGTCTCCACTGGGACAGAGAGAGCTGGAGTAAACCGGGCAGGTGCTGCTCCAGATCTGCTGGGCAGAACAATGGGCACAGAGCTGTCTGTCCCTGTCTGAGGTGCTCAAGTGCTGCCGATGTTGGGGTGGCAGTGACAACTACACAGCATTTTCCATTCCAGCTCCTGGGTTTCAGAATTTACTGAAAAGTTTGCCTTGTGGGGGTGATGTTTGTCTGACTTTATCCCTGGGTTAGTTCATGGTTTTATATGTGAAGCAAAGACATTCCTTTGCTTTGTGAGAGAAAGGTGAGGAGCTACACTCCTTGCCTTCCTTCCCAAGACCTTGTGACAACCCCGATGTGGAAAGAGTGCTGGAGAAGATGTTGAAGTACAGCCTGCAAAGAGCCCTTGTTGCTCGGGGACTTTTGAGGATCCTGTGGGTAGTGCGTGGGAATGGGAATTGCAAGAGACTCTGTTTTCATTTTGAGCCTCACTGCCCACAGCTCCCTTTTTGGGGTCGTTATTGATTGGTGCAGGTTGGCGGAAAGGAGCACGGGGCAGGTGTTTGAGTGGGTGTTTGCTACACTGGGTGCCTTGGGTTAGAGAGAAGACTCTTCAATGTCAAATCCCTTCCTGGGGCCGTCCGGGGGATGTGCTGTGTCTGGGGGCTCGGGCAGGTGGGGATGGAGTGGAACCTGTTTTTCCTTTTCACCTCCTAAAACTGAAGCATCCATCTCTGTCAGGCTGCTGTTAATGAGTTAGTTAAACAGCATCTCCTTACTGGAAGCTCTTTTCAGTCCAATTAAGATCTCGCAACATGTCAGTTGTGAAAATAAAAGTGAATTAAATCTCATTTCTCCTTTTTTATGATGTTTATTAGAAGATGGCAATGCTCATTTAGATGAGCTAATCATGGTTATTTGTCAGTTGTACCAAGAAGCCCTTGCTCAGGCTGGGGACCTGTTGTGCCAGATGCTGTGTGCACTCATGGAAGGAATGGGAGCCAGCCCTGGAGAATGGATTGACCACGCAGGGAGAACCCACGTGAGGTAGGCAGACTCCTGCGGCTGTTCAGCCTCAGCTGGAGGACTTGCTGCTTGGAGGCACTGTGGCTGTCACTGAAGCCAGTGGAGATCTGTCTCCACCATGCTGCTTAGGAAAGATTATGCTGAGCAGCAGCAGAATCTCTCCTCTGACCACTTGTCCTCCTTGTTGCAATACCTCTGTGTTCATCAGCTGGTTCCAGAATTGCTGGGGAGCACGTGTTGGCAAGACAGGTGGGCAGGCACGCTGCACGGCTGCATAAACATTTATTTCCTGAGGAAGACAGGGTAGAAGTGAAAACCGAAAGCTTTAACTCTGGAGTATGACTTGACGGGAAGGATACATTGTGGCAAGACGTGTATCTGACAGTCCTGTGGGTCCCTTCTGTTTCAAATGGCCTTTATTTCTCACCCCCAGGCCTTTGTTTGCAGGCAAAGTGGAGAATGCTTAATCCATCTCCCCTCTCAAGCTGTTTTCATTCAATGGCTTGGCTAAGACTTAAAGCAAGCTCTTCCAGGGGCTTGGGCTGCTAATCAAGATGCTTTCCAGCACATCTAACGGGGCAGAAGAGTTGTTATTTTATGGCTGTGAGGAATCCAGGCAGGAGGATGCACTAGAAAAGGCCTGTAGGAAGGTTCAGTGCACCAGATTGTTTTCAAGGTGGGGGTTGGTTTGTGCTTCTCAAAACCAGTTAACTCTATCCTTACTGGATACACTTAAAGGACCCAGCAACGAGGAGAAGAAATACAAGGTTATGGAGGCACAGGGACTGAGAAGCAGGCCAGGAAGGAGAAAGCCATGTGCCAAATTACTGATTTTCCCCTCCTGTTTGTCCTGCAGAGAGCCAAGACCAGAGTCAACCCTCAATGCTTCTCTCAGCAAGGAAGACCCAACACCATCTCTGGAGGAAGGGGTAAGGGTCTGGCCCCCCTTGCCCTGAGATTTGTCGGGGTTGCAAGGGGAAGAATGTGCCACAAACAGACTTTACTGAAGGTAAAGGGGAAATGTTGAGGGCAGCAAGACAAATTGTCCTGTGGGTTACTGTAGTCCCATGCTGTGATCAGTTGTGACTGCGCTATTGTTTGGTGGGCTCTGTCCCTAGCCTGTGTTTTGGACTTTTGGATGTCTGACATTCAGGCTGTGCTCCTGCCTGGCTCCTGGGCTGACTCTTTGCTTTGTGCTGTTGATGCTCATGAGTGTTGTTCAGACTCCGGATCCATCCTTGGCTCTAGGCTCTAGCCTTGCGTAAACGGGTTTGGGTAGCCTGTGAAGGCTATCATGTGGAGGACAGAAGAAGGGGGCTTTGAAGATCATACTGGAGGTGAGAATGGAGAAAGCTGGGGTAGGCGAGGCTGCAGCAGGATGTGCCGACTGGTTCCCCAACTCCCTCAGAGGGATTGCCAGGCTGAGGTGAGCCAGCAGCAGCCAGTCTGCATAGGGGACCGAGCCCTCTGGGCTGGGCTCCTGCTTACTGCCACACCAGTCCAACACACTGGGGCTCTTCTCTGTCCACCAGCCCATTGTGCCGCGTTGCAGTGGGCTGAATCTCTGTCTGTATTGGAGGGGAAGCATCATGCTTTTTTCAGTCCTGCAGCTGTTGATGTTTTGAAGTTAAAACATGTAAATGATTAAAAAAAAAAAACAACAACCCCAAATCAGCTTTGGTTTATCATGGGAGCTTCTAACGAGCAGAAGGGGAGGGGGAACAGACACAGGAAGGGCAGCAGAGACTAACAGCCTGGCAGAGCACTTGTCATCTTGACAACACAATAAGTTTCAAACTGGGCTCACTCTTGACGTTTGCCTGAAGGTATGTTTAACTAGTGCGGGAGATGCTGGAGCAAAAGCATGCACCTTTGAGCCCAAGGAAGCCTCAGTGGGGGTTAGCTGGGTTTTGGAAGTGGGGGGGCGAAATGGGCTCCAAATGGAAAATGTGCCTTCTTTACTCCCTCTCTGTCGATTTGTAGCCAGACTGAAAGGCTGTGCTCGCAGCTTGGTGAGAGAGGATGCTAATGAAGCATGAACCGGCTGAGCTCCATGGTGGTTCCCGTGCTATCTGCCACCTGCCTGCCTGCCCACTTCTTCCTTTCATTCTTTCTGTATTTGCATGTTGTGTTTGACAAATGGAAATGTGGGCTTCTCCTTGAAGCAGGAGGGATGGCAAACAAGCAGATAGGATGGGAGCATAAATTCTCCTTTCCTGGGGCTAGGCTGAATTGTTGGAGGATGCACAAGGGATCTAGGGGGGATTTACAGTCTTTGGGACCTTGGGGCTAATTGGAGACCCTGGGTTCTGCAGATTCAGTGGGGTGCAAAGAAGGGGTTTTTGAGTCGCTCCTAACTCTGCCCAGAAGTCCTTATTGTTTTGGTTTTTTCAGTACCTGACCACAGGCCCTGACTTGGGGTGGTCTGTACTCCAGGGCTGCTGCTCCTCTGTAGATGGTTGCAAGCCTCCAATCCTTCTCACCGCAGAGCTTCCAAAATGCACCTCCCACTTCCCTCAGACCCCCTGCAGCTCTCCTTGCTGGAGCCAGACCTCTATCTCTACTTGCCCAAGTGTTCCTGCTCTTCCCCACAGCCCCTAGCACTTACCTCCCTTTCTTCTCTCAACATTCAATGCTTCATCCAAGCCCTTGCTCCTTTTCTGTCCCCATACCCTATGCTGTGGGATTTCAGAAAACAAGGTATGAATTATGTTTCCAGAGATCCTAAGACAGTGCCTACAGACCACAGGCTTCTGTGTTACTTCTCCATTACATGCATACAGGAGTGAAAGGCATCCTCTCCCCAACTTCACCTGCTACTAAAATAGTCCAGGCAGTCACAGGAGAGCAGGATGCTTTATGTCTGGTCCTGTATCGCGAGAAGTTTCTGTGGCAGAGCTTAAGGCTGAAGCATTGACATTGGATGCTGGTGAAAATGGATGTGTTTAGCGTTTTTATAGCGAGTGACTTCTTGGCATTTCTGAGAAGCAAACTCCAAACTAGGAAGCAGAACAAGCTGGGCACATGAGATGGGGGTTGTGTGATGAGCCAGAGCATCTGTTGCCTTGGAGGGGTCTGAATTGTCATCCTGTTGCTTTCATCACATCCCCAGGCATCTCGTGGCACATCACCTGTGAGCAAAGAAACATCTGGAAGGGTGCAAATGCAAATCTGTGTTTGTATTGGCACTGCAGAACAAAGCCAGCCGCCTTCCAAAATCAGTTGTAGCAGACGGAGATTCAAATCCAGTGTTAGAAACTGAGCTGGGGGCCCTGTCCAGGAGCCTTGTCTGGGAATGGATGTCTGCGGCGGTATGGGGAATGGGCTAAAATCAGGGATGTTAGTCCATGCTCGTCTCTTGCGGCAGTATGGTTTTATCTTCCTTTCCAGATTGGCTTTAAGATACGGGAAAGTGTTGACATTCTTCCCACAGGAGAGATTTGCTGAGGTCCTTAGCTGGTACAAATCAATCAAACTCTAACTCACAAAGCACCCTATGGGGATGCAACTTTGATAGGAGCCTTCCTTCTGAAGTTTGATGTGATTTCCTTTTCTTACAGCCACATATTTGCCTCTTTTCATCACAAAAATAAAAGCTGTGACAAAGCCTGGCATAGCCCAGGAGCTGGTCACCACCTCCCTTGTCCCAGCCTTCGTACCCTCCATCAGAAAACCATGAGTCATCACCTCTTGGCTCCACCAGTGTTGTAATTTTTGTTCCTCCTCATCCCCCCACCCTAGCTGGGGTGAAGAAGCGAGAAAGCAAATAGGAATAAATACCTCCAGCCATAAAAGTGAAATAAATCAATACCTCTTCTCTGAAGCCAGAGATGCTTAATAGGCAAGGATCACTGCCAGATTGTAAAAAATGTGTTTAGTGTGCGGCTGGGGCAAGTTTAACCCTTGGACATAAACAGCTGAGCAGCTTCTCTCACCTCTGAATTAAATAACTGCCGAGGGCTGTGATTAATAGAGGTGCCTCTGGTTGGGATGTACCAGGTATTTTGTGTCTCTGGATCATCTGGGCAATTGACTGAGAGGGAGAAGCTGTTGCCAGGTCCCTTCTGCAGGCACAGCGATGCTTTTTTTTCATGAAGGGGCAGCTCTGTTTTCAGGTAACATAGCTGCCAGGTGCTGGTCTGAGCTGGTGGGACTTCAGCTGCCCTTACTAGAAATTAAGGACCGTTCCAGCTCTCCACCCTGCCTTTCTGAAGTGGGAATGCAGAGGAGTAAATCTAGGGAGAGGCAACACTGTCCAAACAAACTTGGTATTGACCATGCTGGGGAAGAGCTGAGGGAAATTCATGTCCCAGATGCTTGGGGATTTCTCAGCGTGGAAGTGAGGGTACCTGAGTGTTACCATGCTGAGGGAGTGAGAACTGCCTTGGAGGAATAATCCATTTTGGGGCAATATGGGAAGTTTAGTCTGGTTTCTTCACAGGGCTGCTCCAAGATTCTGTTATGGAAAGGGTTTTGGTTATCCTGCCCAGCTCTTCAGCATGCGTTTTGTCTCTCCAGCTGGCCAACAGAGCTGGAGGACAGAGTAAATCTCCTGTGTCTCAAATCTGTGGCGAGGGAGAGCTGGGACTCCAGACCCAGTTTCTAGGATTTCTTAATTTTTTTTTTTTTCTTCCAGGAGAACTCATCCCAGGACCTTCATAACTTTCTTTTCCCTAAAGAGTATGAGACACCAGGATGATGAGATGCAACCAAAGTTGGAGTAAATGGGATTGTAGAAAGCCCCAGTGAGATGTTCCTGGTGGGCTGCGGGAAGTGTTAGCACTGCTGTCGTCTAGTTTGGTGAGACCACATCGGGAATAATTGGAATGTTTTCCAATTATTTCCAAATGCTGGATTTATTGACTCTTGACACCTTGCTTCTGCCTCTGTCTGCTATCAAGTCTTGGCTTGATGGGCAGCTCCTACTCCTCTCCTCCAGGCTTTCCAATTTGGACCTGAAAATCCTTGTAGTTAGAGCAGGTGCAGACACTGATAGTTCTTCGTACCTAAATCCACTTCTTGTTCTCAGCTCCTTGACCTCCTCAAAGAGGTGCAAAGGATGGACAATAGCACTTAACCGAGGTCTGTAAGAGCCTACTCCCTCCGAGACCCCAGTTTTTTGGGTGAGGTGTGGGTCCCGTGGACATCAAACATCATCTGCGTGGCATTACATGCAGCATTCCTTCCTTGCACCCTTCTCCACCTCCAGACTTGGGAGAAAATACTCTTGGTGGTGCCTGGAGAGCTGTCTCTGAAAGTCAGGCCACTGAAGAGCTGGTGAATTGCTTTTCTGCCCAAGGCAAGCGAAGTGCTCCCGGTAGGGCACTCAGTCTCCCCGAGAGCTCCCTCAGCTGAAGGCGATCGCCTTGACTTTATGGAGTGTGTAGTGTTTCCCCTGTAATGGCCACGAGTCCCCCTCCCAGCCAGCAGCATGCAGCAGCTCGCTTGTGGGCTGGAGAGCGTATGTTTGCGTGTTTAAAGGTGGTAAAATGCTTTGTGGAGGAAAGCTCTGGCCATTGCGTGTGCCAGCAGGAGAGCTCCCAGCACTTCAGCTTCCTTGGCATAAAATCACAGCGGCAGGTAACTCCCAGAGGAATAAAGTGAACCCAATTGAATTAACCCAGGACCATGTGCAGGAAGTGGGGAACGTTTTTGTGGTGTTTTTTTCTTTCTTGTGGGTACCATATCATTGCAGGTAAGTTTTCAGCTTGCTGCAGTTCAAACCAGCAAGGGGTCCTTGTTAATTAATCTTGATGAGGGAGAGAGGCCAGCTTTTTGATGGTCTAACAGTACCATGGTACTGTTGTGTTTCCTGAAATGGAAAAAAGGCACTGGCTGGTTTTTTTGGGGTGCCCTTTTTCTTCCTCCTCGGACTTTCTGATGGTGCATCTGAAAGGCACGTAGGGTTTGGGGGAATGATGCTCTCTGATGTCAGCCGGCATTGGTCTGGGTAGGCTCTGGCTTGACGGCTCCCCCGGGGCAGGAGCCATCACCCCAGCTGGGATTTCTCCGGAGGCTGGGAAGTAGCTGCCAGGCAGGATCTGGGATGGGGGAAGGGAAAGACTTAGTTTCTTTCAGCATCTGAGGGTGGATTAAGTGAAGCGTTCCTTGTTAGCTAATTGAAACAGTCAAAATGTCAAATGAGGCATTTCAATAATAGTGATGTTAGGAGCTTTACGTTTTCATTTCTTTCCCTCTCTTTTGTGTTGTGCCTTCAAGACCTAGGGACCTAAGTCCTTGCCTCTACTGAAACCGTCTTAAAGAGGGGCTTTGGGGTGATGGGGCAAGGACAGAAGCTGTTTTAATCCCCTCCAATTCTAACATTATTGTGTTTCAGCAAATATTTTGCAAAAGGATTTTCAGGCTGAACTTCAAACAGGCAAATGCCTTACTCCGGTGACTCGGGGAGCTTCGCAAATTTAGAAAAGAAAATGAAGATTGTTTTAGCTGACATTTAAACCTCTTCTATTCTCTTTTCCCAGCCTGTCAGGAAGCTTCATACACTTCGGGTCAGATGCTCTTTCCCTGAAGAAGAAAGGGATATTTATAGCCGGGTAGGACCACGACGGAGAAATCTCCAGGCTGCAGTACCTGTCAGATGAGGTTACTTATGGCCCCAATAGTAACTGCCAACCTGGAACACGCTGCAGGGAAGCAAAAAGGTGAGGATCCATCCCTGGGCCACACAGGAAGGGATCTAGCCCAGAAAATTTGGCCTAATTCCTTGAGGATAAAGGTAGACTCAGCTGGAACATGGTATTTTCTTTATGGCTCGTTGTGCTTTATTGCCCTTCTGAATCTTAGGGAGTGCGATACAGAGAGATCTTGAAGTGTGGTCTGGGTCATTCTTGTCCCTTTGGGAGCCAGGGAAGGGGTTAACTAGAGATGTTGAATCCAAAGAAAAATAGCTTTTCATACAGAGAGGCTGTCGCTTGCTTGCCCTGTGTGGTTAGGAGCTCCTGAGGGGCTGATGGAGCATCCGGCTGCAGGTCTTGGTTTTTCCTTGCTCCCTCTCAGCCAGGACTGAAGCCAGGCCAGTGATGCTGAGCAGTGAGCAGCTGTCTCGGCTGTGGTTGGAGCAGTTTACTCCCAGGGATTAGAGTGATTGGGGTTTCTTAAGGTAAAGACAGCTTGCAAAGAAAAAGCAGTGTGTCTGGGGACAGCCGAGCTCCGCCGCAACCCACTCTTGCCCATGGCTTGTCCTACACAGAGTAGCTGCAGCCTGCGGGGAGCTCACCGTGTGAGGCTGGGGCTGGGGAATGGGGTTATGGTTGTCTTGTGTGGCTGCACAGGAGCTTTAGGCATAAGCATTTCTTCAACCTGAGCCACGTGGCTTGCTCTGAAGATGTTTTGATGTCTCATAAGGTAGCTGGAAGCTGGATGAAGGTTGATGTCAGGCTAACATAGTCCTGGCGCTATTACTTCTGCATGGTGTTGGCTAATTGGACTATAGTGTTGAAATCTCTGATAATCTTAAACTAGACCTAGGAGCATCTCCTATGGTGCAGGCCCATGCCTTCTCCTTTTGGCTAGCATAGGCCAATCTGTTTCTGTGTTTTCCCATGTCTCCCTAGATTTTGAAGGAAAGAAATCCAGGTGCAATGCCTGGTGAGGGAGCCATGGTGTGATCTGGCCAAGAGTCTTGTTTCTCAACTTGTAAGGGTGTGGGGATTCCCATTCTCCATGGAATGGGGATGTAGGTACCCCACATTGCTGCTTGGGTGCTGCAGGCACACCTTTCCTGTAGGATCACCTCCCAGGGTGAAGGAATAACAAAACCCCTCTTATATCCCATGTCTCACGGAGGTGAGACCAAGAAAGATCTTCCCTGGGGATCACAGGTGACTTCTGGCTGATGTTGCTCCTCTGGGCTGTGTAGAAGTGGAAGAGCCCAGGGCACTGGATGGGATGATGTTCTCAGGGACATCAGGCTTGCTCTGGCCGTGCTGCTGGCTCTGCTCCCATGTTCCTGCCGATATCCTCCCCCGGAGTGTGGTCCTAGAGCTGAGCTGCCAAGGTTCTCACGATCCCCTGGAAAGAGAAGCAACAAATCTTGTACGCAATGAGCTCTCCACCATGGTTTTCCTGCCATCTGCCCACCCCGGTGGATGTTAACAAGCTAGTAGATCCAGACCTGCTGTGCCTTGATAGAAAGATTTATTTTTAGGATCTTGATATTTAAAATGATCTGTTATAATTTTATGCTTAAATAACACTAAATAACGTTCCCTGTTTGCACAGTATAATTGGAAGAGGTAAATAAACCAAACAAACCAGCTATGACTGAGCTTAGTATTTTCGAACTGAAACAAACAGTAAAAAACAAGGGCTTGGCCAATTTAACACTTTGAGGGTATCTTCTAGTTGGCATTCTGCTTTTTCATTTTCACAGGCCAAGAAACACAAGAGCCTTAAAGAGCCAGTGGCTTCTTGCCAAAGAAAACTCAGTTTTTCTTAGATTGGGAAGAAAAAAAAAGAAAAAAATTAAAAGTTAACTTATTTGTTTTTTTAGGAACTGGCAGGACTAATAACTCTGGAAGTGCCATGGGATTTTATGGGAGTGCAGAAAAGACTTAAAAATATTCAGCAAGTTCGTTTAGGCTCCTTTCATGCTTCTCCAATCCTGAGGCTTCTTTATTGCTGCTTTATGTCAATTTGACACTGCTTGATTTCCCTGTCGCTCTCGATTTTACTGTGATGGCATTGCCGTGCTCGATGCGGGGTGTGTCCTGCACTGATCACGTCTGTAACATCCCATGTAATCCATGTGGGCTTTCAGGTGATTGAATTACAACTTCTGGATTCAGATGACCCTAGCTGGGGATAAGAAGTTCAGGCTGAGCTGACATTACCTATGAGCAAAGCCACAGGCGTGTCATTTAAGTGAAGAGATTTTGTGATTAGTCATGAATGTATTGTGTTCCCTTCTGGAAGACAGCCATCGGAGAGGGAATACAGCTCAAGCTTTTGAGGCTGCTGCACATTAGCTCATCAGTGCGTCTTTAGCTGGAAGGATCCTTCCCGTTAGAAGGGTGAGAGTAACTTTTCCCTCTTTGTCCCTATGCTTAGGCACCTCATGGAGCAATGTTCCTGCAGGTTCAGGCTGTGGCACTGATGGTGCTGAGACCCCTTAGCAGCCCTGTGTCCTGCTCTGGGTTCTTCCCTTTACCTCCAGTGTCCTGTATTCCCCCTGTCCTGCCTGTCTTGGGGGAGCTGGCTTCCCCCCGGTGCCTCCCCTCCTTACAGGTTGGCCAAGTCCTCCTCCATCTTCTCCTCCCTCTACTCCCCCCACTCCTCCGCTCCACACAAGGCTCGGCTCTGTTTGTGCCCACATTAGCATTTCTGCTGACTGCAGGGATTGGTTTAATTTCATGGGTGTCATTTCCTTCAAGAAATCTCTCTCTGAGCAGCAGCCCGACGAATGCCTGATAAAACATATTTTCCTACGGTAATGATTTTATGGACCCATAAGTCATGAATTTATTATGATCTCAGCCCCTGCTGCTGATTGCTGTAAAATGCAAAGTAATTAACAGCAAGCGGTAGCAGCTATTCCCACCTGGTAGCGTGTTCTTGGGTACGCTGATGGGTTTGATTAAAGTAATGGCTAAAGTGTACAGCCCGGCTGTAAAATATTAGCATGATTAATGCAGTATCCTAAATAAGAAACAAAACTATTGGGCATGGTTTAAGGAATTAAATATATATACACATATATTCCTCTCCCTCCCTCTAGCTATTGTTCTGGCTCATTTATGCTTTCTTTTCTGTTAAATAATGTATGGGCTTGAGGACCAGGGGGCAGGCTCGAGATGCATATTGCAGTTTCATAACATCTTAAGTGCTTGTGTTAATTTTTCACTCCTCTGTTCTCTTTCCCCTCAACCTGCCATCTCCCATCGGATAGGCGGAGAAAGATAATCAAGTTTCCTGAACCTGGCCCCAAGTCAGATGTGATTTGATTTGGATTGCAGACAGCCTGGGGAAGTGGCTCAGAGGCAACTTGGAGAGTTGGACTCAGTTTCTAGACTCGCAGAGGAGAAACCGTGATGCTGCGTTTGCATTCCCATGGCTGGGGGTGATCTCCGGTCTGTCTCAGCAGCCTGGAGCCTGTAAGTTTTTCGCACATGAAGAATAACTATATCTGTCCAAAAGTTGCAGTGCTTCCGCTGAGAACAGAATGCTTTTGCTTTTTTTTTTTTTTTTTTTTATGAACAGCTTAAAAAAGCAGTGATTGGATTTGAGTGAAAAATTAGTGAAAATAATACTGGAGGTAAAATAACCCATGTCAGATTTTTCCTGTCCCCCTCCTTGCTGCAAACCATGATAAATTTGATTCCTGGCATTTTTCAGTGGGAAAGATCAGAAATTACTTGGGTTTGGGGATGAGAAAAAAAAAATAGGCAAAATAGGCTTTTCTTTTTTTGTGTCAAACACCTAGAAAAATTTATTTGGAAATGGAGGAAATGCCTGATCAGTTAAAAAAAAGGCTTTTTTGACCTACACGTTTTGATCAGCTCTTCTGATTTCTAAAGATGCACATACCAATGTCATCTAATTCCCTCTGATCTGCTTCTAACTTTTCAGGTGTATTGATCTGCTCTAGTTTATGAAGCTACCGACTATTGGAAAGAAGAGTTTATAAATAACTACAGAGAAACAGGCTTCCATATCACAGGAGTTCCAGCAGTGCTGCTTTTGTTTATCACACAACACATGTTTTTGGGAGCTCTTCTTAACCAGGAGATTGCAAAAGGGAGCTCAGCGTGCCAATGTCACTGAGAATTGTTGTGCTGTATTGTACTCTGCAAATGGTGTTTCTTCCCCTCTTGGGATGGAGAGGTTTCTGGGTTTGGTTTTGTAGATAAGATACAAACTTGGTCCTGGTTCTGCTAGTAAATACAAGTAGCCCCAGGCTCTAGAATACATCTTGTTGGTCCCTCCAGTAATTTGACAAAGTATCCTTCCAGCAACCTCCTGAAAGCACAACAGGAAAAATTTTGTTGACCCTGTTGAAGCTGGAATAGTCGTGGCAAGGGGTTGCTGGGCTCCGTCAATAACTCTGCATGGCAGCCAGCTCTCTGCCTGTGTTGACACGGGTTTTAGATGTCTCACCGGTGTTCCGTGGTGGTCTAAACAGGAATAAACATGTTACCAGGAGGGTGAGAATTAAGTTCTCTCTCTAAAATTGCCACAGCTGGAGTTGTGACCACTGTCTCTTGGGAAGGATATAAGAAACATGAAAAAGATACAGACTGTGATCAAAGGTACAAGGGAGCTTCCACGCAAGGAGAGATTAAGAAGATTGAGATGCGTTGGTTGAGTAAGGAGGCAGCTGAAAGGGGTATGATCAAGCCACCTGTAGTCCAGAGTAGAAGAGGTGGCACAGATGATTGTTTGCAGCGTCTTGTGGTTCAAGTTCTGGGGGTTACCCAGTGATCTCGTTAAGCAGAAGGGTTAAAGCAAATGAAAGTTCATTTTTCTGAAGTGCTTAATTACATACATATTTTATCGCCATGTGCTGCTGTGGAGTCCAAAAAAATAGATGTGAAGCAGGACTGGATCCTCACGGAAGGCAGGTCTAAGGGGATGGTGAATGTAACCAAAGGGTTTGCAGCAAGGAAAGGGCCACAGATATCCCATTGCTTATTTGCTTCCTCGTTCTTCCCCTTGTCAAGACCGTGGCTGTGTTCTTCTGCCCGCTATGTCCTCTTGTGTTGAAATGGGCTAAGGGGCTGAGCGCTGGAGGATGTAGCTGCTGCGGTTCGACTGACAGTGCTTTCTTTCCTCAGGGATGGATCTCCTCAGAGTCTTCTTCCGCCATGCAAGACCTTGTGTACTGGATGAGAAAGCGTGGTGAAATTAGGGCTGTGGTGCTGCTGGGCTACAGTGTGATCCTGACCAGAAACATCTGAGTTTGGAGAGGTGGGAGGGCATGACAAGCCCATGAGTCTGAGGTCCAGCGGTGGGCTTGAGAGGTAAGAGCTGAGTTTGTGAATCTTATCCTGCTTATGGGACACGACAGTGCTGCAGCAAACACTGGCGTGTGAGGATGGTGTGTGATGGCTGGGCAAGGGGAAGGCAGATCCTTTCATCTCTCCTTTAGGTGCTGTTTGAATCGGCTGCCGCAGTCAGGCAGCGTGGCTGCAGGGTCATATTTGGAAGGCTTTCTCAGCAGTGCGCACATGTTAATGATGTTTGAGGAGTAGTTTCCGTGGGAGACCTGGGAGCCAGGCGGCACTGCACACGAGCCCATTAGTATTTTTAAAAGAAAACCTCCATCCTGTAGGAACTGCTTCGGCCTCTGGAGATGTGCCAGTACTGTATCCCAGGTTGCACTGTATCTGCTTCTCCTATTAGATCTTTTCCTCTCTCCTTTTATCCACCCCTTTTCCTTCCCTCCTGACTAGAGCTTTCTACTGCTATTCTAGCCAAAACACACTTTAGCTATTGCGTTCTGCGATTCTCTTGCTGGAAGTTTGCACAAGGATAGGTGGGCTTTTTTTTTCCCTCCCTTTCTCCTTTTAGAGCTAATCACCCTAGTGAAATTGAGCTGTAATGCCGTTGGCAGTGGTCAGATTGAGCTGAACGTGTGTGCTCCAGCACATATCCAGATTCCTGCATCAATAAAAATGAACACAGATGGCTGCAAAGTGAGAGAGATATTGCATGGCTTTGTTTAAAACACACTCACACAAAAGCGTGAGCAACCTAAACAAGAGCTGCCTGTCTCCTCTTTTGAGGTGGGTGAAAGAAGTTATTGGGCTTGATGTGCACAGTGACGGGGGAGACTGTGGTTCCCCACCTCCTCCTCCTGCTTTCTGCAGCCGTTCAGCAGGTAAAGAGGAGGTTGTGTTTCGTGGGGAGGATTTATAGCTGTCGTGAGTCAGTCAGAGTGTCAGGGTAAATCAAGCCTGACGTTTTTAACATCTTCCCTACACAAAGGAGGGGGCAAGGGGGAATGGAGGAAGCAATTGTAATTTTATGTCTATATCCTGCTCGGCTAATCAAGGTGAGCAAGAGACATGCCAGCCAGAGGAGATTTTCCTCTTGTTAGCTTGATCATTTTTTTTTGCTTTGGCTTTTCCCTTCCTTTCCTGGACTACTGTAGCAATCTTCTCTGTGGGGAAAGAAAGATCCAGCTGATCAGTGCTGGAGGCTGTAGACAAATGATTCTTGCTTCTCCAGGCTGTCTCTTGTAGTATGTCTCTAATCAGGTAAGTGAGAACTCATGGGAAAACACGTTTTGGCGGAGGTTTGGCCCTGGCTTCTGTCTCCTCACTCCAGACCCCAAACCTACTGCTAGCCCTGAGGTGGCAGTGCTGTGGTGTACCATATCCTCTCCTGGCCACCTCCTACCCCTCTCAGCAGCACCCTGCTTGGGTTGGCCAGGCCTGCAGGTGAACTATGGAGGGAAGGAATACCAGGGGATATGAAGGGAAGGGAAGCTAATTCCAGGGGATTTCCAGCAGCAGCATGGCTTAGGAGTTGTGCTTGGTATGCCTCTTGTCTTGCCTCAGGCATGTGTTGCTGCAAATCCTCCCTGTGACTTCTTACCTTGCGCAGGCTGCCTCCTCTCAAGGTCTCAGGTAGGCTAGCTCACTCTGGTAAGGAGAGGCAGGGAGGCAAAATAAATACATAAATATGTCCCTGTCCCTCACTCTTCCTATACTGCAGTATCAGTGCAACTTATCTAGAGCAGCCTGGTTTGAACACTGGGATGGGTAGGGCGCTCTACTTTTTGCTAGAAGTGAAGATCCAGTTGACTGGGGTACCTCGTGGCAGTGGAAAGGCTTGTGCCCCAGGGAAGGACCCTGGCAGCTTCAGTGCTGTCTTCCAGCCCATGGTGTGGGATGCTCTGAAGGTGAATGAGGTGGAGCGTGCAGTGTCCTGAGCTGGAGCTGCTGAGCAGCCTCTGAAGCTGCACGCTCGATCCACATGCTGTAAAGGCAGGGCAGCATTATTAAAATTCCTTGTGTGCGCAAAAGTGGGCTAAGTCATCAGCAGAGGGCAGGGAGCCTCTGAGCTCTGTGGGCTCATGCTGATTTACACCAGCTGGGGAACTCGGCCAAATCTGTCTCATTCAATGAATGATCATTCAATTTTTGTCGCTGCTATCAAGCCCTTAAACAAAAGCCAATTGAAATCAATGGGAGACTTTCATAATTTTCAGGGTTACAGGCCTAAAAAATTGGATGCTTGGGGAAAAAAGCAAGCAAGGAAAGAGAAAGGGGAGAAGGAATAAAGGCTACTGTAACATTAGGGCTTACAACGTAAACAGATGCGAGTGAGAAATGCTTTAGTTACGATTCTCCAGCAGCCACAGTTCAGTAGAGTTGTGCATGGAAATGTATACATTGAAGAGCATCCTTCGTTATGTAACGAAGTGAAGGGAGCCTGTCCCTCTGTGAATCCTCTCTCTGCATGTCCTGTTTCTATGTGTAATTCAGTTCTCTGCTCTTCCATTGCAGTTAAGGTTCTTATTAGTGGTAAGCACATGCTCCACGGGATGGCTGTTACGCACAGAAATGCGGGAAGAAGCGCTGCTTTCTGCTCCCAGAAACCAGCAGGAAGTGTTTTGTCTTTTTTTTTTTTTTTTCAGTAGCTGGAAGAAGGGGAGGTTAATATCTCATCCAGCCTCTGGCTGTATTTTGATAAAATCCTTTGTCCAATGACTGCGAAGTATTTTGCAAGTATGGCAGGGTAAATCCCCTTCAGACAGGTATTATCTGGCCTATTTTTACAGCTGAGAATTTGCAGCCTTCGGAGCCATCTGGGTGATGGGGCTGTCTTCGCCTTGTGATCTCCTCGGCTGAATGAATATGTCAGGATCGGTCCTTTCAAATCCAGCCCCAGTTCGAACATGGCCCTCCAGTACGTCTGGGTACAGTTAGATCCTTCCCACCTCAGCCTCCCCATCCGTATAACAGGTATGACAATCATCCTGTCCCCTGGGTAAACATTTCATTATGCGATGTTGCTGAAGTACCTCGGAGGGGAGAAGGCCTGAAGATAAGTCTGCATTCTCATTTTGGCTATATTTGTGTGCATGTTTTCCGCTTTAACTGCCGTTCTCTTGCTTTGCCTGCTCATTAGTTCTGCCTGAGTGCAGGACCTCTCCAAAAAATGCAGTGTTGGCAGCGGGCATGAATTCTTAACGACTCCTGTCTCTGATGACAGAAACCGGGGCCAGGCAGTCGGTTTGCTTGCTGAGAGCAGGAGAGGCAGTCTAGACCGTAGCTTGTTGACGCTTTCTCTCGTCATGGAGGTGAGTTTGTAAATCACAGGAGGATCTGCAAAATATGCTCAGGTGTTGGCCTGCTTCTCATGCTGCAAGGTTGGGACAACAGACAGAAAGAGATGCCTCTCAGTCTGTGGAAGGTGTTGAGTTTGTTTTTAAAGCTCACTCTGGCCTTGCTCTGCTGTTCTACTCAAGAGACCAACAACAGATTTAGGCTTTTGAGCCAAAGCTGGAAATCCTGAGCCTGACCTGCTCAGTGCCCTGTTGTGCTCTCCAACTTAATCCAGAAGGAAAATATTAAACTGGTAAAAAAAAAAAAAACAAACAAACCCAAACAGAACAACACAGCAATCAATTTAAAGAAAAAAATGCCAAGAGTTCCATTGTACTGAACAGAAGGAGGACATCTCTCAATGGGAGGCTTAAAACAGATCTTTAGTAATGTTTTTGTTGTCTTTGGTTTTTATTCTGTACTTATATACTAAGATTCCTTGGTTTTTTTGGAAATGCAGTTTTTAATATAAGTTAGCTTTTCCTTTCATAGGCTCTTTATGTTTTGTTTAAAAAAGAAGGAAGTCTTGGCAAGTTAGAATAGGTGAGAAGGGAAAGGAAGGTGAATCCTGCCTGGGTGCCATTCGTTCTGTTTCATTTGATAGCAAGGATAAAAAGAAAGAAGAAAAAAGCATTCAAAATCTTGGGTACTTTTTTTTTTTTCCTCTTACAAGCCAAACCAGAGAAAATTAGTTTGTGGCAGTAAAATCCTGAATTTTCATTTTCATTTTGCTGGATTCCTGCTGAAATGTCATTTGGTGGAATTATTTTTTTTTCTGATGAAATCTCAGCATGCACTGTGAAAATTTCAAGTTGATTCTGGGCTGTCTCCTCCCTCTTAGAGGTCTAGTTATTTCTTAAGATTTGTCTTTGTTTCACCTTTCCACCTCTATCCTTGCTGATGCCTTTCTTCTACTGCTGTTCCACTAAAATTGCCACCATGAAGACAGTTAAAATGAGGTGTTTCCTTCATGGATGGACTAATTGGGGTTGAGGTCTTTGCGATTGCCAGATCTATTGTCTCAGGCAGACCAAGTTGCCTTCGTTTCACACATTGTTGCTGGCAATTTTTCTTTGTTCAGCTCAGGGTACTTCCCTCCACTTCTTATGTATGAAAAGGCAGATTTTGCCACTGGGATATTCCACATAGCCCATGGAGGTTGGTCAGGTAGGCTGGATCTCTACCTGTCTTGACTGGAGACTCATTCTGGCTTTGCAATAACTGAAGCTCTATTTCCTTCCTAGCTTTCTGTTCCTCTGTAGCTCACAGATCACTTAAATAAATAAAAATGACTGGAGCTATTTGAGGAATCTTCAAAACCACAGATTGATCTTTGGTTTGGAGGAGAAGAAAGAAAAAGCTGGGAGGTGTCCTGGCCATGGAGGTACGCTTTGGGCTTTGATTTCTCTCAGTCCCTTCTGTGTCCATGGCCCCAAGGAAATGAACTGGTGTTCAGCCTAGCTCTCACAGACAAATGCATGCTGGAACACCAGCGATTTGCACCTCTGGTGGTGGTCTTGGCAGAGTAGCCTGAGAATCAAATGGGCTCTGGAGTCTGGAGCTCTCTTCAGGGCTCTGGAGGAGCTGCTTCTAAGTGAAGCCTGTGACACAACCTTGGATACACGGCCTGCTCATCCCTGGACCAAAACAGTCTGCAGAAGAGTAGAGCCACCACCTTCAATGGCACCATGATGCTCTAGTCCATGGCTGGGGAATATGATGGCTGGAGGTGCCCTTTTGCTGTGTTTGACCATGACTTTCCTCTTGCTTAGTGGGGCTGAGCCGCAGATGAAAGTACCTGACTGTGTCTGGAGCCGGACACTGGCTTTGGCATGTGCCACCAAACACATGAGGTATGGCTATAGCTCCCATAAACCTCATGGCTCCTTTGGGCACATACTGAAGTTCACTCAGAGCAACTCCACTCCGTGTCTAATAAGTGTCAGGCTGCCCTGTCCACCAGGAAGCAAAGAGGACACCTGCTGGGAGGAGAACAGGAAGACAGAAGGCTTAGACAAGACACTCAGCTACCCCTGGCTGAAATGTTTGACATTGTGCTGGAAGTGGCTAGGGTCTGGTGACGGTGCAGTGCATCCCTCACACGAGCCACAGGTCCAACTCTGGGATGAAATATCAGTTTGTAACGAGGTCTTTGGGGCTCTCTGCTCCGTTTCTCGCCGGCAGGCAGTTCCTTTCTTGCCTGTGTACTTCCAGCTCTGCGAGAAGGCGTGTTGATTCCCCATTCCACTTTTTCTTGAGGGCGGCTTTTGAAATCCTGTCGTAATTATTCACGAGCTGTGATTGGAGCCCACGCTCAGAAACACTATTTGCATCCAGGGAGGATCTGATTATAATTGTCGCAGGGAAGTTTGTTTGAGACTGATTCTGTGTCAGCTTGAAATTTCTTGATGATGCTCCTTGGGCAGGAGAACTGTGCAGGAACGAGGTCCACAGAAGGGTAACGAAAGGGACTAGGGGTGTCAGGTTCGGGTATAGAAATTGCTTTTTCTTTAGAGAAGGTGAATGCGGTAGGACTGCTTAGCTGGAGAAAAAGCAGAGCTGTACAAACTAGAATTACCTGACTGATCTTCAGGGTACCACTGTTGTCCCCACTCTAAAGATTTGAGAAAGCTGGATGTTTTGTTCAGGATGGTTGATTTAAATCACCCATTTTAATCATGATTTAAATCAACAAGCAGGAAATCTTGATTTAAAAAACACGTTTAATCTTGTATTTTAAAGTTCATTTCCTAATGAAACATAGTTTCTCATTGGTTGGCATAATTTGGTACTATTTTTGGCAAAGCAGAAGGGGATGCGACATCCATACATATTTATTGGCACGACACTATAGCTTAACGTGTAACTATAGAACATCTCTTGCGAGACCCCACTTGTACTGCTACATCCAGTTCTGGAGCCCCCAACATAAGGACATGGATCTGTTGGAGTGAGTCCAGAGGAGGCCATGAAGACAATGAGAGGGCTGGAGCACCTCTCCTGTGAGGACAGGCTGAGAGAGTTGGGGCTGTTCAGCCTGGAGAAGAGGAGGCTCTGGGGAGACCTTACTGAGGCCTTCCAGTACCTAAAGGGGGCTTAGGAGAAAGACAGGGAGAAACTCTTCAGCAGGGCCTGTTGTGATAGGACAAGGGGTAATGGTTTTAAACTAGAGGGAGGTAGATTCAGACTGGACATAAGGAAGAAATTTTTTACCATGAGGGTGGTAGAACACTGGCCTGGGTTGCCCAGAGAGATGGTTGATGCCCCATCCCTGGAAACATTCAAGGCCAGGTTGGATGAGGCTCTGAGCAACCTGATCTGGTTGGAGATGCCCCTGCTCCTTGCAGGGGGGTTAGACTGGATGGCCTTTGAAGGTCCCTTGCAACCCAGACTGTTCTATGGTTCTACATTCTATTCTGATTTGGAAATTTTACATCTTTTTATTACATTGAAGGAATGGAACCATGTAACTTCTGATTTATTAGACACTGCTTTTTTTTACACTTGTCTCAAGCTATACGAGGACAAAAATTAAAACACAATTAAAAATGCATGAAGAAAGCATTTTGAAAGTTTGTTGTTGGTATCACAGAGCAGAGGGCTGGAATGAGCCTCTGTACACTGGCATTAAGCAAGATCAATTACACCTTTCCCCTTCGCACAGGTGTTTGTTTAACCTTTCTGTAGGTGTCTCCAGTGAAAAATTCTGCAACTTCCCTGGTATCTGTTCTAGTAAGAAGGGTTTTTTTAATGTCTAAACTTAAGCTTTCTTTGCTCCAGGTTAAATTATTTCTTCTTCTCCTGCCACTGTGAACACAGAGAACAATCGACTGCTGTCTTAATAACCTGCTAGCTACTGGAAGATTGTTATGCCTCTGTGCCTTAGTCTTCTCTTTTTTTTTTTTTTTTTTTTTTTTTTCTTCTAGGCTGAATGAACCTAGTTCATTTAACCTTTCTTTGCCAGTTCTTCTTCCTAAAGCTGTGATGGTTTTATTTTGTCTTCTGCAGACTGCCTCCTACTTTTTCATCTTGTTCAGCATCTGCAGTGAAATGACTTTGTGCATGCTCCTAAAGGAGAAGCTGGCTTGCTGCAGTGTCTAGGCAAACTGTGGAACGCATTACTACAGGATACTATGGATGCTGAAGATTAAATGGGTTTGGAAAACGTTTAAAGAAAGGAATGAAAGATGTTCCTGAGCTGTGTGTTGCTGGAAGGCCTTGTGAGATTAAGATAAGCATGACGCAGAGGGAGGAGGGATAAAATGCTACTGTTCAGTCCCATTGCTGGTTTTGGGGTTCCACTAGCCCAGGCAGGGACATACTGGTGCGCTGCTCTGCGTCTGTGCCATGCTCTTGTGATGTACCAGGAACCCGGCCCACTGCTGTGTTTTAGAGAAGTGCTGGGTTGTTCCTGTGTCATCCCACCAGAGCTCCTCTTTACAGCTGTTGCAGCTTCTGCCCTCCAACTGACTGTGAGAACAGGTCCCGGCTCTGACCCGAGTGCACTGGGAGTCAGAGCCTCAGGAAAGCTGGATGGCAGCAGGAGGTGTACGAGTTTGCTGGGATTTATGTCTTTACCAGAAGCTGTTGGAGTAATGCTCTGCTCTTTCCTATGGCAAATACAAATGTGGGGTGGTGATGGTAACTTTGCTGGAGCGTGACAGTGGTTAATGCTGTCCCAGGACTGCTATCCCAGCCACGGATAATGGTATCCCAGCCAGGGCTGGGATAGCGCTGTAAACAGCCTTCGGGAAGCAAAATCTCTCTCTTCCCCAGAATGTACTGGATTTGACAGCTCTCCTTTTATCTGTTCAGAAAGTGCTGAAGTGTTTCTAGCTGCTCTTTAAAAGCAATTCTGCACTGGCCCAGAGGGGGCTGTAATTCACGTGGGGAGCCAGGAGAAGATGGTACTACTCATCTCAGCAGAAGTGTGTAAACCACTTAACTTCTGGCTTCTGCTCCTGAGTGAGATTTAAACGTAAGGATGGGAATGTGGTTGCAAGGACTCTGTGGGGCACCAGCAGGGTAAAGGTATGCTGGGAAGCCATCGCTTTTGGAAGGGCGAGGTTTGAGGAAAGCCCTGCTTAGTCCTGTAGCATATTCAAGGGTATTCAGACAGGTAATTGCAGTCTTTGGCTTTTCTGTTTGCCAAGGCGTCATGATGCTCTCTGGTTTTCATGAGAAGGCCTTTAGAGAACAGTCTCTCTTTGTTGCCATCCATTCTTGGGCTTCCAAATCCCTTTTTCCTTTTCAGTTCACCTTGTGGAGCAGAGCACTCTCTAGAAAGACCCTGCCTGGGTTTAACTCTGCTGAGGCCACGGGAGCGCAGCACAGATGGGGTAGGTCCACTGTTCCTTGGGTGAGAATGAGAGGAAGAGGCCACTTCGTCTCTGGGGAAAGCTGGGATGTGTCTACTGGTGGGCTGAGGATAGGCAAAGCAAAAAGCCGCTGTTCATCTTCCGAATGATGCTCCCAAGAGGATGATGGATCCAGAAGGGGCTCATTGCAGGTATTGCATCTCTTGCATCTCTTGCACCTCTTGAAATATCCTTACACTAAGTGATGTCTTTGTTTCAAGAAATAATAAAGCTGGGCAGCTTGCAAGCCGCGGGCTTGTGCTCGCCTTCTCCCTTGTGTTGGAGTACTTGGCAGCGTCTTTGCCTTTGCAGAAGGAGTGTGGATTTGTTTTTAACTCTTGCTGCTCTGTGAAAGTAGAGAGCATGCAGAGAAAGAATAGGTTTGTATTTTGCAGGTAGGCAGGGGGTGAGCAGCAAAACCCACTCCTCTTCTTTAATCTTAGGTGTTGAAGGTGATCAGAGCTTTTTACATAGACCTTTATCTGTTGGCAGCTTAATTAAGTAATGGTCCCAAAAAGCTTTTACAGAACAATTGATTTTATCCACATCAGTATCGTTATCTCTGTCCTATTGGCACCCAGGCTGTTGCGCAGCCAGTTTTTTGGTGGTGAAAGCTGAACGTGGCTTCCTTTCCCAACCCTGGTTTTTATCCATAGGTTTTTATCCATCATTTTTGGATGAGAGATTTCAATTTAGAGAGCAAGTAAAATCTGCTCTGTCTGTAGCTGTGTGAGGAACACGTGGCTGCAGCTGTAACAGCCTTAGAGTATGAATGGCACAGGGCGAGGAAAACACAATCAGCATTGTTTCATTGCTGCCTTGCCTCACGGTCTCTGCTCCACACCTGACCTGAGGACAGATGTGAGAGCAATACAAGATGTTCAGCCCCTTGTCATGTTGTGTTTTGTCTTTGCCTCTGGCCTGAACCTAGGTCTTTTGGTTGCTAGTTCTTGAAGTTTTACTGGTAGCCCTTCTGCTGATACAGTTGAACTCCCGTGCAGTGGGAGCATGTGACAGAGAGAATCACAGCCCTTATTTTAATAAAACTTAATTCCCTTGCTTCCATAAAAATATCTATGTAAGAAGACACAGCTGAGCCCCCAGGTCTAGATACGAGAAGGTAGAGGGAAGATCCCCACCCTGGAGGGTGTGTGTGTGTATTTAAGCACTTTTGTGGTGTGGGGATGTGGGCTTCTGAGTTTGTTTGGTTTGCTGAGGCTGCTGCAATGGGGATTGCTGGGGTGAACTGGGATTTGAAGAGAATTGAAGCTGTCTGTGGAGAAAAAAAAAAATGACCTAAGTCCTCTTCCAACTTCATACTAGGTTGGTTTTTGCATCTTCTTTGCAAAGGAAATTGATAATGGCAACTAAGGCCACAGCAAACAGCTTTAAAACTCAGTGCAGGTCCTCCCCCTCTCCCATCCCTCCAGCTTTCTCAGGCACCTGCTCACTCCTTTTCCATGCACCCAGCATAGAGCCCACCATTAACTCAGTGGCTCATCATTTGGCCAGTTAAGCCATCCACCTCTGGTGCCTCTGTCCCCATGCCCTTTCTACAGCATCCGTTACCATATAGGCATCATGACAGACTCCTTTCTGGAGCTAAGGGCAGTTGGGTCAGCCCCTCCTGCAGAGGGAACTACTTTTCTTTTTATTAGAGAGTGATAAAATACACTAGCACGCATGGTGTATCTCTATACAGAGGAGTTGATGGTCCTTCAGGCCTGGAAGTGAGCTGAACTCTCCCCTCTGCTCGCACAGACCCTGGAACAATCAAAGTTGACTTTGTCCCATGTTTTACACTGGCTTTGTACCTTAGTAGGTCCTTCTGGGCTGCTGGTGGTGAAGGGGGATGGTGTTGCTTTGTTTGAAACCCAGAAAGGGTCATTAAGCCAACCAGTTTGGCTTTCTGCATGGCTAAGTGAGAGAGCCCCAGAAACATAATGGGCTTCTCTCTTGGGCAACAGTTGATGCTTGATATTTACAGAGAAACAGTGCTTTGAAAGACCCGCATTTTTTAGGCTCTCCTGCTGTTTTGCTAGGGCTGAGCCTTGCTGTTAGTAAGGAAAATGCAGACATCGCTTCACAGTGAAGACAAAAAATAAAACCCCTTTGCTTTCCTTCTCATCTTGTCAGGAGCACCCTGCTGTTCCCCTCCACTTTCTTGCCATCTCACAAAGGGAGTGGATTCAGTTTCTCGGCTGTGCTCCTCTCTAGAGGACTGGTTGCCGAGCATGTCCATGCAGCCATGCTGTATCCCTTCAGTTGGCTTTTAACAGCAAGCAGAAATAAAACTGCAATGGTTTGGGAGAAAAAGGGAGGGAGTTCAGAAGACCTGGTGTTAAGTCTCTGTCGTGCTTTGGATTTACTGTATAGCCTTGGACAAATAACCTCTGTGCATCTGCTGTCTACCTGTAAGCACAGCCTCTGTCTGCATCAGTGTGGTCTGCTTGGCTTCTTTAGCATTCAATGGTAGGCATGTGTCACTTTTAACCATGTTCCATCTACAAAGGAAAACATGCGGGTGTTGAAACAAGGGTCGCGTTGAAGCTGAGCCTCAGATGTTTGTGTTTCTCGGGTGGTTTCGGTAATACGACCCGTGCTTTGTGTTACAGGCTGGAAATACTGCAAAGGGCTGTTCTGAGCCCTGCTAGCTTTAATTGAGATCCAGGCTCTTACCAGTCCTTGCAAAACGAGCCTGACACCCTGCACTGTGGTGTTCTAATGAAAATGTTTTCCTTAAGCTTTTTGGCTGTTCTTTAGATAAGCATTCGTGGTCCGAGGTGTGTGTAATCTCTGTCAGTAAAAGAATGGGGGCACTGGCTCTGCAGAACTTGTTGGATGTGTGTCGGAATTCTGCTTTCATTTTCTGCTCTGGAAAATCACTGGCCGTGAGAGGATCTTTGATGAGGAAATGCTTGGTTAAAAACTCAGAGGGACGCTCCATGGTGAACCCATGGGAGAATCGATTTCCCAAGTCTCCTTCTGTCTGCAGGGGTTGTTAGGAGATTCATTTATTCTACTCGAAGCCTGCAGGTTTATAAACATGGGCTCTTTTCTTCAGCTGAGTTGAAAGGAACAACTTTCATTTGATTTCCTTTGGGACTGGAGCTGGTTGTCTCTATTCCTCAGTTCAGGACTGTAGTAGTGGGGAGGGGAGGAAGCCAGGAGAGCACTGAGAGGGTCTTGTGATTACACGCCCAGTAAAACTTGGTCTGCAGCAGCAGTGGTTTCCTGCCGGAAGCATTAGCCCCGTTAGAGCTCCTGCTGCAGCATCCATCCCTGGTGTAGGTGGGTGGATGAGGAAGGGGCTGAGGATGTTGTTTGGCACTTAGTCTTAGGCTGAACTACTTGTCTTTGGAAGACGGGGACAAGGGGCAGCTTTCCCTGGGCTGGTGTAACTCTTAGAAGAACACGCGCACATTTCTGGGGCCTCTGAATGTCACCGGTATGTTGAAGATGGCTTGGGGCTCATGACTGAGAGATGCTATCACAAGGAAACTCTGGGAGTTTGCAGAGCTCATTGCAGAACTGAGGCTGGAGAAAACAGGTGGGCTGGCTTCTCTTTCCATTTTCATTCTTTTTTTTTTGTTTTTTTTTTTTTTTCCCCTATGCCATAGGCAGGAAGATTCAAATACTCCTGAGACCTGTTCACGTCTAAGGCTTCTCGGTCACTCTGTAGCTGATGGGGTCACTGTCACCTTGCAGAATGGAGTGAAAGCCTTTTCACTGGAGCTCCTTGCATTCTGCGCAGGGATTGAAGCGTTGCATTCCTTGGCCTGTGTGACAGAATGACCGCAGTTGCTGTGAGAGAGTAGGAAATCATCTCTGTAAAGCTGTCCAGAAAGCCTTGAATTCAGGTACAAACCTCATGTTTATAGGAACATAAAAGGAACCATGGCAACGAAATATGGGTCAGAGCACCTGCAAGTAAAAAAAATCAGAGGGATTGCAGTGTTACCCAAATTTCTCTGCCTTCAGATTTGCTGTGCTGGTTTCAAACCTGCCTGGGATCTTAGGCTCTGAAGGAGTCTTTGGGATCCATCTGAGGAAGGAATTTTCAGGGGAAGGCAGCAGGCAAAAGACCTTGTCTAAATGCCTGTTCCACATGGGTCACATGCTGCTCAATCGTACGTGAGATGCTGCTGGCTGTAGTGTTCCTGTTGAGCCCCAAGGGAGGTCAGGTACCTGGAGAGGAATGAAGAGCTTTACATGCATTGTTGACATGGAACTTAAACTTCTCTTCCTTCTGCTCCCTTGTCTAGAGGATTACCCTGTGCAGCTCTGCATGCCCTCCTGGGCCCTTAGCAAAGATTCAGCTGCTCTGCAGTCCTCAGCTTTATCACGGGGAAACTTCTTCACCTAGCTGCTACCAGCATGCTTTTGGCGACCCTGGGTGTCTCATCAGCTGTTACAGGCCATTAAAGGATTTGTTTCTCGGTGTACAAAAAGGCTTAATTCAATTCTCATTCTCTCTGGCATTCCTCCGAGGTGAGCGCGTCCCCTCAGCATGAATCCTCCGATGCTGCTAATAGACTTGAAAGTAGCTCGTGTCTCCTTGGAAATGTCACCCAGCCCTTTTCAAGTGCAATTCCAGGCAATCAGGATCAATATGCTTCCTTAGCTAAGGGTATTAGCACATGACTGACAGCCCTGCGGCATTAGCTTATTCATATGGACTTCCAGATGCTCATTTTTCTTCCATGTCTCAGCTCCCGTCCCAGTAAGGGGGGACAGCGTTTGGTGTGAAGCCATCTCCTGAGCTGCAATCGTTCAAAGAGTGCTGATGGGTATTGTGCTGGTTCTCCTATGCCTGCCCCAAATGTACAGGGTGCTCTCATCCCCCTGTCTCCCAGGTGACATCGAACTGTGTCGTCCCATCCACTTGTTCATTGCGTCATGGCCTCGAGATGTTTCGGAAAGGCAGGGGCTGAATTTTTCTGCCTATGTTAATCAGTGTCGTGCTTCATTTGATATAAGAAAAGGTGTCAGTGTGTTTCTGTAGTACCTTCGCACAGAGAATATTGTCAGTATAATTATCTCCCCTCAGATCCCTACCCGCTCTCACTCCTGGGGAGGCTGTGGTCCACAGCAAAGGACTTGCCTTGCTTTCTTCATCATGTGGTGATGCTGGAGAGGTTCTGGTGCTGTTCTGAGCCAACATTTGGGGTTTTAGCAGCTATACATCATCCTGCTTTCTTGCTTCTGAAATGTTTGTGAATTTGTCTTTGCAGCAGGAAGGGGAGTGCTGCTCTTTCTGCTCAGAGGTAGGGGGGTGAAAGTACTGGGAAGTGAATTTAGAGGAGCTTGCAAAAGCACTTGAGGCAGTGCTTCTCTAAGTGAATTCTATCTGGGCCCAGGTGCCCTCTGCTCTTCTTGCCTCCCGCTCTAATAAGGCTGCCAAACCTGATGCACCCACACGGCTCCTCTGGAGCGACCTCACATCCCTTCTGTGGCTCAGTGGTGCCTCTTTCCTTGCGTAGCAGAGAGGGGACCTCACTCCTCAGTTTGGGAAACACTGACCTGGGGGACTGAAGAACAACAATTCAGAAGCAGATCAAAGACTGTTTCAGCTTTTCAAAGGAAGAAACTGAGATGCTGAGAGACCAAGAGCCGTGTCCTAAGCAAGATGGTGTTTCTCAGACACAATTCTTCTGAGTGCCTGCCACTCTGCCCTGCAGCAAGTGGTGCTCCCAGCTCTCGAGAAAAGCTGCTCCCTGGCATCGGTAGGTGTTAGAGCCGCAAGGAAAAAACCTGAAGTTAGCTCCCAAGTGGCAAACATGAACGTACAGAGGAACAAGCTGTGCTGCACTGTGGTACTGGGAAAACTTTGAGAGCTCCTCTGTCGTGCGGTGAATTTGATTGTCCCCCTTGCAGGGCTGGTGAAGGCACGTCATCTGCTGCTGCCTGGGATGTGTAACTGCTACTGAGGCAGAGGTGGGGAATCTGTGTCAGGGAGCTGCTGAGAGCACGTTCCCGAAAGGCACATTGAGAGATAAACAAGAAAGCCCGGAAGCTTTAATCTGTGAGGCTGCCTGCGTACCTGCAGGTGCCTCTGGCTGAATTTTGTGTCCTCTGAAATTGGTCAGGAAGGAGTTAACGTGCATGCGCCATAAGACAGCCAGAGTGAGTGCATCCCAAACTCTGGCAATCAGAGGCAAGAAACAATTATTAATGCCTCAGCACTTAATGTGGCAGAGCGCTTACACCCCCGGTTATATTGTGTGTTCAATTCCAGAGCACTCGGAGTTGTCAGTCAGCACGTCCATAGATCATGGCGACCTTAGCATCGTGTCAAGGGGCTTCACTCTGTCAGGGATAATGAACATCTCCCACCAGTTTCTTCCTATCATTCATTTGAGATCCAGAAGTTCATCATGCAAATGACAAACAATGTTAATTTTCTGCAAATAATTCCTCCAGATGTCCGTGGGATTCCAGCACTCCTTGCCCAGAACAGTAAAATATGTTTGTCTTCCTCCCTATAATTCATCACCAGGCCCACAAATCTCCCTAAACTCTGTAAACAAAGCAGGAGGCAGAGGATAATAGTTCACTGCAGACATGTCTCATGGTCTCTCCATGATGCATGCAGGGAAAGGAGTGGTGGAAGAGGTCAAGAAGTTTCTTCTCAGGTAAGCTGATTTTGGCCGCACTTAGTCTTACAAATACAGTGAGTGTGATGGTCTGAGCCATCACACAAACAGAAGTCAGTGTGGGAGGAGAGGAATGTTTCTGGGCTTACAGTTTAGGTCTGGCATGCAGGAATGGCTAGATCTGGACTGAAACCTGCTGCAAACCTTGTCTGTGTCACTAGGGGACTCTGTATCAGATGGTTAGGCTTTATCATGGATCTGTATCAAGCTGTGTTTTCCAATAAGTACTGAGGCAAATAGGCAGAGTTTGGTTTCTCCAAACATCTCTCAGATCCCTGAAGTCCAGATACAGCCAAAAATATATGAAGAGCTCTGATCTAGGGAGGTTTGGGCCACAGAGCACAAGTAGTAGTTTTGGCTTGGAGGAATTTGGAGACATGATGCAGGAATTAGCTCCAGCCGATGTGTCTGGAATAGGGCAGGCCCATGGTGAGGTAGCCAACAAAATGTCTGTATTTTTCACTCACACAAGAGATCAGCACGCAGCCAGGACAAAAATCGAAGGAGGACAGTGTGAATCCCAGGCTCCTGCCCATGTTCCAAGGGAAGTAAAGTTCAGGAGAGTTTGGGGGCACCCAGGTTTCACTCAGGCTTGAGGAGCTTCTGTACTTGTGAATTATTTGGTTGAGTATTTGAAAATATATATTTAATCTGGTTAGATGTGTATAAATGTATGTATTGTTTTATTTGGTTGGACATGGACAGAAACATGGACATCCCAAAACTTTCTCCTCTGATTGCTGAGAGTACCCAACCACGTGCTCCTGCCTAGCGTTGGCACCCATGAAGAGCTAGAGTCAGCCTGAGGGCTCAGTCCTGAGTTACAGCATGGAAATGGCCTGACCTGGAGACAGGGCTGTCTCAGCACAGGTGAATGATGGAACCACCAGCTAAGAGCAAGGCCTGTGTGTGCTAGAGGAGAGATCACCTGCTACAACCCTAGCAGACCAGGCTTTGCTGTGGTTTTTTCCTCTCCATTCCCCTGGCTCCTGCCAGCCCTCAAAGCACGCATCCGCTCCCTCCCCTGCTGACCTTTTCACACTGGAAGGGTTTTTAAAGGTCCCTCTAAGCAGCAGCTGCTGTATGGCTTTTTGGTTTTTTGATATTTTTTATGATGAGTTGGAAATTAATTTATTTTTCACTGGCATTGGACTATCTGTTCCTCACGTCATAGTGCAGAATGAGCTCATAACTCTCTTGACTGCCTCATGGATGAGTTATGAGGTCTTCTGTAGTGTAGCCCAAAGGGCTTAATTTAACTGTGGATGTTTTGAAGAAAGCAGTGGAGATCAGACAACTGTCCAGTGCTTTTGCTGTCCATATGCCTGGAAAGTTTTTCCTAATATTTGACTGAAAGGTCCCTTGTTTTAAATGAAGCCTAGGATTTCTTGTCCTTTACACAGCAGAGCTGGGAACAGGGTTGGTTTGTTTTTTTTTTTCTTTTTTTTTCCCCCCCCTATTCCATTTTGCTTTTCCTTTTTGCTTGTCTGAAGACTGTAACTGTGTCTCCATCCTCTCTAGACTGAGCATCACAAATGCTTTCTGTCTCTTTTTGCCAGCCATCTCCTATAGATTTCCAGTCACTGCTGTCTGTCTCCTTTGGACTGTCTCCAATTGTTCATACCATCTTGGAGATCAGCATCCCAAACTGGACAACGTGTTCCAGCTGAGATTTTAACAGTGAAGAAGGCCTGTGAGGATAATTCAGACCACTTATGCAGGGCATCTTTTTCTACTTTGATCCTGGTTGCCCTTGGTGTGATCTTGAACCTGTTTTGGGGCAAGTGGGGTGAAGTGTCTCCATTACTGTCTAGGCCACCTGTTGTCTCCTCATCACTACACACAGACACTAAGATGACCATCTGTTGTAGGAACCTGTGTCTCGACTCAAGGATGCTTGAGTGAGCTAATATGAAAGGACAAAAGATGTGGTCTGCTTGCAGGAACTGAAGCTCGTTAGCCCCCCTGCAGATGCTCTCTGTATAGGCTCCTTCATGAGACTATTTACAGGGTGGTTTAATATGTGTGCGAAGCCTATTAATATGCAACCTGTGTTGAGTCTCACCTTAGCTGATTTGCTGTAGCTTTCCCAAGTGTCTGCTTGCAGCTGGGTTGATGCCATGTGGGTTGCTTGTCTGGCAAGTCTAGAGCCTGGAAGAGCAACCAGTGACTTGGATTTAACCCTTGTTGTTGAATGCGTGGTGCCTCTCACTTCCCTTTTGCTAGGACCAGGAGAGTCGGCAAGTGATCCTTTATCCGTGCTTCCCTCCTGCTTTCTTCGCTCATGCAGACTCTGTGCTGTCAGCTTGATGCTTACTGGTGGCCTTTGACTCCTCCCAAGCCACAGAGGCTAACTGCATATCCGTGCTTTCCCAAAAATCAATTCTGGCATGGTGGTGAGTGGGGAAAAGTAATTTGTGAGCTCTGCATGGACAACCCCTCAGACCCCTGCAGGGTTTGGGGTCAGTCCCTGGGCATGACACCAGGGCTTTGCTGCCTGTTTTGTGTTCTTTCCGCATGGGAAGAAATTGGTGGAGTTGTGTCCACTGGAGCAGCCTTCTACTCACAAGGCTGTGGAGGAACCATGGGGAAAGAGACACGTCCTTGCTCTTTCCTCATCCCTAGCTCTTTGCCTTTTTGTGATTTCTCTTTACAGCCATCAGCTGACTCATGGGGTTTTTTTTTATGCCCAGCCCTACTTCGGTCCCCTTAATGAGTAATAACATCTAATGATGCTCCTGGGGCTTTGTCCCTGGTAGGGCAGCATCTAATCCTGTAGTATTTGTCCAGTTGAATGGGTTGCTGGTTTTACTGGACTTGTATGAAGCACATGGTACAGATCCAAATGCAGTTCAGGGGCTGGGCTATGTCTCGGGCTCTTGCAGGAGGGTGATTGTATTTCCTCCAGCTTGACTTTGGGGCATGGAGAGCAAAACTGAGACATCTGGTTGTGGAGCAGATGGTGGTAACAGTTGTGAGCAGGAGAAGATTTGATCCCAGCCTGCCTGCTCGTTGGCTTATTAGCGAACTCAGCCAGAGGCAGAAGGGAGGGCAGATCCAGCCAGTGGCTGGAAGAGTTGTGTAGGAAACCTCAGCCTCCTGAGGGAAGGAGGGACTGAGATCCTCAAGTTGTTCTCCTGCTTTTAAGGACTGAGCCTAAACTAGAGCACAGTTCTGACAAACTCTGGAGACCTTACCACCTCCTGGCACTAAGGATGGAAACATAGATGTATTGTGATGTGCTGGTGCAACTCCTCAGGTGATGCTTGTTGTAAGTAGAAGACATACTTCCCTTGATTTAGCGTCTGTCTCAGTGGAAATGACCAAAGAGACCTGTAAAATTCCTAGTGTTTCTCAAGAGTGTACCCCCAAATGTGGAAGTAAATCAGTGTAACTGGCTTGGCTTGCCTTTACCAGAGTCTTGTAGGCAATAATCTATTTCTGGCTTCAACTGGGTGCTGTTTGCAGTCCAAATACAAGTTCTGTGGGACAGCCCCCATCTCCACCGCAGACTTGTCTCCTGGAGTCAGGCGATTAGATGAGACTCTCTTTCATCTAAGTGCTTTTTCTTTATCTTTCTGATCTGTGGAGGGAAGCCAGCAGATGTCATCTTTAAAGCCAATGTTTTGTATTCCAGAAATCTCATTATTTTCCAACTAATATGCTGATTTTGGATGCTGGGGTTTGGCAGTGACATGAGAGTCATTGCTGAACAAAGCAGAAGCCAGTCCATCCTGGAGAAGCCTCCATGGGTAAAATATGCATTTTCTATACAGGCAGAAAATGTGAATTCTCTGGGTCATGTCAAGGAGTGAGGCATTGTGGGTAATTTCCTTTTGACGCTGACTCGATGGTAGTTTTCACAAGAGAAAAAAGTGTGTTTTAAGAAGTTACTTGATACTGATCTGTCCAGAGTGCTTTTCCCAGGCTGGATTTGGGGAGGGATTATCTCAGATTTTAATTTAGTTCTGAAATCCTGGGTATTGGTTTTATAAACTAAAACCCCTTCGCAGCAGGTTGCTTGTTCTGTCTTGTTGTTTTAGCTTGATGCATAGAAAGGAATTTAAATTTTCTGAAGGAATGGCGCCAGCTCCTTGCCGGGGTAAATCGGCGTCGTTCAAATATTTAAAGGCAGATGCATCAATACTGGCAGCTGAGGATCTGGCTTACTTTGATTAAAATCTGATCAAGATTACTCAACCTTACCAAGGGACTTGGATTACCAGTCTATAAAAAGAAGAGTAGGAGAGGAGAGGACATTAAATACAAAAATAATCCAATGAAGGACGTGAAGCTAAACTCATTGCAAACTGGACAATAATGAAAATATCCTCCTTAAACAGGTGGGGGGCAACAGGACTTGCACACGAACCCTGGGCTTGGAGCTAGGTCTGAGTTAGAAGTATTGCTCTTGGGTTTCTCGTGGCCATGGCCCTGTCTTTTAAAGGCAGATTTTTTTTTTTTCAAAGGAGAACCTCACTCAGTAGAAAATCCCCAAGGGGGTGTTGCGGAGGAGATGTGGGTGACAAATCCCTTGGAAAATCCTTGCCTCTGTTTCCTCAGGAGACCTAGGCTAGTGCTAAATCTCACTAGCAAAGAGGTGATTGAAGCTGAGGAGCAGCAAATAAACTCTTACAGATTTCAAAGTGTGAAATGTGCATTTGTCTTTAGGGTTTCTTACAGTGGTTGAACTTCAACTCTCCCTTTCCATCACAGCATTTTTTCCCCTGGTTCTTCATTCTTTTTAAAATGTGAAACATATTTAAGGAATTTTATTATGCCATGTGATTAGGCTTGATGGCCAGTGATTGATAGGGATGCTGCACCAAGCCCTCTCCTTGCTGGGCGGTCAGCAGTGGTGACCTTTTCTAAGAGTCTGTCAAACCACTCGGCACGTGTCTAGCTTTGCCAAGATTTCTTATGTGTTGTGGTCCATAAACTCAATAAAATCTGGTCTTCCTTGTGCTCCTTTGAAGTAGAGGTGTACTGGTTGGGCAGGCATACTTGGGTGCTGAGCTAGCTGGCTTTTGAAGCCTCCAACCCTATTGGGGGCAGTAGATTTCTCTCTCCTGTTTATGAAGCACATGAGCTTGCTCAATGGGCTGTCTTGGATAGGAAGAACATCCCCTGGTCATCTTTGTTAAAGATGTGTGGAAGAAGATCTTCTAGGGGGGTTGTAGGACTTGTGACTAGAGTGTCCTTTTGTGTTCAAGATGGGCAACGGTCAAGAAGATACACAATGAGCTAGCTGGTCTGGGAGTCTCTCTGGGGTGACTGGAAGATGCTTTGACTATGTCAGAGGACTCTGGGAGCCTGGAGAGTGGGGCTGAGTGGCCTTAAAAATACTGGTGACTTAAACTGACACATCTAAGATCGCTGGAGGAAAGGTGAGAGGGTTGTTGTGGGACCTCCTGGGTAATTATATACATGGATGGTCAGCGATATCGCCTGAATGCCCCAACAGCGATGCCAGTCTGTCCAGTTTTCTTTAATCAGAATTAGGGTCAGATGAGGATAAGGTTGTGTTTTAATAAGTATTTGTTAGCCAGTGCTTTCCCTTCCCCCTCTCCCCTAATATTGTTAATTTTCCTTGCAGCAACACGTGCGTCGTTCAGCTTCTGTTGCTCCATGTGTTGTGCTCTGTTACTCCGTCTTGCTCGGAGCCGCAGAGCGGAGGGAACGCTGCCAAGGCTCTTTCTGGGAATTTGCTCTGGTCTTACTACTTCCCTGGGAGTGCTCAACTGATACGTTTTCTTTGCAGGGGGAATAAAATGCTCAAATGTCAGCTTCTAAACACACTATCAGAGACCAAGGCAAGGACCACCTGCTTCTTCGTCTTTGTGAGCAGGTGGCCACACACGTATAGCCAAGGTAAGTTTTGAGCGATGACTTTCTGAGAGAGAAAAGTTGCTAAGCAGTAAATGTGACCTCCTTGCCCTATTTTAAAAGATGTGAGGCTTTGCTTAAGGCAGCCTTAGGATAAAGGTGCTTTCCCCACTCCTCCACCAATCCTTTCCCAGGTGCAAAAATGGGGGCTACAAGTGGCTGTGATCCCCCGTGGAAGGGCACTTCTCTCTGTCTGAGATGCTACTGTATTTTTCATTTGGATTGAGCGTGAAATGGTGCTTAAAAACATTGTTAATTGAAATGCAGTGGTGAACACATTTTTTAAAACACCTGCTTTCTTGTTGGAGACGCAATTATACTTACCCGGACTAAACCGCTGCAGGGAAAGTAGAGACGCGGTGCGCTCTGCGGCTGGCTGGGCCGCTCGTTTGTTAGCACGGCGTTGGATTTCTGATGACTCAGAAGGGAGCTCGGCTGCCCCTCAGCTATTTGCAGATCTAAAGATCAGCGGTACTGTGATTATGAACCAGGACTCTCAGTATTGCATTGAGCAGAGCTGGGACGGAAAGCCACCTCGGTCTCCAAGTGCATGTAAAAACAAGCAGCTGAGGGTTCCCAAGGCTCAAGTTTGTACAGGGCATTTGCAGGCAAGCCCCAGAAAAATAATAAGGTGGATGCTAGGTATGGGATTCTTGCTGCTTGCCTCAGTTTCTTTCAGGCCATGGAAGAGAGCAGGGGAACTGAAAATGTCAAGCCTCTCTTTGAACCATCTAAAGTAGATTAGGAATGAGAGATGATTGTTGTGAAAAAAAAACAGGGGCTTTACTACTGCAGGAGCTGCTGATACCGAGTGTCTTACACTTTCAGATTTATCATTCCTTTCTGATCTGGAATCTTCTATCAAATATCTTTGTATATAAAGCCTGAGAAATATTTGATGGAAACACCCCTTTTCTTGACGGGCATGCCTGCAGGCCTTCTCTACCAGTTAACAGCAACTGCAGAGCTGATGGCCACCACACTGGGCCAGAATTACACAGGAACAGGGCTGGTAAACAGTGGTCACTCATTTGTACAGCTCCATGACCCGCACCTACGCCTGCAGCACCCTCGGTTGTGGAGCCTGTGTGCTCACTGAAGGTATTTACCCTCGGCTCTGGGTGCAGTAGGTATCTTCATGCGGTGCTCTTAGTTCCTGGGCCAAGACTGACCCTCCAGGAGTTAGGTCAGCTGCCCACACCCCACTGTAACACCCTTCCTTCTTCCCTGCTTCCCTGAAAAAACAGGGTTAATGTGGTTTTGGCTCTTTTTTGCCCACCCCTAACAACTTTCCAGCCTGATGGCTGATAGCAGCTGTGCGTGCCAGAGATCTTAAAGATAGCACGTTCCTACCAGCTTGATATAAATAGATGGCCAGGGAGAAGACTTTATCTGTGCCCCTCTCCACTAAGGGAGTTCAATCTTTATCAGTCCGAGAGCATCTGTGTGTGAGAGAATGAGGAAGAGAGAGATGTTATGAATGCCTATTGGGAAAACTGTGCTTGAAGCCAGTATCCTACTGCATCCTGGAGAATCCCCCCATGATGTCTAACTCTACGGAAAATGGAAATACTGCTGGCTCTGCTACTGGATGAGCACTCTGAGTCTTTCTGTTGCTTTCTTTCACCACAGCCTTTCACCAGAAGCTGAAAGCAGCGATGCGTGTGGTGTTGCTGGCCTGACTCGGAGCAGAGAGCTCAGGGACAGGCACCTGATTTGGAGCAGAGGGTTGAAACCTGCTTCCCAGGAGGATGAGGCTGTTTTAGCCTCTGGCTGGTTGGTGGGGTAGGCAGCTTTCCGATGCTGTAGCACTTGCTTTCCCTCAGTGACAGCCACTCTTTCTAGAACGGTCCTCTGGCTCGTCACCCAGCTCCTTGCTTGCTCTCTGCCTTCTGCAGAAAGCTGTTTAATCAAGGCTGTATCAAAATCCATCTGTCTATGCTGGTATCAACAACTTAGCCTCAGGGACATTTTAAACAATTTTCTTTCCACACTCTGTAATGGATTTCATTGCTGAGGGGATGGAAAGCAGGGCAGCAAAGGTATTTTAATTACATCTGATTGTGGCATCTTGCAGGCTTGCCCTGTCACTTGTTCTGGCACAGCACCATTTAGAGCCCACTTTTGCAGCATAGGCATGTTAGCTGGAGGTTTACTGGTCACAGAGGAAAACATTGATATTTCACTCCTGATACCATCCTGGGGCTGTCTCTTCTCTCTACCCTGCTTTTGTGGCATCAGCTTCTTCCACATTAGGGGATTTCAGTCCTTCCATACCACGTTGCTTATAAGCAGTAAAAACCAGTCACCTGCCCTATTGTGTGGGCATCATATCTGGGCAGAGCAGAGGCACTTTGCTTGCTCTTAAGAGAACCTGCCTTACTGCAAGGGAGGTGTTCCTTTGAACCCTTTCCCCAGCTCATATCTTGGTTTCACAGCCTGTTTCCCTTTTTCTCAGTCAAGCAGGGGAAGGTTGAAATGCTGTCTCCGCCAAGACTATGTTGGGCAAGGAGGAGGCAATGAGACAGGGAAGGTTGCTGGTTTCACTGTGCTGAAACACCCTAATCAGGCCGTGGGGCTGGATCAGCGAGTGGAGTAAGTCCTGGGACAGGCAGGAGTGTGGTGAATGCGATAAAGCACGTTTTTGGAAGCGCCTGCTCACCAAACAAGAGCAACTCCAGCTAGATGCATGTTGAAATGCTGATAACTATTGTATCTTTACATGGCTTTAGGTGTATTTTCACTAGTGCTTGGGGCTAGTGGTATCTGTAAGGCTGCCTGCATGTTTTCTGGAGCGTTCAGCAGGTAGCAGCTCCCAGTGCCCATACTTTGGTTGCCTTTTCAAAATGTTTAGTGAGAAAAAGGCAGAAACTCAATTTGACCTGAGGTTTGGAGGAAGGAGAGTCCAAGGAGGAGGGGGGCAGAATTTTAAGTTTGTTTGGGTTTTTTTTTGGTATGACTACTAATACACATTTCCATTCCTGCCAAAGCTTTTGGTTCTGATTTAATAGGAAACTTAATTCTCAATATACACAATTTTTCAATGTTGGAATATGTTTGTGTTCCTAACAACACTCATCTGTGTCATTTGCTCTTCTTAGCAGATATATCCTCAGCTACAGATTAGAGAAGTGTTTTGTTTGTGATTCCTAGGTGCTCTACACTTGATGCATTGTCTTCCTACAGATGCAGGGCAGACTCTGCTCCTCCCTTCTGGCCTGGGTTGCAATGATGGATTAAGTAGGTAAGTAATAGAGTGGTAATAAGATAACCACCGACATCAAGCATTAACATGGGAATAAATGAAGTTACCATCCAGAACTAATGGGCTGAGCTATCACTGGGTTGTAATTAATGAATGTGGTGGCTGAGATTTACAAGAATATTTTAGGATGCTGCTTGCATGCAGCTTTGGGTTTTATGGCTTGGTTGGAGAGAAATCAACTAATGCCAAGAGCTTAATGAATGGGCAGAAGCTATTCTTTGTCAGTTTGTAGTGCACCTTTTGCGGAAGAGGCTAGAATGGCACATGTGGAGCATCTGCCTTTTCTTTACTTCAGGGAGGTGGAAGAATGTAGGATGCTGTGGCCTCTTACTCTGGGTCACTCTTGGATGTCTAGTAGAGATGTTGCAAAGCATCTTGGAGGTTTTGTCTCTTCTTCTGTTTTATTAGAGCAGAATAGCAGGAGTCTTTGTGGAAACACCACATTTGAAGTGAACCCATGCAGCAGGCTGCAAGTTTGCTTGTAGGCAGAAGGGATTGCTGGCGATGAGGATTCTCCAGCCAGGACCTCTGAACAGAGCAATGATGAGCTGCCCTGTTTTGCCCCATGACGGTAGGACATCTAGTTCCTGCTTCAAGTCGTCTTCTCCCTGCAGCTGTGGCTTTGCCTTCTGCATGTCATCCCCTCCCTCGCCCTCTGGTCTTGCTCTGGTGTCCCATGTGATCCAATGATGGCCTGCACTTAGTGTGTGAGCCTCCTGGAGCAGGAGTTGAGGTGTCCAAGCTGCTTACATGTTGTGTGCCCATGCTCAAGGGGCCTCCTGGAGAGCTATCCCTCCCTGCTCGCATAGCTTACTAGGCATGTGACCCTGCTAAACACTTCTGAGATGTGTGAATAACACTTTTAAGGTGGTTGCTAGGCTCTTGCAGAAAACACAGTAGAGCAGTCAAAATTCTTCATGTTAATTGGTAGGAACACTCCAGCCATCTAACTGCTGCCTCCCTCATCTTTCCATGGCAACACTCTCTCTACAGCAGCCCAGGTGCTTGTGTCTGGATATAGTGGGATTTCTTGAGCCCTCTGTCTTCCAAATCGGCCCTTGGAGCACCGAGGGAACATCTGTATTTTTAAAGTATGGGCATAATGTGATACATCAAACAGCTTTCCTTGGTGTAACTGTATTCCTTTTTTTATGCTATCAGGGACAGAAAACTTTGGAAACGTGCCTGAATTGAACCCTTGCATTTCTTTGGTGGAAAGAGCTGTTGTCCTGTTTTTTTTTTTTTTTTGGACAGGTGCTGAAAGAGTCCTGAGTGTTTCTCTTCCTTCCCATGGCCTGAGTTGTCACACCTTTCTGTCAGGTGAAGAAAGGAGAGGGACCACAGCTCACAGCATCAGGTGAGCAAAGGGAAGAACAATCTTTTTCTGTCCTGCAGAGCTCGACCTAGATGGAGCTGCGATGTCTCCTTCAGGAAGCCAGGATGGTGGCTGGAAAGAGCTGGACATGAGAAGAGGGAGAATGGACAGGAGAGAGAAGAGTGGCTCAGGCATTACCTCATCCTGTGAATAAAGGTGTGTGGGACACATGGGACAGCACAAGTAGGGGCAATGCCCAACTCTGCCAGCGTGGGCAGAGTTGAACATCACAGAGCAGAGGGCTGGTACTGAGAATATGACATCGTCTCTTCCTGCTCCCCAGTTCTCTGAAACATTCTCCATGCATATTCTAGCACATTTATCTTTTTTCTCTCTGTCTTTCAGGACCTGTTTTACAGGTGTTTTTAGTGATTCCAGGGGAAAACAAGATGTGGATGAGGCTAGTGATGAACCCAACCCAAAGCTGCCTAGACTTGAGGAGGTTCCCACTTCACCTGGAAGCACTGAATTTCCTTGCTGCAGGCTCAGTAGTTCAGTTCCATGCTGAACAGGAGGAAGAAATTTCCACCTGTTGCACCAGCACAAGCCAAGACACAAACAGAACAAAGAACAGACAGTGTATTTGGGGATATGTAAATCCTCCTCCCCCAGCTTTGGGAAGTTTATTGCCCTCAACAAAGTACACAGTGAGGCTGTCGCTCCTGAGGAGCCCAGACAGGCTGTTATGTGACAAGGGAAAATTACCCAGGCTGTTCTCCAGAAGGCAAGTGAGCAGGAATTTTCCTCTGACTGGTTCAGGACAAAGTTAATGTAGGGGAAGCCATTAAAATTAATGCTGGTAAACAAGGATAAAAACCAGCAGGGTTGTAACAAAATTTGGACCAGATTGGGTTTCCCAGCTGTCGTGCTGCACGCTGTCTTTAAGGCAGCAGGCGGAGAGAAGGGGTGATCTGAGCTCAGAAAGCTCTTGTTGGAGTGGGCTGTGAGGTTGGGGTTGGGGGCATCTGGGCTTCACTGGCACCAGCTTCGTGATCCAGCACTTTAATCCGTGCAGGCTTACTGTCTTTTTCTGGGAATCAGTGATGCTGTATTGTCTGATGGTCCCTACATCTCATGTTTGTTCGTGTAACGGTTATCTGCTCTCCTCCGGAGGCTGCCCTCAAAGTTCAGGCCCTGCTCTAGAGTTCTGGGAACATGCCCACATGTGGTTGCTGACTGCAGGTGTTTTGTGTGAGCATACTTGGGAGCAGATCTCAGCCTGTTGGGGCAGTGACTTGCTCCAAAAATCTGCTCCTGAGTACAAGCTATATCTTGTATCTCCCTAGTGGGTTGTGTTTGCCCAGTTGGCAGTGATGTTGATGACCCTGTCCTGGATGGCCAGGTTTTGCAGGACAGGTTGGGTTCTAGTGGAGTCTCCATGTAGCAACTTGCAGAGAGAAGTGAAGCTACTGAGATAGTGCTGTGCTAGATGTCTCCAGCTGAGCACAGGGAAGTAGAGCTGGATGTCTAAAGTCATTCTCATCAATGGCAGGTCAAGACTGTTGTTGGAATGGCAAGCAGCATAGAGGGAGGTCAAATGCATAAGTCTCCCTTTGGAGCCCTCATCCCCAGGGGACTCCACAGGCTGCCTGGATGGGGAGACATCAACCCCTTTTCTCCAGTCAAACTGCCAGAAAGTTGCTGTCTCAGAGGTACTGTAGGTGAGGTGGGCAGAGGTGGAGAGCTTGCACCAAAGAGTCGGAGTGACAGAATTATTTTTGTGGAAGTGACTATGTGAAATATTTTTTCATTTTGATTATTTGAAAATCAAAACTGTTCATGGGTTTTAAAATTCATGTCCCCTCCAGGTTGCTTTGTTTTGCTTTGTTTCTTATTCCCTCTCCCTTATTCCTCAGAGGGAACCATCCAAACCTACACAGTGTGTTATTTCTCGAGGAAATGCAATTGTTTTCCAGTCGAACTTAGGCTGGAAATGCTTCTAGTGATTCATTTATCTGAGAAATTCAAAAAAAGCTTGCATGGAACAGAAACCAGGCTGGTTCAGGGAAAGCTTTCTTGTGTTTGAATGAGGGAGTTGTTTCAAAAACTTTTTATTGGAAAAAGAAAATTTTTGTAGGCTTTGTTTGGGCGTCTTGGGCTCCAGCCATTCTTCTGTTGCAGCTTCTTGCATAGTACCAAGATCTGGAGCCTGGCCATCCCGGTCTCACCTTCCCATGCCTGCTGGCCTGCTGCATTGCAGAGCTGTGCCACCGCTCACCAAGTCCTATGTCTTGAGCTCTTTGCTCTCCAGGGTCACCACTTCTGCAGGGTGGAATGGAGATGATGCTGGTTTTGCTTTGACTATACTTTGTACCAAAAGTCTTCCTCAAGAAGAGGATCATATGGCTGCAGAGCTGTGTCTTGAGTGCAGCAAGGACCTCCTGGTGTCGCACGGTGTGGGGTCCAGGTCTCACCTTCATTGTTGTAGTCTGCTCAAGCTCCTCACCACCAAGAACCTCTTTCTGAGGTTTCCCAACATCCAGCGAGGTTCAGAGCCAGGCACCAGAAAGGCAGATTCAGTGGCAGTAACCACCACAAAGTCCCCTGCAGAATATCTCTCTTTGGCCTTCAGTTTCCATACCTATAAAACAAGCATATTTTAATGGTGTGCTCTTTGAGACACAGCTGCTTGTTCCCTCATAGAAGGAGTTGTGGAACACCACCAGGCCATGGCTGAAATCAGATGAGCTGATCTGTCACATCCCAAGAGCAATCATGAGGTTTAGGGGCTGCTCTTATCTCCATGGGATGTCCCAGAGCTAGCTTGATTGGAGGCAAGATGCATCATGGAAACAGGACTGTGCCGCAGAGGCTTGGGCAACAGGGGTGCTTCACATGGGACAGCAGCGATGGCAAGGGCCTGTGTGTCTGGAATTACAGCAAGAAGTGGGCTGGATAGAGACCACCTACTCCTGTTGCTGACTGCTCTGCTGTCTAGTGCTGGCCAGATCCATGGTGTAACTGCTCATCTCCAGTCCCTGCCTTCCCTATGCCCAACATGCTGCTTCTCCTATAAATAGCCTGGTGGGAAGCGGAGCACAGAGCCACCGCAGATGGCCCCCAGTTCCACGTGCAGTCGTGTGTGAGATCCCAGACAGGGGCTGTCAATTCCTTGCCTCGAGCCGCCCGTGAAACCTCATTAAAAATGGTGTCCTCTTCCTTAACCCCCGTCACCCCCTCCCTTCCCACTTCAACTTGCCTGCATTCAAGCACCCTTATTAAACATGCACTTCTAAGCAAGGAGCACTGACTTCCCCTTAATTGAGGCATAATAATTAGAGCATTAACACATTAGGAGGGTGAGACAGCATGTTTAGCTTTTGTGATTAATTATCTGAGGATTGTAATAAGTTGTTAAGACATTAATTACTCTGGCATGTTTATTGCTCTTTATCGCAGAACAGACACTTGGTAGCGGCAAGAGCTGGTGCGTCTGGAAATACAGCAAGAAGTGGGCTGGAGGGAAGAGACCACCTAGTCAACCACAAAACAGTGAGCTGCTGGTGGTGGGGATGGAGTGGGGGCATCCTCCTGGGTGGACCTTGCTGACCAAATAGGCTTATTTCTCTTCCATCTCAGGAGGCTACAGATGGGTAGAAATGGTATCTGAGTCCCTTATGACAATCTAGGACCTGGAAGCTCCTTTCTGAGCTTTTAATCTGGATTTTTCTCCTCTTTCAAATGAAGTGTTTCTTTCCTGATGGTTTGAGCTCCCCCTCATTTGGATCTTTGTCTTTCCAAGTCTGGTCAGTGTGTCTCAATCTCTGTCTGGATCTTACCAGGAATGCTGTCTATATTAGACAGGCTAAAGTTAGAGTGTCAGCAGTGGTCAAGGAATGAGCCAGGACTCCAGTGCCCTCCCTCACCCCTCTATTGGATGAATTTTCTTCTGCAGAATTGGGAGGTAGGTTAGGGAAGGGTGTTGCTCCAGTGGCAGTAGAGATTTGGACTGCCATAGCCTGCTCTTTAGACAACAAGCTGCTCTGTGGCCCCTAGACAACTCCACGCTAGTCAATGAGATTTGATCTAGTGGCAAAGTTCAGGCTTGGAGGATGGGTAGGTCTTGTGTGCCCCTGAAACTCTGACAGAGAGAAAAGGCAGCCAAATCAGCAGAAAGACGTGATGTGCCTGTTCCTAGCTTTCTGCTCTTCCCATGAAATACGCGCAGTGCCAGACCCTCCCTGCCCCAAGCTCTCTCTGCAGTTTATTTGGGCTGGGGAGAACATGAGAGACCTGGTGGCAGCACCAACTACTGTCAAGGATAAAGAAATGTGGGAGGATAGTGAAAGACAAGAATGTGGGGAAGCTATGTGTGTAGTGTGTTTGGTGTAGATTTCCTTGGGGACCCCTGGACGTGGTATTTCTGGTTTCTAGGCTGTTCCTGTGTCCTTATGTTATTATAACACACATTTGTGTGTCGGGGCAGCAGCTGATGGATGCAGGAAGGGGCAGGAAGAGGGTCTTCCTCTGCTGCCTCTTGTTAGAGTTAAAACATGTGACGATCCTGACCACTCTTCATCCCCCCAGGACTGACCCAGTGATCTTTTCCCCATGGATTCCACCAGCTCGAGCTGGTGTCACCATCTCCCAGTGACTGAGGAGGACAAATCCCTTCACTGTGTGCAAGCTGGGATCCGTCTTGTGTTGGCTGAAAACAACCTGCCGGCTTCGGCCTCCTGGAGCCCCTGCCTGCCTCTTGCTATCCCAGCCTGGATTTGGAATTCACTGTCCAGTGCCCGGTTTCTGCATTCGTGGAAAGTGTCAGCCCGGCATTTTCTGCTCAGGTCCTAGGGACCAAGCAGGTCATGACTTACGCGTTTTATCATTAAAAAGATAATTTCCTCTAGATATGTGCAATAAGACAATGCCACTGACCTGTGATCCTGGCATTGTGCAGCATTAATGATTTCCCTTTGCAGGTAATAAGCAGCAAATGTACACATTTTGGGGAGATCTGAATTTTTTTTTTTTCCTTTTAAGACTGCTGTCTTCCTAGGCCAGACTTAATTAGCAGACCTCATTATTTCCTCAAATGTAACTTGACTTCCATTGAATGAGAATTGCTCAGTGGATGGGGAGCGGCAGAGCAGTGCTGCAATATTCATATTGTTTTAATTGCAACATTAACATTTCATGCCGCTCTTGGCATACTTTCAGGTGCAGCCCTTTAGCTCAATGCAATGCTGTGAAATGTTGGATCAGAACAATTAGGATAGCGTGACTGGATTTCTGGTTTATTATTATCTTTTTAATGAACACAAGCCTGGATTCAGTCCCCATCACGCCTTTTGTTGGGCAGAACGGGGAGTCAAGCACCCCTGAAGTGCAAATCCTTTTTTGGAATAAAGGAGGTGCTGTAGCACACGCTTAAATTATCTTTTTGTGAAGCTGAAGCCCCATAGGTACATGTGATATGTGATCCACCAGGCTGACGGCACCTTCTGGGACTTGGCCTTTACCGGGTGAATCGGAGAAATCTCAAAATGCGTCTGGGCCATCGTCACATACGAGCTGGAGGGGAAAAAGGCTATTTCCCACTTCTCAATTATTTCCAGTGATGCCTGAGACTGGAAGTGACACTGAACAGATAGCGACCGGGTTGGTGCAGACCCTGAATGAGGGCAGGGGTTGCTTCGCTCTGTCCCCAAACTGCATATGGGGTTTGGCATTCTTGCAGAGAGGTCAGGCGGCACTGAAATGCTGGGCTCAGCCTTATCAAGCTCCGATCACCTTCACTGCCTTGCCCTGTACCGTATGCTTCCAGCTAATTGTTCCCTTACTGGAGAGCGGTGATGAGTGACGGCAGTTCCTGGCAAAAGCGACTCCAGGTGCCACCCTGGAACAGCCTAATGAGGATGTCCTAATTGGGTCACTGAAAGGAGGTGAGCAAGGAAGGCCAGCCAGCGGCTCTAGTAAATGGCTTCTTGGTGCTGCTCTCCGAAGGCCATATCGCACTGTGCAACACGTGAACTGTTTAATTGACTCTGAAGGAGAACCAAGAGGCTGTTGTGTCCCCTTCAGCCTTGAAGAGGAAGAGTCACTGGCACTCCCTCTGTCCTGCCAGAGGAAGGCTGAGATTTGCACCTGTGCTGGTGCCTCCCAGCTTCATGCTGACACCATCTTGCAGGTCTATACTGAAGCTAGTGAGTGGGTCTGGGCTGCAGGAAGGGTCTGTGTGTAGAGGCATGGGCTCGCTCTTGCTTACAACAACCAGTGCCACTAATCAGTGAACCTGCTAATGGGTAGCTTGATGTGTAAGTGATACTGCTGTGAGCTCCCTAGGTGGCTGCTCAGATTCCAGACTACTTTCCTGGTGTTTGCTGGCAGCAGCCTATGGACGAAACATCTTGCTGGAAGGTGGAATCTCCGTCCATGTGGCGGAGAGACGATGGGAGGGTTGCAGGGCAAGGGAGCTGCTCTGCCCATCAGTGTTCCCCCTTGGAGCTGGGCATCTCTCTTCCATTTCAGGGAGCAGGTGAACTCATCCATACCCTGGGATGGCAGTTCAGGCTGGACATGTAAGTGGGACTTCAGCTTGGTCACTGGAAGAACAGCAAGGGAAGAGCACACAGTCCATTTTCAGAGGCTTTCCAAAGGCTAGTGTGCCATCTTAGCTGGCTGGCTCTCCTGTCAGCCAAGTACACTTGAACCCTTCTTTTATTAGTACTGTGTGCATTGAGATCCATGAAGTCTTGTCTCCTGTGGATATATAGCTTGGTTTTGGATTCTTTGGTGTCTAGTAAGCTGCTTGTGCTGAAGGGAGCATCTCCCCTTACTGGGATATTTATAGCATCTCTCTCTCCCACGCAGATTGTCTGATGTCTAATAAGGGATGATACACTACAGTTTGGAAGGTGCTAATAATGTCTCTCCTCTGTTTGACAGTCTGTTCCTGTGAAATTTATAGACTCTGACTGTCTCCAAGACCTCTGTCTCTCTGTCAGATCAGGTTGAAATCTGTTTGCAGTGTCAGAAGTTGCTGAGGAGCGGGCAGAGGACAGATTGCTGCAGCAGGATTGCATATGCTTTGTACTACCTTAGGAAATTAGGCTGAAGATGTGCCCAGCTCTGTTTCCTGCAGATCTAAGGGGGATAGCTGTGGCTCAGATCACCGAATTATGAGTGTGGGAAAGCAAGCTGGTTGTGTGGGAGGAAGGCGATGAGCTCAGAGACTACCCAGGAGAGGAACTGCTCTGCCCGGAGTCATCTTGAGCGGGCTGCTGGCTCTTCAGACGTGTTTGAGCTGCCTGGGACGATGAGTGCAAGTGCAGAGCCTGGCCTCTTGTGGAAAGCAGCCCCTGAGGACGATAAATGAGCAAGCCCAGAGCTCCTGGCTGGTGTGAAGAATTGCCCGCTAAGGCTAAAGGATAATGAATGCCACAGCAGGAGACAGAGCGTTTCTCTGAGACCATTCATCCCCTTTATCACCCCACTAACAAGCCCCAGAGCGACTTGAGAGAGACTTCTCTGGAGCAGCACCATCCCTCAGCCATGCTGATGGCTGGGTGCTGGGCATCAGGGATACATCATGTGGCAGGAGCACTCAGCAGGAAACAACAGACCACCCCCCCAAATACGAGTCCTGAGTTCAGGTGTCAGCAGTAGGGACTGCGCAGTGGCTCTGGCTTTGCTGGCTTGGAGACCATCCCCTCCTTGGGGCCATGTGTGGTGTCACATGAGAGATTTGGACGTAAAAGCCAAGCATTCGTCTTTTTTAAAGTACTTTTGGGCAGCCAGGGGCCTGCAGCACTCTTAAGAGGATTGCTCTCTCTGAACTCCCAGCTTGTCTAAAATTTAAGATTTATACAAGACCCAATAGGAGTCTGTGGCCGCTGGCATGGAGGCGAGTTGGTTCTGCTTCACTTGCAGCGCAGCTGAGTCTGTGGATGAGCCTTGCGAGAGTGATGTGCTCTTCGTAAGAGCTAATAAAAGCTAATTCATCCTGTTGCTGCAAGACAGGAGGAAGCATTAGTGGCTGGCTGAGTGCCTCCTCCACTGCAGCCGTGTGCTGGGTGCCGCTGCCTTCCCTCTGGCTGGGAGCAAAGTGTGTCCTGTGCAGGGGAAGGCGCCTCTGCCGGCAAGAGCTGCGCCGTCTGCAGCTGCGTCAACAGGCAGTCTGTGGTGCTGTCTGGAGCTGGCATCCCTCCTGGGAAGAAAAACCAGCCAGATGACCCAGGCAGATGGGTCTGGGAATGAGGATGGACACCCCTTGGGTAATTTCTCGTGCTGGGCTTCAGCTCTGAGCAAGTGCCTTTGCCTCTGCACCAGGCCTTGGGCCGCAGCTCGTGGGAGCAGAGATAAGCACCGTCCTTGATTTGACTGTCATACAAGAGGCCCCCAAAAGGGTTGTGGCCGTTTGTGCCCAAACAGGTGACCCAACAGGTTAAAATATCTTCAATAAGCCCCTGTGTGCTCACCTGTGCACTGTGTGTGCAGGTACGTGGTGTGCCACTCCGGGTGCTCACCTACTAGAGTGATTGTGTCTGGCACACAGTGGGTGAGCATTAAGTAGAGCTAATTGCCAGTAATTGGAGGGGTTTTTTTTTCTTTTTCCTTCTGTCTGTTTTCTTAATTTCTTCTTCTTCTCCTCTAGGTTTAGCTGTTGGAGGATGCATTTGGTCTGGTCCGTGGTAAGCACCCCACGTCCAGTACCAGTGGAAGGCAGGGCTGGGGGAAGATAGGAAGAGGAGGAGGAGGAGAAAGCAAAGCAAACAAGAGAGGTTGTGTTGTGGTGTCCTTAACAATGCTGGTGGTTTTGTAGGGGGAAAAAAGAGGAGAAAAGTTACAAAGCTTTGCAGGTGGAAGGTGCAGAGAGTGCCATGATGGGAGATTGGGTTGTTCCAGTGAGGGCAGAAACAGCAGGAGAGCAACAGTTGGCAGGGATGGTCTGGAGTGTGTTTGCAGAGCTGTGGCTCTGGAGCAGAGGAGAATGATTGATGTCTTATGGAGCCAGGCATCTCCTTGAGCATGAGCAGCACACCAGCAAGAGGACTGTAGTCCTAATTTTTTCTCTGCATTCTTTATCTATAGTATCCAAGCATTTTAAAAGGAAGCTAACACCGTGGATTAGAAAACTTCACATATTGAGGCTTCAGAGACGAGTTCAAAGCCAGCCAGAGGAGCCAAGACCACCACCTGTGAGTGCCAAACCCCTGTCACATGTTCTCCTCCCTGGCCTCAAATATTCTGCACTCCAGACCTTGGCCTTTCTCCCAGGCCCCCACACTGACCAGACTGATGATGGGGCGCTCGTTGGAGGCCGGTCATTTTTCCCCAGAGTAGCTGCAGGACATGTTGCCTCCTGTGCTCATGTGTGACCAGCTGGGCTGCCTCTGGGAGAGAGGCAGGCTGGCATGTGAAGTGGCCCTTTGAAGTGGCATTGCATTTATAGAGCTGTGCTCTGGTCCCAGTCCTTGAGGCCCCTGTTCCTGCCCTGACCTCTGTCCACGTTATGGGAGGATTTCACTAACAATCTGGAAACGTGGTGTTTTTTCTTCTTTTACCAGCACTGTTTAATGTTGAGTTGAAGGGAAACAATACATCACCTTCCTTGTGGGCTGCCATTCAGCCAAGAGTAACAGAGATTAGCCTTCAATCACACGGGGGCTGGAGCTGAAGGAAACCTTCCTGAGGATACACTGGAGAAACATTTTCATTAGCAGGGGAGAACCTGACAGAGATGAAGTGCCCCTTCACCTCGACTGTCGGACCTCTCCCCTGCCTGGCGTTAACAGGACGGGGGAATGCTAACCAAGGAGCTGGTGCCAGCTGCCACACTTCAAGAGCTGTCTGCATCCAGATGTGAGAAACAGCTGTGACACAGCCAAGCAGTGTTTTTATAGCCAATGTTGTGGTTTTGTTTAGGGAGGGGGGGCCTAAGGTAAGTGTGGTGCTGGTTTTTCTCCTGCCTATTGATGAGCGCTCACTGCTGGAAGCAAACCAGCACTCTCCATGCCATTAATTGAATGGAGGAAATGGGTGCTAGGTTGTGAGCCGCCTACCTGAATGGGCCAGAAAAAGATGTCCTTGGGTGGTAAGGGCCATAGGTCCAGGAGTTATCATGGGTTCTGCCTCCTGCAACACATTTTGCAAACGTAACAGGATTGCCTTTCTGCTAGTGGAGGCTTTCTCTGCTCCATGGAAAGCTGTTCCACAACCCCCAGCCCACTGTCGAAGGCACCTGCTCGTAGTCTGCATGCCCCCAGAGCAATCGAGATGCCCAGGATCTCTCTCCGTTGTATTAGAGAAACACACCCTGCACCCCAGCTGGGCGCCTGGCACGGACCTGTCTGTCCCGGTTACTGGGAATTAGCCAGCAGGATCCCTGCAGTCGGCATCTGCCGTCCCCCATCTCATCTCCCTGGGGCTGGTGTGCTCCTGACAAAGGCAGGCGCAGTGGCTTTCACTCAGAGCTGAAGGATGCCTTGCCTGGTCCTGTCTTGCAGGTTGGAGGAAAATTGTTTTAATTTGTGTGCACATTCCTTTGTGAAGGGTGAAAAAAAAAAAACAAACAAAAGAAAATCCAGGAAACTGTGGCCATTCTGGGTATTTTTAGCTCTTTGCAAAGGGCCATTAACATCTCTTTCTCTCTTTTTTCTTTTTTTTTCCTTTTTCTCCCCATCTTCCTGAAGACACTTCTCCCTTTGGCGCTTCCTGCTTTACTGCGTTAATGTCACATCTCTGGGGTGAAGGTAAGCTGCTGCTCAGCACCCCACAAGGCTCTGACTGGCAGAGAGCCTCATCTCCTCTCCTTGCTCTCTGGGTGCCCACCACCTGCACAGCCCTCTGAGAAGAGGCTCCCAGGCCGGGAGGATGACAGGCTTAGAGATGTTCCTGTCTTCTGGGGTGGGTTTTGTCAGGAATGTGATTTGAGCTTCCTGAGGAGGAGGTGACGCAGCCTGGCAGGTAGGGCATTGGTTTGGGACGCAAAATCAGGTGCCTTCTGGTTGTGGAACATTCTCACGTTAAGGTATCTCTCACTTACCCGTCCTCCCTTTCAGAACTGAGAGCAACCAGAATTACAGGAAAGCCTGGCTCCTGAGTTTTTCTCTCCTGAACCCTTCAGCTGCCTTATTTTCCTTTTTCTTCTACAATCTCAGCTGGCTGAGTTTCAGTGCCGGCCTATTGAAAGGAAAGGCACGTGCTGGCTTACAGAGGGAGAGAGACCTGAGACAGGATAAATCTGCAGGCAATGAGATTGGGGGAGAGGCAAGTCAGCTGTTCTGACACTTTTATTATGGAGCCAGGCTGCTTGGAAATGAATCTTTCTTGAAGCGTGTGTTGCTGGATGACATTTCTACCAGGTCCCAGCAGTAACCTTCGCCAAGCCTCGCTGCCCAGCCCTGCACTTGCCTGTTCCCGGGGCAAGGGGAGCAAATGTCAGCTGGAAATGCTGCAGGCAGCGGGGCTCGATGGTGCTCGATGCACCTCCGATGAGTCTGAAAGCACATGGACTTTCACACCAGAAACTCTTCAGGCTTCGGTGACTTCAGCTTATGGATGTGTGTGTTGTTTTGCGAGGGTGGTGTTGGCTTCTGCATCTGTTTCTCATTTCAGAAATGAAGAGGGTACAACAGAGATCAAAATGAAATCCTCCTCGGAGTTGCCCAGAAGGATGGATAACTGCGAGGAAGGCTTGGAAAAGGAAGATCTACTTGCTTAGTAACCTGGTGATGAGGTACTGGCTCTGCTTCATGTGGAGGCTGGAAACCAGGGGAGATTTCAGGTTGCAAAGAGGGCTGGGCAGAGTTTTCCACCCTCTCCGGTCCTTTCCTGTATCACTGTCAACTTAGATTTCACATCTAGAGGGTGATGTTGTGGCTGGCGGTGACAATAACAGAATGCCACTGGCAGAGGTGAAATCTTTCCCTCCATGAGAATACTTCTTCCTTTCCCTTCCCCTTGGCTTACATCAAGAACCACTGGCTCCCAGTGCCAAGCAGGGTGTGCATACATGCTGCCCAAGGGATGATGTGTACTGTGCTGAGCATCGCTTTTGCTGTGTCGATAAGCAGCTCTGTGTCACTGATGCCTCTTTGCTGCGTGATGACCCTTGTGCAGAGGGTGAACCCTTGTCGCTGCCTGAGTCAAATCAGGGCCATTGGGAGCTGCCATGTTTGCTGTCGTGGGGAGCACAGCACAGAGTGGTCCTTTGCCGTCTGGCACCCTCGTAGTAGCAGGAGGTCTGCCAAAGGATGTCCCTTCAGAGCCCCGGCGGCCAGGCCTGAACTAAGTCAGGGTCTGAGGGGCAGACATGTGTTAGTGGTTCATGTTCTCTGCAGGCTGTCTCTCGCCTCCTCTGAACGGGAGCTAATCTCATAGAAGAGAGCCTGTGCCCACACAGCTCCAGCAGCCCTTCTTGCCAGCATTTTGTCCTCGAGGGCCAGTTCAGCAAAGCCTTAGTGCTGTTCTGGGTCCAGCTTTTGTTTTCCAGCTGGTTACGGAGGAGAGAATGAAGGCAGCTGCTGCTGCCAGGCTGTGCTAGAAAACAGCGGCAGGGGATGGGCCTCTTTGTGCACCTAAAGATCCAAGAGTTTAATCTGATTCTGGTTGTCTATTAGCCCTGATCCTGTCTTGCATCTTTTCCAGCTGATGCCTTAGCCTGTCTTTGCCTTTCGTTTTTTTTTTTTTTTTTTTCCCTTTTCCCTTTTTCCCTCACCTTATGAAAAATGTCTTTGCCATCTGCATCTGTCAGGAGTCCGCCGAGCCGGGTGTACAGCTCAGTGAATATACAAATATATGGTTGGATCGTGGCCCCCTCTGACAGGCCAGAGACGAACACCAAACGTGCAGGGAGAAGTGTGTGTTCCCTTCCTCCGCTGCTGCTGCCTCTGATGGTGGTTTTTCTTATCCCAAGGAGGAGTGAGAATCACCTTTGGGAGCAGTGCTTCCTTCTGCTCCTGTTCCGCCCTGCCAAGGATCAGTTCTCTGCCATCCATCATCAGACAAGTCCTCTGCTCGCTCTCACATCTCAGCTGCTGATGGGAATGCTGAGGAAGGGGTAACTGCTTTACCCTGCTTTTTCCTACCCTCCTTTTCCATCCTACATCCCAGGCCCTTTACAAGGCAGTCAGCAGGCTGGGGCTTGAGGACTTTTGCTTTCATTTCCTGGTGCAGGTAATTTTTAAGAGATGTAAGGATGAGGTAGAGGGGAGGAGCTTGTTTGACCTTACCCAAGAGGCTTAAACTGTAATTTTGAATGGAAGTTGTGTGTGACTGCACCTAAGATGTGCTGAAAGCACCCAAGCTGCTCCTGTGCGTCTCAGCCTCTCTGTCCCCTTTCCCTGCTGTAGGTGACCAGAGCTATGGGGCTCTGCAAGGAGGAATGCACCAGCGATGAGATGCTCAGATGCTGTAACTCTGCAGGGCCATCCAAAAGGAGATGACAGCCTGCCTTGACGCCCATGGATTTCTTCACCTTCCTCCTGCCTCTTGGTTTCCTGCAGTCTGGTACACGAGCTGCTTCCCTGGCTTCAATGTACTAAGAAGCTTTCAGCCAGGTGGGCTCAGAGGAGCAGGCAGGCGGAAAATGAAATGAGACTCCATGCTCTCACCACAGCTCTCTGGTCAAGGAAGGGAAGTTTCTGGGAGGGTGGACCCCCGCTTTGGCAGGAGGAGTGAGCAGGCAGCTTGAGCTGAGCTGTTTTTTTGATAAGCAGATGGATGTTCAGTGGGGGCCCAAGAAAACTCTCTCGCTTCAGGCTAGCTGTGAGCCCTCCAAACCAAAGTGTTGTGCTGACACGAAAAAAAGCATCACTCCATTGATGCTCAGCCTGAATTACCTCTTTCAGGTGCCTGATTTGGGGACCAGTGACCATCCCCTCCTGCCACCTGCTCCTGGGAGGCAACCCGTGCTTGCAACCAGGCAAGGGTGGAGCAGGAGCCGTTGAGCAGCGAGGAGAGAGGAAGGCGAGCGATGGCAGATTCCTCTGGTGTCTCCACACCGCAGGGCTCTTGGCGAGCAAGCACTCGTCTGCTTTGAAAGCTCTTAGTGCTCCTGCAGGTGGGAGCCAATTTGTCTGCTTTCCTGCCCAGGTGCCATCTGTTCGCAGGATTGCTTGTGCGGTGGATGAGCACGACGGGGATGGCGAAGGGAAGGGGCTGCTGGGGTGGAAGAGATGAGCCTAAAACTTTCTTTGGGCAACTTCAGCGCTTCTGGCTGCCGTTGCTCCCTTTCCCTTGCGTCGCGGCAGGGAAATCGCAGTCTGTCATTTGCTGTTCCTGGAGCATGACAGGGAGCTGAGGCACCGCTAATAGCAAGCTTTCGGTTTAGTGCTGATTTCCTACCATTGGCTCAGGCTGGGGGAAGCTCAGCATGGGTGGAGGGGAGCTGTCAGCAGATGGAGAAGGGGATTGTTCTGCACCTCCAGAAGGGACTTCCAGAGGGCAGATGATTAACCACCACTGGGAAAACTGGGAGCAGGTGCTGGGGTCCGTCTCTGGTGGATGTGGGAGGGAGGGAGAGGGATGCTTTGTTCCAGGTTGTCTTCCTGTAGGGATTTCTGAAGTGCTTCAGGCTTTGGCTTGAATTTGGTGTCTGCTGCTTGTTGCCAGCCCTTGGTGTGTTGTGACCCAGGGGATGCTTAGAGCACTGGCAAGGCTGCAGCTGGTGGCACGGTCATCCTTTTAACAAAGGAGCCTGGATATCCATATTGGGCAATGGACTTTCAAAGCAGGGAAATTTTGAAGTCATTCTTGGGATACCCAAGAGCAAAAAAAGAAACTTGCCCTTTGGCATGGGAACAAGCTCAGCTGCCCCAAGCTGGAGAGCTGTCAGGAGAAACCAGTGGCTGAATTTGGAGTCATGAAGGAAACTGAGCCATCTCCCTGCCCTTTGCAGAGGTGGGAGATCCCACATCCGACCTCTTGGTCGTCTCCTCTAGCCATGCTCACCAAGCGGAGCAACCTGCGCTGCTCCCCAGACTGGGAGTTGCCTGGGAGCTCCTGGGGAGTTTGAACGGAGGTGACTGGTTGTGGTGGGAGTGTAGGGCCTGTTTGGGATTGTGTTGGCAACAGTCAGAGTGGTTCCTCTACAATTCCTAGACCTGCTTGGAAACTTTGGGACTAAAAGGGCGTGAGCTTGGATCCCGTGCCTGGCTGGGAAGAAATTGGTTGCCTGCTACTGTGCTGATCTAGACTGTTGGCTTCATAAATTCATATGGAAGCATACATGGATTTTTTTAAGACTGCTTAAAGGCCATTTAAAACCATTTTGCCATCTAGCAGAGAGGCAGTGAAGGGACAAAAACAGCCATGATAAAGTGAACAGCAGCTGGTTAAATGGCAAAGGGATAGGAAGCCAGGAGGGGACCATCCTGCCAGGGGGACATTAGCACAAGGTTACGTTAGCACATCAGTGTTGCTCACTGTGGTTCCCAACTATCAGATCCATCCTGGGGTGGAGCATGACTCACTGTTTTTTAGGGAGCTATTTCCATCTGAAAAAAAATGGCTCCTATCTTTTCTATAGCCTCTTCCCCATCTTGGTTGAGGAGAGAAAGAAAAAAGTGAAGGGCTACTTTTTCCTAGCTGAGGAGAATCAAACAAACTTTCCCTCAAGTAGCTGAGTGAGGAAATCAGTGCCTTACGCATTTCCAAGAATAATAAAATCAAGTAGTTGGGAGGGGGAAAAAATAAAATAAAATAACATTGCTTTTCCCAGTTCAACACTCTGAATAATGAGCCTACAAGCTGGAGGGAGGCCTCCTGGGAGAGGTGCCTGTGTACAGGAGATGGACGCAACAAGTGTCTTGGATGGGCCGATATCTGAAGCGATCTCTCTCCAATTTTCTACATCACTGAGAACAGAGCAGTGCCATCAATCATCGTCAGCCTCCTCTCCGAAAGCCACCTCCTGCCTTGCCATACTGCGATGTCTCCCCTCCGCTGCTGCCTCTGGCTGGGGACCGCAGGTGTCTGGCCAGCAGCGTCCGCAGGCGCGTTCTCTCCCGGGGGGTTTCCTCTTCATTGTGTTTGAGCCTGCTTGTGTTTGTCTTTCGCCTTCCTCCACCCCTGGCACCTGTTCCTCGCTGATGCTTTATTTCCAGGCTGCGTCTCCCATTCTTGGAGTCGAAAAAGGCCAATTACAGTTTTGCCTGATGAGGAGAAGGTGTGGAGCTGCCTGTCCTGGGATAAAAACCCTTGCATGCTGCCTGGGGGAGGGACAGGGGTGGTTTTGGTGCCTGTAGTGCTCATCTGGGGATGTGGATGTCAGACTTTACAGCTCTCTTGAGGCTGCTTCTGTAGTAGTGGGGATTGCTGGTACCATCACTCCAGCCCCAGCTCTGGGTGTGGTGCAGCTAAGGGAGCCGTCTTGCATGCCGGGCTGGTGGTGCGAAGCAGCTTGGTCTCTCAGTTTCTCCTTTTCTGAAGTCCTCTGCTCCTTCTAGGCCTGGCTGTGTTTCCACTAGACCCAGAGACATCTCTTTGGTGGGAGCACTACTGGTGGGTGTCCTCCTGAGCAGGCCCAGGCCAGATATACCCCTAAGCTGGCCAGCAGTTCTGGTAGGACATGGATCTGTGCTTCTGGCTGTTTCTTCTCCTGCAGCGTGGATGCAGCTGCTGGGTTTGATGCCTCTTGCTTCTCCATCTCTCTGGTGTGCTAGATTGGGTGCTCTTGCTCAGTTGTGGTGGCTCTTGGACTTACCAAAGCCTGGCTAACTGATGGCGGCTGTCATGACACAGAAGTGGTGTGCTGTCCCATTTCTGGCTCCATGGGCTCAAGCACCAGCTAGAACCAAGGACTGTGCTTCTTGCTTGAGCACATCCTTAGACAGAAGCATCTTCTGCATAAACCCGTGCAATTGCCACCTGCCTCTCAGCCTCTTCTACTGGCTTCTCAGAGCTGCCAAGGATCCTTGACCTCTCTTTCAGGCATGGTTTTCTGCATGTATCAGCCGTGCTGCGGTGTTGTGGAGCTATTGCTGGCTTCTGTAATAGCTGCTTTGTTTACTTCCCAAATGCCTGCCCTTCTGTAATGAGCTATAATTCATCCTGGTGTCTACAGCGCGCAGAGATACCTGGAGCAAGGAAGGTGCGCTATTAAACCACCTTCTACGCTGCTCTCTGGGCCGGGGTTGCTGATCTCCTGGAGACGTAAAACAGGGAGGACAAAGGGGATGAGATTGAAACAGGGAATAATTACCTAGCAAGGCAAAAAGGGGCTGACTGGGTTGGGAACTGCTGGGAGCTGACACGCAGGTGCAGATGAACGGCTATGACAGGCAGGCAGGGCGGAGGGATGAAAGATGGCTTTTTAAAGCATCTGCTTTCTTCTCTTCCTCTGCTTTATAACCTGTTTTTATAGAGACTGCATGAGGAACACACTTTTTTATTAGCATCTTGGGAGTGGAGAGTAATAAAGATTAATTTTTTAAATAATTCCTTGCATTATCTTTTAATTTCCTGTGGCAGGGTTTGACTTTTAAATCTGCAAATGGAGTTAACTGCTAATGTGCTCATCAGTTTGGATGCGGCAACTGAAGAAGCTGTGGGACTTGGTGAAGGTGGGAGAAGCCCCAGAGTTGAGCCTGGGGTCTGGTCCCTGGCCATAAAGATCTGTTCAGGTCTTCAGCAGTGGGCTGCATCTCTGTTCCAGGAGATCTAACCCATACTGTAGCTCATAGTGTCCATTTTGCTTCCTTCCTTTGATGGTAATGACGAAGCTCCCCCAAGGAGGGATGGAAACCTGCTGGCCCTGCTCGGCTGCTGTGGGCGATGCATCCTTGCTGGCCTCAACCCAGGACAGCATGTGCTGCTGGGACCAGGGCTGAGATGCACAGGGTGGTGGGCATATGGGTTGACCAGACCAACTGGGATCCTCTGAGGTCTTGCTGGAGCTAGAGGGAGGTCATTACAGGACTGGGAGGAGATATTAAGGAGAAATAACAAGGGAGCAGTTGAAGGAGAAGGGGATGAAGTGAGAGAGAGAAGTGACAACACTGGGGATTTGATAAAGGTTCTTCCTGCATCCACACTCTCCATCCCAGCCTCCATGACGCTCTGCTAGGCTTTAACCTGCTCTGAGATTGGCTTATAGTTCCCTGAAGGGTACCTAGAAGTGATCCCAGTATGCAGAGACCCCAGCCCTAGCTTACTTTAACCACTGACCTTCTTTTCATAGTTTGTTCTTCATCATAGGGCCACAGTGGCCACTTGAATTCCCTCTGAACTTCTGATCTCTCTGTAGAGCAAGTGGTGGAGGCAGACAGCAGCTGTTATGGAGAACCAGCCAGTGTGGACTGGAGCGTTTTGGCTCATGTGGGTATGAAAGCAACTGTAGCTCAAGTACCTGCTGTGGGCTTTGTGAAGACAGAGGGGAAGCTGAAAAGTGTTGAAAGTCCTGAAAGGTGTTTTAGTGGATGACATCACTCCTGTCTTGGAACCAGGACTGAGATGAGGGGGTTTGGAGATGTTTGGGAATGGGGGAGAGCCAAATTGTGCATGAGGAGCGCTCTGACTGAGACAGCTCCTGGCTGTCTCTGGCAGATGCCATCTGGAGGAGGCTTTGTGCACACCTGGGTGTCTGTGCTTTGGCAGCCCTCCGATGGCCGGCTCTGCTGACCCAGCGTGGGAGGGCTGTGCTCCCCCTCAGAGTCCTTCTCTGCATGGTTGGTAGGTCCACTCTGCATCATGGCAGAGAGGCTCCAGGCTCGATCCAGCCTCATGGCTGTTCCCACATCTCCCCTTGCTCCTGTGAGAAGGAGAAGCCCACCTCAGCCTATCCCTGCCTGTGAAGGTTGGTTGCCCTGCGCCAGGTCATCTGCATCTCTTGGCATTTTGCTGGGCAAAGCTGTCCTTGATGACATCTGGGTTTGTGGGCACAGTGCAGGGGGATGTGAGTTAGTCTGATTTTGGAGGCTGGGCGACTGCCTGGCACCAGACATCCCGCTCGCAGCAATAAATGTGGTTTGGGTTCTGGTTTTCTGCTTTGACAGCGGGCTGAGGTCTCATCCTGCTGGCCAGGCTTCATCCGACCAGGTCCTCTGGAGTCCAAGGGAGAGACAAAAGCCTTTGGTGCTCATGGCTCGTGCATGTTTTGGGTGGGAAAACACATTCTTCAGCCCTCTTTTTAGATTCTCCGTTTCAGTCTTGGATGAAAAAAGGACCCTGCCCTCTGGCAGCAGAAGACAGAAGTGCCTTATGGGTGCTGCTGATCTCAGGAGGGAAACTAAGGCACAGAGATGTTGGTTGATGCCTGTACTGCTGGCACCTCGGTTACATGTGCATCCATCCCTCTGTATGGCTGCCAGCCCCGGTGTCCCCATGTGCCACGAATAACCACAGAGTTGTGCTTTCCAGACAAAAGCAGCATCATTTGGTAAAGTTACCGGGTGTCGGGAAGACTGGGGGGCAGTTCCCGATTGTCAACATCTTGTCCAAAAGCAGAAAGCTCTCCTGTTGCAGCGAGTTCTTTTATTTTTCCTTCTGAAGTCACATAGAAAAAAATGGAAATAAAGAGCAGCAGGGAGAGAGCTGTTAAAAAGCTTAGAGCTGTCACAAAGCATTGGTTAGTTTATGTGCAGTGAAGTATACAAACAAGTTTTCAGTTTGTTGGTTGGAGCCAAGGAGCGGGGGGTTTTGTGTGATAAATATGTTTTATGGGTCTTTTATGGGATTTTTAAAAATGGCTGTCCCAATAAATTATTTACCAGGGCAATAAAAGATCAAAGAAATTGTTCCAACCGTATCGCTGAGCATCTAAATCCCGAACTTTTACTGAGGTGGAAGGACCCTCTGAATGCCCATGGCTTTATAAAAGATGGTCCAGGCGTGCTGCTTGTCTGCGGTGTTCTTCTGGAGGCCAGGTCCCCAGCCAGCCCTGGCACTCAGCGTATCTCCAGGAGGTCCCAGAGGTTTGACACTGGTTTTCAGCCCCTCAGTGTCTACTCCTGGAGATGGTTAGTGTTTGCCTCCAGCACTGGCTCTCACAGCTGCAAATCTTTTGATAGTTTCTGACTCTTTAAGTTTCCAAAAGGTCTCAGCAGCATGATGGTCCCTGCTGGTGTGAAATGGGAGGTAGCAATCACTTAGAAAGTGGCAAGGAGTTTGGAGAACGGCCTTAGCCCCTGGACTACAGGCTGGAAAGGCTGCGACATAGTCCCGCTGATGACTGGGACCTCCTCCCACCCCAGGTGTCTGGATGGGCATGTTTCTCCTTGCTTGGTATCAACTGCTGTGCAAGGGAATGGCCAGGTTCTGCTTGCTGCTGACCTGGTCTCCATGGCAGATGAGCCCAAAATAGCCTTTGCAGAGCAGAAGTAAAAATTTATGGCGTTCTGGCCACAGAGTCTATAAATACATCTTTTGAGGCATTGAAGCAGACTTCAAGAAGTTCAGTCACTCTCCCTCCCTGCTCCTCCCAAGAAGATGGAGGAAGGAGAGGGCTGGGGGTCCTACGAAGGGTCCTTGCCTCAGGACAGGGTGAATGCTCTGGCTGCATCGCAGACTTTCTGTAGTAAGTGGGATTAGATTTAACTCCCAGTAGGGTTTAAAAGACATCCAGTTGTTAATGTGGTGGCTTTTGTAAGGACTCTGAGAAAGATGCATCCCTGTGTGGTAAGCTAGTCATAAATAAATTTAGATGGGATTTTAGAAGCAATTTCTGAGGCTTGAAAGAGATCATTCTGGAGTGGCCTTCAAACAGGATGGTGGGTGGGAAGGGACAGCCACTGTTTCAAGACAGCTCCCAGTGTTCATGGGAAGGATTATTCATTCACAGCCTTTCCAGAGGGGAGAGTCCCTGGTGTGTTGAAGTGAGACTGGATTGATCTTTGTCTTTAGCTTATGTTAATCTCGTGCCTCAGGGCATCTGCTGTCCTCCATGGGGTCCAGAGTAGAATCCTTGTCTGCACTAATGCCTAATTTGGCTCCTGAGTTTGGTGGAACTCCTGTTTCTCTGAGGCACTGGAAAGTGGCCGCAGCTGGAAACACATCTGGGGACAGGGACCAGGCTGTGTGGTTTGGCTTTTTGGCTCACCGCAGGGGACTGGATCTCAGAGCAGGCTTTCCGTTGGCAGGGAGCAGTGGCTGGTACAGTGTCTGATATTTGTCTTTGAAGAAAAAAAGGACATATGTCCCCATGTCCTTCTTATTAATTGTAAACATGTCTTGCCAGTTTGGCAATGGATGTCATAAATTTAAACGAAGATTTGAGCCAGCATGGGACAGGCATAAGAAGTCCAGATGATGCGTGTAGGCCAGGCTCAGCGTCTCCTCCCGTTTGCTCCAGACTATGCAGCACGACTCCGCTGACTTCGGTGGCATTTCCTCCTGGCTCGCCTCCTCGTGATGGGAATTGGACTGCGTGTAATTGAAAAGGATGGGGCGGCTGCCAGCAGACTGTGAGCCACCTTCCCCTTGGCAGCTTGAGCTCGCTGGTGGAGGACAGGGGAGACAGGCTGAGGCGGACACCTGCGCTGGCGGGACGCGAGCAGCCTCAGCATCGTGGGGATCCCAAATCCATCTCCATCTGAAGCTCTCTGGAGGCAGCTCCCTGTTGCACAGTGGTTGCCCATGCCAAGAGGGGAACTGGTGTTTCCAGCTGCCGTTGAGAGCAAATTACTGCTCATGCATTCGTGGTCTCCCCCTTGTTGGCACCAGGACAGACACATGAATAACTGCTCCTCTGAGCAGCTTTCTGAACCAAGGACTTGATCTTGAAAAGCATCCTGTGATCTGGCCGGCTGTCGTTGACCCTGGGCTTTGCACCGCCGCATCTCCCTGCCCGAGCATCCGTTAGGAGAAGCCGAGGGAGGTAAAAGGCTCCCAGGGTTTGCGCAGTCCCGAATGCTAACAAGAGCTCTGCATACGCAGCCGGTACAGCGGGCCTTGGTGTAAGGCCAGTGATCAAGGCCCGAGGGTGTTGTAAATCCAGCACCTACAAAGATTCGGGGGAACAAAGCAGGGCAGGATCTGCATTTCAAAGAGCGTTGTTTCTGTAAGCGTGCAGGGAGCGGATGTGTGTGCCCGCCTGCTGCCGAGGCGGAGAGATGAAGCTATTTGAACTACGGTCTCTGGGAGCCCCTAACTGCCAGCTCCACATTCGGGGCATGGTTAAGGGAAAGCTTTATAACCCCACGCTAATTGCGCGGTGCTGAGCATAGGAGGTGATGCCTGCTTAACACACGCTGCGTCAGGTGATGATGTCTTGAAACCAGGCTTTGGTCCCTCACCTGGCTGCTAATGACAGAAATGTCCCTGCTGCTGGAGCAGGGCTGGCCATGCCAGCGCTAGGAGGTCCTCCTATGGACAGCCAGGTCCTACCTTAAAAAGCCTTTGGTCCAGGCAGGAGAGGCAGCCGTAGGAGTAGGATGTGAAAGAAAATCTGTCAGTGATGAAATGATTTGGTTTGTCTTCCAGTTATAGCAAGGATTGAGGCAGGAACAACTGGATGTGGCCAGAGCTCCAGCCTGGCCACGGTCACTGGACAAGGTGGTCGCCTTCACTGAATACAGATTCTTTAAAAAAAAAAAAAGGGGAGGGGGAGTTGTTTTTGGTTGTGATTTTTTTTTTTGTATTTTCTGGAAGGAGAAATTGCAGAGGGTGGGTGATTTCGGGCAACGTGGCACAATTTTCATTTTTCTGCATTGGCCAACTCAGTGGGAGATGGAGCATCTTCTCCCCAGCACTGCTGGCTGCTGTCGTGCTTCCAGGGCATCTGTTTCACTGGGGCAAGAGGGAATGTCAGCAAATCCCAATTTCTGAGTAACTCCAGCCTGTCCTGCCCGGCATGGGGTTGTGACCAGCTTGGTTTGCACGTGTCCCCAGGCAATGGGCGAGCAGACCTCTGGATTCCTCGGCAGCCCTGCTGACATCCAGACCCTCAGAGCCGAGACCGGGAGCAGGATCCTGGTGCCTGGCTTGTGTTGAAACCTTACATGCCTCAAAGGGGCTGGAAGGAGGAGCAGTTGTAGGGGGAGACGCTTCCTCCAGGATGCAAAATAAACTAGAGCAAGGTGGTGGCTGGAAATAGCAAATTAGACAGCTTAATGTTCCCCCCATCACCAACCTGAGTGGGGAGCAAGATAGGTTTTATGAAGAAAACTGTTCTCCTGTGTTTGTCCAGGTCAGTCACCTGTCGGGGTCACCAGTGTGCAGTTATTTACATCTCGGAGAGCACTGTCAGGGCAAAAAAAAAAAAAAAAAAAAAAAAAAGAGCAAGAAGAAAAATCCCATCTGTGCCACTCAAAACACCTCAGTTCACATGGGCTGTGGTCCAGAAAAGCACTTAAGCGTGCATGAACGCCTCCCCGGGCGGCAGCGTGTGGCATCCTCGCCCGGGGCAGGTCAGCAGCGGCTCTGCTGTCAGCATCGGGAGCCAGGCGTCACGGCGTGGAGCCAGGGAGGACCTTGCTCTTAACCCCTGCCTTCACAGCATCCTCATGAGATCCTCTGCAAGTGATTCCTGATCTGATCGTGTCTGAGCCTGGGCTGGGAAGTTACTGTATTTTAATTTTTGTTCCTTAATCAAGAGACCCTGCTGTGAGAAATCAAAACCTTGCTGGAAGTGAGGACTTGCTCCTTCCTACTGGTATGACTGGAGGCCGGCAGGATGTCACCCTGAGGCAGGACATCTTTTCTCAGAACTACAGGTACTTTTGGGTTGCTGGGATGTAAAAGCAAAGTCCTTTGGTCACAGGCCTAGCCTTAGGCCAGTCTTAATTTCACGGCTACATGTACACAGCCTTGCTCCTGGACCCATGGTGACCTCCAGCATGGTTGCCAACACCGGTGCGGCTGTGGGACGTGCACAAGGCTCTCCTGGGAGCAGCAGAGCCCTCTCTTGATGTTCCTCTCCAGAATTGCCCACATCAGCAGGAGGGTGGAGATGGCATGGTCTTCTCCTCTGGCTCAGAGGACTCCTGCAGATGGTGGAAGGATGGTGAGCAGCCCCACAGCTGAGACTAAAGCTGGACCCAGTGCGGTCACCGCCATTGCCAGGCTGCCCCAGTTTGCTGTGACAGGGCGTGTGGCTGAGGACCACTCTGGCCACTACCACTGTGAAGACATAGGGGATCCCACCTCACGCCAGCTGCTGGCGTGCAGGGTGTCACATCGTCAGCACGCAGTTGTGCATTTGCTGTTTTACAAACCTTGGCTGGGTCATTAATGGAGGAAGGAAATAAAAAAGCAAGGGCTCCAAATGGATCCCAGAGGGATTCCCTGTAGCAATTAGCTTTATACTTGAAAACATATTTCCCATCTTTACTGCCTGCTCTCTGTATTTGAAATAATTTTCTACCCAATAAACCTTAGTAGCCCCCAAACATAATTTTAGCGATGCATTAATTAACAACAAGGCAACCCGATGGTTCAAAAGCTGAGCAAAACCCGACGCGTGCGTTAGGCTGCCAGGGCAGCGTGCGGATGCGAGTGCTGTACGTAGGACATTCCCTAAGGCCCGGTGGGCTGGCTGGAGCACCTGCTGTGTCGGAGAACCCGTCCGGAATTTCAGAGGACACGCACCTCTTGCTCTTGCAGAGCTCTTGTCTGTTTTTTAGTCCTTCATAAAGAATAGTTGTGGCTATCTGTTAGGATTAGGAAAGTCTCTGAACCTGAAAAAAAGCCAACTTAACATTCCTGGTGCCTTGTGTGGAGTTGCGGGGGTTAGACGTGTGCAATATATCCCTTGAGCTGTGGTGCAGTCGCGCACCCTCCCTTTGCTTTGATTTACGTCCCTGTGGGTGTGTTAGCCAGCGGGGCTAGCTGGAAATCCCTGGTGACTCCTTGCCCGTGGCTCCCTTGGCAATAATTCATGCTGGAAACAAGAGCCTTGAGGTGCCCGTTTGCTTCTGGAGGTGCAAGCCATTCGGTCTGAGGGTGTGAAGGCTCCTGGGCTGGGGAGGGCACCAGGCGGAGGGGGAATGTGGACGCACCGTGCCATGTGGAGCTGACGCACATAGAGCTGGGCTCTCCCTAGCCCAGTTAACCCAGTCCCAGACCCCTGTGGGACCAGCTCCTGTCCGGCTTCTGCAGAGTGTGGACAAGGATGGTGAGAGCATTGCCAAGGAGATTGGATCTGCTCCCTGTGGGGCTTTACCCAGGCAGGTCCAGAGCCTGCTGTGGGCTGATGGAGATCAATGCACTGGTGTGATACCTTCATCAGGACTCAGCTGGCCACCTGGGAAATGCCCAGGTAGTAGCTGGCAGTGGCCATGAGGGTGGAGACCCTGCTGGTTGCCACCATCGTGGTGGAGGCCACCAGAGCACGGATCCAGTGCCGCCCAGTCTCTGTGCACGTGGTAAGCTTGTAATCTCCTACTTAACAGAAGATGGGAGGTAGCATTACAGGCTGCTGCTGCTATCTGGGTTTTCAGTTATCGTGGGCTCATCCTGCTTTATCTGTTGTATGTGAAATATCCCATGTAAAGCTACGCAAAGCTGCAAAGCTACCGTAATCCTTCCTAAAGCCACCCTGCCCCTCCATGCGCCTATTGTATTAGGAGATACGCTTATTAAACTCGCTCAACAGAAGTTTTACTTCCAGCCGGTGGTGATAGCCTTGAAATGCCATTAAGGTAATAATTACATCACGTTGTCCTTGATCCAGGTTTTGAGTGGTAATTGTTCAAACCTGCTGCCAGCCATTTAAGTAGATGTAAGGGAAGGGTGGTGGCATGGTGGGTGGTGTGGTCCCAGCTGGGTAACGTGCTGGGCGTGGGAGACTGGTGCTGGCCCCCTGGTGTAGTTTTGTCACTGCTCTTTGCTGTTGTGCTAGTCCCAGTCCCAGCACCATTCCCAGGCCACCCCAGAGCTCCTTCAGCTTCTCCATTGGGATGGTCTGAAAAAGGGGGAGAAGGTATAGGGCTGTGTGGAGATGGGACCTGGGACACCTCTCTGGCACCCGTTCTCTGGTGGAGGACCCTCCTGGCCACATGTGAATCAGTGCCTCTGTCTGGGGCTGGATGATGGATGGGAGGTTCCCTGTCCTGCCCTTGCACATCTGGGTTGTCCCCATGCCTTGAAGATCGAGATAGTGCCATTTAACACCTTCATAAACTGCCTTTGCTGGCAAACTGAGTGATGAACTTCATGAAACTTCATGCTCAGTGGAGGAGAAAGGGAAGGGAAGTCTTTGAAAAGAGACTGCTGCAGCTCATTCTTCATATCCATGGTATTGTTAGGTCTGGGTCCCTCTGGTTTGTCGGGTCTACAAAAAGCAGCTGAATGGCCAAACCCCTGTGCTGGAGGTAAGGGACAGAGCCATGGGTGTCACTTTGCTCCTGGCTCCTCCACTCAAATGTAAGGCTGAATTAGCTTCAATTATTTCTATGAAGATTATGTGTTCTATGGGACTCACTCCTATCAATTCCACTTAAATCTTTGAGGCCGGGAGAAGTTGCAATTTAAAATTTAGCAAAATTGCAATAGGTGGTTATTTTAGAGTCAAGTGAACCCTATTTACCCTCCAGTCAAACGTGAGCCCGCTGCCTATCACTCATCCCACCCCATTCTGCCGTGGCCCTTCGGAGATGATCAGTTTATCTGTAAGCCCCGTGAGCCTAGAACGTATTGCTTCCTGGGTTGTAATTGGATTTAGCAGAGATGAAAGCTTCCCCTCACTTTGTCGATATCGAGTAAGAGTGAAGCGCAACCTGACATCCTGGTCCAAGGGGATTTGTAAGGCTAAAGATGAGGAAGGTGCCTCCCTGAACTGCAGTGACCCTTTACTTCTGGTGAAGAAATCAGTTTACATGTTGCATGAAATGGGATTGCTCTGGGTGACTTTGGTTTCCAGCCCCAGCCAGAGCAGGAGGCCTCAGTGAGATAGTGGAGGGGGGTCTGCGAGGCTGCTGCGTAGCTTGGAGAGGGATCCCACCTCTCCTGGATGCGTGTGGTGGGGAGGGAGCTGTGTGGTAGCATCTGGTGCTATGCAGAGAAGGTTGTGACTCTTGAATGTTAAGAAGGAGCCCCAGAAGGACATGGCAACCCAATCTGGCTGTGCCCCTCCTTTCAAAGATGGGATTTTAGTCTTCTCCCAGAAGCAGTGATGAGCTGGTTCAGAGCAGCCTTCCACCAAGGCTGGATCTTGGAGCTGCCTTGGAGCTGATGTCAGAGTGTGGACATGATCTTAACCACCATGAAGTCAGTAAGGATCGTTGTCTCCTTGTTGAGAACTGGATCAGGAAATGAAACACTGTCCCGGGGGTTTATTGCCCTCCTGGAGAGGGTAAACCAGGAGAGACAAGAAGCCAGGAGATTTCCTTATGGCTGCAGGAAGTAGCACCAGTGCTACTAACCACCTGGCCCTGTTTCCAGGGGTGGGGCACCCACCGCCTCTCGGGCATCCTGTTTGTGCCTTTGCTAACTTGTCCTGCTGCCCTGCAAGGCTGAGCCACCAGCTGAAGGTGATTATGTACGCTGGCGCAGAGGTAAGCAGATGGACATGCCATCGCCCTGGGCTCCGGTGTTGGGCATCCTGTCCTCAGCCTGCAGCTTCCCACCTCTCTGAACCTCCAGAGAGCACGCTGCTGGCAGACGTTCACCATCAGTCATGGGTGAGGATTGATCAGCTGGGTTAGCGTGACACTGATGTAAATTTAAATCCTTCTTTTGCTCTCTCTGCTAGCAGCCCTGTATTTTCAGGAAGAAAGAGAATGGGAAACAACTTTTTTAATGAAGGAGAGCATTTAAATTCTCTTTATATTTAGTCCTATCTGGAGCTCTTTACCCAAATGAAGCAGAAAGCATTTACAGCTGTATTTTCCATCACACCAACCAAGGAATATATTCATTTGCAGTAACATGGCACTCAATGAAGTGGAAAATAAGCTCCCAAAATTGCTCTCACTATGAAACGGTCTCGATGACTAGGAAAAGCCCGGTTGGATTCCACTGACCAGTCACTTTGGTTATGATAAAAATTAATTTGGTCAAACACCTGAGCTGTGGCAGAGTAGACGTTTGGCCCTTGAGATAGCACTGCTCGGGACGGGGCTCGGGGCTGCCTCCTCTGCCGCAGCTCCCACCGCTCCTGCTCGTGGCTTTGCCGGCCCAAGGGACCCGCCTGAGACCCCAGTGCCTCCAAGGGCTGCACGAGGATGGACAGCAGCTGGTGCCCCATGTGTCCTGCCCCACATCCACCACACGGACACGGGAGGGGACAATTCCAGTGCCGCGGCAGTGCTGGCCCGCAGTCGGAGGCGGCGTCACTGCCCACGGCCACCACGCATGGGCCAGGCGTACAGCAGACCCTGCCAGCGGCTACGAGCAGAGAAGATGTAGATGGGTTCCTCCTTCCCTCTGCAGCCACTCGCAGAGGACGTGAGCGGAGCATTAAGCAAGTACCGACCGAACGCCAGCGGAGGGGTCTGCTAATTGCTTGTGATGTCTAGTCCGACTCCTTCGGCACAAGCAACAATTGCTACTGGAAATGCAATTAATAATTAAGCACCTGGTGCTGGCAGGTGTCAGCAGGAATCCGTGGGGCTTGGCATCCCCCGCTTCAACACCTCCCTCTGCCTGTGTGGGAGCCGGCAGCGCCGGGCAGGATGCAGCCCATCGCTGCCTGGATCAATACTGGGATCCAGGATGCAGATTCACGCCGTGAAGAAATAACTTGCTGGTGGTGTTTCCACAGCGTGGATGACGGCTGCCTGCTGCTGGGACCGCGGGGTGGTGGCTGCATGCTGCCTGCCCGGCCATGGGGACCTGTGATTGTCCCTGGTTAGCATCACAATGGCACTTCCCGGCTCTACCGATCCCTGCCAAGGATGTTCTGCAGGCGTTTCCCATCCTCGCCGTACAGGGAGGCATTTTGGGTGGAAACGGCTCGTCAGCGCGTCTCTGCAGTGTGGAACACTGGGAGCGCGTTCCCCGCCGGGGCTGGCACAGCCACTACAGGGGTGCCCCGGGTGGCTGGGCGCGGGTGACTGAGCGATAATGCCCCATCCCAGCAAAGGAGAGGGCTCGCTCTGATCCCAGGCAGCACATCCCCCGGCTGGGGCTGGTGGCATGCGGTGGAGCACTTTAGTGCATTGACACACCGCGCTGAGATGTCCTCCTGCCTCATCGCTTTCGCTTGCAGCTTCGGCTGCTGCTTGTGAGGACGTACAGCCTTCTTCAAGCTGGCTTTTATTTTTAATTACATTTTGCCTCTGAAGATGGGCTGCTTTGCTAGTTCTTTCTGTTTTTTCCCCCTTGCTCTTTTTTTTTTTTTTTTTTTCCCTTTTAAAAACCAGCAGATCTTATGCTCCTTGAGAAATAGCTTCAGCTCTTAGGAAGGCGCAGAGCCTTTTCCCTGGGTAGCAAAGTGTTGATTTCCTACCACAGGGCTGAGTGATGGTGATTCCCTTATTAAACTGCACTTAGAGGTTGTGACTGTCAGGCAGGGATGGAAAGCTTCTCGGATAAGTTGGAGCTATTCATTATTAAATTATCTTCATTCACTCGAACATCTCATTTTCATTGAATTAGATGAAAAGTGCTCAAAGGCAGCTGGTGCGGCTGCTTGGAGGCTGCCAGGAGCGGCATGCAAATGTCGCTGCTGGCCTTTCCTCCTGCGCCGGCCGCATCTCACCCTCTCCCTGGGATGGCCGGACCTGGCAGCTGGTGTCACTCTCCCCAAGGTCACTGAGCTTTTGCACCAGCCGATGGCCCGACCTCGCAGATCCGGACTCACTAGCTCTGAAAGCGTGAGCTAGCGGGGGTCACCTCCAGCGGGAATAAGGTAGGGTGGCCCTGGGGCTGATCTCGGCTGGCTTGGCAGGGGTGGGCAAGACGAGCGCCCCCAGCAGCTGTGTGACTTCTGGGGCGGCCTGCCCCCCGGTATCTCGAAGGGTGCAGCTGGGCTCGGCTGGGTTACGCTTTAAGCCAGGTGTAAGGGCATGGCTCGCGCTTAAAAGTGTAGCCAGCCAGACTCCGGATGATCGTGAGAAACATGGGCGATGGCACCGGCTCCCTGCCTACCCCTGCTGCTGGCTCTACCCTTTCTCCTGCTGCCCCCTCTCCGCCTGGGCAGCAGCGTGTTTCCCCTCGGGGCAGCCGCTGGGCGCATGGGGCCCGGCTTTAGCGTTAGCCCCGACTTGCAGATGAGCGATGGGATGTTTCTGTGGGAAGATGCCATCTGGCTGCCCGCTTTTTCCGCTTTCACCTTGGCATGAGCAGCTGGCACCCGGCCCCATCGCTCAGCACCGAGCCAGGGGGCTGCTGCCTGGGCTTGCCAGCCCACAGCTCTTCAAGGGGTTTGGTGGAGCCTGGGCTGGTTTAAAGCTGCCCTCTAGGAACAGGAGGCTGTTGTCTGAAGGCAAAAGACCTTGGACACGGCACATGGTGCCCAGGCGTCGCTGGTCTCTGTTCCAGTCGTGCGTGAAGCTGCATCTTTCCCTAGGAGAGCTCAGGAGCAGGGCACCTGGCTGCTGCTGGCACCCGAATGGTTCAGGAGCAGGCAGCATCCCTCTCACCTGTGGCACCTACAACCTCACCGGTTGCTGAAAATCACTTTTCTTTGCTGCCCTGGGCACTGTGAGGTCCGTCACACCTCCTACCCGCAGCTACCATCTTGTCCCTGGTGAGGAACCGCCGGCCCCTTGGACCAGCTCCCCAATGACTGTTGCTTTTCCTCACCAGTAAATCTCACCCAAGGAAACTGCTTTGATCAACGCACTTGGATTGCAGCCCTCAGCCTTGATCAAGGCAGGGGGAGGGACGAGAGCGAGGACTCGCAGGCTCTTTGGGGACGGTCTGGAAAATGAAGCTCATTCTCCAAGAAAAAAACTGCTTCAAAGTAAGAGGCGGTGCTGTCAGAATAAGAGTGAACGAGGCGGGTGGAGGAGGAGGAGCAGGAGGAAGGCTACCTGGTTTCCATGGCCATGGCTGGGCTGGGACAGGTGTGGGTCCGGCAGGGATGGTGATGGTGGCATTGCCGTGGGGCTGGAGGTGCTGCTGGGTGAGGGCAGGAAACCACAGCTTGGGAGGCATGGTGGGGAGGGCCAGCCTACGCCTCCTCCTACCCTTAATTCTGCTGCAAACCTGGTTTTCTCTGAGCATTGGCTTTTTGGCTTCCCCTCCTTCCCTAGCCCCGGGGACCCGGGGCCAAGAAAGTTTCCTGAGCTGAGAAGGGGCCATATTTGCTTCCCTGGGTCGGTGGTTTCCTCCCAGTCTTTAACTGGTGGGGATGCTGCTGCAGGGCAGGCACGGAGGAGGGGAGGACAGGACAGCTCTGGGACAGGAGCAGAGGGGTTTCCCACCTCGGGGAAACAGCATCCCCTCCTTGCCAGCAGTGAGCTCTTTGTGCTCGATGAAGGGAGGTGTAGACAAAGCTCTAGGTTTGATCAGATCAGAGCTTTTGGTTAATGCTAATTAATGGCCAGGAGGAGACCTCCAGGGGCTCATCGGCTTTGTTTCCCCCACTGGTGCACGCAGGAATACTGCGTCAGCAGCTCCAGCCGGCACGGGCCCTTCCTCTGCGGGTTGAGGGATGGGAGCAGAGGGCAGAGCAGAGATGCAGAACCTGGAGGTCCCCATGAGAGGGCGAAAGCTCTGGCCAAAAAGCGCCCTCCAGCACCGACCTTCCTCTCTCCAGCAATCCTCCTCCTCCCCATCCGATCCTGCTCCGGCTCCCTCTTCTCCTGCTGTCGCCTTCCTCAGGTGCGCACACTCTCGCCTTTAGTTTCGGCTACAGATGGCAGGCAGAAAAACCAGCCAGCCAGATGTGTTTTTCATAGCTCCCAAGCCAGGCATAACTAAACATTTACATTTATTACCAATTAGAGGGGAACAGACTGTAGTTTTATGTACTGTATATATCTGGATATATTTTGGTTTGTGACCTTACTTACACCCCCCTCAGCAACTAAATCTCTCTTGGTTAGGAGCAAAACCCTGGAAAGCATCCGCGGCACTGAATCCCATCCCAGCATCCCGTCTCCCTGCGATTAGGAGGTGGCGTGGATGCTGGAGCAGCCCCTGACACGCGTTGGCTGCAGAAAGCCTGCCCAGGGGTTTGCTCTGGGAGGATGCTGAGCATCCCCAGGGACACCCGCCTGTCACGTCCCCAGGGGCAGGGATTGCCATGGTGCCTGGCATCCGGTGGGAGCCGCGTCCGTTAACCCCCTGTACGGGTTTGCACATAGCGTGTCAGTCAATTTATGGCTTGCGAGCGCCCGAAGCCTGAGGCTCCCGCGCCAGCATCACAGCAGCTTTTTAGCGATGTTTGAGCCAACAGCAACTTGTAAATAAATCCATAATCAGACTTGGAGCCTCGCTGAGAGCAGGATTTGCCTGTGACCCGCTAGCCTTGGACAGACTGATGGACTCCCAGTCATGTGGGGTTGAGAACTTGCTGGTTCTATGGGGATACTGGGTTTGCTGTACTGGGACATTAGCTCTCGATCCTGCCTTGGGGCAATGGTTAAACTGAAAAGAAAAAAATCTCAGTCGCTTTCTCCAGACTGCCATCCCCTTGGCAAGAGGGGAAAGGAGAAATGTGCGGGGAGGTGAGGACACCTTGGACAAGAGTGTTCTTTACACAGGGCTGTCCCACATCCACCCCAATACCGGGAAAGTGCCCACCCATCGCAGCCCCCATAGCAGCCCAGCTGGGATGCAGGATGCCGCAGCCACTGACCCCCGCTCCACCTGCCCGTCCTCTCCCGTCCTCCCCCCAGCTCCCAGCAAATACCACAGCCGTTGATTCAAGCTGCAGCATCCCCATTCCTTCCTTACTCCTGCTTTTTTTTTCCCAGACCCACTGGCAACGCTGTCTGAAGCTCACCTCTGGCTGCGCTGCCTGGATCCCTGCGCCCACCTCTGCCGTTGCTCGGGCAACAACCTCTGGGTTGGATGCGGGGTTTTACTTCTCTCCTCTCTCCAAGCTGCTGCTGCTGGGGAAGCAGCCCGGTCACGGAGAGAAAGCCACGGGCGCTGCCATGCAGCCGTTGCATGCACCCCTCTGGCTTCTCTGGCCATCCAGTGGGCCATTCCCCATTCCATCATGGGGTTGGGGGGGCTTTAGAAATGCAGTATTTTGGTAGAAGCCTATTAAACTGCTCAAACGCGTGATTAAGAGAGGGGCGACGTTTTTTTCCCCTCTCCTTTAACTTTGCTTGGAGTGTGACAGGGTGGGAGCTCTTGGCAGCTGGGATGTTAAATGTTTTTCCACATGGTCTCTTGATTATTAATGGATTTTAGTACTTGACAAAGTAGAAATTAGGAGATAAAAGCTATTAGAAACTAATTCGAATAATCGCTGATTCTGTTCCCCCAGGAGCCTTTCTGAGAGCACTGCTCCCAACACCACTGCCGAGGCTCAGGAGAGAAGGAAATCTCTTTTTAACTGAGTTTCGTGGGCTTCAGGGGAGCCCCCTGATTTATGGCCAATGAGGTGATTGCCTGGATGGAGCAGACATCACTCTTCTCCCAGCAGCCTCCTGGGATTTATAGTATTTCACATTCCTGGGCACTCTTTGGGGTGGTTTATACGCTGTATTTTTTTACTGTTATTTTGGTGAAACAACCATAGGAACTAATTTGGGAAAGCAATGCAGGAGATAAATCCTTGGTGGCGTGGGCTCTCTCCGGAATGAAATGGGCTACTGGTGGAGAAATAGGTCCCTGAGATCCTTTTCTCCTTCAGTTCCCATCTCCCTGCATGGATCGATAATGCCAGGGGCAAGGAAAAGGCAAGGAACTGCCGTGGGGAATCATATTAAAGGAAAAGCTGGAAGGTGGCGGCTGATGTAGTAACCACCGCTGATTCTGAGGCAGGGTGGCCGGGAGGGTTTGTGTATCCTCACAGGGAGCAGAGGCTGCCTGTACGCTGGGAGAGCATTTTTAAAAATAATTTGACTGATTTCTCTCCTTTCTTTCCATCCAGCTGGGCTCTGCTCCCAGCACGCGAAGTGGGAAAGAAAGATCTGGCTCACAGCTTTGTCTGGGTTTTTTTGTTGTTTTTGTTTCACCCCCCCCCAGATCTTTGCCCTCCAGGGTGATCCCTCCAAAATTCACCAACCATCTCAACCCCACTGGGCCCAGGAGCAGAGCCAAGAGGTCCCCTGGGAGCCCTGTCCTGGGGGCAGCCGGGTCGGGGGGGTCAGGGTCTGGCCCGATGAGGTAAGTCCTCTGGCCGGGCTCCTGGCCATGAATCAGTGATGCCCCTGGCCCTCGCGCTGCTGATTTACGCTGGCTGCGGGGGCACGACAGGGCAGGGCACCCGTATTTAACACATGAGGGTAGCGCTGCTGGCAGGAGCTCACAGCCCTGAGATCAGGGAGGAGAAAGCGATTTGCCATCAGCATCCCTGGTCCACTGTGAGTTTCTCCGCTGCCGGAATGGGACTCTGTGAAGAGACGTTATTTGGCGGTGCCTAAAGAGGTTGTCAAGTTTTCCTTGAGAGCTGGGAGCAGCTCAGGGGCTCTCAGGGAGGTCAAGGGTAGGTGCAGGCGCTGGGGTTGGGTGGGAGCTAAGGGCTGGGTGAGGTTATGATTTTCCATCTTTGCTTATGGAGGGGGTTGGTGGGGAGGGAAGCAGGGACCTGAGGAGCTGGGACTGGAGCCTCCCGAGGTCCCCACCAGCTTGGGTCATCCCAGCTCCTCACCAAGGGGACCGGGGACGGTGATGGCAAATTGCTTCCTCTTCGTGGGGACACAGGAGGGTGGCTGGGCTGCCAGCAACCTCACCCTGCCTCCTCTTGGCAGCTTCTTCTGCCTTCTCCAGAGGCCACAGCAGGAGCTGAGGAGGAGGAAGGAGGAAGAAGCCGAGGTCGTCATTGTTTCAAGAGCCTGTTCATCGTCCTCCCATGCTCCCTAAGAAGTGGCCATTTACCGCAGGCCCTGTAAATCCTCTCTGGAGAGCGAACCCCAGGGTGCGCGGCATGGGAGGATGAGAGCCCTCAGTGGCTTTGAGAGAGACAGCAGAAAGCTAGTGCAGAGAGAAACCCAGCCAGCCGTTGGCGAAGGGAGAAAACAGACCAAAACAGAGAGAAACTGAAAATGTGCTGAAGCAGCTGATGACAACCCAAACAGCAGGAGAAGGTTCCTGCCTGCCAATTAATGAGGCTCTGGTGCTAATTTGCCACCTTGACTGCACTTCTGAGCTTGTCAGAAGAAGGAGGGGGAAAAAAAAAATGAAAAAGCCGAGGCTGAAAAAGAGACTGCGAGGTTTCAGCTTGCCTCTTGGCTACGCAGATATTGCTGGGCTTTGGAGAGGCAGTGGGGAGCAAGGGGGGCCGGTGGTGAACCTCCCCACCCACGTGCCTGGAGTGGGAAGAGGACAATGACAAGTCTCCATGGGCTCGTGTTGGCAGAGCAGCTCCAGGCCACAGCGCTACTTGTCCTGGGGATCCTGGTTTCCCAGGGATCACATCCCACGGTCTGTGTGGTTGGTTGGGAGAGTAAATGGTGATCCCACGCGCGCTCTGGAGCATCTCTGGTACCTGCGGCGAAACCGTGTTGTACGGAAGAAGCCGGAGCAGCCCGGTGCTGGGGCGGAGATGTCCGCAGGCAGCTTGCCATCGCCTGCCTCCCCCAGAAACGCTGTCAAACAGCAAAACAGCTCTGTTGGCAGCTGCCTGGTGGTTACGTGCGGCTAACGAAGCCGGAGGAGCCCTGAGCAAAATGCACGGCGTGAAGCCTCCCGCCAAGCGAAATGGCTGTTTTCCACTTCTTGCCCGTCCTGCAGCCCAAACCAGGAGGGCAGAGACCGTGGGGAGGAGTTTCAAGCGAAATCTGCACCAGCATGCTGTTTGCATGCAAAGAAAAAGTATCTGCCAGCAAAGTGTGTTTTCTGGAGCCCCCCCTCAGCCCTCCCTCCTCCCCTTGGAGATATTTCACCCCCTGTGCATCCCACGTGCTTCCCCATGGCTGGCGCAGCATCAGCTGGGAGTTCTGAGGGGGGAAACTGAGGCAGGGATGCAGATTTAGCCCTACCGCCTCTCTCCATGCTGGCTCTTCATGCCAAAACTGTCCTTGCTATTTCGGCACAGCTTGACGTGGGAATGCTGTTGGCCATGAGGCAAAAGGCACGCAGGGCTGGAGGCTCAGCCAGTGCTGCGGGAAATGGGTGAATACACAGGAGGGGAAAAAGAGCATAGGTTAGATAGTGGGAGCTGCGAGCTGCTCAGTTCAGGTGAAGCTGATCACAGCCCATCACCGGTGGTCTCAGGGCTGGGAAATGGAGGTGGGACCAGCCTGCACCTGGGAGCCCTGAGCAGGGATGCTGGGGGAGAGAGCTGTGGATAATCCTGTCCTGCTGCCGGGGCTGGGGGCAAAACAGCCTTTTCCCTGGCAGAGCTGCTAAAGAAACGTGACCGGAGGGAACCGGAGTGTCTGCAATCAAGCGAGCGCGGAGCTCAGCTCGTTATTTAAGAGGCAGCTTTCTGGCTTTCACGCTGCAAAAAATGTTGTATAAATGCAGGGGCTTGCAAACCATAGCCCAGGTAAGGATAACCCCAAACATACTGGTTTTTAAAAGCAAATGGGTTTGACACTGAGTCCCTGGTTTGGGGTGGCATTTTTGCATCCAGAGGCCAGATTCTGCCAGTGCCGCATGGCAGCAGCTCTCCGGCCAGCTGTGCTGCTGTCGGCGCGCTTTGCAGGCGAAAGCGCTGCAAGGTAATCAAATGCTGACCTCCAGTTATTAACCTCGTCTTCTTAATGACCTCCACTGAGCTGCTTAATTGCTGAACAGGGATGGGAGGACCTGGCTGCTTCCACCTGCGATTAATGTGCAGCCTGGCAGTCCCCTCCTGGGACCCATCTTCCCTTAACTCACTGGTGGAAGTGGTTCTCTCCCAAAATACAGCAATTTATCAGCAAAATTCAGGGAACTACCACCCTTATTTTTTTCCTGCACTCAGTTAAAGAGGTGGAGCAGCTCCACGGCGTGGGGGGCCGGTGGCCAGGGATGCGCTCAGCATTGCTGTCACTCCGTGTCAGCCGGCCCCGGTGTTGCCCGATGGGGTGCTCTGCTGAGAAGGTGCCGTGCTGGCTGCCAGGCCAGGAATGCCTCACACCAGCCTCATTCCTGATGGGAATCAGTGATTTGGGCCAAACTTGGTGCTTTTGGGCAATACTGGATGAAATCTTTCTGGGGGGCTGCAGTGCTGCCAACCTGGGGGGCAACCACCGAGGATGCAAAGAGTGGATGGCATGTCTCTCCAGATGCCTGTCTGCCCCTTTTTGCCTTTTTTTGCGTTAAATTGAAAGTAAACAGCCTTCATCCGCCTCCGTCCCCGCATGTGGGACCAGCACTCTCAGGGCATCACCTGCGCACCTCTGGAGCCAGCACTGGGGTGGAGAACCCACCCTGCCAGGTGGAAGCTGCTGCAACACGTCTTCGCCAGCGGCTCCTCAAGATACTGCCAGACGACCCGACAACTCTTGCATTCATGTTTGGGTGGCTTTAGGATGTGTGACTGGTTAAAGGCACTGAAAAGCACAGTAGGAAATGCTCTGTCTGGGGGAGACAGAGGATGGAGCTGAGGAACGTTAGCCTGGTGCACGGCCCACTTAATGATGGGGAGAAGTGGTGATGTGACGGCCCAGGAAGATGTGCAGCAGAAGTTGAAATGGCCTTTCTAGCTGGGAATCCTCCTGGCAGCCCTGCTCAGGAGCCAGCAGCCCTGCCGGCACTCCCGCCTGTATCCTCCTCATCCCCAGGCAGATGTCTGCTGGCTCCCCCCGGGGAGCTGAGATGATGGCTTTGACTTCTCGTTTCCTCCTGGTGTTTTTAATTGCTTGATTATTTTTTTTTTCCTTTAGGACTGGGAGACAAGGAGGAGATGTGGGCAAAGGAAGACAGATGTACGCAGAAGTCCAGGTGACAGATTGAGGGATGCTATAACCGCAGTAGCCTGCCTGATGGATTGATAGATTAGACAGGGAATATAAATAGCAATCACGGTTTATCTACCCTCCATTTTATTTTCCTCTTACCTATCTCTTTATCTCTCCTGGTGTTATTTTCCTCCCGCTTATCTCTTTATCTGTCCAGCCCGAGGATGGAGGAAAGGGGAGAACCAACCGGCGGGTGACAGAAGCAGGATGGATGAGTTTGGGTTACCGCCGCTTTTGCAGCATCCAAGCAGGCAAGTTTTGCCAGCTGGGGAGGATTAGGAAGCAGACTCAGATCTGCACACTGATACACTTTCTTCCCCCTCCCTCTCCTCGTCCCCGCACCCTGCCCATCCCCTCTGCCTGCATCCCCTGCTTTGGGGACGCTGTGGGTCGCAGGGTGGGCTCCTTCGTCTCTCTAGCCTGTCCTCGGCCAAGAAATTAGGGCAGCCACCGAAGCGGTGAGCTCCGCTTGTCTGGATACCCAGCGTTTCCATCTGACAGCCGGGCAGTGCTGCTGCTTGATATTCTGGTCAGGCACCGAGTGTGGCAGCGCCGGGGAAGGAGGGAGGGGAGCCCAGCTCCACTGAGCCGTCAGCCGCCAGCTCGCCTGCCCTCGCTGGCTGGCTCTTCACCCCGGCTCGCTGGGCTGAGGTGGCAGGCGCTGGAGATGCCACTGGCTCCCCGGCAGTGGGGCTGCTGGTTTCTGGGAAACCCGCTGCCCCTTGATGCCTGCACGAGGTGTAGCAGAGGGAGGTGTCCAGGATGGGTTGTGCCTGATTTGGGGTCCTTTCTAAGGAGGTGATAAATGAGAAGGCCTTGAGCAGGTCAATGAAGATACCAGAAGTATGGAGCAACCTACGTATATGGACCAAGCAACAGAGGTAGGACACAGAGATGACTGTCATGCCTGTGTCTGTACAATTGTCACTGGCCAGAGAGGGTGGCCGAGGGTCAGACATCCCCCATCTCTTCCCATACAAGAGCTAAGGGTCACCAAGTGCAGCTCCCAAGTGCCACGTTTGACATGCCCAAAGAGGTGGCATGTGCCATAGCGGGCAATTGAGCCGCAGCATTGCTCACCCAGAGGCTGGGTGGATGTTTACATGGGACCAGGCGGAGGTGGGACATGAGATGTGGCTGATGCCACACAGGCCTGTCCCACCAGCTCGGGGAGCATCTGCTCCAGGCACCTTGCTGGGAGCAAAGGCGAGAGCCAGCGGGGAAAAGGCAGGAGCTGCCGGCTCCGGGTGTGAGCAGGATCCCTCCCTGCCTCCAGGCACGTCCGATGGTCTTAATGGGCCACCTCAGAGCCCTGTCCCTGTGAGTTAATGAAGACATGGACAGGAGACAGATGGCCAGCCCATGTGGTGGCATCTCCCCTCCTCAGGAGGCTCGGCTACAATCCAGAGAGCAGGACGGTGTGGAGGCACGGGGCAGACACGGCAGCTGGACACGCACGGGAGACTCCTCGCCATCCCCTTCTGCCACGCAGCAAGGGAAAACCCAGGGCCAGAGATGACAGTAACTGTTCTCTTTTTCTTTTTTTAATCTCAGTTGGTTTTGGTGGTTCTTTTGCTCAAAAAAGGCATTATTTAAAAAATATATTAAACAGATACATTTTACTAAGATGTCTCTGGGCTGGAGCCACCGACAAGAAATTACACTCTCCAAATAAAGAGGCTTAAAAAAACTCCTCCCAAACAAAACAAATAAATAAATACATAAATAAAACTTGGTTTTTTTCTTGTTCTTCCTTTCTTTTGTTTTACGTTTCTTTCTTTTTTTTTTTGTACGGAATCGTGGCCCAGAGGACTCCACCAGTGTCTGTGATGGCAGTGTCCACAGGGCAGGTGCCAGGTCCTTCCCACGCAAAGGGTGACGATGCCTCGGTACCGCAGCAGGTGTGAGATGCTCATGGAAAGGCCCCAGGGGAGATCTGCTGGGTCTCGGGGGCCTGCGGTCTGGTTCCCCCTCCCTGCGCCGTGTGCGAGGGCACAGCTGCAGGAAGGATCGGGGGGACGCGGAAGTGAAGGCGCTGGTAGGTGCTTCTCTTTAAAAAGACTACAAAAGTTGAGGCGCTGAGAAGGCCACCACTGGAGGATCCTCATGGCGGGTTGCGCATCTGCTCTGGCAGGACCAGCAGCTGCCTCTGGCCGAGCCACATTCCCCTCTGGCCACCAGCATGTCCCTCCGGCCCCCGATGGGGCAGCTGTACTGGCATCATCCCCACACTCGAAGCCGGTCTGCTCTGTGTCGGCCATCCCTCCTCCGTAGTCCCGCTGGTGTACTCCGTCTGCTCAAGCCCTGCGTCTCTTTGGCCAGTTGCTGAGTGTACCATGGAAGCACGTGGTTGGCACTAAGGTAAGGCCTTGATTTAACTTTTTAGGGTGGTTATATTTTCCCCCCATCCCAGGGAGTCCTTTCTCCTGGCCCCCTTGCTCCAAGATGTGAGCAGCCCCAGCCATTAGCTGCACAGCTTGCCTGTCTCCTGCTCCACTGCGTTGGGCAGCTTGGCATTGAAGGCCCTCAGGGAGGACTGGATCCTTGCCACCTCGTTGTTGGCCAATTTGAGCCTGTGGCGCAGCAAGCAAGTGAAGAGGTCAAGGCGGGTTTTGCCAGGGGGTGACAACTGGTTCACCCGGTCCCTGATCTCCAACAGCTGGAGCATGGCTGAGTCCTGTGAGCCCTGGGTATAGGGGTAGTCCAGCTGAAGGATCAGGTCACGGATAGAGTCCGGTTCAAAGGGCAGGCTGTAGCCAAAGACTTGCAAGCTGTTGATTTTCATGTACCCCAGGTTCTTGGAGGGATCTGTCATCTCCAAGGGTTCGTAGTAGATTGTCTCGTTGGAGCTGTCATCCAGAGACTTGATGCGGCTCCGCAAGTAGACGTGGACCGTTTCGAAGAAAGTTTTCCACTTGTTGCCCAAGGTGAGTGTCCAGTTTTGGCACTGGGCAGAAGCATCTACGTTAGTCCTTTCCCAATCTGGGAAGTTGCCCTCATTGACGGGCATGAACCAGCTCTCTGAGTGGCTTCCCCCAAAGGGGTTGACGTAGATGGCCATGACAGGCTCCAGCGTGCTGTTCTTGGTGAGGCAGATCTGCAGGGAGAGAGCCAGCATCACGTGAACCAGCCCAGGCTTGTACTTGTTGCTCTTCAGGGTCAAGAGCATGCGCTTTCTCCAGGAGGGGTCGAACCAGCTCCCCAGGCGCATGTCGTTGCTGATGAAGATGGAGTGCACCTCGATGCGGCTGTCCCGTTTCTGTAGGAGATACTTGAGCTCCAAGTCCTGCAGGTCTGTCTCCAACCCCAGGTAGTGCTCCAGTGAGTCGGCCACCTCGGGGCGGCAGAAGCCCTGGGTGAGCACGTAGCCGTGGTTGCAGGTCCCGCAGCGGGTGCTGTTGTCCTCGGCACAGCTGGCGCAGGCTTGCCCTTCGCCCAAGGCACATGGTATGGACCCCTGGCAGGAGGGCTGGTCGGAGGGACACGTGCAGCTGTGGCTTTCTTCCAGGAAGGTCCCAGGTACGGTGGTCTCGCTGCAGTACAGGAGCGACTGCGCACGGCTCCACCAGTAAGGGAGGGACCTGGTGGAGAAGAGATGCAGGAGGAGAGATGCTTACATGGCATCTTTAGGCATCCGACCAACCTTCCCTTGGAATGGAAGAGCTGCCCACCTTGTGTTTATTATTCTGCACGGCTGGTGGCCTCCCATGAACCAAGCCCTATTTTCCATCTCCAGGCTTGGACCCAACCTCTCAGGGCCACATCCCAGGGTAGCATGGCTGCCCCCGCTGTCTGCTCACCCCTGGGCATCCCTCCAGCAAGGCAGGAGCTCCTCCAGTCCCAGCCACGGGGAGGTGGGCCATGGGTCTGAGCCCCACTCAGGGCTCTGAGCAGTGTCCCCAGTGTGGGATGGGCATGCCATGGCACCCTACCTCTCCTTCGGCAGCTTGAATCGAGGTTGTCGGTGGCAGCGTTTGCTGAGGTTGAAGAGCCGCCGGATGAGTCGGTGGGTTTTCCTGGAAAGCAGCTTCAGGCTGGTGCCCAGCTGCTGGTAGCGATGCTGGACATCCAGGTCCATGGCCCAGAAGTGGGAGATGGCCGTCCTGTTTAGGAAACGGTCCCCAGGGAGCCTCTTCACCAGGGCCTGAAACTCCTCTGTGGGGGGAGAGAGGTGGCGTCAGCAGACACAGGAGAGCAAGCGGTGAAGGTAGGGCTGGAGGCAGCCTCCTTCCACCTGGGCTCTCAGGTCTTCACGGTGAGATGACCACCCTGGATCCTGCCCTGGAGCCCCTCCGCCCAGCCCGGGCTGTTCCCAAAGGAGGGGTTGCAGGGAAGGAGACGCTTGGTGGGGTCTCTCTAATCTCACCTGACTCCTCGAACTGGCCGTGGTGGCTCTCCCAGGCTCGTCGGAGCTGGGCCAGGCTGCTCTCCAGCGCCTGGATGTCGGCCTCGGGGCAGTTGCAGCGAGGGAAGGCGGGCTGGCACTGGCAGCGGCAGTCGCTCCGGCGGCACACCAGCTCCCCGGCCGAGCCGCAGGCGATGTAGCTGAGGGCGGCCGCCACGAACCGCTCCCGCAGGTAGGAGGGGAGCACCGTCTGCAGCCCTGCGAGCGGGAGGCAGCCCCGAGAGCGTCAGGGCATGCGCAAAGCTCCTCGAAAACATCACCCGAGAGAGGAGGGAGCAAGCCTTCTCCCTCCCCGGGCTCCCGCCCTTGCGTGATTTTCATATCAATTTGCTGTGGAGCCGCTTGTCTGGGCTCTTCATCGATCTTGGCTCCTCTTGGCAGACAAGGAACAACCTCATCCTGCCCAACTTTGATTATTTTCATCCTCCCTCCTCCCCAGCCCTTAAATTAAAAGCAGCATCTCGAGCCAGCATTCTCCCCTGCGGCCCCCTGTGCGCCCACCAGCATCCCGTGGTGGCACTCGTCCGTCACCACGTCCTCACCAGCCCGGTCCTACCTTGGAGCTGCACTTTGTTCTCAGGGCTCTGCACCAGGACCGAGCTCACCGAGTCCAGGTTGTCGTAGTTGCTGCAGCCGAGCGGCCCCGTCCGCGTTTCGGTCACCTAAGCGGGGGACCCGCAGGCTGTCAGAGGCACAGGAGGGGACCCGGGACACATGCCACCCCGCCAAAAGTGCTGCAAATAACCCCTGGCCAGGCTTGAGCAAGGTGATTCTTGGAAAGGATAACTAATTGCCTGCTAATTGGTGCGTTGACAGGCGACAGCCCTGCCTGCAGCCCGCTGAAAAATGTGCCTTCATTAGCGTGCCCAATTTCCCATAAATAACAGGAATGTGCTAACTTTGCCTGCTCTCCCCTCTGTCTCCCCTCCCCGGGGTGTGATGCTGCTTTAGGGATTTGGCCAGCTTTGGTGGGCTGCTGTCTCCCCGCGCTGCCCTCTCCCTCACACCCTTGCCTACCTTGATGGCAGCCGTGGCGATCTGGATGTGGTGGAGCCGGCGCAGCGTGCTCTCCCGGTCGATGAAGTAGGAGGCTGCCAGCTGGTGCAGGGTCTCCAGCGAGACCCCCGAGCTGTTCCCAGCCCCCCCGGTGGGCTCTGCCCTCCGGCTCAGCTTGCGCTTGTCCACAAAAATGGTCAGGGACTCTTCTCCTGGGGGGGGGGACAGACAATACTTAGCGGGGCTGATGAGCTCCCCCCGTTCCCCTTCTCGGTCATCTTTTACTGCGGTGCTTATTTCCCCACTCTCCCTCCTCCGTGCGCCGCTTTGCGCACGGGAAACGGGCGGGGAGCAAGTGCCCACCAGCACTCACCTCCCAGTGTGGCAGCGAGCAAGAAGTGGGTCCCATACTTTTTGATGAGGTTGTCGGTGATCTGCTGGGGGCTGGGCCGGCGTCCCAGCAGCCGGATGTTGCGGATGAACTCGGGGGCCAGAGGGAGCGGCAGGCTGAAGAAGTCTTTCCTCTCCAAGGCCAAATTATTCACCTTCCAGCGAGCAAACTCTCTGCAGGAGGAGAGCAGCTATAGGTTTGAAGCTGGTCCGTGTGTGCCATGTGCACGTTGTCCCCGATGCTCACCTTGGGGCAGGGCATCAGCAGGTGGGAAAAATCCCATTGGGACCATCCCAACCTCCCCGTCACCGTGGTGGAGGTGAAGGACCCACAGCGCACGCTCGCCAGCTATAGATCCAGTGTCGTCCCCTCCCTAAGCCATCGACGGCGATAACGAGCTACAAGCAGTGGAGATGTCTGACATTGATTAATCAGGCACCTCTGGCAGGCATTAATGACAGCCCAGGGCAGGGCCAGAGCCTTTTCCAGCCCACCGGGCTGGATGGGCCTCATCCATCCCCATCCCTACGGATCTAGGTGAAAATCCGACATCTGGGGGTTTAACGGTTTTAAGTATCGGCAGCATTTTGTAGGAAGCTGGAGGCGTCGGGAGGTGGTGGGGTTGGCGGTGGGTCCCCTCGTAGCCCTGGAGGCTGTGAACGTGCCCTCCCATGGCCACACCGGCCCCTCAGCGTCGCCCGGCCCCGGTGGGGAGCCACCAGCCTGCTGCCCCTTGAACTTCCAACGGCCCTGTAACCAACCAGCAGCCGATTCCAGCCTAATGTTCGGCATTTTGCTCTAATTAAACTGCTTTCAGACAGTTTAATTAGGGCTGGTGGGAAAGGAGGGAGAGGGAGGACAAGGGAAGGGTGGATGGGTGCAAAGCAGCCAAAGGGTTCAGCGGACACCAGGTTGCCTCCCACCATGACTTTTGGGCCCAGAAAGTGGGATGTCGGGGCCAGGAGTGGAGCTACAGGTGAGGGAGGGGAGGAGGGATGCTGCCTCTCCCCTTGCACGCATGGTCCCTGGGTGCTGGGGCATTTGATGCTGGGGCGCCAGGAGCCCTGCGCTGGGTCCCCCCATCCCGTCCCGCAAGCAAAGCGAGCCCTGAAGACTGCTGTTCTCTGCCTCGGAGGACGCGTAAGTTGGCCGCCGTTCCTCCGGCTGCAACTTCCCGTCCCACCACCGTCACCAGCAGCATCCCTGGAGGACACGGGTCCCCGGGCATGGCAGCGTCAGCGTGTAGGAAAGGGGCGAGGGGGGAGAGGAGCTCTCTGGGGGTGCTGGGCTGCGTAACAAGGCTCCCACGTCAGCTCTCCCGGGAGGCAGCAGCCGGGCTTTGCTCCGCTGCTGGAAACCCCCGGGGCTGGGTACCAGCAAGGACAGGAAGGGAAAAAGGCTCATTAGCAGGAGGTGACAGCCCCAGGTAGTGCCAGGAGGCGGTGGAGTGGGTTTCCAACACTGGGATTGGGCTTTGCTGGGGTCACTGGACCCCACTGCTGCCAAATCTGGTTCTCTACTGGCAAGACCCCCCCTCCAGCATTGGTCTCCGTGCATGCAGCATCCCACTGCCGCCTATGGGGCAATGGTACCGGGGACGTGCCAGGGGGTCAGTTGGGTCGGCTTTTCGTGAGCCCCAGCAGCATCCCTGCCCCAGTTGGCTGGCGGTCCAGACAGGCTCAGTAATTCGGCACAGAGATGTCTTTGTGCATGGCAAAGGGACACAGGAGCATCCCCCTGCACCTCCCACCCTAAGGGCTGATCCCAGCTCAGCCTGCGCACCAAATCACTGCCAGCTCGGGGCAAATCCTGCCCGGAGCCCATCCCAGCCATGCCATGAGCATCCTGGGGGGAGCTGCTGTTATATTCCCCAGGAAAGCAGCATGTCACGTACATCCACCCGCTGTCTCTGCCGATGGGCAGACTCCTCCCGTAGGCAGGGGTCCGCTCGTGCAGGTTCAAGTGGGTCCCACTTTGCTCCGCTGTGCCCCCCACACCCCCCCGCACCACAGCCCACTCCCAGGGAGCCCGCCAAAGGGCTGTCCCCCGGCGCTGCCTCTCACCTGTAGATCCTGTACCTGGTGGTGAAACCTTGCCGGTAGCGCTCCATGAAGTCCACGTACTCCTGGGCTCGGTAGAAGGGACCCCGGTCGGTGAGGAGCCAGTCGAGGGGTGCCCGGCCGGAGGAAGAGGAGGATGAGGAGGAAGAGGAAGGGGTCGCGGGAGCGGCATGCTGCTGGGGCGCCGTGCCACCCGCCCCACCGGCCACCCCCCAGCGGCAGCACGCGCTCAGGGCCAGGAGGGCCAGTGGCCACGGGAGCATTGGCGAGGGCCCGTCAGCGCGTGGGAGGTCCTGCTGCCCCATCCTGCTGCTGCCCGGCCGGCTTCTTCATTCTCTCACCTCGCAGCGATCCTCTGGGATGGCCCTGCCCTGCAACGGCACCGCACAAAGCAGGGAGCCTGTGAGGCTGGCAGCACCGGGCGAGGTGCCAGGTGGGGCGGATTTGGCATGGATATAAACCAGGTGCGACCATGGGGTGAGAGAAAGTGGGGTTTGCTCTGGGGACGCCACTGGTGAAGGGAAGGCCATGCTCTGGGGAAAGCCACGTGTTGGGCATGGACTGGTCGTGCTGCAGGAGGTAAGAGTTGATGGGTTTAGGGGTGCTGCTGAAGTTAAATTAAAACTTGTGGCTGTTTGAGACATTTCTGGCTTTCTCTGTATGTTTTTCTCTGCTGTGCATCAGCCCAGTAAGCCAAGCCTGCTGCTACAGGGTGCCTGTGTGGTGGGGAGCCTCTGTGCTCCCCACTTTGGGGATGCTCATCATTAGCATGTGCAGCTTGTTTTGGGGTGGGGAGTGAAAAATAGTAAGCATAGGGAACTGGAAAAAAATGAGCTTCTCCAGGTTTGGGTGGGGTTGCGTGCAGTTGATGTTGGATTGTCCTTTGCATCCTGCCAGTGGCTGAGATGAGGGATGGATGGATGAGGTCCACCCCAAGGCTGGCTGGGCTGACCACAGTGGTGTTTTGAACACAATCAGCACGTATCTCAAGACAAGACCCTTCTGGTCTCAGCTCAGTGTGGCTCTATCTGCAGGAGCACCAAGGGAGCTTCGCTGGGAGCAGCGGCCCTGCAGCCAGAGCCCGAATTTGCAGGTGAAGGTGGGAGATGGGGAGCTGAAAGGTTGGGCAGAGCTTGGGGGAAGGCAAGGTGTCCTGCCGGGCAGCAAGAGCTGTTTGCCTAAAAGTAGGGTCCCCATCACTGCAGTCCTTCCAGGGGAGGTGATTTTATTCCCCTAGGCTGTGGGGAAGATGGCTGGTGGGAGCCCAGCACCCAAACATCAGCCCCACGCTCTCCCAAACAGGGCTTTGCTGGATGAATCACTGCGCTTTAACATGTATTATTATTTTTAAAAATTTTTTTTCCTCCCTCTCTTCTATTTTTAAACCCTTGAGGGTACACTTTGATTACGCTTTCTCAGCTTCTCGCTCAGCCCTTGAGGCCAGGACCCTGTTAATTTTAAACAAAAGCTGAGATTTTCACATCACCAGATCATGGGTGCTGGGGCAGCGGGGTGGGCAGGAGCAGGCAGGGTTTTTTTTACTGTCCCACCTACGCTATCTTTCCACGTGTCACCATGGTTTCTCCCAGCCTTGCAGGCAACTGCACAACGCCCTGGTCATCGCCTCCTCCTCCCGGTATGTGGAGTCCTCCAGGGCCATAATGTGGCCAAATCCTGGGCCCCCATGCCGGGGTGGGCAAGGGTTTTGAGACCGGTAACATCAGGCTGGTTTCGTCGCTTCACGCCTCGAGGGCTGGGGTGAGCATCCCCTCCCGAAACATGGCAGGACCCGACGCTGGCTGCTCACGGAGCTGCTCGTGTGCTGCCACGTGTGGGTGATGGCTGAGCTGCTGAGGCGCTTCGGCTGCTCAGAAATCCTCCCTGCCTGCTTCCCTGCCCACAACCAAAGCTGGGCTGGGGGGAAGCAGGCAGCTGGGATGCCATGGCAGTCCGAAGCAGGGATGCTGCTTTGCCCCCCTCGCCAGCAGTATCTGCAGATGCCATTAAAACTGAGGTGGCCTGGGGACTGAAGGAGCATGTGAGGCTCGGGATTAAACCCTCTCGGCCCCCTGCCGCACTGTGTGGGGTGACCTGGGAAGCCGGGACAAGCTGCCGTGCCCGGGTCAGCATGGTGGGAGCCAGGGACTGGCAGCAAAACCTGTGGATGCAGTGACAGGGAGGAAAGCAGCGCTCCCGAGGCGAGAGCACTCCTGCGAGCAGCATCTTTCTAAACCCTGCTCATGGAAACGCTCTGCTTGTAGAACTAAATACGGCTGTGCCAGCAAAACACCTTGCTGAAATAGCCGGCGTGCTGGGTAGCCTGCCTGTCGCACCACAAACGGGCTTGGCACTGCCCATCTCCTTGGCCTCTGTCATTGCCTGTGGTTTTAGGTGGCTCCTGCTCCCCTCTCCCTCTGCCTGGGTCCGTACAGCCAAAGGGATGCCTTTCCACGAGCACTGTGTGAGACTGGCCTCATCCATCGCCACTTCACAGCACCACAAACTGGTACGGACCATCACGCATGGGTCACCCCACTGCCCTCCCCAAGTCTTGGTGTAAATCAGGAGGATGTGGGAGCATCCTCCCTTGGATTTGAAAGCACAGAGGGCATTTTTTTTTTTGAGGGTACCAGGCAGAGCACTGTCTCTTCCAGTAAACCATCCTGGGTGCTCACCGCTTCCCACCAGCACTGACCAGCCCCTTCCCACCACCACCATGGGCGTGGTCCCCACGCCTTCCCTGAGAGTGGCTCCCTGTGCTGCCCTTCCCCTCCAAAACCCTCTCAGCACCACAGCTCAAAGCAGCAAACCTCTTTTGATTGCGGGGGGGCACAGATATTAGGGACTGAGCCACCTTGGGCCACCTCTTCTCTTGCGCTCATGTCCCCAGACCAGCTAGAAACCATTTCAGCTTGCTCTGCTGCCTTCCCTGGGGAGCTTGTTCTGGGACTCAAGGCTGAGCACGGGGTGTTTCCCCATGGCCATCTCATGTTTTACTGCAGAACAGCAAAAATAGTCAGAATTGGGTATTTCTAGCGCTTGGTTGGTGCAAATCCAGCAAAGGTCCCCTCCTGGTGTGCAGAGTCCCTTAAACGCAGCAAACTTTCCAGCCTTGCCAAACGAGGTCTCATTTACACCGTGCGTGCTGGCACCTCTGAGCCCAGCTCTTGCTCGGGGACGGGCGCTGACGCACGTGAGTATCCTTGCCAACAGAAACCTGAAGCCCCAACCAAGTCAGGCAGGAACGGGCGAGCCACAGCGGGCAGGAGAGCCGGCACGGGGGCCGTACCAGGTTACGCAGCAAGCTTATCCCTGAGGAGCAGCGTTTCCGCACCATCCTTGGCTGGGCTAATTTATTTGCTCTTCTCAGTCAGGGATCATCTGAAATAAGTACATGCAGAAATTGCTACAGCTCTGTATAGTCCCTAGTCCATGCAGCTTGTGGGGGGCTCTGGTTTTGCTGGGGGGCTGCTGCTGCTGCAGGGCTGGGGGCAATGCTTATCGGGGTGCCCCTCCGCCCACTCACACCAGCATCCTCCTGGGATGCCGGGGAGAGTGACGCTCTTTTGGAAATGAGCAACCCCCTTGACCTTACTCTTAGAGCTGGAAATAACTTTCTAATCACTATTCCTTGATCCCAAAGAATGAAGATTTGATGAGAAGCATCTGACTACTTTTTTTTTTTTTTCTCTTATGTAGGGTTTTGCATCACAAAAGTTGGAAAACTTCCAGCTTGATAATTTTTTTTTTTCCTTCTCTCTCCCTTCCATAAAAACCTTAAAGCGAAGGAAGAAGAGAGTGCCAATGCAAACACTCTTGGCAAACTTTCCCAGGACCACAACCTTCCTGGCCAAGTCCTCCTGCTCTCGTTGCAGCCCTCTGTGTCCCCGCTGCTGGCAGCAGAACACCCTCGTGTCCCTCTGACGATGGCCGACACAAGGCCCACACTCTCGCTCATCATGAACTGCTTCTTAAAAAAAAGGCTTGTTGCAATTTCTTGAGGTGCCCTCCCACCCTTAGGCTTAGGCTTGAGATGGCAACAGCATCGCTTCTAGGGTGGGTGCCTCTCTCCAAAATGGCTCGAGAGAGCAGGGCAGGATGGTGTGAGGTGTGGGTGGGGACGGGTGAGCTGCAAAAGCCGTTCTCTCCCGTCCTTGGAGCTGACGGGGACAGCGGCAGCATCCTGCAGAGTTATGCCAAGGTCCTGCTTGCTTCCGTGCCGACGGTATCTCCAGAGCCGTGCGCTCCACTGCTAATCAGGCCGAGTTCGATAATTAAGATGTGAGCTAATTGTCAGGGACATTAACATTGATTTCTGCCCTTTCATGCCGCAGGAGCGGATCTGGAGATACACGAGCTGGGAAGCGCATGCTGGGGAGAGGCTGCGGTGGAATTTGCTGGGTGCTGTGGGGCAGCACGGGACAGACTCCGGCACTACCCCCTGGAAGTGCCGAGCCGAAGCCCGGCGCGAAAGCAGCGCGCGATGTCTGTGCCAGGCAGAGCGATACGTGGTGGTGGCAGAGCTGTGGGATGTGCCCAGGCACAGGGGCATGGCAGGAGCAAAGGTGCATCCATGCGGGAGCAGGGAATGACCGGGACGGGTCCTGAGCTCTCTGCAGATGCTTTTTAGTGGGAATGAATGTCAAACATAGTGACTGAGTCACCTTCTCATTAAACATGTGAAAGCTTTATCAAATTAAGGCCACTTAAGAGAGCCTGGGCAGAGGCTAAGTGCGGTTTAGTTTCTGAAATGGATTGACTCAGCTGAGCTGCGCCTGTGTGAGTTCACAGGGGCACCCAGGGCACCTTTGACTCCAAAGGACCCAGTGCTGCAGGGTGCTCAGCCCATTGCTCCAGAGCCACCGAGCTCGCTCGGGGCTTCGTGGGACCCAGCTGCCTTGCACCCAGCCCTGCCTGCACCGCTGCCTCCGCCGCGGTTTAAAATGAGCTGCAGCCACCAGGCTCGCATCCACGCGCTCCCAAGGAAGCACCGGGGCCTCATTGATCTGCTGGGGTAATTAAGGGAGCGAGCCAGGCACCGCCAGAGTGACAGCAGCCCAGTAATCGCTGGCAAAGCGGGCACAACAGGATGCTGGCAGCCAGCCTGCGGAGACGCTGCTCTGGGGAGTGAGCACAGGGACAGCCACCGTGGAGCCTGCCATCCCTGCCCGAGCAGCGGCGTTAAAGATCACAACAGTGGCTGCAAACCCATTCTCGCTAGGCTGCTACCAACCGCCCCGCGTAGCCTGTTCAGTCGCTATTGCCAAGTGACTTTAAGTCACCGCTTCCCCTCCAAGCTCATGAGACTGGTTTAAAAATCCACAAGACTCAATGAGTTGGGTTCCTTTTATTAGCTTTTCTTCAGAGCAAGACACTTGAAGATGAGAGTAAAGGAAAATAGCAGAAAATCCCAGGACTCGGGGAGCTAAGGATTTGCATAAGACATCAAATGCAATGAAGCCTGGGCTACTGTCAGGGGAGATGGCAGCTGCGTGCAGCGTGTTGCTCCAGTGCCATGTGTTCTGCCCTCTGGCTTCACTCACCCGAGACTTCCACACCCCCAGGCAGAAAGCCTCTTGAAAGAGTGATGTGCAAAATAACACTCTTCCCCCTCACCCCAGCGTGGTAATGACAGCAGCAGCGGTGCTGGCTTCCCCCTGCCTGGTGCTGAGCTCTCAGCTCGAAGCATCCTTGCAGAGCGGGTTTTGGGGCTGGGGAAGAGCATCCCTGCAGCCCCCTCCCCAGAGAGGATGGCTCCTTCCCCTGCGATGGACCCCGCTGTCAGAGCAAGCCAAGCACCGGTCTGATGCGATGCAGAGGGATGTGCAAGGTGAGGACCACTCCCTCTTATCCCTCCTTTGCCTTCGCACTGGTGACAAGTGTCACGGGTGGGCAGTGATGCACGGCGGCAGCTCACTGTTAGCGGCACAGGGTAAAGGCGGCAGTGGGTGACTGGTGCTGGGCAGAGAACCAGGAGGAGATTTGGGGTGGCAGAGTGGGGCCACCCCCCCCTTTCTCAGCACCCCGCTGCTCCCCAGGTCTCAAAGCTGTCACTGAACCTCCACCAAAGCCAGGAAAAATAAAAAGTGCAGGGGGCATCTTGCAGCATCTCCGGGGTGCAGGGACCCTCCGGGCTGCTGACAGCGAGGGGACACTGACACCTGCCGGCAGCTCCCACCCGGGCTCCCCCTGCCCGGCCACGGGGGTGCGGGGTGGGGGGCGGCCTCGGTACCCACCGGCCCTGCTCCAGGGCAGCGGCGTGCGGGTGTCACCCCCGCAAGAAGGGGCAGGGGAGGGTGGGCATCGCTGTGCTGCGAGCTGGGTGCTGAAAAGATTCAGAGTTTTGTTTCCTATTGAAATAAATAAGTAAATCGGGGTCGAGTGAAGGGAAATGAGCCTCGCAGCCGGGATACCCCCCCCCCCCCCATCTCCTGGGGGCTGTTGGCACTGGCACCTTGCTGGAGCATCTCAGGGGGCATCTCCCCCAGCCCCCGCGGGCGTCTCCCACCGGTAGCGGTGTTTCCTGCCCCCCCGGGCATCTCGCTCACCCAGCACCCCCCACCCCCGGAGCTGCTGGGTCGTCTTCCTGTGCCCCTCCTCTCCCCCCCTCGTTGCCCGGAGCAAGGGGGCAACTTGGCCAAGGTCACCGAGCGAGCCCGGCGGTACCGGGGATCCCCGCCGTGTGGTACCGGGGCTCCTCCCGCACCGCTCCCTCTCCCCATCCCGTCCCACGCTGGCTCACCCCCTCCCCTTCGCCTCCACTCCCGACCCCACAAACTTACCCCACGCTCCAGCTCAGCGCCGGCGGGGCACTGGTCGCCTCTCCGTCCCGTTTCGTCCCGCTCCGCTCCCCGTCAGCGATCCCGGGCCTTGTCCCGCCGCCGCCATCGCCACCGCTTTCTCCACGTCCCGGCCCCCCCGCACCGCCCCATGGCCCGGCGGGCAGGCGGCCCCCGGCGACCCCGCCACCATCCCGGGGCGGTCGCGGCTGCCGGTGTCCGGTCCCGCCGCGCTCCGCGGGCGCCGCCGCCGAGCGATAATATAGGCAAGGGCGGCAGCCAATAAAAGGCTCCGCCGGCCTCCCCGCGCCTTCCCATTGGTAACGGTGCCTGCGGGGCGGGGCGCTGGCGGCAGGGGACACGCGTGGGCCGGCGCGACGAGGCGGGGGCGGCTGGTGGGGGCTCAGCCCGGTCACCGGACCGTGGGGGGCTCTCGAGGGCGCCCCTCACCCTTCCCCCCCACCGGCCCCGAGGCCGTCTGGCCCCGCAGGATGCGTGCGTGGGTGCTCCACGGTGGAGGTGGCAGGGTGGGATCGCTGCCTCGAGGACCCCGCCCGTGTCGCGCTGGCCCCGGCTTCGTCCGGCCCGAGAAGGAAGCCGGGTTGTGCCAGGTTAGGCCGTCAGTACTAGACAGTCGTTAGCGAGGTTTTGGGGTGGGGGCGTTGGGAGGACGCCGTGGGCAACGCCAGATTTGCCGTTCTCTGGTGTTTTCTCAGAAAATGTTTTATTGCTCTGTCTGCGTCATTCATGCCTCCTGCGAAGCCCCCGGTTCGCTTCTCCTTTGGGTGGTACAGGGGCACTGCTTTTGGATTGTGCCTCGCTTTCAAACAGGGGCTGAAGGGACCTTCTCAGCTGCCCCTGCTGAGTAGCACAATTGCACTGATTTTTTTTTTAGGAAAACCCCTCTTTTTAAGGAGTTTGTGCTGCCCGGTGAACAAGGAGCAGTGAAGGGGCCTGGCAGAGGCCCTGCAAGGGAATTTCCCTGTGCCTCCCCCAAAAGGAGGGCAATGTCCCCTCCTACAAAACACTGCTGCTCGTTTTCCCAGGCTTTTTTTCCCCATTTTTTTTTGCTGTTTCTGCTGACAGCTGCGGCTGGCTGGTGTTGGTGGGGGACGGTGCTGCGGGAACGCGCTGGCTGCTGAAAACAGCCTCGCCGTTAGGAGTTGAGTGCTCGGCTCTGATCGTTAATGAGGCCGGTGTGGAAAACGGATCATTTCTGGTGAGCGCGGCTTTTTCTCCCCAAAATGCAGTGGGTAACTGAGAGGGTTGTTATAAATCAGAAACTGGTCTGGGGAAAAGTGCCCAGTGTTGCTCCTCTGCCCGGTGTTTTTGGGGCACAGTGGTGTTCCCTCACGCTGCCCACGCTGGGGCACATTAAGCTCATAGCTGGCATCAATGCAGGAGAAATTTGGGGAAATCCCTGCAGCTGCTGCAAGGTGAGGGGGAAATCTCTGCCAAAAAAAAAAAAAAAAAGTGCAAGATATTTTTTTTTGAGTAACACACAGCTGCCATTTGTGGTTTTCTTTGGAGGTGGGATGGAGCTGTGCCTCCAAGGCGGAGGGATGGGAGCTGCGCTTCCAGGGCAGCAATGCCTCCGCACCCCTCTGCTCTGTGGGCATCATCCTCCAAGGGACAAACCCAAATCTGCGTGCCCGTGCGTTCCTGGTTCTGTCAGGTACCAGTATGGGGCCCAAGCCTTTCACCCCACTCTGGGAGAGGAGGACATTTTGGCTGCAGAACCATGGGTGCCTGGTTTGGGAGGAAGGTTTGACGGCCAGGCAAGCCTTGGGTGCTGCTCTGAGCTCTCTTGAGAGCAAAAATAAAAAGCATCTGCTACAAAAAGAACCGGCAGGTTTGGTGTTGGCTTTATGCTCCCAAGATTTTGTTTGTTTGTTTGTTTCAAAGCACACAGCCTTGGGGGCTTTGGAGGTCCATGACTGCTGGGATTTTGGAGGTGTGGGGCTTTGGAAGTTTGGGACTTCTGGGACTTCTGAGATTTTTGAGATCTGGGATTTTCGGAGGTCCATGACTTTTCCTGAGGCTTTGGAGGTCCATGGCTTCTGGAATTTTGGAGGTCTGGGGATTTGGAGGTTTGAGACTTCTGGGACTTTGGAGGTCTGTGAATTCTCCTGAAATTTTTTGAGGTCTGGGATTTTTGGAGGTCCATAACTTCTGCTGGGATTTTGGAGGTCTGAAGCTTTGAAAGTTTGAGATGTCTGAGATTTTGGAGGTCCATGATTTCTTCTGGGGTTTTGGAGGACTGGAGCTTTGGAGGTTTGGGACTTCTGGTATTTTTTGGAGGTTCGTGACTTTTCCTGGGGCTTCCGCTGGGATTTTGGAAGTCTGAGATTTCAGCGGTCTGGGATTTCTCCTGGGTTGGAGGGGTTACCTGCAAGTCATTCTCGGTGCAGAAGGAGCCAAAGGCAGCCGGGGCCTCACCTGCATCCCTCCCGGTTTTCCAGGGATGCGGGTTAAAAAAAAAAACCAGCAACCCCACCACGGTGGAAGCGGAGGAGCGGGGGGAGGCGCGGGGCCGGGGAAACCGAGCCGAGCCGATCCGATCCGACCGGACCCGAGCCGCACGGGGAGGCGCCGGGCCCCGCGTCCCCGCCCCTCGCCGCCGCCGCCCGCCCGGCGCTGGGATGGCGGCGCGGGGCTGCGGGATGGCGCGGGGCTGCTGCGGGATGGCTGTGGCCGGGCTCTGCGCCCTCCTCGCCGGCTGCTGCTGGGCTGCGGGCGGCGGCACCGGCGAGGCGGCGGCGGCGGCGGAGGCGGCGGCCAAGGAGCTGGAGTGCAAGCTGAAGAGCATCACGGTGTCGGCGCTGCCCTTCCTGCGGGAAAACGACCTCAGCATCATGCACGGCCCTTCGGCCGCCGAGCCCAAGCTGCTCTTCTCCGTACGCAACGATTTCCCCGGCGAGATGGTGGTGGTGGATGACCTGGAGAACACGGAGCTGCCGTACTTCGTGCTGGGTGAGCCCGCGGGCAGCGCCGGTACGCGGCGGGTCCCCTCCCCTCCCGGCAGCGGGGCCCGAGCATCCCCGGCCGCGGGGCTCCTCCCTGCGGCACCGGCGGGCGGGTACCCTGCAGCATCCCGGCCCCGGTACCGCTTCAGCCGGCTGCAACATCCCGACACCGGTACCGGTTCACCCCACTGCAGCATCCCAACACCGGTACCAGTTCACCTCGCTGCAGCATTCCAGCCCCAGTACCAGTTCACCCCACTGCAGCATCTCGGCACCGGGCTGGATGCTGTGGAGATGCCGCAGGCCTGGGGTGCTCAGTGCATCCCCGGGTTGTCATCCGCAAGGCTTGTCTCCAGCTCGGTGTACAGTCACCCGTGGCTTGCGCTGGCAGGAGGCCCGCAGTGTGCTTCCAGCATGGCTGGCTGGAGGTGAGGGTTTCTGCTTTGTCTGCCCCCAAGCAGAGTCACCTTTCCTGCAGCCCGGTGGAAAAATACTCTGGTGCCCAGCATTTCCCATCCCGCCTATGCGTGCTGTCTCCAGTACTCCTGCCCGCAGGTTTTAGGCTTTGGCCTACTCGTGTGGCCCGGGTGGTCCCGCCCGTGCTAGCCCGGCCTCCGTGCTTCGCCTGCTGCGTGAGGCGCACCTGCCCAAATCTGATGGGCTTCTTCAGTTTTGATCCACCAAAAAACCCTCCTTCGTTCATGCTGGGATGAGAACAAGGCCTCTGCCACTTGGGCGCAGGGACCTGCTTCCCTTCGCGCCACTGGGAACAAGTCACCGACATTTTTAATTTTTAGTGATATTTGTGCAGAATAGCAGTTTCCGACCGCTGCCTGCACATAACCCCCTGCACCAGACAAACACCGCCGTTGCTTTCCTAGGGCCGTGCGCGCCTCCTGCAAGCCTCGTCCATCCGTCGCTGCGCCAGCAGCACCTTGGGTGCCCTGTGAAATTCATAAAATGGTGCGCTGTGAAATTTATAAAATGCCACCCTTTCTGGATGTTGTCCCAAAAATGAGACACTGGTGTGTCATTTTGTATGGCATTGCTCCTCTGTGCCACCCTTGTGTGCAGGCAGAGCGTAACGGTGGCTCCAAACTGTTTTTTTTTTCTCTCCAGCACTTCATCAGCTCCCTGGCCCCCAGACCTTTTTGTGTGCAAAAAAGCCCTCGGTCCTGGTGCTGTGCGGGCTCAGGACAATGCTCATCGCTGCATGGGCATCCTGCTTCTCCGTGAGAACGGCAGAGGCCAATGGGGGGCTGTTGATGCCATGAGGCGGGGGGGGTGTGTGGGGACACCCAGGGATGATTTTTCCGAGGCTGGAGGTCCTTCAGGGAGGGGGCAGCGGGATGTGCTACCCTCCCTGGTTCCTGGTCCAAGCCCTGTGCAGCGGGATGCTGTGGCGGAGACCGGAGAGCGTTGCTGTGGCAACGAGGCAGCAGCACAGTGGATACAGGGGATGCGCAGGCATGGCCGCCAGCCCCGTGCCACCTTCACACCCCAAAGGCTGCACGGGTGCTTGTCCCCTGCCCCTCTTGGACCTGCTCCCAGGGAGCTGCACCCCGATGGGCCCCGGGGGGCTGGGATGCTGCCAGCGGAGAGCATCTGGACAGGGATGTGTGGCTTGGATTGGGCAGAGGTCCCTGGGCATGACCCCTGGCTGGTATTTCAGGGATTTCCACTGGGATTTTTCAAATCCATGAGGTGCCACACGCTGAGAAGGGCAAGACCCACCTGCCCTAATAGTCCTGCTGCACCTAGGGCTTGCACTGGTGATACCAGGCAAGAGTCTGATGTCAGGCTTACTGCCACCAGTCAAATACAGCCCCCAGCACGCAGGGCTTTGGGGCTACGGAGACGCAGAAGCGGTCCCAGTACAGGTCCCCCTTGGAGTGTTGGGACTGTGCTGGCAGGAGGGGCATCTCGCAGGCCCCCTGTTTGCCAGGGTTTGGTGACTCCTGGGAGATGCCATGTGACGTCTCCCTCCCTCCCGGGAGAGAAGGGCTGGTTTCGAAGCTGGCGTGGCCACTTTGCTGTGTGTAGGTATTGTTGTGCTGCTTTGCCATGTGTGGGGGGTGTTGTCGTTGTTATTGTCATTATTATTATTATTATTATTGTTATTAGCCTGGGCACTGGGTTTGCGTGGCAGAAGTCCTGAAGTGCGGAGAGGTCTTGCAAGACCAGGACTGGGTGACTCAGAGGCTGCATCCTCTGGAGCTGGAGAGCCCCCAGCCTGGGAAACCCCAGAGCATCGCTGCCGGCACTGTGCACTCAGTGGGGAGGTGGCTGCGTTGGGTTGATACGTGGAACCGATGTCGGGGGCTGTTTGTGTTTCCGCAAGCCCTCGTGCACGGGCTGGAGGGTGTGTTTGAGCACCCATTCGGGAACCTGGCTTCACGCAGGGCTGACTGCGCCGTCCCTGGCAAACCCCAGACCCGTTAATTGTCCCCACCTTGTTGCGTTTGAACGGACAATGATGTGTCGGAGCGGTGGATAATCCCCACACCCACCTCTGTGCCTCTGAGCCAGGTCGGGTTCGGGGTTTCTCTACTGGGAAGGGAGCTGGGCGAGTGCTCCTTGTCCTCTTGGTGGTTTTTGGATCCAGGGCCTGTGCACAGGGAAGGGGTCCCCGAGGGGAGGGGAGCTGCCCTGCCAGCTGTCAGGGGCTTGGGCCGGACCCCAGGGTGCTACCCTCAGGCCAGGGAGGGCCTGAGGGCGGGCTTGGAGCAGGTGATGCTGCACAGGTGAGCCTGGCAGTGGCAGTCGCTCACCTGGGCTCTGTCACATGGGCTCTCGAGCAACTCCTTCACGGTTGCTCTGTGTCTCACTTTCCCGGCGAAGAAGATGGGAGCATGCAGGGAGGTGGCTGTGGCAGGGTGGGGCTGTGGGAGGGGGAGCAGCCAGAAAAGGATCAGGATCAAGCAGCCCAAGCGTGGCCAGGTGCCATCCCTCTCTGGTCCTGGCTGTCCCCTCCCTAAATAACTCAAGTGCTTTCAAGCTTGGCTGGTGTTCATGGATACTGGTGTTCGGGCTTTCCCCTGCCTTGGTGACCCAACTGGGCATCCCACTGATGGGCACATGGGTCAAGATTTTTTCCCCCAGCGAGAGATGTGCTGGGGTCTTTGGAGAGCCATGTACATTGCTTGCTAAAAATAAAGGTGCCAGGGGTCTGTGTTGACGTGGACACCCCAAAAATGGCTGTCACTCCTGGCGAGATGCTCCGGTAACATGATCAGCTTAATAATGAACGCGGAGATTGTGGCCATCTCCTCGCTGCTGGTGGGTGGTGTGGCGGGGACTTTGATGGACCCCCCTTCTCCCAAGCCAAGCTCTGCTGGGGCTCGCCTGTGCCAGCAGGGACTATGGGGACCCTGGGGCTGTCTGCCTGAGCTGGGGAGTCTGCAGGGGGGCAGTGGGAAAGTCGTGCGTGCGGACTGGCATCCATCCCCTCCCTGCGTTTGCTTCTCCCCGCTGTGGGCAGTGGCAAGCTGTGGCTCGGCGTGGGGCTTGGGAGGATGCGCTTGCTTTGCTGCCCCGCGGCTTTCACTTTAAGTTTGTCTTTGCTTGAGAGGGTGAGGCATCGCTTGCTGCCTGCTCTCCATGCCAGATTTTTGGGTCTCTTCCCGCCACTGCAGCCATTCAGGTGCCAGAGATAGGTGTGTCGAGTGCATTGGTTCTCAGCCCTCCCAAACCTGGGGACCCCGTGGCTGCTCCCGCATTCCTGCAAAAGCAGAGGGATAGTTTGGGAATTATTACCCCTGGTTTATGAGGAGGGGAGGCGCTTGAGCGGAGTTTTCAGCTGCGTTGTAGCTCCCTTTGCTAAAGAACAGAGCATGTTTTAATTGCGCTGGCCGGCTGCTTGTGCGTGTATGGCCTCGCTGCCCGCGTCCGCTCAGCAGCAGCTCGGCAGCACGTGGTCCCCACGTGCATCACCGTTCGTGCTCCTACCCGTTAAAACCCCGCATGGTTTTACATGCACGTCCTCAAAGGGACTCCCACACCATTCCCGCCCGTTTTGCTGCAAGGGTTTTTTCTTTCCCCACCTCCGGAATTTTTGGCAAGCCACGAGGGTGTGGGAGCAGGGATGGGGCTGCTCACTGGTCTGTACTGGGCTGCCTGCATTTACAAGCATGAGGTTCCATCCTGCTTTAAATCAAGGAAACCTCAATTTGAAATTGTTGCCTTTCATCTCGTTCTGTGTTTGTTGGATTAGTTGTATTTTTTCCTGAAGGGAGGCTGAGCCTTGCTGGTTGGTGGCATTAAGAAATGCTAATTTGCAGCTCAATATTCCTTTTCCGCTAACCTTCACACCCCTTTCTTCCTCGACGCTTGGCTCGGCAGCATCCAGCCACATGTGATATAACATTAACCGGATTCACACCCCTCTGGGCTGCTAATTTTTTGGGGCCCTATCCTTCACAGGTTATAAACCGGTGAGCGGGATATTTATTTGCATCCTGGCTTTCCGTGGCCCCTTGGGCTCAGCGGAGATTTGCAACACAATTAAAAACGCGTGAAAGACGGCGTCTTTGCCTCCTTTGCCTTCTCTGTAACGCACTAGATATTTGAAAGGGGAAGTCTTGAAATGCCTTTTTCTGTGTAAAATCGACTTGAGGAACGAGAAAGCAGAGCCGATGAGTTGAACCTGTGCTTTCTGGATGCTGGATAATTCAAGATCTTGAAACAGTGGATGGTTTCTTGTGTCCTGGTTTTGTTTTTCTTTTTTTTTTTTTTTTTTTTCTCCTGAGTGTGGAAGAGCTGAAGGAGCTTTTTCTGCCTCCTCGGTTTCCAGCCCAGCTGCTCTGCTTTGAAACGGGGCCAGCCCAGCCCCTCGCTCCCCGGCTTCCCCCGCTCCCTGTTGCCCTCACGGGAGCCTCGGCAGCGGAGGATGGGAGAAGGTTCTTAACTTCAATGACTTTAATAGATTATCATAAACTCAGGCCTTAATACAAGCTGTCATGATTTGAAATTATCTTACTTTTAAATTAAATAGATTCCTTTTTAAATACAAAATCAATTCTAATTTTTTAGAGGGGTGAGATTTTTCAAAGGCACCGATGAGTTGGGCATATTTAACTGCTCTTGAATATCTCCCCGAAATATCTAATCGATTTTTTTCGTTAAATCTCTGCTAAGCTCTTGGCTGTGCCGGTGAATGCTCTGACCATGACTTCCCTGGGTTAATGATGGAGGGATAGCACGAGGGGTCATGGGGATGCGAGACAGACCACCGCAGGGATGCGGGCTGTCGCTAATCGAGGTGACGGGCTGCCGGTGCTCCTGCCCGCCCCGGCTCTCCTTCCAGGCCGCACGGAGAGGCGGCGGGATGTGACACCCGTCGGCTCTCATCCGCATCCCACCCGTCTCCCTGCCGCAGCGGACTGCAGGAGGTGGTGTCACCCCCACATCTGCCCTCGACCCCTGGCTCCTAAATGGCCCTGGAGGAGAGAAGCAGGAGCCAAGGGACAGCAGGGTTATGTTATCCTGTTATGCTTTTTTTTTTTTTTTCTCTTCAATTTTTTGTCAAGTGAGGTGAGCATCCTGTTGGGTTTTGGTTGGGGGTTGCTTGGCCTCGTTCCTCTCGCTTGGGTCTGGGCCCTGGTGATGGGTCCCAAAGCTGGTGGCACGCAGGGCAGCTCTTTGTTCCCAGCTCTCCCCAGTGGGAAAGGAAGTCTCAGGGTCTCACGGTGCTGGTCTCCAGCTCAACTCATTTCTAGGGGAAGTGAGAGCACCCTCGTATCAGTACTGGAGCTCCCATTCCTCATCACACAGCCCCATCCCACTGCGGGACCCACAGCATTGCTCTGGTGCGAACCTTGCACCTGGCAATAGGTGTAATGGTGAAATAATGGAGAAAATATTAAGAAATTCTTAAGTACCTAGAGAATAACCGAGTTAAATTATACCAGAGGAGCTCAATTGCCTTCCTTAGATTGATTGAATTACTAAATGAGCCTGACTAATGGAATGGAGTGGATATATCGGACTTTTACTCAAGATCCTGAAATAATTTCTCTAATAAGATTGTGAGCCATTAATTGAACTTGGCTTTGATCCTGGACACTGTCGCATGCACTGAAACCCGGTGGTATGATCTATGGTCCCGCGTGCCCAACCGAGGGGGTGGCTGCTGGCACCTCCCCACTGGCCGACTTGGAGGGTGGCCAGGGGGTTCACTGAGAGGGGGGTCCCAACCCACCCACCCACCCCAGGACCTGCGGTGAGAAAGGGACCCTGAAATGCCCCCTTTTTGGCAGCCCTCCCTTGGCAAAACCCACCCTGGCAGCAGGATGCGCTTAATTCCCTTCTGCTGCCAGCAATTGATTGCCTGGCTAGGGTCCTAACCCTGGTTCCCATTGCCGTGGGGTGAATTTGAGGTGGGATTTACATCTCCAGCAAATCTAGGGCTGCCACCTTCTTCCTATGCCCTCCTGGGGTGGTTGGAGCTGGTGGTGGGATGTTGTCCGTAGCATCCAGAGTGCTGCTGGCTGCCTGGTCTGCTATGCGAAATGCTTGCCACTAAGACTTGGGGGCTTGCAGAGCTTTTGGCAAAGCAGAGTGGGACCTGCTGGGGGGATGCATCCTGCCCTGGAGCACCCAGTGGTACAGGACGGGCTCATCTAAGTAGGGTTTGGGTGCAAACCGCTGGTGAGAACCAGTTCCTTCCCTTGCTCTTGGCTGTGCAGTTGTAAACCTGACCTCTGCATATCCCTTTTCCAGGTGAAGGATGAGGCCAGAGTGGGCGAGGTGACTTGCTCAGAGCCACCGAAGCACCAAGCGTGCCCTCATGCCTGGTCAGACACCCTCCTCCAGGTGATGGAGCGCAGCACCAGCTTCAGCTACGAGCAGGGGCAGCCCTTAAAGCCCAGCGGCCGGGGTGGAAAACGCCACAGGAAAGTGGGCAGTATCCCGGGGAGGAGCATGGCTGTCTCAGCTGGAGGTCCCCCATGGGCAAACTGGGAGTGATGGGAGCTCAGAAAGGAGGCATAGGTGCGTGTCCCCATCCTTACGGATGCCTCATCCCCGCGCCATGCCCATCACTGACCTGCTCTTGTACTGGGAACAGAGGTTTTGGTGGCACAGCGGATGTAGAGGCCCTCTTTTACATTTTTTTCTTAACCAAGGAAAAAAAGAGTAAGAAATAGGGATTTCATCTCTGGGAACCCGTTGCCACAGCAACCGTGCATCCAGCCGGCTCCAGCGGCAGCGGGGCTGGGAGGGGATCTCGCTGACCCAGAAAGCAGTGGTGGGAGCGGGCTGTGGGGCTCTTGGCATTTTGCCGGGGGGTATCAGGGCCTGGCGGGGGACCAGCGCTCAGACGAGGGGGCTGCGGGGGCCTGGCCCCCTGTTTTGGCTCGATATGCAGAGCTGTGCTCCCAGCTCCCTTTAATCACCCCCAGCCTTAATTTCTCAGACCGCATCCTGGCAGGGATGCTCAAGCTCTCTCCTGTTCCTGTACCAAAACCTGTCCCAGTTTTGGGGTCCGGGCTGCCTGCACGGGTGCTCCTCGAAGGCCCCCAAAGCTTTGCAGGCGTGATTTACCCACAGGAACTGGCTGTGGTCCACGCAGCGGAGGGGACCCACAGGAGCTGCAGGCCTCCCTGATGCCACTGTCTGACCTCTGCCCTGCTCTCCCCTTGCCAATGGCATTTGCTCCTGGGCCACATCCTGTTTTCTACCTTTTTTTTTTTTTTTTTTTTTTTTTTTTTTTTTTTTTTTAATGGTTGCTTAGCCAGCTAAATAGAGGCTGTGAAATCATCTGTCTTGGAGTCTTGCTGCAGAGCAGTCCTTCAAATGAAGGAATTTTTGCCCGGTGGGATTAAGGCAGCGTCTGGACGGTGGTGGCTCTGTCATTTAAGCCTGGTTGTCCTTTTACTTGCAAATTGCTGGGTTCTGGCTTCTCTGCATCCAGCCTGGCTGTGGCCAGCAGCTCACCCCAAGCAGCAGCGCTCTGGAGACTGGGGGATTTGTCTAGATAAGGGAAGATTTTTGTTTGCCAAGTTTTGGTTGCCCCGCTACGGTTTAGTGCTAAGAATGTGCCCAGAGGAGAGCATCCTCCGCTCCCTCCTGCCGTGTTGGTATTTCTGATCCTGGTTTGCTGCTTTCCAGCCGGGGGGAGGCTCGGGGTGGATGCTCACCCTGCAGCACTGTGCTGGGCTCTTTAGGGGTCTGGTTTAGGACGTGGTCTAAACTGACCCCATGCTTTGCTTTGCTGCAGGGCCTCATTTGCTGGTGACGGGCGCAGGCAGGGATCTGAGCTTGTCCCCTCCGCTGTGTGCTGTCTGCAGAGCCTAAGATCTGCTGGGGAATGGGCAGGGGCTTTTTTTCACCATTTATAATTGAAGGAGGGGATAAAGGGTCCTTGAGACACTCCCTGTCTGGTGGTGGCACATCGATCACAGAAGTTTGAGGTCCATGGCCCTGATGCAAGAGAGACACGGTCCCTTTCGCAGCCGGCTCTGAGACATTTCTGTAATTAGGATGACTAACAAGCGTAGCAGAGCAAGCAGCTATGGAGGATGCAGAGAGCTGGCTTTGCTCCCGCAGGGAGCTGATCCAGCTGAAAACTAACCTGGCAGAGGAAGGAGGTTGGAGAAGGCGGCAGGAGATGTTAAGGACAGCCTGCCCGTGCCCTTGCTTCTGCTTGGGCTGGCGAGGGCTGTGTTGCCTCAGGAGTGCTCCCCGAATAAGGTCCATGGTCCAAGCGAAACCATTGCCTGGCTGCCAGAGCCCTTTGGGATGGAGGTCTGCCTGGTGGGCAGGGGAAATCAGGTACAGGCAGGACCTTGACCTTGGTTTTTGGGAGCGACACCTCGTATTCCTCTCTCCTGCACCCCTACCCTCTTTCCCTGCCAAAAAACCCTGGCCACGATGTCACCGTCACAACACAGCGGCTGCCTGGGAAAGCAGATATTAGCAAACCCGAAATATCCCAGGGACAGGCTCTTGTGTGATGGGAGACAGTTACCATGGAAACCTCCTTCAAATAAAAAAAAAAAGAAGGAAAAAATCCCAAAATTTAAAGCAGCTCTTGTAGCTCAGAGGAACTGCAGACCTTATTATGGGTTTTGGCAACCCCCCCTTTTCCTTTTATTTGTTCCAGCTAAAAGCTCCCGGAGACAAGGCAATTAATTTGAGCATCCCAAGGGGAGCGTGAGAGGGAGGGCACAGTGCTGGGAACCCGCTGCCCAGGCCGGTGGGCTCCCAATCCTGCCCGGTGCCACCGCCCTGCAGCCAGCACATGTCCTCCTGTAATGGGGTTTCTCCACCATGGATGAAGCAGCCGGGTGGTTTTGTTGTTTTTTTTTTTTTCAGAAAAGATGGCTCAAGGCTTAAAAAAATCCCTTCCTAGCTGTGTAGGTGTAGGGTTTGGGGGAGTTTTGGTACGAGTGAACGGTTCAGGGTGCTGCAGGAGGATGAGGAGATGGGAAATGATGGCGGGACACAGCTCCAGCGTTGGTGGCTCAGCACAGGTCGGGGTGATTTGTCTTTACTTGTGTGGCATCAGGAGATGGTGCCCTTCCTCCTGCTAAGAGGGGCAGCGTTGTGGCAGCGGGGCTTCTGTGGGGATTGATTGCGCTGGCCAGCTTCAGTGGGGAAGGGGAGATGCCTGGGAAAGGAGACATCACGCTCCCAAATTTTCTTGCCAACGTCTGCCTTGCAGACGTGGCCACAGAGTCCCAAGGGGGCTAAGTCCGGCTCAGCGCAGACTTTAAATTGCTGCCATGTTTTCAGCCCTTCCTCTCCCCTAATGATGTCCCTAGTGTCCGCAGCTGCTGGGAAGTCTGGAAATGTCAGGTTTGGACTGGAGAGCTCGCTGTGCCTCCCACTGCCCCAGGCTGGCCCCGAGCTCCTCTGGGTGCTGCTTTCCCGGTGGTGGTTGTGCTGGTGCAGAGCTGTTTTCCCGTCCCAGAGCTGCATCTCCCCAACCGTGAGATGGGACCTACAGGCATCTCATCCCAGCCCACACCAAGGCACAGCTTTAGCTGGGTTAGGATGTGTGTCTGAGCATCCAAAAGCAAGACAGTGCCTGAAACATCCTTCCAGGGAAAAATCAAACCACTTTTATTAACTCTTCAGCAGGAGATGGTCACTTGCCAGGTATGCGGTGCTCCTGGCACGCTCAGACTGGGTGGGCAGGAGAAGAAGTGCAGCCCCCTCGGTGGGTGGTAGAAATACCTGTGAGCCAGGGAGGGGGCCACATCACATGCGTCGAGCCCGCTTAGTCCACCTGGGACCTGGGCTGGCTTCCACTGCTCTTTATTATCATGTTTTCCCCCTTTCTTGCTTGTCAAGTAAGGCCAGAGCCCATGGGGATAAAGCAAAGATGTGGTCACAGGTGCAGGAGTTTGCAGTTACCTGGTGCTCAGTGTGGCAGGGCTCTTTGCTCCTGAGATACTGAAAATGCAGCTCACTCCTCGTCTTGATGTAATTTTGTTTGCTTACAGAAATGCTGCGTATTTACTAACACAGAATGCTGCTTCTCTTTGGTGCGGGAAGAGCAAGAGGCGGCAGCTCCTCGCTCAGAAACCTGCCTGGTCATGGAGGACCTGCGCTGGCCCAGGCAAACCTCGGCACTTTGCTGGGCTGGAGCATCCCAGCTCCATCCCCTTTTTCTGCCCATGTGAGATTTCAGCACTGGACTAAGAAAATAAGTTGATTTTCCTCCTTTTTTTCTCCCCCATGCAAATGCGAGGGAGCTTTCCACTCGCATTTATGACATTGAGGTTCCCTTTTCCCTGCCGAGGGCGTGAGCCCTCCCTAGAAGACAGGCAAGTAGATACAGGCAGGGCCATGCTGATGTGTGATCACAGTAAAGCTGATGGGCGCTGAAACCGAAGAGCGGCGTTACATAATTTGGACTGCAATGCAGAAGTGCTTGCTTAATTTTTAATTATCCAATTGCTGCACGTATGTAGCGCTTGACCTGGGAAGTGAGGTTGGCTTGTGGGCACGTGTGAGGGGGCCTGGCTGGCAGAGATGGTGGGAAAGGCTTCCCTCGTGTTCCTCTCCCTCTTGGCATGATGGGAAGAAATGTCTCCCCATGGCACTGGCATGCCTGGCAGGAGCAGGGCTGAGCTGCAGCAGCTGGGAAGGATGCTCTGCAGCCACCCCAGGGACCAAGGGGTGTCCTCTTGGGCGGTGAGAGAAGACATGAAGGTCTGCAAAGGTCTTGGAGGTTCCTCTGGGTCGCAGTGTTAGATAAATGGAAGACACCGTGGTTGTTTTGCATCCAGATTTCGTGTAGCTGTTGGTAAAAGAGCCCCGGGTGCCTCCCGGGGTGGGTTTGTTGGGATGTGGGAAAAACAATGAAGGAGCTGCTGTAGACCTCAGCTGTGAAGCACCGTTTCTTCCCCTCCCTATTTCTCCCCCTCTTTCAAATCCCCGCTCTGCACTTTCTGTCTTTCCTACAAAGGCAGCTGCCTCGGAGCAGCTTAGGCTTCAAAGTTCCTGAAATAACAAAGGTTAAAATAAATTAAAAAAAAAAAAGGAAAGCTGCTACAAGATCAAGTCAGTGCCCCACTTGCACTCAGGCTCGGAGCTTCAAAGTGGCTGCAAAGAGCCCCCCATGATGACCACAGTTGGGCATCTCAACATCTGGGGTCCCGTCTTCATCCTCCTGAAGTCACAGGGAAATTTGGCAGTAGCCAGGACAAGACCACAGGTAATTGCATCCATTGGAAGTGGCTGGGGGTCGGTGACGGGCAGATCCGTGCGGGTGAGGTGAGCGAGGCTCCGTGCTCAACGCGGTGCTTTGTGCCTCTACTGGCTCCACTGATTTATATAGATCATCAATATGACAATTATATACACCTGCAGATTTAATTACCTCCATTTTCGTCAGGCAGCGACAGATTTATGCCTCTATTCAGTTCCTGTAAATCTGAAACAAGCTTGACTAGACCCAAAAGTCCTGCCATTGATCACTGTGCACTGGCTGGTCTCTGGCCCTCTTGACAAGCTCTTCTTTCAAGAGTGATAAATTCAAGATGCACAGTCAACTTGTTCCCCTTCTACATCTTTCTTCCTTCTTTTTTTTTCTTTTCTTTCTCCCCATTATCTTTCAAAGCCTCTCCACAAACTTGAAAATGGAGCTTGAAACTGGGCAAGAGCTCCTAAGCACTGAAGATCTTATGACATTAAGCTGCAGTTGGCAGTAGCCCATGCCTGCATTCTTCATCCTGGTATGGGGCCACCAGTGAGTATTTGTCCTGCCCTCAAGACCAGCACTGATCCCTCCAGGGGACGTGGAAGGAAGAGGAAGACCACCTCTTGGAAAAACTATTCGGCTCGCTGTTGGCAGGACAGTTATTTCAGTTCTTTTGCCCTCTGGGAGGGCCGCCTCATCTCTCACATGCCCCAGGAGACAGGCAGGTCCTGGCTTTCCCCAGAAGAGGAGGAACAAGTGGCTGTGCTTGTTTCCTGTGCCGAGGATGAGAACGCCAAAATGACATCTCATTTGCCCGACCTCTTGGCCTCGGTGCAATAAGCACTTAAACAAATTAGTCTGCAGGAGTGGGCTGAAGTTTACCCTTGAAGTGAAGTTCACGTCGTCGCTGTAATGCACCCCCCGCCCGGCCGCCTGTCCCACCACCGCCGCTGCCTGACCTCTCCTGTACGATGTGCTCCGATGTCTTGCTAAGTGCCTGGCAGATGGGCTGGAGTGGCCGGCTATTACGTTCCCTGCCAGCCCGCGATGGATATAAATAGCCCTTTGCCTCGCCACGAAAATCGCTGGCTGACTTGGAAAGCTGAAGGTAATCTTGGCAGGCGTGTCGGGTCTGTAGGATCTTACGGCACGGAGGGCTGGGGTTTGGAGGGGGGGAGTTGCTGGCTGGGTGGTCAGAGGCTGTCTCAATGCACGGGACATGCCTTGGAAGTCTCCTTCCCGCAACAAGGCAGTGTCTGGAGGAGCAGAGCATCTCAGCCACTCCTGAAGGGACACGTTGGGATGGGTTGCATCCTTGAAGGGTGGCTTGGGTAGCACCTAGCTGGCTTTGCAGCCACCCTCTATCCCCAAGACACTGGGAAGTGTAGGGAAGAGGGGAGTTGTGGTCCCTCAGTATCTCCAGCCATGGCAAGTAGCTGATACTTGGGGGAAAAAAATGTAAAAAAAGCAACATACATATCGTGGTCCTTCCCCTGCTGCTGAGGTCTGTGCCACAGGGATTTATCAAGCTGGGATTTGCCGCTGGCCTCTCTGACTTGATTGCTGCTGGTGGCTCTGTCTTCCCTGAATTCGGTTCCTTTCTCAGTGCTTTTGTACTTTACGGTGGATGAATCAGAGCCTTTTGTTTAGTTTTTACACTTTAATTCTTGCAAAGTCAGAAATAGTGAATTATCATTGCCTTTCCCACGGCTCCATTGGCTTCATGATTTTATAGGCTTTTATCATGTCCCTGTTCAGTTGTTTGTTTTCCTTGCTGAGGAGTCCTAATGCTGTTGGTTTCATCTCTCCACAAAGCGGTTCACGACATCTCGTGTTCCTTGTACCCCTCCTCCAAACTTTCCAAGCTTTGCCTCCTCCGTTACAAGACAGCTGACCTGAATACCACTTGCAGGATTTGAGATCAGCTTGTGTTCACCAAAGTTAAATTTCACCTGCCCACTTTCTTGCCCACTTTCCTCCAGCACTTCGCAGCTTTGGCTGTGTGGAGACTAAATTTAGCGTTGGGGACCAACTTTGTCATTCACCTCCTCTTCCAGAGCGTTTCTGAGCAACCGAGGTCCTGACAAAGATCTCGGTGGGCCTCCTTGGTAACTTCCTTTCATTGTGAAGACTAACCTCTTATTCTTCCCCTTCCTGGTGGGCTTCAAGAGGACTTCCCATCTCATCCCAACCCCGCTTCGGCACTTTGGGAAACTTTGAGGGTGGATTTTGACAAGAACTCTTTGAAACGAGTCCATCAAACTGGATCACCCTTATCTACTGGCTTACAGTGTTGAGTGACCCATATTTACCTACACACCTACCGGTTCCTCTAACAAGCTGTCCAGGGCAGAAGTAGGATTTACTGATCTGTAATTTCCATGATGCACAAGAGCTTTTTTAAGAGATTGGGGTCTCCTCTGCCAAGTTTTGCTCCTCCAGTTGCTGACCCTTTCTGAGTGACGGCTGGTGTGTTGGTGGAGTTTATCAGCTGACCTCTTTCGCTGCTCATAGGTGAGGACCATCTGGGCTGAGGGGTTCGTGCTCTCCATCTCACCAGTTTGCTAGGAGGTGCTTTAGCCAGGGCAGTAACTTTCCATGGCTGATTGCGAGTTCCTCTATCATTTGGGCTCTTTCTGTGGAGACATGGGCTTTCCTCTGGAAGAGGTGATGTGCTGGCATTGCAGGGTGGGATATTAACTAGCTACAGATGTGGTCCTTTCTGGGGCTTATATAACCCAAATCAGTCTTGCATTTTGTAGGTTGTCACACATCCTCTTTATTTTTGCTTTTGCTCACCATTGTGATGTGGGGCTTTGGGGTTGTTTTTTTTTTTTTTTTTTTTTCACATGACCATGTCTCCTGAGTGTTGGTCCAGAATGTGGATTTGTCTCTCTTCCCACATCTCCTCTGCCACGGTTATGGCAGATGGGAGCAACGCCAGCAAATGTCCCGGTCTGCGTGTTGTTTTTCTTAGCTTTTGGTCAAAATTGATAAACGTGATGGAAAAATAACCCTGGAGGGGACATTGCACAGGTGCAGTTGGGCACATCCTTGGGTCTGCAGAGAGAAGCGGGGCAATGGGGCATGTCACGTTGTAAGGTCAGCAGCTGCAGAGCAAACCGGTCAACTCAGACCCATTAATGATGAATCAGTGTCCTTCGCTCTGCAAATGGCTGCGTGGCACAATGTCACTCCCAGAGTAGTGGAGGGTTTTGTTGTTAAAGGAAGGGATGAATTAGGGCCATGGCATATTTGAGACAAAAATCCCTGTTCAAGGCTAAAGTGTGGCTACAGCTTTGAAATGAACTCCTTGATGACCTTCCCAAAAGCAAAGGCACCCTACATTTCAAGGAGAAACCTCGTTAGCTGTCAGCCTTGCTATGACAACTAATGGCTTCACGTGTACCAGCCCTGCGTGCAGATGTCGTGGTGGGGTGATTTCTCTGACCTAGCCAGAGAGTGGCTCCAGGTACAGCGGGCACCTTTTCCTTGAGCCCTTTAGGCTCTCCCATGTCTGTGGGTCTTTCGGAAATTTTGGACGAGGCGCCCTCTCCCGTGAAATGGGTTCCTGATAGATAAAGTGAGGTTTGTGTTTGGTGGTATGGAAAAGCTGGATTGTCTTGAAAAGGCAGAATGACCTAGAGAATGAGCTGGTTTTCCTACCTCAGATGTAAGACAGAAAAAAAATTGCCAATAAAATATAGATAGTGAGTGATTAATGTGATTTTTTTTTTTTTTTAAACGGGCCCATAAAACCACGAATGTTATCCTGTGAAAGATGTGTCACTAAAATCTTGGAAGTAAAAACAAGTTAAATATCAGGATATGCATTTTGACATCTGAATTGATAGCAATCGAGTCCTGAGGTCCCAACGGAGAGTGCGAGTGGCTCATGGCGGGAAGGTCTCCTGAGTTACTTCAGATGTTGGAGACCCTTGGAGGAGTGCAAGGCCAGGGCTTGCCTTAGCTGCGTCAGAGCCCTTTTAAAGCCCTTTAAAGTGAGGTTTAAACACAGAGCAAAAGCCTTAGCTAATGGGGAACTTAAATAAAAACACAGTCAGGTTCCGGATGGAAAATAAGCCAGGTTTAAATGTTAACGAGGAAATATAAGCCCAAGTCAAAATCTGCGCTCTGCTGTATGAAATGAGTCTGCAGAGACTGCCGTTATGGCAGAGTTCATTTGACTAATCGGAGGTGTCTATTAGTGCAAAACGCTTCCAAATGGAAGGGAAAATTGTTTTGCCCTTTTTTTTTTTTCTTCCATCAAAATGTTGGCATGCATTTTTAAGCAGAGTTGCTCTCTTTGTGTGTTTTTTCCCTCCTGCCGTGGTGCTGGGTCTTGGTGGGAGTATAAGGACGCCAGAATGGGTCCGTGTTGGCGTTGAAATCGGGGGCCACAGTTTCGATATTGCACCAGCTCGAGTGCAGAATTGGGCTGTGACGGAGGTGTTGCCCTCAGAAGGACTGGATTTGCTTTCAGTTGGATGGCTATCCGCAGGGAAATGGAGTTATTCGGGATGGTCAATAGCGAAGCAGGTATAAATCCACTCACCTCCAGCAACTTCATCTGGACTTTCCTCATCCCCTCTCCTTGGTTTGCTCCTCTGCAACCTTTCCTTTCACCCTCTCTCCCCTCGCAGATGGTCTGGGAGGGGAGCAGCCGCGGCCGTTATGTTGAAAGCATCAGCTGGGGTCTTTGGAGGCGGCTGCTCCTGTAGATATGAAGGACCTGGGCCACGTTTGATACCAGGCAAATGCGGTACAGCCTAATTAGTGGTCTCCTACTGTTATTAACCCCTGACTCAGGCAGGCTATTTTTTAACAGAGGTGCAAGAAGTTAATACCAGTGCTAATGGCTTCATATCCAAGGCCTTAATGAAAGCCATGCAGGGACCAGGCCTATCATCAATATCTTTCAAACTTTGAACTTGAAATTATCCTCTCCCCCTTGCCTTTTCTTTTTGGCTTTCTTCTCACCTTCCCACCTCCTCTGGGGTCTCCCAGCCCTGTGGTAGAAGCTGGCTGGCAGTGTTGGCACTTGTCAGCTCCACGGCAGAGCTGAGCCCCTATGGCACCCAGATAAATGGCCCTGGTTGGCTACATGGGTCACTGTAGTGTCTCCCATCAGGTGATGAGGTGTCTGCTTGGAGAGCGAGACAAAGATAAATATGGAATGCATTGGACTGGGAGAAGAGATGTTGTGTTATGGAAGAAGCTTGGTCTTGGTCTTGGTCTTGGTCCTGTTTGAACCAAACTTTGAGAGAACTTCACAGGCACTGAAAAGCATTTATATGTATAATTTTTTCAAGTAGAAATGGCATGGGATAGGGGCAGCTGGAGTGTTGCTGAGGCCCTCCAGGAGAGGAGGTCCAAGGATGAAGTTCTCTCATCCAGGCGCTGCCTCAAGAGCCTCTGCCCAGGGCGGGAGCAGAGGCAGCAGAGCAGCCTTGTCCTGTGGTGTGATGGAGGGGTCAGAGCCTGCTGGTTTGGGGGGATGGCGGTTGATTTCTGGGATGTTTTCATCTGTTTCTAGCACTTAGGACTCGTGTGCGACGCAGCCGCAGGGGCGCGTCGTGATGTCTGATGGAAGAAGATAGCGTGCTCAGGCTCTGTGGCTGGATTGTGTTCTTTTTGAACAAGAATCCATTTTTTATTGAAATATATTTTTCATTTTGAAAATAAGCCTGTTTAAATAAATTTGAAGTTATGACAACCTATTTTAAGGCTTAAATTTACTATAATCTATTAATCATTTAAATAACTTCCATCAAGGAGTCCTCCTTAAATATTAACGAGCTGAAGGGTGCTGCTTTTTCAATTATGTGTCAGATTGGGGGAAAACATCTTTAACTCTAGTTTTCTAAATGTCACAATGTCATATGCTTGGTATCTATTATTTTCACTCTTTACAATGGAACAAATGCTAGTATTTTCATTTTTCCAAATGTCAGTACTTTGAGTTCCTGTTGTGCATAAAAGCTCTTGCCTTAATTACTACTAATTTCACGTTAGCAGGCAGGTGCAAGGAGAGTATTTGCTTCCATTTGAGCTGGTTCATGTGAAGCTGAGAAGCCATGGGGAGTTGGGGAAGCAGGAAGGCTTGTTTTCCCCTTTCAGCCCATGAATAAAGAGCAGGTGGGAGAGGAGGAGATGCGCTTTTCCAAACCCTCCCGGCACCGGCTTTTCAAAGGGGCTCTGTGTGCCTGAACACGCGGCTCAGTGGATAGGGGGAATTTCAAAAGTGCTTTTAGCTTCCGAGGTGCTTTAACTCCTCTCAGTTTTGCTTCCTGGTGGTGTCAAGGGGAGCTCAGCATCTCTCTGCTTGGGACACTCGAAGCGCGCTGATTACTGCCAGCAACGCGGCCGGTGCTGAGCAGAAGCAATCTGCCAGTTCACTCACCGCGGCTAATGTTTCTTTTGATTAATCAAATCAGTTTGGGAGGATGAACCTGGTTCCTGATGCAGGTTTTGCCCCCCCTTCCCCGGTAGCTAGCTCACTTAAGGCAGCCTAATGAAATTAATTAACGGTAAATTTAAAATGTTGTTTTTCGGCACTGTAATTGAATTCCAGTTTTCATTTGAAGGCAGCATGAAACAAGCAAAATAAAGATGACAATTTGAAAAGTGAGCCGGCTTTTTCCCATTGCTATCCAAACGCATGGCTACAAAAGGGATGGAGTGGATGGATCTGGCCGGACCGTTCCCACGGGGCAGAGACAGCGGGCAAAGCTGCGTCTCGCTGGGAAGCTCATCACGTTTTAAATGGTCGTTCCAGCAAATGCAGTTAAAGTTTATATTTTCAGGAAAAATAACTAATGGGCAAATGGCAGGCTTGAGCTGATGGCTGAGATCAAGGTGATCTGAGACGGTGATCAAGGTGCTCTCATCTGAGATGGAGGTGGTGGCTAAAACAGCGTCCATCTCTCCTAGGGATGTGCTGGTGTCACCCTCTGTTTTGCTAAGACCCCGCCCTGAAATTTTGAAGTCAGCCAGGTGAATTTGGTTTGATTTGATGTTTAGTGCCCTGCAGCATGTGTCTTGTCCCTGTCCTCAGCTGCTCCTCCTGCTCGGGTGTCCTCTGCTGCCATCGCTCCTCAGCCCAGCTCTGCTCATTTGTCCCACTGCCCCTAAATCCTGAAGTTTTAGGCACTTAGGGAAAGTTGGGGTGTTTGGGCAGAAGGTGCAGGAAGGGCTGAATCATGTGAGCTGTAAAAAGTGGTTGAAGACTGAACACCTCTGAAAGCACCTCAATCCGAACCAGAGCTGCAGGTGCAATCACAGCCGTGTGCGTGTTTCTCCATTCGCAAGGCACAGGAAATATTTTCTGCCCACAATAATTTGCGACATGGTCCCAGTAATCCCATTAGTGCCGCTGAGAAGTTGTCCTGTATCCTCTGCTCTGCACGGCTGGAGCTGTTTTTAACATGAAGCACGTGGGTGAAACCCGTCCAAATTAGAGGTGGAAGGACGCTGCCGGGTTCCCTGGCTCTGACCTCGAGATGCTGTCAGTAAGTGTTCTGTTCCTGCACCACGTCTGGATTTTTGGAGGGGCTCGCATCTGGATTTTACCCACAAATATGATTTTACTCTGCTTTAACCCTTCAGGCTGTAGGTTGTGTAGGGGCAGCCATGGTGCTGGCAGAAGGTTACCGGAGGGAGCCTGCTGCATACATCCCTTGATCTCTCCACTGATTTTTTGGGAAGAGGCCCGAAGTGCCTGAAGTGTTCCCCATCACCCCTCTCCTCCACGTTTCCTGCATGACTGGCTTTGCTTTTGCAGAGATCTCGGGCAACACGGACGACATCCCACTGGTGCGCTGGCGGCAGCAGTGGCTGGAGAACGGCACGTTGCTCTTCCACATCCACCACCAAGACGGGGCCCCCAACCTGCCCGGCTTCGACCCCACGGAAGAGCCCCAGACCGAGTCGGCAGAGGAGGAGCTGAGGATCCTCCACATCTCTGTCATGGTATGTGATGGGAGGGCAGCCCCCGTTTAGGTGTCCAGAAGCTTATAGAAAATACGGGTTTTCGGAAATGTTTTTTGAAAAGCCATTTATTTCCCCATTTGGCTCCAGCTGCCCTAGGATGGGGAACTGAGCCCACCTTTGGGGGCTAGTTAAGATGTCCTCTCTGAACGATGCTGCTTTAATCCTCTCCCTTAGCTTGCATCGCTTTGCAAATATGTTTGCCTTTATCCCCAGGGGAGTGCTGGGCTTTGAAGGTCTCAACCACCGTAACCCAGGGTTAATTCACATTGACTCTGTCAGAAGCCCTTTGCCCCGTGGATGGTGCCCAGCGCCCGCTGCTCCGGCACGCGGCGGGTGTCACGGTGCCACCGGGCACTGTCACCGCCACTTCTATCAACGCAGCAGCCCCGCGGCTGCGGTTTCGCAGCGTGCAGGAAGCGAGAGCATCCCATGCGCGGGGGCTGCTCGGCTCTCCTCCCTGCAGAAACCCGGGGACGAGGTTTTGATGGCAGAGAAAGGAGGGTGAGACAGGGATCTGTGTGTTGGAGGTGGATCTGAGGTTTGTTGGTTGTTTTTTTTTTCTCTTATGTTGGAAAAAATCTGAAGAATCTGACAATTTTTGTGCTACTGGAAGATAATTAGCCGGAGACAATGTGTTGCGAGGCTGCAAACAGGCTGTTTAATGGTGCCTACCCTAATGAGAGCCTCAATAGCTCTTCCAGATTGCAGCCCCAGGCCAGGTTTCTCCTCCATCATTTGTGCTTGATTAGTCTCGAGGAAAAAAGAAAACAAACCACTGGCGAACCCACTCCCAAAAAACCATTTCAGACTGTTTCTTTTTATTTTTTAAATTTTTTTTTAATTGTCCATTCCCAGCTGCTCCCAAGAGGGTGTGTTGCCTCCGGAGAGGCTGGCCTCCCTCTGCCACTGTCATCTTGGTTTTCACGGGCACCCCTGAATACCAAAATGGAGACAGGAGTGCCTATTATTGAGCTGCTGAAAACGATGTCTGCAACTCATCGCGCTCGTACCAAAATGCGTAAATACAGATTGAATCCTCCCTCTCCCCCTTCTTACCCATCTCTCTCAGCTCTGCTCCGGCGGCATCCTTACACCCTGACAAATAGAGGTTGGCTTTTGTGCCAGGAGTCAGGATCACGTGGAGTTTTCAAGGCTGATTTTCTTTCTTTCTGGTGTGGTTGCCAGGAGAAGTGTGAGCGAGAGGCTGTATCCATCATGACAGCGGTCCACACGTGGATGTGCGAGAAGCGCTCCTGTGCCTGTCCAGCTCAGGGCTCCTCTCGCAGCCGTCGTATGAGTGCTGGGTTGGGGCAGGATGAAGGCAGAACAGGATTTCTGTGCTCCTGTGGATAGGAACGGGAGCTCTGAGGTGGTGCCCTGACCCTGTCCAATGAGCAGTGGGTGCAGAGGACTCCAGCGCTGGTTTTCATCCTCCCTTCAGAGCCTCTTGACATCTCTGATGGCCACAGGCTGCTTTTCCTCAGGGATAGTGTGAGATCTCAGACTATCAGGGCAGAAGAAATTCCATTTTGATTAAATAACAGGTCTTTTTTGAGAACCCACAGCCACGGTCCTAAACAAATGGGCGCCCACCTGACTTGAGCTCCAGCTTGGTCTCCCTTGTTCACCAGCACTGGTGTGGGGCAGAGCTGTGGTGTTTTGGGATGTAATGTGTGTACAGAGGGCTGGGAAGGAAAGGCAGGAGTGCCCTGGTATTGCTCCTGCCTACTTGTCACCCGTCTGCAGTTGGACACTTCCCTGGGTAACGGAGAGCTATGGCATGGGAGCCCATCTCCAGTGGCCCCCGCTTATTTACGGACCAAGGGAACTCAAAGCCGTTTGAAAGTGGTGATAGAGAGTTGGGCCCTGACTTTACCGCTGAAAACTCGGGATGAGCATGGCTGAGCAGGAATCCAGTGCCAGTTCTCAGCCCCGGCAGGAGATTTCCCATCCTCCTGGCTGCAGACTCCTGGCCGGAGAGACGCCGCGTGCCAGCCACCTCCTCCTCTGCTGGACTGCTTGTTTCCTTAACCACTCAAGTTTCTTTCTTTTTTCTTTCTTTTTTTTTTTTTGAAGAAAGTTTGGAAGGAGGGCTTGGAGGGTGCCTCTCCGCTCCATTATCCTGGGAATGAAAGAGGGTTGAACCGTAATGGCCATTAGAGCTCCTTTTCCAACTGTCTCTCCTGCTTCTCATTCAATAATTCCCCTAATGTTTTGTCCTAATGGAGCAGATTATTACTATTATTTTATTTTAGCAAGATCACCTACTGCACAGAAAAGAGGAGGGGGACCGGAGCTGTGGATGGACACGGAGCTCTTAGCTGGCTCCGTGCGCTTTTTATTGTTGTTATTATTATTCTCCTTGGCGGACCAGACGTCAGGGGCCAGCCTGGGCTTTCATCTCGCTGCCTCTATCTGTACGTGGTGACGACGTCTCTGCAGGAGGGTGACCTTGGAGACAGGTGATGAGGTGGCAGGGCTGGGTGCGGTTTCGGGGTCCATTCCTGCGGGACAGTAGCTTTTCCAGTCTCTTCCCCCCCCGGACATTCCCCAAACAACGCTTCAGTTGTCTGGCTGTGTTGAGCCTTGATCTCCTTTAATCCGTGCTGCAATTTCTGCAGGATATCCTGGGAAAATCTTCCAAGATTGAGAGTGACAACACTGAAACCAGTTGGAAATGGGTCAGAAGAAGTTGCCCGTAGGAGCGTTTGCCTGGAATAAATCTGATCTCTGCTTTCAAAGGCGTGTTGCGGGAGAGTGAAACAAAACACGCTCTGCTTTAAGTGCTGATTTTTCATGCCTGGGTGGAAACTTCAAAGCTGGTCCAGCTTGAGGCAGGCTTCAGCTGGGAGCACTTGGCCAGCCCTGGGTGCTCCTTGTGCCAGCACTCTCTTATCGGTGCGACCGGGCTCCTCTCACCATTGCCTTCGCTTTGGGCATCCTGGAGTATCCCTGGGGCGTTTGCGTCCTCAGGGGGTGGCTGGCACTGGTCCCTGGCTGAGTCCCGCTCACGTTTGTGTCTGTAGGGAGGGATGATCGCCTTGCTGCTCTCCATCCTCTGCCTGGTGATGATCCTCTACACCCGCCGGCGGTGGTGCAAGCGGCGCCGGGTGCCACAGCCCCAGAAGAGCGCCAGCGCCGAGGCAGCCAACGAGATTCACTACATCCCCTCGGTGCTGATCGGCGGCCACGGGCGGGAGAGCCTGCGCAACGCCCGCGTCCAAGGACACAACTCCAGTGGGACGCTCAGCATCCGCGAGACCCCCATCCTGGATGGCTACGAGTACGACATCACCGACCTGCGGCACCACCTCCAGCGCGAGTGCATGAATGGCGGGGAGGACTTTGCCAGCCAGGTCACCCGCACCCTGGACTCGCTGCAGGGCTGCAATGAGAAGGCCAGCATGGACCTCACGCCAGGTGAGGATGGGACAGGGAAGGGCATGGGCTGAGCTGGGCCCTTTCCAACTCATCTTCTCTCCATCATTCCATGCACGTATTTTCATCTGAGCATTTTTCCCGTTTCTGTGGGTTTTTGTTGCATGTGAGATGTTGGTGGTACTCTGAAGGCCCTTCCATTGCTGGGAGTCCTTGCAGCCAGTTGAGAGCAGGAGGTTGGAGGGGAGGGGCTGTGGTTCCCATGGCCTAATGGAGAACCAGAATGATGTCCCCTCCGACCTACCCCAAAATTCCCTTCTGCATCCCAGGATTTCCAATGTCTTCTGCAGCTGAAGTTTTTTAATAGCAAAATTATGCTTGCCATCAATATGATTCAGAGTTAACGCTGTCGTCTCATCACCAGCAGGGATTCTCTGAGGCTTGTCACACACTTGCTTGATGGCCGTATTACCATCTGAGCCATCCAACTGGAGCCTTCTCAACTGAGACATGGTTTGGGAAGACCATGATGTGGTTCCTAAAGCTCTCCAGGGGTTTTCTTTACAAACCTGAGTACACAGAAGTGCCCTGAGAGGCTGAATGTTAAATCTCTGCTTTTGGGTAGCTTGATGGAGGTGTCAGTCCCCTTCAGGCTGTGAGGAGCTGGTGAGAGAGCATTGGGGGCAGCTTGGCCCATTGGCCACAGCACCCTGGTCGCCTCAGGCAGATGCTGGAGATGAATCCAAGGAAATCTCTCTCTTTCTCTCCTCCCTCCTTCTTTAAAATCTTTATCCCTGAAAGATTTTGCCTTCAATTCTGCCTGTTCAGGGAGCGATAATGCCAAGCTGTCCCTGATGAACAAGTACAAGGACAACATCATTGCCACCAGCCCTGTGGACTCGAACCACCAGCAGGCCACGCTGCTGTCCCACACCTCCAGCAGCCAGCGCAAGCGCATCAACAACAAAGCGCGAGGTAGGGGGGGTCCCTGGGGAGAGTGAGATGCTCTGGGCTTCCACCCACCCACCAACTCTGCAGCAACTTCTGGGGTGGAGAAATAGAGCCAGCACTGGGCGCGAGCATGGAAAGGAGGGTTTGGATGGAGGGTCTGCAAGGACACAAATGATGTTGGGTTGGTTGGTTGCAAAGATGCAGAGGGCGTTGGCCACAGTAAATATTTTATGATAGTGGCACAGCCATGGGGAAAGGTCGCAAAGTAATGGGAGCTGTGGCAGCGGGCATGGCTGTGCATGGTGGGAATCAGAGAAGATGCTGTCCCTGCTGTGCCCGGCAGACGAGGCTCCTGGTCTTCAAGGCAAGGCCTGCCCTGAAGGGGTGTGATGTAGGATGTGGCGGCTTGGGGTGCCAGCCCCGCCATGACCACACTTGGTGTCCTCTGCAGCTGGCTCAGCGTTTCTCAACCCTGAGGGGGACTCGGGGACAGAGGCGGACACCGATCCCCAGCTGACCTTCTACACGGACCCCTCGCGCAGCCGGAGGCGAAGCCGAGGTGGGTGTGGGTGTGGAGGCACGCAGCAAGCCGTAGACCCTCTTGCCTTGTTTGCTGTCGCTTCTCTGGGTTCAGAGACTTTCCATCGGCAAAGATGGAAACGCAGGTGCGATCCAGGCTGCCGTGGGCACGCACCGATCCCTGCTCCCGCAGTGGGCTGCTGCTGCTCTCCAGTGGAGTTTCTCAGCAGAGGATGAAATATATTCTGATTTTTTTTTTTTGCTGGAGGCTTCTGCTGGGCTGTGGTGTGTATTAATGAGTAACACGCTTCAAAGGCTGCCCGTGAGCTCCCATGCCGCCGCTCGGCACGGTGCTGCCACGAGTTTGCTCCAGCGCCACGCACGTGCAAGCTGGGTGTGCAACAGAGGATGGGTTCAGGCTTGGTCTCCAGGCAGGAGTCTCGCCCCACTGCCCTGCACCATCCGTTTGTGAGGTTTTCTCCTCTGGGGAGGAGAGTTTGTGTCTGTTTTCTCTCATTAAGCCTAGTTTGCTGGATGGTGCCTTGTTTTTCTGGGAGTAGTGGGACTGGGAGCCATCGCCTTCATCCCCAGAAGCTGTGCTGGGTGGCTGGTCCAGGCTTTGTCTCTGCAGGGGATGACTCATCCCCCAGCCAGCTTTCTCTGCTCAGTGTCTTCAGCCGAGAGATTAAAAGTCACAGACCTGTGTGCCCTGGGCAGTTAGGGCTCGCCAGTGCTTTTTCACAGGCATCCAGGAGGCTGTTGTTATGGCAAAATTAAGCCGAGAGAAGAGAAGGAGGAGGGAAAAAAAAGAGGATATTGCCTTTACCTTCCTTCTCCTCAGTGTCTCTGCTCTGCTTTAAAGTTCTGCTGCTGTGAAGGTCTTGGCACGCTGCGGTGCAGGAGTGCGGGAGAGCTGGGGCTGCGGGGGCTCGGGGGGAGCCCGGGGGCAGCAGGCGGGAGAGAGCGTCCGTGGCAGAGGCTGCTTCCTGCTCTTGCAAATCCAAAGCAACTCCATTTGGTTGGATTGGTGCTGGATTTCCAGGACACTGGGCAGGGTCTCTGCACCTTGAGATCCCCTGATTGCACCCCAGTATCTTCCTGAGTGCTCCAGGTCTCAGGTTTGACTATACTGTCATGTTTTGCAGTGGGGTCCCCCCGCAGCCCTGTGAACAAGACCACACTGACCCTCATCAGTGTGACGAGCTGCGTCATCAGCCTGGTGTGCTCTTCCCACATGAGCTGCCCCCTTGTCGTCAAGATCACCCTCCACGTCCCTGAGCACCTCATTGCTGATGGTGAGCACCCCACAGTCTTACGCACCCCATCCTGCCCTATTCTGTAAGCTGTAATGGAGGGGAGGAAGGAGTGATGGAGAGGAGAGACAGGATGGGTGCAGGATGGAGGGGATGGGTGTGGGACGGAAGGTAGCAGTGCAGGACAGAGGGAATGGGTGTGGGATGGAGGGGATGGGTACAGGACAGAGGGGATGGGTGGAGGACAGAGGTGGCTGTTGTGGGATGGAGGGAATAGGTGCAGGACAGAGGAGACAGATGCAGGACAGAGATGGCTGTCATGTGACAGAAGTGATGGGTTGCAGGATGGAGGGGACAGGTGTGGGATAGAGGGGACCAGTATGGGACACAGAGGATGGATGCAGGATGGGGATAGGACTGAGGGGGACAGGCATGGGAGGGAGGGGATGGGTATGGGATGGAACCCACCATGGAATGAGGGACACCGGTGTAGGACAGAGGTGACAGGTGTGGGACTGAGGGGATGGGTGTGGGATGGAGATAGCTGTTGTGGGACAGAGGGGAAAGGTGCAGGATAGAGGAGGCTGTCATGGCATGGAGGAGACAAGCATGGGATGCAGTGGGCTGTAATAGGGCAGAGGGGATGGGCACAGGACAGAGGGATTCATTGTGGGACAGAGGGCACTGTCTCAGAATGGAGGGGACTGTCATGGCGTGGAGGAGTCCATTATGGGATGCAGGGGACCATCATGGGAAGGAGGGGACAGCAGTGGGTCACAGCCACTGACTCCCCTCTCGGTGGCAGGGAGCCGGTTCATCCTGCTGGAGGGGAGCCAGCTGGATGCCAGCGACTGGCTAAACCCGGCGCAGGTCGTCCTCTTCTCCCAGCAAAACTCCAGCGGGCCCTGGGCCCTGGACCTCTGTGCCCGGCGCCTCCTCGACCCCTGCGAGCACCAGTGTGACCCTGAGACTGGTAGGCGATCAAGTGATTGGGGTGGGTTTGGGAGCTCACCTGTGTCTGCTCAAACCAGCTTTGGTGGGAAGATGCTCTCTTGCCTTGTTCCACGTGCGTGAATGGAGCTGCTGCATCCCTTGGGTGGGTGCAGGCTGGGTTTGGCAAGGGTGCACGTGGAAAGCCTTGTCCTCATGTCCCCTCCTCTCTCCGTAGGTGAGTGTCTCTGCTATGAAGGTTACATGAAGGACCCTGTGCACAAGCACCTTTGCATCCGGAACGAGTGGGGAACGAACCAGGGGTGAGTGCGCTTGCCGCGATGTGCCCAGGCTTGGACTGTCCTCACGTGAGCTGCTGGCCTTCAGCAGCAGTGTAGCAGGGCCGTGGCAAATTCTCTGAGGTGGCAGTTAGAGGCATCTCGGTGAATCATAAGGTCAGTGCGCAGCTGGGCTCTGCAGCAGGTCTGTGGGAGGCGAGGATTTCTGTTCTTTGAAATAATCAGAGATGATGTAGAAGAGGCCATTGCTAGGTTTCAGAGTAAACAGCCCCTGGAGAAGAGGCTGCTCCTGTTCCCCTTGTGAGCGCTTTCCTTGGCATCCTACGCTTTGTGAGGCTTTCGGTTTGGGTGTGGAGGCACGAGAGGAGGGCTGACTTTGGGCTGCGGTCCTTGGCGGAGGAGAGAGGCTGTGGGATGGGGCGCCCCATTGAAAATTAGGCAATTTGGATACTTGTATGCGATGGCCTGAGGGAAGAGAGAAGCTGCTGCCTGCTCCACAGCTTTGCACCCCTGGAAGTGCAAAGGGAAATATTCCTGGTGATTCGGCAGCAATTTGGTGGGGGATCCCAAACAGTCCCATCTTTTCATGGCCCTTGGGGAATGTTCCATCAGGTCCTTAACACTCATGGGTCTCTGACGTACAGGTGGGCACTTCCAGGGATGGCTGGAGTTAGTGTGCAGAAAGCCAAGACACCCTCAAAAGTAGAGGCCCCACATGCACCAGCACCTCCAACCCCCGTTTTCCTCCCCTCATCTTGTGCTGCAGCTGGATCCGCATGCCGGCGTCCCTGCATGTGGCAGGACACCCTCTCTGAAGTCATTAGTCTTCACAGCAGGAAGAGAAAATCATCAAAGACTGGACTTGGCGGCACCCCCACCGTGCCGCTGCGCCGGAGGATGGCAACCGTGGGGGGCTGCCCGCGCTGGCCGGCCCCGGCTGTGTCCCTTTGAACTGGGGCCTGGGGAGAGCACCACAGCTCTGTCTCCAACCCCCTCTGTTATTTGCATTTTAAAGCAATTTAGCAATTAAACCCAGTGTGGAGCACTGGCCATGGGAGACAAGGGTGGCTGTCGTTGTGAGTGCCCTGAGCCAGGCTGGGGACAGGGTGATGCTCATGAGACAGCTGGGGATGTGCTGAGTGGTGCAGTCAGGGTCCCCAAACCACCGTGCGGTACTGCTGCTGGGGTGGGAAAATACAGGCAGAAACACAGCTCCTTGCCCTGTTCATCCCCAGGGGACAAGTATCCGACAGGGATGTCCCCAGCTCCTCTGTGCTCGTCTAATAAAAGGCACTGAGTGACAGGGACCGGGGCGTGGGAGGAGGTATTCCCACTGCCAGGGACATGCCTGTTTTGGGATGTGTTGGGTTTAGGAGTGTCTCACAGTGGGTTGGAAAGAGCCCATGGCAACCCACAACCACCCATGGCTTTGGTGCCAGCCTGTCCCATTGGTCAGAGCTACCAGCATTGTGCTGGACCCACCGCCTTGCAGAAACCAAGGGAGCAAATCACTTTGCCCATTGAGGCAGGTAGTTAAAATAGATAAGCACTGGCGCAGAAGCATTTGCTTCCTTCCCCTCTGCTTTTCTGTTGCTTCTGGGCGTGGAACTGCACCTTCACACTTTTCCTTCCTTGCACATTGTTCTTCTCTAGCTTCTTTCCGACCTAGCTGCTCCATCGTCTAAATGGAAAGGGGAGGAAAAGCTGCTTACAGGCAAATTGGGGAAAAAATATGGATAGTGACAAGCAGGAGAGAAGCCAAGGGCAGGAGGGACAAATCCATTCCTGCAGCCCTCCGGACCTGCTCACAGCTCCAGACCCAGCTTTAGTCTCAGCAATGCCAACCCGAAAGGTGCTTAGGACCTGCTCCATTCCTCTGGGGAATTTGGGGCCGCTTTCCAGACCCAGTTGCATCCTGATGCCCCCACGGGAGCCTTCACCATGCTTGTGCTTGAGTGTCTGCCTTTCCTCCTGCAGCAGTGCTCACCCCTGGCCAGGATACATGTTGTCTTGGGTCTCTTCTTACATCCCAAAGTTGGCTGTGGCAAATTATATGCAGCATTTCCAACATACTCTTCTGTCTGGGACAGTGAAACTTAGCAGATCTCTTTTTCCCCAACGTGCAACACAGCCCTAGACCGGGTCATTTTGTGTTTCTTCCTTGAACTTGTCAGATTTTTTTTGTTTCAGAAAACGGTAGCAGCTGAAACCACACTTAACCATCCCTGCCTATAGCTTCCACTGTCTGTAAGGGCTCTTGAAAGCGTGTCCACACTAAGCATCATTATGCTGAGGCCAGCTTGGTGTTTAATGAAGATTTTTTTTTCTGCTCTGCAATCTGTTCCTGGTGTCCAGGTGCTGCTTGGTGCAGCTCTGTCTGCAAGGGCTTGTGACAGTAGAGATCTCTTCTACCTATCCAAGGTAGAGCCTACCTATCCCTATGAACCCTGCACCTCCAGAGGGCCATGTCTGTGATGAACTCTTTGGTCCAGCAGAACCATCTTGTCAGAGCCAGTTTAATGGAATTATTTCTAACTTTAACCTGGTATTTACATTTTTTGGGGTTGAGGTTGAGCTGCCAGGCCATGCTGTCTTTTGTTGTGCTCATCAGCTCGCTCTCAGCTCTAGCCTAACAAGATTGCCCAAAGGCTCACCTGAAAGAGATGTCTACAAATCCTCTGCTCTCTCCCCCCATCTCAAGGCGAGATCAACTGTGCCTGAGTTGTTCCTGACCATTGTTTGTCTAATATGCTCCTAATGCCTCCAATATTGGAGCGATGCGCTGCAGCTGCGGGTAGCACAAGCCAGGCGGCCAGTCAATCCCTGGAGAAGCCACGTTGGCTCTCGGCAAAGGGGAGGTCAGCAAAGCAGGACCTGGGGGCTCTGCCAAATCCCTCGGTATGCTTGGGAGCGATCTGGTCTATGACCTCTGTTGTTTTCCTAGGGTGGCATTTTTATCTGAAAACTCATTTCAACCCTTTGGTTTAGATAGGTTTGCCATCGGTTTGTTTTTATTTACAGTGATTACGGGGTGACTTGGTGTCTGTTCGCTCAGCAGCATCTAATTTTGCTCATGAAGGCGAGCTCGTCTTTGAACTTTATTGGCGATGGCAGCGAGGCTTTGTGTGTTGTGTGTATCTTGGATACCACGCTGTGATCCATGCCTCTGCGGTACATCTTTTACCCAATGCATCCAGTACCTAAATCTTCATCAGGTTTTTAAAAAATAGGATCTTTTTGATCATGGGTAGTAGATACATTTGATCAGCTTCTTCTTTTTTTTTTTGTGCTGCTCTTCAGCTGTTTTAAACAAATCTGGCTGGTGCTGTTTTTGTGTTCACAGTCTGTCTTCCTGCTTTGATATGCATTGTTAATTAACTGCTTTTTGGCTCCTACTCTAACGTTTCCTGGGTAAGATGCAGTTTCCAGCAATCCAACCAACCCTACCTTGTCTTTGCTCATCAAACCAAATTCCTGCCATTACTTTGTGGTATGACTTGAGCAAAAGTCAAATCAGCTTCTTCTGCCTTTGGTTAATAAGCAGTTACCTGCCCACATTTGTACTTCATCTCATCCCTTAGATCCATCATGCGATGGCCCATCCCCACGTGCTGTTCTTGCCTGGGTGCCCTTTTCAGACACCTCAATGAGATTTAAGAGAGTCTGCATCTAAGAGGTCTTTATCGATGTGCCCTTTCAACCTGTAGTGGGCTTTGCCCCGGCACAGGGAGGTTTTAGGCCAGTTTAAGGTAATTTGGTGAACGCATCTGGCTGGGTGCTGTTTAGTAGGGCCTGTTGCAATAGGATGAGAGGTAATGGTTTTAAAATAGAGGGGGGTAGATTTAGATTAGAAATTAGGAAAAAAATTTTTACGATGCGAGTTATAGAACACTGGAACAGGTTGCCCAGAAAGGTGGTGGAGGCCCCATCTCTGGAAACGTTCAAGGCCAGGCTGGATGAGGCTCTGAGCAACCTGATCTAGTCGGGGATGTCCCTGCTCCTTGCAGGGGGGTTGGACTAGATGACCTTTGAAGGTCCCTTCCAACCCTAACCATTCTATGATTCTATGATCCTCTTCTAGCAGTTGGCAAGCGGGGACCACCTCAACCGCGCTCCCATGCAGGGCACGTTGCCCCTTTCTCCACCCTGGAGCCTTGCAGCTGTTTTTTCAGGAGCAGCACAGGACAGCAAAGGACAGCACAGGACCCAAATTAGGGCAACAACCGGTGCCCTGCTCACCCCCCTCCTCTCCCCATGATGCTGCTTCTCATCTGTGGGCAGTTATCCCCCTCCCTGGCCATAGACCTGCTCCTCCTGTCCCATCTGCATGCATCCTCCTCTCCCCACCCCACAGAGGAGCTGGGGATACGCTGAAGTGACAAGGATAACACTTTTCCTGCTTAAAATCTCCCCCCCCACCCCCCACTCCTTTTTATATCTTTTTTTTTCCCCTCTGCCTCTCTCCATCCCCTGCTGTGTGCCTCAGCTTTGCGAGCTTGAAGGACGGCCAGATAAAAAGCTCCTCTTTCTTTCAGATCCTTTCACCAAACCACCCATCCGCCTCCTCCTCCCGCCCCATTCTCCTCGCAGATTTACGGGCAGCCCGGGGAGAAAGTGCCAGCATTAGCATTTTTAATAAAGAGCTGCTTGGAAGGGATGGCAGGGAGTCGGGAGGTGGGAAGGGGAGAGGAATCAGCAGCTGAAGCCTGAGCAAAGCTGTTGCAAAGCAAAGTTGAGAAGGAGCCAGGACGGGCATCACGGGTGGGAGAAGTTGGCAGCTCGGTGTTCATGTTGCATCTGCTCTCTGCTCGCCCCTGATCAGGGTGTTATTGGGTCCTCGTGGGTTCTCACTTTGGTTGTCGTGGGGAAGTGGGTCCCGTGGCTGCAGGAGGCGTGTGGGTGCTGTGAGGATGCTTCTGGTCCATTCACCCTGGGCTTGAACTCCTGAGCTGTCAGCGAAGGGATGCAGTGAGCATCTTGGCCCGTGCTACTTGCTTCCAGTACGTAATTGGGGTGGTGCTTTGCTGCCATGACGAGGTTTCGGCACAGCTCGCTGGGTGGAAAACCCCAGGAGCACTGGGGGTCAGGGAACCAGGCGTCAAATCACCTATTTTAGTGCATGCCAGCCATCCGTCTTCTCCTTTAGTGGCATTTCAGCCACTGTCAGTGCAGCGGCTTCTCAGCGCCTTCTGCAGAGACCCTCTCCTGCAGCCCCTCCGACCTCCCTGCCAGCTCCCCTCAAACTGGCTGCTCCAGCTTAGCTCATCGCGGCCGTATCCTGCCGGCGCTGGGCTTTGATTCCTCACCCTACCCATCTTGTCTAGCAGAGCTTTACAGGGAATGAGGACTGGGAGGAGCACAGTTCTTGATGTTGGAAGTCAGTGTGGCTTCATCGCCTTGGGGCTGCAATTTGAGTGTGGCCAGGGTCCTTTTGGAGTGGGTCAGAGCATCACCAGCAGCACCAGGTCTGCAGGACTTAGCAGGTATTTCGGGAGCTGCCACTCAAGCCAAGATCTGGAGCAAAGTGTAGCTGATGGTCCAGCTGGGAAAAGCAAAGATGCTTGAAAGTTGTCCTGGGGATGCACTGGCAGCTCTTTGGCTGTGGGACTTTGCTGACTGAGTGTGGGGAGTTTGCTGGTTCTCAGCTGCTCTGGTGATCCCCTGTTCTATTGTTTCAGACGCCTACCTGAGCACGACGGCTTGCAGGGAGCCAGGAGCTGTCATTTTAATCCAACCCGATCAGGCACAGAGCTGCTTCTGATCAGTCCCACTTTCCTTTGTGAGCTCTGAAGACTGTGCAACCAAAATAGCTGCCAAGAGCAATAAAATCCAGAGCAGCAAGGCATCTCTGGTGATCACAGAAAGTAGAGAGGGAGGCAGCCGTGTGGGCACGTGCTTGTGTGCACGGGAGACGAAAGAGTGGTTGAAACAGTGGCGGAGGCGCAGGGGGCAAAAGGCAGTGATGGAGGAGGTGAGGTATGCCTGGGGGAGGAGATCTTGGCCATTCTTCTGCAGCAGAAGGGACGAGTCAGCTGGGGTGCATGGTGGAAATGTCAGTGCTGAGCTCCTGGAGAGCTTCCCTCAGAGATGAGGATGGATAAGTTGAGCTGGACATCTTGTGTGGAGACCGTCCCAGGGCTTCCCTGCAGAAGGTACCGCGTCCTCGCAGACTCAGTTGTGTCCCGTGGTGTTGGTTGTCCCCTGCCACGTAGGGACGAGGCTAAAGGCTGAATGTTCCTTTTAACAGGCCTTTTTTGACCCCGAGTAGAGGCAAAGTAAGGCAGGCTGGGGAGATGCCACACGGTCCCTTCCTGGAGTACGGAAACCTCTTTCCCGGCTCAAAGTCACCATCACACGAATTTTAGCCACACTTGGAAATTGCACCCTGGGTGGATGCAACCTGGCCCGGGTGCCGATTTCCATCTCGCAGGCAGGTCCAAGCGCGCTGGCTGTGTATCCCGGGCCATGTCGGCACCCGTGGGCTGCCAGATGTGCCATCTGGTAGCCACCGCACCTCCACAGTGCCGGCCCCGCGGCCGAGCTCCGCTGCAAGCCAAGAGCGGCTCTTCACAACGGTTTTTCCACCTGAGCCGATGGGGAACAATACCTTGCCTCTGCTTTTGTTCCCTGCCCGGTGCGCTCCGGAGAAGCAAGAATAAAACCCATCTGCGGGAGCGATGGAAGGGCGGAGGCGCGAAGCATTCAAGAGGTTGGTGAGACACAAGGAGCACGTCGCTTTCTAGCCCAAGCTGACCCCATTCAGGGCAATCCGATCTGCGGGCTGAATGTAATCCTCCACTCCCAGCCAACCAGACGGGAGCGTGGCATTGTGTCCCAGCGAGGAAACGAGACGGCGTGCTGTAATCCTGCAATCAGGATTTTTTTTTCTTTCTTTTTTTTTTTTTCTTTTTTTTTTTTTTTTTAATCTTTACAGAAATAACTTCAGATTAGAAATTAAAGTACTTGTGCAGGAGAGCTGTAATTGCCTCTGGAGAAAATCCTTGGGCTTGATGGCGGCACCCGACGCTCTCACCCTGAATTTTAACAGCAGCAATGTGACGGGGTGGAAAATCTCTTTCTTTTCCCCAGCTCTGAGTTCTTGCAAAGGAGATTTGGAGCTTTAGGGTTTGGAAGCGGGGTGCATGTTGCCTGATGCAAAAGCCCACTGCGGTCGGGTCTCTGCCTCGTCAGCCTTGCTCTGTGAGCGATGCTTCGCCAGTGGGACCGTGCTGTGGGGGATGCTCATCCCGAGGTGTCGCGGTGTCGCGTGCTATCTAGGGCAGCAGGAGTGGAGGAGATGGGGCCATCAGCTCTCCAGCCTCCTGCTAGGTTCCAAACTTCCAATTTCTCTTCCAAACCCTTTTGCAAAGTCCTGTGGGGGCTGAAGCTTCCTCAGTTCCCCTCCTGAAGCGGTGGAGCCCAAAGGGAATAAGGCAGGTGGTGAAGCTGCGGCCCCGACCTGACATGCTCCCTTGCAAAAGCCTCGCAGAGAGAGGATTCAGCTGCATTTTGAAGGTTGTTTGTTTTTTTGTTTTTTTGTTTTTTTTTTTTTTTGCAACTTGATGGCTGTGACGCAAATTCCTAAAACAGGAGCTGGGCAGGCAGTACGTGAGCATGCAGAAGCGTGAGGCTCATGGATGCCAGGTGGGCAGGGGGCTCTGGAACGAGTCGTACCCCAAAATGAAGCAGGTGATATGCCACTGGCCTGTGGGCAGGTTGGGTCTGAGGTGAGGATCTGATGTTGTAGGAACCCCAAAATTAAGTCTATGGATGTGGGGCTGTTTACCACCTTGTCCTGGCACAGTTTGAGCCATCTCATCCCAGGACCCCACGGCATGTGAGCTGGGGTGAAGCAGGGGAAGCATTTCGGGCTGTGAGAGGCAGTGGGAGCATGATGCTGGTGTGATAGTCTTGGGTTTCTCTTGCAGGCCTTGGCCGTACACCATCTTCCAGCGCGGTTTTGACTTGGTGCTGGGCGAGCAGCCATCCGACAAGATTTTTCGGTAAGTGATAAAGGCGAAGTCTGCACATTTTGGGTCTCAAAAATCTGACTTAGGGCATACAGGCAGGCTGGTCCCTGCACCAGCAGGGCTGAGCACGGCTGTCCTGTGCCACCTCCTGGGGACATGTGAGCATGGCTGGGAAGGTCCTACCACAGCTGCCAGATGAGATGCTGGATGCCCAGCAGCCAGTTCCTCCTCTCCATCCGTGATGAGAGTGAGGAGGAACTCTGAAGGAGGATTTCTGCTGAAAAGGGAAGTACCTTTTCTTTTTTTTTTTTTTTTTTTTTTAAATTACCTAAATTACGTATGCTTTTTGGGGCTTTTCAGAGGAGCCACTCCACTTTACCATGCCCATCTGCCTTTGCTTGGGCTGGCATCCCTGCAGGGCAGGGGGAGGTTCAAGGGCTGGATTTTGGGCAGGGGGCATCCCTCAGGGCTTGGTGTTTCCCCCCGTGCTAGCCCTGACCACTCTGCCTGGCAGGTTCACCTACACCCTGGGAGAAGGCATGTGGCTGCCGCTGAGCAAGAGCTTCGTCATCCCGCCAGCCGAGCTGGCCATCAACCCCTCGGCCAAGTGCAAGACTGACATGACGGTGATGGAGGATGCGGTGGAGGTCAGGTAGGTGTGATGGTGGAGTGAGGGCGTTTAGGAGGTGTTTCAGCAAATACGCTGGTGGTGCATCTCTGGAGCAAGAGGACCGACTCAAAGCATGTGGGGGTTGATGAGAGCTGGGACCCCCACCCAATATTTTGCAGGTGGAGATTAGAATCATAGAATCGTTAGGGTTGGAAGGGACCTTTAAATGCATCCAGTCCAACCCCCCTGCAAGGAGCAGGGACATCTCCAACCAGATCAGGTTGCTCAAAGCCCTGTTCAACCTGGCCTTGAATGTTTCCAGGGACGGGGCATCCACCACCTCTCTGGGCAACCTGTTCCAGTGTTCTACTACCATCATTGTAAAAAATTTTTTCCTAATATCTAATCTAAATCTACCTCCCTCAAGGGAGGTACTTCCCTTTATTAGTATGTCCATTAACCTCCCCTCATTAGTGCCTGCAAAGCTGAGCCTTCAGAGGTAGCTCTTATCATCTCAGTAGCTCCTGCATCCCTCTAAAAGATTGGCTGCTGTTGAGTTCACTGTCAGCCTGAGGGAAACCTGAGCTCTGGAAAAACCCACGTGGCAGCCGTGGTCGTGCACATGTTCGAGACGTCTCATCACAGCAGTGATGTTCCTCCTCCTCCTCGCAGGGAAGAGCTGATGACCTCCTCCTCCTTCGACAGCCTGGAGGTCCTCCTTGACTCCTTTGGCCCCGTCCGTGACTGCTCCCACGACAACGGGGGCTGCAGCAAGAACTTCCGCTGCATCTCGGACCGCAAGCTGGACTCAACAGGCTGTGTGGTGCGTGGCCCCCCAGGGACCTGCAGATCTCCTTTGGTGTGAGCGAGGAGCAGGAGGGCAGAAGGGGAAGGGCTGCACCCTTCCTCCCTTCCCGTCACCCCGGGATGGATATTTTTGGGTTGATTTTGCAGCAGGAAGAAGTGTTTTCGGGCTGGCAGCTCCTCTGTCCCTGCCCTTGCTGCACGCACGCAGGAGAGAGTGAGAGCCTGTCTGCTTGCTGGCTCTCTGGGAGGTCTCCCATTGCTCACGCGTGTCCCCAGTCACTGCCACAGCTACTTTTCTGTGGGAAGGGAAAGGGTGTGCCCCTGAGCGTTACTCGGGCTTCGATTTCCAATGCAGAGCAGTGCCAGAGCCCTCCCCTCCGTCTCACCCCCCCCCGGGCCAGATTTCTTCCTTGGGGACTTCACCTCTCACATCCGCCCCACCAGTGCCCGATGGGACTGAGCCCCATGAAGGACGGCACAGGCTGCTATGACCGTCATGTCGGAGTGGACTGCTCAGATGGCTTCAACGGGGGCTGTGAGCAGCTGTGCCTGCAGCAGATGGTCCCCCTGCCTGAGGATCCCCTGCTCTACAACATCCTCATGTTCTGTGGGTGAGTTCCCCATCACCCCCCCAGCCATGGGGACACCCCCAAGGCACTGCTGTACCTTGCCGCTGCCACCCTGAGCTCACAGGTTGAAAGGGAGAGTCTCCTCTCTTCCCAGTGTTGCTGCTGGGGTGGCCTGGTGGCCCCAGTCCCCACTGATGGGGGCTGCAGCTGATGGTGGACACCATGGTGGCTCCCCAGGTGCATCGAGGACTACAAGCTGGGCACGGACGGGCGGTCGTGCCAGCTCATCTCGGAGTCCTGCCCCGAGGCAGGGGACTGTGGTGAGCCCCGTGAGCTGCCCATGAACCAGACGCTCTTCGGGGAGATCTTCTATGGCTATAACAACCACTCCAAGGAGGTGGCTGCAGGGCAGGTGCTCAAAGGAACGTTCAGGTGAGTTGGAGATGTGGAAAGGTGACCCCAGCAGGGTCAGACCTTGCTGTTCTCTCCAAGAATAAGCCGTGGGAAGCGGCCTGGGGCTGGGTTTTAGCAGACTGCCTAGTTCATCCACATCTGGACAAGCTTTTCAGGAGGTGGAGGGTTGGTGGGGAGGGCACATCTGAAGTTTTCCATTGAGAGTAGACACTTTTGTAAGCTGTGCCCAAAGGAAAGGCTTGGTGCTGGGTAACGTTTTGGGATGGGTCACTGGCTGGTGGGGGTGATCCCAGGCAGTTCCCCTGTCCTCCAGCCCTGCCCTCCTCTGCAATTAACTTCCAGGCAGAACAACTTTGCCCGGGGCCTGGAGCAGCAGCTGCCGGATGGGGTGGTGGTGGCCACGGTGCCCCTGGAGAACCAGTGCCAAGAGGAGCTCTCTGACCCCACGCCCGACCCAGAGTTCCTCACTGGTGAGTGAGTCCGGTCAGACCCACGCCTCTCCCAAAGGGGCAGCTGCCGGTGTGCCCAGCTTTGGCACCTGCCCAGGGGACCAAACTGAAATGTTTGGGTTTGTCCTGCCAGAGCATTGTGGGCCATGAGCGATGGGGTTATCATGGATTCCTAGACAACTTTCAAGGATTTACCTTTCTTCCACCAAGTTGCCAGCACCCCTAAATAGCCTTTGTTTCCTCGATGCTTGTTGCAGGTGGCTGGAATGGCTGAGGTCACCGGGCAGCTGCTAAACGAGGGGTGGACAGTTGGGTGTTTTGGAAGGTGTCTGCAGGGCGCTCTGTAGCGAAGGCAGTGTTGCCCTGGCCTCAGCATCACGACGGGGTCGGTGGGGCTGGGACTCTGCTGGCAATTATGCTGGGGAGGCAGAAGCCAAGTAAATTATCCTATTCATTTCCTACTGCTCTGCTGGCTCTTTGTGGCTGATTAAGGCAAAAAAGAAAAAATAAAAGGAAAAGAAGTAAAATCTTCCTTCTCCACTTGTCAGCAAGCAGATCTGGATGTTGCTGTGAATACATGAGAGGCAGAGCTGCTGAGTAAGGAAGGGCTGTTTTTGCATAAACACTTTGCAGGGAAGAGTAAGGCTTTGAAGCTGTTGGTAGCAGTCAGCTCGGGAGGGAGAGGCACTGGAAGGCAAAGGATCTTGTCCTCCGCCTTCATTTCTTGTTCCAAAGAGAGGGATGCCTGTTGTTATCCGCCTGAGCTCCTACTGAGTGGCTGTTTAGCAGCAGAGTTTGCCACTTCGCTGCTGAGTGGAGGCACACTGCGTTGGCTGTACGGCAGCCGAGCCGCAAGGGAGGAGGTGGCTGTGTCCCGGCATCCTGCTGTGGCACGCTTAGGGATGCTCCGGTCACCAAAATCAGAGCCGTGAACACCCTTCAGTTTCCTTTTTGGAGCTTTGTCCAAGGCTTAGTGGCCTCTCTGTCCCTCTGCTCGTGGAAGCAGAGCTGCTATGCGCCTTGGCTTCTGCCTTAGGCAGGACGAAGTGGCCACCCAGCCCTGGTCTCTGTGAATTTCTGGCTCTTGTAACGCACAGTTAAATGGCTGGAGAACAGGACATCTTTGCCTGGAGAAGGAGAAACCCCAGCTCCTGTTCAACCCCAGCGTTGCCTTAATGTCCTGAGGGAGCATGAGCGTTGATGGATGTGCGAGTTCCACTGTAGGCACATGCCCCACTCGGCTCAATTCCAGCCGAAGGGGACCCAGGCCCTCTTGGTTGGCCGCACCGGGGTACGTGTGGTGTGACAGTGACCGTTCCCAGGCCTGCAAACAGCTCATTAAAAAGCATAACTCTCATTAGTGAAATCATTAGCACACCTGGGCATGTCTTGGGAGCGGGTGCTGTGAAGGAAGCAGGAGGGGGTGCAGGAGGAGGCTCGTTATCTTCCGACGCAGAGCCCCAGATGATAGGATGAAATGAGCCTATGTGTTTTCCTTCAAAGCTGTGATTTTAATTGCCAGGGAGCAGCTGACCCTCAGCTCTGAATGCCTTGCTGCCTCCCCGGGGGTTCACTGTGTGTGCATGGCCCTTTTCCCCATCTTCTACCCATCCCGCTGGCTGCATTGCCCCAGGCACAGCACGAGGGGCTGCAGCCATCCCCACGGCGGGACATCCCTGGGCAGTGGCGCTGAGCCCCCGTGTTCTTTCTCTGACAGGGATGGTGAACTTCAGCGAGGTGTCCGGGTACCCCCTCTTGCAGCACTGGAAGGTGCAGTCCGTCATGTACCATGTCCGCCTCAACCAGCTGACCATCTCCCAGTGTAAGCATGTGGGCCTTGGGGGGAAAAAAGGGCTGGCAAGAGGACACAGAGGCAGGTGGTGGGCTCAGAGGTTGGTTGCCCATTGCAAGCATGTTGGAGGGGTGGCAAGGGCTCGGGGTCCCTTGGGATTTGAGCATCTTCTCCTGTCTCTTCCCCAGCCTTCAGCAACGCGCTCCACTCTCTGGATGGGGCCACCTCCCGTGGAGATTTTGTGGCACTCCTGGACCAGTTTGGTAACCACTACATCCAAGAGGCCGTGTACGGCTTTGAGGAGTCCTGCTCCATCTGGTATCCCAACAGGCAGGTCCAGCGGCAGCTCTGGCTGGAGTACGAGGACATCAGCAAAGGTAGGAGCCCCCCTAGTCCCCAGGAAGGGTCCCCAAAGCCACCCCATGGGAGTGGGAAGCTGAGTTTGCTTTCGGCGTAGCAGGAAAAGCGCTCGGCCCATGCCAGGGCTGCGTCCCGTCTTGTCCTCTTGTTTACACCCTTCTCTTGCTCCCTTTGAAGCCGGCCGAAGGTCTCCCGTGGACTGCAGCAGGCATCAGTGTGGGCCAGAAAGGAAGATAAATACCCTCATCCCCAGGGAGATGAAAGAAGAGTGCACTAATCCCACCGAACCATCCTGCCTGATTCTGGACTGAACTGTTATTTGCCTTTAATCCTGTTCCTTCCTTCCTTTTGTCTCCGCCATATCTGCTCCCTTCCACTTGCATCCCGTGGCCAGACTTTTCTCCCTCTAATGTGCTTTCTTCTCCCAGGCTGTCAGCGCTGTGCTTTTAATGTCTGGAGCTCCGTTATGAATTGGGAGGTTCACCATGGCACAGAGAGCATCCAGCACTGCTGTATCCCCTCTGGAACCCTCGCCACAGCGAAGTGTGACAGTTTCCCCGTGGAAGGAGTTTTGCAGGCGGGCGATGGCTGGTTTGGACACCAGCTTTCCAAAAGCTGAGGGAGCCTAACACCTGCCTGCTGCCGGCTGTCAGCAGGACCGCAGCATCTCCTCTTGTGCTGGCCTTTGGAAAGCTGCCTGCCGGCGTTTTGCTGCCTGCACTGGGGACGTTGGGTGTCACCACCCAGGCTTGGGCAGCGAATGAGAGCCAGCCCCCGAGGCCAGACACGGGGGATGCCGAGCTGTGTTTTAGGTGACCTTGGCTTGCTGCTCCCTGCACAGGAGCTCCCTGGTGCAGGCAGCGTGAGCTTGGAGCTCACCGTGACCACTGCATCATTTCCATCATGAAATTCCGTAATTCTCAGTATTGGCACCAGCCTTCCATGCTGCTCTTGCTGTGCCCCGGCCACGGAGACATTTGTTCTCTCTCTAGGGCTCTTGTGTGGGAAAGGCTTCTTTCTGAGCCTGAGTCTGGATCCTGTGGGCTCAGACCTCCTGGAGCCTGGACTTCTTCCCAAGCCCACCTGCGAGAGTACAGACCCGATGCTGTTTTGCTGTGGGCTGTCTCCAGATGTAGCATCTTTTGATTACAAGTACTTTTTTTTTTTTTTCCTCCTGCAATTTCCTCCTCTTTGATTTTCCTGCTTGGAGTCTTTTCAGGTCTGGCAGTCTCTTTCCACCCACAATATCACATTTAGGTTTCGCTCTGGCACCTGCCAGTTTCCCTCCTTTGCTTTTTGTTTGCAAACGTCAGGAGCTGGATATTGATTGAGAAATTGCAAGAGACAAATCATTCCCTGGCTCCTCTGCTTTCCCTTGGAGCCTGCTAAGCTGCAATTCACAGCCAGCCCAAAGCGATCCATTTCTGGCTCGCTGGGGGAGCCAAGTGATGCTCTTGTATCCCGGGTTTTGTTTGACAGCCTTGTTTTCTTCACAGGAGTCTCGAGGATGGGCTAGCACTGGCCCTTTTCTCAGCAAACTCTCGCAATAGGAAGATCTTCCTACTGAGCCGTGGACGTGCTCTCTGGTGATGCCCTGAGTCGAGGGGCGAGGCTTTGCCTGGGCATCCTTCAGCCTCCTCCGACCCCAGCGACCATTGTTAGTGGTCCCTCTGGGCCTTTCTTTCTTGGGTGCAGAGCCAGGGACATCCTTCTGCAGGGATTTGGGGTGAAAAACATCGTTCCCCTGTAGGACAAGGCTTGCAGCGGCAGGGCAGTGCTAGCCAGGGCACAGCGGTGATGGGCAGATCCTGCCTTCTTGACTACTGCGCCAGGGCTTTTCCCCTTGTCTCGGAATATTCCCTGCTATGGGAGCGCTGCAGAAAAGCCCACCAAGTGCAGGGTCTGGCTTGCTGCCCTGTGCAGTGGGGCACCCAGCATCAGGCACCTTTGCACCGAGCTGGGAAAAGCATAGGTTGTAGCGGTGCTTTCCTGCTGCAAGTCTCTTTTTTTCAAGCCTGCTGGGCTGGAGTTGCCTGAGGGTTGGCAGGGTAGGACCTGCAGATATTCCCGCGTGTGGACAGGGCAGAGGGTAAACGAGCCTTCAGCTTCGTCACAGTCCAGCTGGGGGTCTGGGGTCCCGAGGAGCATATCTGACTCCATCTCACCACTTTCTTTTGCTTTGTGACACTGCTTTGTAAACTAAGCCCTTAGGAAGAGACCCTATTTCCTTGTCCAGCTGCAACTTTGCCCACCTCCATCATGCCCCATGACAGTGCTTTCTGGGCATCATGAGGCACTGGCAAGTCTTCCCTGCTCATTCTGAGTTTTTCGGTGCTGCTGACTACTTTGGAGGGGACACTGAGCCAGCATTGTTGCTGTGCACCCTGGTCTGACACTCATCCTCTCTGGTCTCCAACATGTTCTGTCACGTCAGCTTTGATGGGGTCCTTGGGAATCAAGGGACTTGAGCGAAGAAATCAGCTGTTGGGCCAGGAGGGCTTTTGGAGGGAAGCAGTTTGGCAGGGGACTTTGGTGGGGTGTCAGCGTGGGGTGAAGGTGCCCAGGCAAGCCCTTTGTAAGTCTCCAGCCACATGAAGGAGGCTCCCTCTTGTGGGGACCTGCTGCAAGAGTGGTCCATCTCAGTGCAAGGCAAAGGGCTGGGGCTGGAGAAACTGAGGCACAAGGAGACAAAAGCCTTTGCGATGGTAGAGGCCAGGGTGGACTTTTCAGTCCTGATTCCTCCTCTGAAGACCAGTGAGAATTTCATCCCTACAAAGTAAATGGGGAGCTCTTAAGGATACAGGACAGTCTCTGGGCAGCACTGTCTCTCTCCTGGGTCAAAGGCAAGGCTCTGTCCCCCTCTCATCCCCTTGTTGATGGCTTGGAGCCCACCTTGGTGCCCCTCTTTTCCCCCTTCTGCAGGCAACTCCCCCTCAGACGAGTCAGAGGAGCGCGAGCGGGACCCCAAGGTGCTCACCTTCCCCGAGTACATTGCCAGCCTCTCCGAGTCAGGTACCAAGCGTATGGCAGCCGGCGTGCGGATGGAGTGCCAGAGCCGTGGGCGCTGCCCCTCCTCTTGCCCACTTTGCCACGTCGCCTCCAGTCCTGACGTGCCGGCTGAGCCCATCCTGCTGGAGGTCACCAAAGCGGCCCCCATCTATGAGCTGGTCACCAATAACCAGACCCAGAGGGTGAGGAGCCACTTACTGAGGGTGGTGGGGTGGGCATGGGCAGGACAGCATCGGGGTGGTCTTTGCAGGCAGCTTACCCTGGTAGCATCATGCCAAGCCATAGCAGCCCTTGCCTGTTGGCCAGACCTGCTCTGCAGGGTGGATGGACCATGCTGAAGCCACTGGGGGATGGGTGAGCACTGGCTCGAGTGGGGTGGGTTAGAAGCTCACCTGCATGGTGCTCAGTCCCTTCTCTTCTCTCCCAGCTCTTGCAGGAGGCCACCATGAGCTCGCTATGGTGCTCGGGCAGTGGGGACGTCATTGAGGACTGGTGCCGCTGCGACTCAAGTGCCTTTGGGGCTGATGGGCTGCCCACCTGCGCACCTCTCCCACACCCCATGTAGGTCTCCACGTGTGCCCAGCCTGGCCTCTTGGTGTGATGGGTCTGGGAGGAGGCAGCGATGGCAAACAGTGTGGTGGCAGGAGGTGGTGGGGCTGGGGTGGCTTTATGGGACAAGTTTGCAAGTGAATGGAGGACTTGGAAATCAGGCAGAGGGTGCAGAGGTGCAGTGTCTTCTAAATTCAGCTGAGGACTGGGGAGCTGGTTTTGGATCCATCCTGGTAGAGCAACCCCAGGGAAGGAGCCTTTTGGACCAGCGTGCCCAGAGCCAGAAGGTGGAGGAATGGGGGAGTCACTTCTCTCCTGAGGTTGCTCTCTCCCATGGGCTTATGGCTTTGAAGCTCTTCTGCGGTGAGAGAGTAAGGCAAAAACAGTCCCTACATAAACCCAACTAATTTCTAGTGCATTTGCACATGGTCTGCACAGCAGAGTGAGCAGCGCAGCAAACACACTCATGCTGCCTTTTGCACCAGTCATGGGGACTGGGTGGAGTTGTCCTTGGCAGCTCTCTCGTACTGTCAGTTTTGCTGCCTTTTTAAGGCACAGAGGAGCAGTGAGAAGGTGATGGACATGGGTGAGGGTGAGCGTGGGTGGGTGGTGAGGACAGCTGGCAGACCTTGCCCTCCTGAGGTACTAACCAGCTGGCATTGCCCCACAGCTTGCGGCTCTCCACCGTTCACGAGCCCAGCAGCACACTGGTGGTGCTGGAGTGGGAGCACTCGGAGCCCCCCATCGGGGTGCAGATCGTCGACTACCTCCTCCGTCAAGAGAAAGTGACCGACAGAATGGACCACTCCAAGGTGGAGACAGGTGAGTGGGGACTCCACTGGTTCTTGCTGGGAAGGGTGGGATGGAAACATTTGAGGAGAGCCTCTCTCTCCCTCTTTGCAAGGGGATCCCTGCAACATATCCAGTATCCTGTGGAAGACAAAGCAGCCCCCTCTCCTGCCCACCAAGCCGCAGAAGTGGCAGCTCCACGCCATGGTGATGAGCCTTGCTGGCAAAGCAATGGGTCCATCTCTGAACCAACCTCATGCACGAGCCTTGGTCCTCCCTTGGCACCAGGCAGAGTGGTAGCGGGCACAGACCTCAGCGGCTCTCCACAGACCCAGGGACACCTGTGTCATCACCCGCGGCGCGTCCTCCCCTTTCTCCCTAGAGACGGTGCTGAGCTTTGTGGACGACATCATCTCCGGTGCCAAGTCACCCTGTGCCATGCCCGCCCAAGTGCCCGACAGGCTCTCCTCCACCATCTCCCTCATCATTCGCTGCCTGGAGCCTGACACCACCTACATGTGAGTTGTCTCCCTGATGCCATGCCCATGGCAGTGCTGTTGCCCTCACTGTGGTGCTCCTGCCTGTGTTTGCATGAGGTCTTGGGAGTCCAGAGCTTCACCTTTTTCCTTCTCGGCCAGGTTCACGCTCTGGGGAGTCGATAACACAGGAAGACGCTCCAGATCCAGTGATGTGACGGTCAAAACCCCCTGTCCTGTGGTAGATGATGTGAAAGCTCAAGGTGAGATGGAGGGAGCTGCTGGATTCTGATTCTTGGGACCAGCAACAAGGAGTTCCCTCTTCTAGCGTGTCCCCACACACGACTTGTGTCATGGCTGTAACATCTCCTTCACTCATAGTGGGCCAGGTGCTGCCACGTGGTGTTGAGGGTTGGTGTGGAGGGCAGTAGGTGGCACACATCCTCTCCACTGACAAATGCAGAGGCACTCCCTCCCTCCTCAGGTGGGAGGATGGTGCGGGGGCAGGCATTCAGGCCATATCAAAATAGCCAAGAAGACTGTCTGTACTGCCCGGATAACAACTGGTAGTGTAAGTGGTGGCTGTGCTTAAGAAACCCCAATTGTGTGCCTTCTTGTAAATGAATGGTATTTCGCTAACCGGACTGATGACACCACCCATTTCTTTTCCTAATTGGAGCAATCTACAGGAACCTAACCTGGACTGCATCTGGGGAATGCCATCTACTCTATTGCTCCTCCATTGAGACCTTATCATGATATGATGTAAATCGTAACTCAGGGGACAAATCTTGGCTCTGGTCTTGGTTTCCCTAGAGCTGAGCTTTAGCATGATGGGCTTTGTTCATGGTTTTCCTTGCACCCCACTGAATACCCCCTCTCCTTCTGCCCAGAAATAGCAGACAAGATCTACAACCTTTTCAATGGCTACACCAGTGGCAAGGAGCAGCAAACAGCCTACAACACTCTGCTGGACCTGGGTTCCCCCAGCCTGCACCGAGTCCTTTACCACTACAACCAGCACTACGAGAGCTTTGGGGAGTTCACCTGGCGCTGTGAAGATGAGCTGGGGCCCAGGTAGGCTTGGGAGCTGGGTTGACTAGGCAGGCAGGCCTATCCCTCGTAGATGTTAGTCACCAGGAAGGTGGCTCTCTGGCAAATCTCATGAATGTGATGATAAAGCTTAGAGTCTCACAGTGGGGTTCCTATTTTGCTGGATGCTGTGCATATGTTTGGGGTCTAGCCATCTCCCTTGAAGGACCATGAACACAGGACAAGGTGGAAGGGGGTAGACCACTGTCAGCCCATCATCCTTGTCTGTCCCACCAGCCCTGTAATGCCTATGGAGTTTAGCCTAGTCCATTCAGGCTATGCAGGATGGGAAAGGGATGGGATTCTATTTTTCCCTCAGTAGCTGCTGCCACAGGTGAAAAGGCAGATCTTCTAAAAATAATGTGCCTTTGAGGAATGGAGGTTGTTGCGGGTGAGAAGGAGAGGGAGTGTGATCGGAGCGTGTTGCTAGAGCAGGGCCCTGGGCACTAATAGAGGGAAGAAGGTGCAAGGAGGTGGTTGTACCTTCAAGCCTGCTGGAGAAGGTGACACAGAAGATCTTGGTTGTGGAAGCTGATGGATGAAGTGCGTGCAAACACACAGACTTGGCTTTTTTCCTTTTCCTGGGCTTTGGCTTGAGTTGAATGCATCTCTGTGTGTTGAACTCACTGTCACTTGTGGTCCAAAGCAGGCAGTGGATTGACTTTGGGTCTGAATTGCACATTTTCCCTCCGTTTTTATCCATGTCTGTGGTTGTGTGGGGTGATCTCAGGGATCTGAGTGGTTTTGGTGCCCAGGCAGTGCTAAGCTGCCACAGCAGGTTTTGGAGGATGTTTCCCTGAGCTCTTCCTGGCTGAAACAGTTCCTTCACGCCTGAGTGAGCACTATGTCTTCTTCCCAGGCTCCTCCAGGTCACTGCAGCCCCTCCAGCTTCCTGGGGATGGGGTGCCTCATGCCCTGGGCTTGCAGAGGCAGACAGATGTTCCCTTCTCCCCATGTCCTTCTATATCTGCTTTTGTCTGTGTGGTTTCCCAGTAACATGGATGTTTCCAGTCAGTTTAGCAAGCTGGGCTGGGAGATTGTGTGGGCTGCAGTGGTGTTTCATAGCATCTGGCCTCCAAAGAGCCAGAGCCTTGAACCCATCCAGAAAGCAGGACTACTTCAAATGCACATCAGCAACAGCTCCTATCTATGAAATGCGTGGCCTGCACCTTACTCCTTGCCCCACACCTCCCAGCTCATCTCGCCACTAGGTGTCTTCCAGCCCTGCTTCTCCAGGTGATCACTTTTCGATTTCTGGCAGAGGACTGGGGATCCTCCACGTACTTCTCTGTGCTCCAGACCTCTGCTAGGTGGTCAGAAAGGCTCAGCAAATAGCTGATGGCTGTCTTGCACTTAGGCATGTCTCCTAGGTCAGCTTTGGTGGGAAATTTCTAAGACTTCCTCCACCCCTGGGGCAAAGCTGAGATCTTTCCTCTTTCTCCTTTTCCCATTTATCTTCTAAGAAAAGTGAGCTCTTTGAGACACAGCCTCCAAGCGCAGTAGCAACATCCCAGCGCGTGGAATCTTGTTAAGGCTGAGGCTCCCACCACCTCCTCTGCCCAGGGTTGCTTCGTTCCCATGACACCGAGTGGGATCAGCAGGCTTGGACTTACGTCTCACCTTCGTGTCGAGCCCAGCTGCGGTGATGCCGCTTTGTCTCCATTTCCAGATGTGAAATCCAGCCCTGGTTTGTGCAGACCATCTGACATCCGTTGTGATGGTTTGCATGAGGAGTACATAAAATTCCTTACGTGACAGGCTGAAGTCATCACACAGGCACTGCCATCACCAAGGCTGAATGTTACCGTCACTGCCCGCTGCCTCAGTGAGGAGACCAAGGACCAGCCAGAACGTGGGGTGGAAGCTGCCTCCTTGAGCCCCACGAGGCAGGGGTGCATTGGCATGGAGCAGCCAGAAATGCCACTGTTTCCATTTTGCTGCGTGAATCTATGAGCCAGAGGGTTAATTCCAGCCTCTGGAAATGCTGGAGTGCTTAGGATGGGATGACGCAAGTTGCTGATGAAGTGTTTGCAGCGTGATCTACTTAGAAGGAGACATTTAGGCAGCTGCAGTGGGTTCTGGTGATGACAAATCTTGGAAAGCAGACCTCTTGTTTGATCGTCTGCGAGGGCGAAGCATCCAGACTGGTGGTGACAGGACAAATCACTTGCAGATGACATTATTTAGCCAGCAGACAGAGTGTTTGAGTGTTGCTGATGCTCCTTTGAAGTCCTGGATGCGGACCCACGCGACTGACTCTACCACGTCCCTCCTCCTCCATGCGGCCATGCCGACTGCTGGCTCTGCTCGCCTGGGGCGCACTCATCTCCCTTCCCGGCGATGCTGGCTGCTGGACCGCGGGAAGCGGGGGTGTGTGCAGATAACTTGTCTGGGGTTATGAAAGCGCGTCGCTGCTGCCCAGTCTGAGAAGGGCTGCGGAGAGCCCTGGACTTTGCATAGGGAGAAGAAATGGAGGGAAAGGCAAGTCGTTTTCTAGCAGCTACTAAGTGAAAACAGGATTTGATGTGAAGGCTGGTGGTGTCTATGGGCTTTAAGCCAAAATCTGTGGGATCACATTCAACATTCCTGTTAGGGGACCTGTGGTGCTGGAGGAACAGAGGCAGTCACAGCACCTTGCTTAGGTGTCTAGATGTGGGGACAAAGACAAGTGAGAGGTTGGCTACCTTCTCATGGCTGGAAGACCTGGCCGGCTGGGCTGGCTATCTCCAGAGCCAGCACCATGCTAAGCACCCTCACCTCCCTGCTGTACTCTGGACGTGAGCCTCAGGGCTACAGGTGTCACATGGCTGCAGAGCTGGACAGCCTCTTGGTGACTCCAGACTGACCCCTTACAGCTGCAGTCACCTCTGTGATGGACCTCTTGAGGGTTTCCTCTCCAGGAAAGCCAAAGTTGGCTCTGATTTAGTCTAGCGTAAATTAATTCCTCTCCAAGCAGCTCTTCCGTGGTGCACTTGGCCTGGAGGAAGGTGTGGAAGGACTGTGGATATTCCTCCATGGTTGGTACACATACCCTTCAGCTGTCAGACCAGCCATGTGTTCCACACACAGTCCCTGCTTATCCAAGTAAGAATGTGACAGAGGGGTTTTTCCCCCTGGCATCACTATCTGTGCCTCTGATGCCTGTTCTGTGCTGAACAGATGCTGAGTTAAAGCTACCAAGGGGATGTATCTTCTCTTCCCTGTCTGTACTAACCCACCGGCTGACCTTGAAGCTGGGTAGGAAACTTATCCCAACTCTTGAGACTCTTAAACTTTTGTCTGGGTTTCCAGGCACATGCGATACTCACCTTCAAGACGCCTCATTTGAATCCATTACCTCTGCATTTCCAGATTCCCTGGAGATCACCCAAAGTGCTAGACAAGTTTAAAATGAACATAATGTGCTTTATCTGAACAAACTGTTTTTTCTTGATAAAAGCATTAGAAGCACACTTTTAAGAGGAAAAATGTAAAAAGAAGAGAGCACAATTTAGGTCATATTTGGCCAGGATCCTCTGCGCTCTTCCAATATCTCATCCGACATGTGGGGTCAGTAACTTAGCACCTTCCCCTTACCAGAACAAGCGTGCACCGAGGTTGTGTTGCGCTGGGGGTGCTGCGTGTTTGTCTCCTGCAGAAGATGGCTTCCTGCTGGACCTCCTCTCCCTCTGCCGCCTGACCTTCTCTCCTGGCTTCCTTAGCTGGGTTGCGGCTCTTTACGAAGTGCTGCTGCCGCGACGTGCCTTTCCTTGGTTTGCTCTCTGCAATTGGAAGATGCAAAATGCACATGCAAAGAACTGGGGAGCTCCATCACATCCCCTGCTCTCTCAGAGCTTTTTGGATTGAACGTTCTTTGTATGCCTCAGTATATTCCCTCTCGTTTGCACGCTGTCCCGTGGGACACGTTTCCTAAGCTGTTACTAAACATTACAAGCCATGTACCGGGGTGTCACTCATTGTACTTATATCCTGTGATATTGCATCTTATGAGGATCATAATTTTTATCTCACCTTCAGCCTTCCACAAGCCAGGCATGATTTTTTGAGCAGGTTTTTTTCCTAAATCTCCTTCATGCTCAGTGATATCTCGGCATGCTGGCTCCCAGTACGGTGCGTTTCTTCTCCATTGCTGCCTGCAGTGCTCTTTGCTCCCACTTTCCCATCCTGTTATACCTGACGTCCAGTAGCAGCAGTGACCGGTGATGCCATTTGAGTCGTTGATGATGTCCATCCCAAGGGGTACTGGGGGCTTCACGGCTACACCTGTGACTGTGTAATAAATAATATTTATAAATAATAAATAAACCCTCAATAAACCCTCAGAAAACCTAGCTTTGTTGTGAGGATGATATGAAGTGAAAGATGATGGGGGAAACAGGGCAGGGAAGTGCAAGGTGAGTCGTAAGACCAGTGCAGCAGGTCCAGCACCTCTGGGTGCCCTCATGGGCTTCTCTGACCCAGGTAGGGGCTGTTCTCACATGCATTTAGGTTTGCAGTGCTGCCATGGGGCTGATGTGTCCCCCCAGCCCCACCGTCCCTCCTCATCCTGACAGCATCAGGCTCCACTCAGCTGCTCTCTACACTGCCTGACTCTTGCGTTATCTCTTCTCCCTCCAGGAGCTCCCACAGTGTCCTTAACCAACTTTGCTTTTCTCTTCTCATACACTCCTCCTGCCCTTCCCACCATCCCCACCATGGTGTCTCCATCACCTCTGCCGCCCTCTTGCTGTCTGTCCGCCCCGGCATCTCCCCTTGCCCACCCTCACTGCAGGAAGGCTGGCCTCATCCTCTCACAGCTGGGGGACCTCAGCAGCTGGTGCAACGGCCTCCTGCAAGAGCCCAAGATCAGCCTCCAGCGCTCGTCCCTCAAGTACCTCGCCTGCCGCTACAGCGAGATCAAGCCCTATGGGCTCGACTGGTTGGAGCTCAGCCGGGACCTCAAGAAGACATGCGAGGAGCAGACGCTGAGTGTCCTTTACAATGACTATGGTGACAAGGACTACTGAGGGTTGCAGGCGCCCACTCTCACGCTGGCCTTCCCACGAGCATTCGTGAGGGTTTTGTAGATGGACCCATGGGGAGGGAAGGGTGTCGCTGATGTTTCTGGAGGCAAAAATTTGGACCGGGGAGTGAAACCAGCTGCTCTGTGCAGGACTGACTCAGTATTAGTTTCTCCTTTGACTTGGCCAAAAGCCTTTCTAGTTAGAAGTCTTGTGGGACCCAGTTTTCTTGGATTTGTTTTATTCATTTTGCCACGAGGTTCCTCAGCATCGATGGAGAGAGCAGATTGGGAAGGCACAGCCCTCTCCTGCCCCATCCCTGCCCTGGCTTTGAGAACTGTCCCTGAGGGTGCGGGACACTGATCACAGGAGAAACACGCTGACATTGCTAGGACAGGAGAGCAGGTGATGCAGGGTTGGGAAAATGGAAGTAGGGTATGCAGGTCATGTTGAGATGCTAATGGTTATGGCTGAGCAAAACCAGCCACTGGGTTGGGATTTTTTTTTTTTTTTTTTTTTTTTTTTTTTTTCTCCCCACAATTGTAAAGTGTGAGGTCTGGATGAGACCTGGCCGAGCGATGGTGCCAGTACAGGGCAGGCCTGGCATGGTGTCACCAGCTGGGTTGAGGAGAGAGGAGCATTGGTGAAAGCCCATCTCCTCAGGTTCTTCTGTCATGGCCAAAGCCCACGTCTGCTCCAAGATGCAGAGTCCTCCAGAGCAAAGGCAGCTTGGCCTCAGGGCCAGTGGTCAGTTGGACATTGTGAGTTTTCTTCTTGTGGGACCACATTCCTAGGAAGTCAACTTATACATCCCTTCAAAATAAAGACTTGGAAGCAATGTCAAACTACTGCTGAGGAGAGCCCCAGCCAAGAGAGCAGCACGAGAGGGCACGGATGAGGCTGCCTTCTGCACCAGCTGCCATGTAGCTGTGGCATAGCCCGGGCTCTGCGTGGCAAGGGGAGCGGGGCGTAGTGTACCCCGACGCAGTGGTGCAGGATGGTCCCGGAGGTCCTGGTCCCAGAGAGGGCTCAGTGATGTGGTGTGTCTTATCTGTGTTCAGGATCACATCCGCAGCTCTCATGGGTGACTTTTTTTTTTTTTTTTTTTTTTTTTCAAACCAGAGAACTGGGGGTGTCCTGGGACACTGGGCTTGGTTCAGAGCAAACTGTTCTCCAAAACCCTGTTACCACTGACAGTTCTGGAGGCAGCAAACAGCTTCCATTCAGCTTCAGCTTCAGCTTCCGGCCTGGTTTGCAGAGGAGGCATCTCTGGATGTGCCAGCTGTGCACCTTTGATCTGGGCAAGCCAGGAGCCCCACAGCGGGATTTTTACAAGGCTTCTTCAGAGAGAAATTTCCTTTTCATTTTTTCAGTCTTGGCAGGCGCAATCTTCAGCCTGTCTCTTATGATTTTCTGCCTCATTTCTCCTCCTACCTGCCAAGGACACGGCTCGAGTGTTTGCGTGGTGCTGAGAGGGAGGCGGCTGTGGTCCGCAGCCGGTCACAGCTGACAGCGCTGCAATACAGTATTTACTCATCAGCAGTTCAGTATCTTGCTGCAGGACCACACAGTGCTTTGCTCTTCCCTTCTCGTGGGCAGACCTCTCCTCCAGGGGCAGCTGGCCTGGACCGGGGAGCTGCTGGAAGCAGCCACCAGCAGTCACTATCACCTGGGCATCCCTGTGTCGTTTCTCTAATCAATGTGTCTCGCAGGGGTCACCAGGCAAACACCTGCTCTTTGCAAGAAGGAAGTCTGCTGGATCCTTTTGGCTTTTTCTTACATGTTTCTGCTTATATTTTGGTGTGCCTGATGCTGCCAAGTGCTTGGGGCTCAGAGCAAGACCAGCGCTGTCTCTGTGCGCAGGTACACGCAGGCTGGTGATCCCTACTGAGCCATTGCTCCTTTTCCTTTCAGCCATGGGCAGTCTTGGCCAAGACACTTTGGTTTATCGTCTTGCTTCTCCCAGCAGATGCTAAGACAAATTTTAACTTCCAGCAGGGCAGCCATCCAGGGATGGGCAAAGGGCACCTCCGCTCAACACCTCGGAGGGATGCTTGAACGAAGGCTGCTCTGGCCCAGACGCAAGTTGGTTGCTTGCCAAGTAATACCGCTTACGTGGCCTTTATATGAAACGCAGACTGTTTTCCTTTGGGTAGCAGACTCCTCTCTTATTGCCTGCTAGTTGCAGTGGGAAGGACGAGAGTGGGGCAGTCTGCCAGCCACTCGCCGTGGCGCTGCCAGGAAAACCCCGGATGCCCCACACATTCACACCTGCCTACGTTACTTTTTCATTCGTCCCCAAGATTTGTGCTGGGCCTCTGCAGATATTTTTGTTCTGCTTCTGCACTCATGTTTCAAAGCCCTTGTGTGGTCAACCAAAACCCCACATCGGCATCAACCGGCTGGGCCGGACTCTACTCCCTCAGCCCCAGCTTCCCCATGGGCTGGGAGATGGACCGTGCTGGAGGGTGAGGGGAAAGCCACCCATCCAAGGTTCTTTGGCAGCACTCTTGCACAGCTGGACAGAACTTGGCACCCCTGTCCTGAGATGGACCACGCAGTCTGCTGGTGGGGCTGTGCTCCGCTTGGTTGACTGCCGCGGCGTTGCCGCGCTCACTGTGCCGTCAGGTCCTGCCAGCATGGCCTGTCTGTGGGGCTGTTTTCATGATGGCCCTGGCTTTGTGAAGGCTTCCTTCTTCGTTTCCTTGCTGTGGCTTTGCAACTCAGAATTTTGCCCAAACTTGGATTTTCTTGCCAAAAATCCCTCAATAAACACATGAGCCCATCTCAGATAAGTGCCAGCAGCCTGCTGTGACTAGGCCCAGACTGGAGCGGAGGTCTGCACCATGGTTGCAGTCCTGGCCGTGGTGAGATGTGTTGCGTGGGGCTTGCTCACCCAAAACAGCTGTGGGCAAGCCTTGAGGTGTGCCCTTCCCTGCAGAGGTGACACCTTCCCATGTCTGCTGCGGGGTCCTCCTGTTGGGTCTGCACAGTATTTGCTCTCTTGGGCTCCGGGTTCTTCCATGCTGCCAACCACAGCTGGAGAAGACACTGTTTTCAGTCTGTTTCCGCAACCTCCCTTGGCACCCTGCCCTCTCTTCTTGTTTTATTTCTGAATTAATGAGCGATCATTCACCTGAGATGAACCTCTGGGTCATTATCTTTTCTTTGCTGCACCCGTACCCCTGTAATAGCATTACTGCCTTTTACTTGTTGTGGAGTTATTTAACATATAAAGATGGTTTGGTCCTTTTCTTTACAAAGATGGCTACAATTCATGTTCCTTGATGTTCTATTAAAACTCTAATGTGACGTTTTACTACTGTAGGTTGAAAGTAGGGTGCTTTAGGGTGAGATAGCTACATGGCAAGAAACACAAAATCCTTCTGGATTACTTAAAAAAAAAAAAAAAAGATTTTAAACAACAGCAACAACAAAAGTCATTGTAACACTATGTAAAACTCCAGATGATAGTTTAACTGACTATTAAACGGACCTGTTAGTAATCCGTGGCTCTGGCAAACTGGAGTGTTTGTTTGTAATTTTGGTCCAGTTGATGTCATCTTTTGGTAGCGGATGAAACACTCCCAGCCTTTGAGCCTGGGTGCGTCTTCACACAAGTTTAGCATTAGCCTGGCTGACCCCTGGCTTAGCCAAGTCCCAAACTACTCAGTGCACACAGCCGGAGCCGTGTCCTGCGCCTCGCCTACCTGCTCTGCCGGGCGTAGGAGGGTGCAGATGCCTGCAGGCACCTTTGGGTTTTAGGGGAAGGGCGGTGTTTGCATAGCCTTTGGAAGGGGCACTCAGTCCTTGCTTTGCAAGCCTCCACATATGCTGGGAATTTGGGAGCAGACTCCAAGCCAGCTCCTTCTAGCCTGTTTTTTTAGGATATAAGGTGGGTAGGATGGTGCTATCTGGTGGTCAGCCCCACCTGAGAACTTCCTGGTCCATCTGGCAGATTTTTAACAGAGGACTAGTGGCATCATGAATATTAATGTCCTACAAATGATGTGAAAATCAGTGTCTGAGCAGAGGTGAGAGCTGCAAAGGATGCCTTCAAAGCCACTTGCAGTTCAGTGTTGTGTCCAGAGCTCAGGCTGTCAGCACTTGCTGGGGCTCACCCCTTGGCCAAGCCCGGTGTGCCTTGCCACTCACCCTGCCACATGGGTGGGGACCCGGGGACAGGTGGAAATTGCTGCGGGCGGGCAGACGGGATGCTTGGGAGGACATGGGAGAGGGGGATTTTAGGGGCTATAGCGCACGAATCCATAGGAAACCAGACTCCATTAAGTCTCATGGAACAACTTGATTTTTTTTTTCTCTTCCCACTGCTAAATTGCAGGAAAATAAGCTAAAAATACACCCAGTACTTTCCTTCTGCTATTTTCCATGCAGTTAAGTGCTGTGGCTGCCGCCGTCTCACTGCAGAATAACCCATGGCTGTGGAACAAGACGTCAGGAGGAGGAGGAGGAGGAGGAGAGGGGCCGTGTGGCAGCAGGGGTGCGGGGTCACAAGCCCAAGCTGCTGTGGCAGAAGATCTCGGCACAACTGGCTCATCACACCTTCACCAGAGCAAAATCTCCTTGGGGGTCATCTGGCCTGCAAAAGATGGGGGTTTGGAGAAAGCCACCCCAAAAAGAAAGGGCGAAGTGGACTGTAAGGGACGCGTCATCACCACAATTTAGGAAGGGTTTGGTAATGTGTGTGCCTGTTGGAAGGGCTGCTGTTGGCCAGAAGTCCCTGTTGATCCTCAGAAAGCAGGTATCAGCAGGGATTGCTGCATTTCAGCACAGGTGTGAGCGACGCGGCACTGCTGGAGCCCGCACGCAAGGCACCGTGTCCCCATGGTGGCTGCCTCGTTTCTTAACGACTGACTACATGAACTCCTCCATCTTAACGGCTGATAAAGCTTTTCAAATCCACTTTGTGTTGCTGAAACAGCCACCACCCTGCTCAACCACATGTCCCCTTTGTCTTGGGGACGTGGGCATTGGCCTCTCTTGCCTTGAGGCTGGGTGTTTGGCAGAAAGGAGGGGATGGGGTAGGAGAACAGCTCGTCACTTGGCTACTGCCATAGACAGCTGCCCTTTTTGATTTAAATGCAAGAGGGACACTCAGGATGAGCTGACTGTCCCCAGTAGGAATATAGTCCCTTCAGATTTTGGGCATCCCCATACTAGCCCCGACCCCCTGGATGTGGGGCAAGGGCCAGCACTGGAGGCAGCCCTGCTCACATGCCCCTGTGCCTTCTTCAGGCAACCGGAAGGACCAAGGGCTTGCTGGGGCCTCCAGCAATTGTTCTCCGGGGTCCAGCACTGCCCCCCAGCCCCCAACCCGCTGCAGGCGCTTGTGTTTTTCAGTCCTTTCCAGTCTTTCCGCTTGCTCAGCCGTGACTCACCTTCTCCACCCGCTTGCGAGCGAGGTGCATGCCGAAGGGAAGAGAAATAGCTCTTAGCGCAGATTTGGCCTTCCCAAATCATGCCACTGAGCTGCGGAACAGCAAAGGGGCTCCTTACGGGACCATCTTGCCCCTGTCTGATGCGGGGGAGAGGCTTGAAATGGCCCCAGCGCTGGTCCATCGGAAATGCAGCCTGCATTTTGTTAGCTGCCATTTGTGTTTTCTTGTTCTGCTCATGGAAACCAACCTGACTTTTTCCAGGGCCCTTTTATTTGCTCGGTTGAAACTATCTTAAAAAAGGGGGGGAAAATTTCCTGTAAAATATACACCAAAAAGAACCTGAACAGTGGAAAAGGTAGCAGTGGGAAGAAAAACCCAGTAATCCCCTTTCCCCAAAGTCTGTAGAAAGCAGTATTTCCTCCCAGTAAACCACCCCATGGGCCCTGAGAAAGTGACCATAGGGCAGGCTGGTCCTTCAGGTGTGACCACCAGCTGTGGCCAGTGCAGGCCGTCGCAGCTTGGTGGCTCCGTACCCAGCACCACGGGAGACCCTGTAAACTAGGAGGCATTAGGAATTGGAACAGGAAAAGCCTCCTGGGGAGGTGCTGACCCCCAGCCTCCTGCTGTCCCTCCTTGTGCTGCCAGTATGACAGGCTTCCAGTGCAGGGGGTGGTGGGACTTTCGAACCTGGCCCAGATGCTCCGGGCACCCCTGGTCCCAAGGGGATGTGCAGGTATGGCTGGGGGGCGTGCGGGGCTGTGGCTGCAGCAGGCTCCACGGACTGAGTTGCTTCATTGACTGCAGCAAATCCCCTTTTCCAGAGCACCAGGAACACTGATTGGGCCGAGAGGGCAGAGCAGGGCAGCTGCGGGCATCTTCAAAGCAAAGTCCTAACCCACGAGGGCCCTGTGGATGTGCCCTGCCTTGGTGACATAGGATGTTTGTGGGATTTGGAGACGTCCATGAGAGACAGTTCAGCTGGTACTATGGCATCAGCTCGCCCGAGTCCCTGTCACGTCAACTTTTTTGATTGTGTTTGGTTTTAACTCTCTTGCCAGGCTGCCACATGGGATCCCATGTCTGTGGCTGTAGTGTGAGCCACCCTCTGCTCTCTGTCCCCTGTAAGGTAATGTGAACACACAGACATGCACACAAATATTTTCCCTACCTTTAAGGTGGATTAATTACAAAAAGTGTGATCAGCAATGGACCAGTTTGTGGCATAACCAGCTGAAGACCATCTGCAAAAGTGTCCTCAAAGCTGGTGGCACAGCAAAAGCTGCCTGGGGCGGGCAGCCTTGAACAGGGAGGGTGTTGGAGGTGTGTCGTTGTCGTCATCCCCAAAACCCAAAGGAGCTCTTGCAGTGGGCTGGGACAGCGCTGGGAGAGTCCATAGTTTGGGGCAGAGGCGGGCATGTGGGTCTGAGGGTGCTGGGAGCAGCCGAACCACCTCTCTCCCCCAGCCCGGCCCCCACCTTGGGTGAAGCAAGGAGGCAAAAGAGGTAGAGGATGAGAAGATTATTTATTTTTCATAGATTTTTATAAAAAATAATTATCAAATACAAAAAAATAAAAATAGCAGCAGCCTCTGTTGTGAATAAAACCCTAAAGGGGACAAAAACCGCTCAGTGTCGCTATAGAAGAACTATTTCCATACGTAGAAGCTATCTGTTCAAGAGAAGCACAAATCTCTGATCAGCCAAGCCAGCGCCTCTGGTTCCCCTGTCTGAGGGGCATGGTCCCTTCCCTGGCCCACTGGTGAGCCCAGACAACCCATTGCTGAGACCAGAATTTTCATGGTAAAGGGTAAAAATTTGGCATCTAAACCCATAGGCATCCAGGTAACACTGACACCAGGCAGGGAAGGGTTTGGCATTGCAAGATGCTGGGACTTGAAATTCTCCTGTCTCCCTCTGCCTGTCATCCTCATCCTATGTCCCCACTGTCCCGACTGGCTGGGGGACCCTGAATTTCCCCTTCCCTGTGCTGGTGAAGCAGGATGGGTTGCCCAAGGTGCACCTTCTGATAGGCTTCGGGGCCAGAGGGGTCTCAAAGGGTTGGTTTCTTTTTGTTTTTTTTTTTTTTAAATGTCCCTGGTTTGTTGTTGTTGGTTTGTGGTGGGTTTTTTTGAGTGTAAAAATGTATCTCTGTTTAAAATTGCAGCTCTCTGACAAACCGACATTGCATTTGGGTGTCACCTGTGCATAAGGGGAACAGAAATTTCAACGTGTCTGTGCTGCAAGAGATGCTGGGGCCCATTGTCCCAGCCCCACATCCCTGCCTAGGACAAGGCATCTCCTGCCTGGACGCCGATGGGATGTCCAGGTTCCTCTGCCTCCACCCCTGTCCTCCAGCCAAACATGACTTTAGGAGGTGCCTGACAAAAAGAGGGAGAGGAGAACTCGCGAAAGGCAAAGGATGCCTTGAAAAATCCCCGGTCTCTCCACACTGTGTCACCCTCTCTCCATCGCTCCCGAGCCAGACAAACCCTGGCTGGGAGCCTGGCTCCACCGGCACCGGCTGTGCGGGGAGGCTGCAGCCATCCTGGGTTTCTTGGTCCCAGCCTGGGGCTGCACCGGCGTGTCTGTGCTTCTGCTTTGTGGTCCCTCCTCTGCTCTCCTCTTTCTATCCCTTTTCTCTGCCTCTTTGCAGCACAAAACCCCAGCTGGTGCCAGGCACCTTCCCTGCCCGCTGCCTCTATGGGGCTGGGTCCAGGCTGCCAAGCCGAGCTTCTGGGAATCAGCTATTGGGGGACAAAGTTTCTAGCTGGGCTTCTTTGGGGCTAGAAGTGAGTCTGAAGATTTTCACGAAATGCCTACAGGAGCAAGAGACTCATGAAAGTCAGTGACTGTATGTCCACTGTGATGGGCTTGGCCACAGAGATAGTAATAAGGAAAATCTCAATGGGAAAAGACGATGCTCAAAGTCTCCTGACAGGTTGTTTGGGTCGTGTCTCTCCCTGCACGACAGGGTCTGGTCTCCTCCCAGAAATTCTGACAACACTGTTGAAGCTCATGTTTGGAAATGAAATGTAGGGAAAGAAAAGCAGGGCTGCCTCACCACCCATCGTTCAGAGCATCACACAGGTACTCACTGTTCCCCACTACATCCCTTGTCTAGTTGGGTGCGTGGTGGCCAGAGGGAGTGAGGCAGAGAAGGGACCGTTGCGTGTCTTTGCTTCTACTGACCACATAGAGATCCCCATGGACACATAACCCTTTCCAGAGGGTTCCAAAACAATGGGCGATGGGTGGCTGCAGTGCCCGTTGGGGCAGCAGTGCTCACCAAATCTGCTGTGTTCACTGGGGTGATGCAAGGGCACGGCAGCATTTCTTCTTGATCTCAAAATCCTCACCTAGGATGCTAAGCAGAGCAAGGCAAAGCACTGGCAAATCCCAGGGGCAAAACTTGGTGCCTGCAAGATACTGAGAGCATCTTGAGGTCGCTGCCTCCACGCCACCTGCCCGGGGAGCTTTCTGCTGGCAAGGCCTGGGGGTTTGGCTTCTCTCTCTCTGTCCTCCTTCCAGCTCATTCTCAGCAAGGGAGGGGAAATTCCCTGCTCCTCCTGCCCTGACATGTGCTTTTCCCAATGGTTTGTACTTCACAGCAGCATGGGTGTGTGACAAAGGATATCCTTTCTCAGCTTCATCAAGAGCAAAGAAAATATAATATATATTTTTATATATATTATATATATGTATATATATAATTAAGTTTAAATATTTGCAGAGAGATCACAACTACCTCGACCTTGCTAAAAGAAGCCTGTACAGCAGAGGGGGTGAATAGTGACAAAATCTAGAGCAAAGACAGACACCCAGATGCTGGAGCAGGACGAACGTCTGTGGCAGCACCTGGGCTCTCAGCGTGGACCCCAGCCTAGCACAGGGCCATGGCAGTGCCAGACCCCTGGCTGAGCCCCTCGAGCGTACACCGGGTCCCCGTGTCCCGGATGGGTTCGGGACGGAGCCCACAGGGAAGGGCACAGTGATGGGGAGGTGACCACCACACATCTGCCCTCCTGCCGGCTGCTCAGTGGCCTCAAGCCGTCCCCTCCATGTGCAGCCATCATCCCCCTGCCCAACTCTTCCTTACACCTCCTGCCCCCTCGCACCTCAGCGGCCCCCATTGCTGCCCCTTTGCTCCTCCGGTGCTCGCCTGACCGAGAGAGGCTCCTCATGGTGCCGCTACTGGTTCTCCTCGGCTGCCGGGTCACGGCACGTGCATTCATCCTGGTCACAGTCAGCAGCAAACGGGATCACCTGTGGGGGCCGAAGGGAGATATAAGCCTCTGCTTTGAGCTCCCTGGCCCTCTGCACCCCAATGCCCCTGCAAGGCTTCACCATCCCAGTATGGACAGACAGACACACGGAGCTGCGCCCTGATGTTGCTGGGTGTGTGGAGACCACCAAGCTCCATGCTTGCTGAGTAATGGGCTCTGATACAGAGTGTTCCTGGCTGAGTTTTACTCTTAGCATTTTCCTTTTTGTTAACTTGCATTTCAGATTTTGCAACCAAAGGTCAGCCTGAACATTGTGCCTCAAATGTCAAACCCTTGGGAGAAGTCTTCCCTGGGGGATGTGAGATGTGGACTAGGGCTGGCAGTGGTAAAGCACCTCTAGATTTCAGTTTTACTTTGACCCCTGTTAGAAAGCCTGCTTGTGCATGTCTGAGCCCATGGTCCTGTCCTTCAAGCTGCTCCTGGCTCTTCCAGGCTCAGAGAAGCATGAAAGTAGCAGAGCCATTTCTCCTGCACCTCTTGGAGAAACTGGGCCAACTGCCCAGCTACGAAGGCTGCCTCCACGCTGCCTGATGTAGGAGCCAGGGTAGATGCAGGCAGATCTTGTGCATTATGGATTAAGGAAACCCAGGCAGGTTGGAGGCTGTGTGAGCAGGAGTGGTCTTCAGTGGGTCTGTCTAGGGTAAACCACAAGCTGTGCTTCTTTGAGACATCCCGTCCAGGTAGAGAAGCTCATTGCACATTGCTTTCTTTACGCCAACTGTATGTGGCTGAGCACCCTTATGTCACCTTAGCTGGCAGCAGCAGAGCAAGGCAGGAGGGCACCAGTAGAGCGTCTGGCGCTTGGTTGGCAGTTGCCCAGCCAGGGGCCATTGGAGTGGAGAAAATAGTTTCCTCCAGAGGTTTTATACACACCGGACTCAGAGTAAGCTGTTTTTCTTACTGTGGAAAGATGTTTGAATTTTCACATCATGGGCCAGTGAAAGGCTGAAGCCTATTTGGTGTTTGAACCCCATATTCCTGCATCTGCCTTAGCAGAGATGTGCTGGAGGCTTGTGCTGTGGGAGAGCTGGGACCTGTGGGGGATGCGAGCTGGGGCTGGGTCTCCTTAAAGCCATGGGACTGAATCCCCCCACCTTCCACTACGAATTCATCCTTTATTTTGGCTAGAGATTCAGATGCCTCAGACCTCCTGAGAGCCATGCCTTGCTCTGAGATGTCATGATATTGCTGTGGAGGTTTCACTCATCACTTGGGTGTAAAGCCTTTTCTCTCCTATCTCAGCTGGATCTTCCCAGGATTTTATTTTCCTTTTTCTCTGTGTGTATATATGTGATGAAAGGAAAAATGATTCAAGCTCCACAACAAAGATGAGAAGATCCAAATTCACATATTTTTGTAGTGAGAAATTATCTCATGCCCTATGGTTTGTTTTGCTGTTGGATATGCTTAGGAAGGATGGGCTGTGAGTGCTGGATAGCAAGTTAGGTGGGAGGGGAGGTTGTGATGGGAGACAAAGAAGGGTCCGTGCAACCCCCAATGCCAAGTTGCTCCCTCTACGTTATTCTTCCCTCTTTCCCTCCCTGGGAGAATTGGGAAAGAAAAACAGTTAATAGTAGATGCCAACGAACCACACCAAAAACCCCCTGAGATTGTTCAACTATACAACAAGGTGACTTCTGACTCACCACGGCTAGTGCCACATCCTATGGCAGTCATTTCTCTGGGGCTCCTTTCCCAAAATGAGAGGGAATCCTGTGAACCTCAGCAGGAGCTGGCCTGAGCTTTCAGTCCCGCTGGCCCGAGTCCAAACCCCACTGTTAATCATTGGGATGATGTCTATCAGCTTCAGCTGGCTTTGGTTTAAAATCATGGGTTTGATCTCTGTTCATGGGAGAACTGCATTGCAGGCTCGGTTCCACAGCCAGCAAAGCCAAGGAGCAGGGCTAGCAGTCACCACTGAATCCTAAATCCCGGCCAGCGCTGCAGAAGATGCTCACTCACCTTCCTAGAGGACAGTGTGGAGGAGCAGCAGTCACCCCCGTCATACTGGCAGTATGCCCGGTTGTTGATGGTGTCGCACCACCCGTCTGCTTGGAAGGGCTAGGAAGAAGAAGGAGTCTTTGCTGAAAAGGTTATTCAAAAGCATAAGGTTGCCCCCAAAAGCAGAGATCCCAGGTGCTCAGCAAGGCCCCTGTGCACCTCCTATAAGGGCCAAGGCCCAGTTCCACCATACACAACCCCCTGTTCAAAGCCAAAGGGCACCAGAAGACTGGTATCCTGGCTGGTGTGTATGGAGGAGTGGGTGCTCGGAGGGCAGCAGCTGTAGGTCGAGGATCAGGGAATTGGGTCAGGAAGAAAGAAAACAAATTCACACCCCTAGAGAGTCCCCCAGTCGGAATGCCACAAGCCATCATCCACATCTCAGTGCTTCTCCCTGGAGTCCATTGCTACCCAGCTAGCAGTCAGTTCATCACCTCATCTGCTCATCCACTTTCTCACACCACTTTCATGTGTCTCCACTGTCATCTAGCTCCCTGCATGTTTGCAGCTGGGGCAGGGCTCTCTAAGAAGCCGACCCAGCTCTTCTCTCCGACATCCCTCCTCCCAAAGAGCTTGCCTCTGAAGTTGAGCTTGCTGACCTGGCTTGGGCAGCTAACTACAGAGAGGCTGTCACAAGGATTGATAGAGCATCCTGCTAGAGGATCAATCTCAGGAAAGAAGGTACTTTATCTCCCTTGGGCTATGAGAAAGGTTCAGCAAGGTCAGAAGTCTCTCAGAAGTACTTGTACTCAAGCCAAGCCAAGCATTGGCAAGCACTGGTTGCAAAGACTATGCCTTTTCCAGAATGCTCTTGCTCTGACCCTGAGGAACATGTCCCCACATTCCTCTAGATTTTCCACTGGAGACTCTAGCCCTGTCCACAGCACATGGCTCCACCAAACCTTAACAGGCTGGACTGCAAGGCTACTTATCTAGTGGCCAGCTGGGACAAACAGAAGGAATCTTCATTAAGCACTAGCTCCCTGCAGGCAAAATCCAACTCTGGATTGAGCAAAGAGGGCACCAGCCTACTGATAACCAGAAATACTGGCAACATGTCCACCTTCCAGCTTCAGTCTTGGCCATCTTCCTCCTCATTTCTCTTCCTCATGGCCCAAATCTCACCCCCTGTAAGGAAATCGTATGGTTGAGTAGTGGGGGATTTTGCATTGCCAAAATAATGGTGGCTTCTCTTTGTGTGGCATAGCCCAGTGCCCTTTGCTGCTCTCCTGTGAGTCACTGTCAGGTCTGCCTGGGCAACTGGGGATCTGCAGAGCCCAGCTTGCCTTGGTGCAGCTCAGATAAATGCTCCATCACTAACAAGCCTTCTTTGCTTTCAATTCCAACATGGAAACAGAAAGCTGTTGCAGCAGAGTAACTTTATGTCCAGAAATGTTAAATGGCACAAGCAGCCATTCAGAAATCCATTTTGTTGTCATTTAGTTACATGAGTCATCGGATCAGAGAAGAGAAACGAGCAACTGGGGCTGAGAAGCAGCCAGCTGGGGCTGAGAAACAATGTGTGCGCCTGGTGCAACCCAACAACGTGCGTGTGAAGCACTTGTAATGAACCGTCAGGAACGATCTGCGGCTGAGGTTTATTTATCACAGATACACACCAGCACTGCCAAGCAACAACCGAATGTGCTAACAGAGCGGAGAGGCCGTTCGTTAACTGAGTGATTAGTAATGAAATGCTTCTCCTGCTCCAGGCTCTGTGATGGTAGCTACTAGCCCAGCAACCATGGCCAACCTCCAGGAGGACTGCTGTCATCAGAAAGGGCTCTTGGTGGAGACCTGGCCACCCCTTTGCTCACAGAAGCAGCTGACCTTTGTCACGGGATCTGGTGGTCCCAAATGACAACTGGGCTTCGGAAAATACCCAGACCCAGCCTTCAACGGACACTCGCCCATTGCACCCCTAAACCAGAAGACAGCGAGCTGAAAAACAACATCACACCGTGATAGCCCTGCATGCACTGCGCCAAAACCAACATGAGGGACTGGTGAAAATGCCAATGATCCACATGAAAAAGCCGTGCCAAAACCAGGGAACCGATGTGGCTTTTTTTTTCACTGTGACTCACAAGGAACAGAAATCGGCTCAACGTAGGCCAGTGTCACTTTAGGAAGTAACAGCAGGGATTATGGCAAACCACCGAGTCTGTTTGTGCTCTCAGTACCGCAGTCCTTTGGCCAAATCCAGGCAGCAACAGAGAGATTGCATTTGCTTGGAAGATTTCACAAGAGAAGAAGAAAGAGCGCACCTTTCTACAGCTGGGAAATTGAGGCACAGCCTCAATTCGGTAGCTCACTCAAAACCAAGAAGGGATTTGGCTCCCATCGTTCCTATTGCAAACCACGTCCAGAGGAGACCAGGGTGCAATTTCACCAAGGCAATAGGGTTAACACTTTTCTTCCATTGAAAACCATCGCGCGGTCTTAAATGATGGTGATCAAAGAAGGTCTCCGAGCCACAAAGCAGCTTTGAGCACCAGGAGGGCCAGAGCAGGGATGCTGGGGCTGGCCGGTGCAGGGATGCAGGTAGGGGACTGGCTGGGGCTCTTCTGAGTGTGATTTGCTCTTGCAGCCTTATACGCAGTGGAGTTTTCCCTGAAGCTTTGCTCCATATGTCATGACTTACTGGCAAAACACCCACCACTTCAGTAGTTTCCATACAATTATGGGGGAGTTTGCCCATCCCAACTGCACAGGTCTGAAACGGCTTCCAGATCTTGTGTGCAAGGTGAAGGGAGGACAGAGACAGGGACAGGACAGGGAAGGAGGGGCTTTCAGTTTCTCTAAGGGCTAATGCCCCCTTCTGTCAACTTGCCAGAGCCCATACCCCACCCTAAACAAATACAGGCTTCTATGGTAACACTTGTTGGGGAAACTTAACAACCCATGGTCCAAATTACATTGGAAAAACATATGAGGGGAAAATAAAGAATGACTAATTGGACTGAAGGCTTGAGAGAGCCATGCACAGGGTTTGGAGACGACTGTCCCTGCTCCTCGCCCAGCGCCTGGAGAATGCAGTGAATCCCATTGCTTTGCCTTGTTTAAGATTTCCAGATGGTTTTGTCTTTGCAAGAAGAAAGAGCAAAGCAGGGTGCTGGTGGGCCACCCCTGAGGGCACAGGTGCCCTTGTGCTTGCATTTTGGTCTTGCAAGAGTCACAGCCAGGGAGGACACGGGCAATGCAAAGTACTGAGAGCTGGTGATGTGAGAGAGGAAAACCCGTGCAGATTCTGTTCAGGCTGTGCTTGAGCTGTGTGCTCTACAGAAAGCAATGCCAGTGGAGGGAGAAGGGAGGTTTGCCCATGTTGGTGACTCGTAGAAACACCCAATGATGTTTTAAGATGCTGGCAGGAAAAAAAACCCTCACCAATGGCCAACCATGCCATGCAAAGGCAATGGATGCGATCCGGGCAAATGGCCAGCTGGGTTTTGTTTGCCAGAATATGCATCCTCCAGCACAGGGGAAGAAAGGGCTGGTTCAAACAGCTCAGATAAACTGGGAAAAAAATTAATAAAGTAATTGCTGCAACCACTTCACGCCACGGGGAGCCACTCTGCTAGGCAGCATGCCACCGAGGCAGCTAGCGAGCCAGGCTGCATCAGTGAATCTCCCTGCTCGCGCTGTCCGTCTTCCTTGTTTATTCAGACAGGAGCTTCAGTGGGGCATGTGTTAGCACGTGGAGGTGCAGCATCCGGCACCACTGGGCCAGAGCCCTGAGCCGTCGGCGTAAAAATAGTAACTGTGAATCAAGTGCTTGGCAATTTAAATAGGCTAAAAAACCACACGTTCTCAAAGCTGGGAATAGGCATGAATGAAAAGAGAAAAAATGAAGTTTAAAAAAAAAGAGGGAAAAATATTGCAGGCAAAGGAGGGGTGTGAGAAAGGACAGGTTACATCCTGCCACATCCTGGGCAGAAGCATCTCAGAGGGCTCAGCGGTGCCATTTCTCTCGAGGCTGCCGAGAGATGCTGTGCAGGCGGCAGCATCTGCGCACGGCGTTTTTCTACTGTCCCTGCAGAGTCCCTGGGGCTGGGGCTGAGCTGGCTGGCTCCCTTCTTGGAGCTGGCGTCCTGCCCAGCGAGGAGCTCCCAGTGCCATCGGGGAGGTGGGCAGGGTCCAGACACTTTTCGTCAACTTCACCTTATATGTGGGTTGATTCACTGCGAAAGAGTGTGAAAGGGTGTGACAGAGCGAGGGAGAGACGGAGCACGAAGAATAAATCACAGATGCCACCAGTATCATACATGTTTTGCTGCTGCCTCACGGGTGCTTGATGAACATTATTTCCCAGGAACACAGGTTTTGCTCTGGTCGAGCAGACCTGAAGGCCCGGAACCTTGCTTTTGGCGATGACCCTTCCAGGTGCTTCAGAGGAAGGTAGAAAAAAAAGAAAGAAAAAAAAAATTCAGGGTGCACGTGGCCAACTGTGTAACCGAAGAGCTGAAAGACTTCTCCTGCACTGCCACTGCGATGGAAAGAGCTTGTGATTTCAATGTGCCCATAGCTAGAGGAAGCCCAGATCCCAGTTTCAGGGGGCAAGTCCGGCCTTAATGAGCAAAGTGTTTCCCCCAGGGTTCGGGAGGCTGTGCAGGTCCTGGCCTTTGCAATTGCGCTGACTCCATCCAAGGAGGGTGTGTAGTCTGCTTTCATGCTTTTTCTACGTCAGCAGGGATTTTACTGTCCTTTCATTCTTCCCTTTGGGCACTGGTATTTTTGCCATTGGTCTCGGACCCTCAACATGCCAAGATGACCACATCTGACCATGCAGCTGAGGAGGTGCAGGTGTCTTCATCCTTCTCAGCTGTCGCTCCCAAAGCAGCCCCAGAAGAACAAGGGAACCATCATTTTGGCAGGGGAGAAAGGCAGGGGCCAGCCCTGGAAAAGCTGCCGCTGCCGCCGACCCACGCCTTGTGCATCAGCCTCCCCGCTGTTAATTCTGCTGTTACGATGGATGAGTCATCAGTGGCAGAAAGATCCGTTGGAGGAGACAGGAGGGAGATGGCATGGTGGAGGAGACAGGGACAGGGCTGGGTGATAAACCTCTGCTGGGGAAACGTCTCCCCTCACTGTGCACATGGTCTTCCAAGAGCCTTGCAAGGTCTTCAAGAGCGAGCCTCTGAAGGCATCAGCGCGCACTCAGCACCAGAAACCAGCAAGTAGCAGTCGCCAGGGCGAGGCTCTCACCTAGCACCGCTGGAAACCCCTGCCCATTTGACAGCAGAGGGATGTCAGCCCAAACCATGCCTCACAGAACCACGGGATACGAACCTTGAGTTGCCCCAGGGCTGGAGACCGCTGCAGCTTCAGGGGTCGACGACATGCAAGAGAAGCTGCGTCCCAGGTGAAAGCTGCTGCATGTGACAGGGGGGAGCAGGCAGGGGTGCGCGGGGAAAGGAAAGCACGAAGAGGCCGCAGCAGCCCTTGGCCAGGGATAGGCAGAGGGCAGCTTCTCCCCACCGGATGCCTCTCCTTCCTTCCCACCTCAGCCACCAGCCAAGATATTTCAGAAAGCTCTGGGAGGTCCCTGGAAAGACTTGAAGAGTACCCAAAGCCTCATTAAAAGTCTGGTTCACTTAAAGCCCCTATGCATCCACTACCCCAGCTTGGCTCCCTGGAAATTCTCCCTCCCATCCCTGTCCACATCCCTCCAACATCGCTCCAAACCACTGTTTCCCTACAGAAAACTGGGGCTGGTGTCAGCCCCTTTGGCCGCAGACGTGGCAGGAGCTGGTAAAAGCGATGCTCTAGTGCAGTGTCCCCAAGACGTGTCCCTCTCCTTGCACACACACACGCTGGTGAGGCAGAGAGCCCGGCCATTCTTGGCTCCCCCTGCTTGCCCAGGGAAGTTGACTGGGAATGCAGACTGTGGGAGGAAACGACAATGTTCATTGTTTGGATTAAATATTTTTCTTGGCCCTCTCTCTGTTGCAGTGTGTGTCTTTTATTTTATTATTTCCCACCCCCCTTCCCTGACACCCCAAGCACATTCACTTTCCCTCTCTCCTTCCTGAGGCTCTCCGGCACGCAAGGAGGAAATCAGCTCTGAAAAACAGAGGGACGGAGAGGGAACAGGTCTGGCTTCTGCTCAAAAAGCTTTTTGGGATGCCTCGCTGCCCCAAGCCACTCCAAACAGCAAGGGAGTGCTACCTGGTCCATCGCAGTGAGGGAGGCAGGGCCAGCACTGCTTGGAGGAAGAGAGCTCTAGAAATTTGGCAAGAGGTACCTGGGACCAAGTAGCCTGAAGAAAAGAGAAACAAATTCCTACAAACTCAGCACTTCAATCACCATTTTTATGACTCCTAGTTTCTGTCCCCTGAGCCATTTCTCTGCTCCATTTGAACCATGGCGGCTGTCCCCTGGCACCATACGTCTGCAGGATAGCTTGCTTGGAATCATTGTTGACCTGCCCCATCACCAGAAAGCAAAATGGAGAAATGCCAGTTGTGTCAAAGCTTGCTGGCATCCCTGAGCAACTTGCTCGTCAGCTTAGTGTGCAGACTGCTTTCATCACATCTCAGGTCCTCAGGAACATCTGCTCCAGCTCCAACATCCTTCTCCCCAGGCCTCACTAAGAACACAGAGGCTTGTTGATTGAGAAAGTACCCAATATACTCAAAGGAATGCTTCAAGGAAGAGGTGACAAGCTGGAAGGCAGCATCCTGCTGTCCTATTTCAGTCTCTGTGCTATCACTTGCACTGCCATGCCCAAGGCAAGCAACAGCCCAGCCCCTAGCAGTCTTGGTATGCAGCTCTAGGTGTTCTTCGTTATAAGCAGGGTCTTTTGGACCGGGGTTTCCTGCAAACATCTGAGTCCTGTTTGAGTCAGTTCGGATCGAGTTTGGACAAGATCAGTGTCAGAAGGGGGATGAGGAGCACAGAGGTTAGACTGCTGCTTGGTCTCCAGCCTGAACGATGCTGTAGGTGGCTGTGCTGGGAGAGCAGGTCCTTGCCTTCATTGGGTCTGAAAGTGCTTCTGTGTCCCAGGACAGGATTTGGTTTGGGCACACTTCTGTTACAGAAGCAAGTACGTGGCACTTTGGGCTACTGAGTGGGGATGTGTTTCTTTATTCCTGTCCTGCTCTGTGCCTTGCTCCTCAGGGACCCCATGTCCCCAGCAGACAGCGATCTGGAAAGGGCTTTGCATGGTCCATGGGGAGAAGAGTGAAGAAAGGGATGGAAAGCTGGTGGAGATGAACACCACATCAGGGCAGCTCTTTGCTTCCACAAAAACATTTCTGTCCACGATCTATTCACAGCAGGATTCTCAGCCTCATCCTTTTTGCACCCTGATCTCAGTGCTAACAGGAGACCTAAAACATAAGCAGGAAAGAACAAGCAACGGGGAGCACAAGACGATGCTGTGTGTCAGTAGCGCTCCTGGCAAGCACGGAGGATCCCGCAGATGGTCCCCAGCACTCACCATTCCCAGGGCTGCTGTTGCACACACGAGAGGAGCCAGGACTTCCCATGCCACCAGCACCAGCCCGCGATCCTGCCCTCAGCAGCTCGCCTGCTGCCATGGATTAGATCTCCTGCCAAGCCGTTTGTGCAAAATATGTTGCAGGATAGAACGGGTTATGGAAAACAAGCCCTGAAAACCACAAGGGCCTCCTGACCCACTTGTATCTGGTTTCTGCCAAGTTCTTGTTACAGATCTTAAAAAGAGAAAAAAAAATGTACGAGGGATGAAGGAGCTCAAGTGGAATGAATATTCGTGTTGGAAGAGCAGTTGGCTGGGCTTTGCATAGGGATGTTTGTTTATTATCAGAAGCAACTCATTGATTTTTATTTTAGCGGGTGCTTTCGGTGGCTTTGCACTCCTTCTGTCTGTGTCACCGGCTGCATGACTCTGCCGGGAGAGGGGAAAGTGGAACATGGACAGGGATGGAGGGATGGCACCTGAGCTGCAGAGGGCAGAGAAGCAGCCATAGGATGGGGCATCCCAAGTGCAGACCAGCCTGCAAAGCCATGCTTTGGGGACGTTGAGGCTGCTTTCACCTCTTTGGGTCTCCACCACCCCTGGTATGGTGCCTGGATGCCATGGTCCTACCCCTGCCAAAAGGCTCCTGTGTTTCAGGGCTCTATAAGCCTGTCCCTGCTGGCAGGAGAGCTGTGCCTGTCCTTGCACCATGCTGATGTGTGATCACTTTGTTTCCCTCTGTTTGCTCTGTCTCTTAAGAAAATTATATTTCTACAATCACACTCCACATGTGTATAGGGGACAGAGATCTTCTCACAGAGTGGGAAAAGTATGCAACAACTTAGATTTTTGGAAGAGAAGTAAGTTTTTTTGGGCTCATCCCTGGAAAGGCTATACCCCACACTAAGCAGCCCAGGCTGCTCATGCCAAGAGCAGCAGGAGAATGTACCCAGCAGGTACCTAGAGAGCTCCCCATCTTGCCTTCCAGCTCCCCAGCATGAAGGGCTCTGCCCTCACAGGTCAGGGGCCAGCTCTGATGCAGAAGTGACCACTACCTGCAGTCCATGCTCCTTGTACTCCCCCACCATCTGCACTTGCTGCATAAAGCATTCATGTTACCCAGCACCTCTGTGACTTGACAGACCTCCAGCAGTCTTCTGCTCTCCAAACTGAAGAGTCCCAGCTGTTTTAGGGTCTCCTTGAAGGGCAGCTGTGGCATCCTCTTAATCACTTTGATTGCTTTTTCCAATTCCTCTGCATCCTCTTGAGATGTGGAGGCCAACGTGTCATGCACTATCCAAAATGTGAATGTACCAGAATCTAGGGAAACTCATCAAGTCCTGTTTGGTCACCTGGATCACATGGGCTTGTAGGCTTTGGTGAGACTTCTGAAGAAGCAACAGTCACACAGTCTGCCTTTTGCCTGCTTACAAGAACTGCAGTCACACCCAGTAGGATCCTCTCCAGATTTTCAAAGCCAGACAGCAGACAGAGGAAGAGTGCAGCCCGGGTAAAGGTGTCCAGAAATGCTCTTACAGGGACAGGAGATGTGTGAGCATCACAAGAGGATGATTTGAAATTCTGGCCATGCTGAGACACCTAGTTCCTCTAGAGAGTCTCCTTGGAGAAGCTGGGGTGCCTGTAGTCCTTATTGCCTAAAGCCCCAGGAGGGCAGAAGAGAATCTCTTTCCCAGAGAGGAGCATCCCGCTAGCATCATGTTTCTGCCCAGTTTCCTCTGCTGAGCTTTGCCATGGTTAAAAGGAGAACCCCCCAGGTCTGGGACAAGGGACAATCAAAGGGCTCTGGCCCCATCAGTGCTGAGGAGCAGAGCCAGCTGTGGCCCAGCTGCAGTACTTTGCCCAGGGAGCAAGTCACACCCTGTCTCCTGTCACATTAAAGCACAGCGGGACCCTGATTTTAGATGAGACTTCCCACTGTCCCTATTGCATACGCATTCAAAGGGGTTAATTCAGGCTGACAAATGCTGGACAGGAGCCACAGACATGTGGAGTGAGGGGTTTGTGCATGCTGGTGGGAAGAGCCAAAAAATCCATCGGGGTCCTCGACTACCTCTTGGATTGAGAGACTCAAGAACAACTTGCAACCACAAACACACTCCAATCCCTGTCTCATAATTTCCATTGTAATACCTCAGGAAAACCACAAAACAGGGAATGCATTAGTGTTTTACAGTTGTGATAACATGACCCGCAGCACACACAAGGGCAGCGAGACCTTGTCCTCATGTGGGGAAGACCTGAGAAGTTCCCAGCAGCTCGTGCTCACGAGAGCTTTCTGGTGTGGCCCTTCTTCATACAGGGCATGAGGCAGAGACCTCATGCCAAAGTTTCTGCATGTTCCTCAAGCACACAGGCAGAGCTGCTCAGAGCAAAGCAGAGGAAACCAACCTCAACCAGAGAAGGCACCAAGATACATCATGAAGGAATTGCTACCCTATGAGGCAGACTCCGGCTGTAGTAGCTCTTGTCCAGCTCCTGCCATACCAGTAGGAACCTCTGCCTACTGGTGGTCTGTCCAAAGCATGCTGCCTTAAATGCCTTGCAATTAACCTGTTGCTACCTGCACGCAATGATGAAACAGAGCTGGAGGTGGGGGCGAGGTCAGCATGTTGCACAAGGTATTGGCTGCCCAGAAGAGCCTGCCCATGTTCACTCTGATCTCTGGAAAAGCAGCCTGTCTTCCTCTGAGTGTATCTGAGCAGGACAGTGATGGTTACTCCATCCCATGAGTAACACTAGGTAAACATGGTGATAAAATAAGTCAACTTTTTCACCTAAACCACAGCCACAATGTGAACCACAGGAGCCCCTGTGGTGGGAGATAGAGGGGTGTGTAGCACAAACTAGGAGATGCTCTATAGCAGCCACACTCATGCATGGACTATTTTGGACCACGGTAGGAGTACTCCAAGGAGCAGCCTGGATTGCTGTATGTGCTGTCTCCTCCTCTGAAGTAAACAGCCTCACTTGCTCTTGGGTGCGGCAGGAGGATAGCTGAGAGCTAGTTGGCTTGGGATGGCTTGGGAGAACCTGCAGCTGAGTACACCACCAGGACCATGACCGCCTCCTCCCAAATCATGGTGGGGAGGAGGGGTTTCCTCCCTCCTTCACTGCTCTCTCCACCCAGTCCTAAGCCCCCTCCTTCCCCCCCCCGCCAGTGCTGCCATCTGTTTTTCTACTGATGGCAGGGGATGAGTTGTTCCGCTGGCCCTGGAGAGGCGAAGCGTGCTCAGCACTAACTCGTATTCCTGACGGGCTCCTGGAAGGAGCTTCCCTCCCTCCCTCCCTCGCCTGCTGAACTACGTGCCTCTGCACTCTGGGGATGGGGAGCTTGGCAAGGCGCAGCGAGAGACCGGGAGACAGATAGACAACCAGACTAATGGAAAGAGAAGGGAGGTGGGGAGAGGACCTAGAGACATGAGCAGGCAGGCTGATCTGCCAGCATATGATAAAGACAAGCAAGAATCCCTCTAACATTGTTGTGCAGTGACTTGAACTTTCCAATACCAGGCAGGGCTTCAGCGGAGGCTGGGGAGGTTGAGGCTTGGCTACTGCTGCCATGCCCCAGCTTGAAGTGACCCCACCATGGAGAGAAGGTACAAGCAGCCAGGTGGCCTGGATTTCTCTTACATAGGTTTGTTCCCCTCCCTGACACTTCCAGATGAGAAAGCTTCTTCATTCCACACATGCTTGGCAGTCAACGGGTGAGGGGTGACTGAGGGGTGACTCAGACCTGAGGTGATCTGGACACACAGCATTTCACTGCCCAGTGGAGAGCAGAAGCTGGGCTTCTAGAGGAGGTGCCTCCAGTGAAGCGAGGAGGAACCTGGGACTGAGATGTCCCACGGACATGGCAAGTCAAGTTGAACCCTGTCAGAGGCAGTAGGGGCTATGTTTCGCAGGGGCAGAATGTTTCTCATGCAGGGAAATGAAGGGGAGAACAAGAAGAGATGTGGCGGTGGGGCACGATGCAGCACAGACAGATTACAGATTATATTTCATTGCTACCCAACTCTTGCTCTCTGATGTCTCCACATCCTGCAAGAGATTTGGTCTCAAGTGAAACGGCCTCCAAGAACTGCAGTGCTTTTGGTCACAAGGCTGGAGAGGAATAAGAATGAAGGTGGAAGCCAGCACAGATGAGGTGGAAACAACATTTGGAGCATTTTCTGTGGTCAAAAAAAGGGGACTGGCAGCACCTCCCTTCTTGCCAATGCCGAGCAGCAGCTCCCAGAGCAATACTTTGAATGAGACACTTTTGGTAAAAGTTATTCTTTGTGGCCAGGCAATGACTACTATAAAACACATGTGAAAAATGTTATCTAGGAAGACTTGGCTTGTCAGTTCAACCTTAACAACCTACAGCATCATAGAAGAAAACCCAATGAAAAGAATAATCAAAGACATGGATGTGAGGAGGAGGAGAACAGAGAGGAGGTGGCTGTGAGCTGTATCAAAAAAAAAAAAGAGAGCATCAGGGGGAAAGAAACTATCTGAGGATGAATCTTCGTTAGTATTACAGTACGTAACTGTGACCTTAAAAATAGGCCTGTGCTGATGAAATTGCTAACGAGGAAGATGGTATTTTTCCACAGAGGAGGATCTGGATATCTGACAAATAGTTAGATGACCTGAAGGACTAGAGAGAGAAACAGGATGACATTCACTTGTATAAAATTGAAGGGCACGCTCTTGTACTGATGGTAAAATATCTGCCGTTCGCTTGGAGTTCGTCAGTTGGAAACAAAGAAGGCAGAGAAAGATCTGGGTGTACTTGCTGACCTCAGCATATCTCTGAGCTGCCAGACTGATGCAACTGCAGAAATAACAGATATAATCCTGGATCCTATCAAAAGAGACATTTCCAGCACAAGGAAGCTTTGTGCAGGGCTTTGGTGAGACCCCAGCTAGAAGGGTACGTACTGCTTGGTTACTCCTGATGAAAGATTAAGTGAAAGCAGAAAAGGCAGTAAAAAGTCTACAAGGGTGATGAAGAGTGTGGACTCTCTATCTTCTGGTAGGACACTGCAAGATTTTGGCTTGCTGATGAAGAGTGTGGACTCTCTATCTTCTGGTAGGACACTGCAAGATTTTGCCTTGCTTGTCCACAACTGGACACTCCTGTACGCTAAGACTGCTGTTTAGAATTGTTTTCTAAGAGTAAAAGGGGATGACAAGCATCCAGGAACAGGAGTTCGTGTTGGCCATGAGTTGGTCAATGAGAAGACAGTGACTGTTACTGTGAGATGCTGGGAGTTCAGGTAGTTGGTTCTTATCTCTCTCACACACATGTTGGCACACGTTGGCATTTTTCGTAATTCTTTATTGGACCTCTTGCTGAAAACACAGACCTAAGGTGAGGTGTAGGAACCATAGGGGACAACAGGCTGGGCTCAGTCTGGCGTACCTGAGCCTAAGGGAGCATCCTTACGCCTGCTTCAGCTTTCTCTCACCTGAGCCGCACAGGAAGGGAAGAAGGAGCACCTCGCACCCCATCTGTTTCTTTTTCAGAAGGACCAGCTCCCAGAGAGCGCAAGGAGTGGTTCTGCCTTTCTAGCAGAAGAATCACAGATAGGATCACCACATCCATCTGGACTGCTCTTTCACACAAGCCCATCCTGCTTCAAAATACATTGCTCCAGAGCTGAGCTAAAAGATGTAGTTTAGATCATAGAATGGTTAGGGTTGGAAGGGACCTTCAAAGGTCATCTAGTCAAGCCCCCCTGCAAGAAGCAGGGACATCTCTGACTAGATCAGGTTGCTCAGAGCCTCATCCAGCCTGCCCTTGAACGTTTCCAGGGACGGGGCATCCTGGGCAACCTGGACCAGTGTTCTAAAACCCTCATTGTAAAAAAATCTTTCCTAATATCTAATCTAAATCTACCTGCCTTTATTTTAAAACCATTATCCCTCATCCTATCACAACAGGCCCTACTGAACAGTCTCTCCCCATCTTTCTTGTAGGCCCCCTTGAGGTACTGGAAGACCACTATAAGGTCTCCCCAGAGCCTCCTCTTCTCCAGGTGAACAGCCCCAGCTCTCTCAGCCTGTCCTCACAGGAGAGGTGCTCCAGCCCTCTTATCATCTTCGTGGCCCTTCTCTGGACCCTCTCCAGAGACCTGAAAGCTCCCAAAACACCAGAGGATCCACCGCTAAGCTCTGGTACTCAACCATCAAACACCTCTCTAGCACACAGCACCTCATTCCCCTGTGCTTACAGCCCATGCCTTGCAGTAGAGATGCACAACACAGTCATCAAGTTTGGGAAATAACTGTTGCACCTTCTGTGGACCTTAACATTTCCTTCCTGGGGACGTGCACCCTGCAGCATTGCCCTTGCACTCACACTTCAGTGGACAAAGAGCTGAGCTAGGCAGATTGGGTGAGCAAAAGCGATCATTTGCATTGAAATGAGCACATAAAATAATAATCAGCAAAACCCAAAGCTATTTTTGGTGTGCAAACTTCATTTACATTTTCCTTTTTGGTAAAAATCCCAAATTTTCAACATACAACATTCCAAAATACCCCCCCTTTTTCCTTTTATCCTCAATCATAATAACAACCAGTGCTTGACAAAGACTGCCTATTTTTAATTTCCTTTGTGAACCGTCTCCAGGCTGCCTATGATTTTCTCCTGCCTGGTCATTATTCAAAACAAAATGAGCAGCTAACCAATTTCTGCAAGGAATTCTTTGTCTGCAGATTCTTCAGAAGCGGTTTGTTTTGCATGTACGAGGCTGGAAATCCTCGTTGTTTTGGTTGGACGGGTGAGTCACGCAGGGCTTTTCTGGATCTGCGTTACTCTAGAACTGCGGTTCTGGTTAAGGAAATATTCAGGCTTGGAGTCAGCACGGGCTTGTTGGGGATACCCCTTGCCAGTGAAATCCTTTTGCTAGAACATTCTTCCTGGGCTGGCCAAGAAAAAGCAGGCAAGGAAGGAAATGTATTATTCTGCAGCTCTTGTTCCCCAGCATCGCGCCGGCTGCAGAGGACCATACCCAAGGATGCTTGCTCTGGTCTCTCTCCTCAGCCAGCAAGCCCTGGCCCGGCTCGGACCAAACACGAAGTCAAAACCATCCAGCTCTGTGCTAGAGTGAGACTCCACTGCCAGGAGCTCTTCTGCAAGGAGCAGACGGCTCACGCTGGGAGAGGTTGGGGGGGGCTTACCTCGCACGACTGGATGCAGTGAATGACGGAGGGGTCTGGATACCAGCGCAGCCTGCCCGTGCACACAATATGCTGAAGAGGGAAGGAGAAAAGAGCTGTTAGGGGACGCGGCAGAGGGAGGGCGACAGCCACCAAACACTCTCTGGAGGTAGAGGGTCTCCCACAACCCTGCGTTGCTCATTGTGGTACAGAACAGCAGTGGCAACCCCAGGACCCTCCCTCCTCCTCTGCCCAGTGAGAAACTCTTTAAGCCCATCAAACCCAAGGCAGCTGCACCTGGTTCACCCACAAACCAGGGTACCTTGTTCAAGGCAGAGGCTATGTAGACATCTGTGTGTATATACGTAGATGTATATAGATACACACCTGGGAGAGGACAAAGGGACATGGCAGGGACTGCCAGAGAACTGGGTTTGTCTGGCAGTGCCAGCTCACTGTGGCTCACTCGGCCACAAGCTGCTGCTGGGGCCATGAGAAGCTGAGTCTGACACCACCTCTCTGCACGATGCTGAATTCACCAGCCTCTTGCTCGTACGGGATGGGGGGCAGCCAGTCATCAGCCAGTACCTACATCAATTTGCTCCCTGACCCCTGCTTATGGTCCAAGAACCAGGTCCTGGGAGGACTCCCCTCTCCAGATCTGGCCTGAGGCAGATACATCAGACTCACGTTCACTCGCGGGGCTGAGGTTATCGCTGGTATTTACGAGCCACAAACTCAGCCATTGCAGCCAACTGGACACAAGAGCGAGATGTGAAGGGCTCAGTTTCACCGTGCTGGAACGCGTTGTCCCGCTCATTCAGCGGGGGCTTGTGGGGAGCACTCATGATTATACAGAGGGAAGAAAAGCCCCACCGCATGTGCAATTTCCTCCTTGTAAAGCTCAGGCAGACTTTGAAATTTGAGGCCCCATAAAACAACAGCTGGCCTGTGAAAGTGTCCTAGGATGCCCTTCACAGCGCGGGAGTCGCAGAGAGGGGCACGTATGTTTTCTCCTAGCCTCCCGTTTGAAAGGCGCAGCGGCAGGCAGACTGGCTCCAGCATTCCTGAGGGATGCTGGGGACAGGGCAGCTCTGCCCACGTAGACCTGCCGCAAGTCCTTCTGCTGCGCATTCGTTCAAGACGGTGATGAGGCTGGGGCAGGAGGAGGTCCTGGCGTTCCTCAGCCAGCACAGGGAAGGCAGACCCGGAGGGAGCCGCCATCAGATGGGGCAGAGGCTGAGGATGCTGGCTGAGCCCAGAGGATTTTTGCATCCTAACCCTGCTGGGGTGTTTCCTATGTGGTTGTTGTGAAACTTGAATGGCATTTTAGCATACTCATGTTAGTGGGCTTATATTCCAAGCTGGGAAATAAGGGCAGAGGGACAAACCTGCTAGGATGCGGGATGCAATGAATCAGAGCTGAAAGCAAAACAGGACTGTGCCCTCCTCGAGCAGCCTCTGCAGCTCCCTGTGGGGTTGGCCCCATCCTCTCCATCAACTCGGGAGCACGGCGGCTCCCGGGAATGGCAAGCTGTTGGAGGCTTGGAGGAGCAAAGTGGGGAGTAGAAGCAGGAGCCAGGGCAGAAAGGAAAACAAGACAGTCCAGGGAGAGAGCTTCTGGCAAGGGGGAGTATTGCTTCTTAAAATAACGCCTCTCTTCCCTCCTCCTCTCTGCAAAATGCCTCCCTTGCACGAGAACCCGCAGCGGTGGTGAAAGGGAAGCCGAATGCCACTGCGCTTCTATGGGCCAAGCCATCTGATCCCTCAAAGGCAAGGACTCCTTCCAAGGCTCGTGCTTAACTGTCCCACACGCCCCGGGCGTCCTCACCCCCCAGCAGCGACCCATTGTGGGCCTGATTCAAGGCGACGTACAGTAGTATCCACAGGTACGATGCTGGGCCTCCTGCGGGTTCCCAGGAGGAGAGGAAAGCGTTTGGATAGGAGCGCTGGCTCCTGGGAAGATTGTTTTCCTTTGTTCCACCTCCTTCCTTATGCATCTCATTTTTATTTTAAGAAATATTACCCTGGCGGAGCTGCTCTTTGGGAAAGTCGTGCCATGAGGATTCAAACTATTTGAGCTATTTGAGCTGTTTTGCCTACAAAATGAGTAAGAGATGGGGAGGGAAAGGCTCCCCCGTTCCAGCGGCAGAGGCAACCAGCCGGCCAGTGGGTCCTGGCAGTCGGAGACACCTTTCAGCTGGCGGTGCCCTGCCTCCTCACTGGCAGGGAGATGCCTGCCTGGGGTTACGTCTCTGCTGCCAGGTAATCGGGGACCCAGGCTCACACCGTGCCAGGGGCAGCTTTTGCTCTCCCAGCATGCTGGCTGACAACAACAGCAGCTTAGCAGGTTTAGGCATGTGGCACGTCCTGAAAAATCGGCGGGATTCCTGCCTCTAACTTCATTCATTGTGGTATCCTGCAAGTCCTTGAAAGCTGGCTTGGGAGCTGATAACTTACGCTGAACGGGAGAGCAGGAGGCTGTGCAGTAGCATCCGCAGGGTAGGGAAGAGGAGGAAGAAGCCGTGAGAGGGAGGAGGACCTGGGCACTGGAACCTGGTTATGGGGAGCAGCAGGGACCTCCAGAGCATGCAGCCTGGGCAGCTCCTTGGAGAGGGCCAGCCAGCCCCCATTCTCATTTATGCTGCTTGCCTTTCCAAGCCTTACCCTTCTTCACCCAAGGCAGAGATATTTTGGTTAAAAAGCACCAAATAAACAAGAGGGAGGGCTCCCCTCTGCTGCCAGTGAATCTTCTGCTAGAGGAATCCACCTCCCCGTTTACCTGGACTCGGGTGGGCTGCAGGCGGTGATCCATAGTCTCAGCAGTTACGTTTTCGGGCAGTATGACAGGGTCGCTGGGAGGTATGATACAGGAGGGTATGCAGACAGCACCTGCAGGAGGAGAGGGACCCTTGAGGACTTTGTCAGGAACCAGGCAATGGTGATTTACAGGAAGGTGCCAGACCCAAACACGTAGGCTCCTCCCTGAGGGCAGAGGCAGACATAGAGGAGACCCTTTCCCTCCCAAGCCGAGCTGACAATTCCTTCCCCAAATCCAGAATTATGCAAGACCCACCAGGAAATTCCCTTCTCCCAGATGAGAGGAAAATGGAATACGCCCTAAGAGATGGATTCAAGCCCTGATGGTAGGACATGGGATCCAGTATGAAAACAAGTCTAGCCTGGATGCTGTGGGAAGTTTGTTAACAAGTTAGGAAGCATGTTTCGTAGTTTTTCTACCACACTGAATTACCACTGCCTTCCTACGACCCAGGAAGAAAAAAAGCTGCAAAAACCACCTCAGAAAACCAAGCAGATCGCAGCCTCACATCAGGTCTGTCCAAAGCTTAACCTTAGCAGGCCCTGCCCTTTTCATCAGACCCAGCTTATTGGTGTGTTTGCTTTTGAGTGATGTGGGCTTTGCTCAAGTGTCCTGTCCAGTGAGATGCCAGACGAGATGCAACATCTGTGACTGAGCGTTGCAGCTTTTCCTGAAAGCAAAAAGCAACCAAGTCCTGGAGAAAGAAATGGATTATGTGGTCCCTCATCTGGTGGAAATGCCCTGTTACACACGATTGTCACTGTGGCTTTTATCTAGGACCTGCCACGTTAACTGTGCAAATGTTAGCAATAGTAACAAGTGGAGAAACCCTGGGGAGGATGCAGGGCTAGAGATTAGGAAAATTACTGCTAAGGACTGGGTTTGCCCTAGAGACAAGTCCTTGCTCCTTCTGAAGAGAGAGGTGCTTACACTAGAGCTAGATTTAGCTTTGACTCTTGCCCATGAGCACAACCACAGCATTCTCAAGGCTAAAGCCGTCCTTGGCTCTGTGTTTAGAAAGAGAATGGAAGAGAAAACTGGATTTTTTTCGTAGATTCTGTGGGGATTGGTACCAGAAGAATTATCATGACCTTCAGCTCTCTGGGAGGGCTGAGTCAACATAAGGTTTGGTTTTCTGTTTAGCTTTTGCCTGCTCTCACCTATGCCGTGCCCCTGCTCACACTTGTACTCCACGAAATTCAGCTCCGGGGGCGGTGGGCAGGTGCCCCGTAGGCTCTTGCACAGTTTGAACTCCTCTGTCCATAAGCCCTCCTTGGTGCAAATGATGGGAACCTGCAAAGCAGAGGGAGAGCAGCCAGCATTACTACCGGCAGCGGCAGGTCTCAACCTGCCTGACCGCTGCCCAGCTCTGGGGGGAGCAAAATGCAAGGACTCCGCTCTGGCCAGTGAAAGTCCAGAGGGAAGTTCTCCAGGGCAGATGGGCTGCAGCCATCTGGTCCAGCCTACGTATGCTTTGCGCTACCGACCTGAAAGCAAGTTGTCTTCCAGCTGCCACTGAAGCCCACCACAGGGAATTGATTGCATTCCTTTTGACAAGACCCTTCCAAGCAGGTTGGATGTGAAACCTGGGTGGAAGAGCCTGGTAGGCAGCAGCGTCCATCCCCAGGCAAGGCCCTTGGTTAGCAGTAAAGCTGCCTGTCATTCAGGTGAATATATTTGCAGCATCTCCCAAAACCTGCTGGAAACCCTCTAGTTTTGCTTTCTGACCCTTTTCACTCAAGACCAGCAGGCTTGCTTAGGAGAGCTGCTTTTGGAAGGGTCCCCAGGGAGCAGGAGAGCATCCCCAAGCAGTGGTGCACCCTGCACCGTGGCTGGTATCCACCAAGAAAAGCTTTGGGTTTGCAGGGCGACTGTTTTGGTGGTACAAGGGCATTTGGCCCTAGGGATGGCCAAGCTGCCATGATGCCCCTCTGCAGAGCGGAGCACAGGGACCCCTGCTGTTTTCTGGTGTTCTGAAGCATGATACATGGCCAATATCTGCCTCCCCCTCAAGTCACTCACCTGTTGTCCCTGTGGCTCGCAGTTGAGGACACACTGGCTGTCCAGCTCGAAGCCCTGGGTGCAGTTGTACATGCCCTCGAAGACAGGAGGGGGCGGCTCGCACACCACGGGGACGCAGCGCCCTTCTTCCCACTGCCCACTCTCCAGGCACTGGACCTTCAGGAACTTCCTGGGAAAAGACAAATGCCAGGCTGGGCTGCAGCACCCCAAATGCTACCCACCTCGTCTGTACCAAGCATCCCACAGAGGCAAGAACAGCTTGGAGACATCTCTCCTGGAGCACAACCAAGCCCCTCGTGCAGGACTTTCCCATGCCGTCCCACCTCTCACCATGAGCAAGTCCTTCTGAACAGACAGCTCATGCTCAACCAGGACCTTTCCTTCCCCTCGCTAGAGGGAGCGCACTGATTTAGGAGTGCTGGAAGTTTTTTCCTTGCACTCACCACCCCCGTTGCTCCCCATCTCTCGTGGTGCCCCCAAACCATTCCTCACTGCCCTACGGTCTCTGCGGGTCCTGGGCAGCTTTGTCCCACCGCCAGTAGCTACATACTTCACTGGATGGAGCGAGCCTCCAGCAGTAAATCCTGCTGGCCTGCGCCCAGCCGTTCCTGAGACTCCTCTTTGTACTCCAGCCAGATCTGTCAGTCCCGCTCTCGCCGAGGGGCTGTCGTACCGCAGCAGACCAATACCATCCTGTGCTGCTAAAACAGCCCAGGCACAAACTACTTGCCAAAAAAATGATGAAAAAGAATGAAAGAAAAAGTCCAGGAGCGGAGCCCACCCGCTTTTCCATCTCCCGTCCTTGGCAGCGACAGAGACACTGCATCTTTTACAATAGAGGCATCGAAACCCCGCAAGGCGTGGGGCTAGCTGGGGACTGCTCTCCCAGAAAAAGGACGTGTCACCATGACCCCAGCTGGGTTTTGACCGGTTGATGGGCTTTACCTGAGACAGTGTTGATTGCTCCATCCTTAATGAAACCTTTTTTTCTTGCCCTTCTCCCATCCTTAACTGGCCAGCCTGCTCCAGCTGCTTGCCCTCTCCCAGTGCCGGTGCCAGCAGGCAGGGCTCCAGGCGCCACATTACGGAGTTTATAGCCTGCCACAGGTACATGGAGAGGGGGCTAACCGGGTTAGCGAAACCCCTGGGGGGAGGCACTGAACCGCCCCTTGTCCTGAGCTGCAGCAGACCTTGCATAGGGACACCCAGCTGCTCCCCAAAAACAGTACAGAGTCACGCAGCCTGGAGTAGCGAGAGGACCCCATCTGCACCCCACTGCCAGACCTGGGGTAGGAGCTGGTTACATTTCTGCTGGGAACTGCTGGATGGGGAACTTGAACTTTTTTTGCAACATTTTCATCTTTTTTAATATTTGCAGCTCTTGGAGATTCCCAGTCTCCCTTCAGGAATCAGGGATCTGTTTTTCCTACAGGCTGTATAAGGCGGTCAGGGGTTCCTGCTGTGGTGCACACAGGCTCCAGCAGGTAACGTGGGGGGAGGCAGTGGAGGAGATGGGATGTGGCAGGTCCCCTGGCACAGAGCTCAGACTGCACCAGGAGAATATGCTGCTGTGGTGTGGGCATCTGAGCAGCAAGTGCTGCTGCAAAGTCACCCCAAGAGCTCTAACCTTGAATCAACTGAAGGGAATTGCAACTCCAGACTTTTTTGGAAGGGTGGTGGGAAGAAGTAACTCTATCCCATTGTGGGCATCTGTGGTTTCAGCCCACACCTAATTTATCTTTCTTGGTTGCTCACCCTTTCCACTGGGCTGATGGTCACTGACTTTCCAAGATGTCCCCATCAGACCTCGCCTCCTTGCTTGAACACTTTGCTTTGCCCACCTCTGAAGGCGAGCGAAGGTGCCTGATGAGAGGCACTGATCCATGTCAGATGTCCAGATACTCAAGCAGCATTTTCCTCTTCCTGAATTGCCCGGCACACAGGGTGTGCTCCAGCTGCAGGACTTGCAAGGGGTGAATTGCTGGGGGTTAAACCGATGGTGTTACGGTGACAGGAGCAAACTGGTCATGCAAAGTCTCACTGGAAAGTGATGCCTCAGGCACCGAGAAAACTCCTTGACAACCCAGGAGCATCCCAGCCACATGCTACTTCTCACTCTCCCACCGATGCAGCCACTGCACCTCCCTGTTAGTCCTCCGAATCGTGGCAGAGACCCTTTGCCCAGAAGCCACGGGAAGACCTGGAGAGAGGGGTCGAGCGTAGGGAGGGCACACCATGGGAGCTGCGGTTTGCCCACTGTGGCTCACTGTCTGCTTCACCAGGGCTTCTTGACTTGATGTGGTGTAGGAGTGGCCCCAGCATGGGGCCAGCACTGTGCATAGCCTCTCCCACTGCTCTCCCAGACCTGCACCCCCCTAGACTTGGGGTGAGAAGCTGCCTTGCTCTGGAGGCTCACCACACTGCCAGCATCCACGCTGGGGAACTTCAAACAGGGCTGGCCTGGCCTGACCCCAGGGTAGAAGGTGGCGTGTGGACCACTGCCACACGTATGAAGTGAGCAGTTTATATTAAGGCACAGAGAAGGGAAGGGAGAGGCTTTAAAAAAAAAAAAAAAAAGTATATGTAAAAAAACACAACCCCATAGCAGCTTGAAATTTCCAGGCCCCCCGAATTCTTCTGATCTGGGTTAGCAGCATTTCTTGAGGATTAACAAGGAAGCCAGGAAAATCGGAGTCAAAGCTTCCCCCTCCAACCGGGCAAGCGGATGCCTAATGGGTAGAGGAGGCAGGGGAGACGTCTGAGGCCAGTGAGGGCTGCGTCTGACGTGAAGGCATGAGCATTCGCCCGGCTCCAGGAGCTGAGCACGCAGGAGCCTGGCCAGGATCCAGCCGCGTACTAGGGCGGCCAGCTTGGGGGGACTGGGTCTGCTGTACAAGAACAGTGATAAATGAGCCTAAAGCCTCCTGTCCCACAGCGGGGGGAGACTGACAGCTTCAAAAAGTATAGGGGGGAAAGCAGCAGGGAGATTTGCCGCTAAATTGAAAGAAAGCAACATCAACTTTGTAGGACCTGTGCTCCAAACAGCCTGGGCAACCTGGGCTGTAAATCTTCATCAGAGACCTTAGAGAGGGAAGTGACACAGGAGTCTGGTTGACAGCCCGTGTTTTCTTTACCTGGCTGCTTGGCTCTCTCAGCTGCACGGGTGTTTGCCTTTTATCTGGAAGGGGCCAGATGTGGGCAGAAGCAGTGAGCACCCCACGTCTTTGCACCCACTGCAGATGTACAGTGGCCTGATGCCCTGTTCAACTCCGATGCTCCCAGATTAGGCTGCCCTGCTTTGCCCACTGCAATCTTTCTGATGCGTTTCCAGCCCCTGGTCTGCTAACTCCTGCCAGAATGTTTTCTCCTCCACGTTGTTCTGTCTCCTCTCCCTCTTTCACGGTCTCCATCAGCCCACTGTAGTCTTTGAACAGGGAGAGGATGTCAAGGGGCTGACATCTCCATGGAAGCTCATCATGGGGCTGGCTGGGCTGTGCTCCCTTGATCTCTGGTCAAAGTGCAGGCTGAGCCTTTCAAAGTTGCCTGAAAAGACCTGGGTTCCCAGTTCTTCACTTCATTCCCCCAAGCTAGCAGAAGGGCTCAGCCCCTCATGCAAAGGTAGTTTTGAGATCCCAAAGTCTCTTCTTGCCAAGGAATCATCCTACATTGGGCAAGTGAAACTACTCATCTGCAGGGTCTGACTTTTTCAGTCCCCAAACTGAGAGCATCCCCTCCGTGTTAGAACAGTCCTCTAAAGGATGTCCTAGATACTCCTCTTAGAGAGCCGCCTCAGACAGCACTTTGTGGTGGAAGCAACAGCAAGGACCACTGCGAGAGCGATGCTCATTTTCTCCAAAGTATCTGACTTCTGACTTTCAGGCAGCTCTTTTCAGTGCTGCAGCCCTGGGCAATGCCAAACATCCCTCCTTGGCAGTTTGTTCCTTTCTGTGATGTGGGTGGGCTGGTGCTGCCGTTGGACAGATGCAGCCCCAAACCAGAGACAAAAATCACAAAAGTAGGGATACACACGTCAAGTTTCCCTTGTTACCATTATTTTGGGGTTAGATGTGAAACAGTTTGGCAGCTGGAAACTAGACCCAGGGTGTTCTGTGGGCCCTTGAGGCTGAAAACAGATTTCCTTTAGGAAGAGTCAAAGAAGATTTAACCTTCATGTCAGCATTGTCAGTGAGATGATCTTGCCAGCAGAAAGGCAGCAAATCTCTGGCAGGATCTTGATTACACATCAACATTTCCTCAAGGATCCCTTGTTGACAAGCAGTGATTTCTGAAGGGACTTTCCTCACCCAAGTTAATAGAAAAAAACATCTTTTCCAAGACAACAGATTTCTTCATCCCCTTTCCCTTCCAGTTATGCTACAGGAAATGAATTTCACCTAAGATTGCAGGAGACTTCCAAGCATCTTTGAGTGAGTGCCTGCCCCTGCAGTAAAATTCAGCTAAGGAAAGAGAAGTGAGGGAATCATATGAGCATCTGTGTCCAAGAGCATCTCAGCTTGGACAGAGACAGCTGGATCCCAGACATGGTTCAGGTCTGTGTAAGGTGGACACCACAGCCCTACCATGTTAGGGGCAAAGCCCCAGGGGTTGGGTCCCTGATCCAGCTCTAGCAGCTGTAAGTGTTTTACGAGGTACATGAGAGAAAGGCATTGAAGATGACTGATAAAAAAACAAACAAACAACAACAAAAAAAAAAACCCCCAAAACAAAACAAAAAACCAACCAAAACAAAACAAAACAAACAGCTAGTCAGGAGGTGATGCTGAGCCCTAGCTGAGTTAAGTCCTGCTTAGTCACTCACATTACAGCTTAACTGTCCCTGTCCATGGGGGATCCAGAGCCCATCCCTGAAGGAAGGTGCCTACAAGCAACCCTTGAAGGAAATGACCAAGCTTCTTAGGACAGTGCTATGAAAGTTGAGTGTGTCTTTCATATAGTAGTAGAGTAGGCTGATCCCTTGGGAACCCACGGACACCTCAAGATGCCTCTACACCTTCCCTGGAGAACAGTGTGAGCCCTGTAGCTATTGGCGAGGCCAGGTGGGGGTTACACTCCCTCCATTGCTCCCTTCTGAAAAGGCACCATCGCTAGGGGTAAAAGAATAATTTAAATGGATCCTGACTGTATTTCCAAGGTCGGGCTAGTTAGCTGGCATGGGGAGTCTTCAGTGTTGGCCATGGATTATGCCTGACTTTTCTCCACTATATAGTACACATGGAGATTCTTGCTTTCTTATGCCCACTAACACCTGCACAGCTCTAGATCCTTTAGTAAGGCTGGTGCTTGCTGGGTTGATGGATGACAGGGAGACAACAGATCAAGAACTCAGTTTTCTGAACCCAGAAAGACTTCAGAAGACCCCAAAACCTGATGTCCAAAACATCAGCTGGGACCCTGTCTGCATGCCAGCACATCAGAAACCTGCACCCCACCAGTGCCAGCCCCTTGCAAACCTCTCCACCTTCTCCAACAACTCGCTTACTCCAAAACTGGCCTGAACAAAGAAAGAAACTTCTCCCTCTGGCAGCTCCCGTACTCTGCCTGTGAGGGCTGAAACACCAGAAGGATTTTCAGCAATCCAGCAACTGACTGGCCTGCTTACCGGCTAGTGGCTGCTACTCACCACGCGTGCCGGGGGTTTGTACTCGTGCTGAGTGTATACTCAGAGTTCCGGATGAGACGGTACACCGGCATTTACGCTTCCAAGGAAAGACTTTCGCTTTGACCTAGGCCATTCACATATGATGCAAATTAACTGCTAAGAAAGTAATGAGTTGTCTGTTTCCGTTAATGGTTTTTTGCTTACTGTAATGGGATCATACTCTACCATCAAAGATGTTAGATGAATTAGTAGTAATGATAATAGCAAATGTGAAAATGCTACATCAACGCTCGTTGCTATGAAAATGTAAACCACTTTGCATGATTTTCCTTGACTCGTGTCACAGGCTGGTCAGACCCATAGGGAAGTTACACACGCATCGGAGGAGCCTGGGGAACTCCCAGAGGGCATCCTCCTTAACAGCAGTTGCTGCAGCGTGACTGAGATGGCCTCACTTTGCAAGCTGAGTTGATCTGATTGCTCCGTCCGGTGCCTGAAATGCCACAGGCACGCAAGCTGCTCCGCAATTTGCAAAGCAGTCCATGTGGTCGTAGCCATAATCATAATTTGCTTAGTTCCCCTTGGCCCAAGAAACGCTCCTAACACTGTGAAAAGCTGTTTACAGAAACCACTTCCTTCATTACGAGGCAAGAAATTTGGCAACTGCTTCCCTGTGCACAACAACCCTACCCCAGAGCAAAGCAGAGATGAAGTCTGCATCCAATTAAAACTGGAAGGGGGCATTAAACAATTAGCACATAATTACCTGATTTGGGCTAGCATCAAGACTCTGGGGAGGATCTGGCCAGTGCCAGGGAATCTTTAGTGACCATACCCAACAGGGACTTCAGCTGGAGGTGTCGCAGACAAAACGCTGCTTTACCCCCCAGCGTCACGATACTGGCTGAGCGCGCAGGGCTAGTGAACCACCAGGAATTTTTCACTGAAGCATCGGGAAAAATCTTCTCCAACTGAAATGTCAATCCTTGAGATTAAATTTAGCCAAGACACACAGGGGGTAAAACGTTAACCCTGATAAAAGGCAGTCATTCATTCTTACAACCCCCAGTGCCTTGATCTACTTTTAGGAAAGACAGGAGCTCCAGGAATCTTCCAGCATCTTATTACATCTAATTACCTGAGGGCCCACAAACACCTGTACAGGCTTAATTTTCATTCATTAACAATGTTGAGGTGCATGGGAAAAAGGCTTATGCTTTAGGTTAGGGTACTTAACGTACACGCAACAGCGGCTTGCTTGCCTCATCTTCCCACCTGCTTTCTCCTAAACCAGGGGAATGCCGCTTGTGTCTCAAGAAATCTGCATGACCAGAGCAAGCTGCTTTGCCTTGTACCTATCAAACCAGCTCTTTGAGACTGCCACCATACCATCACCTCTCCTCCTTGTTCATACTGGGAGAAGAGGAGGAACGAAATGGTGGTAACTGATCCACCACAGACTTACTTCTTAGGCTTGCCCGCTGCGTTCTCAGCCACGTGGTATCCAGGCTTGCACTTGTAGCGACAGATCGAGCCCACGTCATGGTTCCCCTGCAGGCACCGCGGGACCAGGAGCTTGGCGTTGGCCACCGCAGGAGGCGCATCGCACTCCAGCTTGCAGTAGGCTTCAGGGAGCGACCAGAGACCGTCCTCCAGGCAGGTCAGCCACTGGTTTGTTCCTGACCCAAAAACAGAAGCAGTGTGTTGGGGTTACAGCTGACCAGGAGGTGGAGTCCTGCTGAGGGAAGGTCAGAGCAACCAGCAAAAAGGCCTCTTGTTAGTTAGAGTGGATACTGATGCCAAGGGAGGCAACAAATATGAAGATCATGAACTTCATTGCATGGTTGGTCAGGCTGGGGCAGAAATACCTAGAATACAGACAGAAACAAGGAAGGGACAGCTTCTAGGGGAGGGAGAAAGGATCTTAGTTCTGTAAATCTCCTCAAAACTCCCTTAAACTGCCTCTCTGGTGATGCCTCATGATAGCTTTCAGTGGGCTGGCGGCTTTTGTGTATGACAGCTACCTGTCATATTCAGCTCAGCCCACCTTCATGCTCACTAAGTGCTTTTTGCTGCTCATCCTCTACCTACCCTTACAAGCTGTCACACCCTGTGCTACACATGCAGCACAAGATGGAAAGTGCCAGCAGGACAGATGTGGGAGTCTTAACTGGTGTGACTGGGAATTCAAACCACCCATTACAAAAGGCTTGTGTTGAGTATTACAGCTCAACTCTTTGTTGTCCCTCTAGAGAAAAGGGCATTTGGTTGATCAAACATCAAGGGCGTTCGGGTCCCTGTTGTAGATGTCCAGGACTGCATTACCCATGTGGTATGAATGATGGAAGGTTCACTAGGAACTGCTGAGCCAGAAAAGAGACTGTACGGGAGCAAATGGGACCCCTCCTGCTGAGGGGTGTGGATTAGCAGGTTCCCTGTGTGGCCAGACTGCTCCACACTCCCTTCGAGCATTGCTTTCTTTTTATGGCGTGACTGCTCTGCCTACAACTGCGCTTGGACTGGGGACAAGACTGTGCCTCCACTCAGCGCCTGTGCTCCTGGCAGGCTGGAACTGCTGAGGGTCATCCCCCACCTCTGAGCACCGTGCAGCTGTGTCATCATTTCCTTGCCTTTTCTTAGTGTTTATTAGCCTTGAGAGCCTTGCCATACAGATGTAAGCCTTCATGGAGAACAAGCATCAGGCACGTCCCTGCCTTGACAGCTCAGCCGAGTCGGCTGCACCTCTGCGAGTTGACCCTCACAGCTCAGCAGCCTTGGCCAAGCACCACCGTCTGTCATGTCAGCCACTGGATGTCACCCAGTGCGCTCCACCGAGGGAACGCCTTCCCACTAAGGGAGCCCATGGCAAACCTCCGGTTGACTTCAGCGGGAGCAAGAGGTGACTGTGAGTGAAAGATCAGACAAAGCCCTGCCCTCAGCTGACCCACCCAAGGCAATGGGCATCGGTTTGTGCAGAATTTGGGCTGTCAAGTTGTTGTTTGCATGCTACCCTTTGATCAGTTCACACTGGGGATCTGCCGGCATCCCTCCCCATGATGAAACAAGACCTTAATTCCCTGCAGTTTTTGCTCCTTAGATTTAACTTTTTTTTTTTTAAAAAAAAGTAAATTATTTTCATACGTTCCAGCTAAAATGTCTCTATAAAATAGGGCACCCATTAAAATGATTTGTTGTATGTGATTGTTCAGAGCAAAGGCGCTGGTGGAAACTCACATAAAGTCCCAATGCTTGAAGCTGTCAAGGCAATTACCCCCAAAATCCTATCCAGCTCAGCCTCATATAGACAGGAACAGTAGCTCTCTTTCTCCGACTTGACTTAAAAACATTCCTGCGGCTATTGATGGAGTCGGCAGAATGAAAGCCAGGCCATGGCGTGTCTGGGGCACTGCTGTGTGTCTGGGTGGTGAACATCTCCTAGACTGCTCTGCAGTTTCAGGCCTTGGTGTCTACAGCTTTTTACAGCCTCAGACCCCCTGAACCACAGGCTTTCCCGCAGCCACCAGGCACTGAGCCACTTTTGGCTCTCTGAAGTCCTCTCTGTTGGCACTGGCTGTCTGCACACTTCTTGCCTGCCTTGTCCCCATAATGCTGGAGGCTGCCAGACCTCACCAGTTACCAGGAGGACATCCCTACACCCTGAGGTGGATGGATAAGGGCTGCTAGCCAAGGGATAGGAGTCAGAGGAAGTTTCCCCATGCTACGCTGCCCCCATTCAATGGGGATGGATGCCCACCATTTTGGGAGGTCTCTCAACAGCCCACTTGGCTGGGAGAAGCCAGGATAACTGGGAAATTCAAAGTAGCAATGCTCTGTTCAAACAGCTGGGGGCAGGCATGGAAAGGTGGCACCAAAAAGGGCGCTTAAATCCCTCAGCACTCTAGACCATACCTTGAAGCTTGGCAGGGTGGATGCAGGAGAAGGAGCATCTCTGCAGGTAGGTGGTCCCCTTGGGGCAGGAGAACTCAGCGTAGTACACGTGGGACTGGTCAGGGACACCGCAGTTGACAGGGTCACAAGTCACAGATCTGTCCCACCGCCCCGAGTTGCATGTCAGCACCACCTCCTGTTGCAGAGAAAGTAAGGCTCTGTTAGACCCCTGTGAGTGAGCTTTAGTCTACTGTTGTATCACCACAGCAGAAAGGGCTGGCCCAGGTTTTGGGACAAGGAGAGCCTTCCCCCATTTTTCCTCCCTCAACCTACCCTTTCTCCCTACTCTGGACACTGAGTCATGAAGCCCCTGCCTGTTCACGGGCTGATGTTTGGGATGCAAAAGCAGTGACTGACCCTTGGGGTAACATGTAAGACATCTGCACAAGAGACCTTCTAATGCTTGGTCTGTAACTGCTTGCCTCCACAAAATGCAAGCTGCATGCATGCTGCCTGCATGGTGCCAGAGCACGTTGAGGGAAAAAAGAAAAATCCCTTCAAGATACACTACAATTTCCTGAGTTACAAGTTATTCCCAGCTCTGTGCACTGCAATTTTCTCCCCTACAAGATCAAGTCTTACTTCAGCCGTTGACAGGCAGCTTTCCTGTTGATTGTTTTTCCTTAAATGCACCAATTCTCTCGTGCCTCAGCCCACAGACCCCACTGAAATCAGAAGTTCATATAATCTCATTTACAGGTCCTAATTACATGGCCCCGCTTATACAGCTTGGGGACTGCATGAGAACTTAACCCTCAGTGGTCCCACCACTAAACATGATCAACATGTGCCATGGACTATCAAAAGAGAGTGGTGGATGATGACATGCCATGAGGAACCTGATCTAGTGAAAGATGCCCCCAGCCATGCTAGGAGGGTTGTACTTTATGATCTTTTAAAGGTCTCTTCCAACCCAACCTATTTATGATTTCTGCTCCCAGACCACTAACCCCAGCCCAGCAGCCCTCAGGCAGGGGCTACAGACCAAAGAGGTATCTTTCAACTGTTCCTGATGTCCCTTCACTGGCTGAGTACAACCACACTGCTCCCACGGTCAAACGTGTGACCTGTCCTCCCAGACTTGGATACAGTCGCTCTGAACGGCATCGCTAAATCTGAGTCTGGTATTCTCAGGTGAGCAGCAGGATCATGGAGTAGCTGAACCAGGTGGAAGGGATGCCCACTGAAGAGCTGTGTGCATTCTCCCCAGAATGCCTCAAGATGAGTAAGGTCACACAGCCAAACCAGTAACATCAGTGGAGGGCTCAGGACAGGGCACCTGCAAGCTGCTATCTGCTGTGACAGCCACATGGCAAAGCTCTGTCCAGAAGTTTCCCATCATACTGTCAGACGCAGGAAAACTGTCACCTGAGGCAGATTTATTTTGAGCAGTTTCATTTCAGAGGAGAATGGGAACATTTTGTTTTCCATAGGCATGCCTTGGCCCACAGAGCCCCGCGGCTCTGTAATTAGTAACCTCCCCAGTGACGAGGAGCCGAGCAGTTCATCCCCAGCAGCTCTGTTGTGCTTTCCAGTGCCCACCTTGCCTCCGGCAAACCCCAGCGGCTGCAGGACGGGAAACCCGAGGCAGCTCGGCTTCCAAGGATACATCAGACCCAGATCTCCTCGGCCAATGGCAAGGAGCCATGCTGGCTTGTGGTTTTTACAAGGCATCCCCCCAGCCCTCTGGAAAGCGGGACAGACTCTGTCACGGTGACCTCCGTGCTGCCCCACTGGCGTGGGCAGCTTTATTGCAATGCCACACAAAGGAAGAAAAGCTCTGGGCACTAAATATAGTCACTCTGCAATGACTTCATTTTTTCCTGAGCTACTAACCTCAGCTTTAAGAGAGAAAACAACCCAGGGATGTTTAACTCTCCCAGCAATGCCCATCTGGGGAGCAGAAACGTCCACCTCCCCCTCTGTGCAAGTGCATCACCCCGGCCTGGGATGTCCCCTGCAGCGGCTTTTTGCCCAGCAGAGCCATGATCTGCAGACAGCGCTGGGCAGGGGCACTTTGGAGGACTGCAGCAGGGAAAGGAGAAGGGTCCCCAAAGCAGGACCATCAGCCACCACCATGGAGGTCCAGCACCAGAGCTTCCATTGGGCTGAAGTTTGTCAGAAAGCAGCGAGGATGTAAGGGCTGGAGAAACAAGGTGTCCTGGGGGTCACTCTAACCACCTCGGGGTGATAAGGTCTTAACTAGCATTCAATCCAATAGGCCATGAAGTCACCCCAACCTGAGGTCCGCTCACCTGCATGGAGCCCAGACTCTTCCCATTGCCAGAGCGGAGGACAAAGCCCTTTTCACAGGCGACGGTGCACACCATGTGCCTCAGGCCGTCGGAGGTGCAGTTGAGGGTGGCAGCGTGAGTCGGCAGCGGCCGTGTGCAGCTTCCCGATCCCACACAAGCACCATGGACACAGCTATGGAGAAGAGGGAAGGGATCAGCAAGCAAGTCCCAGGGCTAATGCAGCAAAATGACGTCTCCCTGGGTGGCACCTGGGTGCTCAGCGGGTCACAGATGCCTACAGAGACACACACCCATCCCTCAGCCCCAGCTTCTTCCAGGCTTGAAGCCTCCTGAGAATGCCAGGAGGGCACTTTTTCCCAGCTCTGCCTTGGCTGGACCACAGCCCAACCCCAGCACACATCTTCCCACAAACCATGGTGTCCTTCCAAGCTGATGAAAGGAGGCACGGCCCAACAGTGCTCCTTCCAAAATCCATGCTGTCTGGTGGGGCTACCCCAGCTCCTCTGCTCCAGGGCGCACAGGCTATGTCACACAGAGCCTGCATGATGCCTGGCACCAAAGGGGCCAGTGGTGCTCACTGTAGGTGAACCAAGGGAGCGAGAGGAAGGAGGTGACAGCGAGAGGGCAGGCAGACAGCACATCCAGCAAGGTGAGATGCAGCTAAAAGAAGGAATTACTCTCCCCTGTGCACCACCTCAAGTTACAAGAGGTCCTGGGAAAGCTTGCAATGTGTCACCTGTCCCTTGGAAATAAACAGGCCCCCCCTCACCACAGCAGCTTCCCACCAAGGACCAGCCGTTAGGTACTGATTAATTAAGCATCACAAATAATTCCATTATGAAGAGAAGTGTCGGCCAGAGGGGCTATGGTCTCCATCAGTGAAATGCAGCCAGCAGATTAATTACCAGAGATGGAATGGGGCCAAGACACAGGGTTGACACAACGGCTCCCACAAGAAAATGCCCTGGTTGCCTGGAGGTCAGGCTTTGCCTTTTACCAAGCGCAAAAACCACCAGCAGCCCTCCTGAAGCACGGGCAGAGGTGCAACTTCAGGTAATAACTGGGGAGAGAAGGGAGGGAGGTGGACCCAGACACCTGCCCTCTGCTCCCTGCTTTGCACGGGGCTGCTGGCAGTTTTTGTGCGCAGCGTTTCACTCGGGGGAGGCAGAGGCAGTCTTTGCCTCCTGCATTTGCTCAACACCTCCAGCCAAGGATGCACAGCTAGAAATCCCACAAGTGACACACACACACACAAAAAATCCGTGCTGACACAGACATTAAGGGAACGCAATGTGCTGTTGACTCTGGATAAGTCCACAGAGCCAGAGACACGGTGGAAACCTGCAGGCCCCAGCCCTGAAAGAGCCGGTGGGCACGGGAGGGGACCACAAAGGAGAACAAGAAGAAAGGGGCTGTTTTTTCAATACAGACCTGTTTATGAAGTGAGAAATGGTTTCAGGGCAGCTGCTGCAAATTCTTTCACTAGCTTATATTTCCATTTGCTTCCTTTTTAAAGAATTTGTTTTATGAGCACAGCATTTGTCAGGTCATTAGCTTCTGAGGGCATCTGGTACCAATTGTAGCCCTCTCCCCTCCCCTCCCACAGTCACCTTCTCCGGGCAGTTGCTTTGCTCCCTGCCCGTGCCCCCGGAGTGCGCACGCACACATGCTCCAGTCCTCAGCTCCACTCCCCATGATGGAGCCACTGTCCCAAATCTCCTCGTGTGCATGTCTCTGCACACGCATGTGCAAAAGGAGCTGAGCTTCTCCTCTTTCCATCCTTGCTCTTGCATCCCATCTTCTTCCTCACCAGCCACAGGCATGTGGGGAAATGCAGCTGGTGCGCAGCACCCCTCCTACCACAGTGCTTGGTGCTACATCAACTCACCAGTGCAAGGGAGTCCCTGCCTCCAGGCACACGGAGGTTGTGTAGCCAAATCATAAACCACATCTTGTGAAGTGGGGTGGGAGATGAGCGATCAGTTCACCAAGCAGCTGTAGGCTACAGGGAAGCTGGGTGGCCACACCAGGACCTGAGGACACCTAAGTTCATCTGCTCATGACATTGTGTTGAGTTATGGAGCATGCGCTCATTGCTGTGCTGGTTCAAGGTGGGGTGGTGGCACCTCCAGACACATCAAGCCAGGCCAAGTGCTTCATTGGAGCAGCTCTGCTGGTACCACTGGAGCAAGAGCACCTTGCCTGGGGCAGCACTGTTATCAAATAACAGGTAACGAAGCACTGATACTTTTCAGCTCTTCTGGGCACATTTTGGTTTTCCACCAGTTTGGAAACATAACTGGCAATGCCGGTATAAAGTAGATTGAGAGATCAGCAAGTTTTTTTACTGTGTTATTATATACACAAAATGTTATATAGATTAGTTATACATAAGGGATTGATATTATAGGTTGTAATATCAAAATCTTTTTTATATACACCACACATGTACACTCATGCACACTTTCTATGTGTGCATACAGATGTATTTTATAAATAATTAGCTTTCTCTTTGCTCCAAAAGATTACTAACCTATTGCTGTTCCCTCTGTGACTAACCCCACCCATATCCCACAAATTCCCACTAGGTTTTATTTTGGAAATGATCTGAAATTTATCAATTCAAGTTCTGAGAAGATATTCTCATCCTACATGTAGCTTTGAAGTCTGGTACTGCTGTTACAGACCTGAAGAGGGTCTCACATCACTGAAAGCTAATTTTCTCAAATATATGAGAAAGCTTAAAAAAATTTTATATATATATATATATATATATATATATAAATAATTTCTACATACAAACTTTGCTTTGATCAGTTCCTTTATCATTATCAGCATCGTCGTGACTACCACTTCAATACTCTGGGCCAGGACACCCTCAAGCCAGATGCCATACGAGTGCAGGACAAAAAAAAGAATAATTAAAAAAAACCAAACCCAAACATGTGGCCTGGCCCCATCGTGGTCCACATGTTCAGGTAACTTCATGGAATAAATCTTTACTCACAGCTGCTGGAAAACCCTAACGAAGGCTGGACAAGGAAATGGTGTAGTTAGCCCAGTTCTGATCTCAGCATGAAGGAGCTCTTTCTCCTTTTGATGATAAATGAATTCCTGTATCACAGCTGCAAACTCCTGACATTTGGCCATTTCTGATTCAGGCTGTATAAGATGTAGGACAAGCCAATATTTTTTTTTTCCCCTGCATGAAACATCCCAAAAATTTTCCATTTTTATCCCAGCGTCTTTTGAAGCTCAACTAATGATTTGTCAGCAACATTTTTACAAAATATCAAGGTTTTTCTCCTAACTTATTCCACGTCAGCACCACCCTGCATGATTTTCTGGGCTCACCAAGTCACGTAACTCATACATCAAAGAAAGTTTCAGATCTGGAAATTTGTGAAATTATGCCTAGCAATAGGAACTATAAGAGATTTGTTCTGAAATGGTATCAATTCTATGAACTAGAGAAAACCTTCTCTTTGAGATCCTTCATCTTTCTAGAATAAAAGCAGGACACAATGGAGCACGTTGAGTCAGTGGTGACAATGCTGGATGCTGGCAGGGAGACATCATTTTGTTGTGACAAAACCCAAATTCTGAAAAGCTGAAGTTTTGCATTTTGCACAAATTATTTCACAGAACTCTGACAGATTTACCCAAGTCAAGCTAAGCCAAGTCAAATATAGTGCAGCTGACTGAAGTGTAATAAATCATCTGTAAACTGCTGCAGTATCTACACAAGATTTCAACCCTAAGATTGCTGCTAAAATGACCTTTATCATCAAGCTCCAACTCTAACAGGGGAAAATTGTTATAAGAAGTTCATCTTGTGGTGCAAATTTTTGGGGATGGGCGTTATAGATGTTGATGGAAAGGTAAAGGCTCCAGTCAAATCTCCTGAAGTTAAAAGTAGTCACTGCATGTACTCAGGTGGAATCTGGATTGTAGCACTGAACATCAGTGCGATAAAAGATGTTTACCCCAATGTGGTCTAGCAAAAGAGAATAGCTAGGAAATGAGAAAAGTTGTTTTGGAAATAGTTGGGAGTTTCTCCCTTCAGGCATGTATTTTGTGAAGGGGAAAGGTCTTACTTTTCCAGTAAATCTGATGGCAACCATCCTTGTGGGAGCAAGCTACATGTACAGACCCAAAGGTGGTGATGCTTCTTGATTACAATCTTCATTGAGGTTGCCACCTCAAGAAAAGATGTTTTCTTCGGTACGTGACTCCCAAGGAAACTTGGCAAAAAATAATATCCCTGTGAGTCATCCACTGTACCTCACAGATAGAGGAAAGGCACCAGTAAGATCTCAAATGACCTGTTGGCCCCTCCGTAGCCATAGTGGGAAAGGAAGAAAAAGGAGCAAGAGCAGATCAGTCTTTATATGTTTCCAGCAGTTCCTTTCTGTCATTTTTTTTGTGGCTTGCTACACCAAAATAGATTTATAGAAGCACAGAAAGTGACACTAAAGGGGGTGTCAAGGTTGGTCTATTCAGCTTCCCAGCCTGAGGCAGGACAGACCATACCATTCATCACTCCTGAGAGAAGTTGGTCTGACTCCTTCCTGAAGGCAGGTGGTCCACCTGCCCATTGTGAGGCCAGCCCACAGGTAGGATTTATCTGCCAGTATTCTTCAAGAGCACATATTCAGCTATCCCAAATAACACCTTTACCCACATCTGATCCCCATGGAAACACACTGCACCTTATTTCTGCCATCTCCTCTCTTGTCCAGAGGAATTCACTTCTAATCCACAGCCACCACCAAGAAGGACATAGAAATAGCGGAGGGATGTCAAAAGGGAGCTGCAAGCAGAAGCCATAGCTGGACTGTGAGATTTATGCTATAAGACTTAAGGAGGAAAAAACCATTTATCATGACAGAGAGGAGATAGTGAAAGGATCTGATCCCTCTGTACACACACATATACACAGAAGAGTCATCTGCTGGCATTTAGACCTTTCTGACAAGGATGGAGCAAAAGCAACAACTTTCATCTTGAAATCAGAGGCAACTTCTCAGCACAGAGGCTTACTGAATATAAGAATAGCTCAGCAGGGGAGATGGTGGACTCAACCTCCTGCAGCCTGTGACATGAGATAAGAGAGCCTTCTGAAGGACGCATTTAATCCAGTTTCTGTGAAAAATGCTAGTGCCTGCATGTGAAATTAGAGAAGGCAGGGCAAAACAAGGGCAGGCTGGCTGCAGCTGTAGACCGAGGGCAAAGTCCATATACAAAGCATTAAACTGAAGAAGTTGACTAGGCTGCAGCGAGCAAATAGAATGGGGCAGCCCATGAAAATGGTCCCTGTGCCTCCAAGGCTTTCCCTTGCCACCTTCCAGCTGGACAATGAAGCCCCCAGTTAAAGTGAATGATCAAGTCCTAGAGTAGAGTCTTGGCCACCACTGACCATCAGCCAGTCAGAGACCCACAAGAGAAGTGCCATATGTCAACGGGCTTTGATGCTGGAGGAGAAGCACCTCAAGGTCTCAAGGGCAGAGGCAAAGACTGAGGTGAGCCCATGCCCCAGGAAAGGTGACGATCATGATTCTAGGCTTGGTTCTTGAGAGGTGTTTTCCTCCAGGCTAAGGAGAGAGGATGCGCATGGTGCAGAACAGAAACAACTTGCTCTGATGGGCCTCATGCTGCACTCAGGAGGCTGCATTTGCCTGGGAGGGGCAAGAAACAGACAACCAGGCAATACGTGCTGTCCTCACAGCAGACAACTCTCAGTGCCAGCTGGCAGGACAGAGTGGAGATGGAGGTACACGTTGACCCAAGCACGTCTCAGCCCATCCGGGTTGGCCTTGGAATACCAACATAAGTGTCATCCACTTTATCCTGGGTCCCCAACCATGGGGCAGCCTAGGCCAGAGGGAAGGATAAGAAACACCAGCTTCTCTACTCAAGGTCCCCACAAATTTTCACACCAGCACAGATGCTGTTCATAAATTGATCCTGCATAAATTTGACACCTGGAAGAAAACAAACCAAATAAAACCTGCTTGGGAAATGGCCCTCTTCTCTTTTGAATAGAGTACAGCAATTGAAAACATGTAAACAACTCCCTCTTCCACCTGATTTTTTCTCTCTGACACCTACTTGCAATCTAAAAGGAATCCAAACCAGAGTCCCCTTGATGCATTAAACCCACTTTTTGGGGAGCAGAGGAGGGCGCTCACACAGGAAATAAAAACACAATGCCAATTTCACTTTGTTGCACCTTTCCTGTTAACTTGCCAAGGCATTTCCCAGCATACGCTAACCTAAAATAAAACACTCTAAAAATAAAACCAAGCTAAAAATAAACATAATGGAGGAAATGAACAATGTTTCCCTGCTTCGCTATGTAGCCTGTACCAAGGAAAACAGGAGGCAGTGTGGCTAAGTTTTAAAATGAAAAGGATGAAAGCTGGAGAGTTTGAGTTTCATGGGTAGAAACTTGCTAGAAATCTGATTTCTGCTTGACCTCACAAGGTTGTGATCGGGTACAGAAAGCAAAGAGCAGCCCTGAGCTGCCCGAGAGTAGAGAGGGGTTCTGGTGCTGGTAGCAGGATACAAGGGAGGGCCACCACCCTGCTTCGGTCTGCAAGTGCTCTTCCAACCTTCAGTGCCTCCAGCGGGTCCGAAAGCAGAAGGTAACTCTTCTTTTCAAAACAAGGACGTACCTTCCTAGTGTGAAACACCTTCTGCGTCCTGGCCTGGAGATAGCTGTGTTTCGTCAGCCAAAACATGATCTCTCTGTTTTCCCCAGCCTGCAAAGCACTTTGAGATCCTTCAAGATGAAAGATGCTACAGAAATACCAAGCCGTCATGTATTTATTATTTTGGCAACGAGTATTTCTAGACTGCAGTCAGGAAACCTCATTTCTTTGTTGCTTTTGTTACTGTCCCTTTCTTGGGTTATTTTAGGAAAGCACGCACATGCACGTACTGTGTATACGAGGCTGGGTGCGTGCAAATGGTCAATCCAGTTCTTTACAGGAATAACACAAATCTTCTGTGATCTTGTACAGTCAAATGTCTCTAAACCTCTTAGGATTTTATTTTCCTGGATTTTTATAGGGGATTTTTTTTTCTCCAGACTCCACCTGCCTTATATGAAATGGATTATTAGCCCTTAAAAATAAAAATGCTGCTGTTTTAGAGATGAAATAGATTTTTAAAATATAATAAGGGGGGGATGTTGCTTGACTTAGAGGCACATCCTTTACTATTAGCAAGGCTACTGGAGACTGTAAGCCTAAGCTGCCTCTGAATATTCAAGAATTTTGTCCAGAAAAGCAATACTATAAATAGTATTTCCTCCTCCAAAAACTCTGGGGATCTGATTTACTTTGAGTGTTTGCTCAGGGCACGTATGTAACCTGCAATTCAACGAACTGCAGCTAAGCCAAGGCTGCAGGGAGCCCGCGGGACGGCAGCGACAAGAGAAGACACGAGGATGCTGCTGGGTCCTGTCATGCCCACACAAAGAGGACAGCACGCAGCTCTGCGCGCTTCGGCAATACGGGAGCTGGCTTGTGTTTTAGCTATAATGGGATTTTTAAGAGAAAAAACATTTCCTTTCCTCTTTGTTTGTCCCTATATGAGCTTCTCCCCATCCGTGCTGTGTCTGGTCAGTCTATTACCCCTTGCAGTCACTTCTGAGGGAGAAGCTCTCAAGCAATGAGAGCGCAAAATTATTTTAAAGGATGAGAAAATACAATCGAAAAACCACATCAGCTGGCTTGGGTCTTAGAAGCATGTGTGTACTTAGCTGTAAGGGCTACCAGGAGGAAATGGACTGCATTTCAGGTGGATGTTGATCCTTTAATGTAAAGCTGACAATAATATTTACATGCTGACTCACTAAGATTTATGTTTCTGTGTAAATCACACATGCACTTAAAAAAAAAAAAGCAAGTAAAAAGCAACAGCAGTATATTCATAGCTTCCAGAACTCTACATAAATCAATTGTACCATGATCCCCCAAGCTTTTAGAGCAACACATACACATTTATTCGTGATCATGGATGTTCATCCATCCAGGGCCATCACCAAAAGAAAAGTGACAGTAGCAGCAATGCAATGACCTTAGCCAAAGCCCTTCACTCTTAACGCCCCCACGGCTCCAGCAAAGCTTGGACCCAAAAATCACTATTCCCAGTGGCGTGGCTTGGTAAATGGCTGAACCAGAGCCCTGGATCAGCACGCCTGTAACTTCAGGGAGCCGAAAGCAAAGCCAAACTTGGCAGGTCTGGCTGTTGTCAGCCCCACTACCCCTCTAGGACAGAGCTAAGCACCATTCTTTTGTTCTTCCTTGGGTCCGTGCCTCTGCTTGGCACGCTTTTTCTGCCTTGTTTATTTAGTCTGTCTTGGATGGCAGTCCTTCCCTGTGCCTTTGCCAGCACGACCTGCTCAGAGAGCAGCACCCGTTCTGCAAACACCGCCTCTTGTTTGCTGCTTTACGAAGACGGGCAGATGCTTGCGAGTGCTGGACATCAATAAATTAAAGTGACTTTGCTACTATTATTGTTATCGTTGTGTTATGACAGGGGCGGCATGAGGCTTGGTGAGGAGCCTGGAATGGAGAAGGACCCAGTGCAAGGAGGAAGAGAGCTTCGTCCCACTTCCTGCAGTGTGGGGAAGAGTGGAATGGATGGAGATGGAGGTTGTAAAGCACACACTAAAAAAGCCAGTATTTCAGCTTCAGCAGCAACCCTCAGCTAAGCTCCTCAGCAGGGGGAGCTTGGTTTTCCCACCAGGGAATGGTCCTTCAATGCAGTTTTGTGCAGGTGCACAGGCCACACACAAAATCTACTTTTCTGCCTTCCCCCCCCAACAGCGAGATAAGCAAATCAAGACTCATTACACTGAGTTTTCCAACAACACCTCAAAAGCCACCTGAGAAAAGTCATGAAACACTCAGTGAGTAGACAAACACTCCAGAACTGAAGGACAAAGCCCCAGAGGAGAGAGGTACTCTGGGCTGGGATGTGCCCCAAGGAGACCATACCTGTAGCGCTGATGGCCGTGTCCCTCCTCGTGTTGCAGGAGGCAGGTGGTGGGGTCAGAGGAGCCAGGCCGTGCTGAGGTCCGCAAGGCCACAGCTGCAATGCCCACGAGTGGGGAGGAGAAGTTGAGCAGCACTGAAGCAGCCTGGTGGGAGAGGCCCTTCTGGCCACGGGTCACGTTGATGACAAGTGGATTGTGGTGGCATGACAGCTCATACATCCCTGCAAGACGAGGTGAAGAAAGAAGCCACTAAGCTTTGCTCCAGGGATACATTCTCTGCTTTTGATTTACCTCTTCTGCTCCCCCAACAGACCAACTTGGGAAGCAGAAGATGCTTCAAGGAGGAACAGTGGACAGCAGCAAACAATCCAGCAAGAGACTGCAGCAATGGCAGGTGCTCCTGCTGTCCCTGTCAGCATGGCACAAACTGGTGCCACAGCCTGTAGGATGCTCACCCAGAGAGTGGTTGAGCCCATCTACGTCGCTCAGCTGGACGGTCACCCTCGGCTTGCGCTGATTGCTTGGGACGGTGCCGTCGGAGGCCAGGAAGACCAGGAGGGAAGTGGGCACTGCGGGCCTCTCAAAGCACACCTGGGTGGGAGGGCGAGAGAGACCCTGAGAGCATGCATACCACATATGGACTTTCTGATGCCACGTATGCAAGAGCGAGAGAAAGAGGGAGTGGGGGAAAGAGAGCGGGAGCAGGGTTAGGGGCTCAGAGACTGCAGATGTGCAGGGCAGCAAATGGGTGGGAAGACAGAGAGAGGAGGGGAGGAAGGGTGCAGGAACCGTCAATCCTTTCCCTCCCAATTCCCCTTCTCCTTTTCGCTAGTCTTCCCCACATGTATCAGCCCTGCCTCACCATAAGTTTATGGCATCTTCCCAGCTTCCACATTTACCACTCTTAAAATTGAGCAACTCCTGGCCAAGACCTGGATAACCCCTTTTCTACCCTCTCTTCCCCAGCACTGACTCCCACCCCGCACAGTGTCAGTCAGGCAAGCGAGGCACCCAGAAAGCACAGCTGCCAGCCCTGCCACAGAAATATTTCCATTAAAAAAACAAAACAAAACCCAAAGAACAGCCCTGGTACCCAAAGTGACTGCAAACTGTCCTTCAGCCAACACACAGAAAGATTTGTGGGAAGAAGTCCTGCCTGCTAGGAGAGCCGACAGCTCCCCACTTGTCTACAGTCCCGAAGGCTACAGGAGGCAACCGGGAAACTTGCAGCATCAATCATGGCAGGACAGATGTTATTTGGAAGAAGGAGGATAGAAATATTTTTCTCCCCCACCCTGGTGCCCCCCCACCCAGTGCCGAGATGTGTTTTGATCAGGACCCACCCTATGGAGTGTTTTTGTTGAACACCAGTGTGGAGGGAGCCCAGAAATGCAAGGCGAAGGTGTATTTCGGAGGAGGACAAGCCCTGGCTGGCCGGGCCCAGCCCAAGGAGCAGACTGTGGGAGCGGAGGGGACAACCACTCGATTCGCGATGGCAGCCCAGCCTCGGCGTGGTTTATGTCGCACCAGGTATTGCTCACACACAGGAGCGGGATGAAAACCTTGGGCTTCGTCCCAGGGCTCCCACCCTGCAGGGAGGTGCTTGGCAGCAAACACCCCTCGAGCAAAGTCCCCAGCATGGCCTACACACTCCCTTGGCCAGGACTTGCCGTGCTGCAAGGAGTGGACCAGGAGGCTGAAGCTGCCCTGTTGGGTTTGGTTTGGGTTTTTTTTGGTTTGGTTTGTGGTTTTTTGTGTTTTTTTTTTTTTTTTATATCCCAGTTTCCTCACCACCTGAGCTCAGAAGCCAGTGAGAAAAGAAAGCAAGAAGGGAGGAAGGAAGGACAAAGAAGAGCCAGCAGCGCTCAGAGCCTGCTCAGGGAACTTCCCAGGACAGAGCTGCAGCTGTAAAATCCCAAGGAGCCCACCGATTTTAACCCAGCCGCCCACTGCCCGCTCCTCCAAGCATGGTTCCCCAGAGGAGGAGAGATCGTTGGAGAAGTTGGGCGAGACTTTCCCTGGACTACACAGCTTAAGATGGAGGGCTTAGTTTCTCCCTTCCTACAGTGCATCTGCTTGGATGTGGAGGACATTGGCCCTGAATTAGACCAACAGCAGCTGACTTGACCAACATCCCAATTTTTTTTTTTTTTTTTTTTTAATAGTTATTATGTGCCTGGCCACAGCAGGCTGTCGTCTTAATTTTTCTCCTTCCCTCTCCCTCTTTCTGTTTCTCCTAGCAGGCAGGACTTCTTCCCAAAAATCTTTCCTGCATATTACATATCCTGCCTTGCTTACAAGTTACTTTGATTTCTCTCCTCATTGGATGTGTTAGAAACTAAGATCAAAGCATGGCCGGAGAACTGCAAATCGTAACTACTCCCATCTGCAGACAGACCCAAGGTGTCTGGTAGATGCTTTGTTACGTGGCCCACTCTTGCCTCCATCTTCAGCCTGCATACAGCACGACCCAACCTTTCCCTTGCTCATTGGTGCCACCTCTTGAGAAACACCATAGCAAGCAATTCCTACCACTCGATGACTGGTGGTGTGGCTCTAAACCCAGGTGACACAGGTGCAACAGCCTTAAAATGGCCATGGGAGTCGGTGGCCACAAAGCATCACGCACACGTGGGTACACACGTGCATGCACAGCATCATTCCTGTCCGGGCAGGCGGCTGTGCGAGGCAAATTGTCAACAAGAAGCTGTCTTTCCTAACCCAATGTGTTACCAATCAGGCAAACTCTATTAAAAAAAAAAAAAAAAGAAAAAAAAGAAAAAGGGCATATTTATTGCTAGTCCATAAATAATTTTATGGGTGGAAAATAATAGCACTCCTAAAGAGAGCACAGAGAACCAGTAATGAAAGTCTTTAATATAAACATGCATAGAGGAAGAGAACTGACCACAAGCTCCAATAAAACTGGAACACGCTTTAACCCCTGGTGAGAAGTGGAAAGGAAGCTTTCATCTAGGTAGGGCAGAGAGGGAGATGGCTGCTTTCTCACTAGCAGAGGAAGAAAGGAGGCACATTTGTCACAGCCAGAGACTGAAGCAGGAAAGTAGGTTGTGAGCGCACAGACAAGGAAGAAAGGGGGGAAAAAAAAAAAAAAAAAGTTGAAGCAAGTTCTTCGGAGAAACAGAGGACCTCAGAAGGCAATAGCAATGTTTGTTGACTGAGGTTTGATGATTCACTAAGTTGCCTGAGCGTCTTGGGAAGAAGTCCTCTCCAGACAACCTCGAGCAAAACAGGGCAAGGTGCCCCTCAAACTGCAGAGGAAGCAGCATGCCAGAGCCCAGCTTTCCAGCAACAGTGGGCAGCAGCCACGAAACCTCTAAACCATGGCTGTGGTCAGAAAATCAAGGCTATAAAACTCACTTTGGCCTAACACTCAGCTCTCCTCTGTCTGCTGAGGAGACAGAAAGGTTTGATGCTCCAGGTGCCCTCCCAAAGGCAGCCCCCAGCTGCAGAGGCAGCCCCCATCAGGCTTGCGGGACCAGTGGCTTGGGCACAGAAGTGCCTCCTTTGGTCTGGAGTCACCGGGAGGCAGGAGGACCTGCATACTACAGCTGGTTGCTGAGCATCATGAGCCCTCAGCAGCAGCCCAGAGCACTCAGGACCCCTCAGGACAGCAGGGTGTATCCAGATACCCTCTGTGGCTCTTCACAGCCATGGGCAACAAAGGCAAGCAGGACTTTACACACAGCTTGCGCCCACCCTTTGCGGGTGCCACGGCAGAGCTTGGCTGCAGGGAATAGTCAGGAGCAAGTTGTTTCTCAGCCTCAACACATTTCTGTGGGCTTCTGGTTTTGGGCACAACCCTCCTCCTGGCAATCTGTCCCAGGATAGGTTTGCTGGCCACAGTGGGAATGGGGTAACTACATAAGACCCAGCCACAGGCATTTGAGGGTTGCCAAGAGTTCAGTAGGATATGAAGTCCTATCTGAGGAGTTTTTAAGACTGCTGCAGCTCCTACAGGACAGAAGAAGATGGGAGTCTTTGCCCCAGCACTCTGGTGACAGAGACAGGCAAATCCTTCTGTGCCTGACTGCACATCTTCACTTACCTTGAGCCAAACTCCCTCATCACCCAAGGGTATCCTCTCCTCCTCTGGATCCTGAGCATTGTCTTGGCTAGGAGTGCAGGGGAACCAAGCAGCCGAGGAAAGGTCCTTTGGCACATCATGAAGGTGGGATTTACATACCTGAAAGAAGAGATTTATTTCAATCCAGAAAGAAGCAAGGAAAGTGAGAGAAAGAAACAGCACCTACGAAACCTCAAGGAAGACTTGACAAACATTGAGAAGGATCCCAAGTTCGTTCCTCACACGAAGAGAATGTGGATTCCTAAGCAGGAGTGACATCTTGCCGCCCACACACGTGCATAGGAGGCCTTTGCCATTTTGAGGTGCTGTAAATATGTTGTTTAAGCACCCTGTGGTGTCTGTGGGTCTGAGTAAGAAATAATGAGTCAAGCTGTGAAATGGCAGGCAAGACCACAGCCTCCTGATTTTGGCTGGGCTGGTGAGAGCTGAAGGTGTGATTCGTTTGCCTGAATACCAGTCTTCTGTGCCATTCGATGCCCTACAGCATCCCAGACATCCCCATAAGGCCTGGCAGACAAAACTGGGAGATGTGTGTCGTTCTAGAGGACCAGACACCTGAGCCCAAGGCATTAGGTATGAACATCTGGGCAATTTAATCATGCCTTATGTCTCAAGAAGATAGTTCCCTATATCAGAGCAATAGAAACACGCGTATTAAAGGCTAAACATGACCTCTTTATGTATTTCTTACCCTCTTCAGCTTGCTAGGAAAGTACATACACACATCACGTTAACATCGATCAGGCAAAATCCCATCCTAGACCTCCAGGCCCTGCTCCAAAGCCCATATGAAAGATGGGAATTCTCCCATCGATTTTTCCTTGGCTTCAGATCAGAGAGTTTGAGAGCAGCACAGATGCTGATGTATGCGTGATTTTATCCTTTCAGGCTCTGACCTTATAAGGTATTAGACTTAGGGGATTTTTTTTTAAAACCAACAGTGGGACTACTCACACGTTCAGAGTTGTGCATTTTGCTGGTGGGACAGGAGCGGTCACTGTTTAGCAAACTGCACGGTCAGGGGAGGTGCTCCCTGCCTTGATAAAGCACCCCTCCATGTACTGCAGTTCCTGGGCCTAGGGACTACTGAAAGAGGGGTGTGAGAAGTGTCCAGGTCGCCTACTGGTTCCCTGCATGAGAATATGGTAATCAATGAACACTTCCAGAGCTGCTCTACGATACTGTTTTTGCCTCAGTACACTCTTGCAACAGTCACTTCCCCAACTCTACTGCATAGGCTTTAACAGAAAAGTATTTTTTTAATTTTTTTTTTTTTTTTTTTTTTTTTACCATGTCTTCACTCACCTTCACAACAGGCTCTCCAGTGACCAAGGAAGCAGGGCAGGACTTCGCATCCTGATGGGAGGCATAAGCTTTTGCTGCCCACAGATCCATGTATCCATCGGGTGTGTAGGGACCACAGTCAAGGGCACTGCTTGTCTTCTCAAATGGCTCACACACACCATCCCCATCGTGCACATAGCACAGGCTTGGTTCCCCTGCAAGGAGATCAGATATGACTCGTTTACAAACCAGGCTCCAGGCACATACATCTCCTCCTGTCCTAGGAGGTGTGCTGGCCATTTGGTTCTGGGATTTCCCACCACAAGGGCCTGACAAGCTCCGTGGATCACTGGATCCAGCTGCAGATCCACGTTTTGTTGCAATGAGGTGCATCACACCCTGCTCTGAGGAGCAGTGTGCATAATGTACAGTTTTGACTCCAGCCTCAAAAGAATCATAGAATCATAGAACAGTTTGGGTTGGAAGGGACTTTTAAAGGTCATCTAGTCAGACCTCTAATTGAGACAACTCTCTGATGGATGTCTCAATCCATTTGGACTCACCAACACAGTTGAAGCCTTCTTCCTTTTTACACTTCCTGGAACAGCCATCTCCATCCAGCAAGTCCCCATCGTCACATTCCTCCTCCAGGCTCCTAAGACAACAACAGCCAGACGTGTTAATGCCACCCTTGACTCAACACTCTTGTGCATGCCCAATCATGAGTGAGGACACCATATCTTGGTTTCATTTCCACAGAAGCAGGAACTTGCTGCAGAACCTACTCTCGCAGGGCAACCACTGTGTGCCCTGTGCACAAGGTTATATTGGCCAGTCCCAAAGGTGGATCCCTTCGGAGCCAGACTCCATGACAGTTCACCGAGATGGACCAGAATCTAAGCACTGCAATCAAACATGGAGAACGTTCAAGCTGGGCCCTTCATCCAGACCCTGCTTCTCAAAAAGATCATCCATATCTCCTGTGCAGATGGCATTTTACAAAAGAGCAAGTACCCATGGGTGGAGGCCCAACCCCATGCTTCCCTTTGGGGCAGGATGACCTGACAGCTTAAAGAACCTCATCTGAGAGCCTGAGTTTCTTGACTTACATGGTCACCTTCCCATCCCCGCAGTAGGGTGCTCCATGGACATGGATGAGAGGTGGGGAGGCTTCTCCTGAGGTTGTCCCAGAGACTGCTTGCACCTGGTAGCGGTACATCTGCCCGGGTGTGACTTCCCTGTGGGAACAGAGAAGACTTGAAGAGTGAGCAGGAGGGAACAGCCCATACATCTGCAGCAGATTTGCACACCACAGCTGCAGAAATCACATGTGCGTGCCCACGTAGTATCACAGTTTGACGTATGTCTCCATAATTTAAACTGCCAGAGGCAGAGGCTGTGGGAAGAGGGTCTCTGCCAGGCCACGCAGAGGGGCCTGCTGCTTATTTCCCTAGGGTGTGAGCTGGGGAGATGGGGTATTAACTCGAACTCATTTTGCTGGTTGTGTTGTTGGGGAAAGTGTTTTTCAGTTCGATAAGCTCCTTCTAGTTAGCCTGGGCTCACGGGCAAGGATCATGCTAGCATGGCAGGTCGGCAACAAGCTTCCTCAATGCTGAACAGGGGATCTGCACACGGCATTAAACGTGGCAATTCCCAGGGGTGGGAGGGGAACAAAATACAAGAGAAGCCATCCAGAGATTCAAAGGCAGGACCTCAGTGTATTGTCAAATCTCAGCCACCCACTCAGCCCATAACGGAGGAACCTCGTCACTCACGTGTCAACGAACTGGCGGTGAGCCTGCGCCAGGGCAACGGGGGATCCGTTTGCAAATGGAGGGTCACGGAGGACTCGGTACTGGATCAGCTTGCAGGCAGAGCAGAGAGAGCTGTGGGGCATGGAGGTCAGCAGGGCCGTGTCTATCTCCATCCTCTCGTCAAAGGTGTAGATTTTGACTCCGGACACCTTTTTAGGGATGTTGAGCTTCACAGTAAAGGGGACATCACAGAAGGTGTCCAGGGGCCCCAGATGGATGGACTCCCCGTGCTCTGTCAGGACTTCAATGTCAGACAGCGCCTTGGGAGAGCCAGTGGAGAGGTACGTGGTCCAGAGGGTGAGGGAGTCAGGGTAGACAGGGTGCAGGAAGCGCAGCTCCAGGATGCAGCCATCGGGCTGGGGGCACGGCACCGTCATGTTCATGTGGTACAGGTGGAGCTCCGGACTCCACGCCTGAAGACTGGGCTCACAGGGCTGGTCCACGTCCGGGGGCCCTGGGCAAGGAGGAGGCTGATGAGAACCAGGAGACCCAGAGGGGCTAACCTCCCTGCAGTACCCTGTCGGTGCTCATGCATCTCTGTGCTGTAGCTGGGCACCCACGCAGTTTTGCACCCACTACAGGTATATGCCAGAGCTAGCGGCATCTGCCCTAACATCCTAGAAAGCAATAAGCACCACTAGTCTCCCAGCTCCCGGGTATGCATACAAGCACGAGGCTTGGCAGGTCTGGTGTCTCACAGCCCTCTAAAACAGGGACAATGGGATCCACACAGCAGCCAGCTGCAGTGCCAAGCTCTAGAGACAGCCTGGACACAGCTGGAGGACATGAAGCTTGCTCTGTAGTCTCATGGGCACAGAAGGCTTGCCAAGGGCACCTGCATACTGAGTCACTGTGGCTCCATGGGTTTGGATGTGGACTAAGAAGAGCTGAGTCCGAAGCTTTCCACAGGCACGTGCTGGAGCGGGTCACAGGCAGGAAGGGACCAAGTCTAAAGCAAGCTGGGGAAGCAGCTCCAGAAGGCTGTTCCTCCACCAGGACAGTGCCCAGGCTGAGGTCAGATCCCCAGCCGGCCTCTCCTGGTGGTGGATTAGCACTCAGCAGGATAAATGTAGCGTTGGGCTTCCAGTCTCAGAAAGCACTACTGGAATTCATCATCCTTTAGTAGGATGATGAATTCATCCTTGTCTTCACCAACCACTGCCAGCATTTCTTAGGACCCAGCTCCACTTCAAAGCCTGCATCCATTAAATATTAGTCTTACAAAACCCATAAAATCTGTCTCTTTCACCAGAGCAAACATGGACTTGTGGTAATCCCAGGTCATGCATGGGAGAAAACAACATCCAGTAATTCCAGAAGCAGTTTCAATTTGCCAGTGAATCAGACAGGCGACAGAAACAGAGACCACTGACAATAGATGAGCTACGCTTTGATTTGTTTGGTATCACTGAATAAGCTCAAATTTGATTGTTGTTTTTTTTTTTTTTTTTTTTGACTTGACTTTTCTCTCCCCTCAACTTCAAATGCTAGCAAGAGATACTTAAGAGTTTTCAGATACAGAATCTCAGCTACGTCCTGGTACTCCTGTTCTCAAAGCACAGGCTACATCCCAAAGGTGTAATAATGTCTGAACTGCACTTTCTCAGCAGTCACCCTGGCACACTTTCAGTCAACCTCATTGGCAGATGCACAGATGCACAGAACAGATCCACACAGTTCAACAGCAGCACGTGCACTACATGCAGCGCACAGGACCATGTCACCTGGTCTCCTGCCTCCACTGCTGTGCTCTTGGAGAAGCCGAGGCAATATGAAAAGCCCAGCAGCTCCTATGGCAGCTGCATGACCCTGAAAGCCACAAGCATGCCCACAAGATGGGTCTCTAAACCAACATCTGGGTCTCAGCACAAGAGATGTTGTGACGCCCTGCTGTTCACCTTGCCAGCAAGGAACTGCATCCAACCCAGACCACCCAGGACTTGGTACAGACTTGGTGGGACTGAGCAAGTTGCTCCTCTTGCTCCCTTTGGACAAGGCTGCATCAAAGCCAGTGAATGCCCCGGAGGTTTTGGATGAGGTCCCAAGATCTATGTTGTAAGCTTTTTATTTAAATGAAGTGCCCCTCCCTTTTGGTCAAAATCTTTCATTAACACCTCCCTAGGCAATGATTGGGGTTAATATCAGGGTATCAGTTTGCTCATCCAAAGCCAACTGGCAGTTACCGCCTATCTTCTGGGCACCTAGAATTCCTGCTGGCAGTAAAGAGCCTCCCCAAAGAGGAGACACCACTCTCTAAAAGACAAAAAGCTTCTTTTTCTTTTCCCAACAAGATCTTGTCTCTGACCAGGAGATTCACAGCCAGGGGAAGAGAGAAGGCATTTACCTTCTGCTTCTTCTGGGGTCCAGTAGCCAGAGGAATCACAGACCCGGGGGGAAGAGGCCTCGTGCACATACTGACGGAAGGTGCCGTCCTCCGCACAGTCGTCACAGAGTGTGTCCTGCTCCCTACAGACAGGAGACAAAGGCATTGCCATGTCTGATCACAACTAGTTAATTTTCCATCCCCATTTGTCCAGACACGATCAGATGAGAAGTTGGAAAAGCAAAGCTATACTCTCAGGAAACCCCTGGGCATATTATCCTGCTTGGAATAAGCTTTGTCAAAGACAAGAGAGTAAGAATGACCATGGAACAAACCAGGTTTAATCCCAGTCCCTCCTCTTCTGCAGGCTGTCTGGGTAGTCTTGGAATGAGCCATTGAATCGCCTGCTCCCTACCCACAAAGCAGAGCTCACAGACTGCATGCTTCCCGGAACAACACCCCTGCAGCTGGGCAGGTGCACTTGGGTCTATCTCCGCTAAACCCCAGAGTTAGGTTTTTGGCTTTTGTCACTGCTGCAATACAAGACAGTCACAATAATGTCTATTAAAGAGGGTACTGCTGTGCTCTTCAAGAAAGAAAAAGATACTTTTCTGTGATAAAGACAGGTTCTTTCCTTGGCAAGTTCATCACAGGGGACGCAGAACCCCCACCGTGGACCAGCTCCTGAGCCATTTATGAGCAAGAGCCTTGGGTTGATCTGAAGACCCAGCACCTGCCTCCTAGACTTGTGTTTTCCTGCTCCCAAACCACTCCTTCTACCACCAAAGCAGTTCATTTGGGTGACTCGAGGCTGCTCAGCACTCAGGGGCTCTCATGCCTGTGGGGGTAACAGGTACACGTTCTTGTTATCCCTGGGATGAAAGCCCCATGGTGAAAAACATCAGTTCTTTGAAAAAGCAGTAAACACTGACCCAGGGTTGTCCCATCGCTTTTCTTTGAATTGCAAAAGCTTTGTGAAGTAGCTTTAAAACAATTTCAGGAGCTCTTTAACATATGTTTATAGTCCCATAATAAAAGCATAGACCTAAAGCCTGGTTGGAAGCCAAAATGTTTTAGTAAGAGGCGCTGCTGAACGGAGGCTTTGGTGGCCTATCCAGGTCTTGGTCACTCCCCGTGCTGAGGAGAGGGAAGGCAGCCACCCGGCGCTCAGGGCCATGCACTGCTCACCAGTCCAACAACTCTGGTTCCTCAGCGCCGTTTCTCTGGTTTGAAAAGTTTCCTGACTTACCCCCAGTTAGTTACACCACGAGTCTGTGACAGCACTGGGAACGAAACCCAGCTCTTGCGGTTCAAGCTCCCTGCCTTAACCACAAGGCTGCATTTCCTCCTGGTAAATGGCTGTTTTATACAATAAGTGCTAAATGAAGCTCATTTTTCATTCTGTGATTGCACTCTGGGGTTTAAGAATTGGCATTGCCTCCCGACGCTCTTTGGCTTCCCCTCCCAGCACCCTGACAGGAGAAAGCTTGCAGGAGAGCCCACATGCCAGTGGGCCCATTGCAGCAGCCCAGCTCTTGTGTCCAAGGGCTCTGCTGAGGGCAACTAAGGGGCAAAGGGTATTGTGGTGGGGTCTGCACCATAGAGAGTCCCTTGTCCCTTCTAGCAGGCTCCTGTGCAAGCCCAAGACCATCACAACAGCAGATCCCCTACCTCTCGTGGATGACACTGCTGATGGGAGGCAACCAGTAGATGCTGAGGGAGTCCTGCGTCTGCCCCGTCACCATGGGAGGGATGGGAATAGGTGCGGGCTTCTTGCTCTGGCCCCAGCGCTGGTACACCAAGTCCAGGTAGCAATGCATTCGGGCCACTTGGTTGGGGGTGAAGGTGTTGGTGCAGTCATCATCTGGGGGAAGAGAGGCCAGGCTGAGGGCAGCACGGATCGACCAGCGGGGCACGTCAACCTGCACCCTTCCTGATCTCCAAACTATGTTTCGGGGACTTCTAGGGAGATCTGGGAGACACCAGCATGTGGTGGCTCTCCTTGCCAGGACTCTCTGGTGTCGTGTGTCCCCAAAGCCACAAGATGGCAGTGCCTCAGCAGCTCTACATCCCTGCACTTGCTCAACCCCAGCTCTGATGCCCGGGCAGTGCCACCATCCTCGTGGGACCCGCTGTGGGTCAGCAGCAGGTGACAGAATCGCTCTTCAGGCTTTGGTCCTCCTGGGCTGCCAGGAGGAACACCGGCCCTCCACAGCACACCTTTGGAAAACAAGCCAAAAGTGCTCAACTCAAAGGTCCAAAATTATAGTAGCAGTAGTAGTGAAAATAAATAATAGTAATAATAAAGTTGCTTCAGGACTGAAGAACAAAGGCACACCATGATGCAGACAAGAAGGGTCTTGATGCATGCCCAATGATGGAGTGGAAGGGAGGGAGGGATGGAAACAGCCTGCAGCAAGAAAGGGGCTGAGAAGCTCCTGCAAGCACAGGCTGCAGCCTACCACATCCCAAAGCACCAGAAAGGACCGCATCAGTTAGGGGGACTATTGATGGAGGTGGAAGGGAGAGAGACCCAAGTTTCTAGGGAAGATCCCTTACAGTTTCTAACAATGATTACTCATTACCTGTGTAACTCATGTAGTTGTTGAAGGGCGTTCCCGTGAAGTGTGTCTGGCCGCAGGTGTCATTGGCAGGGTCTGGATCCCGACAGAGTTTACTCTTTGGGGTGGGGGCAGTGTCAGCGCAGAGGTCTCCTGTCTCCATAGATGGGGTTGTCTCCCTGCAGGGATCGTCACAAGATTCCCGCTCGCTCACTCCCTTAAAGACATGGTACAGTCCCAGGACATGTCCCACTTCGTGAATCATGGTGTTCGTGTGGCCGTGCATACCATAATAAGCAGGGTTGAGGACAACTCCACCTAGAATTGCAAGTACAGAGAACATCATCCAGAGAAAGAGACAGAGAGCAGCCACCGTTACTCATGCGTACTAGGTAAAGCTTCTCTCATTGTGTTCCACATCAGAAATGAGGTGCCAGATGGAGACCTGAAAATGGACATATTCATCCTCTTGTAGGATGGGAAGAGGGCTCCTTTGCCCTCTTGGGGTGGGATGGGGTGGGTGGTTTTTATTCCCCTTCTGATCACACAGCTCACCCCAACATCTTCAACCATTTCAGCTACAATTTCCCTCTGTCTCTTTTTGCACGTTTATAATTCAGTGTCTGCTTTGGTTCACACTCACAACTCCAAATGAGGCTTGGAGGGAAGGCACCAAACCGAGACATGCTGTGAGTTTCTAGGGATAATCTTTCAAATCAGAGGACAGAAGACCTTCCCCAGCCTAGGCAGGTAGCTAAAGCATACCAGCTCCGATGGCAGGTGAGAACAATGAGGTACCTAGCAAAGTCCTGACACACTTCGCTGTGCCAGGTAGAAGTCACCTTCAGCACAAGCCCATATGAAAATTCAAATGCACTGCCTCTTGCCCCTACTGAGAAAACTTCAATGATCTATTGCTTCATTCTCCAAACCAGACCCTAAGGGCCTCTCATGAGGCACTGTTGCAATCCACTAAACTGACACAAATTAACTGTGTATTTTAGAGTGGGATTTTCCAAAACACAGCTTCTGAAGATCACTTCCTCCCCTTCAGAGGAGTTTGCATGTGGGCAAGGTGCACCCAGTGAACCAGGTGAGAAACCCCCACCCATCACAGTCCTACTCCTCTTCAGTGACTTGACTCAAGGGGGCACAAGGGGGCAGTTCATCTCCAAGCCAGTCTGATGCAGGTTCTACTGTCAAAAGATGCTGGAGCATGGGTACAAAGCCCCCCAGAAACTGCCCAGAGCTGCCACCTCATACTGACAGCAACAGCACAGAGCTGGACAAGGCCCATGTTGACCCTGCCCTAAGCTACCCCTTGGCTGCAGGACAAGGTGCTTTTCCTCTCCTGCCCACCCGTCTGCAATTGGAAGGACAAGGATCAATGATCCTGAGGAAAGCCGCTGGAGCAGAGCCTTTGCTCACCGCCAGCATCTCCAACTCCTGACCTGGGATGCACGCCTTGTACCAACAACTCACCCTGTCCCCAGAGGATACTCAAGAACAAAAAAGCCATACCTCTCCTCTTTGGCCTCCTTTTACTTCTTTATTTTGCCCAAATGAAATTCTCTTTACAAACTCTGCAATTTTCTCCCTGCTTTGAGGCTTTTCATTGGCCATTTCCTCCCCTTTCCTCTTCTCCTTTCCCTGCTCCATCCGCTTTCCAATGCCGCCTTAGGGTGAAGGAGCAAGGCCTGGGGAATATGAGCAAGATGAGGGGGCAAAAAGTAGACCCCAGTACGTGTCCAGGTTGACTCTAGGCTATACCTCCATGGCATGGGAGGCTGTTTTTACCCAACTACTTTTAACTCAGACAGCTTGAAAGGTAGCACAGTGAATAGTTGGCTCCGGTGCAGCTTGCTCCCTCCTTTGCAGGGCTCTGGGGGATTTACCGTGCCAGCTACCTCACAGCAGAGCCTCTGCTACTGCATCTCTGCTGCTGATTGCTGCCCCTGCCAGCAGAGTTAAAACTGGCAGAGGGCCACTATGTGATCCTGTCTCCAGCCACAGCATAAACTGCTTGAAATCTGCTCCTGGATCAGCTCTGTGTGCTACTGGACTACCTCATGTCCTCGAGTACAGGGTATTCCTTCCAAGAGAGGTCTTTCTTCAGGTCATGGAGTCCCTGGCAGGACACCAGTAGGCCTGAGACTCCTCTGATGTAGCCATGCTGGGTGAACACTGTGTTTGGACTGGAAAGGGGCCTTCAGAGGTGCCCTGAGCAATTCTCTTGAGCCCAACAGTGTTGCAAGAGGGTGAAGAAATAAGGGTGGCATCTTCTACGGAGCATCCTGCATGTGTGGCTCATGGAAGGGCTGAGAGACACCATTGGCCTGTCAAGTGTTTAGCTTTTTCTTAGGTAAACATTCATGTTTGTGGTTCTTCCTCTGCACAGTGTGGATCTTATGCTGAGGGCAGCTTGGCTTGAAGCAAAGAATGGGTCACAAAATAGCTGCATTCCCTTTCTCCCCAGCTGAAAAACACCAGAGCAGAGGACCTTGCATCCCATTAGTCAGCTCTTGACCCTTTAGTTAACTGGAGTCGGGCCACAAGAAGGTACAGATGTTGAAAAAACCTTCTGAGACTTTCATGTTGTGTCCTGTCAATCATTAGGTTTTGGAAGCCATCCCCCTCTCATTCACTGGGCTGGTAAGTGCTATTGATAGCAAAGGGCATCCCACTGATGGAGAATCCAGTGGGCACATAAAAAAAAAAAAGCGCTCCTTAATCAAAACAGGGCATGAGAGGAGAGAACAGAAAGAAAAGGCATCTCTGCAGCCAAACCCAAGCTTGAGCAAGGCAGGGGGCTGCCTGCCCAGAGGTCTGAAAGGAGGAACACTCACGCAGAAAGAAAATAGTGTTCATAAACAAATAAATGAGATGTGAAAGCCCTGCATGCATCCTGCGGCACTAACCACAAGGAATGGGTCTGAGCACCGGGGGCACGGGAAGCCCTGTGACCAAGCAGCCCTCCTCCCAGCAGAAACCCAACACTCTTCCCATGAGGGGAATACATGGGATTCCAGTACGGGGAGGGAGAACATTGTCACAGGGGAGGTATGCCAAGGCTGGGATACCCTGTCCCTCCCCCTCCTCTCTGCTGGCTTCCCCTATCCCATTACTCCCCCACACTCCACAAGGACAATCATAGTTTTAGTACTTTTTTTTTTTTTAACAGCTAATTAGATGTCAGGATTAGAAACAGCATGAGAACTCTGCCTGCCTTCCTTCCTGAACATCCCTGTTCCTCCATTGCCTGTCCCCTGATGAGCTCAGAGAGTTCCCAGCCTTGGACCAGGAAGTTGTATTTCCCCTGTGCAGGGTCCTGGCTGTGAAGGCAAGATGTGGAAGTGTTCGTAACAACCCAACAAGACCATCCTCCACCCTCTCCCTCCTCTGCAGATTAGGCTCTCCTTCTCACCTCTGCCTCCTCCTGCCCTAAGAGATCAGCTAAACTTGGCTTTAAGTGAACCCTCTCTCTCATGCCTGAGAACCAGTCCAAGGAGGCCCCCAAGGTCAGCATTTACACAATCAAGCTGAAAACTTTAATGTCACGTTCCCTGTGACATCAAGGGGGTCCAGCACTCCAAGTCGGGTGAACCAGAACCTTCTTTGAACTTGCTCACCCAACTGAGACCAAGCAGCTGGAATGCTTCAGGTCTCACCTCACAACATCATCTCCCTCCAGACCAGACATACCAGCTACAGCTGCAGAACTGGTAACATCCATGAGGTCAAGCCTCAACTCTGCTCAAGCAACAAGAGGTGCCAAATCCATCAGTACAGTAAATGATTAGCACTGATGTGGACTCCATTTCACCCACACATCCCTTGGAAGTTCCCAGTCCCAGGACGTCCCCCTGCTTCTAGTCATGATCAACAGCAAAGCTGAAGGACTCTGGTTCAAGCAAGCCCCCAAGAAGCCAACCTGTTCCTGGGTCGGAGCTGTTGTAGAGAACACAGGCTGAAGCAAGCAAGGGATCTTTAAACAGTAAACCACACAGCTGAACCTGTATCTCAGGGCCAGTCTTCCCCAAACACTGAGTCACAGCAATTAATGGAACAAGCGCATGACGGTTAGTCAGACAGGAAGATGGCCATTGCTTAAGGTACCTTTGATGGAACGGCTGGCCCTCCTTCAGGATCCGCTGACCTCAACCAGATATATGAGCTGGCCTCAGCTTATATAACTGCAGAAAGTATTTATAACATCCAATATTCACAATTCCCTTGCCTTTTGACCATGTTTATGCAAATACAGTTCACATGCAGCTACACATGAACTTTAAAGTGTCTGCATCGTTACATTGCTAGGGTTTTGAGGCAAGGCTTTCCACTGCGGAAAGCTACGGTTTTTATAGGACAGGAGTTCTTCAACTCCTTGCGTTATGTAGTTAAAAATATTTACTTCTAAGTTGTCAGAAAATTCATTCCAGACTCCAAGCAAGAAATCTGAATTTGAGAGGACCTCACTGTTATTATGGTGGAAAGACTGAGACATACAGTATGGTTAGAGGGAGTGGTGCAAACAGACCTGAGATCTTCTACCTCTGCTACTAGCTGGCTGCAAGTTGTCTCTGTCTGGGAGCTCCATAGCAGCTGAAATGCTGCCCATAGAAGCATCATAGACCTGTTCACTCTCTCCAAGTCAGTAATTCTCTTACGTGTCAATGAATGTAGTTGCTGTTGGTTTAAAATGGTAAACCATCCCTAAACCTTCAGGAAGGCTGCCTGAAATTCAAATTTATGCAGGAAAATAATCTAGAGGAGAGCAATAGATCCGTAAGTTATCAGCATAGGAATGGTCACTTAATTACCGGTAGCCCAAAACAAGCATCCATGAAGAGAAGGGGATGAAAAGCAAAAGTTCACTGAAGACTTCCAGAAGATGAAGACACCAACAGGAAGGTGAGGAAGACCCTCTTGAAAGACACACTCAAAGGTCATGAAAGAATGGTTTCTAAGGACTTCAAAGTCCAGATGGCAAATTAAAAAATATCTAGAGAATAACTGATGGAGAACAGTTTGGAAACAGTTTGTTTAGTGAGCTTTGGGATGAGAGGAAGTATTAAAATAGAAGAAGGGAAGCCAGTTGGCAAGAAAAAGTCTCATGGTACCTCTCTTGAAAACATCTAAGAAAGCCCAGTTCAGAGAGACAAACAGAGCAAAATCTGACCAAGAGTATATGAAGCCAAGAGGCTGGTTAGCTTCTTGGAGAATTTAAGTCAAACTCAAGGAACCAACTTGATTCAGGAGGAGAATCAAAACATGAGGGGGTCTGTACATGAGTAAGGAAAAATCAGCGTGGCATTTCTGCTCCATGGAGCAGTCAATGGCATGGAGGGAGCAGAGTCTGTGTCCTGACCTTAATATCTTAAGGTCAGGATAGAAAGGAGGTTAGCAAGAGTCAAAGAGAAGGAGTCTGTCTTCTTGGAGATAAACCCCTCCCTTGTGTAAAGGCCTGTCTCCACCCCTGATCATTACATCCTTAAAGTTCAGGAATTTTTCTCCAACTACTATTCACTCCTCCCAATATTTTCCTTGCTCTTTCCTCACTGCTTTACCTTCATATCTACTCTGATTCTCCAGTAGTCTCTTGTGAGAGGTTTTGTCAAAAGCTGTATGTTTATGACCTGCTCAGTCATAAGTTTCTTCTGTGCTGGACAATAATATACTTTGTGCATGGTACAAAACACTTGATGATGTGGTGGAGCCACAGTAGGTGGAGCCTACTGTTTACAGAGAACAGAGTCCACCACCCGCCCTCCCAAGCTCATTTAGTCTAAAATCAAGGACAGTCTTGAACTAAAGTCTTCAGCCAGTGCCAGAGCCTCAAAGAAGTTCAGATCCAGTTTCATACTTCACAGCTCTGGCACCAGAGCCAAGACAACACCCCTTTTCTCTTGAACCTCCACGGTAAAACCCTGATCCAACATTTCCAGATGGTGCCACCTCTTGTGTCCCTGGCTGGACACAAACTCCAAGAGCAGAGCTAAATGCAAGCTTTTGATGAATCCAGTCACCCTGATTACCCCTCCGTACAACTCCCTGCGAGCCCTTGGGAGGGGTCTGAAGAGAACATGTGTGGCTGAAGCACTTGGTGTAGTAAAATGATTGTCAAGCTGAGCCTTGGAAGTGATTTCTGGAAGCTGAAGGAATAAATTTCATGGAGATTTGCCTTCCTCAACAAGCGACTGTAGCAATATGCTATTGAAAAAACAGTCCTGAAACTCATTGAGGGAGGGAAACTGGCAAAAAATAACTTTAAAACAGGTCTTTAACAGCAGCATAAAACTTTCAAGGGCTAAACATCACGCACTTGTAAAAGCAGAAGGTCTAGGTCTGCTGTGCAGGTGTCAGGAGTAATTATTTCCAGTTACTTATTGAGAAACACTTTAGATGTTTTGACTGCAAAGAGTAAAGGGCTTTGCCAGAAAACTCCAATGTTGAAGAGGTGGAGGGAGAGGCAGGAAAGAGAGAGACAGCAGAAATAGGAGAAAGTGGACAACACATTTACATTCTAGTGAAGCAGTTGCAGTTTTATTTTGTAGCCTGCCGGGACTGATGACCTTGAGGGTCTGCCTTGAGGTCGCTGAAGCCAAAGAGAACCTTGCCTCCAGCAGGTAGTAAGCCAGATTATAGAAACATGGTTTAATTTGATGGTCATCCTCACATTTGCAGCTGGATTTGGAAGTGGCCAGTGCTCGCTGCCTGGCCAGCTCCAGAGCCACTTAAACCTGCAGTCTCAGCTCTGAAATCACTGACACTCCAGGTTTTTCTGTTTGTCATTACGTGCTGCAAAGTGAAGTCCGCCGTTTCCAGAATCCTGGAAGAAAAACCTGGAAGGTCCCAGAGAAGCCAAATGTGAGTCTAAACCCCTCTCCAGAGCCTGCACTGATGGTGTACCTAAAGCTCTCCCAAGTTCTCTGTCCCACTGCCTTCACCATTAAAAGTTTCTTATAACAACCTGGAAAACCCTTGTCAAGGTGTTGCCTCACCACCTTATCCACATGGATGTGGGTAACAGGCAGCTCCTTTCCTTAGATACATTGGTACACCCAAAGCCTGTTATCATGACCTTCTTATTAAACATCCTCAATGTTGAGCCAAATCACAGCTGCCTCTTTTTCCAGGTCAACCAGGAGAGAAGAAAACCAACAACCCCCAAGACCCCACTAGTGGGGTAGCTTACTTACCCAGGTGACTAAGGGCCTCTTTATCCCATGGCCAAGTGGCAGCACCAGCCAACTCTTCCCTCACAGAACTGGCAAAGTAAATGTTGAGGAAGTGGGTGCTGTTCAGCTGCAGTGCCTCCTTCAGCTCCTTCACGCTCATGTACGCCCTACAAGGACAGGGAAGAAGAGATAGTCAGCACAGACTTCAACGGAGCAAAGAGGAAAAGCAGGAGCCACCTGTAGATATCCTGGAAGGGAAATAGGAGTCCTGGAGATCCCATCCTCAACTCTCTGAAACCAAAAGCATGGCAAAATTTAGCAAGTGTCAACAGGATGTCCCATGACACCACTAATTCCACTCTGTTTCTGCTAGTGAGGGGTTTGGGTGGGAGGCGGTCATGCAAATCTGAAAAAATTATGCTAATTACAGTAGCTTTGTTGGCGAGTTCTACTCTTAGAGAAGGTTTCCCAACAATAGCGACAGAAGAGACCTCAGAGAATAGAATAAAAGGAGAAACAATGGAAGAAAAAAGGAAAGTCAGAAGTCAGTCCTGCTTAGGGAAAGAGAAGGAGGTTGACATCAGAAAAGTGGAATTCAAGGGGAGGAAAAAAGAAGTGGGTTTTCCCTCAAGAAAAGGAGAGAGAAAGGAATCTAGAACTCCAGCTAGTTCCAACAAGGATTTTCAGGGGTTCCTGATACAGGTCAGGAATGGACATCAAACATTATTCTTGGGAGTGAGGAGGCTTTGCCAGCTGGGGCCAAGAAGTCTCTACTCCACCTTCTCTAGTCTGTCTGAAGAAGCTCATGACCACGGCCCTCTACTCTATCCTTTTCCCTAGGACAACCAGTATGCTAGATGTGGCAGTGCATGGTAATAACAAGGGGGTCCTGCAGTCCACAGGCACATAACACCATCAAGCAACATACTCTCTCACCTCCATCCCTGTGTATTGTATAAGTAAGAGTGTATTGGGTTTGCATGGCAAGGTTTTGATAGCACAGGAGGCTACAGGGGTGGTTTCTGTGAGAAGCTGCTGGAAGCTTCCCCCACGTCTGATAGAACCAATGCCAGCCAGCTCCAAGATGGACCCACCCCTGGCCAAGGCTGAGCCCATCAGTGACAGTGGTAGCACCTCTGGGATAACATAGTTAAGAAATGGCGGGGGGAGGGGACATGACACGACACGGACACGACAACACTGGCTCTAGCACAGTAGAGATTCCCCTGCAGCCCGTGGTGAAGCTGGCTGTCCCCCTGCAGCCCATGGAAGCCCACAGAGGAGCAGAGATCCACCTGCAACCCCTGGAGGACCCCAACACCAGGGCAGGTGGATATGCCCAAAGGAGGCATTGTCTCCAAGTCTCTAAAACTTGTCTTTAAGTCTTCAAAATCTGAGGACTTGACCTGCAGTTTGTGAAGCTGTTAAATTAAGAGATTCTAAGCAGGGGAAAAAAAACTCATGGAAAGGCTTCAAATACATCACTGTGGAATGATGATGGAAATGCACCATTGTGGAAATATGTCATAAGAATGACTAAACCTGCAGCATAAGGCCAACAGCAACATTAAGGTGGTGGAAAGCATTTCACTTATTCCCATGCTTCCAGGAGCAATTGGCATCTTTATGCTACACGGAGAGATTCTGAAGGGAATGTGATCGTTTCTTTACACTGGACTAGCCATGAAGGCACACCAGCTATATTTCAACAAAAAGCTTCTGTAGAACTGGTGTTCATTACTGCATTCCTTACGACATTGAATTATGGAAGGAAGGACTAAAAGCTGAGCATGGGCTAAGACGAAAAAGGCACGTTCTCATCTGAGATGGGAAAGTGAGAAGGGAAACCAATGAGAGATGTGCAAATACATTGTTTGAGATGGCAAGATCCCTAGTCAAGCTATTATACCAATAGACTCTTTTAGAAAGAAAGAGGTTGCTACAGCAAATGGAAGAGGAGGAGGAAAAAGTGTAAAAATAGAGTAACATGATTCCAGAAGTATACTAGAGGAGGATGACATGTTGAGTAGAGCTTGGTAAACCCAACTGTCACTTTCTTGGATTTGAAATAGCAGAGAATTTCAGAAGCCATTGCTGATTTGGGAGGTGTCAGATAATCAGGATCTGCTGATTACCTGTCCCCTAGCAGTCAGCCCCAATAGGCCACTCTGGACTGGAGACATCTCACCCACCTTCCCAGCAGCAAAGCAGCTCCAAAACTTTAGTCACTTAAGAAAATCTTGGCTGGACTATATGGCAGCATTTAATGGTGAGATGAGATGACCAACTTGTCTTCACCAGGCCCCGAGATCTCCCACCACAAAGCAGCATTCCCAGAACACTTTCTCCAGCCACATCAGCTTGCGGAGAGAAAGCTCTCCCAACCGGAAACGGCAAATTAGGAGAACATGATCTCTTCTCTGTGATGTCTTGCCTGAGCATCCCAGACACGCGCCATGCTGACGCCATCCCTTCAACCCAACCAAGACGGGAGCAGGCTGGGAGGAACAGATAGGGAGAAGAATAAATAAACCTGAAGGACATATTTGTGGCATGACTCGGAAGGAAGAGAAGAAAAAAATTCATAGAAATGGAGCGTAAGGAGGGGGAAGGGGGAGACAAAGTCTCCTTCACGCACCAGAGCTGCTCGGGGGACACAGGCTTAAAAATAACGTTGATTCCTGACCTATGATATCTTGGAAAAATAGCCCCAAACCCTTCCAGGCTGTCCAAATTCCGAGAGCTGACGTCAGCCCTATTCAGAGGGATATTCCCGCCACCCCTCTTCTGGAGACATGATGTTTTTCTGGCTGTCGCCTGCCATTCCCTTGACACTAGCAACATTTTTTTGACAACCCTTAATTATAAATAACAGTAATTTTCTCCATTGAGAGATTTTGATAGTTCAAGGCTGTGTCAGGGGTAGGGGGATCCATTCCAGCACCAAGAGATCATCAGATGGATGGAGGAGGAGAGGAAAGGACCCCGATTTCACCCACTATGGCATGGAAATCACTGCTGGCATCCCCAAAGACAGGACCAAGACCAAAACAACTCTAGAATGGGCAACTCCAATTCTCCTCAATCCACATTTCCCACTGGCATCCTTAGCTCAGACAAGGAGCATGTTAACTGGCGTCTTTGCCTGTCACTTGCTGCCAAGGTCATGCTCTCCCTCTTCTTCAACGCTTCTGTGATTTTCCCAGTGGGAAGGCACAGCTGCCTTTGGTTTCTGCAAACAGCCTAAATGACAGCCCTCTCTTCTGCTCCTCAAAGCCTACAAGACTAGAGTATTCCAAACTAGATGGTATTTAAAGCAGGGTGGGCACTGCAAGCCAACACACAAACACAAGGAAGGCCAGAAGGATGCATGAAGGCATAGCTATCAGCTAAGCAGCAAAAACCCCCAAATAATAGGTCAGAGGATAGAAGAGAGAGAGAGAAGGGCCACCAGGTTTTCCAGATTCAAAGCAAATGTTTTTCCAAGGGCATCCAAAACTCATTGGTAAGCAGCTAGCTGCATGATAAGACCACCTTGACCTGGGAAGTCTTTGCAACCCTGGGAGAGTGGAGGTTGCAAGAAGAGTAAGTTGCAAGGCAACAGTAGAGAGACTGGGGACAGGAGGGCTATGGACTGCCATTTTTAGAAATTATCATGGGCACAAGAACCATCTGAAATTATTGTATTTGAGGGAACGAGTCCAGATGTGAGGGCCTTCCTCACAATGATGCTCACTTGTGATGTTGACTTAAAGTTCTGCTGCATGACACTAGCTGACAATCTGACTCTAAGGCGGGCTTGGGTACCACACTGCATACTGTTTTACTTGTGGGACTCATGGTTGGCAGAAAGCAAGATGGGGAAGAAGCCTGGACCTTATATTGCTCTACAGGAGCACAATGAAGCCACACTGATGCTTGTGTGGTCCTGGGTCAGGAGCACATGGCTCTGTATGGGATGTAATGATGTGCTGTCATTGTGTGACATTTCAGACTATTGAAAAAAGGAAAGGAAGAAGTGCAGCAGCTTCAGTCTGAGTTATGAGTCTGATCAAATGATGGAATCAAACTCATAACTATAGATGGGGAGGACCTCCACAGGTCATCTAGTCTGACTCCTCTGTTCAAAACAGGTCTAAATCAGGTTGCTCAAGGCCATGTCCAGCTAACACCAGAACAGTTCTGAAGACAGAGGTTTCACAGTTTCTCTTGGCAATCTATTCCAGTCTTTAACCACCTTCATGGTTAAAAAAAATTCCTAACATTTAATCCGAATTTCTCATGGTCCAACTTGTGTTCATTGCTTCCTGTTCTATCATCATGTATCTCTTCTCAGAGTCTTGCTCTATCTTTTGTGTGTCATCTCATCACATCAAATGGAAAAATCCATCAAATGACTACAGCTTTGCATTGAGGACTATTACTGCACTAGACCTTACCAGACTAAGGTCTAAAGACCCAAAGCTTCCCTTCTAACAAGTTAGGAAAAAAAGAATCATGCTCCACCCATGATCCCAGGCCTCCCTGGAGAGCCCTCACATCCTTTTCTCATGCTTTTCCTTTAACAATTCTGTCCTAGCCCATAGGACAGACAGCATCTTTCTACTCATGGATGTAAGTCCAGCTCTGGGCTAGCTTGGTCAAAGGAGAAGACTTTACATACTCTGGAGAGACAGAGCTGTTGCTGTTTTTCCAGGCAGCAATTTCTGGCAGCAGCAACAGGACCACTGCTGGTGCACAGGTGGGAGAAAGGAGAGGATCTGCTAATCTATGGGGCAGCAGAATGGACAATCAAGCTCTAACACAAGCCTGATGTGATTTAAGGTGGGAGAAGAGAAGCAAGAGTGACACCTTCTAGTGACAGCCATATCATAACAGTAAGTCCTGGGGCCATGAAAGTGGCCATTACCACTGAAAGGCAGAAGATAGGACTTCCAAATGAAAAGCAAGCCAGTGCGTACCCCATGCAGTACCATAAATCAAACTGAATTCTCTGGGTACTGCAAAGGATGCAGTGTGTAATGCCACAGGAATTCCACTGCAATTCAAAAATAGGAGTCTTTTCCCTGTAGACATTTGAAAGGGGATGTGGGAGTGGGGCTGGGTGGAAGTTGTCCAAGTGCCCTCCATGGACAGCTGGAAAATACTTGAGACCCAGCCAGCTCCAGCTAACCATACACCCTAATGAAGTCACAGGGGATTCCTGGCTCTGCTTTCATGTTCTTCACCCACCGCAAGGAAATTCTTCTTCCTACTCCCCACAGGCAGTGAGGCTTCCCAAACCTCTGCTTGACAAATGAGGAATCCCTCAGAATTCCCAGGAACAAGCACCAGCCTGCCACTAACATTTTTAGTATTTTGCTGACAACACATTCCCTCAGGGCTGCAAAGGGTTAACAAAACACACAGTAACCTTGCTTCTGAAGCAGCAGCCACAAGCCCAAGAATCACAACTCAATCCATGAAGACAGGTGCTGAATCAAGTGGCATGAACATTTTTGGAGAGCAGACTCTTTAAACTCTCCATGTCATCAGTGGAGATGCTCTTTCAGATGGTGAGCCAAAGCAAGCATCTTCCAATTCACCCCACCAAAAGACTCCTCTCCATGGTGACTCTTTAGAGGAGGTATAGAGAAATAATCCTTCAGACTCAGGCTCTTTGCCTGTATACATGAATCCTCCTTCCTAGAATTGGTGAACCCACATCCCTGATCCCAGCACATGAATTCCCAGCTAATGCTCAGCCTTGCCTCCCTTCTGCCCTGCAACAGGCAGACAAAGCCCACCTCCACAACATAAACAGGACATGGTACCATCTCAGCACAGCACACAAGCCAAGATGGGTTACTTGGTCTGCCTCCAGACTAAACTGGTGGTGGTTCTTGTAACCGTAGCTGCCTTACTCTCTGGGTTTACCCAACCTGAAATTTCTGGCATTAATGCCACTGAGTGGGGGATGCTGCATTTTTAAACAAAAGCTTAAGTCCTCTTGTACTTGTTAAGACTACTCGCATGTCCATGACCATAGTCTAGGAGCTCTGATTCCAGCCCAGCGCTATGCTGGTGTGCCACAAACATCATTGCCAGCATCATGACAACTTGACAAGCCAGCAACATCCAAATGCCTCTCATCTGGACAGGCCTTAGTAATACAGCCAGATACAAAACACATGCTAGAGGTGAAGGGAAGACTGAGGAACAGCCAGACACTCCCCTGGGAACACAGGAGGAACAACACTGCTGGAACAATAACCTCTGTGGTCCTTGGGAGTGCCTCATCAGCTTTGCTGGGTGTTGGATTCCAGCCAAATAGCCCAAAGCCATTTGGGTACAGAAGTGATGAGGTCACCACGCACCTCTTGGACATGCTTGGAAAAACCCACCTCTGAGGCACTGGCACCATCAGTAGAACAACAGCCGAGGAAGAAGTCATCACTGGAAGCACTGCTTAAGAGACAGTTTAAAGTTTGCCTGGGGGGCTGAGTACCAACACATCGAAGAGGGCGACAGGGCAAAACACTCCTACATGAGGGCCTTCAGGATCAGGGATTTCCCTTATGCAGGAGCAGCTCCTGTTGGATTCAGAGGTAATCCTCAAACTCCATGCCGGAGGTGGATTTGGCTTTGGGACTGAAGCAGCAGCAGATGCTGCAGGGTCAGAGAGTTGCACCGACAAAGCTGCAGACAAGATCAAAAAAACAGGTTGTGCTTCGAGGCTGTGACCAGTCCATATGGATTTACTGGGGAAAGGGGCCAAGAAGGCTGCAGACTACTAGCACACAGCAGGCAAGCTCCCAGTTACATCAGATGACAGTACACAACTTCTTGAGGTCAGATTTGGGTAAGACAGACAAAAACATCAGTGGTAAACTAGAAAGCCCTGCAGGGCATTTTGCCCTGAGATAGGCTGAAGAATAAGCGCTGCTAACAATGGCACGGCCCAGCTATTCCTGGAAGTGTTTTCTGAGAAACTCTTCACTAAATCACCACTACACCAGCCAAAAGCAATGCTATTTCAGACCTGGTTTTGGTAAGCAGCATAGAAATTGCAGAAGAGCTAATGAGAGAAAGAAAACTTGGCCTGAACTAATAATGAGCTTCTTCAGATTAACTGAAATGGATGGATGAACACAGGTCTTGAACTGAGAATTGAAAACCAGGACTGACTAGCACACTTCCCCAGCACCTCGGATGTAGTGGTAACTGGGTGAAATGGGAATTCCGTGAAATCAAGCTGACTCCAGGAAAAACAAAAAGACCCTTTTAGAAATAGAAATGGCAAAAGAAGGAAGGAGCAGATCTGCTGAGCAGGGATGGTAGAGCTGAAGCTCAGCATAATCAAGATACATCCCTGCATGAAAATGGTGTATCCACCTTTATTCAGGATTGTGAGGCAGAATTCAAGTTCCCTTCCAGTGGGGTACAGCAGGATTAAAGGCACAGTACTGGAGCAGAGCTCAAAACTGGAAAAAAAAAAAAAAAGTGGTAGCAGTCAGACGAAGTGCCATTTGGGCAGGGTGGGAGGAAAGATGAAATGCTGGGGAGGTGGCAGTGAGCTCCAACTCTGAAAGGGGCAGGATGTAGGGATACAGAACAAGGGGCAAAAAGTAGAAGGGGAAGTGCAGAAATAGAAATATTCATAGATAAACAAAAATCAGCAGATGTAATACATTTGCAGCAGGAGGCTGAGGAAATGCCACCCTGAATCCAGAAGAACTGACCACAGGGCGTACGACTGGAGAGCAGCCAATATCATACATGCATTGATGTCTGCAGGGGTGAACAAAGATCATAACAAGACAGGCTCATCTGGTTGTCCTGTCTCTGACAGACCTTAAATCTACCCACAAATTTCAGTACACTTTCAAGTATAAAGGTTTCCATGTTATTACTTTTCACCCTCCTACCCCATCTTTCCTAAAAAGAACAGAAATGCTTCAACACAAGGACTGATGCAGATGTGCTCACCTGAAGCTCAGTGGAGTTTGCCCTCTCTGGGCAAACTCCAAATAGCCTACCAGTGATGCCAAATTTTTAACCAGCTGCCTGCACTGACAGATCCCAGACCCTGCAGGCATGAACACAAGCAAAGGCATGCTGCGCTTGCTGGCCTTTCTCTCGGGAAATCACAGTCGGGCACCAAGGATTCATCTTTGCTTCTGGCACCACACCAGGGCATTTGACTTTAGGAAACCCATGTTAATTCCTCCTCACCAGCCTCTTCAGAGACTGTTTGCTCTTCTGCCGCATGCTGGTTTCCTCTCTGGAACTTGTCATAGCTCTGCTGACAGCTCACATGCAGGGCGAGAGAGCGGGGATCAGTTTTAAGGCTAGTGGCCCGTGGCACGCTGGTACTCATGATTTGGAGGCTGAACAAGTGGCTCCCTGTACAAGTCAGCCTTTACAGCCCCCAGGCACTGAGGATGGTCCCCCGCTAACTTGCAATGAACAGGTGAGAATAAAGCTCAGGAGAGGTTTATCCCCAGCCATGCTCTCACAGCACAGTGGGCACCCTTCAGGACACTCGTGCTGATGGGCACGCACCCCCCGGCAGATCTTCTGACCTCCTCTTCTAATGCCACCTTTGGATACAACCTCCTTATGTGGCTGCTCTCGAAAGAGGTTTTGCCAAATCTGAGGCTTCTCTTGGAGGACGGAGGATACTAAAGCATCTGTATCATCAGTCCCCAGGATTTCTGACCAGTGTTGCGGGATGGAGCAGAGAGTTCCCTCCACTGCTCCTTTGGAGTGACAGTGATGTTCAGTAGCTCTTCCTTCAGCACAGATTAATCATATGTGCATCAGAGGCTTGGATCATTGAAAAAAACCCACAGGTTTCATGATGTTTCCTCCCTCAGGCCAAGGCTGGCTTACTGCCTCACTGAGTTGCTAGCTGCCATGCATACGATGGGCACCACAGCCTCTCTGAGGGCCTCTTGGGATGGATTTTCTGGGAATCCCAAACATCCATGTGCCTGTGTAGGTTTCCTGGCTATAACCGAGGTACCATCAGCCCTAGGACATCTTAGGAGGAGGTGAGGTTTTTGAGAACTACTCATTTGGACCCAGGCACTGGCTTTTTCTTCAATTTTCATTTCTGTTTCCTCCCTAAAATCCAAAGTTGTGGCTACTTGGTAGACCTATAGTCTCTCCTGAGCTCCCAATGGAGTCAATCCTGCATTGCAGAAAGCACCAGGACCAATCATCAACAATCCCAAAGGGTCCCAGTGCCTGACACAAAGCCATTATGCTGTGAACCCAGGAGAAAGTCCTAGGTTTGCTCTAGGGACAGATGTCTACACTCTCTCCCAGGGACAGGAACCTACACATGTTCCCCTTTGCCTGTCTCAAATTAAATTCCTTTAAGAGGAGACCAATTCACATTGCCTCCTTCATTCCCAGCCTAAATACCATCCAGCATCACCACATTGCTGGAGGGGAAGGGGCATCTTTCTGCAGCAGTTTCATGTAGGAGGTATCTAGACATGGCCTCATAGCACCGACATCATTCCCACCAAGAAAGGGCTTGGAGATGTGACAGGGCAGCAGGAAGAGGAGCGCTGGGCTGGGACAGGCACACAAAGCAAATAAAACTGGGGCTGCAGGAAGCAGCAGAGGGCTGCAGTGAAGTTGATTGAAGGAGGCATGAAGGGAGACAAACAAGGGAAGCATGGCTTCTGGCTCAGCAGGAACTACCTGACCTCTCCTCCAAGGGGGCAGAGCAGCTTTTGGCTGACTCCAGCAGGCAGCCCTCATCCTGCGAGTTGTTGCTGTCTAGCAGAGATGGCAAGCAGCAAAGCCCTAATCAGAAAGGACAGCTGGATCGCAAAGCTCCCTCCTGTCCTTCTCTGCTGAGCCAAGATGCGGGAGCCGGGGATGGAACCCCTTTCTCCCGTTCCCTCATCCTGGGTGCCTGCCCTGAAAACTGGAGTCTGCCCTCAGAGGGGACAGCCACACAGACGGATCCCAGCCCTTTGGGTCACCTCCTGAGGTGGACCTGCCAGAGCTGTAACCCTCTATCACCAGCACTCAGACAAACAGAGTCTCTCTCAGCACAGCTCTTGCCTCCCACACATGGAAAGAGCCACCAGCAACGTTGCAGTGGGGAACATCCACTCTTCCCACCCCTTCTCCCTCATGTTGTCAAGCCCCTGGTTGCCAGCCTTCCATCTTTTGAGCCACTTCTCACCCAGAGGCAACTTGCAGGGATCCCCTGCAGTCCCACCACATTCACATCCCCACAGCCTGCTTTAAGGTCCATCACAACACCCATAGCTTCAAAGGGCTTCCTTCCCAGGGCAGAAGGACATCCTCATTTCTGAAAGGTCATCTTCCTCATACAACCTCAGAAGTGTGACACCTCTGTATAATTCAACATGAAAAACTCTGTGCCACCGAGAACAGGCCCACAAATTCAGCATTTCTTACAGCATTTCAGCCCTAAACCATCATTTGGTTCTGCCAAACAACCAAAGCCTGTACACACTTGAAAGTCAATACAAAATAAGCCAAATGTTTACCAAAAAGCTCCCACAGGAGGCTGGCTTTGAGCTTGTGTTAGCACTACCAATTCACCCCATGAACCTTCCCTTTTAGCCCCTCAGGGAAGACAAATCCATGCAAGTGCCATAAACTTCCTGGCTTATGTGACAATTCTCATGTTGCTTAAGCATAATGGGCCATCAACTTCCCCCTGGGATAAATTTGTCCTGGTAATCTGCGTTTTAGTGCTCTACATCTTGGGGGAGCAGATAGCATTTGGGGTTTGTTTTAATGGGAGTCGGTAGCCGTGATCAATTGTAGAAGCTTTATTTCCACGGAAATGGGTATTTAATAGATTTTCAAAATAGTGGTTATTGACCCAAAGGGCCTTAATGGCTTAAAAACCATCTGATTGTAGTGTGTAAGAGTAAATGCGTATGATTTTCAAACGCATACTGGAATAGGTAGTAAAAACCTTTTTAAATTGCAGGGACCTGGCCAATAGGGAGTTTCCATTTGCTTGTTTGGCCTTTCTATTTCTACCAGTGACTCACGGCCATCTCTTCCTCAGAGAGGCTTACCATTTCCTCACGGGTGAGATCATCTTAAAACACGCAGCCCATCTGAGACCCATCAAGGTAGGGGATGTCTTTCATTAGACTGGGCAACGATGTAGAGTCAGGGTTTTGGAGCGACTCAGCTCCCAGATGCTCTCGTGGTGGGAGCAGAGGACATACGGACCATTTCTCATCCTCTATGGATCAGGCACACCCGTTGCTCCCAGCGAGAGCTCCTTGGGAGCTGAAAAGCTCCATGTACCTCTAACTCCTAGGTTTAAGCTCAATATACAGGCTCCCAGTTGACAATCCTACAATGAAATTCCCAGGCAGAAATCTTGGTTTATCCAGGGTTAACAGGTACCAAAAACAACAATAAGACTGAATTCCAGGGAAAGATACTAATTACTAAAAAGTAATCCTGGAAGCAAAGAACAGACTAAACCCTGGTATTTATTTAGTGGTGCCTGTGTGCACTGATTGAAATCTTCTCATCCCCCCTAGGACATGTATTTAGTCTGATCACCCACACCAGCTCTCCAAGGTCTACAAAGGCTCAGCATCTTGTGCCGATCACAACCTTAAAGATTCTATGATTCAGTGCCATCCCTAAGCAGGTCCGTAACACAGCATCATCCTACCTACTCGCAGCAACACTCACCTCCACCCCCTGAATCCCACAAGCATGCAATGCTGCTGGCCAGGTGCAGACTCTGGGTGCAAACCCCAACGCTCGTGCGTGCCTGAGTCATAGGACCCCTCTGGGTTGGGCTTTCCACCTGCACCAAGCACCAACCTCTCCATTCTCAGCAGGCATGAAGGAGGCTCAGACCACCACAGTGGCCTCTGAAAACCCACCATCCTTCCCTCAGAGCATGTGCCTGACCACCTGCAAAGCACAGACGCAACAGCGTACCTAGCAAGTCAGGAAGCTACCACACATCTTTGGGGCTAGCTGGCCAAAAGCCTGGCCCTCGAGAAGGAGAGGGGAGCTGTCATCTCAAGATATCATCCTGGCAAACAGGGAAGCAGTGGCTGAGGGGAGTCAATTGAAGAATTCAAAAGAAAGTTAAAGATCCAGTTTTGAACAGTATAGGGGAAGGAGAGGAGCCTTGCCAGGGACAAAGGCAGCGAAGCAGTGGCCTGGGGAAGGAGAGGAGCCCAGCATTGCTGTGCGAGGCTGGGCTCCAAAGCCTGGTGCCGGCAGCATCCCAGCTCCAGTGCACACCGACATGCTTCGGAGAGGCTCGCTATCCACCACGCAGGGCAAGCGCTGGCCTTCTCTTGGAAATGTTGATGCTGGCTGGCCAGACGCTCGCATTATACAGAACACGTGTGAGAGAGGGCGAGCAAGAAGCACCAGGGGAGATGGAGAAATATGTTTGCAGCTCCTTGCGGTTTTGGGAGGCAGGACTCAACAGTGGCAAGTTATTCTAGAGCAGGCTCCAAGCTAAACAAAGCCAGGTATGGTTTACTTTCTGCCTGGATTGTTTGCTTCAGAGAAAAATAAAAAACATCCTGGGCCAGGACCAAGCCATACAGCACTTTCTGCCTGTCTAAGGTTGGACAGATAAGCCCTGTCCCACCTAACCCACAAGACTAGATCTGTAAATCAGCTTTCTCTGACTTTTTGCCTCCAGCAAAAATACAAAGCAACATTCCAGGTTTAGGGAAGGCTTAAGGTCTCTGCAAACAAGTCAGTGTCCCCAGGAGCCTGAACTTCACTGACAGTTGTTAGAGCACCGTTCACAATCTGCTGAGGGGTTAACGCAGGCGGGTGCAACTCCTGGTCTCCCCAGCACTGCGTGGGCTTCGCGTGGCTGAGGAGAGCCTCAGGGCCAGGAGGCTCAGCAAAGCACTTGGGACAGAGGGGAGTGGTGCCAGCGAGAGCATCGGTTTTGCTGCTTTGCATTTAGCCAAGATTGAGCAGCTTCATCTCCTTTCATTAAATGCCTCTTTTTCCCGTCCAGGGACTAGGAGGCAGGAGGTCAGAGTCCCACTGCTAATAGAAGAACCTAATTGCAGCACAACTGGAAGGAAAGATGTCCAAGAGTTCTGTGTCTCAGTTTCCCTGGCTGAAGAGCTGGGATCACCCTTGCCCACGGCACAGGCAGGTGTTTGCAAAGATCTTAGAAGACAGGATCTTTGCTGTATGGGGATTTCAAAGGAGCTTAGAGAAGTTAGGCACCCACTTCCCACTGCTTTTCAATGGAAAGCAATTGTCCAGCTTTTCACCAGGTGCTGCCTCCTCCTTTCACACTCATCTCCCACAGCATCCTCCTCTGTAGGGCAAATCTCACAGCGCTGGTGGGAAAGAGCTATGGATTGGATGAGCATAGTGAAGATAACCCTACAGCACATGTGCCAGAAGGGGTGTGCCACACTACTGCCTAAAGCTTGTCTCCAACCAGAGAGCTAGGACCACCAGGTCTCAGAAGACAGTGTGTGTGGAGCTCTGTCCTAGGACCAGTCAAGGCTGAAAAGAAACACAGACTAATGGGGAGGCAGCTTAGTCCCCTCTTGAAAGAGGGCATGGCTGGTGCAGAGGGGCCAGACCTCAAACTGGTTTCTGCACAGATGGGGAAGGCAGAGCCACTAGCTTGAGGTCATCTCCAAAAACCATTCTGGTGACCACCAGGTGACAAGCAAGAGACAGCCTCTCTTCTTCATCCAGCCTCCCTGACCAGTAGGGCAGCAGTAAAGGAAACGCAAACACCACAAGGCTGGGGAAGGATTTTTGGTGATGCTCAGATGAGCCCATAGCAGGCTGCAATGCGCATGCCTATCACTCAGTGGGGCAGTACAGCCTGGCAGCAGAAGTCAATGGAAGGGTGACAGGAGACCAAGATGCCACCTTTCCAAGTCTCTGGCCTGCCACATCTGTTGAGACTGAAAGCTCCTGGGAACGGACAGGAGAAGAATCCTTTAACAGGGCTGATAACAGTGACAAATTTGCCAAGCAGGGATGAAGCTCCCAGGGGCATTAAGCTCCTAGCTCCTCTGCAAGGAGAACCACACAGCCCCATGGTCAATAAACCCTCCTCAGGCACTCTTCACCACGATGGTAGTGTCCAGTCTTGCTAAAAGATCCAAAACTTTGCTACATTCACCCTAAACTTCTCACCAAATGGCAAAACCTTGCAGCCTTGATATTGGTCAGGAAAGGGATCAAGACACAAAAAAAAAAAAAGAGGAAAAGAAATCTATTCAAAGTCAAACATCTCCCCCCTGCTTTTTTTTTTTTATTTTTTCTTTTCAAAACGGGAAAAACCAAGTCCCAAGCCTCCAACTTATTTTTAGGTCCAGGCGATTGGGTGTCCCAGCCGAAACACGGCGCACACAAGCCAGCATTCTAAAAATGCCTTTCTCGCAGATATAAAAAGGACGCAAGATAATTTATTGGAGAAGTTTTGTAATGTAATGATCATACGTTAACCACAAACAAAAAAAAAAAAAAAATCTGAGTCTGCCTCTGGTCCCCAGTGCAGCTCTTGGCAGGCAACAGTCTCGAAGGCTCAGCATCCTTGCCCTCCCCAGAGCCTCCCAGCAAAGTCCACTGCCTTGTGCAGTCTTGGTGGGTTTGGGCTCCACCAGATCCATTCCCTCTCACCCCATCACCCTCTGCAAAGGGGCAATTTGATTTCCTAAATAACAGTGGCAGCTGGGCCAAGGAAAACTAAAAGCAGTATGTTCACTTAACAACTCCAATGGCCGCAGCTCAGTGTGCCAACCCAAACATGGGATAAATCATCCCAGAGACCCCGTCAACATCAAGCTGATGGAGTCCCACCACATGGCTGCTGAGCTCCTGGCTGCCCTGCTGTTTCAGTTCCTGGGGTCTCACTAGCCTGGACACGTTCTCAGCTGGGGTCTTCCACCCGTGGGCAAGGGTACAGCTGCACAAGGAGGAACCCTGGGGAGGGCTGAACATCAGGACAAAGAGTGAACCCCCCAGCCCTCAGACACACGCTGTTCCTTCACAATTGCCATCCCAATACAATCAGCCCCCCTTAAGTGAGCCCCTGGGACAGTGGTGTTCACTAGAACAATAGCTCGCATCTGGGACAGCTGTTTTCCCTGAAAGCACCCAGGCTACCTACAGCCACCGGGCAGGGATTCTCTTGCCTCATTCACACGCGGATCGTGTTCTCCCTCTTCTGCCCAGAGGCAGCCACCCCCAGGAAGACCTGGCAGGTTCCTCGAGGAACACATCGCCTGGCAGCTCCACGCTCGTGGGAAGGCTTGTGGAAGCGAGCAAGACTTGTCCTCCAGTAAAGGCTTATTGGAAACTAACCCCCAGGCCTTCTATCTTAGGAAGAAAAGGAGTGCATTACTGTAGATTTTGTTTCTTATTTTTAGCATCCCAAAATATGTAGAAGAAGATTTGGGCATGCTGGCAGTATGCAGCCACACAGAGCAAGCTGGTTTAGCTAGCACAGAAGCCAGGGGCTGGGAACAAGCCCTTGGACCCAGAGGCCTCTACACCTCCATGTGCCCTCTGCTCTTGACCAGTATCTCCAAGACCTCACATGGTCCAGCCAGACAGCTGTACCTGGATGCCACCTCCCTTGGGAAGAAGTCACTCCCACAGTCCCACTGGCCTCATGCCACATGGAAAGGCTGAGTCTTGCCACATGCACCCTGGCTGCATGCTCCTCTGAGACCATGCCTCTATCCTAGAACCCACCATCACTACCTTTTTTGCCACTCCCGACCTTCTCCTCATTGACCTCTCATCGCTTGATGTTACAGCCCGCAGCTACTCTTTCCATCCCTTTACTAGCCCACACTGGAGAGATTGTAATCCCCTCACATCTCTGTGAGAACAAAAGTCCCAAAGACCTTTAGGATACCTGACTCATAGCCTTATTTGTCATAAAGTTTGGGAGATATAAGACATCTCTTTGCCAAGAGCCTGGAGGAGCTGCAGGTAAAAATGAAGATACCAGCACACATAACTTCCTACGAGAAAGACACAAGGACAGCCAAGCGCATCCCACATAAGGAAAAGAGCAGCCTTCACAGCAAGCAAGGAACTAGAAGGAAGAAGCAGGAAGACTAAGTAAACAATATGTATCTTGCAGGGAAAGGGAAGGGAGCAGGCAGAGACCTGCATGCAGTTCCCCAGCACTACCCAGAGGTGGCATAAATGTAAGCACACTGCAGAGCCCACTAAGTCACACTAACCAAGCGCATCTTCTCACCACACCAAGTCCTGTCTCTTGGAAGAACTCAGAGTTCCTCATTTTTGCCACAATGCGCTGGACACTTACTAAGGGGTCATTACATGCCAAATACTCTCCAACATACTTTGATTGAGAAGGTCAAAAGCAAATTTGGGGTCTTCAGTCCTAAGCAAGGGCTCTGGGCAAGCTGAGTCAACCAGGGGCACATTCATGTGGATATAGCCTCCAAATCCCATCACAAGCAAGCATCTTGGTAGACATCCTGCCTGCCTGATATAATAGGCTCTACCAAGGACAATCTCTTCTATGCCAAGTTTTAAAATTGGTAATCAATGGGAAAGCCCAGATAGAGGGGGCTTTCCTACAAGGAAAAAAATAAGTGTTTCGATGAGCTCAAATCCAACCACTCTCATGAAACTTTAAAGCATCCACCAAGAAATCACCATGCTCCAGCAAAAAGCCTGTTAATTACTGCACCTCCCCAGCCCCAGCAGGTCTACTAGAGGAGAAGAAACAATCTCAGCAGCCAGTGAACCCATCACTGCCACATTTGAGATCCCTAAAGTGCCCATTTCCTCATCACCACACTTTCAAACCCTGAGACTCATCAAGTCCATCACTTGAGGCTTGATCCTTTGGGAGCCACCAGGCTGATATTTAGATACTGGCCAGTAGGACTCCAAGAAGTGCTGGAGGGAGCCGTCAGCAGAAGTACCTCCTAACCACGCTTTACTTGCAGGAGCATTAGCGAAGCAGATAGTCTTTTCCACTCCACAGCTCACAGGCAGCAACTTCCATAGCATGCAGATAACACACCTCTCCATCTGTCCCACAAGTGACTGATCAACCACCACAAACAGCAAGTGAAGGTGTCTGCAGACACCTACCACCTCCAGTAGAATGTATGCTCTGCAACAGTGTGGTTGGCCTCAAGTTGTTCCCAAGGCTTACAATTTTAAAATAACATTGCACATACCTGCCTTATTTCACTGTGAGAAGGATCTGGCAAGGGGTCCTGTAGCAGAGGAAGGTAAGGGGAACTAAGCAGCTAATTTGAATGTTGTTTTACCATCTGGACAGGATTAAGGTCTGAGCAGATCATCTGTTGCCCCAAGATGCCATCCTTGCCTCACCTCCTCAATTTTACACCTTTTATGGTATCAGCCCAACCACCTTCAGCTGAACATCTCCTGACAATGGGCTGCTCAAGAATAGCTCGGAGCAATTCGTCCATCCTCTGGGGGTTGTCCACGAGAGACATTCAGTGACCTTAACCTGGATCAGCTTTTGAAGACACCACTTAAACAGTGGGAGGCTCCCAAACAGCCTTAACCCAATTAAGCATCCTTCCCTTAGGATGGGAGGCTAAGCTAAGCTTGCATTAAAGCCCATCAAGTGTCTTGTTAATCAGGTATGCTTCAATATCACAGCTGCAGCCATCTCTGGAGACCCTGGGTCATTTTTTTGCTCCTTTCTGCTGTTACTTCGGGTACTGAAATGAAAGGCCCAGCAGCTCTGCCCTTATCCACTTTGCTCTCCAGACTCCCCTCCAGTTTTTCTTTCCGCATTAACTGTGTCACACACCAGACTCTCATTGACTAACTGCCCGAGGGGGATCCTCACTAAGTGTTAATTGCTGTTAATGAGCTGTTGCTGCTTTTCTTCCAAGAGCACCAATTACAATAGCACTCAGGCACAGCAAGGAGATGCCTGTCTGCAGCAAGTCCAGGCAAATTTTACTCCAGCCCTTGACATTGCACTGCCAGCATCTCCTGGAAAGTGCTTTAAATCAGGACAAGACTGAGTGAAGGATGACAGCAGGCGGCTCTTCTGCCATTGCCTGTCCCCTTGTTGTTCACATGGTGGGTCAGGGCGAATGAGAAGCCCTTGACTTGCTGCCTATGGCTCCTGTCATGTTGTCTTACAGGGATTTCTTCACTCAGCTGTTCCCCTCCAGCCGCAAGCCCGTGGTCCCACGGGTGTATTTTATGCTGGCTCAGGGCACAGTGGGACTTGTCTTGTCCCACACTCTACCAGAGGAGGTGCAGGAAGGACTCAGCAAGATACCTTGATGACCTGGCTTTGTGCACAGCAACGCTGCCATCATTTCAGCATCATTCCCTGCCCCAGAGCAGGGGGCAGATCCTGCCTCCGCTACAGCAGGGTCCATCCCCACCAGAACTTTATAATCCTTCTTTCCAAACCTCATGTTCCTCCCCTACACTAAGCATGGGTGAGGGATCTGCTAGCCCCAAGTGCGGCCCTGGAAGTACACTGAGATGTCCACCAACTAAGAAGCACCAGAGCTGCCACTGTTCTAAGGCTTCTCCCTCTGGAAATGTGATTTGCCTGTCTCAAAGCTGCAGCCTAAGGGAAGGAGATTTTAAGTGAGGGATGTGCTAAAATGGGAAAAGCTTTCACACGAATGCTTAAGGCCATGCACGCAAGTCAAGACAAGGTATTGAGACCCTTCACCAAAGGGAACTGAATCTGTATGCTAGTAAGAAATTGTCCAGCGTCTCACTCTGACTTTCTTGTTTGGGTTATTTTTGGCCGCACTAAGAAAGGTTCACATCCAAACCACTCTTTGCGAGAGCCTTGAAATGAAACACAGCAGAGCTGATTTAGCCCACAAAACAAAAATCCCCCAAATTTTTGTTTTGCCACCTTGATCTGAAAGGAGATTTAGAGAGCATCACCTGCAGTGGAGTTTCCCTCTCCGTCAGCTCTCCCAAAGCCACAGCTCCCTCCTGGGCTCTGGCACATCTTTCTCCAAAAGGTATGAAAAAGCCCAGGTGCCTGGGCAGAGCAGCAACCAGCTTGCTTGCTTGCTCTCCTCCAGTTACAGACCGAAAGCTGTTGTTCACATTGAAGCACCTGCCTCCTATTGCCTTTCTGCAGTTTGTTAAATTTTATTTCGCATTATTATTTCTCCCGTTTTGGCTTCCACCCTAAAAATCCTTCTGTAAGTTCCCCAGCTGCCCCGCTCCTCATAAATGTTCATTTACATATAATACCTCACAAGCAAAACCAGAGGTACTCGCTCAACGGGAGCTCTGCCTGAACGAAACCCCTTGGGCTAAGGTCACCTGCTCGTGTATCTTGGATTTTGTCCGACTTCGAGGAAATGGCACGGGCCTGGCCATGTCCTTGGGGGCTCCCAACCCTGCGCTCAAGCCCGCGTTGTTTTTTCCCCAAACACACACTACCAGTTTCCCGGTGGTTTTCCCACAAACACTTCTATTCTTCCCCAGGAACAAGAGTACCCTCAGCAGGGATGAGCCCTGGCAGGCTCATTCCTGAGTACCAGGGGCAGGGATGAGCCCCGGGAGGCTGAGTGTCCACAGGCATCTCTGAAGAAGCCAGTGAAAGGCAGTTCAGAAGAGCTCAGTAGCAGCAAGATTCAACCCATGCCCCCACGTTTCCCAGATGCTGGGCACAACGTATTTTGTTTTTCAGAGCTTAGTCTACAAACAATCAATCTTGTCTTCTGCGCAGACCAATGAGGTTTGTGGAAAGAAAATTGCAAAAGATTTGTTATTTCCCTAGTGTTCCCATTTTCCCATTCCTTTCCCACAGAAGCAAGGTTTTTGTTTTGTTTTGTTTTGTTTTTTTCTTTCCCAACTTTCAGGGGAAAATCCTGACAAATGGAAGCCCTGATTCATACCAGCAAAAATTTGGCCTTTTTTAATTTAAGGTGGAGTCCTTCTTGTCTGAGGATGAAAACATTTCTCTAACTGCTCACAGAGGGCAAGGACTGAGCCTTTGTCCTGCTGAAGCAAAGGCCGAGTGGCGTTGGATGCTCACGGCCACCACGAGCGGAGAGCTGGCGTGCAGGCAGGAGAGCCGCTCATCTCCGTTGCGCTCAGGAAAGCACTGCCCGTGCTTGCTCACAGGGATGGGAAACAAGAGGACAGGCAGGCATAGGGTGGCAATGGTGGCTGTCACCAAAGAGGCTTCCTGGGGTGGGAAAACATCTTCTGGGAGATGCTGGGACAGAGGCAGGGGGTGTGGCTCCATGGCCAGACATTGGAAGACAGGCTCCCCATCCTCCTCCTGTGTTTTCTCAGACAACGGAAGGACATGTGAGAAAGGCTCAGGAAGGGAGGAAGGGAAGCGCTGCTCTTCTCCCATCACCACCACCCAAGCAGAGATGCCTACTTCCCTTCTCCCTCTTTGTCCCACCCGGGAAGCAGCAGAGAGAAGAAGCTGGGTTGGGGAAAAAAGGATTTATGGCCACAGCCTACCTGCTCCCACAGCCCAGGGGAAAAAAAAGTGAAGGAAAAAGAAGAAGATCAAAAGAGCAATGTGTCCCTAAAGCCCTCGCTTGTAGTTCGTCTTCCCTGATGCTGCCACCTGCACTGCGCTGCTCCCGCTCCAGTGGGCACCTCTGCCCATTTTCGGGAGCCAGAAGCAGGGAATGAGCAATTTTCTCTGACACTGAGACAGAAACAGCTTAAAAAAAAAAAAAAAAAAAAAAAAGGAAAAACCATTACTTTTTTTTTCCTTCCTCATCTCCAGCCAGAAAGCACATTTGGCAGAGCCCTGAGTGCTGGAAGACATCAGTGGGGCTGCTGGCACTTCAGAGGCTCTGGGAGCAGGGCAGGCGTGCGCAAGGCACTGACCGCGATGAGGACACTGTCCTCGCCGCCACGGGGTCCCCCCTCATGTTGGGGGGGTCCCGTCTCTCCATCCCGCCCCAGCTGCTGCCTCTGAAGGGCCTCAGGAAGAGCAAGAGTCCCCTAACGCCATGTGTTGATGCTCCAAGAAGCAACGTGGGTTTTGCAGGGCGCTTTGCACCTGCGGCACACACTAAAGGCAGGCGTCCTCCTCCAGCACCGAGCAGCCAGCCATTGCCTTTACCCAAAGAGGGGGATTTACTCCCAAACCACTGTTTGGCTTTGAGGTGCAGGGCTTGACCAGCCTCTGGCTTTGCCCAGCCAAGGGGATCTCCTCATGGGCTTTACTCTCTGGGGCGAGATTCTGGGAGGCTCACACAGGCCACCCCACACCTTACCAAATCCTGCCGCTCCCACCTAGCAGCACTGCCTCCTTCTCCCCACCCCAGTGCTCAGGCAAAGGCATTTTGAATAAAAATTAAGAAATTAGGTTTTAATTAGGTGGGGAAGGGGGAGAAATCCCCCCACTGCATCCTGTGTGGAGGGGGCAGGGGATGACGCACCCTTCGCGTGGGGCTGCTCTGCCCACCCCAGGGATGCCTGCGGTCCAGCTGGAATGCCACTGGAGACCAGAAGCTCTGAACTGGGAATCCCATCACAGGGTGAGTTCCCCATCACCCGCTGCTAATTTTGAGGGGGAAAAACACCTAATGGCAGGGCATCAGAGAGCGGCGCCATCCTGCGCTGTAAGATTGACTTGCCCTTGATGGCACAGCACACTCGTCCCCGTGGGAAAACACCCTTCCGCCTTCCCACACTGGAAAGCCACCTGCCAGAAGCAACAATCAGGTGCAGAGCAGGTGTTGGGGAGCGGGTGCACCCCACCCCTTGGTGCACCACCCCCCCATAAGCCCGGCACCTACCGCAGGGGCGAGTCAGGGTCGAAGCAGGTCCTGGCCACATCGGTGGCTCGCGGGTCACAGCAGTCACCGTCATCGAAGTCGTCCAACATGTTGTTGCACTCCATGTGACAGACGCCATCACGGCGCTTCCAGGAGAAGCAGCGTCCGGGCCGGCGGCAGTCCCCGCCGTCGTAGCCAGTCAGGGGATGCTCACACTCGGGGTCGCAGCGCTCGTTGCCCACCTTGCTGGGCTCGCAGCCCAGGAGGATGGCGCGGCGGCGCAGGGAGGTGTTGTGTACTTCCAGCAAGCTGAGCTGCCAGGAGATGTTGTAGGGTCGGAAAGCCTCCGTCAGTGCCCGGTGTTGCCGCCAAACCTGCTCCCAGCTGACTGTTGGCCGCCCACCGCCGTCCTCAGCCAAGTTCACCACCCGGTACCGCACCACCTTCCCGCTCCGCAGCGGCCAGTGCCAGTTGTAATGGGAGACCACCTCCACGTTATCGCAGGCGGTCTGCCCGCAGGCAGGGGGGCCCAGCGGCCGCAGGACGGGGGACGGTGGGGATGGCAGCACCCGCTGCTGGGGGAAGGCACCCTCCCGAAAAGGTGCCCAGCGCTCCTCTGGGGTGGCAAAGCCAGCAGCCAGAGCCAGCCCTGCCATCCCCTCGGCCACCCCTTCTAGGAAGCGGCGCTGGAGATGGAGCTGGGACAGGGCGCTCCGCCATAGGGCCAGCCCGGCCAGGTGTCCCCGGAAAGTGTGTGCGGTTCCCCAGGCGTCCCCTCCCAGCAGCAGCGTGCGGCAGGAGGCCATGAAGGCGCTGTGCAGGGGTCCTCCCTGCCCATTGGCACGGCCCACTCGTGCCCCGTCCACGTAGAGGGCCATCCACCGCCCATTGTAGCTGGCGGCCAGGTGGGTCCAGGCCTCGGGGCGGTAGCGGTGGTAGGCAGTCACCTCGGTAGCAGTGGCTGCCCGGTCCGTGCGGAGGGAGAAGAAGAAGCGGGCGTCCTTCTTGCCGCCGAGCTGCAGGGCGCGGATGCCCAGCGCCCAGCCCTTATCACTGGCCGTGTGCGAGCAGTTGTCGAAGACACCTGCAGCCAGGACAGGGATAGGGACGGGGACGAGGATGGAGAGAGAGGAGAGATGGTGAGGACCAGAGAGCATTGCTGCTGGGCAATGGGTGCTGCAAGCCAGGGGGATCCCAACCCACATCCAAAATCATTTGGATGAGCAGATGGAATAGCCAGGATGGCAGAGATGGAGAGGTGGGATGGAGAGAGGAGGAAGAGCATGGACAGGAGGAGAGGCCAAGAAGTGAGGTGTTTCTGAGCTGCTCCTGTGGGACGGGATTAGAGGCTAAGCTTTTTATCTGCAGGCCAAAGCTTTTAAGAATTAGAGCACAGCAACCCAAAGCAGAACAGCTTTCTCTAGGGACTGCTTCCTCAACAGCTTCCAGGCAGATTTACAGCTCTCCTTTACGCTCCAGTTTTCCTCCCAGTCATGCATCCAGCGCAGGCGGGTGAGGGTTGGAGAGGGATGCGCTGCCTCCAGCCGGGCAGGTGAACACCTCAGCCCTCAAAGCTCCCCTGAGCATAAATCCATCCCCAGGAACAGCTCTGGGCACAGCCTCTCCCTGTGCGCCCAAGCGTGTTGCAAGATCTGGAGCTTTGCTGACTTTCCTCGAAACTCAGGCTGCTGAGTGCCCACAGTCAAGAGCCAGAAGCTCGCAGGCACTGAATGCCCTTGGGAATCAACGGCACTTAAATACTGGCAAGAGCAAATGGACCCACTGCTTGGAATAAATGCTTCTGGGCTCCTTAATCACCACAACTGGGACATTCACGGGGCCATCAGCTGGGCTGAGCGAGCTTGAAGGCACGCTTTGAGCCCTACCAGTAGCATATCCTAGGAGCTCCCTGCCCTCCCACTTCGCACCCCTACAAATCGCTGTGCCCTGATGCTGCCGAAACCTGCTGCCATGCCCAGAGGTGTTTTTTTATGCTCTGGCTGTGATATTTCTTATGCTTCAGCCCCCTTTTCCCCATGTCTCCACCCCGCTGCACAGGTTCTCCTGCCCCTCACGGTGCTGCTCCCATCACAAGCACCATCTGCCCATCTCCATGGCATCAAGGCATCACTGGCCAAAACAAGACACTGCTGTCCTGTCCCGCTGCCTTACCTGTCCCTGGGGATGCTCAGCATGATGCTCTGGGGAAAACATACCTGCTGCCAGGATTGCAAAGAGGCCAGCAGAGAGAGGTAGAGGCATCGAGGAGCAGGAGCTCCAAGAGGAGCAGGACCTCCTGGCTTTCATCCAGGGGATGTGACTGAAGCCAGGTTACTATGACCCCACGTCTTCCCCACTAGCCCTCATAAACGTGGCCAACAAAGGTCACGTCAAGCCCCGCTGCACCCTCTCCATCCCTCCCTTTTACTGAGGGCGAGATGGGTGGTGGCCTCTTGGCCGTCCCACGGTTGTAACCACCCTGGGGCACGGATCCCTGCCTCTGCTCACTACAAAGGCAGCCACGCACAAAGCCTCCGTGGGTGGATGGGCTTGGGCCAACTCTTGTTTTCTGGTGGATTGTGAAAGGGAAGCAGGAAGATCAGAGGAAACTGAGATGGGGAGAAGCCAAAAAGCAGGAGGCAGGCAAGGGAGTCTTGCAGGAGTGAGAAGGCAAAGCTGGAGAGCACTTTTGGGCTGAGTGCTGAATGAAAAGTGCTTTCACCTGCACACTTGAAAGCCATCTTCTAGTATTTGGTCCTCACTGGGGCTGAGGAGACAGGGCTGGGTACCTCCTCTCTTAGGAAAACTCATGCATTTCACCTTGTAATGATTTAGAGCCCAAAATTCGATCAAACACTAAGGCAACACCAGACCAAACAGCAACAGGGGTGGTACAGCCTTTTGGGGCGAGTGTGAGCTAGCATCCTCACAAAACCATGCTGCAGCCAAGCCTGGAAGTGCCTAACGAGTTCAGCAGCAGCCACGGAGCATGCCGGCAGAGCCACACATCCCACGGCCGGGAGCCACTGCAGAATGGTGAAGCAGAGCCGTACAGCACCAGCTCCTGACATCTCCCAAGGGCCTCCACAAGAAATCATCAGGGAACCAGTTTGTAGACCCTGGAAGACCCTGAGATTTGCTAAGGAACTTGGTATTTTGTCCTGGGGCAACCTACCAGGAAGGGAAAAAGCTGTTTGCAGAGGTGCAAGGTGGTCTCCTCAGCACCTGTAAGTGCAACTCTGCCTCTAATCTGTCAGGTGGGAACAGGGAGCTCTAACCTGGTTTGTGATGCCCATCAGTGCTTAGGATGATAACTTCTGGCTTTAAAACAAGAAATGTTGGCAGCAGGGCGAAAAAAATGAAGAGAAAGATGTCTGCCAAGAAAGATGTCTGATGGAGAAAAAGCCTCCAAAGGGATGAAGGACGTCACTTTGTAAGGACCACATTCAAAGAAGCATCTTCTCCCTCTGGGGCCAGGAGCTTTGCAGCACAAGGAATAGTTCAGCCATGCTTTGAGATTCAGGTACCAGGAGGAAATCAATTGCTAAAACTTCTGACCAGGCCAGGAGCATCCAGCTGTGCCATGAGGGCAGCTGGCCTGAGAGGGTGCTCACTCCTCGGGATGTGCAGTCATGACAGCTTGCTTTGCCCAGACAGAGCTGCTCAGCCTGGCCTTATATCTCAGGCAATGATGCTGAGAGATCACAGAATCATACAATCACAGGGTGGTTTGGGTGGGAAGGGACCTTTAAAGGCTGCTCAGTCCAATCCCCCTGCAAGGAGCAGGGACATCTCCAACCAGATCAGGTTGCTCAGAGCCCTGTCCAACCTGGCTTGGAATGTTTCCAGGAATGGAGCATCCAGCACCTCTCTGGGCAACCTCTTTCAGTGTTTCACCACCCTCATTGCAAAAAATTTCTTCCTTATATTCAGTCTAAATCAATCCTCTTTCAGCTCTGCCCTTCTTTCCTCTCGCCTTCCTTCACACATGGATACCTGGAGCATCCCCAGCTCCTCCACAGTTTTGGACCACCTCAGAGCTTGGTTCCCTCTCCACCAACGGAGCAGGAGTGGCAGAGCAGAGGCAGACTCAGCACCTGCCGAAGGGCTGGCAGCTGCCTGTGTCACCTGTTGGCACAAAACGTCCCTCTTCGCCACCCACACCCAGGCCTTGCTGTCCCAGCTGCAGGGCGAGAGTGGGAAGCGGACAGTGACTCAGAGAGCTGAAGGGGCCGGGGGCTGACTCAAACCCTGGAGCACGGAGGCCGGGAGATATTACCTGAGTGAGCGCCAGCCCTCACGGGCAGTGCTTTCAGTGCTAATAACCGTCCCACCCGCCACAAGGAAATAAAAAAAAAAAAAGGAAAGAAAAAAAAAACTGTAATCCCCCGCTGGCTAGCTGGGAAAAGGAAAACCCAACACCTGCAGGCCAGACCTCCAGCTGCAAACAGCTGTGCTGCCCAAGCGATGGCTGGGAAGTTTCCTTGTACGCGGCCGCTTTTCCCTTCTGCCACCCAGCCTCCAGCCCATCCCTCCTGCCTCTTCCACAGCAAAGATGCGGCGATCACCCGGACGAGCCGGGGAGATAAATTAATGAAAGGGGCCAGGCGGTGAGCGAAGGGGAGGAGGGATCACAAGCAGAGGGAGAGTTAGGATGGAGGGAGGGTCTCAGCTTGGCCGGAGCAGCACAGAAACACAGCAGCCCGGTGCTCTGCAGAGGGGGACCCCAGGGAGCAGGACATCCCATGGGAGCAGGACATCTTGGCGCTGCCACCTGCTCCCAGCCCTGCCCGGTGCCACCCTTGTGCCCTGCCACAGTCGCATGAAGGAGGTGACATCGGTCCCCTGAGGATCTCCATCAAGCGTCTGCTTCTTGGGCTGGGGCAATTTCAGAGAGAATTCCGGCGGGGCTGGAGGGGCAATTCCCGGGAGGAAAAACCTCCTGGGGCCTCCCTCTGCCGGGGGTGGGGGGGGCGCTCTGTAGAGCCCTCGGGGCCGAGACCCCCGGGGAAGGGGAGGCTGGGAGCAGGGGGGTGCCGGTGCCGTGCGTGCGGCGCGGCTGCCACCGTGCGGCCATCCAGTCCGGGGACCCACCGGGAGCCCGGCCAGGCCCGGGGGGGGGGCGGCGGGGAGCCCGGGGAGAACCCCTGAAAAGCAGACACACACCTCCCACCACCACCACCCGAGTTCCCAGGGAAGGAGGAATGGGGAAGGGGAGGGAGAGGAGGGGTCCCCATCCCTCCCGGGGGTTTTACCTGCGATGATGGCTGGGTTGCTCTGTCCGCCCTCCGCCTTCACCCACACCTCCAGGGTGAATTCCTCTCGTGGGATCACGGGCAGAGCCTCCGGTCGCGCCGCCAGCTGTTCCCGACCCCCCGAAAAATACAGGGAGGGCAGCGACCCGTCCCGGGGAGGGGTCGGCAGCTGCGGATCTTGACCCCGCAGCCTTTCCCTCCGGATCTGGGCGTTCGGTTCTCTGCCTGGTTCCTCTCCTCCTCCCCCGGCACCCCGTGGTCTCCGGTCCCTCGGCCGCCCGGAGTCCGGCGAGACTGCAGCGCCGAGCACCCCGGGAGCCTGGGGGTAAAACCCCAAAGGGTGATGGGGAGGGGGGGCTGCACGGCGGTTCGGTCCCTCCAGCCCGCAACTGGAGAGCAGGGAGGGGTCGGGGGGTCGGGGGTCCCCGCGGGCCAGGCTGAGGGCTGCCCAAAGCAGGAGCGCGATCAGGGGGGTCCCACAGCGCAGCATCCTCCCTCCTTGGGGATGAAAAGAATTTGAGGAGGGGCGGGGGAGGGGGAGGTGGCCCCGGGGGAGTGGGGTGCTCAGGGCATCCTCCCCCGGCCCCGCCGCAGCCGCTGCCCCCAACTTTCCCCCCCCGCCCCCCCCAGGTCCCGCTCTCCTCCCCTTCTGCTCCTGCGGGAGGAGGAGGAAGAGGAGGAGGAGGAGGAAGGAGGGCGAAAGCACAGCGGTGGGGATCCCCCCCTCCCCTCACACACACACACCCCCCTTTTCTGCCTGCAAGCCGGGGTTCCCTGCTCTGCTCTCTGCTCTGCCCGGCTCTGCCTGCGGGGGTTGCGTTAGACGCCCTTATCTAGAAAGCCCCCTCCAAGGAGGGGGTGTGGAGGGGGGGGGCTGCCTTATTTAAAGATGATTATGTCCAATCTAATAAACCCCGAGCGAAGCATCGCCCTCCCTTCCCTCCGCCTCCCCAGGAGGCTGGCAGGGAGGGGATGCGGAGGGGACCCAACGCCCGAAAGGGCGTTAGGTCTCCTCCGCATCCCCTCCCTGTCCCTGGGATTTTGGGGCATCACCTGCCCTGTCCTAGGCTGCTCTTGGTTCTCCACACTCACTGCCTCTCTCATTCCTCCAGCACTTGGTTGCTTTTCCTTTCTTCTTCTTTTTTTTTTTTTAATATTTTTTTTTGCTGTCTAAGTTGAAACGCGCCCGTCTTTTTTTCTCGTTGTAGCTCAGGATGTGATATCTGCCTGCCCACCTCACCACTGTCCTTCATCTTCATTGCTTAGTGTGGAGGAAAGGAAGGTGAAAGGAGGGACACCCCCCCCGCCCAGTTTCAGCCCTACTCCAGCAAGGGGAGTGGTGGTCTTGGTCTCCTCATCCTCCTCGGGGATGCAGGGACCTCTCTCAGCCAGAGATTTTGCTGCTTTCTCTTTCTCTCTCTTTTTTTTTCCCTGCTTTTTGAAAGGTGAGCTGAAGGCACCTTATCTGGGTGAAAGGAAAAGAGCCACATCCAAAAGCCAAAAAAAAAAAAAAACAAACCACCAAGAAAGCAGGCAGCGGTGGGAGACACATCTCGCTCACCACCCTGCCAGAGGGTACAGCACCAGCACTGCCAGGGGAGAGCTGCTCAAAGCATATGGGTGAGAAAACAAGCCCCCAAAGTTTCCTTTTGGTTCTTAAGACAGCCTCGCACCAGCACGCGGCGCGGGAGACGAGGAAAACTTCAGCACGGAGATTTTTTTTTTCCTTTTCATTATTTTATTATATATATATTTTTTTTTTTCACTCTCAAACACTATCTGTGGCGGTCAGTCTGAAGCGGGGTTGCCAGCGAAAGCTGGGAGGCCCCTTCCAGGGTACAGGCTTTCAAACCAGCGAGGCAGGAGGGAAGGGATTTGAGAACAAACAGCAGGAGCTGCCTGCGTGGGGTTGGGATTGGGTTTGGGTTTTTTTTTTTGTCTTCTCAAGGTGGGAGCGTGATGGGAGGAGGTGGGGGGGAGTTGGTGCTTTAGTGGGGGGAGACAGAAAAAAATAGCGCTGGAAAGACTGGAGGGTTAGGAGGGGTGAGCACAGTCGTTCACTGTGGGAAGGAGGAAGGGAGGTGTAAGAAGGTGGAGAGGTAAGGGGATGGCGAGGCTGGGCTGGGGGTGCCTGGAGAGGAAGGGGGGACACACAGAGGGTGAACAGGGCCAGGCAGAGTGGGGCTGGCTCATGTGAAGGAGCTCGAGCCTCTCCTGAAGACCTTTGGAGTGTGAATGTCATCCAAGCACAACACGAGTGCCCATCATTGACAAGGAGGTGGCGAGAAAGGGTTCACAGCTTTCCTGCCTGCACCGAATGCACCGGTGCCCGTCTGCCGGCCGTGGGGATACGGAGATAACCCAGCTCGGCACTTGGCCCTGGTGAGGTGGCCCAGCAAGAGTGTTGTCCTGGGGCCACCGCCAGCAAAGCGTTGCTCATAGTGCGTATTCATTCAGGAATGAACCCAGCTCCTGATAGCCCCGTCTACCAGGGCCTGATAAGAGAGGATCCCACGGGACGGCTCATTTTGAATGGCAGTGACCTTATTAAGGGGTTATTCATCATCTTGCCACCCAACACCCTGCCCTGCCCGATCATCAGACTGGTTACTCCAAAGAAGTGAGACCACCAGACCCTCAGCAGCGTGCGCTGCCATCCGAGAGGTTCAGCAGCGCTGCCTCCTCGGGGACAGCCTGGCTGGGATGAATCCAGCATCGGAGCCATAAAACCCTCCAAAAATGCACCCAAGCGGGGCCTCTATATATAGGCTCTGGCCTGGGCTACGCCGCTCGCTTGACAGAATGAGACCCACGAGCAAATATCTCTGCTCTTTGCTGGTGTGGAGCAGGAGCTGCGAAGGAGTGAAAACCCACCAAGGAGCTCCTTTTTTTTTGCGGGGACATGGGTGAGAGCAGAGGAAAGCTCCCCGCCACACCAAGCCCCCAGGTCCCTGTGCCCAAGCCTGAGCCTGGTTGGATTTACGGAACCACTGGAGCAGGCAGCCCAGCGCAGGAATCATTACCCCGCGCTGGCTGCAGCATGCTCTCCATCCCCACGCAGGCAGGTTCCCCTCGCAGCCGCTGCCAAGGTGGGGCCCAGAGGAGGCTGGTGAGGATGAGGAGGGCAGGACCATGGGGGGCACCTCACCAGGCTGGGTCAGCATCTGGGGAGTAGGGATGCTGGGATGCCATTCTCATCCCAGCACCACTGCCAGCTACAGAGTAAACTTACATATTTTGGGTAGTTTTTCTTTGTTTTCCCAAAAAAAAAAGGAGCAACTAGCTTGACCAACGTGATGATTTCACTGCATGCAAAGCAAAGACAGGCCCCAGGGAAGAGGCAAGGGGCTCAAAGATGTCAGAGTGGCGGCAGTGCGCCCATGGCACATTTTCTGTCTTTCTGGAAAGTGGGGCAAATGTCTGTTAGAGGCCCCAGCTCAGAGCCAGGTTGCCTTGGCTGAGGAATGCAGTGGCCCTGCATCTTCCAGGGATCCCTGCATCTTCCAGGGATCCCTGCATGCAGCATCTGGATTGAGATGCTCATCCCAGGCAGGGGCCAGTTGCAGTTCAAACCTTCTCAGGAGCAAGAGAAGAATGCTGGATGGGAGGCAGGCGGAGGACAAAGTGGTGGCAGAGGGGAGGTTTGGCTGGGTATTCTTCATCCCTTCCCCACGTGTCATCCTTCCTGGCATGTCCCATAGCTCTTTGGACTCTCTGGGCTGCAGGTCTCTGCAGTCACGGTTATTTTGGGGAGGTGGCTGGGTCAGGCAGCTGCCGGCGCTGGGCAGGAGCAGGGGACCCATGTCAAGCCCCCGGCCAAGAGCCTCTGGGAGGAGGCAGGGGGAAGGGGGGAGCCCCACATGCTCATCAAAGTGCGGTGCTGAGCCGGAGCTGTGGGCTGAGCCCAGTGCAGGAGCTGGGTTCCCAGTGCAGGCTCAGCCCTCGCCAGGGGAATGTGAAGAGCAGCATTTTAGCTGGAGCAGCTGCCCAGCCGTGCTTTTCCCCACGCCTGTCAAAAGCCATCAACAAAAGCCTTCCTCTCCCTCTACTCCTCCTCGAGAAACCACCGTCGATCTCGACATGGGAATAAAGGCTTCGGGAGAAACCGGCTTTTTTGTTTGTGGCCAGGCAGCCAAATCTTGCGAGCCTGAGACAGCAAGCCTCAGCAATCAAAGCCACCAGTGACAGCCACCCTGCTCCGGGCACAGCCCCAGCCCTCCCTCCTCTCCCTCCTGAGCTCGCCTGCCTTTCCCAAGCAGATTAGGAGCCTGTTCAAACGCGCAGGACCCCCGGAGGTCAGTGACGCTGGCCTCCCGCACCAGAGGTTTGCTTGGGAACTCGCTGGGTTTCCTGCTTCTGGTAGGTCTGGAGATAAGCCCTGGTGTGCGGCCGCCACTGGTGCCAGCGCCAGCGCACTGGAAATCCAGCAGCGAAACTTTGGGAGCCCTGTCTCTCCCGTGTTTGCACCTTGCAGTTGGGCACATCTCATAAGGGACAAGAGGCAAACGGGGAGCACTCCCACAGGCTCTTTTCACCTGGATTCTCTGAGGTCTGATAGGAAGCCTGGGCTCCCCTGCCCCACGATGCCTAGTAGGGCTTCCCCACAGTATTTGGTCCCACAAGTTTGGTGACAACAGTTTCTCCAAGCCCCGCTGCTGAATTCAGCTATTCCTACTTCAAGAATTCAATGACCCACGTACACAACCTCGACTTCTTTGGCAACGGAGCCAAGGAATGAACTTTAAGCAACAGCTAAGAACAACCAGCCAAGGATATGTCTGCTCCATCATCCTCACACCTGCCTCCCCACCTTCACTCTGAGCCACGCAGCCTGCAGAGAGCGGGTGGCACCTCCAGGACAGCAGGGATGGCAGGAGCCCATGGAGAAAGCCGGCTGGCCAGGCGCTCATCGGGGCATCGACTAAGGCACTTTGAAGCTGCTTTCCTGTATCCCCAGAAGGTGCACCAATTTCAGAGCAGCCTTGGATGTCACACTGGGGCCCCAAGCTGCAGCAGAGCTGTGCTTTGAAAGGCTCTTGCAAGCCTCCAGTAAAAACCATTTACTTCTAGTTGGGAGGTGAGGATGATGCAGATGCTCAGCAGCACACTCACACCTCTACATAGGGAAGATATTCCCTACACAATAGCCTCAAGGGGTCTTTCGGCACCCTGGAGTTTTGCACTTCACCAAGAGCTTGGAGGTGCTAAATTAAGACCATTCAGGGAACAGAGCACGACCTTTGCTGGATGGGGTGTCTCAGATATTGAAAACTATTCCAACTGCTCACAAAAGGCAGGGACTTATCTGCCTTTATGTAATGCAGTTCTTCCAGGAGCCATGGAGGAAAAGCACACATGAAAAAGCAGGGAGAGAAGGGGAATCAGCCTTTCCCTTCCATTCTGCCACTGTCGTTGGGGAGTTTCAGCCCCATTAAGTCGGGATGCTTCAAGTGCATCTCCGCATCCCAGCTGGGTGGGGAGCATCTGCCAAAGAGAAGAGAGGCACAGTGCTGCATGGCTCCCGTGCCAGGACAGAGGCGGGGTCCTGGAGGAGGATGTGAGCTCCGCAGGCACCCGCCAGAGAAGCACGTTGGTACAAACACAGCAGGGACGGGCTCAGGCTTCCGACACCCCAGCCCAGCAAAGCCAAGGTCTGCTGGCAGGAGCTCCAGGAGAGTACCACACTCGTGGCAGCTCTGGCGGTAAATCCAAGAGGAATAATTACATGCCCTTGCTGCGTTCTCACAGTCCCCGTGCCCACGCCAGCGTTTGCTTGTTGGTCCCCTTTGGATGTGCCGCTCACACGATAGCGTCTCTCACGTGGTTGAGCACGACTTCCCTTGCGGGAGTGTCAGAGCAATTACTTGTGCAAACAAGCCTCACCATCTCCAGACAGCCCTTGCTCTGCCTCTTGCATTTACAGACGCTCTCCACGCGTCGCCCGGGCAGGAGAGCCTTTTGCTAGAGCCAGTCGATAAGACAAGGAGTGAACATTTAATCTGGCACAGGTACGTGAAGGACGAGGGGAGGGGGGAACGGGCTCGTGCCACTCCAGCACGGCAACTTCGCCGATGCAAAGCTCAGCAGCTCCTTAAGCTCCCGTTGTAAGGTCCCTCCGTCTGACCCCAGCCAGGGAGCAGCTGCTGCAAGAAGAAAAAGAGCAGGAGCAAATGAGCACATTGGCTGGGCTGGAGGCAAAATGATTGCATTTGTTGACTTCACTGCCTCTGTCCTCAAGGTAAAGCAGCATTTTTTGGCACTGGTCGGCACTGTGAACTAGAGGTGTCTCCTGATTGCTGGTCCAAAACACACTGTCATTGTGACACCCTCTATCCCGCTCCCACGCCAGTGGGGAGAACCTGCTTCGTCATTTGGCAGCAAGCAGTAAAAAGCATTGTGAAAGAGTCAGACTCCACTCTTAAAAGCTGGCTAGCATGGTTTTAAGCATTTGGGGTTTGGACAAGTTTATCACAACAAGGAAACACCTCTGCCCTCTCCACTCATTTTTAGAAGAGACAAATAAAAATAGACTTGCCAGGAGAGCCGCAGGAAGGGGAGTAAGGGGAGGAAGCCATGTGCTGGCAGCCAAGGCAGCTGCCAGCCTCCAGCCCGCATCTGTGCCTGGATCTGCACCACCCAGTTTGTCCGTGTCCCACCTCGGGGGAGGTGAGACCCCTGGCAAAAAGGTGGAAGAAAGGATGAGTACACATGCACACATTCTCTTCTCAAGCAAGAGGAATAAATGGTTATCCCAGGCTGGGGAAAAGACAGCTCCTGGTTTTCACTGGACCAGGAAGGAGATGAACTCTGGCACCACCCATTGTCCAGCAAGTTTCCAGTTGCTTCTTAACTTGGTTGCTGGACATTGCCCTCGTGACTCTGTAACCAGTTTGGTTTTGCACCCGCACTGTTGGAGATGACGGCAGCCCTGGCTGTGCACCCCCAGGCTTACAAACACTTGTGCCAGCGGCATCCCAGTAATTGTGAGTCTAGACAAGTACCAGGAGCTGGAGACACCAAGAGCGTTGATTCCCCCAGCCTTTGCACCCAGAGTGGGTTCCTTCGTTTGCTGGAGGACTGGCACTGGGACATATCCTGCCACATTGTGCTTTCTGTGCCAGTTAGCTGAAGCTCCCGTAAGCCCTTGAATCTTTGGCTTCATGATCCTGAACCCTTAGCCTTCAGCCTCTCTTTAGCAAAGTGCTGTGGTCATGGCCCACCTCGCTGGCCCACCTCAAAGGACAGAGATCTCTTCTGAGGATGTTTGGCATCTTTGCTCCTGAGATGTCTATGACATTTTCCACCTGATCCCAACCCTGGTGCTACCCCACAACTTTCTCAATCCAGAGCGCTCATGCTCGCCACAGCTGTTGAGCAGAGGAGGGTAGGCATGAGCATGAAAGCTTTGGTCAGGACAAGCCCCTTGCTGGCAAGTATCATGCCTTCCAAATCAGTGCCTTCCTGGGTGCTAAAACCCATTCTGTCTTTGAGGCCTGCTCTTGTGGTCTATCTCATCTCAGCCAGACCTAATTGGCTCTTCTAAGCTTCATCCCTAGGTCAGGTTTTCCCCTCAACCATTTCTGTGGCTTCTTTTGGAGCTGTAGATGTGCGAGTGATCCCTAGTGCGCCGGGAGTTACTCAAAGCCATCTCTGAGCTCACTCCTGCTCTGCTGTCAGAGTTGGCCGGCAGCACTTCCAGCTTCTGCCAGCCTTGCTGTGCTGGCAAGAAGCACAGGAAGAGAGTGGGAGTCCCGGCCTGGGGTGAGCCAGCAAAATCAGTAAGATCACTCTGGATGGGTACAGACCCTCCAGGCAAGGTCATTCTGGTTAAGCATGGAGATGAGAGGGTGTTTGCTGGCGTGCCCTTCCTGTGCAAGCCTCCAACTCTGGAACCTACTGCTGGAGAGTCCCTTGTATCTCAGCGTGCCCACCCAGCCGAGACCCCAGCATTATCTCTTTCCTGCAGCCCACATCACTTCACCTAACACCACAGATCCACCAGCATTGCCCAGAGTGGTCCTTTCCCTCATTCCCTTCACGGGGGGCCCCCGAGAGCCTGGAAACATGCCATGTCCCACGCTGCTCCCCACCGCAGGGCAGTCCCTTGACCATCACCCATTGCCAGTGGACTCCCAGCAGGGTCCGTGGCTGGGTGCTGCCCCTAGCTGGAGCATTGCTCTCCAGCATCACTGCGGGGGACTGCAGAGGAAGATGCTGCTCCACAGAGTAAAGGTGGCTGGGAGGAAGGAGGATAAAGCTAAAGCTTCATCTTGCTGGGATATCGGCATGCTGGCACTCACGTGACTCTCTTAATTCAAGCTGTTTAGCAGTGCAGAAAACCTCAAGCCAAACACATCCAGTAAAATCCCTTAGTATAGATTGAGTTGTCCCCATAAGGGGCCGTTTGGCAGCACTGCTGTCCCATGCCAGCTTGAGAGATTAAAAGAAAAAGACCCTTTTGCTGGTGCAGAAGGTTCCCTGCGTTGGCTGCCTTGATCCTGGGGAAGGTGGTTAAACCATGCTGGGGAAAATGTGCTTTTCCACCTGCCGCTGCCCGTGGGCCGAGCCGGGGTCCTGGCTAGCTGGGTTTGCCAGTTAACCCTCCACTCTGGCAGCACTGACTTCTCCTGCCAGGCTGCCAAAGCACCACCAGCAACCTGGGAGCTGAGACGCGTCCCCGCTCCACCACGAGGCCACCATGAGCCCCGTGGGAGCTGGTGAAACGCCGCAGCGAGGGACATTCTTGAGCGCTTACATCCGAGGCGGGCAGCGGTCCAGGCGCATCGCGCGCACCCAAGCGTGCCAGCACGGTGGGGACCCTGGCACCCACCTGACACCGGGTGAAGACGCTGCGGTTCTTGGTCTCCCCCCAGTGACCAGACCACAAATAACGAAGTGGCAGATCTGGCTCGTCCAGCCCCACAAGCAGAGCTCCAGAATGGGTGCATTATGACCAGGTAAGTATATTAATAATTATTTCCCCAAATCCTCCTCACAAGTGAAGCCCTCTCGCTGGTGCGGCAGGTTGCTTTCATGTTTTCAGAAGCAATACCCTATTTTCCCCCCATACTCCAGCACTTGAAATGTATATATTCCTTCATTAAGGAGAACCGACACCGCCGAGGCAAATGACCTGTCAACAGATTTACAGCAGGAAGTAAGTCACTGCCTCCCAGCCTGTGTTCTTAATGTAATTAAAGTCCTCTGCTTGGAATTCGTTGCTAATTAATATTCGTGCTCTGTTCCCCATCTGCCATTCCCGCGTTGCTGGTTCTTTCTGAGATTGATCAGGGGGGTTATCAAGGCAATGAGCAGATAGAGAAGGAGGGGGGCGGCTGGTGGGAAGGGTTTGGATCAGCTTTTGGTAAGGGAGCAGAATCGCATCCAGGACCCTGGCTGCTCTGGGAGGGGATGGCTGAAGCATCGTCCTGGCTCGCTCCATCGCTGGGGGGGGAAATTAAAGGGCTAGTGGGAAGGATGGATCAAGAGATAGATACCATTGGTTGGCTCCTGGAGTCTCTCAGGGCTTGCTTCAGCCCTTGGAGGAAGGCGAGAAGCGTCTCTGGAGCTGGGCTGCCGAGAACAAGCTGGCAGCTGGCAGGTTGAGCGAAGCCTAATTGAGACAGAGCCTAATTGCCAGCTCTTATGGTTTGGCATTGGGGAGCAGCCATGGCAGCCCAGCACCGTGAACCAGACCTACCAGTGTGGTTATTTTTGGGTGGAGGCTCCCAGGGAGTTTCTGATGAAGCCACACTCACCTGGGTGAACAGGGGAGGCCATGGATGTATGGGGTATTCATGGATACCAACAACCTGCCCCAGCACAGCGTGGGGCACAAGAGGACGTCTGTGGGGACGCCTTAGCCAGCTGCTTTGGGTGGGCACAGCCTTTGCAGTGACAACACACCAGGCATTCCCATTGCAGCAAGGGCTGCCCCTTGCCCTAGGTGGGCACTGAGAGCTTGCCCCATCCCTCAGCAGGCTGGAGGTCTTCTTCTCCTGTCCAGTCCACATCTGCCATGGCATTTCCATGCTTCCAGAGCACGGGTCCTGAAAAGATCGGACACCCACAGGAACAGCCACAGCTCCTATTTGAATAATGTTTTCTGCTGAAAACAGGCACTGCAAAGGCTCTTGAAGACCATTCCTGCCCCCAGGATGCAACCCAGGATAACTGGTGGTCAGTGCAGACAGGTAGGCAGCTGGAAGGCAGGTCTTGCAGCCAGTCTCCCTTAACAGAAGGATGCTGCCCCTCTCCTTTTCCTGGGCACCTCTTCTTCCTCAGGAAAGATGGCATGGGCATGTGGCATCTCAGGACAGCGGTTCCCAAGGAACCAGAGGGACTGGGGCTCTCAGCCAAACTCCAAGTGTTGAGCGACCCTGGCTCTGTCACAGGAGCAATATGAGTGGGGTTTCCTCAATTAACGAAGCCCATTTCAAATGGCTTTTAGATCCTTAAACACAATCATAGGGCTCAAATTGGATGCACCTCACTTTGAAAGCCAAGTCCCGCTGGCATCTCCTGTTTATATATGAACAATCAAAGTGATTTATTCATCTGCCTAAAGCACGGTTGCTCTTTGACCATCCATCCATTATCCTTATCTAGCTGTCCTAGTTAGGAGCCGAGCAATCCATCTTACCCAACCTAATGTATGCCAAACGACTCCGCAAGCCGCCCCTCTCCAAGCGGGCTCTGCCGGGGCAGACGACATGGGCCTGGTTTTCAGCAGCACTAACACAATTGTATTGACGTCAACCGGAGCTGCACGCCGTCATGCTCCTGGAAAATTAAAGTCTAGGATGGGTAGACCCAAGGCAGGCACTGAAGAGATCTGCAGTCGTAACCAGAACAGGATCTGCCACGGGGCATGCTGTCCAACGGGCAGACCCTGTGCCATCAGCGTGCAGAGCTCATTTAACCCAGAGACCTTCTCGTTTCTCCTGATTAATTCGCAAAAGGGGGTAGGTGGTGTGGTCCTGGGGCAGCACTTTCTCGTTTGTGATGGAAAGACCATGCTGCTCCTGTGCCGCGTGGACACACGACAAGGGCAGCTGCAGATTGGGTCTCCAGCTGTCCCCACCTGGGATGTGTCAGTGGGGCAGCACCTTCTGCAATCAGATCTCAGGGGGTGTTGGAGGCCATAGTGGGCTGCAGCCCTCCTGTCTCCTAGGAGAGAGCTTCCCCACCTTGTAGAAAAGCAGTAAGTGAAGCACCATGTAGATGCCCCTGGAAGTGTTCAAGGCCAGGTTGGATGGGGCTTTGAGCAACCTAGTCTAGTGGAAGGTATCCCTGTCCATGACAGGGGGGCTGGAACTAGATGATCTTCCAGTGCCTTTCCAACCTAAACCATTCTATGATTCTATGACCATAAGAAATTAGCTCAGAAAATGCGTTGCCACCTCTCTTCTTGTCTTTCATCAGGGACAAGCAGTTGTGACAGGCTGAGGGTGCCTGCAAGCCACTTGTCTGCACCAGATGAGTACCCAGCAAGGAGAAATGGAGCCCCTGTTTCCTCTCCCATTGTCTGTCCCCACCCTGGGCAATACGGGAACTGTTCAATCCCACAGCCATGTTTTGGAAAATGCTGAGGCTCAGTTATTTAGGAGACATGGAAGGTTTCCACACTGCAGGAGACAGGAGGATCATCAGGGAGGACAGCATAGGAGCAACTCACCACATGCACCATCATGGTGCTGCCTGCACCTCTTGGTCTGCAGGTCAAGTGACTGTTGCTGAGACTTTAGCTAAGAAAAACAAGTCTACAACCTTAAATAAGCTGCAAAGGGCATCATGCTCCTCTAAGGAAACAGGGAGGCTTTTGCAGGTGAAAAAGGTTGAAAGCATGGTCCCATCAAGAAGGACCAAATTTCACCTCCACACATGAAGCACAGGGTGTGACAGCTTTCCAAAGGAGGTTTGGGAAGGGTGTTCGGCCGCAGGCAGGCCAAATGGTTTTTCCCTATCTTTTCTCTTGGAAAAAGCTGACCTGGTTTGGTTGAAATTTTCCAGAGAAGCTCAGGTTGACGCAAATCCCTAGCAGACAATTTCTACCTAAACATTTTAATTTTGGCATTGCTCTAAGCCATGGCAAACACCCTTATAATGAGAAGTATTGGGTAACCTCAGTAACAAGCAGTGTTACCTACTCTGTCTACAATAAAATAATTAATTCTTATTAATTTACCCTCTTTGTCTTTGAAGAGGATTTCCAGACTGGAAAAGAAAAAAAAAAAAAAAAAAAGAGGAGAGGAGAGGAAAACAATGGAATTAGCCAACCCTCTCTGGACTCAAACCACTCGCAATCTGTGTGACCGAATCTGGCAGAGCAAGGAGAGGTGTTAAGTGCTGTGGTTAGGAGACCTCTGAGCTCAACTAATAAATGAAAAAAAGGTTCTTGCTGCTGCTGTCTCTGAGCAGGACCTTCGACCACTGGGTAATAGCAGAGGAATCTCCTGGGTCATGGAGGAAAATCAAGAGGTGGCAGGAGTAGGGCACTGGCCCTTCCAAAAAACGCAGTCCTAGAGAGGGAAAAGTAGGTATTTTCATGGTATTTGAGACACCATTTTCATCCATGCAAAGTGGGTAAGCAATGCTCTTGCATCGGGATTCTCTGTAGCGTTGGTGAATAGGATTTACAGCCTGTCTGAAAGGAGTCATCAAATTTTTGTGGAAAGAGCCTGTTTTTGAAAGATTTCCAGCCCAAGCAATTAATGGTTTCGATCATCCAGAGAAGCTCCAGTTAAGCATCTAAAATTTGGGGAACCAAGCAGATGCAGACCCTGAAGGCCAGTGCCCAGAACTGGGTACCAGGATGCATGGTTTGTATCCCCAGTTCTGTGGCCAACTTGGTAAGTTGAAGCGATGTGAGACGACCTCCCTGACCACGCATCTTCTCTACTGTTGCCCTGGTTAGATGAAAACACAGGTATTGAGCATCACGGCTGCCAACACTGCTGCAGCGCTCATGCAGTCCAACCTAGTGACCCACCAACATGTTTTGAGCCATGATCGGTTGTCTTCTGGAAATTCCTGGCTGAGTCGTGCCAAAAGATCACCAAGGTTCGACAAATTTATTTTGCTGCAGTGCGGGGTGACTCCATCCACAAGCCAGGGTGACTTCATAGCTGATGTGAGCGTGAGGACGCTCATCACATGCTTAGAGAGAAGTCCACAAGCCAAAGAGGTGCTTTTGTGCAGTGAAACTATTTTCACCGAGCTTAAGTCAAGCAATGAAATATTCATAGGACACTAAAGCAGTGGGCTCACTGGCTGTCTTCTTATGGGAATTCAATAATACTGGAGACAGCCTTAATTCAATATTCAGAAAGCCTTTTTCTCTTTCCCTCTCTCTCCATCTCCCGGCTGCCTCTTTGGGTTCAGAGATCTTTTCGGAAACCTCACTTTTATGTGATGGTTGCATTAGTGGAGAGAGAACGGAGGGCTGGATGACAGAGAGGAGAAATGGAGGGAGGAATAGGAGCACAAAGATGGGGACCACACGCAGGACAGCTGGGGATGTCTGGTCCCCAAGCTGCCTGGTGATACTCAGTGGGATGATCTGAACCAGCCCTTCCTAAAGGCATGTCTACATGGCTTTTTTGGGGCTGGACCCACACTTGTGCTCAGACATGGCTGGTTAGAGTAAGCTCTGGTCCAAGAGCTGTGTAACCGTGGTCCTGCACTCCCACCAGTAGACCCACTGAGAAACAGGTTGCCTGGCTTTGCCATGGTGTGATGCTGATGGGACGGAGGCCATTTTTGGCTTGGCATCCATCCTGAAAAAAAACCGCAAACAACCAAACTGCAGTGGAGATGAAGCCTTTGTCCACCAGCATGGACTGGAAACTGGGGGAGCAGGGCCTAGATGCTCATGAAGGGTAAAGACCTGTGTCTCCAATGACACGGGTTCTGTTCAGGTGGACATTCATTCTCACCCGGGGTGAGGACACAGATGCTGGCAGGGCTCTAATGAGCCATTTTGGTGCTCCTGGCTTGCCCTGCTGTTGCACCAACTCACCATCCCCGTCCTGGATGAGCAATTCTGATATCCTCCCCCCTATCCAGCAAGGACCAATCTGTGAGCCTCTTCCCAGAGGATGGAATTGCATTGAGCTAACCCCCAGAAGCCAATACTGACACACAGCTACCCTGTGCCAGGAGACAGGCACTGCTTTGTGCTGCAGCCGGGTGACAGGGAGCTGTAGCTCTGCTAGTAGGACCTTGCTGCCCATCACAGGGAGGGCCGATACTAACGATGTGACCAAAGCCCCTCCAGTTGTGGTGTGGCCAGGGGACTGCCTGTTGCCCCTCTGAATACAAAAATGTGGCACACCAAAGGATACGAACAGCAGGAGGTGCTTTCCACACAACCCATGGGCACCATGGAGCTGGACATTGTGGGTGCTGAAGTTTCACATGGTTCAGACCAATTCAGGGAAGGAAGTCCCCCACAGTGACCCACTCGTCATCCACAGCTTTGGATGGCAATGCTCCATACACGTTGCAATAAATGGGAGATTTCAAAGAGCAACATGTTTCCGAGCACTTAGCAGGGCTTTTTTCCCCCTTTGTAGGATCCTTTCCCGGAGAGTATTTAAAATCAAATGATTTACTCCACAATGCACTGGTTATTTGGTTTCTTCTGGCATCTCCCCGTCACAAATGCCCTCGAGCAGATCAGTTTCAACCTTCAGAAAACCTCTCTATTAGCATTTGATCTTGTCAAGCTCTTTTTATAGCCACTCTTAAAGCTAAGTGGAAGCCACTTAATGGCTATCTGCCGCGCTGGGGCGTGTGGGCAGATGCAAGCGAGCAGGGGCAGAGCACCGTCCTCATGCTGGAGGCTCCAGAGCACCAACGACAGTACCATTTATGCACAAAAATTGGGAGAGATGCACAAAAATGTGGGTCTATGTTCACATGCTGAGGGGAGGATGGGGGAGTTCTGGATTGCTCTGAGCTTCTCCCCGTCTCGAAGGCCAGGTGGGAGCCCTCTGGGGAAAAGCAGGATGCTCCATCTCATTGCAGGGAGGGTGGCTGGGTGCTTGACAGGTGCCAGCACCCTGGCTTGGGGGCTGTGCTGGTGCATCCTGCAGAAGGAGAGGGCAAGCAGGATGCCTGCAAATCCTTTCATGCCTTCTGCAAAAAAAAATAATAAATAAATTCTTTCTTTCTTCCTTATTCTAGCATCTCCAGGCCTGATGCTGATCATGCACAGTGAAGATACTCTTTCTCCTCATTGAGCCTTTATAGATTCTGGTTCCAGCTGTACTTAGAATTTAAATTTTTTTTAAAGATTTTCTGGCAAATCACCAGTCCCACAGATCACTGGTTTGGAGCAGATTTCCCTGTGTATTTGGAGCTGGTGCAGGTTTCCTGATGGAGTCCTAGGAAGGTCTCCTTGTTCCTCTCCTGTCCGCTCATGCCCTGGGTGCATCCCAGCCATGTCACCCCATAACAATCACTCCCCAACCCATCTGCCAATGGCTTGGGGCCTCCCTCTCCGCTTTGTGTCTTCAAGCCAGGTGGAACAGCTGGATCACCTCTCCCAAGGGGCACAGGGACCTCCTGCTTCTGGGGCACTTGGCACTGCCTGGAGTCATTTGGTCCATGAAGATGAGTGAAGGTACGGTGCACCCAAAGGAAGCTCCCAAAAGGCACTGCCAGTTCATTGTCAAACAGGAATTTGATGGTGTCAGGCTCAGACTTTTCCCTGTCTGACGTACTATCTCAGATACAGCATGGCAAACCACAACCCTACTGTAGATACAGCTATAGTGCCATAGCATTGGTGGGCATTCGAGCTGGAGAGGTGAGGCAGGTATTTTATCCCATGGCAATATGTCACTGGAAGTAGGTGTTTAGTTATTAGAAAACTATTTGTTTTGTGATGAACAGATGAAGCTTGTTTTCCTCCAGATTTTGAGTCTTAGTTTTAGAGCTTCAAGCTAGGCTTTTTCTGTATTTGTGGTGTTGACTGTTTCATGACAACTCTCGGTGAGCACCAGAATATACTTGATGGATCTCACAGAGCACACTGGGAGCTGCAAGCAGAGACATGCACTGATGTTTCAGGTGGGAAAATTATAAATCAGGTCTAAATAAGGTTACACAGGAGGTGCGTGGCACAGCAGGGACAGGACACAGGGTCTACAGTAATACCCCTCACATCTCACCTTGATCTCTTTCTTCTCAAGGACAGCTTGAAAAACCTTGAAGGTCTCCCTTTGCCCAAAGAACCTATTGCACCATGGCTCTTGTACCACCAGTGGATGAAGCTCTGCCCCCATGCAGTAGCACATGCCAGGGTGTTCCCACTGCTCCTAGCTTCTCCCTTGATGAGCCCCACCAGGTGGAGCCACTTGCAGACCCCAAAGAGCCTCCCAAGACGACCTCTGCAAGGAATAGCATCACTGACGAATGTTGCCTGTCTGTGTGAATCGTCTGCCAGTAGGTCACGAATTACTCAGATATGTCTGTTATCCCAAATTATTCCCTGATTCACACAGCAGCTTACGCAGGAGCTCCTTGATTAGATTCCTCAGTATCAAACACTCTGGCTCATTGGTCTGACCTTCTCATACACGTAAGCCTCCAGCCCATAAACCATTCTTATCCAAAATCTTGACCTCATCTTTATTTTATCTCCATTGACGTTAACGGAGGTTAGTTAGGCTTAAGCACGCACTGGAAGTTAAGATCTCCTGTACCAGGGCCTCCATGCGTTTCCCTATGCTGACTGATGACCCAAATTCAAGGATGCCTTTTCCCTGGCTTCAACAGGCTTCAGCTTGGCACATGCATAATTCCTGGAATTGGTTCTCCACCACCAACGATGATGAATCAATCATTTGCTTTCTGAACGTGTTCCACAGAATTCCCTCAGCCTTCAACACGCTGGCAGGCTTTCCTACCAGAAAATTAGTTGGCTCAACAGTTCTTGGGATAGTGAGCACCCCAAGTACAGTTCCTGCCTGGAAACAAATGGATTTAAGCTTTTGAAGTGAACTTTCATGGGATGAACTTTTTCAGCAGTACCTCAGCCTGGGTGAGAATCAGACTCAACAAAAACAGGTTTGCAGCCAGAGGGTGGTTGAGGAGAAGGAAGTGTAGATGAGAGTTGGTGTATAGGCATTGCTCAGCCCAGGACAGTCGAGAGAGGTTTCTACAGGTTCAGCAGACCCCTGGATACCTGACCTCACCTGGGCGGTTCCATGGAAAATCCCTGTGACACTCAGGTTGAATTCACCTCACATTGGATATTTGCAAGGTTGGTTGGTTTGCTTGGTTGTCTAAAGCAAGCAAACCATCCAGGCTCCCTCTCTGAAGAGATGAGCAAGAGTTAAGTCCAGAGGTTGATTTATCCCAGGTATTTGAGGCAACTGGCTTAGATGGGCTGAATCACTCTGTTGCTCATTCAGTCCTTTGGTCATCAAGAGATCTTGGACAACAGCTTTTGCTGCTATAACTAGCTTTTGGATAGCTGAGCTTAGAGTGAATCCTACCCCTTGGTGCCCACCTGTGCAAGTCTCCCCCACTGTCCACACATCCCAGTCTCAAGTGTTTGCTTCCACACATTGTCCTCCAAGGGTTGCTGAGTGAGGAAGGACAGAAGACCCTCAGCCAGCGGTGGGAGAGGAACTGGCAGGGCATCCCAGTTCATGGGGCAAAGCTCATTTGGCTTTCTCCCCACAGCTGCTTCAGCAGCAAGGTTGGATCCTCCTGCCAGCAACAGGGACTCCCCACAACATCTCCTAGGGCTTCACTATTTTTTCCTGTCACAAAGCAGTTTCCTCAGTTCTTCCTAACTTTTTTGCTGCAGTTTAAACCAATGACTCCCTGCCTTTTTCTCAAGAGACAGTTTCTTCCTTCTCTGGCAGTTTTGGGTGTATTTGAGGCTTGTTTCTCTACCCTCCCCTCAGTCTTCTCTGCTCTTGATAAAACTGCCTCAGCCCCCTTGTTTCCACATGCTGCTGGTTTTTCCATGCACAGGAAGTTTGCAGTATTTCTGGGGCAGCTAAAAACACTAAGTTTCTTCCAACTCCACAAACTGATTGTCAGCATCCAAACAGGAGCCCAAATTCACATGAATTGGTTGATAGCACCCCCGCAGAAGAGGACTTGGATATACTGGTGGATGACAAACTGGACACAAGCTCACAGCCCAGAAAGCCATCCTGGGCGCATCACCAGTAGTGTGGCCAGCAGGTCAAGGGAGGTGATTCTGCCCCTCTACTCCGCTCTCCTGAAACCCGTCCTGGAGTACTGCATCCAGCTCTTGGGGGTCCCAGAGCTGGACAGACATCGACCTATTAGAGGGTCACCAAAACAAAACAGCCTGCAACAACCACGGCAGGGTGGTTGGACTAGACAATCTTTAAAGGTCCCTTCCAACCCAAACCATTCTATGATGCTCACACCATGACTTAGACTTCAGACAGATGCCTCTGCTTACCTAAAGATGCCCAGCTCCAAAGCCTGGTAGGGAAACTCAGGCACTGAGCACCTCTGGCAACCACATAAACCCAGCTCAAATGCCAAAATGGGGCTTGGGGAATCCAGAGTCTCAACACTGGGCTAGGTGTGGGTGTCTATGTATTGGTATAACGTAGCGCATGTTTGCAAAGAGGAATGAATCATTTTTGCCTATCAGTTTAATCATCAAACACTGCCTCTCTCTGAAAACTATTCATGAATAGATGACAGCTTCCTCTAATTTAGTCATTAGTCCTAATTATTCACTCCATCTCTCCTATTAATAACAGTCAGCAGATTGACAGTAAACAGCTCCATGTAATTATTTTGCTCAGTGAAGTTTGAAACATGAGCTGTGCCAGGTATTTCTGATGGGGCACAGATTGCATGGCGCATCCCCGTCTACCCACTGCGTGGCTATGAAATCCCAGAACCGCCTTTCTGGTGTGAATGGCCCCGTTTGCAAAATGAACACGTGCCAAAAAGCTGCTGGTTCCCAGACTCAAAGGCATTTGTTTGAATATCTGTGAAAAGTGAATACAAAGAATGACCAAAGTGAATATATTTTACACAGCTCAATAAATCACCAGTTTCAATTTCGCAGGAGACAGCTTTCTTTAAGTCCATGGTATATCCGTATATTAAGTGAAAATGAGAATTTGCCACCTGAAGCCACGAGTGATTTATTGCAAGGGTGCATGAGGAGTACCCAACATTTAATTAGCATGATGCTAATTAGCTGCACCACATTGCTTTCTTCCATCCACATCATGATCTAAGAGCCAGGCACTTGAGCAACACATGCAGCCCTCTGCCTTTCATTCCCTGTGCTACCTGGGCAGAGATCCTGGACAGCACCAAACCAGCAGCAAGGTAACGACCTAACAGTTTTAAGGACATTGGAGACTCTAGCCCTAGATTTCACCCTCAGCAGGGAATAGAAATAGGAATCTCCTTTTTGCACATAGAGGCCCGAATTTAAATCCCTGTATCAGGCAAAAGCGACAGCTCACAAGCATGCCCTCATCCCCTGGAAAGGCAGCTGCGGCATTGACTCCAGACAAAAATCCCTGCTAGAGAAAACATATCGACTTTGGGTGGGGAGGGCTCCTGTCTTGGTTTTAAATTCACTCGAGATGCGGAGTTTATTCAATTATCAGCCATCTAGAGAATGAAACGTGGCTTCACTCCAAATATCAGCCCGGCAGGGGAGAAGATGACAACCAAGTTAACCCTTCCCTCACCCTTCAGCTAGACGGAAGGTGGGCAGCAGGATGGCCCCAAGCGATCACACAGACACACACTACGCGTCTCCAAGGTTAAAGCTATTGGCTCGCTCCCCTGCACGCAGAAAGGGCTTTTACGCTGGCTATGCCTAGGAGGGCAGGTGGGAAAAAAACCCCATCAGTTTGATGTGGTACCCAATGGGAAGATGCTCTGTTCACAAGCCCCCTTTTGTAGGGGGACCCCACGTAGTACAAAGGGCCCTCTGTCCTCAGGGGAGACCCACGGCTGCAAAAACAAAGAGAGACACCGGGAAAGCGTCTGGTTCATTATTCCCCTCTGAAAAGCTCTCCAGCCTCAGGCTTTTTAAAGGAAGACTCTGGGCAATGAGGGGGGTGTGGATTAAGACTGAGATTCATTGGAAGAGGCAAAGCGGCGGTGGAGAGGGGGGGCAGCTGGCAAGATGTAAATCCTCACCAAATGCCCTGTGAAGCACAGAGGGTCTTGGGCTGGCAGCGGGGACCACATGCCAGCACACAGAGCTCCTGGGAAAGGTTGGAGTTGCAGCAGTATAGAGAAGTTTTCTTTGCTCCTCTGGGATGTGTCTAAAGCTCTTGAGGGGCACCACTCCCATAGAGGTCACCTTAATGCCTCTGGTTTGACTGGGGCTGTACAGCCACACTCACTGGTGGCTCTGGAAAGCAGGAAGATGCTGGATAACAAGCAAGCACCAGCCAGCACAGCTTTTCCACGTGCTGCTCAAGGTCTCTTCTCAACCACTAACACCACTTCTGCTGGAGGAAGAGAGGCTGGGGAAGGTTATATTGCATTTGGGATGCTTAAGCAGAAACCTGCTGCTTTCTGGGAATCTCTTCGGCACCAGGCTGATCCAACTTGGCACTCAGCATCCTCCTCGCTGCGGGCTGGGGTGCTCCTGCCAAGCGAGCCTGGCTCTCGGGGGAACCGGGGAGCAGAGCCCTTCCTGGCAGCAGGCAGAGATGGGAAGCTGGATCTGTCCCCTGCCAGGGGGACGGTAAATGGCCTCCCTTTCCCTCAGCATCACCTGGCAGCAGCCGCCCTGGCAGAGCTGGGAAGCAGCAGGCGGCAGTAACCGGGTACGGAGCATCTTTGGCTGGGCTGAGCTTGCCCTCTGATGGTAAGCGCTGGTAGTGAGAAGAAGCAGGTATTTCCCAAACCCATCTTCTCCGCCGGGGCCAAGGAGGGGCTTTCCCATCTCCAGCTGAGTCCCCCGAAGCTAATAGACCATTTCAGAGTGCCATGAAGGCATCCTCAGCTCCTGGGCTGAAGGCTGTCCCAGTGCAGGCAGCTTCTCCAGGCACTCCCTTGGCCAGGACAGCCCAACTCATGCCCCAAGCCAAGCCTGGTGGACAAGGGCTGGCAGAGAGCAAGCAAGGTGGCACAAGGACGCTGCAGCATCTCGAAGTGGGCAGCAAGGCCACAGAACTTTTTTTTTTACTCTAGTTTAATAAAGGAACTGGAAGAGAAACAAGCAGGTTCTACCAGCCATCTACCAGCTTGCCCAGAGCCAGCAGCTGACTCTTTTGGGGGTCCTTGCAGCACAAACCCCTGTCACCTGCCATCCATCTAGCTCAGCAGAGAAAAAGCAGGGAGGGCACAGCCACATCCACATATACCAGTGCAGGGGAGCAGAGGGCTACCTCACACAGCAGGACAGGCCAGGAGCCAAGGGTGGTCCCAGCACAGCAGGACACTCACCAACAAGGGTGCAGCCCCACAGGACCTGAACGCAGCAGGCAGGGCTGGGTGCTGGTAGCAGGAGCCATCAGCACTCCCAGACACAGCAAAGGAGGCAGGTCCTGGGTCCATACAGCAGCAGATGATGCCAGAGGTGGGATTGGAGACCAGCTACCTACACCACAGGCACCAAACCCAGCAAAAAGCTAGAGCTAGGCACTACTGCACTACATCCCAAGCAACAGAAGAAGCCTAGACAGGCCTGATCTTAAATACAAGGGCCAGAGGGTGCATGGGTGCAGGTTCCAGGTGAGGCTAGGGTGCATGGGTGGAGGTTCCAGGTGAGGCTGTTCAGGGCAATCAAGGTTTTTTGGTGCCCCCAGGGTCCTGGCAGCTGGATGTGACACTGAATGCAGAGGCAGAGCTTAACAGCGCTCCCCCCCCCCCCCCAACTTTTTCCTGCCTCTCCAGTATTTTTCTTCAGAAGGTCAGACCTGGAGGCTCACCTCTCCAATTCCACAGTGACAGAGCTGTTGGCTCCTCACTCTTTGTGGGAATCTGCTTCCAAAGCAGGAGCTAAGCAAGGACTCTGCTCCCCTCCGCATTCATATGGGAGGAGATGTAGAGGACTTGACAGTTGCCAATCCTTCTCCCCTGTTTCAGGCTGAAGAGGAGCAGCCATATGCGCATGCAGGTTGCACAACCAGGAGAGAGTGATACACACACACAGAGCTAGGGACTCCAGGGCTGGACATGGGGGAGAAGAAATGTATAGAGGGCAGTAAAAATGAGGGTGTCAGGAGTGGGGATTGTCAGGTGAGGGCTAGGGGTGGTGCTGAATTTCATGCATAGTTCCTGGCATCCAGCCTGGGCATGGCACTGCATTTCCCTGGCCATGTGTGTAGGGAGGGATGAGAACAGGCATGACTTCATGTCTTTTTTTTTTTTTTAATAATGAAAAATCTGTATTATATCTGGCCTGTGAGTGACAAGCCAGCATCACCGTGGGTCATCCCGGGTTGAGGTGACAGAGGTGACATAGATGACGCAGGAGAGCAGAGACCTCTCCAGCTGGGCAAAGCTGCAATCTGAGGGCAGTAGCGGTGCGTACCCGTCACGTGTGTATGGATCTTTCGGCTAGTTCAGACAGCAACTTTTATTTGCCAATTCCAAAGGCTGGCTGTGGTTTAGCCCCACTTGGCAGCTAAAATACCACTCAGTCGCTCACTCACTCCCTCCCTGCCCCCCACTGGGATGGGGAGGACAATGGGGAGAAAAAGAAAAGCACAGCTGATGGGTTGGAGCAGCCACGGTGGCTGTCAGTCTGTTTTCCCACTCTTTCACCCCCCCTTTCTCCTTCAAGTTAGTTACAACAGTTTTTGTGAATTTTTAATATCTCAAGGATGTTCTAGCCATCATGCTCTTACAGCTATGTCTCCTGAATGTGTCCCAGGTCTTGTTTAGGGTTACAAAAAAACTTTTTAGGGATACAACCCAGAGATCTGCCCCAAGGCTGGATGGTCGTGGGTGGCGCAGCATGTGGGAGAACATGGGCAGGTATCTAGAGAACTTCTCACCTCCAATGGTTTGAAATTTCACTCCCAAACAACTACAGGACCCTGATAAAGTGATAGAATATTTGAAGGGAAAATTCTGTGGCTATTCCAAAGAGGCACAACTTGGCGCACTGTGCGGGGCCCTGGTCAGTATCTACCAAACACTGCTCATTGTCATGTTTAAGCATAGGATAATTTTTCTCACCGGATAACTGCCAGAGACACTACTTTTCTTCCTGCTTGAGTGAGGAGATGCACCGGACATTTCCTTGTGCCCAGCACAGGCTTGATTTAGGCAATGAAGGATAGCACATGGGCCAGATGGAAAAACTCACCTGCGCGGACAGAGCTCATGTCTGGCAAAGGCAACAGGGCGGCGTGACATTTCCCAGACTGGAAACTGTCACTAGTTCAGTGGATCACACCCTGAATTGCCCTCAGGGGTAGCTGCCTTTCATAGAAGGGTAAATTATTCAAAACCCATTGGTCTGCACCAGGACAATCAACCCTAATGAATGAAAATGCACTGGAAAACATTAGAGCTGGTCAACCCTAATACGGTCATCTGACAGGCTTGAAAATACTGAGATTTGAAATAGATTTCTCTGTATGTGTTTCACTTCCTGATTTTTTGAAATCTTACAGCTCACTTTTTCCAGTCTGCCTCTATAACCACATGGGCCAGGCACACACTTCCCTAAAAATGCCGCAGAGCAACGTGGCGCAGGCAAACACCAGATCTAGGTAGCTGGGGCGGCAAGAAAACACCAACTCTTGCAAGCCACGCAGTACATCCTAACAGGTGGCAACACTAAAGACAGATTACTTTTGCTGTCCATAACATGAGGAGGGCAGTTCACAGGAGATAGCAGCACATGCTAAGGCTCAAAAAACCAATTGCAAGCCACTAAATAGACCTGTTCCACACTGTAAGGGCGCAAAAACTACATCAGTGTCAATCGTATTTTGTGGGAAACAAATGACCCTGGACAGCAATGCCAAATTCATCTTTATTAAAATGATTAGCACAGTTACACAGGAATAAATTTGGTCATGGTTGTATTTAGGCATGGTGTATTAGCTGAGAGTGGGAGTGACAGCAAGGGCTGAGTTTGACCAGATTTGGGAGGCGTTGATGGGAGCAGGTATGCCGGGTAAGGAATGGCTGAGCCTTGTTGCTGTGCTGAGGCAGAACCAGCCAACTTTGTCAGAGCCACAGCATCCCACGATGGGCCTGGGGTTGCACAAACCGAGGGCGGGCCAAGCCTATGTGATAGAGAAACCGTCCCTAGCCCTGCTTATGCCAAGTAGAGGGTTTAGTTAATACAAGGTCAAAGACTCTCAGAGCGAAAGCACATGCCACAAGGGAACCCTCACTCTACCCCTTGGCACATGCATTACAGTGTGGTGTTTAGTAACAGAATGCTATCTTCTTTTTTTTTCCCCCCTGGTGAAGGGAATTTTGCAATTGAGCAGCGAATCAGGTATTTCTGCTTGTGTAGGTCAGAAATGAAGTGAGGCTCCTCTGCAGCATTTCTTCAGTGCACATACATGGAAACAGCAATTGCATGTGCATTTCTCTTCGGGTCTCTGTAGCACCTGGAAACTTTGGAGACAACATTTCAGTATGGCAGAAGAGTCACTAAATGATTTTAACCTCAGTTTAGTTCAATCAAGTCAAATGCCTCTTCAGAAGACCTGAATGACATAGTTTGCAGTGAAGAGATGACACCTCTCCCAGACAACATTTTTATTTTGCTTTAAAAGAGCAGTGCTTTTTAAAGACAGTAGTAAACATTAATGTTTTATTTTCCCGATTTTTCATTTTTGAAAATGGTTAAAATGCTCAAAATCTCTACACCAACTTGGAGTTAGGCTAAGGCTTGTGCATAAAATTCTACCCAGGCATTGTTATAAAGGCATTGTTATAAAGCATTGAAAAAAATCCTTTTTTTAATAATGGTGTATAATCCTAACTTTAACAGATGTCACTAAGCATCCTCCCTCCCAGCACTACTTGCTTCTGCACTAGAAAATAAATTTAAAAAATAAGCAGCCAACCCGGTCCCCCACAGTTCCTGCTGTACTTATATCCCAAGCAGCCTGAGTCAACCTAAACTGTATGTTTTAGTAACCAAGCATTCTTTCACAGCCAAGTTTCAGGTGATGACCAGACACGTACCTGAGTTGCTATAAGAGCAATTTGTTCCTACCCCTCTGCCAAAACACGGTCATTAAGTGCATTTTGCCCCTTCCTCTGGGGTGCTCTCTTGTGCAGGCACCGAGTGGGTACCACCGCCCTGCAGAGATGTTCGCTGTGGGCAGGGAGCACTGAGCTCTCTTCTCCCATCTGACCATGCCTTCCAGACCCCCATGTCTCTGTCTCTGACTGCAGGAATTGAAATTCAGAGAAATGTGTCCAGGTTTCTCTCAGCAGAGAGGGAGTATACCTGATGGGTAGGAACTGGGTCTCCTGGATAGCTTTGCTGTAAGTTAGCTTTAGGAGAAGTTGCTGACAGACTAATTTTCAGATTTATGGAGTATTAAGAGTTCCCACTGAATCTGTAACTAGGTGATGAATCTGTCTACGCTTCATTTTTCTCAACTATAAAATGGCAGAAATGGCATTTGTGTCACTGGCTAGCTGGGAGGTTAATGCAATGATTATTAAGAAAGCTCTCTAATGACCTCTGGAGCAGCAATTCCCAAGCCACGGTGGCAGTTCCTAGCAGGGGTTGCTATGCTCCTGAACAGACTAGCAGACACGTAGGAAATTAGGTGGCGGCAACGGGCTTAGAAATGGAAGCAGAAGTAATTTTCTCACCAGCAGTCAGGAACAGAGCCCTGGATGTGACTGTCACTTCCCCCAAACATCTGGCCCATGCGTCGCTCTGCACAGAAATTGCAGTCTGCCTGCACGGTGATCCATGCAGAGCATCTTTAATGATTTCCATGGCTGTGCTACCACTGGACATCACAGTTGCAACTGCCTGTTGCACAGGTAAATGGAGCTGAAAAGTCACAAACTCTGGGCTTATAATAAGTAGGATTTATGTACCCAGAAGAGCAGAATCTATATTGCTATTAAGGTTCATTCATCTATAGACAGTACTTGTCTGCTCCTTCCTTTAATGTCAGGGTTAGCACGTCATCCCTCTTTGCACAGGATCAGAACTAGTACTTCACTGCTCAGGACACCGTGAGTGAGCAGCTTCGGAGGCTGGAAAACACAGAAATGCAAGAGCAGATTCCTACAGTCAGTCCTCCAAAAAGTACGTCTGTCAGAAATACCAGCTTCATTGTATAAAGCAATCTCTAAGGGCTGTAGCTGGAGACAGCTTATCCCAGAGTAACTGATTTGTTTTCAGCCCAAGTTTCAGGCCAATCAGGAACGGGTCGTGTTTACTGGCTGGGCAGCAGGTGCTTGCCTTGCTGTGCTCCACACACCTTTGAAGGAGACAGATACAATATCTCCTTTAAGAGGAGAAACAAAGGTAATACTCAGATTAAGTGAGGAAACACAAGCAATCCTTTGGGGGCACGTTTGAATCTGAACAGGACCCTCAGAAGAGCGTGCTCCATGAGGGGACAGATGTCCCCATGCCAGGACTCTCCCCTCTGTCCAGAGCCCATCACGACTTGTACTTCAATAGGGAATCCCAGCCCCAAGGCAGTGCAAGCATCTGGCATGCTGACAGCTGGAGGGGACAAAGAAAAACCTCTTACAGCTGATCTATCGTGTTTCACTCTTGTACCCCTGCCATTGAGTCTAATAACAGCGTTGTCAATACTTGGACTGTAGCAAATTGATTCTTACAGTTCATTTTGTGCTAACAGGGATTGGAATGTAACTGATGCACCACTGCTCCAGCTGCGGTGAACTTTAAAACTGGGAGACTTTATTCAAGTCCTTTATCCCAGTACAATGCACAGGTATCTCTAGAAAGTGGCATCTAATCTTCCCTTAGGGTGCATACATTGAACTTGAACTGGTATTCCAAGGTAACCCCAGGAAACAAATGCCTCCAGAAGCCAGAGGCTGTTCAGCATTCATCAGAGCAGTGACGAGAACAGCTTCACTTCCAGGGCCTCCAAGAGCTCGTAATGATATCCGAAAGCTCAGGTATTGGGGAGTTGCTCCTTTGGTGCTGAAGGTGCTGGGTGCCACGCTCACTGCCAGGCCCGTGGATGCAGGTGTTGTTGTGAAGGCCAGTTACATACAGGCGTAAGTGGGCATATGTTTGATCTTTAATAGCTTTTACCTACATAATTTTTTCCTCCTTGGAGCACAGTCAGTAACGGCATCAAAGGATAGCAGGACTTTTCAAGGTTCAGCCAGTATTTCAGCACGCATAAAGCACGTAGACATGCTGTCACCAGTACTACTGCGTACTACTGCTTTGCTCTTCCCTCGGAAACCTAAAAGTCCATTGCAGACACTCATCCACAAAGCTTTGGGTCTCTCTGGAAGACAAGGAGATGAGGCTTTCCTTTCTCTTAGCAATAGGAAATACGATGCAAACAGACACCATTGTCAGGCTCAAAGAAAGGTATTCAGGCTGTTCTCTTTTGCTCCCACTGAGAACACGGGGAATTGATCTGTTTCAATGTCTTTATGGAGTCCTGAGACATGCCACTCAGAAGGCTATTTATGGAAAGCAGGGGAACACGATGACTAAAAAAACCCCACCAAAACAAAACACCAAAAAGAACCCTCAAAACCATAAAAAAGGAAACTTTTTAATAATAGCAACAAAGAGTTAAATCATGGGAGTGACTATAATGGCAGATGTCAGCTTGTAAAAGTATACTACTGACCTGGATCTCAGAGAGAAGCCGCCTTTGAATTTCCTGGCTTGCACCCATCCACGTTTCCACACTCACATTCCTCAGAGAGACGGTGTGGTTTTTTTTGACCTTCTTGGGTTTGGGTTTGTTTTTTTTTTCAACATCGAGGTAAATACGTTGAGGCAAACACCTGACGATATTTGAGCACAGTCGAGAGGGGAGGCCAGGGGGAGCACTCCACACCTCTCCAGGTGCAGCAGCATCTCCAGAGTAAATCAAGCACTGTGTTTCCATGTGCTCCCTTTGGGACATTTGCGATCCGGGAGTCCCTGCTACCCTGTGGCATGTCAGAGAGGTCTCCTGATCAGCACTGCCTACCTGGACTCACCTTTTTTTTTTCCTCTCAGACCAGTTTTACCAGCTCTTATACAGGTTTTACAACCCACTGAAGGCTCACTCTGCTGTCGTACTGGGACGAGTGCTGCAGAGCTGATCTCTTTGGGCGTTTTCCCATACCTGGGTTTAGGATTACCATCCTCAGGGAATGCCCTCGAGTTTCACCAGCTGCCTCTTTAACCCTAGAGAGGTGAAGCTGACTGCAGACAGTACAGTTACTCAATGCAAAGTAGGCAATACCTTTCTAAAGGCTGCTGGAAGGGAAATGAAAGGGAACAATCTCTCTCTCTGCAGTTCTTCTGGCCAAGCTGAGAAGTCGGCAAGCGCTGTTTCCTGAACCTTTTGGACTGGCTTGCAAAATCCACGTCTGGGGGCAACATTTCCCTTAACACCCAAAACATCTTTGGGGTTAACACTTTATTCATTAACTTACGCAGAAAGCGGCCTGCCCTTGCTTCCGTACAGCCGTGGGCTACTTCAGGGAGACGAGAACACGCGTGGGCCTGCTTGGCGGGGTCCCCACCCGCTCAGGCCGGGCAAAACCTGTCAGCTCGCTGCGGGCCGCCTTTCCGTGGGGCCGGACGGCTTTGGGTAGGCAGGGTAACGCTCGCAGGGGCAGAGCCGCTCCTCGGGGCACACGGGTGGGGCGAGGGCACCCTGCGAGGCACGGCCCGCCCCTTCGCGGGACCCCTCCGCGGCGCCGAGGGACTGCGCGGGCACGGTCGGCTTCTGAGGGAGAGAGCCCTGCAGCCTTCCTCCTCAGCGCTGCCCTCTCCCTGACGGGGATGCGGAGTCGGGGGGAGAAATACTTGCTTGCTCAACAGCGAGCCCCCCGCTCGCCCGGCCCGGCCTCACCCAGGCCGCCCGCAGCGCGGCGAGGACGGGAAGCCGGGAACCCCCCCGCCCCGCCCCGCGGGGAGCCCGGCCCCGCCCCGCGCATGCGCAGCGGGCTGTCCGCCTGTCAATAAAGCTTGAACAAGCGCCGGGCTGGGGGCGCGCGAGCGGGCGTGTTTGGGGCTGTTTTTTTTTTTTTTTCTCTTCTTCCTTCTCTTCTACCCCGTTTTTTTTTTTTTTTTTTTTGAACGAACTTTATTGTTCCGGCGGCGCTGCGCGCCCGCGCGTGCGTGAGGATGCGCTGAGGCCGCTCCGCCGTCGGCCCCGCTCCGCCCGGCCCGGCCTCGGCATGTCGGGCAGCCGCCCGCCGCCGCACCCCGCCGCGCCGCCCGCCGCCACCCCGGCCTCCTCCTCCTCCTCTTCCTCCTCCTCTGCGGCGGCCATAGCGCCGGGCTCGTCCTCCTCGGGCGGCGCGGCGGCGCGGCCTGTGCTGGTGGCGGCCGCCGTGTCGGGCTCGGGCGTGGGGCTGAGCCGGCTGGCGGCGGCGGCGCGGCCCGGCGGCGGCGGCGGCTCCTCCGCGGGAAGCGGCGGCGGCGGGGGCGCGGGCGGAGGCAGCAGGAAGAGGCCGCTGCTCACCCCGCTCTGCAACGGGCTCATCAACTCCTACGAGGACAAGAGCAACGATTTCGTCTGGTGAGTGCGATATGTATCGCGATAGCGGCACCCGCCGCTCCGCTGGAGGGGAAGCCGGGGCGCCGCCATGCCGGCGGGAAGCCCCCGGGGGGGGGCGGTGTGTAAAATCCCGGCCGGCAGCGGCACCTCGGGGGCTCTCTGAAGGGGAAGAGGCGTTGGTACGACTGACTGCCCTCGAGGACTGACTGCCCTTATGGCTTTGGGGCATTTGTCCCCACCTTTGTGGCTGTCTCTGCTTTTCGGCCCTGTGTAGCGGTGTTGCTTTCACCCTCTCTGTTTTTAAGCAAATTCAGGTTATTCCCAGCAGGTTCCTCCTTGGGTACGACTCTGGAGCAGCCCAACTTATTGGAAAGGACCCACAACTCGAGGTGTTCCTTCATAACGTGTTGACTTCGCAAGCAAATCCCGTTTTCCCAGGCCGTGTAGCCGCAGCAGGGGCCGGAAGGGCTCTGGCCGGTGACATGGCCCCTCCAGAGCCCTCGCACTGCCCCGCTCTGACCTCTGGAAGAGGAGCCAGCAGAGGATTTTGTGCCCCTGTGGATGGAGTTCTGAGGAGTCTTGTGGTGGTTGATAGATCCAGCAAAGCTGATGTGGGTTTGCCTCCCTTGCTGGGGAAGATTGCCTAGTTTGAAACAGCAATAAGGTTTGTGTCAGTCTGGCACCTAAAACCAGATGAGTGGGAAATTTCTGCGATGATGGGATAAAGTTTTTTCTTGAAGCTGTTCAGATGCTGTTCTTTTAATGTTTGGCCAAAGCTGCAGCTTGTAACTGGAAATATTCTTTCAGCAGAAGTGGTAGACCAAGGCCCTCTGCAATGTGTGGTTTGAGAACTGTTGGTAATTTGCAGTTTTAAAGACAGCCCATGGCTAATGTGTTTCAGACCTCCTAACATAAGGAGTAGGTTTGATTTTTATAGCTGGTTGGATGTACTAAAATGTGAGAACAGAAAGTAGGGGTAATTTCTTACATCTGAGAGAGGCAAACAGTGAAGAGATACTGGAAAGAAGCTTGAGTTGTAGGAAAGTTGTGTTGGAAACAGTTAAAAGAAAAAAAAAGGAAGAGAAATGGGCCGCAGCTTCCAAGATGACTTTGTCTGACAGCTCTGACTTACTGGTGAGGGTTGGATATTTGACATCTCCACAGCACAGGCAGTGTCTCAACAACCTGTAGACTGATTTTACAGCTTTGTAAACTGTCTAGCAGAGTAGATAGGAACTATCCTTGCTACTGAAGTGGGAACCTGAAGCTGCTAAAAAGTTAGTGGCAGAAAAAACATTAACTACTTCTTACTAGTAATAAGTAGTAATAAAAAAAATTACTCCTTATTACTCTAAGTAGTCATTTGCTCAGTAGCAGAATTGGGATGAGAGCACAGCTGTTATCAGCTGATGTCCTGCTCTGACTGAAGGCTGTAGGCCATTAGGTGGATTTAGGGGCACTTGGTGTGGGAGATGGCCATGTTGCTGTTGCTCACAGGTTTTCTGGTCATGGGGGATAATGTGATTGCAAGTGCTTGTGCCCCTCTGTTCCCTTTACAGTTACACTCTGGCAATAGTGGTCTGTAACCATTGCTCCTCGTCCCTTTCTAGTCAGCTGTCATTTCCCGTTTTGTTGTCTGTTATAGAAATGAGGCTGTTTGAAGGGAAATTACACCCATAACAAGTTTGTAGGCCAGTTGAAGTATTTTAAGATGATTCAAAAAGCTGAATTTCTTGGTTCATTTTTTTTTTTCTGCAGATAAGTACTGTGCATGCTTCAAGAAGAACATGTAATTAGCTGCTTTCTCCTCTTTGAGGAGTGCTGCTGGCTGAATAAGTGAGAGGGAAAAAAATCAACTGAGTAGTAATCGGGGCAAAATATATTTTCTTGTCCCCCTTTTCTTGGTATTTGCAAGAGCCAAACTGGGCACGCTGAAGTGCAGGTCAGAAGCTTTAAGAGCAGACCATTATTATGGCTACTTTACCCAGATTCTTCAGTGCTGTGTTTCTGTGTACTATAGGGCTTGCTTATGTTAACGCTAACTTCCAATTGTCAAATCGTAGTATCCTTTTTTTTTTTTTGAGTTAGCAATACAATTATGCGTTTCAGAAATAAACTCAACTGGGCAACTCTGGAATTTTGAGCAATGTCCAAGAAGACAAGTGTGTGTGTATGTGGGTTTAAGTAATTGGTTTAAACAAGCTTTGGACATCTCAGTGTGAGAAGCAGAAGTTTTCCATATGCTGTCTTTTTTTCCATAAGGATAGTTTCAAGATGCTGCCAGCTGCAGGGAACGTTTGATAATTTTTTTGACCATGGACTGTGAGTTGCTAGCATTTAACTACAGCTGTAAACTCAGTGGTAGATTCTGCTTGTACCAGACTGAAAATAGGAAAGAGTAAAGAAGTTTGGGAGAGTTTCAAACATCGAGGTGCAAGTGAAAATCCTGTAAATGGTCTTAATGTGTGCAGCCTCCTTGCCTGTCTTCTGAAAGTCTCAGTGATGTGAGGCCTAGGCTTTAATGTAAGCCTTGGTGTATGTTGCTGGTCTGGGTTATGAAATGTTTAGCAAGTGTACTCTCAGGAGTTTGCAAGTGTGTACTGTTTGTGGTATGTTTCAGCTTCTGCCTGGAAGTGTGTAGTCAGGAAAGCAAATGAAGATCTGACTTACTGGACAACCTTATTGTAAAAGGGAAAACTTTTTGTTTCTCTTAGTGCAAGATGTAGAATTTAAAGGTAGTTTGTGCTGTTCCTGTAGCCAGGCCACTTTCCACTTGCCTGGGGAGCATCTGAAAGGGAATCCGCTGATCAGGATTTTCTCCTGTCCAGCAGTGTAATTGCTTACAGTTTTCCCGAGGCCTTACACTAGCCCTCCCAATTAGTGGTTGGCTACACCTCTTTAAAACCAGTTACTACCTGCTTTGCTCCTTGGACAGAGGATGTTTTACTGTAGGCTCTCTCTTCAGTGGCTGCTTCATACTACTGGTGGTTTATTCTGAGCTGTGGCAGAGTTAAATACATACAGAAGAGGGGATGTTGCATACTGACCTGGAGAGGTACACTCAACAAACTGAAGTGTGGGAAAGGCTGTGTGGCACGTTTAAAGGTGGGCTTGCAGGTTCATGGGTTTTTAAAAATAGTTATTTCCTCAGGTGATTTTACCTGTTAATGCCAGGCATAGGCTGAGTATAGTTGTTTATGTGTTTGTGATCTGGGAAACCCCGTTAGTAAGGAATACTGGAAGTTGACCCTGGTGGTCACACACTAAAAGCGCAGTGAGCTGTTTATAAACCACATATGAGGATGGTTGTTATAATCTATTGTTATATTGGAGCTTCATGTTGAGTAGACAGTAATGGCAGTGATCTTTAACTGGGCTGCCTTTCATGTGAAGGACAGAGCCTGCAAGTCTTGCTCTCTGCTTAGACCAAACAGAAGCAGAGTAGGAGGGAGAAACTGTAATGGTCTTGTTTGCTGCAGAGCAGAAGTAAATTTGAAACATGTTTAGATCTTATAGTGACCACTCCAGCCAGCTGTTTGGGCAGCAGCAGGGTGACAGTCACACTCTTGAGAGGTGCCTTGAAAACAGCTGGCAAAACTTAGAGACGTGAATTTGGTTAAAACTACTTTAAAAATGTTTGAGGTCTGCCTCATAGAGAAAGCCTTTGCTGGATTTAAAAAAAAAAAAAACAACCAAAAAAAACCCAAAACCAACTATTTACTAAATAAGGCAGCAGTATCTGGTAAAGAAGAGTGACATTTTTGGCTTGCTGGAGTAATTAGCATCCTTTTTATCTGGCTTTGCTGCTTGAGACAAATAGAGAATAAGCACTATCTCATGCAAAGAAGCCTTGATTTCACCATACCTGTGCTTCTCAACTTCAATACTTCATACTATAAGCTGCGGTATGTCTCAAATCCCCATCACTCCACTACTTTTTTAACCTTCTTTCTCTGTTAGATTAATTTAAAACAACTGGTGCATAGCGACTTTCATGTATTACAGCCAGCTTGGCTTTGGTAAGTATTAAAAGACATCAATCTTGTTTCCACTTGTAAATCAGTGAGCATTTTAGGGGAAAGAGTTCTTAATGGAAACTTCAGGCTCTGTTAACGATGACCCTGGTACTGAATGGCTACATTTGCTGGCTCTAATTGCTTTTTTTTTTTTTCTCAACTATTTTGGCTTTGTCACTTCTCCAATCAAATTGGCATGAAGAATAATAAGTTTGGGAACAGTGGTCTTGGGTGACTGTCATGTTAGGAGGTAATCTTATTTTAGCTCTAATTTGTGTTGTCCTATTGCAGACAGGAGCGTTACAGCCTTGTTGATTGCTGGACTTTTTGGAGGCCAGGCTTTAGGAGCGTGCTGGAAGAAACATCTGGCCCTGTGGGGAATAGCAGTTTTTAGCACAATACTGAGGCTGGAACTATGTTATACAGGATGACTAGAAGAAGGCAAAGAAGTTAAGCTGTTGATCACCAGTGAGGAGAAACCAGCCTCAGATGCTCATATAACCGTAAGCCTTTGGCTTTCTTTTTTTTTGTCAGCCAGCTAGTAGAATACAAAGATGCCTTATTTTCCCCTTATTAATCCACCATTATTGTCTAAGTTTGGTCATAACTTATTCTGACTAAACAGTGCCTTGAAATGATATAACTTCTAACTTGCAAGCAGTAACTTGAACTTCTGAAGTCTGTGCTACTGAAGACAAATGATAGGCAGAGAAAGGTCTGCCAGGGTGGAAGAGGGACAGGTGCATGGAAGTTATTTTGGAGGCTTCTTTTGAGGAACAGAATTGGTGACTCAGCTGGTTCAGAGAGTAGCATTCCAGTTTGATTTGTTTGTCTTGATGTTGTATTTATACAGACAGTTTGGTGGAATATTTAAGACAACCTGGTTTGTATGTGAAGTTGGACAAACCTTTCAAGACATCCATCTTTTTCAGTTTGGTCACTTGGAGGGTGATTGCATTGGCCGGGGCCGTGGCTTCCCCTCTATGGGCTTAAAAAAGTGTTTATCTAAGATGTTTCCTCCTTTCTATTTTTAAATGCCTAATGGGGTAACAAATGTTAGTAATATCTAAAATGGATGACAGAAAGGGGGAGTTACTTCTGTGGGGTGTGAACAAGGGGAGAAGTTGAGGTGCTCCCCTCCCCTGCTCAGCTAAGCATTGCTTATTTCCATCTAAGATCTGGAGATTTGATGTTGGATTCAAAAAGATTCCTGCTTTTCAAAAGTTGTTAACAGTTTCTTAACAGCTCATTCTGTGGGAACTACCTTGTTGGCAGAAGTAGGAGGAAGCTGTTTCTGAAGAAAACAAATGCTGGTGAAAAACTCTGAGCTGAGATTGATGTGGACTTGTGGGAGTCAAAAGAGAGAATCTGGATCTCTGTAAGGGCGTGAAAGCAAGGTGAAGCTTGTGATGCAGCTTGTGGTGCAGCTGATACACATGTTAATATGCAGAGCTGTGACATTGTTGTCCACAGCATCTCTCTGGATAGCTGGCCAAGACCTGAAGATGAGTATGTGTGTGACAATGTATCTTACAGCTGTTTGGGATAGCAGCCATAGGAGTTACTGGAAGTAAGATCCATCTCTCCTCTGCTTTCATTTGTGTTTAATTTTCCTTTCAAATGTATCACGGTCACTTGATGATGAGCCAGATTTCTTCCACTATCATTATCACTGAATTCCTGTGTCTCTTGTCTTGCTCAGGTTCCTGTGGAGCTCTGCTTGCTTGCACATCTGTCTGTTCAGCTCCCTGTTTGGTCCTTGGTCATCCCTCTAGAGTGCTGGCTGCACTTTCGTCACTGACTAGTCTTGGAAAAAACTAAAGCTCTTGTTTCCATCTGCATTCCTCTGTCTTCCTTATGAACAGTCCCATTTTCTGTCTTTCTTGTGTTCTCCTTTGACTTTGTAACACCGTGCTTGTCTGTTGTCCCCTCTTTTGATTGCACTGTACTTCTGTCATGCTCTTCAGCAGCCTCAGCCCCGGCAGTGCTCTGCAGACACACCCCCTCGTTGGCACCATCTTTCTCCTCCCACTTATTAAATCCAGTTCTCATGACATCATTACCATTTCAGTTCTGCTCTGCCTCTCTGTATATTTTAATTATAGGTAGCTATTGGCTGAAGAAAGGAAGGATAAACTAGTTTTGGTGTCACTTATAAATACCTTATGTCTGTTCATGTAAAAAAAAAAACAGATTTTTTTTTTTACGTTCCATTTGAAACCTAGTACAAGTGGCTAGGAGGTGGTTCTGCAGCTTTGCCTGTTGAAGGTACTCTGACTTTGGGTGACTTGCAACTGTTGAAAGCTTCAAGAGTGAACAGTTACCTGGCTTCTAATTGTAGCAAACTGCAGTATCATTCTGAGTTCAAAGAACTGTTGATTGCCCTTTTGATCTTTATACTGCCTGGTTGCTGTTGCCCTTTTGTCCTCTTTATTTCACAAATAAAAAATATTACCTAAGCTTGAGTAGGTGGCTGCTTTGAATTAATGAGACTTTCCTTCCTTTTCTTAACATAAAAAGACATCTTAGTGATTTCTTTTTTTGTTGTTGTTTATTTTCAGCCCCATCTGTTTCGATATGATTGAAGAAGCCTACATGACAAAATGTGGACACAGCTTCTGGTAAGATTTTTTTTGTATAGCACAAAATGTCCATCTCTTACAGTGTGTGTGTGTGGACTGATATGAATACCTTTCTTTCTGAGTTTCTGTTGCTCTTCTGTCCCTGCACTGAAGAAAAAGGTTGAAATAAAATTTTAAAAGATGAATACCAATCAGATGTAAGTCTTCTTAGTGTTTAAAACAAGAAATATTGTGCCGTCATATTTCCTCTGTAAAGAAATAAAATGGTCATAAACTGCTGGTAGCATCTGCTACCCAGAGTCAAAACAGTTTGTCAGCTTATCTCTACTGGTCCCACTTCTGTATAGAGGTCATGGGAGTGAGTGTTGGTGTTGGGAGGTCCTCCTTACCTTTGTGCAAGACCATATACAGTTTGAAGTGGCTTGCACATTGTCTGTTGCAATTCTCTTAAATTTTCTTAAGAGAGGATATGCTTTAGGTTTTTCTTATATATTGAATTGGCCCAAGGTCCACTTATTTTTCAGTATGTTATCTCTGGCCATCGCAAGGAGGAAATATTTCATGCAGAAGTACAGGAACCCTCCAGGGACAGGTGTGGAACTATCTGCTGCTCCCCCTCTTAACTAGGGATTGGAATAAGTGTTGAACCATGGTGTTTTAATATCCTGTGTACATTATACTCCTAGGGTGTCTATTAACTAGAAATAAATCATCTGCCTTTTACAAGAAGTAATATTTTAGTAGCATAAAGCACTTCAAGCAGCAGATTCAGTTAAATTTCAGAAGTGTTTTGATCTGCAACAGGTAAGATAACAGCCAATTTTGTGTCGTCTGTGGTAACACTTTATCCCCGTGATCTGTAACTTTTAAAAGTCCAAGATGAGAAGCATTAAAATGTCTTTATTTAGAAAGAACAGAGCCATGTTGTCACATGCCTTTCACGGCAGTGTTCACTGAATGAAGCTACATTCTTAGTGAGATGCTTAAACTTGATGCTGAAGTGCATCTTGTAGTTACTCTGTCCCTTAAATAGCTAACAGCTCAACAGAGAGCACCTCTGAAGTCACTTCTGGTGAGAACTACAGCCAGGGGTGGGGGAAAATGTGAGAAGCTGGTGAAGGTGTTTCTTCTGTGCTCAATTAGCCAAAATGCATAATAGCTTTTCATGCTGCTTGATAAGTATTTGGCTAATCTAGAAGAGTTGCTTCTGTATAACGCAGTCTGTTGGCTCTGCCTGTGGAAGAGGGGCATAAATTTTAGATGGAAGTGTGGCTGAAGTATCCATGTTGCCCCAATCCCCAAGGAAATAAGAGTGAAGTACTTAAATACCTTTTGTAGTCCTTGCCAAGAAACTTTACTGTTTTTCTGCTGTAGCACACTGAGTTAATATTGGAATACTTTGACTCTGCTGAAGGATCTTGGCAGCGCAGCTGTTAGCTGGCAACACAGAGTACACATTATCTAAGGTTGAGATGATTTACCTTGTGCTTAGGTTTTGTTCCTTCATTTTTACTCACTTGTTTTGCTTCTTGTTTTTCATATTTTTAAACAGCTATAAATGTATTCACCAGAGCTTGGAGGACAATAACAGATGTCCCAAATGCAACTATGTTGTGGACAACATAGATCATCTTTATCCCAACTTCTTAGGTGAGCTCTAGACTTGCTTCTGTGAGGAATATCTTAGTTATTAAGGAAGGCAGGCACTTGTAAAATTGTCCTATAAATAACTGGCTTCTGGATATTGAAAATAAAATCCAAACATCAGCCCTTTGGTCAACTGTTTTTATATTAAAAAAAAAAGTGGTTAGTAGTATAAATTGTTAATATTCCACTGCCTCAAGCAGTTCTCTGTGCTGAGTTACAGTAGTGAGCCTGACTTGCTGCTGTTTGCATGCTAAGAAAAGCAAAACAAAGATGTTTTTCTGATGGCTAGAGATTTGAACCTCTTTATTTGTTTCTTGCACTGTTGTCTGTCTAATAATCAAGAACATAACCTGTTTAGGAAGTATGGACACTGAAGGGGTTGAGGCTGAATTGCATATTGTACTATTTTGGCTACTGCAGTGAGGTCCGTGTGGTGTATGTATATGTGTAAATCACATACAGAGAAAATACTCATACACATACATATATGCAATCCTAATTGATTGTTTCTTAAATAGAAGAGGGAAATGTTCCTAACTGGACATGAAGTTTAAGACTGTTATGAGGAGAAAAGATCAATGGAAACACATCGCAGTGTGAAATACAAAAATTAAATCAAATCTTGATTTCATGTGCCGGGATATCCATTTAATAGTAAATAGATTAAAAGCCATAGTAGCCAAGGGGTGCTTCAAAATGGACATCTTGATTTAGATGCATGTTGTGCCAAAGGTGATGCTGAGGCAGGTCTGGGAGGGTGTCTTAGGCCATAGAGCATGGCTTCCACACACCTACATTCAGGGGTTCCAGATCTGTATTGGGTGCACGGGGGGAACAGAGGAGGGAGAAGAGCTTGTATATGTGTGTGCAAAGGGTTGAGGTTGTCTTTCTCTCTTTGCACCATTCACTACATTCATGTGAAATAAAACTGTAGCAGAAATATATCTTTAAAAATGCATATAGTGATTAAAGGAAAAAGCTGTTCTATTTGACTGTGCTTGTTTTCAGTCTGTAGTAAATCAGTTGATGTTTTGTCTCCTTCATACTCTTCTGAGATATACTTCTGCCTTGGAGTTGAAAAACTTTTAAAAAGAACCATGGGTGCTTAGAAAAGAACTGAAGCAACTTGGGGAATGTACAGACATTGTATTTAATACCTAAAAAAAAATCTTTATACACTTTCAAAAAAAAAAAAAATCAATAAATAGATAGTGGGGAAAAAAATGGAGACATCTGCTGTTTTAATTACTGATAAACTTACTGTGGAATTAATAACTAAAGTGAAAATATTGAGGTAGAATTTTTCTTACTTTTGTGAGCTTTAAATCCAACTCTGACATCCTATTTATTTATGTTTTTAGTTAACGAACTTATTCTTAAACAGAAGCAAAGGTCTGAGGAGAAAAGACTCAAACTGGACCATTCAGTGAGTAGCACCGTATGTTCCAACTTTTTTACTTCATATTTATTTAATGATTCTATACAGCAATTGTCATTATGTTGCTTAATTTAGAATAAATTATACTGTTGAGCTGATGCTTTAACTTGCTTTATGTGGGAATAATACCAATATCGGTGGCATTAGATCCCTTCAGACTTGTTAACTCTCGTCCTTCCTGCCAGCAATATATGTGTAGAGGGAAGTTATGTTAGTATAGCTAAGTGTCATATGATATATTCAATACAACCTAAGAAACTACCCATGGAAGCACACTTGTTTAAACGTAATAACTTTAATTTAGTGTTGGAAATTACAGCTGCAATGAGAGTAAGGGATGATTAGAAGTTCCATGGGCTTGTCTGATCACTTGCGAGAAGCTGTGTTCTGTAGGGAAGCTGGAGGAAGGCTAATACCGACCACAAGAGGGAGAAGGATGCATTCGGAGTGCTGGTGTTCTGGCTGTGATCCCAGATAAAACTGCCTGGATACCTTCTAGACTTGCTTCATGTCACAGAATCAGAGCATGATCTGTGTTCTCAGTTCATGGAAACCCCTGTACAGCAGCAGTGGATGCTCTTGTACATTAAGATAAAAAAAAATGTATGACATTAACCAGGAAACTTGCGTATTTGTCTTGCGAAGTCTGGCTTTTTTTGGCTTCTGCAGTTCATAAATAAGGTTGCAAAGTAACATTAAAAATCATGGAGCCCCTCTTTTTGTCACTTAAACCCTCTGCAGAAGTGGTATTAATTTAGGGGCTGCATTGCAGAAACCAGTGCTTTCAGTAGTTGTATGCTTTAGAAAAGAGCATGTTTTAAGGATTGATTGGCTTACTCACAGTAAGATTTTATGTTCAGTATAATATATACATATGCCACATTCAATATAAAACATGCATAAGCCATATGTGGTTTAAAATGCATGCAATTGACCTGAAGGCTTTTACAGTAACTTCTTAGAAATTGGTTCTGCTTTCTTATAGAACACCTTTAAAAAGTATGCCTGTAGATGCACCTATGTTAAATAACTGCCAGTGGAAATCTACCATGACTTTATGCCCAAAACAATGAGTCTACCTCTTGTCAGCAAATAAAAAATACCAACATGTCTAAAAAGAGAAACTTTGCTGTTGTACCAGCTGCTTAATGTGCCTGTTCTCTAGTGTTACTTCTGGGATTAAGAAGTCATTCAAAACACGCAGCAAATGTGCTGATTCTTGGATGTGGATTTGCCTTATTAAGAAATCATGTTAGGGAGTCTTTGAAGCTCTGAGTAGTTTAGCAGTAGTACTTTTAACTAGTATAGTAGTATCTTAGTTTGTCTTAAATTTTGTTGACTTAAAAATTGTATATTTTTCTAGTTGTTCCAGACTGGTACTGAGTTTTTGCCTGTGGTTTCCACAGGTTTTGTTGAGTTGTGTAAAAAGTTTTATATTCAATATAGATGTTACATATTTTATTTTTCTTAATCTAGCCAATACAAATAGGCTACAACCTCTTAGAAAATGTCAAGTTTAGACTGGATGACATTTTTAGTTCTAGCAAATTTAAATCTCTTCATCTAGCGTCACGGCTTTTATAGGACAGGATTTTTTAATCCAGCTTTGTTTCTTAGAAGGCCTAAAGACCTTTCAGCTGCTCCTGTTGGTTCCTGAGGCTTTTTAATGTAAGACTATATTAGCATTAACCTATTATTCAGGTTTTCCTGTGCTAAAAGATACTTTAAAAAAAACTTTTACTGGCAATGAGAAGAGCAAACAGCCTGTAGGGAAGAATGGGCTGCATGGAAGTACGCTGGCTTTCTGAGGAGTCCTTCTCAGCTCTAACAGGTTGAATGAGAAGATCACCCTGATGAGATCCATCTTCTTTCCTACTCTCACATTTCCCATGGAAATGCTCTTAAGAGTAGTAGTGTGGATGGTGCGAATAGAAAAAATAAGCTGATACTACCTTCTTCCATTTGAATTTGGCATGAGGGCTTCACCTATTACTTGGATTAAAAAATTAAAAGGTATTGCCACTTAATAGTATTTCATATAGATGTTTATCCAAGTTTAGTTGGATTACATGTCGTGTTTTTCTCCCTGTAGAAACATGTTCTCAAAAACTAGGGCACAAATCAGATAAAATTGTGGCTGTGAAATAATTTCTTCCTAGCAGTAGCAGCTATGCTCTCATAAAGCACAAATATCTTCCAAATGAGATAAGCAGTTACACAGTAGGACAGAAAAGCTATATCCTGTACATGTGGGAGAACTGGGAATTCAAACTCCTGCAAATTGGTTTGAATTTTTTACAACGGGATGAAATACTGCAGTGTTGATTTTAATCTGTTGCTGGATATAGCCCTGGATGGCTTGAACTCACTGTCTCTCCAATATCTTTTTCTTTCTAGAATGGCCATAGGTGGCAGATAATTCAGGATTTGTTGGGAACTGATCAAGACAATCTCGACTTGGCCAATGTCAACCTGATGCTGGAGCTGCTGGTGCAAAAGAAGAAGCAGTTGGAAGCAGTAAGAAGTTTCTCTTGTCTTATTTAAATGAACACCACTGTGTAGTTAGCAGTTTTTTCTTTTCATGCTTTTACCTTGAAGTAAGGTTGTATTGCCAAACGAATTGCTCAGAATTCTCTTGCGTTTTGGTGTTGAAAAGTTAGCCATCTCACTGACCTTTGTAGCAAACTAACTTCGACTGTGATGCCTATAACATGTTTATAGTGTTAGTGCTGGCAAGGTTCTATAAACAAGCAGGAAAAATGAAAAAGGGTAAAAGAAAGTGGCCAGCAGAACAGAGAAATGTGTATGAAGATGTTTGCTAATGGATGGTTTTATAAGTCAACAGTTTTACAGTTTTACAAGTAAATATCAGATCTTCCTTGGTAATAAGCAAGAAGTCCAAAATACAGATTAAGGAATAAACTCCGTGAACATGTGAAAAAATAACACCTTTTAGTTTCTACTGGAACTGATAGAACTTGAATGACTGCCATCCATGAAGACTTCTTTAGTGTTTAATGCTTGAAAGAAAAGTTCAGATGTCTTGTTTATGAGGCTGATTTGAGCAATATGAAGCTCAAATTCTCATTTTATACAATATGAAGCAAGCTACTCCTATGATTTAACTGAAATGTAGTTCATTTGGGATAGTTCTCCTGTATTTGGCCGTTCCATGCTGTTGGTCTCAAGTGACTATTTTCCAGTTATGAGAGCCAGACCTTCTAAATTGAACTAGATAACAAAATTTGACCTAGTGAACCTTGGGAAGGAGTGTGGATTTTGATGGTGCTTTGAAGCAGGTAAGGAAGAATTGTATTGGGAATGGCTTATCTTATTTACTCTTGCAAAATCAATATTTACACAACTTGTGGTTCTGGTGGAAGGAAAGTAACAGAAAAATGTTTACCGACTCCTAACAGAGCTGTTATGTTGGCTTATTGCATGGGGACTTGTACATAACTTTTTAAATTGTGGTTCAGTAAAGATGCAGTGGGAGTACAGTTTCTAACTTCAGAGTAAAACCTCTTTTTTTTTTTTTTTTTTTTTCCCTTCAAGCCTTTTTGTGTCATTTGTGACAACTGTAAAACAAAGAAGACACGAGAATAAGTATATGGGTGCTTCTGAGCAGCAATATCTTTTAAGGATACTAAGCCTTAAAAAAAAAACAACCACATCAGACACTTAAAGAACAACTTTAAAACATCTTTCCTTTCTAGTTTTACTTGCTTCACTCTTATTATAGTCAGAGGGATGAGGAGGAAGAAAATCACAGAAAAGTAGTAGTCTTGCATCCTAATATGTTTACTTTTCCTGTCCTATCTACCTTTAATGGATTCTGCGTGCTCCTATGTCTTGATCCTTTTTGAGTGTGTGTTCACAGTCCTTTAATAATAAATATTTCAATAGATTGTGAAGATAAGTCTCAGAGGACTGAGATAGGATTAGGACTATATTAATGCTGGAATATAGGTTTTTGGGTTTTTTCCTCTTGTGCTTCTCTTACCTTGCCCTCTCCATTTTTTGGCCTGTTTGGGTGAAAATATTAAGTTGATGGTTGAGGTAAATGACCTGTCATAGAAAGATTGGAAAGTGATGTTTTAGTTTTATCCATGACATTATTGTCTTCCACTCTGGAGAAATCTTCAGAAGTAATCTCTTTACATAAACACTAATATTAATTTGAGGAGGAAATGTTTTTTTATATACTTCATGCTATGAAGTATTATATAAATGTATGTTAATATATGTTAATCACAAATTGATGCTAATGATCTTCCAGGGCAGAAGATGAGTCTGTGAGGAATCTGTATTCCAAAACCATTTTCAGATGCAGTAGCCAAAAAAACTGAAAAGCATTTCAACTTACTAATAAGTAGTCAGTAATGCACAAACAAGAGCTGTTACAACAATTTCTGCCTTCATGTAAAAATTTGTCATGAGCCAAACAACCTTAAAGCCTGTGAGGTGAAGTAAAACTACCATTCTTAAAACTGCCTTAAGCTATTTTCTCTTCCTCATCTCTAAATGAAAGCTGTTTCTGTGCTAAGTGTATATTATTTCTGTGTATACAATGAATGGTGCTTTCTCTTAATGTGTATGGAAGAGTTACACTTCCTTATTTACTGCATTACAGGAGTCCCATGCTGCCCAGTTGCAGATTCTTATGGAATTTCTCAAAGTTGCCAGGAGAAACAAACGAGAGGTAACTCGCTTTGTGTTTCAGTGGGTGAGGTCTTGTCTGCTGCTTTCTACTAGTTCATTTCTGTCTAAGTGATTTAAGTGATGTGTTAACCAGGCATTATCTGTGCAAAGAAAAAGGCAAGGCGTGTTTGGGGAAATCTCAGGCAGAAGACACATGGGTTTCAAGGAAAATTAATTTATTTACATGTGACAGCTTCAATTTTTAATCACTTGCCTTTCTATCTCACACTGATGAAGCATGTGGGAAGGAAGGAACTTGAGGATAGAGATTCCCCACTGTAAATTTACATCAAATTCTTGAAACAAGGTTGTTTTCTTCTTCTTGATGGGAAAACTGAAAGATGGGGAAGGGGTGAAATTATCTCTCAATTTTTTTCTTTTAGTGTATCAAATGCCGTGACTAATGCTGTGTCATGAAATAAAGAGCACAGAGTATGTATTTATCTCAAAATGAATGCCTCAATGAAGGAGAGAGGGTTCCATAATCACACAATCTGCCATGGTTTGAGACGTATTGTTTATCATGTCCCGCAATGCATAAACCCTAATAGGCAGAAATGTCTGGAAACCCAGGAAAATGATTGTGAAAACAGCAAAAGCATGGCTTTTGATAAAAGATATGAAGAACTTAAGACCCAGCAGCATGACTGTAAGGTTGAACTTGAACCATGTAAAGGAGATGCGTGTAAGGATCCTTGCACAGAATGGATTGAGGGTCTGGTTTTGGGGTCACCCAAAGCAAGTTAGTCTGTCCACCAGCAGATACTCGTGGCCTTCTGACCAGAACCAACAGGTGTAATGGAAAGGAACTAACCAAAGCGGAAAACTGAGTCCAAGATCAAGTTGTGTTTGTAGAGTGAGACCTGCTAGGCATAGTATCCCATGAGAAGTTAAAATACTGATGGTTAGGATACCTAAATGTTAAAGGAATATGTACACTAGATAATACCTTGACTATCACTGGAGGTGTCAGTGAAGACAAAATGGCATGCTTCCACTTCTGATTCTGTTTAGTATGATGCATGCTATCTGTTTGATCCTTCAGTGTTGGAAAAAATATTGAGAAATACATATTACTCTTGTTTCTTTGCTTAAACAGCAAAGATAGAAACATTGCTCAAAACCTTTGAGGTATCTCTAAGATACTGGGGAAGTTTCCTGGTAACACTGCCATTGACTAGGAGGTGAATTGAGAAGTAGGTGCTTCAGCAGGTTAATACACAGCTTAGCTCTGGTGCTTTTCCTTGAGTAATCCTGTAGTGATTCAAGTACAAGGGTGTTTGGGGCAGTACTGTAAAGTTCCTGATGACTTTGCTTTCTCAGCTCCCAGTTAGAACAACTCTCACAGAAGGAGGGGCTGTTGGTGCCTACTTTAGTTTGCATATGTTGAGAGGGAAGGATGAAGGGAAAGGAAAGGCTAAAGAAATTTAATTGACTGCACTTCCTTTAAATATGGCCTTGGGAACATTCTGAAGCCTATTGGGACACAACTTATTTCAGCTCCTCTCTGTCCCTGCTTATGCGTTCCCTCTGTGGCCAAGACTTCCTCTGATGTTATTTTTACCCCCTTCTATACTCCAAAGTGAAATGCGGACTGTCACATCTCAAAAGATTTTTGTGCAGGCCTCTCAGTTCTGTCCTTGTGATAGTGGCTAGTGTCTGGCCTTGCCATTTATTTTGAGGGAAATGAGGACTTGTCAGACTTGCTGCTAGCAATCTTTCTTTTCACTTGATTAAGGATAAGAAATACGAGAACCAGTGGGTAGAAGCATGGAAAATACAGACCAGTCAGTAGGATAGTTTTAGGAAGATATCAGAATCTGTCTTCGGCAATCAAGCCATACCCATGTTTTCTGTACAAAGGTAGTTGCAAGTTCTTTTTCTTTTATATATTTTGGTTTCTTTTTGACCTGTGGCAATGTGGTGAAAAAACAAATCCCTAGCAATAGTAATAAAAAAAGATTTCTTGCTTTGAAGAAGATTGAAAACAAATGACTAGAGCTTGAAAATACTTTTTGAACAAAATAACGGATAGTTTAAGGGGAGAAATGTATTGATAATCCACAATAGTTGGTTGTCTCTAAGGCAAACTTAGCATGGCTGTGTGCCTTTCCATATGTCTGCACAGTTAATTGAATGCACACTTTCCATTTTTCCTGATCCAGCAGTCTCTTCTGAAATCAAAGATCCAAGGAGTCTGGAAGTTCAAGTTTAATAATGAAATACTTGACTTCATTTTTTTTTTTTATTCCTGTCTTCAAGGGAAGCCAAATGCAACAACCTGTGACTCTTAAAACTCTGCAATGAAAATACAAATTTTAATGCTGTTAGATTAGCTGTGTTGCATAACAAAGTTTAACTTCGTTTACTTTTAAACGATCATGTGCTCTTTCTTCTTGAACACTTTGTGAGAGCGATGATATCAGTTAATACAAAAAAATCTCCCTAGTTTTATATTCATCACTTTAAAAAGAGGCCCTACTAATTATCTTGTCAGAATTTCAGTGTTACCAAATTAAGTTAGACACCACCATATGTATCATATATATATAATTTGTCCTAAAACATTGTTTGCTCAGCTACCTGTAGAGCGTGTTTGCTATTTCTGTGAAGTAGCACCATTACTTACTGAAGGAGAATACAGAGCTTAACGATTAGTATCAAGAATAAAGTTCTGTGGCATACAGGTGGTATTCCCTAGAAGCATTCATGTTTCTCTTGGCAGCTGTCACTTCATTTTTGTTTCATGGGCTTTTTCTTTCTAATAATGTCACATTAAGTCTTTTGTATCTACCAAACAAGACCTCTTTCATGTCTGTTAATGCACAGGGGCTGTTTTTAGCTGCTAGAGGTCCTGGGACAGAAAAGTAATCCTGAAATGTCTCAGGTTTACAGCACTGAGTGCTCAGCATTTCAGAATCATCATCATCCTTTTCAGACACAAATGCATGTATCTATTCAGCTGTCTTCACTTACTCCATATTGTGAGCATGTTAAATACTAAAAATAAGAGGAGTTATTAGTTATTGTGGGATAATTGCAGGGAATTATAAGCATGAATTCTCCAGGGATGTCATTACCTTGTGTTAATCACTTCACCTGTCAAGTCTTACTGTTCTGTGCATACACACATGGCTGAACTAATGAGTAAGCAAGAGGAGGTGACAGAACTAGAAATCAGTCATGCTCTTATGTTGTCATATAGTTTTGATTGCAATCCAGGACTCCTGAGGTGAATTTATAGCTATAGTAATCTCTTTCCTATCCACTGCACTTAAATAACTGGTGTTTTAAATCTATTTGCATTTCTAAGCTACTCAATGAGAGATGTGAGTGCTGACTGCAGTGATAGTAAGCCAAGGATACAGCTAGTGTATGAGCCGCAAGCTAGAGATTATCATATAAACAGCAGTGTATAATAGCTGACTCTCCTTACTTCAGCGGAGAGGTCTTTCCGAAGAAAGAGGGCAGCCTACTGCTGGAAGCTAAGTAGCGTGTACGGTGATGTATTAAGCTCTAAGGCAATTAATCTAAATGTTTAGACAGCTTTGTTCCCTGCCCTAGATGTCTTTCTCTTGTGACACTTTTCTATCAGACCGTATCAGTAAGCCCTCCAAGCATTACTCCTGCAACCCAAACTGGAGGATTTAAATGAGGAGGACAGAAATTCAAGGTAAGAAACATATTTTTTTGATCTGCCAGGCTGATCATCTCCCTTTCTCCTACGCTTAGGAGTTTTGTGTGTTAAATCAACCAGGATGTTGTTCTCAAACCTTTCTGTTAGCTCTTCCCCAGTTAAGAGGAAACACATACCATTTGGAGGAAGTATTGATCAGAGAATAAATATTCCCTGCAGATAAATGTTATAGAGGGACTGCCCATGTGTCCTTAAAGGCTTGGATGCCACGTTTCACCACTGAAACTAACTTGCCGAGGCTGAGGTGTTTTCTTGTCTTCATACCAAAAGAAACCTTGCACCTTTTTCCACTTGAGTAAAGACTTCATAACAGTGAAGGGTTATGTCAAAATAAGTGAGATTTGTGGTTAATTTAAAAGGCTAAAATATCTCTAAACTTTGAAGATTACTTCCTTGCCATAGCTGCCTTGATTGTTATAATAGGGGGTATCTGAAGCAATAATGCAGAGAAAACCAGAGACAAGACTTAAAATTTCCCGAGGGGGAAATTTATCTTACTCACTGTAGAGTTGTTGACGTATTCAGTTCTGTGGGAAGAAATTAATTTCACTGGGTGCCTTTAGGAGAGGTTCAGCTATTGATACTCAAGTTTGCACTTATGTTTGAGCAGTAGTTGATGGAAGAACAAGAAGTAGGAAGAGATCATGTTGGATGGATGAAGTTGTGGGGTAGAATGAAGGCATTATCCACAGAGACTACCTGATTTATCCTCCTCAGCTGGACAGAAGTATCATCTGTCCTGGTTGGTGCAGTGACTATGTGTGTTGGGGGAAAAAAAAAAGATGTTCCCTCTGCTAATAGTCTCATCTGTTTTGATCTATGGTTTATATTGTGATGAATGCATGAGGGGTTTGGATCAGAGCCTTGAGGGTATGTGACTGAAAATAATGTGACTTTTGAACTTTCTGAAGTGTGAATCCAGGTGCTGTTTAAGCTGCTCGGTGGAGTAGTGTTGGTGATTTCAACCAACTGTAGAAAATAACTTCTGTTCATTGCTTGTGCTTTACCTAGAACTGAAAAGACAGTTGGTCAAGGGTGTATGACTCCTTCCTTCACCCATTTTTCTAGGCTATTTCTAGATTGCCTCTGTGGCACTGGGAGGCTCTGCTGAGCTTTTCTTTTTTTTTTTTTTTTTTTTGCAAATATTTAGAACTGCACCGGTAGGCCCAGTCAGGACCACTTGTTGTCTGTGCTGTACAAACACAAATGATGAAGTCACTACCTCCCGAGGGGCACTTGGTCCAGGAAAAACAGGAAGCCCAAGGATGAAACCACAGTGCTATGCGCAGCTATGCTTGTTGGTAGATAGCCAGCTGAAATCAAACTGACTATGATCTGGTGTTTAGCATTGTGTAAATTCAAATTAATATTTCCACGCAAGAGTCTTATGTGGAAATTCAGTAGTATGGTGGGATGTCTCTGTCTGTGAGTAGCTCTGACTAGGGGATTTCCCTTCATCCCTGTAGTCCAGGGCTCAGAGTTGTCTTTGAACTCTGTATGTGTGTCTAAGCTTCAGACTTAACCTAGAGAGTCTTGAGGGGACCACCTTGTGGGTGTGAAAGCGGTTTGGATCTGAAGGATTACCTAAAAAGAACAATATGAGAGTCTGTGTTCCCTACTGTGATAGCTTCTTGACTTTAATATCTGAAATCCTTTTTCCAGAGATCATAAGAAACATAGGCTATTTTGAGATCATTGTTTTTCTTTTGTATGTATGTGTTGTGTGTAATGTGGGACTAGAATGTTATACACCTACTCATTGTAGTTCATTCAGTAGAGTTGAAATGATGAGGTTTAACTGCTGAATTGAAGCCTTCTCCTTGTCTACATTGGCCTTTTCAGTTCTGGGAAAACATCTGTGTCTGGGAAGAGTTTATAGCATTTGCTTCTATTTTAGTGTACATTTTGGTATTTTCTTCCTCTGTTACGGGGTCTGGTTGAAAACTGGTATTTTGCTCACTGCAGGTCAACTAAGTTATCATTACTGATATGGAAGTGTTTTTGCTGACTTCATCTGAAGTTTGACAGTCACGATTCTGCCCATCACTGGGACAGGACTTGACTCGCTTTCTGTGCCCAACATAGTGAAAATCAAATTGAGGGCCCATAAATCTGGAGATACTGCAAGGGCTATAACTCATTTAGCTTTCCTTAAATGTCCCTCAATGACTGGCAATTATAAATCATTAGTCTCATTTCTCAAAGTGTAATTGGGATGAATGTGGACTGATTTAAAAGTCTTTGATAGATTAAAGCTAACCCATGAAACACTTGAGTCACCCTACCAAAAAAAGTCTTAGTGTGGATATTAACTCATTTGATGCTGATGGTATGAGAAGACTTGCTACAATAAGCATGAAATGTACTTGCCTAGTTTTTAAACTTGCTACTGTCAGGTAAGTTTATGGTAGGTTCAAATTGCTTACATTAATGTAACTAGAAGGAAGAATTAGTTACTGAAGTCCAAGGTCTTGTACTTTTGTCTCTGCAGCAGTTGATAAAAGCTGACCAATAAAAAGGTCTCTGCTCTTTTTCATATAAAAAGGCCTCCTGTTTATGTGATGGCAGCAACCATCAGTTATTTTTCAATTGTCCAGTTTGGCTATGAGCCAGTACATTGTAGAATAGCTGATTTCCTTGCTGTAATTTTGGAACTTCTAAGTGTTTTTGTAACTTGTTTTAAAACGGGATTTATGAAAGTGGAGGACTAATGGAATTTGTCTGCTGGAGCTGAGTTCAGGCAGGACCCATGCTGTGCAAGTGTCACTTAGCTTTACCACTAATCTTGGAGCTATAGCACCACCTGCTATTCTTGCTGTAGATTTTGCAAGTGAAAATGGAATTGTCTGTTATGGTGTAGTGGTTTGTAAATTATCTGTGGCAGTCTGGTTTTAAACCATTAAACTTGTGCTGTCTGTGACTCAAATTAAACACAAACTGCAACCTTCAGAGTAGAGAGATTAGGTTATAAATACAATGTTGTCTCATTCTGAGGAAGAAGCTGTGTTAGAAATAGGCGTGGACCCAGCAGTCCTTTCTTCTCCTGTCTTCAGGGACAGAAGCTTTTTTAATGTTGAAAAGGTAAATTAAAAGGTGGATTATCAAATCTAGAGCACACAGATATTTGGAATACTGATTGATAGTGGGAGTTTAAGTAAAACTTTCTGCCACTTAAAGGATTAAGCTTAAGTACTTGTGTGAGTAAGTCTTTGGGAGTAGCTTGCCAAATGTTCCTGGGAATGTGTCATCCTAAGAGTAATATGTCTTGCAATACTAGTAACTTTGGATTGGGTCGATTTGATTCCCTCGTAAATACAAAATGACAAATTTTTCTGGCCTTTAGAGAATGTGGTGTGCTCCATAAGCTTTCAGTGGACTTGACAACTTGGTAACAGCTTCTCTTCACATGCCATAGTGCTAGTTGTCTGTAGATTTTTACTGTGAATTGAGGAGAGTCAGGTGAACTTTGTTAACAATGCATTTGTTATACTTGTGTGTCTTGGTGAACCAGACTTGCATTGGAGCTGAGTTTTGTCTGTTTAGGTCCAGACTTGGAGCTCTCACCTAGAGGAGTGCATGTGTTTGTCTTGCAAGGCTGAGTATAGGCTGTGTGGGTGTTTGCATTGGACATGTCTGTTGGATGAGGGTGGGAATTGGAGCTGGTAAGCAGATGATGCTTTTGCTTAGGGGTAAACAATTGCCAAGTCTGTGACTTCACAGACTTGCTAGAGATGAGTGAAGCCAGGTTACTGACTGGAAAGTAATTGCAAAAACCTAAAAAATACCACATGTGACACAAAGAAGGGAAAGGGGACGTAGGCTGGCAACAGGGGAAGAAGTCCCCTTCTGACTCTTTTAGGTACAGCCCTCAAATTGACTGCAGTTCATACTGTAATCAAAGGTAAGTTTCCCATGTTTGAAAGAAGTACCATGTGGTGTTTACTTAGTGCCAGGAGCAAATCTCTCTGGTCATAAGAGATGTTTGCCAATCTGAAAAATCTGTCAGTAACTTTAAGTTGACAATTGGCAAGCCAGCTGCTAGCAAGAGAAAAATAGTTTTTAACACCTTTTAGCAAAGCATTTCGTATTTTGTTGAAGGGTGAAATGATCGCTACCTTGTTCATGGTGGGTTTTTTCTAATTATATTCACTTTTTGTAAACCAGTTATACCTTGGCATAGAAGATGTTAGAGGCACATAAAAGTATTACTTTCAATAATGTGAGTTTCTTTGTGGTTGATATCGAAGTACCTCATGCTGATGTTTTGTACTATTTCACAATAACTTTGTCTTAATGTCGTTTGTGTGCAGACTTATGTTCACCTATGCACATGAACTTACTGCCTAGTGACTTTTGAATCATGTAGCATGCCAGTTAAGATAGTTCAGGTTCCTCTCTGAAAAGATTGTAATTTATCTTGATGGTGCAATGCAAATTGATTTAGACTTCTCCTGTTCTCTTATCCACAGCAATTGGAGCAGATCCAGAAGGAGCTAAGTGTTCTGGAAGAAGATATTAAACGAGTAGAGGTGAGGTGCCTAGACATTGTTCTGACTCTGGCAGTTTTTCATTTTCATCAAGCTGTCTGCCTTGCTGTGGGGCTGCTGTGTTAAATTTATGATATTTGCGTCAGTAATGGGAAAATGAACGGATGATGCTCTTTCTTTAATTTGTTCATTTAGTTGATGTCTGCAAGCTGCAGGTTAGTAAAAGAAGGCTTTGAAACCTAGCTCTTCTATAATCATATCTTTCCATTTCTTTGTGTTGGTAGTAAGTATTTTAGAATAGCTGCTAGAAATCAACAGCCAGCGTATTGATCATAACTGATGATTTTTGTACGTTGCAGTGTTCTGGCTGTTTGCACAGGCTGTATCAATGCTAGCAACATGCCACCTTTCAAATGGAGAGGTACTGAGGTGTGCACAAGAGAGCTGTAGTGCAAAGACTGGGTGGGAGCAGAACCAGCACCTGCCGCATGTCAAAACAGAAGCAATCTACTACCTCCTGATAGAATTCTTTTAATTCCTTAATAATGAGAATGTCTTGAGATTTTTGTTAAGAAATACTCTCCAAGTTTTTGTAAACCCATCAGCTCAGTCTTTCTGTCCTTGAGTCCTTAGATTTCTCCTTGGTCCCCTCCTCTATAATCGTTCTAGTATTTTGATGTTGGAGTAGGAAACTGATGTTGCAGGAATGCATTGTCCTGCCACCTCTCAAAATAGGGTTCCCTTAAAGCTTCTTGAGAATCAGTTTGCAGGTTGTCTTGCCTTGCTCTTCTCAAGCAGTCAGCATGAGCTCCCAACCATTTCCCAAAAGTCTTTTAGATTTCTTCGCTTCCAACTTATCCACATCCTGATGAATTATCAAAATATAAGAAAATATAAGCAATCTATATAAAAATAGAACTGACAAGAGCAGGAACTTCCCTTCAGCTGATAGCTATGCAAATTGTAACTTGGCAGATAACAGCTTTTTACAGATCTATTTCCCTAAATGTTTCTCAGCGCCTGGGAAATAAATATACCTTAGCATGTTTCCTTGAGACTGGTAAAATAGGTCTTCAGATCTAGGAGAAGCTATTCCCAAAGCTGCGGGATCTCTCAGAGACTATCTAGCTACCTGCTTTTCTGCTCTTTAATCAGGCACTTCAGTGGACTGTAGCTGGGGTACGTATCTGATGGGTGATAGTGACCTTGGTTCTGACCTCTAAAGCCTGGGATCTCTCTTGTCACAAATATTCTACTTTCAGCCTAACAGCTAATGGGCACCTAGTGGGAATTTGAAAAGCACCAGTAATGCTGTCCTGGAACACTTTGCCCCCTAACTAATGAGCCGCAGTGTCCTGCATAGCTTCCATTTTTCAAACAGATGAAAGGTACAGTCTCATACTGGGTACACAGCAGTGATTTAGTCTGGGAGTGACAAAGCCAAGTTTATGCGCAAACTTTCTCTTGTGCACTTGCCCCAAAGAAGACTGATAGATCCTCTTTTAAGTCTGGGACACAATACAACCTTTGTCCTGTCATCTTGTGACTGTTCTTGCTGTGACCCATATCCAGCATTACTTTCCAGCTGGGAAGGCTATTAGATAAAAGTCTGCACGTATCTCAAATGCAGTTACAGCTCGCTTGTTCTGCTGTGTTTGAGGGAGGTGCTGGGTTAGAGACAAATGGATGCTAATGAAATCTATTGATTTTTGGAGTATAAACTTCAGAACTGCCTCTTTTGGAGTAAGAAGCACTGCAGTTGTAGGGTTTCTAAAATCCAGTTGGAATGATAACTGAAAAAAAATATTGAAAAAAATAAATGTTCCTTCAGGTGTAGTAAAGAATTCTAGGTGAGAGTGGAATGTAGTTACAGTTGATTATCTACTTAGAAAACCAAAAAATTACTATGTGAACACCATATATTAGACGGTGTCTACTATTCATGTTCTGTCAGCTTTGCTGTAACTTGGCTTTCTGTTTCAGGAAATGAGTGGTTTGTACTCCCCCGTCAGTGAGGACAGTACGGTGCCACAGTTTGAGGCTCCCTCACCTTCACACAGGTATGGAGCTTGCAACTCAGAACTTGGATTTCAAGCTGTACGTATTGCACTGTACTTGCTAGTCCTCTGTGCCATGCCCAAAAGACAAGCAAAGCTAGTTTGAGTGCTTTACAGTATTTTCCTGTTCTGTTTTTGATGGCTGTAAACTTTAAGTGAACAAAGCAGTAAAGAAAAAGCCCTCTGAGTCTGCAGTTGGATGAAAAGTCTACTCTAAACCAGATGCTGTGGAAGGCTGGTGGTTTTAAATGTAATGTGGATTAGTTAACTTTAGTCATAAGCCTTTCCTATAGTATGAAATATTATTGTTAAATACATGCTGCCTTTTCTGAACACTGTGTAGTTCTGCTTGGCATATGAAAGGTCTTAATTTTCTATGATATCAGTGTCCTCTGGCTTCGCCGCTCAGTGTGATGGCTAAAGGTATGGGTTTACAGGATCAAAATTTAAAATATACAGCCTATTGATTCTATTTATCTGCTGCCTGTTTTTGACTTAATGAAATGCCTTTCTAATAGCATATTTACAGTGTGGTTTTTTGTCTGGAATATTGCATAGTCTGGTTTCTTGATGATAAAATTGCAGATGCTTCTTGTGTCCAAGTTGGATGTGCCAGGGTTTGAAGTGATCTACTTCTTTATAGCAGTGGTTTTTGGTTGTAAGAAAGTTCTGATTTCACAGGGCCAAGTTATGTTATTAAATGATCATCTCTCCTACCTCTCCTCAGTGTATTTTCCTCATAGTAGAGCTCTCTAAACTACTAACTTCTGTTATGTTGTAGTTTAGCCCTGCTCAGGACCAAACTACGCAGTCTCTCACTCGCACCACCAACCCACCCACCCCACCTTCCGCGGGAATAGGGGAGAGATAATAGAACAAAAAGCTCAAGGTTTGAGAGGAGGACAGGGAGAGATCATTGAAGTTTCAATTATGGGCAAAACAGACTTAACTTAGGGAAAACTATTTATTAATAAAACCAAAACAGGATAAAAAGAGAGAAGAAAACCAACTTCCCCCACCCCTCCCTCTTCCTAGGCTTTACTTAATTTCAATTATCTCCACCTTCTTCCCTACTGAGTGGCACAGGGTGGGGAACAGGGAATGGGGGTTGCAGTCGGTTCATCACATGTCTCTTTTCTGCTGCTCCTTTCTCCTTGGGGGAAGAACTCTTCATGTTCCTCCCTTGCTCCAGCCCTCCCTCCTTCCCACAGGCTGCAGCCCTTCAACTGTTCCAGCATGGGGCCCTTTTCCATGGGGACATACGCTGATTTCAGTCTACTATGAATTTCTTATTCATTTTTGCCTGTTTATTTCATGTCCTAGCATCAGTCGTTCTCAGTTCTTGCTTTTGAGGAGATAAGATAGTGTCTGAAATAGATTAGTGACTTTGGATTGGTGTGCTTCACCTGAGATCTGTTGGGAGATGGTGATAGGTTAGACTACGGTGGTGCAGGCTCTCTTTTTGCCCAACCTTCTTATGCTTGTCTGGTTCCATCTCAGCTGTGTCTTGAGCTTTTGGGTTTTTCCTCTGGTACAACATGTCAGAGGTGTGATATAATAGGATATTTAGGGGTTTTCTAGGGTATGTGCAGCTGCCTTTTTCTGTTGGTCTGAGAAGACCCCTTTTCTGTTTCCTCAGTGATGTTCCTGTGTTACAAGGTAGTCTTGAGTGGCCAAAGAGAAAATAGTAAGCGAAGGAAGTATCTGAGCAGGCACTAGTTGTTGCTCGACTGTTGTAACTTCCGTCCACACCCTATTCTGGCAGTTTTGTATAATTCAGGTGATTGAACTGGTTTGAATTACCAGAACTCAGGTTCCAGAAAGGTCTACCACTTGCAAATAATTTTTTTTTTAACATCAAAGGTAAGTTTTAAAGTATTTTGAAAACTAACTTTGATTCCTCCTTTGAAGGAGTGCTGCAGAACAACTGATACGAGCTTTAAAATATGCTGATTTTTTTTTAGCTCTCTTAACTAAAATATTTAATCTCCAAAGTGCATTTTAGAGATGCTGTAAACCAGTAATAATGAAACACAAATATAGTTTAGATGGTTTCACTTCCATGTTAAAATGGTATTAAACTTGTAGAGACTTTTTAACTTATCAGTGAATTAGTGGTATATTTAGACTGGAATATAACTTAACATGCTTAACACCCTTCTAATGAAATATAATTTTATAAAACTTTAGTAATGTGTCTTATAAATAGTACAAGGTTATCATAGACCCATGTTGAGATGAAGAAAATCTCTTTAGCCTTGGAATTTAAAGTTCAGGAAAATAGAGTTCTTTGGAATTTGGTTTTTATCTGGTCTCTAATGACTTGCCCTTATTCATCTGCTTCCTCTAAATCACAGACTTGCTTCGCTAATTCTGTTTCTTTTCATTGTTTGTAGCTTTTTTCCCCACACTCTTAACATCTTCAAAATGTGAAATTACTATGCCTTTCCTCATCTTCCTTCATGAGTTCTTTAGCAAAAAAAAAACTATGGCTATCGTGTTCAATATATTCTCAGCTTCAAGAAACACGTGTTTTCTCTTGTGCAGGGTATGATGAAATACTAAATTGGGTAATAGCACAACACTTGTTTACAGCATTGCAGATTTCTGGGCTTGTGTACTAATAGAGAACAAGAGGGGAAGAATAAGAGAAAAGAACAAATAGTTCTGTGTAGGGTTTTTCTGAACAGGCGTGTGTGCTATTTTTGCTACCAGTAAATGGTGCAAGCAGGAGATACAAATAAGCATCTTTTCTGTGACTGCATATTCAGGCAGTAGTAGCAATAACAAACTGTCACTCTAATAGGAGTTTGTGACGGAAGATTCTGATCTAAAAATTAGTTGCCTGGAAACTCTTATTCAGTTTCTGAAATCCTCATCTCCTTCCCCTCCATTTGTTCTAATTACCCCCTCCCATCCCCGTAAGGATATAACAAATGGGATTTATCGTTTGCAGGTTGCTGTGTTTTTGCTGTTGTTGTTCCGGGTTTTAAATATGTCTTATTAGTGTAGCTGAATTTCCCAATTGAACCTAAACTTACAGCTTTTTAGAAATAATTCAGAGGGAACTTCTGTAATTTTCTTATTTGCATCCTGTTTTTAAAAGGAAAAACATTCAAGCATATGCCAGTTAACTCAGCTACAGGCACTGCACAGAAATGACTTTGAATTTGTATTCTGGTTAGGGAGATGATGTCTGCACTCTTCAAGGCTTTACATCACCAGACAACCTGCAGCAAAACAAGAGCAGACGCTATAAGTCTGTGTTTTGCTGTTAATTGCCACTATACCTGTCTCAGAGTGGAGTACTTTTTCCTCGCTTTCTAGCCGAGCATCTTATTCATGCTGTTCTTGGCAAGATCTGCTGTACGTGTTTCATTATTTCATGTGGGCAGATTCTAATTTAAAGTTCTTTGTCCCTGACCATGCCTGAAACAGCTCTGCTGTTTTCTCCCTTGCAATAGCTAGCAGCAAATAATGATTTTTATCCCTCAGATTTTCTTGGTTTGCAGCTTTTTGTCTTGCCTGTAACAGAAGCCCAATCAATCTCATCTTACAAGTTAACCACTAATGAGACTTTAAAATCTCTCATCTTTTGTTTCTACTTCTTTCCACCTCTAGGGGAGCTTTGAAACATTCAGTGAAATATTTAAGCCCTAGTACCACTCTTTCATCCATCTAGACTTACAGGTGCTCTGACCGGCATTTCAGCCAAACCACTTGTTATATGACCGAGAATATAAAGTCTGTGTATCAGTTCTGGCAAATGTTACATAAAATAGGTACAATAATCTTTTAGAAAACTAGAATCTATAAGCAGTGTTCTCACAGCTTTTTAAAGAAACCTTCGGCTTTTTCAAACACTACTTAAATCTAAGGTTACCTCATAAGTAAGACTGACAATAATAAGCCTAGCTAGTTTCTTTTCTTTTGAAGCCAAATGGCATAGCAGAAGCAAGTGAGTTATAAAGATTTTTAGAAACAACTCATGGTGATGTCTGTAATGTGTTCTCTGTAATTAATAAAATGTGTTCTTGTGTACTAACCTTTACTTGTCATGAAAGTATTTTAAATTTGAGTGATAAGGGTGCTTTAATCTGGCTCTGGTATCTTATTGTGAGAGCTAAATATTTTGTCCATATGTGCAAGAGTACTGAACCACCTGTCTTCGGCTTGCATTAGTAGATCCTTTTGCAGTTTTGAAAGTTAAATCTCTTGAGTTTGCATATGTATGCTATATTTTGAAAACAGTGATTTAAGGTATGTTGTGTCATTATAGATACTATATGGTGTGGTAGTTCCTAATAATAGTAATTCTGAGTGTCAGTATTTAAGTTTATTTCTGTATTTCATTACTTGTGTCTGTTTTGTGTGTCTTCAGAGATATCTGGAATACTAGTGTCTGTCTTCAACTGATTTCTCTAGCTTTTTTTTTCTTCACTAAGCTCTTGCAAATACCATGACATTAAACTTCTCTTGAAAACCAGTGGTAGCATGTTATTTTCAGAATGTCTTATCCTGCATATTTCATTCAAAAGATATGCTTTTGCATTCTAATTAGAAATTACTAGATTGCACTACGCATAACTGTGTGTGACAGTATTCTGGTCTAGGAGATCTCTGTATTTGAAAAAAAAATCTCTCCTAGACTCCCGAAGGAAAAATAACCATGTGTTGTCTGTAAAATGGATTTCAAAGGAAGTATGCTGCAGGATGTAAAGGGGGGGAAGAGCAGGCTAAAAATTATAAGGGTTGTTGTACAGTGATTTAAGCAGACTGTTTCTTTTGGTTTTGCAGTAGTATTATTGACTCCACGGAGTATAGCCAGCCTCCAGGCTTCAGTGGCAGTTCTCAGGTAAGGTAATACATGTGTCTGCTCAGGAGGGATGGGAGAGTGAATGTGGAGGTTGGGCAGAGGTTAGGCACAACTCCATCCATCTCCAGGGTACCAGTCAGCTTGAGTTTTGCAAATGCTTTTAACTGATTACATGGGCAAACTGGAGCCAAGACTACAGCTGTAGGAATGACTGTGCGTGATCGTGAGAATCCACACTGATGCCATCAAAGAAATCTGGTGTAATATACTTAGAGATCTGACTTTATTCCCAAAGCTGACTCTTCCACGGAAGAGGGGATATTTTTTGCTCTTCATCTCTTGTCCCAAGTGGGCAGAATTTGGGAAGGGGGGGAAATCCCTGACCCTTGGTATTGGCTTAAACAGCTTTGGATCAAGCTTGACTTCCAAAACAGGAAACATTCATTCTCCAAACATACTACTGTTCTGTAGTTTGTCCTTGTTAGGGCCTTACAAACTGTATTATAAATTCACATAGAGAGAAAGTTGTGTGTACAGTGAAGCCATTTGGCAGGCAGCCTCCAAACTATTTGATCTGCGGGGCTTCCTGAATGCCAAAACAGCACTGCTGTAGTCTTGCAGCTCAGAGTGATTCAGGTGAGCTGGGAAGATGACACTGGCACCCAGCTCACAGCTGCAAAAAAGTTAAACAGCTTTAATTTAGACAGACACACTGTTGGTTACATGCCGGCTTGTGCATTTGGTGCTCTCTGGTGGTGGTGGACCATCCGTGGCACACAACCATATCAAACTGGTAAAAAAAGTAGGGTCTCATTTGATGGAGTAACTAATGTAAAGAAAAAACACTTGAATTTTGAACTGATGTGCATGTGTGTGCAGGTTTTTTGATTTGTAGTTGTATAACTATTTGGTAATTAGAAATTTCCCTCTAATCTGTGGAAAATGCATATTGTTCCTGCTACTGTGGTCTGGGACACTTTTGCTTGAACAAAGAATTGTAGCTCTACCTCACTTCAGAGGGCAAGTGGAATGCGGTTGGAGATCTTATGTTCAGGACTCTGACACAGTACAGTGTTTGTTCTCCACTGACACTATTTGTCTTGGTACTTTTCTTTCTATTTCAAAGACAAAATTAATAGCATCGCTGTACTGCTGGGAACTGCATGAAACAAACAACCGAGACTTTCTAGTCATTCTGTGTGACAGCCTTGTTGTGTGAGAATATTTTTTTGTCATCAAGAGTGCAAGAGCTGTACTCTCTAGTGCAAATTTTCAAATTAAACTTTAATGTATGTTTGGATGAAGAGTTGAAAGAAAACTCTTAAGTTAAACACTTCATTCAAAGGTAGTCTCATTTCAGCAAGACTTCACCTTAAAAATAGTTTGAAGAATATACATTCAATTGTGCTTTTTTTCTAATTGTCAGTCAAGGCAAAAAGTCGTAGATTGGGTACTGCTGACAGTAAGAAGCTATGCTAGGAAGGACAGCATACCTTTCTTTCTCAGTATGATTACTTTTTTGCATTAATCACAATCACGTTCTTAGGGAAGAATTTATATACTGCAAAGCTACAGGACAATTTTCTTCTAGAAGCTGAGCTTTGGAAGTCAGTAGTGGACAAATCACATAGGCCCTGGGGAGTTCTGCAGGTAGTATTTAGTGGCAGTACTTTTCTGCTAGAAATAAGAGCTTGTGTGTAGCTGTGAAGCTTTTCCACAGTTGTTAGAGGACTCTTCAGAGTACCTAATGGCATTCAGACAGTAAAATCACTCTTGATTACAGAGCAGTCCTAACTGATGTCCTCAACTATGACAACCATGGTGGTTTTATCAGTTGAATAAAAATTGCTTGTGTATGTTTTCTTTCCTTTCCTTTATTTTGTTTGTTTTATTTTTCCACTCCTGTTTCCCAGCATTGCTTAACAGCTAGCCAGGGAGCACACTTCTTAAAAGAAACTCAATAAATATTTTGGTAAAACATGAGCAGTTTAAAATTCTTAGCTGGGGAGGATTTGATGAAGATGGGTTACTGCAGATTGATTCCCAGCACAGCTGGGTTGCCATGTGCCAGCCTGAGACCTGCTCGGGAGGGATCTTCCTCTGGAGACCCAGCAGGTGTACTGCACAGCAGGCAAATACTTAATATGATTGATTCCACCTCAGGGTGGACTAGGCTCATCTGGCAGATCGCACTTGGGCTTGGATTATATTGCTCATGTCACAGGCGACTGTTAACTTGAGACTGAAGTGATTGCTCTTAGATACTTGAAGTTGTCTTGAGCTCTAATCATTCCTGATGTGCTGAGAGAGGCTGCAGCCCTTGCAGGCTGGCATGCAAAATTAATAGGAAGATGCTATAAAAGTGTTTGTTAAGTATTTCTTAAAGCTGTGACATTTTAGAAAATTGTAGTTTAAAAGCGTTGGGGTAGGAGTACTTTCTAGTGTTCTAGTTGTGTTTTGAGATTGAAGTTGCCTTCAAGATGAAGCAAGCTGCATAGACCATAGGTACTGTCAATGTGCGAGTCACGACGTCAATGTATTGCCGGGAGCCTCGCACAGGAAGCAGTGTCTGGATGTTTCATTGCTTGGGGCTTGCTTTTTCACTGAAATGCTCCAGTATTGTTCATACAGGTATCAAGAAAATTTGATTGGGCTGTAAACTTGCGCTTGTTCTTGTTGGCTTGCTTAATGGCTGTAACGAGGTCAGCCCATTCGCCTTTGTGGATTGAGAGGGAGTTGTATGTGGAGTGGGTTTTGTAGGTGCCGTTGTGTGGCATTACAGACCTTGTATGTGATCTGGGATGTTGAGAACCACCAAGCTCCCTGATGAACAAATCTTTTAACATCTCCCCATTAGCTTTGAGTATATGATGTGTGAGACTTAAATATAAACTAAAGCAAGGTGCTTCTTGTGTAGTAGAGGATTTTGTTCCTTTTCGTTACTAGTGATTAAAACAACAAGTACTATATTTTCTGTTTTGCTTCAGCAGGAGGTTTTGCTTATGTAGTTTCAATCTTTTGCTTCTACCTCTCACTTACTGCTTGGGTAGGTTGGGAAATGGCTTTAATAATGAGTTTCATGGACTTATTTTCAATTAACCTTTGAACTTCATGGTGTCTTCTATCCTTATTTGCTTAGCTTTACAGAGAGTTACTGAGTTGCTTCAAAAGAAATAATTATAACTATAAAATAAACACCTTCTCTTTTTAATGACTGTCTGCCAGGGATCTAGGAGGTATTCGTTGTACGGTCTGTTTGATTTGTGAAGCTGGAAGCCTGGTATCTTCAGCCTCTATCTGTGTAAATGCAAGATGTCACTCCCCATGGGTTGCTGCTGCATGTCAGGCCGGAATCAGTAAATTTGCAAAGGTTCAGGAAACAAGAACTGTCTAAAAGCAACTTTTCTTTGTCAGGTTAAGGAGTGTAGCATAGGACCCTGAGAAATAACTGTTGACGGTGGCAAGATCTTCATTTGTTGTCATTTTACACTTCTAACCCTTTGCAAACAGTTGTTTATAATTTGTTAAAACCTGTTGAAATGAAACCCAGGCCTGGCTTTACCTTTCTGAAGTGTCCTCTCTTCTCCATTCAGACCAAAAAGCAGCCCTGGTATAACAGCACACTAGCATCACGGCGCAAGCGGCTCACGGCTCATTTTGAGGACCTAGAGCAGTGCTATTTTTCCACCAGGATGACACGTGTCTCAGGTGAGTTCCTTCTTCCTGGTGTTCAGTATCTGTATCTCTTACAGTACCTAGTCCTCACAAAAGACTTGCTTTTGAGAGAGCAGCTTTCACTTCCTTGCGTGGGAATGTTGCTCTACATCTTCATGTGTTACTCAAATCATCCTATTTTGCTTTTCTTAACCAATCTTTGAGGGTGGCTAAATTTAGAAAAATGTAATCCTTTCACTTCTGAGGGGCATGTGTATTGTTTTGTAATCGTCTACTGTGAAGGGCCTAACCCACAATAAACAATTTTACTGATGCTTGTTCTGAAGCTGCAAATGTTTGAAAGCAGTGGTTGGATTATCTTTCTATTAGATGTGATATAAACACAACAGCTAAAATATTATTGAAATACTAGAGATATAAATGTAAATTGATAAATTCTCCTGTGTTTAGCATGCAATAGGACACTTGGAGGTTATCCTTTATACTGTCTAGATTGAGTTTTGGTTAACAAATGGCTTGGAGTACAGAAGCTGAGCATGTAGCAGTATTTTTGTCTCATGGGGCACACCTTAGACTTAAGGCTTGTTTTGTAGAATTAGAAGCTGTTTTCACAATCACCTAGATTGCCTCATTCATAATTGAGCAACAGTGTGACAGCAGCTAGAGTAATTGTTACCTAGTGGATGGATGGTTCTTAATTATGTGACAAGATTATCTTATGAAAGGAACCGGTCAAATGAAGATGTCTTGAGGGTGAGGGGAGCTGCTCTGTGGCTCCTCTGGGGAAGAAACCAGCTTTAGGAAAAAAGTTTCAGGCAATGGGCTGTGGCAGGCAAGAGATTTGCCGTACCAAGCTGCGAACTGCAGCTCATATGAAGAGTGACAGACTGCAGCAAGGACCAGCCAGCCCTCAGGGGATGGGAGAAACCCCCTACGGACAAGAGGGAACAAGGAAGAGGCTGCTGTGACAGAGTATCTTTACTTGTAGCCTTGGAAAGCAAGGACCAACCTACCAGGACACACAGATCAGCAAGAGATCAGCTATTTATTTTTTCTCCATGAATTTAGTTTGTTTTATCCAGTTTAAAATAAATAAATGAGACTTGATTGTTTTTTAAATTAAAAAAATAAATTAGCTTTAAGTTTAAAGGCTGCAGTGTGTCTTGGGAGCTAACTGTTAGACGTGTCTACGTTTTCTGCCTACTTCAGAGCAGTGACTGACTCAGTTCTCATCAAGCACAGCAAAATAATTTTTACAAGGAATGCAGCACGATAAGAGAATGCTTAGGTAGTTGGAAGATCTGAGAAGCCAGTTGTATGTGACCAGCTGGTTTCCTGTGGAGTGCTAGCAACTGCTTTGCAGGCTACAGTGCTTCACAGATCACATGGAGATGTTTTCATGCAGTGCTAACTTGGTGGTGCATAACTGTGTTTATGTTAAAATAATACTTATTAACCAAGGATAACAAATGGGGCTCTTCCCAGCATTCCCTTCTAGAAGACATCTTTCTTCATAATTGGAACTATAAATATGAATGCGGTGAAACAATTCTTTTATTCATAGGTGTCAGCTGCACCAAGAGCAGAGGATTTGCAAGTGCAGGGTTTTTCCTAAATGAGGAATAACCTATGATACTTGATTAATTCTTCTCTTAAGTCATTCCTGCTTTTTGACACATTTTTAGATAGGATTTAATGTGGATTTAAAGCTTTTTGCAAGAGGTGCCTGTGACTGTTCTAGTAGGGAGAGGAGGCATAATATAACTGTAATTATGAAATGGTCTTGCACTTTGATGGGGAAAAATAACATTTGGTTTTCCAGGCATTGATACAGAATAAATTATAGGAGGACTGTGTGCTTGATCTCTAAAGGAGGGAAATAGAAGAGTAGTAGCTATTTGTTCCTATCAAGGTGTGAAAGGAGGAAAGAGTCTCTTTGAAAAACACTGACTGATGTTTACATGCTGTTTCCTGTAGTGGTCAGGGGCTGATGATTTTAATTTGGAGCAGTACTTTGTTCATTTTGCCCCTTTTGATCCATCTGACATGGATAATATATATATGCTAGTACTCTTAAAGATGCTAATTACTAGCCTTTCACTGCTCCTTTATACGATCAAACATTAAATAGCATATAAGGGACACTTCAAAATGCCTTACAAGTGTAGAGCAAGATAATTTCTGATGGCAAGGAATTACCAGAGTAGAGAAAGTGATTATTCTCTCTATTTTCCCACAAGAAATCACAGCTGTATTTTGCTTTTATAGACCAACTTTTTCATTTTTTCACCCCTGTAGTTCCAAAGCTTTCTAATAAGTTGAGCGTTGTTTCCTTATGCTCCTGTTAAGGAAACAGCAAAGGATAACTTAACTAGCGGGTGGAATTTGTGATCTCAGCCACGTGAGCAAGTCGTGTGTATGGTTTCTCTGCTGCAGTGGATGTTGTGGTCTAACAGGAGCCCAGATGTGCAGTAATGTGATTTGTAAACTGGACTACCTGTAAACTGAGGCACTGTGTGTTAGCGCTGTAAGAGCATAGCTGTAGTTCCTTGACACTGCACTGATACAAGGAGACAAAGCAAACATGGGAGGAGTAAAGGGAGAAGGGCTGCAAAATCTGGAGGTTGTTACAAAGCCTGAAGGCTCTACCTAATATTTGACTGCAGATGCGTAAATGTGTTAGGAAGACTGTCTTGCCTGTGCAGCATCACCGTAAGTTAGGAATTTTTCCTTATTTAGGAAATAGTAAATTTTTTTAATGGTTTACATAAAATTCTGTTTATACTGGGAAGAATTTTGAACTTCTGGGGAACTGAGGAATGACTTTCAACTATCTACACTGCAATTTGGTTTTAACATTCTGTAGTAAACTGTTCCATTTCCCACAGAATATTTATCATCATTATTCAAGCTGGGTCAATTTCACCTTGTCTGCTGAAGGTCATAATTCTCACAAAACTTACAGTACAGGGAGTCTTCTGGTTTCATGCTTGTCTTATTTCTCCAGCCCTGAAACAACTCTCCCTTACTCTGTTGCTTTTGGAGTAACTAGACAAATATTTTTAGTAGAAGTATTTTGAATGTAATTGACACCAAATGTAGACATATTATAATGGAAGTACAGGGAAAGGAATATACTTGCAGCTCCATAGAAAACTAGATGTGTTCTTCACAATGCATTTTGATATGCTTAAAGGTTTTCTGTTAATAATCTCTGTGGCCCATGGGCTCTGAATTTGCATAAAATAAACTCATTTATCTACCAGGAAAGCTGTACTTATGATCTTTAGGCAGATTCTCAGCACAGTAGGTTCACCTAGTATTGCAGTGGAAAGACTTAACTTGTGCTCTGAAAAATCACACTGTCTTCAGGGAATGGTAGAGGTGAGAGAACCTGGTTTTGACCAAGAATCCTTCCCAAATAAAAAGCAGAGATAGTATCATGTAAAGATATACATCTTTATATTTGTTTGCTGTTGAGTTTCTTTCTTTCTTTCCTCCTGAATGCTGCTGCCTCTCCCTAGATGACAGCAGAACCACAAGCCAGCTGGATGAGTTTCAGGAGTGTCTGTCCAAGTTCACGCGCTACAACTCTGTCCGTCCCCTGGCAACACTGTCTTACGCTAGTGACCTCTACAATGGCTCCAGCATAGTATCCAGGTAAGACATACTGCGGCTCTGACAGCGCATCTCGTGCTGCTGAGGCCGAGTTAATAACCTGTGTTAAACAAGTTATGGTCTGTACATGTGTAACACATTGCAGTCACTTTCCAAAAGCAGTTTTGTGAATGTGTGATTACCACTGATGTGTGAAGGCACTCCAGTACCTTATATTCCTGCTGGTCAAGACTGAATGCAGAACCTTTGAGAGGCCAGTGAGTATCTGGAGCTGTTGTGGTAAAGCACGAAGCTTGTAGGCTCGGTCCTCTTCATGTTAATGTAGTTGTAAGTGATGCAGTTCTAGCATTTTAAGAAACATCCATCTTGCTTGGTGTTGCTAGTTTCAAGAATCTGTCGTGGTTTTAAATATTATTGGTAGATCCAGTTGCAATGGCAAATACTAAATAGCTGAGTTGTTTTTAACTGCGATTGCTTTAACTCTTGAGTGTTGGAAACTTTTGTTTACAGTACAAAACACTAGTGAGGGCATGGTTGTGGTAGAGTCAACTTAGCTCTGTTCTTGCCAACGACTCCCCTGTATCCTCTACCCTGTGGGGCAGTCGCGTCCTGTGCACCACTGCTGAAGCTCATCTGAGGATGAGTTTTGGACATTTAAGCTGGTGAAATGCTGTTGGTAGTCTTTTAACAGAATTAATTTCTTCTAGTTTAGACTGGTTTCAGCAGCTCAGGAAGCATACCTGAGGGCACTTAATTAGTCTGTGGTAGCTTGTTAGGAGCTAGTGGTGGTGGAAAAGATGATGCAACATGTTAATTGGGAAGTCTTTTCTGTGTGGCATATATGCAGGACCCATTAGCTTCTCACAGGCACATTTCACAAATTTTAAATGGGTTTGTTCACAGCAGCCTTTTGAGGGAGAGAAGAAGTATCATCTGTTTTATACATGGGGAGCAGGAGAGCCAAAGTGGCCATACCTGAGGTCTTGAAAGAAACATGACAATGACTTAATGAGTTGAACTTGACTTTTCTGAGTCTTGATCTAATGCCTTATGAAGGGGCCATTTGGACAGTGACAGAACACCTTGAATGTTTGTTGAAAGACCCCAAGAAGTTTGCACTCTATGAGGAAATGGAGGCATGTGTAGCATAGGATACTTCTTTTTTTAAAGCAACATTGATTCCTTAACTACTGCAATATGTAGCAGGAATGTATAATGTCCGACTTAGCCACGGAGGTCAGCACACAATAATCACTGATCTGACGTATATTTAACCTGCACTGATTGGGTTCACACTAGCTGGAATGAAATGCAGATGGGAATCTCACTGCAACGTAGACAAACTTCCTTAACTACCAACTTCAGCACGGATTGGATTTTGCTCTTTTGCCCTTTGTTCTCCTTGACATTCTGCAAGAGCAGCATTTTTGTGGTATTCGGTTAGAAAATGCTGGAAGGGCAGTAAATCTCACTCCTGTTTTGAAAGCATTTTAATTCTCAGGTGAAATATATGTTTGAATAATGTGTGTTAGTGTTGCTAAAATGAGGATACTGTGGGGCCTCTCTCCAAGCCAGTGCTAGGATCAGTAGTTAAATGCACTTAACTGAAAAATAACTTGGCTTCCAACTCAGTGTTCTCCCCTGCTTATGTTTTTTATTTATCAAAGCATTTAAGAAATTTTTAGGGGTTTTAGTATGTGGCCTGAGTAAGATTGTTCACATTTAAGTGTGTCCCTAAGTGCTTTGGTAAAGCAGCTTTTGGGCTGCTGAATGTGCCGCTGCTGTAACTCTTGTTAGCTTCTGGCTATCCAAACAGTTCCTTTAAAGTCTGAATTTGTTAATCAAGAGTTTACATGTAGTATGTGTTGGCCAACACACTTCTGTTTTCACCATTGTTCTTCCTTCAAATTAATAGACTCAAGTTCAGAGGGAGTCTGTGAAGCTAAATGAGGTGTGTCTCTCGGTGACGGCAGCTTAAGATAACAGAGCAGCTTTTAGGTACCCACAGATGGGCCAGATTAGTTATTGGGGTAGTTTATAAAGCTTTAACTGAGTGAAATGCTGTGGAAAGTCTTATCTGGCTGACTGCACTGACTTCTGAAGGTGTTCCTGGGCATGCTGTTGGAAACACTGATGAAATAATGACAAAATGTAAGTCTTGCTGCTTAGCTGTTGCTGTTAAGACAAATACATTTAAATACAAAGTGAATACAAGGTTAACAAGTAAGAAATCCTCATGAATTTTAGAAAGTATTTTAAAGGGATATTTTAAGTATACTTAAGAATAAAAGTAGAATTGACTAGAAGTTAAACTTCCTTGTACTTAATTTAGTTTGTTCTTTCTTTTTAATAAACTACTGTTACCAATGGACAGAATACAAGAGTGTTTGGTTTGCATTGCTTTAACCCTACAGGAAGTACACACACTGGACTCCAAAAGGTCTACTGGCTTAAATAAAGAGGTTTTTAAGATGTGTTAAATTTGTCTGCAAAGGAAGAAGATGAAAATATGTTCCTTATCTGCAAAACCTTTATTTTTGAAGGGAAATAAAACTGGGTTTTATGGTAACAGGATGAAAAGTGTAATTAAAGACTGTATATAAACAGACTGCAAAAACCTGAAACTGAGCAGCAACAGGACTCTCCTGAGCACCTTGCCACGTGCTTATTTATGGATGTCTGGACTTCTTGAGGACTAATAAAGGACCATAAACAACACTATGGAGGTTGTATTACTCTAAACATTCTGATGCAATATTAGGAAAGCTACAGTCGCATTTTGGCCTGGAGGGAAGAAGGCAGTGCTCTGCTCTCCAGTCCCAGATTTCCCCAGCCTGGCAGGGAGCTTGCCCTTGCTGGGCTGGCAGCTCTATGGCAGTGGGGGAGCATCCGCATGGTGGCAGCTGTCTGTTGCGGTGCTGGTAGTGTAGGGATGCAAGCAGGGGATGGGGAACAGATGCAGGGCTGGTACCTAAGCTGTGCATCTTCCATCACGGACTTAGTCTTATTTGGAAAGGCGCACACAGTGAGATCATAAGCCCAGTGATGGAGAGCTTTTTTGCCTTGTTTAGAAACATGCTCACAAGCAAAACTTAGTCCTCAGTACTTTTTTCCCCTTATTTGCTTCAAGGAAGAGAGACTAACAGAGAAGGATGTTCAGTCAAAACACATTCAAGGCTTTGCAATTGCTAGGTGCTCCATTTTGCTTTAACATTCGGGGGACTTTCAGCAGTGTGAATGTACATGTACCTCAATGTGCTAAATATTTTTTTAATACACTCAGTCTCTTAAATACAAAGTATTTACATTGTTTTCACAAGTGTACTAAGTTTTGTTAGAACTGGGCCAAGGAATAAATTTTCCATTTATTATGCCTCCAGACAGAGCAGTTGTCTGAGCTTAACTCTTCTTCTCTCTGCTTGCTGTGGCAGTAAATAAAGACTTTCTTTTAAAGATGAGTCTGTAAACTGCAGTGTTAGCGTTACAATGATTTATGTAGAAAATTGCTTTAGCGCTGTCGGAGACCTTCAGAGAATAGTCTTCTGCCAGTAATATGGCAGTCTTTCATATTTTTAAAAAACAGAAAAATCCAAGAAACAGGCTACAGCATGATGTCTGTCTGAAACCAGATTATCAGAAAGCTGGTTCTCCCTGCCGGGTGGTTCCGAGGTCTGGTGGAAACAAGAGTGCATCTTTCCCAGGGGCCCTGAGGTTTTAGGACAAATGGTGTGGGTTTTGTCATCCGCTCAGACTTCAAATTCTTCTAGATTAGCTTACCATTTCTCTGAAAAGTCTTTAAATGACATCCAAAGGGTTTTGGATAGCCAAGACTAACTATATTTATCTAAAGGCACAGTAATTTACAGAGAGGGAAAGAAACAACTTGTGTCTTGGCTGCTGAAACCTTACTCAACTTGTATGTTGAATCTTGAGACAGTGTTCAAAACCTGGATCTTACATTTGGGGTCTGTTATTGTTTTTTTTCATTAGTTGCTTATTATTCCATTGCCTCTATGTAATGAACAAGATATGAAGAGGTTTCTCTTAGCATTCAAACAGTACAATTAGGTGTGTTTCAAGATTGTATTTTTGTTTGTGTTGACCCTTTCAGTAAAATGACCTAAAATCCTTTTTTCAAAGGTGAGCTTAAAAAAAAACCCTGTCCATTAGCAGTATGTTTTCCATTTATTCATTGAACCATTCTGGTTTTTGTTCCCCTTTTTACTTTGGACTACAATTACTTGTCTATATAAATTCTCAGATCCAGACTTTAACAAAGTACCTTTTAATTCTCTGTCCACTGTAACAAGCCCCTTTTTCTGTGCTGTTTTTTTTTTTTATCCCCTGGGCTGCCTAGATGGCTAGATGAGCCATTTCGTTACATTTGTGACCAGGTATACATCTATCTTGGTGGTAAAGATAAATGAAAGAAATGTAAGTGGGTTTATCCTTCACAGGATTATGTTTCAGAGTACAGGAGATGCTGCTCCTTAAGAAGATGAGAAATGAGGTGGGCTGATTTTTTCCTAAAGTCTGTTAAATCGATCATTTTCTGAATGGACTCCTGTTTACAAGTGGCAGCTCAAAACTGTGGATGGATCTGTCTTATTTGGACTGTTCCCCCAACTGTAAGGAAGAGAGAAATGCTTTGATAAAGAGACTTGAACTGCAGAGTGGCCAAGAAAACCTGAAGTATGATACCCTGAACCTACTTGAAGTTTGCGCTTCTCCTGCAGTTGTCTTGACTATATCTGAGGTTTTGGTCCATAGACCAGAGGCTGTCTGGAACTGAAATGGGATTTTGTTCAGTTAGAGCCGAGTAAAGTAGAGAGCCTTTCCCTTTCTTTTTCTTTGTCTCTGGAGTGGAAAACTGATGCATTTCCTAGTTCAAAATTGTCATCTGGATTCCTTGAGCAGAAGCTGAATGTGACTCATACCCATCAGAAGGGTTATATAGATGTCACTTCAGATCTCTGAGTTCAGAGACACTCTCAACTCTGAAATGTAGCCTTCCAAGGCCCCAGGATGGGCTGCTAGTACCAAAAGGGACTCTGAAACCAGAAAAAAAGCATATCTGCTCATGTCTCCAGTCTTGACATGAAAAGTAAACCTTCTGGTGACAATGTAGAGAGAGAAGTCTGTTCTTCCATCAGCATAAGCTTTCACTTTTAGAGGTAAAACTTAAATAACTTGAAATTGGGAAGTTAATGAATGGAATTTGCATGGCCACCAGTGGGACCTCATTTTTTTTTTTCCTAGTAATTTCAAACTGGTAATACGAAGATCTTTCCCATTAAGCTCTCTTAGTACTTCAAACCTGTCTCCATCTGCAGATAATTAGATGAGGCTTTTTAGTTTGATTTGAACTTTGTGATTTTTTTATAAATGGGCTGTTAAAAGTATTGAACAGTCTTTTGATGAATTTGGGAGTAGGCTTTTAAACCAAATGTATTAAACAATGATTGCTCTTCACTGTTTTTTTTTAATTATTTTTATATCTTGAAAAAACTTTGTGCAGTTTCCATTTCTTGGCAACTGACTGCAGTGTGGGGCAGTCCAGCATTGGAGCAGGCTTCCCAATGAGATTGTGCAAGCTCCATCCTCAGAGGTATTGAAGAACTGGCTGGAGAAAGCAACCTGGTCTGACAGAAGAGCTGCCCCTGCTCTGAGCAGGGTGTTGGACTAGAGACCCCAAAGTCTTGGGGACTGTACCCTTGTGATAAAGGTACATGATCAACTCATTAGAAACTTGAGGTTCTGTCCCTGACTTTCTGCTGAGTGTCTTTGTCTGCCCTTAGGCTTTAGGGAGAAGCAATGTCCTTATGTGGCTTTGCCATGTATAGTGCAAAGGAAAATTCACTTCCTACAAACTTTGGGATCCCCCACTTACAAATGGGGATTAATTTAAACAGGACTGTATTTCTTACAATAAAACTGGGCCTTTTTTTTTTTTTTAAAGAAGCTTTGTAAAAGTGCAGGAACTTAAAATGGATGCTGTAGTGTCAGGAATGTCCTCTGAAATATTAATATTTAGAGTGGGAGGGATGGTACCATATGGAAGTTGCATTGCGTCATTGCATTCACCCCTTCTTGATTGATGAGGACAAAAATCTTTTCTGTGAGGCTGCAGGTAACTGCCCTTCTGTTCCTTCTGATGTTCATGTAATAACGGCTACCATCAGGCAGTGGTGTTGTCTTGGCCTCAGGAGTTGGACTTGGAAGCAATGAAAGCTGTGGCTTTGCAGCATCTTGTATGCAGAACTTCCATGCCAACAGTTTTGGTAAAAGGCAAAGACAGATTTCCCTTAAATCCCCCAATTTTATAGCTTGCTTTTGACAGTGAGTGTTGATGCAGTGAATTTTAGTGTCTGCTTGAAGAAGCAAGCCTGTTATTAATAGAACATGAATTTCTGTAGCTTATTACAGTGTTCTTTTAATTCTCTAGCCATATTTGTTTGAAATGCCTTAATTTGCTAGGTGGTCATTAGCTGAGAAGCATTAGCATGCCTTTACATTTTTTTGTTTATTCCTTCCTTGCTAAGTAGAAGAGTTAGTCTGTTAAATGGTAAGTAGCTGGAAAAAAAAAAAAATATAGTGAGGTGGTGTGTTGCGGCATGCGAAGATGTATGGTGTGGGCTTAAACAGTTCTGAGAAAAAAACCTTACGAGCAGCTCAACCTGGAGAAGATGCTTGAGCTAATGATGATTAATATTGTCTGTATTAATAAATGCAGATTCTAAGATAGATGCTTGGGATTTATGAGCTGCATAGGTGTTTTGTAGAACAAGTTATGAAGTGACACTTATTTATGTTCTTACAGGATTATATACAAGTGTGTGTATACATGTATGCCAATAAAGGTGGAAGTCAGCTCAAGTTCCTCTGTGTATGAAACTGTGAAACTGTTAAATGAAGGGTATTCACCATACCTTTAATTTTTCTACAGAATAGTTAAATAAGAATAGCATATAAAATACTGACCAAAAAAAAAGAGTCAAAACACAATTGAAACAATCTTGTGAAACAGATTTGACAGTTGGATGAAAAATGCTTCAAATAATGTTTTAACCTTGTTCCATCATTACCAGGCAGCAGGACCATTGGAGTTAATTGCCCCAGCCCATTCTTTGACTTCTCGAGATGGCTCATCTGTTGTGTATGGACTTGATATTTATGAAGGCTGTGTCTGGCAGAAATGCTGATAGTGGTGTCAGGTGAATTTGGAGGCTTGGGTTAATAATACAGCTGGCTGTGTACTGGGGCAGTAGGCTAGGTGGTGATTTGTTCTGAGAAATGGGACCTCTGGCAGCGTGGTCAGCAGGAGACAGAAGGATCTACTGCTGCAGCTAAATCATGGAATCCTGAATCGGATCCTATGGACAGACTGTGTTTACACTCGCAGTATTGATGCAGGTTTCCTGTGCTGAGCTATTTCAGATACATTTGTTCCTCTGCCTCTTTAGCTCTGTTGGCAGCTGCTGTGCTCAGTTTTGAAGAAACCAAATTCTTGTTGGTGTATTAATAAATGTGGCGGCTTGAAAACAAGCTTGCAAGCTTTGGAATGACCTTATATCTAGAAGGCACTTCAGCATCTCTCACAACTGATTGAGTTCCTTCCTGTGTAATGGCATAATCCTGGTAAGATTACTGCTGTGCAGACAACCTTGCAACTTGCTGTGGAGCAGGGTTTTCTCCCTTCAACCTGCTTCTTAAGCAGCTTGGGCAGAGGCTGCTGCATCCCTTTCTGAAAAAGTTTCCCAAACTTCAATGCAGAACTAAGGTATCTGAGTATGTTTGGAGACTTAAAATCTCTTCCACCTTAGTATTTTGTAGTGTTTTGGCTGTACTCCTGCTACTGCCAGAGTTGTTTGTAACCTACTGTGTGTCAGCCCAACTGGGCAAAATGGCAGATCCTGGTTTTTAAATAGAGATAGTTTACCCGAAATATTACAGCAGGCAGACTGATAATTTGGCTTGAATTTTAAATAGTGTCGTAGGAAAGATTCTGCATTTAACTCTTGGCATTTTTAGTTAACATTTCCCTACTCTAGCTTATTTAAAATAGTGTTTGTGGAAAAACTGAATCTAATCCTCATTAGCTTGCATGGTGCTTGTTTGCAGTGGCTTTGACTTATTGTACTCCGTGTATGTGGCGCATAAACCCTGGGATTGTCGTCATCTTCTCTTCAGCATGCAGAAGAGCATCGCCTAGCAGTAAAGTGGCTTTTTATCAGTACACTTTATATTCGGTTGCTTGCAAAATTCAGTAGTTCCCTATAGGTTTTCTCATCATTAGTGCTAATTAAGCCAGATTCCCCTGAATACATATATGGAAAAAAACACTTACACAGTAGAACTGGATGTCTCTATAGTATTATAAGAAAGGCTGGGAGTGTGCTATGTCTTTCTGGGAGACTTTGGGTTGTATTTAAGAGGAGATTAAGTTCAGGGTCACTTCCCCTTGCTTCCCCCCAAAGTAGAGGGGATCCTGGTTCTGAAAGTTAAGCTACTGCAGGAAGCACAATTAATCTCATAGCATGGTATATTTTCTCACTGGGTTTAGAAAAGGACTCATATCTAGCGATGACAAAGTGTGGAAGTAGCTATGTTGGTTTTGATTTCAGAGCTGTGAGATGGAACTAAGCTCACCAAACTCTCCTCAATTCAGATTTAATATTCTCCTTTAAACAAGCACTTTATGGAATGTGAGTATTGCAAAATGGTCTCTGTTGGAACTGATGGCATTTCATCACATGTAAAAGGATTTTTGACCTGGAACTAGCTTTAATGACACTACTTTGTCAACTTGGTACATTTTTTATGTGTTTCTTTAAATGGAGCAAAATAAGACTACTGTGGCTGCAAGAAAGATGCTGAAAGTGTGACTGCAGCATGGCTGGTGCAGTAATGTCTTCCCAAGGGAGCTCAGAGCTGAGGACTGTCCTTTTTGGCAGTGCAGGCTTTCAACTGTTGTAACACCCTTTCCTGTCTGGTTCCTGGCTGGTGGGGGGGTGGCTTGGGGTAGGGGGAGATCAACATACAGAGCTGACTTTCTAGTGTCTTATTTTTATGCTTCAAATAGATGTTTGCTTAGGAGGGGAGAGTGTTACTGTCAGATGTGTGAAGCCTGAAGGAGGTGCGGTAGCGGGGAGGGTACGCAGGGTGCGTTTAACAGAAGTTGGTGCTGCTGAACCTGGAGCTGGAATATCCCAAATGACTCCAAGGAATGGGATCAAACTGAAATAGCTTGGGGTCCTCTGTCCTACAATCTTCATTAGACTTCCACTAAACTTGAATCTGATCTATTGAGAGGCTGTAATTATAGTAGCTGAGACAACTTTTCATTGGACAAATCTGGTCATTTTTTGGTAATCTGGGGTGATATCTAACCCCAATAAATGTGAATATGTTTTTTCTCTGATAGAATGCATTTAAGTGGAATATTGTTTAAACAATTAATTTATCTATCCATAAAGCAGTCTAAAGAATGGAAGGGTTTTTCTTTAAGTGATCCTTCCTGAGTAGAGGTTGCAGTAACCTGTCTGGGATTGTGGTATGCTTGCTCAGTTTATATTTTGGAAAACACTTGGCAGCACAGGGGTTTGAATCAGGGAATATATTCAACCAGTGGTGATTTATCTTTGTCCCTGTGGCAGAAGTTAAGGACTTCGGAACAGCAGCAGCGACCTTATTTAGGTGGTGCTTTAGAGTAAGGAGTAACTAATGCAGCTGTTGCTGTACTAAAAACAAATGAACAAAAAAACCCAAACTTTTTTTTCAGCCACTCACAGTTTTAGCAGAACAGTCTTTTGATACTGGACCTTCATATGCTTTGTGTCAGTAGCCTTTGTTTTTATATGTGACAAAACTTGGGCTTTGAGCTGATGGAGCAAAAAAATCTGAGCGCTATAATAGCAGCTTCCTATGCCTGAATATAGCTTTGTTTTTAAAAACTACAAATTAGTATGCTAGCACATGCTTAGCGACACTAATTACTTTGCCTTAAAATATCAGTCTGCTGTAAAAACAGTCTCTGAAGTATGTGATATTAATACCAATTTCTGTATTGATCCCAGATGCTGAACAGTCTACACTGGTGGTCATGGTGTTGGATTGTAACCTAAATTTCTAATCTTCTGACTTGAATGCCAGGCAGCCAGGCTATAAGACATGGAACTTGAGATTGTTAAAAGTGACAGGATATCACTCAGAGGCCAGGGAGTGGAAGCCAGAGTGAGAAAGACTTTAAGGAAATGTAAGTGGAGAGCAAAAGCTGCTGTTGTCATCTCTTTCCTCTCACCAATTAAGTCCCTCAAAACTGAGAGCAGCATATCCATGTTGCAATCAAATATGGAACCATGGCAAGGTAGGAGTTGGGGTTAGAGATACAGAAATAGAAACAGCACTGTATTAGGTAGAAGTAGAATTGAAAGACTTTGGTAGATTCAGGGAGGAAAATATATATAGTCCTATGAGAGGGACTGAGTCATCTACTTTTGAAATGGCAACTCCTACAGTCACAGATCTCGTTACCAATCAGGGCTGAGGCATTTATTATAGTAGCAACTGTAGAGAGTGGGTACAGAAAGGAAAGGGGAGCAGTTGGCTGCAGACCTTTAACTAGCGATGCAGTTAAAGGCAAATTAGATGCAACCCCCTGTTTCTCCTGATTTGGAGCAGTAGGCATAGCATTACCCATTTCTCATGGAAGCTTGCTGGCCTAGATGGCCCCTCCAGTCTGACTCCTGGGGCATTTCAAACTGCAATTTCAAGTACAGTGTGAGCTGCCCCAGGAGTCAGTTTGAAGGGCACCTAGCCCCATGCTGGCCCTGCAGAAGACCAGAGGGCATGCCAACCTGATTGCTGCCTGTCGAGTTGTCATCTTGTGGCCTCTCAGCATTCACGATCATTACACTGGGGATACTAAAGGATAAATCCATATTTATTTCTGTTTATATCTGATATGGACCAGTTGTTCATAGATCACTGTTGTCAGATTTGCTCTGCCACCATCACTACTCTTGCAGGAGTAAGTACCTGGAGTGTGTGTTTGTGGTTTTTAAAGTGTAACTGGCAGGAGAGAAGCCCTCATCTGTCCCAAATCTGTCTCCTGATGAGTGCCTCCTAGTTCTAATGTGGAGTGACTTGTTGAACACCAGTCTTGCTGTTGCGTTGTTCATAACCCTTATGGTAAGGCAGCTGCTCCATTCCTTTAATGAATTCAGTTGTCCATCTGTATGCATTCTCTAATGCCAGTGCATCCTCCTGGGATGTGGAGCACAACTGCATGCACCATCAGGATGTGAATATAGTAAGGCTTTATACAATGGCAGAATTGGTAAATACTCATTCTTTACTCTTTCTCCACGGATCTACCCTCAACACCAAGCCAAGCTTCCAGACATGTTGCAGAAGCAATTTATTTTGTAATTCCATTTGTTAGCTACGAGTGCTCTCCAAGGTTGTGAGTTTTAGCATTAAAATAATGCAATTGGTTTATAATCTCATAGATTGAAAATAAAGATAAGCAGCAGAGAAACCAGAACCCTTGAGAATGTGTTTACTTTCTAGCAGCTCTTACTGATACTTCCATAGGACGTTGGTCATTAACTTTTTAGGAAAAAGAAAAGTGTGACTTAAGAATGCAAGATGTCTTCTGTTTTCCTCAGAACAAAACAATCCAATTCCTTTCAGTTTGGTTTTTATAATGAAATCTGTTGCACACTTATAACTCTTTCAAATATCCAGGAGTTTTTGCGTCCCCAAAAGATATGTTAAAAATTCAGCTAGTCTTTTTTGGTCAGAAATATAAAGTTTAAAAGTAGGTTGAATTTTAAAAAAGGAGCAATTGCTAACTGTTTCTAACATGCATGTCTCTGAGGAGCAAGGACCACTGCTAGTCCAGAAGTTAACTTCAGTGGATATTCAAATGATCTAAAATATGGCTTAACTCTAGTGCTTCCTTAAAAAAAAAAAATGAAAATAATGTCTGAACTGGTCTCCTGCCTCTAGAGGAGGTTGCTTCATGCTAGGACTGAAGTAGCTTTGTAGCACGTGTAGGCAGTTGGTGTTCCATCTGCCCTCTGAGATAATGAAAAAAGTCATTGTCAGCCCCATGTTAAGCCTACTTAAAATAGTGCTACCAAAACACATTGCTCTTATTTTAGCATTATGTTAATTGCCATTGCATGGACATTTTGTATTGCTTTGGCTTGCTGGTGCCACTGTGCCTCTAACCATACATGAAGTGGATGCTGTTGTCTAGCTGGTTTCTCTTGACTCAATGGCCTTTTTGACAAAGAGGGTAAAGTATTTACTATTATTCTATTGCATGTTATCATTGTGCTAATGACTAATTCACTGTGACTGTAGAAAGATATCGCCGGCAAAACAGAATAATGTTGTTCTTCAGAGCTGGCCCTGTTGTCTTTTGACAAAATAAAACGAAGTTCTCTTGCAAATTTTCATATAGATAAGCTTGTGCATAAGCAAGCGCTTACATTGACACAAAGACTTCAAGCAGTAAGTGATGGGAATACCATCAAGCTAGTTAAATGCAAATAAGCCTTGCTTAATACTAAGCATATTTAGAAGACTTGTAGGAAAAAGCATGAAAATAGCGGTTGCTATGCAAGTGGGCTGCTTGTCCTAATCCTGATTAGTTGAGGGGAAGCAGAGCTTTGAAACTATTAGGAATAGTTTTATATGGTAAATAATGCTCTTGATTCACTACTTAGATTGTTCATCTTTTTCTCTGTAATTCACTTATTAAAAGCCAAATGGCAGAAAGTGAGAACACTTCTTGTACCAGGACAGTGCGTAGGTGATAGAGCCAAAGGTGTAAGGGTGCATTAGGCTTGCTGTCTTGGGTTTGCCTGCCTCTCTCACAGCCGACAAACATCTGTAGAGGTGGTGGTTTATTTCTGCAGCAGCTTTCTCCCTGCAGTCTCTTTGCTGTTTGAAGGTCACAGGTCTGATAATAAATTTTGTTGGTTGATGCTTTTTATTAATTTTTGTAATGATGTGTTAACTTTTATAGACGTATTGAAATACATTATTTTGTCTACAGCATGTCTCTATTAAAAAAAAAAAAATTGAATTAATGCTAGAGAAGCAAACCCACCCCAGGTGAGAGAGGTTCTATTCTATTCTAATAACTTGGCCTTTTACCAGACATTGTAATATGTTCTTTTTTTCCTTCAGCAGCAGAAGGCTAAGGGTATAAATCGAATCCAAGTAGATGAATCGCTGCCATCAGTTTAGTTGTGCTTTACCTGAATCCACGGGGCAGCGAGCAGGAGCTTAGACAGTGGTTCAATTAAGATTGTGGTACAAGTAAATCCATTGTATTGTTATAGAGGCTTTTGATTATAAAATTCTTCCATACAACAGGATGAGCTGACAAGACAGGCCTGAATGGTGCTTTCATCCTGTTTGTATAAAAAGTGATTAGACTAGGGTACATCTGGGGCAGGGGGAGAGCTGTCTGGCTGCTTAGATAACTTCTTTCCCTCTCCCATTTTATTTAAATAGATGCATGCTTACTTGCCTTATTCCTCAGCCATAAGCATGTTTTTGTTCTTTGCCTTTTTCAGGGCTTGCAGTTCCAGACTTGACCTGACTAGCTCCTTTCTCCTCTAGCAAACAAGCACCTGTGAGTGGGACAGTCTCCAAACACTACTTCGGAGAATTTTTAGGTGCCTGAGTTAAAAGGCCAAGTTGCAAGCTGTGTAATTGAATTATTTTATACTGTCAGACTGCATAACAACAATCCTTTCTCTCCATAGTTTAAAAATAACTTGATGATATCTCCTTTACAAGGACTTTAGTTCTGGCATTTAAATTTATCTTGCCTTGAAAGTATTGCAGTGCTTTGAACTTCTCAGCTATGTTGAGGGGTAGAAAATTCTAACTTATAGCTATGGGAGCAGCCTAAAGAGTCTTCTCTCTTCTTGTAATTGGTTTAATGCTTTCTAATTATAGAAAGGTACCTTACATACCCCTGATCTCAGGATTTTTCAAACTGTGAGAATGTGAAATCAGTGTAAACTTTTTCTCTACTGCCATTCAGAACTTGCTGCTTGGTTCACAAATGCTGTGGCAGCTTGGGGGGAAAAAAGCAATAGGGGTAGCAGAGATTGAAATTAATTCCTGAGTGGAGGAACCCAAAAAGAGAACTCTCAAATAGTGGATTGATTGCTTGAGGAGAGCTGGCTACTGGTCGTAGAAATGTGGAGACTTGAGGGCAGATGCTGCCCCCAAGCCCTTTCTGGGAGGATACCAAACTGGTGTCTTGCTGTGGTTGATGCTCCTTGAAAGGAGGTAGAGGTATGTGGACACCCACCCTGCCCTGCCTGCTTTGACATGGGCTGCAGGCAGGCAGGAGCTCCTAGGAAGCAGGTTTGCTTCCCTGAATGCTAGATGTCTAATAGATTTCTCTCGAGCCCTGCCAAGCTGCAAAGGTAGCAATGACATTAGCTGTTTATAACCCACTGCCTGCCTCTTTCTCAGTCGTATTTCATGTACAACCTCAGGCTTTTCTCATTTGCAGCTTAACTTTGTTATAAGGTGACTGCTTTTACTTCCAGCTTCATTGATATCTATTACAAACTTGCCCTGCAGTTCAAGAACGAAGGTGCCTTGGTTTGCAAGAGCAACACTAAGTGGAAGTCATAGCGTACATTATTTTTACAGTACTGTAGATATGTTTCAAGCCTCTGTTGTTACTCAGGGAATTTAGAAGGTTTTTTTCCACAAGTACTGGTTTGCTTTACATTAACACTTGAGAGTTCACCAGGCTGCTGTATGTAGGAGCTGAGGGATGCAGCAGTGTAACCGAAAGAAATCAATAGGCAGTCATCCTGTAGCACATTGTTCATGGAGTGTGCAGCTGAATGTTAAGCACGTTTCCAGGGTGAGCTGTCAGCTTTGATGTTTGGGTACCGCGTAATGTAGATGGTGTAGTTGAACTAGAAAACCTCAGGAGCATCTGAACAAAGATCCTGTCTGCAGGAGGGAAATTGTGCTATCACAAAAAGTCTGTTTCATGGAGGTGTGGGTGTTTGGAGGCGATTATAAAATGGTGCCTGAGAGAGCTCCGTGCTGTTGGTGTATATGCCAGACCTGATGAAGGTGCTCTAAATGGGGTATTTGCTACCTGCAAATTGTGATTCTCAGCTCTGCCGTACTGAAATGTCTAGCCCTGCTGCTAAGTACATGTGTTGTGTTTACATGGTTCTCAACCTGTGCTTTTGTTCCTCAGTATTGAGTTCGACCGAGACTGTGACTATTTTGCCATCGCTGGGGTGACAAAGAAGATTAAAGTCTATGAGTATGGTACAGTCATTCAGGATGCGGTGGATATTCACTACCCTGAGAATGAAATGACCTGTAATTCCAAAATCAGGTAGGCATTGACTTTGCATTTAAACTCAGAGAGCCTTTTCTGATTGCTTGTTCATGTGCAGCAGCTGTTTTGCTTTCTTTATCTGTTGTGGGAATGGCAGGGGAAAGGAGGAAAGCAGGAGCTGGTGGAGAGCTTGCTTTGAACTCTGGGTGGGATCATGTGGCACAAGCACTGTTACTTCTGTATGCTGGGCTCATCCAAGGTAATAGCATGCCCACTTATATGGAGGAAAAAGGGATATAGGATAGTGAACTTTTTTTTATTCCTTGCAAATGCTATTGGATACCTACTCAGTTAAAAGGAGAGTAAAAGTGAAGTAATGGGTATGCTACAGGTAAAGTCTTAGCTTGTCTCAGGGTAGCTCTTATGCCCAGTTCTTTATAATCACCACTGACCCCTTCTTGCTCTATTCTCTTCATCGACCAAATCCTTTCTGTTCTGCTGACAGGCTGCTAGTCCTCAGGAAATGTGCCTCATTTGCACCTTCTGCCTGAAGAACTGTTCTGCTGGGCCTCATAATATCAGGCTCTTGGCAAAAGACCTTGCTTGATTTTTGCTTCTGTGCTACTATCATTACTGCCAACGTATTTTTTTCTTTTAGATGACTTAAACCAAAGAAATATAAACCACCATGTCAGAACTTCAATCAAAATAATTCAGCTAACATAGCTTAAAAATCATAATTAAAAAATTCTGTTAAAGCTCTAAAGTAAATAATACAGGCAATCAAACCAATTCAGTATTATAATACAAGTCTCCAGCATCTCTGTTAAACTCATTTCTTTTCATTTGGTACTCTACAACTTAAAAATAGCAAAGCACTCACAAAAGCGTAAGTAATAAATTTATTTAGCAGTCTAGCTTCTCTGAAAAAAAATTTTGTGCTTCATAGTGTAAAAGTTATGCTTAATTCTGTAGTTGATATGTTTCTTGAGATAGATTGATCACTCCTGGATCACTTGTGCTGATTATTCTCGGGAATTGTGTAACACTTTTTTGAAGGAAAAAGCGTAAATGCAACTGGCCCTGGGAGTGGCTTTCAAGATGGATATAAACAGTCTGGGAGGGATTTTTATCGATAAGCTATACTGATTTATGGAGCTTGTGTTTTGCTGGACTTGGGAAACATTCAGCATTTTTTACTTAGTCATAGCAGACTTGGCACTGTTCAGCTTCGTTATTTTGGAGAGAAGAGCAGAATAGGAGAACCATTTAGCAGTTGATTTAATAACTTTTGCCTTAATTAGAAGAGGAAAGGCAATGTATGTTTGGTATTTCTCAGTCTGAGATGACTTCCAGAGTTACTACTTCAAATTCGACAGGAATCTACCCTGATGATCCTGCCAGACGTTGGGTAGTTGTGTTCTCTCTCCTCCAGCAGCTGCTGGTGAGGAGAGCCGCGTTAGTGCCTTCAGTGATGTTGCTCTTGTCAGCTTTGTGCTCCAGACAAGACACTACTTGCATTCAAGATTTCTTCTCTTTTTCTTAAATTTCGTACATATATACATTATCTATATATGATGATGCTAAATGTATTGTCCTCTGACACCCTGTGCCTTAGCGGAGGTGGACAGGGTCCTCTTCTTTCATTTCCTTGCCCTAGTTTCTCTCATTCCTCTGAAGAATTGCTTTTATTTTATTTTTTTTTTTCCCATCAGCACTTCCATATTATATCAACCTTCCTTCAGCATGTGGGTGCTTTTGGTTCTGACAAAGTTAGGCTGTCAGTCAAATGCATCCTTGCTATATCCATTAGCTGTGCTGCCAGTCACTGCTGCTGGGGCTGGCTGGTGCAGTGTCGAGCAGCGTAATAACTCGCTATTCTGAAGCGGCATAGCTTGAGGGAGAAGTTATATAGGAAAGCCGTAATTTCATTACGGAATATTGCAGTATGCTGAAAATGTGCCTCTATTATGATAAAAAAATCTAAACAAGTGGAGCCAGCTTTTTGTAAAAAGCCTTGGCTTGAAGCTGTTGATCTTAATTTGGGCGGAGGTGCAGCTACTTCCAGAGGCTTACTTTACCTCCTAGTTTTCTTTCTGATATCAAAGACAGATGTCTTTCTGCTGTGGCTCATGGGTGGTACGTGGTACCTCTCTTCCCTGCGGACGTGAGGAGTCTGCATGCAGATGGGATGTGATGAGATACCTCTTCTGTTGAAGCTGGCATGTGATACTGGCATGGCTCACAACATCCCTCCCGTTGTTACACGGCACCAGAGCTGGCTGTCTGCAGGTGCTTTGGCTTTCCAAATACACATCATGGGAGGCTCACCCTAAATTGATCCTGGTTAACCTTGTTTGGAGTGATGATGCTGAGACATAAATTGTTAGCGGTTATGTTGGTGACTCAGCTTTTGGAGGAGCAGTGGCTCTAATAGGCCTTTATAAAAGCAGACAGGTGACAGCATTTGCAAGGACTTGTGTCTGGCCAAGAGCAAGTCTGCTGGCCTGGAGCAGCTGCGGGAAGGGAAGCCCTTGCCTGGGACAGGGCTGGCACCAGCCCAGTCCAGCTCTGCCATGTGCCAGCTGGGCGCCTGCTGAAAGGTTGAGCTTCATGCCAGCAGTAATTGATTGTAGGCTTTTCTGGAGCAGAGCCCTGGTACCAGCTGTAGCTGAGTCTCTTTCTTCCTCTTTTCCAGCCCCCTTTTTTACACCCACCTGCTTCTTAAATACGTTCTTTTTTCATCATCTGTTGAGCTTTCTCATCCCTATTTTTAAGAACGAGGAGGAAGTTGATGTGTTGAGTTTCTGGTAAATGTGCATTGCATCCCCCGGGAGCGACAGAGGCATAAGCTTCCAGGAAAAACACAAGATGACACATAAATCCTCATAAAAATCCCATTTACACATTCATAGCTTCAGTACAAGAAACAAATCCTGGCATTGTGTAGTAGCTATAAACAGTACCCTGTGAGCTAATTATGACTTGCTGTGTCCCTAGCTATGTCAGACAATCTGCGGCTCCCCCCGCGTAGGAGGAGGTGGGAAGGGAAGAGAAGAGGATGAATGGCTAGTAGTGAGCCACAGCGCTCTTCTGATTTATTCAAGAGGCAGTTTTATTATTTTGCCATAGGTTGCATGGGGAGAAAAATAAGGAGATATAGTGTTCAGGTAAAAAATTGGCTTTAGACTTCGTTAATCTACAATAGGTAATGTGCAGGTGTGGTTAGGTAAACACACTTGAAATCCATGTTTAGTATTCTGCATGCTCGCCACTTTGTGTTTGCAGCATCTGTATTTCAGTGATAGATGTTGCCACAAACCTTCAAAATCAGCGGCATCTGTTTAGTCAACTGCAGTAAAAGCAAGGCATCAGTAGAGTTTTCTTTTAGAAGGCTGTCAGTATTTTATTGGTTTTGGTGTCAATAAATCAAATGTGCGATTGCTCTATCTTAATAGCAGTTCACGGGCATATTGCTGTCAGTTCTCACTATTAAGTTTAAATTAAACAAAAACTTGCCATATGGTGGTTTTCATCTTATAGTCTTTGCTATCTGGAGAGGTATGAGCTCTATTTATATTGGAAAAACCTCACAAGTGGTTGTTCTGGATGCCCCGTGCAGAAAATGACACTAAGCAGGTTACGAGGAAATAGGCCTTCAACTTTCTTTTATTCCAGCTTTCAGAGTAACTGCTTCACTTTGCAATAAGATGAAGTTTTTCTTTAAAAGTAAGTATCTTTTAGCCCTGCTAGAGGCTTTCTTTGGATTGATTAGAAAAAAGTTCTTTTTAAAACATTCATAATGGTAATGTAATTCTGTATGTCTGAGGTGTTTGGTTAGCATTGCTATTCATGTGGATGTTCCTTGCAGTAATAGACCACATTTCAGTCCTAAAACTACTGAGCATCGGTTGACTCATGGTAATAGACTGGACTCAGAAGCAGGTCAGACCACAGCAGTTTGTGCCTTATTAAAAGCTTTAACTCCTTTAACACGGACACTAGGTAACTTGATTGTGGATTTGAGACATTTCAGCCATAAAAAACACTGGCTCATGAAAGAAACATCAGTGCTACTGACAGTGCTAAGTGAGCTGCACCACTTGTGTCTCTGAATAAAATGAAGGATGCACATAAATCTTCATGCGGTCAGGATTTCTGTGTGTCCAGATCAGATGCTGAGAGTGCTACAGAGGTTGGTGATTAGCTTTCAACTAGAGTTTCTCCAGGTTGATCTCCTAGGAAGAAAGCTATCACAACTTAGGGCAAGATAAACCTCTAGGGTGTAACTAGTGCCCTGTTTTTGGATTAAAGACCAAAGCAAAACCTGAAAAAATACAGCTACAACAAGTATTTAAAATAAGATGGCCTCTCACAGCTCCTTTTAATCCAGCACGGAATTGTGCATTCTCTCAGCCTTGGGTAACTGTTTTTTGTATCATATCTCATAGCCTCTACATTTCACTTTCTCCCTGGATGTGACTGCAGGCCAACTAAAGGTTGCCTACAAAAGGTTATTTTTATGTACTTGCAGGATTTTGATGCTTAACCTGTTTGAGGACTGTGTAAGCTGCACTTTTGGTCCATCTTACCTTTGCACTTTCCTTTCCCCTTCTTCAGCTTGCTTCCCCATGCATTTTTGAGTCTGTTATTCAGTTTGTTACCCATGATAACATCTCAAGGGAACTCAAAAAAGTAGATGTCTCTGAAATGTCAACAAAATTGCCTGTGTTGGCCATGGAAGAAAGATCAGTGCTTCTCTTGAGGGGAACATGGCAGTAGCTTCTTAACCCTTTCTAGGTCCCAGGAAAGTCCCATGGAAGAGAAACATCGTAATATCCCAGCTCCAGGACAGCCTTCTTTCAGGCCTGTGTATCGCAGATGACAGAGAATACAACCAAAGGACAGTCAGCCCTTGATAAAACGCATTCTTTACATGGAGAGGGAGCTCCCCTCCACCTGATCCAACCTGAACTGTGCTCTACAAAGGCTACTTTTGAGGATTTAAGTTATAAAGAAGCTCAGGTATTGCAATGTCAAGGAGAATGTCTGTTCCAGACTTTGTAAAGACAGTTGGGTGGTGATGAGGGGAGAATTAAAGCAGAGAGCTGGAACAGAATTGGTTTTGTCTTATTATGATCCTTTAATCATATTCCTCAAAAATGAAAGATTTATGGTATGTGTGGCTTAAAAGGTGTTAATTGAACCACTTAGTGGCTGCAAATCTCTAAACATTTTTCACCTGTCAGTTCCTGTTTCCCCTCTCACTCTATCTGCACATGGTTTCCCAGTGAGTATTAACCCCTTGTTAACACCATCAGACTTAACTGGGACAGAATGCTTAGCTTTATCTTTGCTGTGCCAGACTTAATGGATGTACTGTAATGCACAGAAGTCCTTCATTTTTCACCATATATATTGATTGCTCCAATAAAATATTACCTCAGCCTACAAACCTGATATCTTATATCCTTAGATCTGTCGCATCTCTAGCAGCCCTGTTAAACTCTGTCCTTTATATTTTTCCACCTACTCTGTAATTTCTAGTTTTTTGTGTTTGGGGTGATTTCTTTTTTGAGAAGATACAGTCACGTGATTATACATTGGATTGTCTAGGGTCATTTCTTTTCTGAAAGGATACAGTTATGTGGTTATCCTCTTCATAGTCCAGCTTGCAGTGCCCAGCTCTCTTCTGCCAGTCAGATGTGGAACTCATGCTCCACTAGCACTGAGCATTTGTCCTCTACCCAGCTGTGGTGGCACCAGCATGTCTGCCTTTCTCTAGGACTCTCTCCACCTGCTGATGCTGCCCAACCTACTCTCACAGCTGTCCAGATAGAAGACTGCCTTCTCTGAGACTTGGCCTGGGACTATATTCTTCCTGCTTTTGTGTGATTGTTAAACTTAGATTAGTTTTTTTTCTTAAGTTACTCAAAGCTCTGACTTGAGTGGAGATAAGATGGCAGGGGGAACAGGTTTGAACTGATAAATGTCTAGGGCAGTGTCTTCCTCCCTGCTGTTAGTTGGAGACTGCTCCCAAGGCCAGGGACTTGCTGTGTTGTAGCTCTAGGGCTCTGAACTGCTTTTGCTTCTATCAGTGACTGCTCTGCCTGGAAACAAGACTCCAGATGTCAGACATGGTTATCTCTGGACTGCTGCAACCTTCACCTCAGTCCTGATGGGCAGCGCCTGCCAGCTTCATTTGGTCCTCAGGGAGCCACTTAAGTCTCTCTGAATGAGGCTTCTGCTAAATCATAAGCTGTCAAGACCTGCTTTTCTGCGGGTACCTAAAGGTAGTAGAGCTGATGTAATGATAGCTCCTTGATGAGACATTTCTGGGCAGTCTTTGTGCCCACAAGGGCTGAGGACAATAACATTTTCTAATTAATGACGTATCACGTAAGAAGTGAAGTCTGGGAAGGTGTCACCTGAGCTGTATTGCCTCAACCATCCTCAGCAACTAGTGATTAAAGATGGTGACTTACATTGGGTAAATAAAACTAAGTTTCTGAATGCAAAGTTTTAAAACCAAGGGACGCTGTTCTATGAAGGAAATGTGCAAGTGTGTGAACAGACTATAGGTAGAGGTGTGCACAGAGAGTGATGTTTGACAGGCTGGAAACAGGGTCATCAGTGTCATCATTCTGTACTGGTCATTCTAAAGAAAGCTCCCACTGATCCACTGGGGAAGGTGTGTCCTGAAGGTTTTCTCTGAGCATCATGCAGTGGCACAAGAGGCTTGCAGAAAGGTGCTGCTGTTGAATGACTTAGTCTTGTTTCTGTAAGTTACAGATTAACTTGTGCAGACAGAGGAAGTCAGAGCTGGAAGTCTTTTGGGTCACTTGGTGAAGTTTCCTTCTGATGCAAGCACCAATAGCATGTTGTTCCTTTCATGTATTTCTTAAAATTTGTCTTAAAAACTAGTTGAGTTTCTTGCCTACACTTATTTGACTGCTCCAGAACCTCAAATAAGGTTGTTGATTCCATGCAGGTACATAGTGGTGAGCTGTGATGAGTAGTTGGTGTGCATAGTCCCTCTGTAGGTACAAAACTCACACCCCAGTAAACTAAGTTCAACCACACTCAGGAGCAGAACAGCAGTGCTACTTTAAGCATGCTTATATATTTTAAGTATGTTAAAAAACAATGTATTTTTCGCCCACTGTGTGTAAATGCTGTATCCCTAAGGAAAACAGATTGTGTATGGTGGAACCAACAATTTGCCAAGGCATAATACTCCTAAATTAGCATCCATGCATCTACATCACATCTCAATGTGTAGCTGCAATGATCAAAGCAGTGCTACAAAGTTACAGAATTGTGGACTTGTAGTTTACATTGTTGGTTAAAACTTGGCCCCAAGGCCGCCATAATCTACTTAACTGTGTCACAGCTGCTTGATAACCTGCACGAATTGGATCTGTCAGTTCAGCTTCTGCTACATGCATCACAGTTGATACCAACTGGTGTGCTTTTCTACCAGATGGTCTGAAAATTGGTGAACAAGTATTAAAAATTTTCTTACCTCTGTCACATTTTTTGGGAGTCAGAGTGGAGGCATAGTGCCAGAATGCTATGCGTGTGACTTGGCAGTGTCAGTGCTCTTGTTTTGTCTGCTGATGGTTAGAGTTTGTCGGTGAAATTGCCATTTAGTTTTGCACAGCCACTTAATTCAGTTTAATATGTAAACCCATGTGATATATTTTGCAGTTCTCTATCAGAAACATCTCCTAAATTGCCCACAGCAAACAAACTGCTGTTTCTCCTGGATAGGGAGGAGTGTCTTTCTACATTTGTAGAAAGCTGGCAGTAGTTCCTCAGAAGACAGACTTTCATTTGCACATAGATACATATATAGAACATTACACATGTGCTGGAGGAGAGGTTGATTTACCATCCATGCAGCTATGTATTTTATATACGTAGTTTCTGTTGGGTAAGTAGTTATCTTTGCGGTAATAAAGTAGTAGCTATTGGCAACAGGCTAAGTAGTCAAACCCTGAGCTCCCTGTGAGAATTTGTGTGGAATTCAAACAGCAAAACAATTGCAGTATTTGAGATGAATACTTAATTGCTAGGGGTTGGGATTTTTTTTTTTTAATGTAATGTTGCTTTAACTAATAAAGCTTTTCTTTTAGCTTGTGGGGGAAGGTTTGTTTCTGGTGGGTTTTGGTTTTATCCTTTCCTGAGTGTGTCAGAGGGGTGGCTTGATCAAATGCTGCATGCTTTACAAGACATTAATTGCCTGACATATTGCAAGAGTGATTTTTGTGTGTGCGTGTATGTGTGGTGTAGGTTATGATTTAATGTAAGGCTGACTGGGGCTCTTTTTCTTTTTAAGCTGTATCAGCTGGAGTAGTTACCACAAGAACCTGCTAGCCAGCAGTGACTATGAAGGCACCGTCATCCTTTGGGATGGATTCACAGGACAGAGATCAAAGGTCTACCAGGTAACATGCAATCAGTGGTCAACGCTTTTCCCACACTATGGACCACATCAGGGGAGCAGTATTCAGTGTGAGATTCTGCTCCTAGTCCAGCAATAGGCTTTTACATTCCACAGGGTGAAATGGATGCTCCTCCTGTTTGGTAAATGTCTCATCCACGCAGCTTTATTGAGCTGCAGCCGTCTAAGGGAGGCAGCTATATCTTCTTGTCACAATCATGATGCAGTTGATCTTTTCTTGCTGCTGCTTTTGGGATGGGAGGAATCTGCACAGGGAGAAGCAGGTTTCTGGAAGTTGTTTGTGTCTCCTTTCTTTAGAAACCTCTGTCTCTCCATACTGTTCCACTTCAGTCTTTGTCAAAAGCCTTTTGTAAAATCTTGCAGTGATTGCTACTGCAGACACTTATAAAGCAGAAGAGCAAAATACAGACCTAAGTGGCGAGGCTAGGGGAAAAGAGTGGTAAGCAGAACCCTTCCTGATACAGTCTTGTACTCAGCAGAGCAGCGTGTGCACGCGAGTGGGCTGAGCTCAATAGTGAGACCTGCTTCAGTACAACTGTGGCATTTTTTCTTTTCGTGCAATTTGAACATTGTGTTTCTGTATAATGGATTCTGAGAGGCTTGCGATCGGAACAAGAGGTTGGAAGAAAAGGTGGTCTGTTTGAGGAGAGGCTGGAAGTGCTGCAGGCTGTTGCATAGGTAGTGTAGTGCGTTGAAACTGGTCAGTGATAATGAATGATCTGCAGACTAGCCTTCAGTTCCTCCTTCTTGACAGTTCAACATAAGTTTTAATTCCTATTTAAGCCCTTGTTTACTTTTTCATTGTGTTTTGGCCATTTTTTATTGCTTGTTTTCACTAATCCTTTGCATATCTCAATTAAAAAGAAATAATACTGGACAAAAATCTTGTCTGTTTTCCTCTCAAATATATTCTGCATTTCTTTGAGGCTGAATAATGAACCTAGAGAGGCCCAGCTGTTGCTTATGTTAAAACAAACTCATTTTGCTTCCTATCAGATTACTTGAATTTTTAATGTGGATTTGCATACAGGCATGCATACTGACATCTGCTTCACATGTATTAGAAATCCTTTAGTGACTTTATCCTGGCAAGCTTTTCATGTCATCATCTTGCAAGCCTATATGAAGGCTTTAAACAAAGGATTTAACTGAATCTCAGAATTCATTCAATGCAGTGTTACATGTCCATGTGAGATGTGCCAACATAGCCAATACAGCTCTTCTGTGTTTTGAGGAAGTGTGTGTGGGTTTGTAAGATTACTTGAGTGGAAAAACACAGGATTAGACTGGAAGTTTTGTTTAACTCAATAGAAAGGTGAGAATTTCCTGGGCTTTCAGAGAGGAGGTATTTGAAATGGCTTTGAACAGGCATCTTACTGGTGGTAATGGGAGATAAAACTCTGATCTAGTAGAATAAGCAGCAGCACACAGTGGAACTATAGCCAGTCAAACTGTGCTGCAAAAACAGGTCTTTGGTGTATATATCCTAAAATCACTATTTTTTTTCTTTGAAGGAAAAAAAAAAACAAACCAAAATACCCCACCAGTTTTAGTTTTTAAAATTGCTGTTTTAATGTTTTCTACTTTCACGGCATATCTGGCATACTACAGGCATTGATCTGATTGGGAGAAAAGATGCTTTTTGAGAAACTGCTTAACACAACTTCTTTGTCCAGGAGACAATACACCAAACAGCATATGTTTTACTGGATTATCAGATTACAGCTCATGACCTTGCAATATTTTGTTTCTTTAAACAGGAGCATGAGAAAAGGTGCTGGAGTGTTGACTTTAACTTGATGGACCCAAAGCTGTTGGCTTCAGGCTCTGATGATGCCAAAGGTATTCGTTTCTTTCAGTCTTTGTGCAGAAGGCTTACACTGTGTATTCCCCTTGAGAAACAAAAATGTGGTATTTCTGATTGCTCAGCTGCCTTCAGTGTTGTAGTTGGCATGGTAATGTGTCAGGATATTACTGAACTGTTCAGATCTTAGAGAAGAAGAGGCTTTGTTTGGATTAAGATTTCTTCGTGTGATGTTCACATTTTTTGAGTAATATACTATCTAGCTAGTATTTTCCAGGACACTAAACAAAGCAAAATGTGTTTTAATGTAAGTTAAGCTTGTTGAGTTAAAGCCTTGGGGCCTTCCAAAAGAACAGCATGTATTTATACTTCAAAACTGAGGTTGTCGGTGAAAAAGCAGAAGTTAAAAATGCCTGCTGCTGTTTTACCTGTAGCTCTGAATGTTAAAGACCGTGCACAATGAGAAGCTTCAGGCTTTCACGATGTGCAGTGTGTTTCTCGGAGTGTAATGGAGTTGAATGGTGGACTGAATAGGAACGTCGGGAGCAACTCTCAACTTCCCGTGCTCTGAGATCCATTTGACAAAGGGCTTTTGGAGATCCTTTTAAGTCCTTTCCCAACATACTGATAGAATAATGTTCCTATTCTGAGAAGAAATAGAAAACTTCTAAAGAAAATCTGTGTGTAGTATTTTTTTAATCCCTAATTAACAAGATTTTATTCATAATATGTTTACAATATCAAAGTAGACTTATTAAACAGCAAGAGCTTTAGAGTTCCTTTCATAGTCAGTGGAGATCAACTCTCCTGGTTGGGCTGATAGAGCTCTGGACACAGCTCTTCATTATTTGCTTTGAAATTATAAATTATTTTTTCATAAACTTTAAACCTTGCAAGCTACTCTTCCCTCTAAAATACTTTTAAATTCCGTTTCAACAGAAAGCTGTATTAGTGTTCCTCAATTGCATTTAGAGTCTTAATGTAGCTGGTAATTCCACTTACAAAATGCAGCTTTAATGATCGTTTTATACTTAAAGTGACTTTTAAATGTTTTTGATACACTTCCCTCCCCTTTTTGGTGGAAGTCAAGAGTTTTCTGTGTGCTTAAATGCAGCAGGAGTCAACATTCACCTTGTAAATTATCAACCTCTTCAACATCTTGCTCCCCCCTCATGCTATGCATTTGAGAAAGCTTATCTGCCAGCTAGACATGCATTTATTAGCATGTTAACAAGCTGTCCGGTTCTGCAAAGCCAGCTGCAAGCAGAGCTTCTCTCTAGTTTAACAGTTCACTTCTTCAGTAACAGTTTCTAAAAGCATAGTGTTTGCGTAGGAATTATTGTAATAAAGTCGGCAGATCTACATAACTTGCATTTCAATTCACAGAGGTCTTTTGAAGGTGTGTTGGGGTTTTGTTGAATAAAACTAGGCTGGAACACTTTATTCTTTACTTCTACCGTGGTTTGCCTGTGATTTGCATATGTAACAGGCCCATTAGAGACAAATGGAGTGCTATGTGAAGGTATTTGAAATAAGCACAGATTTTAGATGTCTTTAAGGTACAGAGCAATAGTAGCATCCAAAACATCCAAATTAATATTATAGTGTCCACCTTCCATTTCAGTGATCATCTTGCAAGGGTTAAATGTGAGGAAGAGGTAACACCTATGATGAGTTATCTTAACTCAAACCTTCCGAACTTAAACTTTTGCCCTTCTGCTTATCATGTTTGAGTGTTTGGGTTCTGGCCAGCTTTGGGTGCATGAAATACACATTTGGCCAGGTACAGCATCTGATGGGAAATACAAGTTCAATTGTAACCTTCCTGTCATCTTTTACTGTTCTGCTTGTGTGAGGCCACACTGGGCTTCCTAACAAGAAATCTCAGTGCTGATAGATATTGGTGTGACCAGAGCAATTGGAGCTGATCTTGCTCCACTTCCCCAGAAAGCACGAGCATAACATTTTTCTGTCAAGTGATAAGGACAAGCCAGCAAAAAAGTGACAGCTGTGCCAGTTCTTCCCGTGTGCCTGTGTATCAGCCTGTGTCTCCTCAATCTTTTCAAGTCGGAAGCTAATTTTTACGGCACTTGATGTGCTTGGTAGGCATGTACTGGGGAATGTGCTTCACAGCTCTCTCTGCCAGGGCTCAGGCACAGCAAAGAGGGTGCTAACAAGTGGAGTCCTATTAGGGGTGAAATGATTCTGATATAATTAGAAACAGCATCCTTGGGCCTCATGTCATGCGTTATCCTTGTTGTTAGGTGAAGGTAATCCAGGATGCTTATTTGTGGGAGATCTTCCTACTTTAATAGCAGATAATGAGAGCATAAAAGCATTATTGTATTTGAAGTAACTACTGTATGTATGAAAACCTCCCTTTTATCTAGAGTTGTCATGCCCTTCCCTTGTAAAGGGGCAAAGGTAGTTGTGTGGATCTATAGGGACCAAAAGAGGTATGCCAACTAGATGGCAGTGAGCAAAATTAAAGTGTTTACTTGTGCTATTTCCCCAAGCTGCTTGTAGCACAGTCGTAATTTCAGTTCTTTTGTGCACATAATAATGGCAGGAGCTATGATTCTCATGTAAGTAGGAAAGAGTGAATTTGTGCTATTGGAGGAGAAAAGATTATTTAATTTTGTGAGGGCAAAATGATGCTATCAAAGTGCCAGGATAGGGCTGGAGCTACTGCACTTAGCTAGTGACTTACAGCTGTCTGTTCTGGATTGGGAATGTAGTTTAATGGCCATGGTAAAGTTAGCAGATAATATAGATTAAAATATTTTGTGATGCCATGTGAGTAGAATTCAAGTCTCCACTGGGGTAGAGACCTGTTTTGGAGTGATCAAGCATTTGTTCTCTGCTCTGGGCTTGTTTTTGAAGCTTATTGACGCTTGAGGAGATAACAAGCAGTACTGACAAACTCAACTGAAGAAAGAGTCCCTGGTTTATGTCCTGTAAGCTGTAGTCCCTTCACTATTCCCAACACACAATGGAGAGGTGGAGCAGAACAGAAGCACTTGAAAGTTCTGAGCTGTAGCAAGAGGTTACTTTTCATTGTCTAATGGCAAGGAGGAATGCAAGCATCTGTTTCATTACATCTAAGGAAAGTAATTCCCATGCTGCCTTGATAAATGAGACCATTGGTACCAGTCCTACAGCTATTTTTTTTTTTATAGTGCCCTTGAATTCAGAGGGGCAACATAGATTTGCAGAATTGGCTTCATAAAAAAAGAAACATTGGCCTTCTAGAGAGGGAACTAGCCTGAGAACTGCAGATCAGAGTTTGCTCCTCAGCTTTGCTGCGAACTTCTAGAGGATTGTTTAGGGCTTAATTTTCAGTGATACTTTGCTCCTTCAGCCTCTACTGGCTTTAACTGGAGGCATAGGTGTTTATTGCTCTTAAAATATCAGGTTGAACTTTCAGTTTGCTAATTTTCATGGCTGAAAAGTTTGATAGTTTCCTGGAGATTTGTGGGGTTGTTGGATTCAGTTGGGAATACCTTGAAACGTCAAGATGTTGGTAATTAAAATACTAACCAAAGTATTTGTCTGACTGTGTCTTATGCAAGGAGGAGTACGCTGCAGTCATTGCCTGCTGACAGTCACCAGTTTACAGCATCCTCCTGACCCCACACGAGGCAGTGGATCAAAAATTTTGCCTAGCAGGACAATTCAGCATCTTCCTCCTCCTTTCCTAGGGATTCCTGTAATCTGTGCAAATGAGTTTTCTGATAGCAATATCCAGTTCTTGGTTTACAGTTGTTTTGGAGTAACAGCAGGCTCTCCATCACATGAGCAGATAAGAATTGCAAGAATGACAAGCTGGATAAAATATCCTTACTATCAGTGTACCACCTGTGTACACTGACACCTTCCGCTATTGCAGTACAGGCTTCTGCCTCTTAGTCAGTGTTCAGACACAGAACTGATGTTCAGAAAATTAATTTATAAACTTAAGCATTTGATGTAAAGCTCCAACCAAATAAAACGGAGAAAAAAAAAGAAAGAAACACTTGAAAAGACCTAAACATTTTAAGCAGAAAAAGCTGTTCTGGAGGCATCTTCTTACTACTTTGAGGGGTAGACATTTGGCCACGTAGAGATACCTCTCAACAGCCACAAAATTAGGAAACATATGCTTTGAGAACATGTGCGTTAGAAATAGTCAATCTCAGATGGTTGCTTGTCTCATCAACACAATTCTAGGTGTTATCAAGACATCTGTACATAGTATAATTACTGCCTCGACCTCAGCAAAATTGCTGAAAGCTACAGCAAATAAACTCTACCCTTAAGAATTATACTTTATTAACCTGTCAGTTCTTCTTAAAAATAATGGGCAGTTCCAGGTAAAATTTGACATATTTCATTACGTGGTGTTATATGTCGCATATATCCTTTTTTATGGCACTGACTAAGATAAAATGGGAGCCCAGCGTATCCCACAGCAGTTAGATCACAGAAATTGCCGACTCTAATCTGTGTCTGTCAGTTGTAATGAATATTATGATGCCTTTGAACATGCAGGTTGACTCTTCACCAGATTAACTGGCTCAGTTTATGACCTGCAAACATGAATGAAAAATGTAGCCAAGTTGAAACTGAGCCCTCAATTAGCTTCTGCTACAAAAGTGAGACCAGATGGCCATTTGTTTACTAGAGGTGGTGTCAAGGAGAGACTTGGCTGCTTTGGACCCAACTTTAATTATTAATACATGGTTGGAAGTCTTCAAGACAAGCCTGTGTGGTTTTAGCACTAGATTTGGGCAGAACATCTCTCTGAACTATGAGATCATGTAATGTGCCCCCATGCCTTAAGTTGAACCAGTGTTGTCTGCCAACAGTGTCCTCTTGTCATTGTGGCATTTTTTACTTCCTATACTATCTCATCCATAAACTTGATGTCCTCTACCGCCGCTGCAACTTAGACTACATTGCTTGGTGTCTGTTCATTAAAGCAAAATGCTAATGTTTTGTTGTTCTGCAAATTTGGCTTTCCTGGCTCTGTTCCCCTCCCTGCCCCCAAGCACAAAACACGCTGGAGGAGGCATATCATCCAGTCTCGCCTGGGAGAAGAGAGCATCTTAAGCTGTGCTTGCAAAGCTGTTGGCTTCATTTAGAAATGTAGCTAGATGTTCAGGATGAATATTATCGCTCTGGTAAATGAGAATGGATTTATTTCTGAAAACCAACAACAGGGTGGGAGCTGTTTTCATGGAATTTTACATAATGCTTATATGCAAATACAGTATGCACCAGTGTTTGTATTTCTGGAGTATGTGTGTGCTGCTTTGTAATGGTTCCAGGCAGTTGTCAGATACCCACACAGTGTTGTATTTAAAATGATTCTGTAGTGGTCTCTGAGCAGTCATGCATTTCCTTCATCCTTGAAGTTCTCCTTAGATATGGTCAGAAATAGTGCAATCTTGTTTGTTTTCATTGCTTGCCATACTATTAAAAAGTAGGAAGTAGGTGTGCTAGAACAAACCTGCCAGCATTCCTCCTTTTGCTTGACCATCTAAAAAAATCCTTGGCTAATCCATATTAGAAGCCTTTCCTCTCCTTTAGAGCTCCTGGAGAAGACCAACCAAGAGGCGTGATACAGGGGCACCATAAGACTGCTTCATAGTTTGACCACAGTGGGTAACAAGATTCCTATTGTTTTGCCATTTTTGCTCCCTTCACCTCCAAAGTGAGGTTTGTGTAGAAAAGACAGCAGAGGACCCATTAGCCACAGATCTGAAGAAGCTCAGGCAACTCTGGGAGCTGTGTAGGGGATTAAGCCTTCACGTAGCTCCTGTGTGTTCAAACATTGACTTCAGCTTGCTCAGCTTCCTGCCTCAGCACACTGATCGTGATACGGAAGTATGACACAACCCACTCATCAAGAAAAGGGGGAATGGAAAACATTTAAACCTTATTTTCTACCTTGTAGGCATCAGTGGGGGTTGATGCTAGTGTGCTGCCCCTTCATCTGGACTGAGAGCAAAAGGCTTCATCTGTTGCTTTTAACAGTAAGATTGGCTGTGTAGGGAGTTCCTGGCACTCTTCATCTTTATGGTCAAATGGTACTCAAAAGTGTTTGCGGAGGATGGGGAAGGCTTTATTTTGAAAAGCTGCTGATGTTTTCTGTTGGTCATCCTGTGAAGCACAGAAGTGAGTACTTGGGGGAAGAGCTCATTCTGTACCACAAAGTTAAATCAGTGTTCACAGTGGTCTCGTCGAACAGAAGAGTTCCTTGTACCGAGGAAGTATCTCATCAGAGGAAGCCAGCACACTGATTTCTTTCCTATCCGTGCCAGTTTCTCGAGAATAAAACAAGTTGTTCTCACTCACTCTCAGGCTTACAATTAGGTACATTTATCCCGTGCAAAGCAATTCTGCCATGGAGCATGGAGTTCTTGCATCTCAGCTAAGGGACAAGGAACAAAGGATGCAAGCCTTCCTGCTCTTGGTTATATGAATCTGTGGTCCAGCAGCCTTGAACACTGAGATTCTAAAATGCAGTTAGTCACCTGCTCTGATGTTCTCAGCCACGCGGGATGTGGACTTTCAGCATCTGCTGTGTGTACAGAGGGGGGTGGAATATTTACAGTGCACACTTGAGAATGTTCTTAAGCTTACCAGCCATCAGCAGCAACTGACCCTTTATAATCACTAACAGCTTGGTAACTGAGGATTTTCAGAATCGTGTTTATGAAATAACTAGATTTTATGCCTTCCAGATTGATGATGATGATCTGAATCTGGTTTTGGCTTACTAATTTCTTTTTCTGTTTCTCTAGTGAAGCTGTGGTCTACCAACTTGGACAACTCAGTAGCAAGCATCGAGGCCAAGGCTAATGTGTGTTGTGTCAAATTCAGCCCCTCTTCTAGGTATCACCTAGCTTTTGGCTGTGCAGGTATGTAAAATGCTTTTTGGGCAAAGAGATACTGTTAACTTCCTTCCTTGTTTCTTATTCCCCTCGAAGACGTGAGGTTAGCTCCTGTGCCCAGGACTGGAATGTTAAAATGCTTCTGATTAAGACTTTCAAGTGTGCAGTCGCCCAGAAGACATCATAATACCCAAGTGTCAACTTCATTCTGCAGCCTGACTTTTTAATTTGGGTGCCTCTGTCATGAAAGCACGTCATCTGGTGTGTTTGAGATCACTAAGGCAACCAGGCAAAACTCAGCTTTGGAGTCTTGTAGCAAAGTTAATGTGTTAACGTGGTGATAGTTGTTCTTTCTGATTTATAGCATTGCTCTATAAATACTACAACGCCGTACTGGGGATTTTAACTGTTTTTACCTGAGGTGTGCTGTAAAGCAGTGGCTGTGCATGTTTCCCATAGATACAATCCTCATGGGTGGGCTTGTGTTGTCTTAGGTGGGGCAAAGCATCACTGTTAATGGGGGTTTTTAAGTAGTTGGTGGAGATGGCACGATGAGCCCTTTATTCACTCAGCTTAAATAGTTCTTGGTGATAATACAGAGATTTGAGAGCAGAGCAGGTATTGCTTTGGGAGAAAAGTGTATTATGCTATGCATGCAGCAACTGAAACTTGGAGATACCTATAAATGTTTAACCAACTCTGCATTTTCTTTCTCCTTGGGGAGTTTCAATGCACTTATAACTGGATGTTTTGACAACAGTTAGTATCTCTTCAGGAGATATGTTGATCATTCTTGCAACCAGTGGTTTGCCATTTCATTTAAGTGTTTCCATTTCCAGTCTGGTTCTACTTACATTGTGACTCTTAGGAGGAAAAAAAATAAATTTGCATTTTGATATACTGCAAAAAATGGGTTGAAGTTGGAGTGTAAAATATTGACTTGCTTGACAGGCATCTCACTGAAGTTTAGTGAATTGCATGCAAGAATAGAATTGAATTACAATACCTACGAGCAGCATTTGAATGAAAGGGGCTATCTGTGAAAGGCTCTAGGGAAAGATGGGAGCAACAGCTCCAAATAGATTAGGCACTGATTAAAATAGATGTGTAAAAGCACCATGAACAGAATTCTTCCTGATAAATCAGTAACTAAGATGCCTTTCCATCTGAAAGGCAGAGTGGGGATAAGGCACAGGTAAATCTATGAAGGCTTCTGGACCTGTAGGGCACATGGGGTGGAAGCAGACAGGAGTGGGTCTATCCATGCTCATGCCTGACAAACCACAATGGGCTTGTCTTCAACAAACGTGTTTTGGAAAGAAGCATTACTGAGGCTTTAAATGTCTACACGTGTGTTTTCATGATTTAGAGAATGCTGAGGGGTAAAATGGTATTTCCCCCCCAATGGTATTTGGGGGAAAAAGCATAGGAGGGAGAGAAGATATAATTTTGAAGTGTTTACATCTGCTTGATGCTTGGTAATTAAGTCTCTAAATAAAAATTAAAATGGATATTTAACTATGATTGCTGAAACAATTACATGGAGTAATTGAACTGATGGGAATGATTTCCCACAAAGGAATTCTAATTGATCTTTCAGCTATAAATGCATGTGAAAAAATGGCGTATGAAATTAAAAGAAATTCTGGAGTCTTGAAAGATGTTATTTTTGAATTCCTAAAAAAAATCAGAGCAAAGAAATGTTAGTGTCTGCTTTCATCGGGTTGAAGATGTCCCTGCTTATTGCAGGAGGAATGGGACAGATGACCTTTAAAGGTCCCTTCCAGCCCAAACCATGTGATTATTCTGTGATTCATATTCTGTGTAGTCGCAGTCCTATTTAATGTGTTATGATGCAGATAAAGGTTTTTTCTCCTTTATCTGTTTCAGCTAGTTGTGTTTACTAATTTCATTTGGTGTGTGGAAAAATCAATATAACTTTTTAATAGTGTACTTTGTCACGTGGGCTCTAAAATTAATAAGGGAAGAGTCAAAGCTGATTTCCTTGTAGTATTTAAAAAAAAAAAGGGGGAGTTGGGCACACTGATATGACCATTCTGTTTGCCCCCCATAGAAATAAAGATGAGCAGTGCAAAAGACTAACCAGTATTTCAGTCACCAGTGTAGTGGGCAGTTTTAGGAAGCTGTCCTATCTCTGCCTTGCCTAGTTCATGGACGCGGGGGATTTTCAGTTTTGAAAATTAATCTTTTGATTACTTTTTCAGTTATTTATTCAATAATGAGCAGAAAATTTCTAACATTGCACACAACACAATTTTGTACAGTATTTAGGCAGAAGGGGTGCTCCTGCATATAATCTGGTTTATTTGTTGATTTGATGGAACTTAATGCTCTGTATGTGTGTTTATGTTTGTGTGTATGTATTTGTAGCTTAAGACTTCATGAGATAAGCAATTGATGAAGCGGTTGATGTGGGGGAAAAGTATTTATACTTCATATTAGAGATATAAAAGGGGAAAGTAAATTGACTTAATATACCATTGTTAAATTATTAGACATACATGTTTCAGTCCCCCCCCACCTTTCTCTGTATGCGAAATAGCTCGCATGCCTTGCTTTAGCAATGCAATTTTGACTGCAGGCCTAACTTTTTTCAGTGTTAATACTTTGAGAGTATTTTTTTTCAATTTCCATTTCCCAGTGTTTTTATCTCTTAAGGATCTTTTTTAACCATCCATACAGCTGAAACACCTTCTCATAAGGTCTTGTTCTTTAAACTTTGCTTAAGGAAACATTTTCCTCTGCATTTGACAAATGTATCTTGTACACTTGCTTCTATCTATTCAGAATGCCTCATTGAAGTGGGTTTTCCTAATCTCTGTGAATTCCTGTGCTGGTTCCCCTTTTGCATTCTCCACAGAAATAGGATGGCTGTCTTAAGGACCTTTCTACCTTGTCTTCAGTTTACGTATCCCTTCTCATCTGTTGGTAAAATCTTGACTGTTGGCTCACCTTTGCCAGTGATGCTACATTGTTGTGCACAGGTGAAATATTCAGAGAGGTGTATCTGTGCTTTCTCTCACTTTCTCCAGTTTTAGAAGAACTCCCTTTTACAGAAAAATAAGAAGGAACATACCTAAAACTCCCATAGAGGTCTGCCAACATGTGGCATGAATTATGTGACTTGATGCAGTGGCCTCCTGAAGTGTTTTCATAGCCTTTTCTTTCCTTGTGTGCCTCTATCTGCTGAGGACCTCTGGCCCTCAAACCAGGGACTCATTGGTGGGGGGGTGTCACTTCTGCATGTCCAGTGCTGCTTGGCCCTCAGCCATACTGCAGTGGAGGTAGCCACAGTCACGTACCCGCAGCTTCGGGGCTCTGTGAGTAATCCTGAACGAGAGATCTTGGTTTTTTAAAAAGTATTTCCACCTACACTCAGCTATATTGTCAAATAAAGAGTGAACCGAAGGACTGAGGTGGTGGATTTTGAAGCAAGGCCAGGCTGCAAACTCTGTGGCACAGTCAATTAAATGGGAGTTACTGCTCCAGCAGCTTTGGCTGTGATTTTTCTCCCTAATGAGACTATGCTGCATCTGCTGGCTGCTGTTTGTATCACACTGCTCCTCCTTTGAGGAGAACATCTCTTTCCCCGTTGTGCTGAGTTCCTCTGCAAGTCCCTGCACATCACTGGTAGTAGAAGAAGAATATGAAGCGACTGCCTTGAGTGATGTCTCCTGAAAAGGACATGATGTGGGTTGGAATTAGGATTTATCTGGATTTCCTGGTCAAACCCTCTGTATTTTGGTACACCCGTTGGTAAACATGAATAGTGGTCATGGAAGGAATCGCTGTGACACTTTGGTTTAGATACAGCTATGGTCAAAAGTGTTGTTAGACTGTGTATTTCCATATGGAGCGCTTTCCCTTAGCAGGGAGTACTGGGTTGGCTTTAGGTGCCATAGAAAACCATGCTTTAGTTGCCACTATAGAAGCAAATCCCAGGATTACCATCTAATACAGATGATAGATTTGTTTCTTTTTTGGGCTCTTCACTCTGAAAGGTTTTAGATGACAAAAAGATCATTTTGGTAGCTTAAAACAGAACAAATGAGCAATAAACTGGCAATAGAGCCTATAGAAGAGAGGCACGGGTGTTAGGGTTGGGAAATAATTCTCTTAAAATCAGACAGGCACTTCAGGTGAGAGGGAATCCAGTGCGTCTGGCTGCAGCCTGATAAAATCTGTTGCAGTGACGAGGGCACTTAAAGAAGAAAAGATCCCTTTTGTCTGTTACTTTAATAAAATATTCTATTTGCATGCTTACTGAGTTGAAACATTGGGCAGTATAAACTGTAATCACTGCCGAATACAAAATCAGGTAATTTTGTGATCTTTTCCTCTTTTTAAAAATAGATAGGGTTTTATCCTGAAATTAGCTATATAAATCATGACTGAAGTTGTTATTATTCTGCCTCAGCAATAGCATTGATGCCCTCCAACTCATATATTTTCTAGCAGTACCATTTCCCTGCTTTAAAAAAAAAAAAACAAAGGCTGGAAATGCATGCAGTTTGCAGCTTGATGTCCAGGTTGTGCAGTCTGGGTGAGATCAGACCGTCTGCTAATTCTAGTGAGCTAAGCATAGCTATTGATAGTAGTGATGCTTTATTCCCAGCAGCTGTAATACTGTCAGCAGCTACCATTGACCTTTTATTTCCCATATATTATGCAGAGATCGTGTCATAAAAACTTCAGATTCCTGAGTTCTTACACCAGATGCATCATCCTCTCGCATGCTATATTTTTTCCATGTAGGACTCACAAATCCAGCAGGTTGAGTTGGCGGATAAGAGTGTTCCTCAAGGCTGCAGAGATGCAGGACAGAGACTACCTGCTCTCCAGGAGCTTCACAAAATAAGTGGAAGCAGCAGACAAGTACAGACAGACAGTGGAGAGCAACAGAACAACTGCAGCCTGGTCAAAGCTTAAGGTTTTGCTGGGTTAGTTTTAATCTTGATCAGGTCTCCAAACCACTTCACTGCATTGTCACAAACTCTTGACAGTGTGGGTTCCGATGAAGTGACCAGGGCAGGAGTAGGGATATTGTACTCCCTCCTAAACATTCCCGGTTTTGCTTTTTTATTTCTTCTTTCATACTGGTGATTGTGTGGCCACAGCTGAATTGCCTTTTTTCTGGATCAGCTCGTACCCTGATCTAGAGCGCCAGTGCCATCCCCAAGACAGGCTTTTGGCAGCCTGAATCGAGATCAGTGTTAGCTGCCAAGGGGCAAATCCTCACTGAACGTGAGGTCTCCTCCCAGTGCTAAAGTTTCTTCCCTTTTTGCCTGCTCTGTATGTCCTCTTTATTCCCTTTTCTACTTGTACAGTGACGCTGAGCAAGAGCACTTCCCAAGAAAGTGCTTTTTCTTCAAAGATGGCTTTGCCCTTCCCCAGCAGGTTTTGCATGGGTTTTACATGCTTTTTAAAGATCTTCCATGTGTGCTGTCTTCAACAGTAGAATGGCTTTGAAAACTGCCGCCTCTTTCATTTTTGAATGACCACAAAACTAACAATACCGATCCACAGCGTGCAGCATGCCAAAGGACTCCTGTTGCTATGTCAACAGCTTTGTTTTCATTTGCAACTATTTACCCACCCCTTAAGATCTTTGCATAACCCTGATGCACTCAGTTCAAGGTCACAAGTGGCTTCTTTATCAGCATCGTTGAGTTTTGCTAATATACCTGATGTCCAAGCAGGATCACTTTGGAGACCATCCTTGTCCAGTGAAATATTGATTTTTCTGCTGCAGTAAGTGAAGCAGTGATTTTTCCAAACATCTCTCTATAGAGCTAGCCTTTCATGCTGCCTCAGATCTGAGTGACTTGCCTGGCTTGTTACTCAGCTCAGAAGAATGATGTGATATTAATGACCAAGAAGGTAGTGTGCCTCTTTGGAAGAGAATTAATGTTTTCCAGCCGAAAGCAAGATCTTACCTTAATAGATTCTCATGGGTAAGTACTCCGCTCTATTGAAAGCCTGCAGTGACTCAGAAAGAATCTATTTGTGTGAATATATGACATGTTTAGGGTGGAGTTAGGCAGCTTCTTTGGGCTTAAGCTACAAAATTATCTTTAGCATACGAATTGAGTGTGATATTCAAAGGCACAGACAGAGCTTAGACATTCCTTTCAAGCCTGTGGAAAAACTTCACAGCAGTGCTCAAAACTCAGCCTTTATGAAATCTGTATGGCACACAGCAGTCCAGGACTTGCCTGTTTTTTGTATTGGGCCTTACCTGCAGGGTGTCTTTTCTTTTTGTGGGTATTCAATAATCTTCCTCTAGTCCATGGTCTCTGAGGCTATTGGCAGGGGAAGTAGGGGACAAGGTCCATGTTTTGGAAGTGCACACCTGTCACCTTATAATTTAAACTAATTCCAGAATTCATTGCAAATGTTCCATTTGAAGCCTTTGAAAGTATCCACAGCACTGCAATCAGTTGATGGTTGGAGGAATCTGTATTTTTGCCCAGTGTGGTTGTGATTATACTTCTGTCTCGACAGTACTTATGGTGGGGGAAGCACTGAGCTTAGTAGATTGTTTAGGTTAGAACACTGCTTTAAAGATTTAACTTAAGTTATCCCTCTTCTTGGATGCTGCAGTGTAACTGAAAGTGAAGTATCAAACTGTACCTCCTGCTGTCCTGGTGAAGACAATCTTTCTGGCACTGGCAGGTAGATCACATTCTGCTTTTGCTCAGGACTGACAAGCAGAACTGCAGCTATGCCATGTTATTTAAGCCTACGTTGTTTGCAGTTAAGCTGACTTGCCTATATCTGCACATCAGAGATGCTCCCAGATCAGCCAGACACTGCACAGTGTCATCCTGCCTTGCTGCAACTGCTTCCTAGGAAAACATGAAGGGACATGAAACCACTCATAGGCATGCAGGTTGTGTGCAAATTTCACCTAAGCTTCAGGGAAAAAAAAGCCTATATTACTTTTCTAGTTGCACAGAAAAAGTAGTCTCTGATTTGTGTTGGATAAAGCATTTGCAATGGGTAGTGAGAAACAATATAAATACCTTTTGGGAATTTCCAAACTTTGTCCTAGAGATCATCACACTTCAGTAACAAGTGAATGAATAAAATGAACTTGAAAAGCTCCATTTGATTCTCTGGAGAAAAGGATAAATCTGTCATTAGCAGAAATGAGTGTGCTAATTGTTTGCTTAAATATTCTTTTCCCCAACATTTTGTCTTGCAACTTATGTAAAAGTCATTTAGTCAATGTTACAAAATTCAAATTAAAATTTAAATGAGCCTTGAAATTCGGGAACAAAATAGGCAACTCCAATATTCATCTTTTCCTCAGAATGCCAGATTGCTCTTTCTACTAGTTGTTGCTCTGTTCCTTGGAGTTTAATCCTTTGCAGCCTATGCAGTTTCCAAAGCTGCAGCTTTTCTGGTAGCTCATTTAAAGGAATTGCTTGTTGGAATGACATTGTCTGTAATGGCTTCCTGCGCTATCTCCTGTTCAGACTGCTGCGCAGATGAACTGTTCCAGTGTTTTATTTAGGTACTGTGCATGTATAGGCTTCTATAACATACACTACTCTTACCATGCAAACTGGTGAAGATTGCCACATTGTGTAGGAAAATCTGTAACCTACAAATCCATTGTGAACTCTCATCTCAAAGTCATCTTTCCCTAGTATCTGAACATCTAAGCATTCCACTTGTTTTTAGGAGAGATGTTTTTGAATAATTGGACTAAGTTGAGAGGAGTTCCTCTAAAGAGGCATTGTTAGCCATCTGAATCTCAAGAAGATAACAAAAGTAAGACTGTAGATGCATGCAAACCTAGTCCGTCTTCACATGGCTGATTTAACTGCGTAGCTAGCGTACATTGCTGCTTTTCCATATTGGATACCTGTGTATTACTGTGTACTTTCCCGTGCTTATTTCCTTGTCTGCATAAGCCACTAGACTCTTGGGGTTTTGGTTTAAGCACCTGTATCAAACTTGAATATTAGCAGTTGTGTGACTGTATTTAATATCTGCCATCTCTTCTAGTGGAGCCTGCTTTGAGGGCAATTTAGGTAATTAATCAGATCACCATCTCCAGAATGTAGTCAAAGGCGGCTTGTATCTCCTCAAGCTAGTAAAGCAAAATGTAATTATGGACCAAAATTAGCTTTAACTGATAATTTGCCAAACTGGGGCCCTCAGCTGCATATTGTAATGCATATGGCAGCAGCCTGCACTTTCCCTAGAGCCAGTTTGAGTGCTCTGAAGCCTGTTTGGTTCTTTTTGTAGGATGTTTGCTGCTATGACAAAAACCTTAAAGGTGTTGCTTCATAAATCTTAGGATTTAGGAGCTGTTGCTCCTAAAATCTTGGGGGGGGATGTTCCTCTTAATATCTACATTTCTTAATATCTTAAGCCCTAGTCTGCCTGATCTTGACCTCTTGGAGCACGTGGTCCCTAGAAGTCTGACTGTGCTGCCCTTTCCCTTCGTCACAGCTTCATGACCTGCAGAACCTTGAGTCATTCAAGAACCAGAGCTGACACGGGTTTGCAGTAAGAACAAATACTGTATGCAGTAAGTGTTTTGAATTGGGAGAGATCTGTTCAGCAAATGAGGTAGTATTTTTTTTTTTACTTCGATAAATGTATCCAGCAGCCATTGTACAAATAAGATTCCTGATGTTCATTTGAGAAGTTTCAGATCTTCAGAGACCTAGTCCTTTTAGACAGCATGAGTTGAAGCATGGCTGTTCTTCACATGTTCTTCATGTCTTGAGACTCATTTTGGACTTTGGCATATGTGCTCTATTGCATGTAGGATTGTAGATGTTACATAGTCAAGCAGAAAGGTTGGATTAAGAGTCTGAACAGTACATAATTTTGTGTCTGAAAGAAAAATAATTCTTCCAAAAGCTGCAGTTTGTTACTGCTATTATCTTCATTGATTTTGTAACATTAGTAAATCTTCCTTATATGTACTGAATATATTTTGTTTTTCCAACAGTCTGATAGAAGGCAAACTTTGAATTGCACAAAAACAGCTATCCCTTATTCCTGTGAGAAATCTCTGTGGCTCTTTAAAACCATAAAAGTCAAAGTTTCAAAAGAGTTCTAGAGAAATCTGTTTTGCTTCCCCCTCCCATAAGAGCCCTTTTCTCAACTGATTAAGATCTCTAATGTTTTATGTCTCCTCCTTCTCTCCTTAATACAAGACAAGTTATTTAGGGTGGAGGTTTTATGGGCTGCTGTGTCAAAAGCTTTAGACAAGTCAGTTAAAAATGTCCCCAGTGTGTAAAGACAGTTATCCATAACCTGCCAAATGTCATCTGTAACTTCAAGCCATAGGGAATCTGTCAAATACAAAGGTTAAAAACCCAGTTGGCGGTTCCCATCAAGGCTGCTGTTCTCTTCATCTGTTCAGCAGAGGGAGATATAGATCTTTAGTGAAATGCTAGTGTTGATATACATTTAGGAAAAAAAAAAGTACATTTGATGTTAGTAAAAGGTGGAAGTCACTGGCTGAAGCAGAGTATAGTCTTCCCTGATGAGCTCTGTCAAAATACTTCAAGTGCTAACCTGAAACCCTCTGCTGTCACGTTCCTGAACCTTGCCTTCATAGAAGGTAAAGGTAGAAGGTGCTCATGGTGCTGTTGGTTTTCCCAGAGATTTAACTGAGGCTACCAGACATGTGTAATCTAACCTCAGCTCTCTTCAGTTCCATTTTCATGGAGCAGACTTTTCTCGTATTGCTTCCTTTGTCATCTGATCTGCTAAACAGAAGATTGTTAGACATTTTCCTTCTCAAAGCTGTGCTCTTCCTTCATTTAAACAAAAAGCTGCACTGCATTTGTGTTGGATTCTCTAAATATGATTTTTGGAGGTGATGGCCCGTTATCTGTATTGCAGATGAGGGAAATGAGATTGAGTTGTCATCCATAAATACCCATGTGCCTTCCTCTGCTTTAGAAAATTCCTTTTTATCTCCTCGCTAACATGGCAGGGTCTGTGGTTTTCTCACTTAAAAGGTTTTGGGTTTGGTTTTTTTTGTTTTGGTTTGGTTTTTTTTTGTTTTCCAGATTTTGCCACCAGCAAAATAAATTGTACAGACCTTACTTAATCTTGTATAGTCTTCATAGTATGCTGTAAGGGAAGAGCAGGTGGAGGAGGCTTTGATCTGCAGCAAAAATATCTATTGAATGCTTTTGCAAAGTTCAGTCCCTCTTTGGGTGGCCATTGAATTTCTGACACATACGAAGATGAGGTGTGTGGGAGCTCCCTGAGAGTCTGGTATAATGACGTTTGAGACCACTTGTCTAGATAGAACTCTGAGAGCAAACATGACTGAGATATTGCATCCCAAATCATCTCAGACACACACATGAATTATAAAATAAGGGCACTGTTCCAACTTGCTTCTGTGGACCAGACTCGAAGAAGTTGCTGAGATTCCCCCAGGGCAACAGAAAATGGTTATTCAGATATAAACTGTTCCTTTACTGCAAAGAGAACTCCAGATAAAAGGAGGAGGAACAAGCAAATGCATCAAATAAGTAATTTTGTGTTAGTTATAGAAACAAAGTACTTGCAATTTCTGCTGGAACAGAAAATTGTGAATACAAAGCCATATCCAGCAAACATTTTAATGTGCTTGTAATGATGGCTGTTGGGATAAAATTTTCTTGGTTTATTGGGGTTTTTTTAAAAGGAAAAGTATGTACAGGGGAAAAAAAAATAACAGTTAACTTTGCCTGTGCTGCAGTGCTCTACAGGGAGGTTTTGGGGTGAAATGGATTTATTTCTGCTCTTTCCTCCTCATGTGATTTGTCATGCTGCAAGTGGAAAACAGCACACTGCATTCTTCAGCAAAATGCTCCAGATAGTTTCGTCTGTCAAAGGTTCTTTGCTTCAGGCTGTATCAAATCCATTTTTAATCTCCTTCCTTACAGTAAGGGAAATGGTTTGTAAAGAGGACATTGATGTCGACTCTCTGCTGTCGATATTATCTAATTTCTTCTTCAGAAGATTCTTGTGTTAATTTTTGGTGCAGAACTTTGCTTGAATTCAAGTCCACTTTATTTCCTGTCCCTAACGCATTGTCGTCTTTTCCCAGAGCATCTATTTCCTTCATGCAGTGGAAACTATCATACTGTCTTCTCTCCCTGAAAAGGCCTGTGATAGGCCAAAACCTGCACAGATCATATCCCATCCCAGTATTACTCTGGCAAGTGAAATAAATCTCTATAGTGTTTCATTGGCTGGAAGGCTTCCTCACCGTTCTTTGAATGCCCAAATGCCACTCTGCATTTCTATTGCTATAATAAAGGTAATAAAGACTTTTTTTTTTATTGCATACACTCTCTTCTGCCCTGGAAGAGACCCAAGATAAAAAAATCGTCTTTTTTGTGGTCCCTATATGGAGGTTCCTGTGTCTTGTTGAGCTGAATTATTCCCAAAGATGGAGCGTTCAACTGTCGTATGTCCCCAGTCTTCTCTCCACAGCAAGACCCACATATGAATGTTCAAAATCCAGTGTGCATCTCTGCCATAGGGGAGATTAAATCTCCACTCTGAACTTTTTGGAAAAAGCCACATCAGTCACATCTCTAAATGCTGTTGTTTGGTAGTATGGGCTTGGCAACAGTTAAAAGTTCAGCAGTTCTCCATTTCCTTTTTTACTAGTAAGAAAAAAAAAAAAAAAAGAATTAAAGGAGAGCTAAGTTTTATGGCAGTGCCTCATGCCATCCCCATCATATGGGAGTAGGTAGAGAAAACCTGAAAGGTCTGAGAAGCTGGAAAGTTCTGCAGCAAAACACAGCCTAAACATTAATGCTGAGAGGTGGGCTAATGCCTTTCCTTTCTTATATTAATAGCAAATAGCTTAAGCAAAGTTGGGTTAAAAAAATTTTCATCCTAATCCTTTAACATAAAACTACTTCTCAAAGCAGCTAAGATGAGAGGGCAGAGTTTACAGAATCTGTCTTTAGGAATGCTCAGAGCTTGACTGAGTAGGACTCTGAACACAGTTACTTAACTTGGAAGTTGAATCCAGCTTTGGAGTTGTCACTTCTATGAGCAAGAAGTCAAACTGGCTGGATTCCAGAGGTCCCTTCCAACCTATGTTATTCTATGACTTTCAGAGCCCTTGAGTAAAAATGGGTTTCAAGCAGAAACTGCACTCTGTGTAGGATTAAGTTTCAGTTTGGGCTTCCTCATAATTAAATCCTGAATTGTCTTTTGACCAGCCTTTGTTTCCTGGCGCAGAGGTACGGAGAAGATCCACTGGAGAGGTTCCACTTCCTTATTAATAACTTTTTAGTTAGTCTCTAAGTAAGTATGCAGCTTGTTAGATTGCTTCGAGGTAAAGAGTGCTGAGGCTTTTGTAGGTCTCCTCTCGAATTAAAGGAAATCTGTTTTAAAGCATTTAATCTTCAAGGTTTGGGTTCTTATAGCAGCTGTCTGTTTTCCCAGGTCTTTGAGAAAGAGCAGCACCTGGCCCTTGTTCATGTTTCTGTAAGGACCGAGGCATCTAATGTGCCACATAATCCTCACTGTACTGCAATATACAGTACACTGTAGTACAGTGTACTACTGTTGATTTGAGTTTATTTTTAAATCAGGATGTTGTCCCTTTATATCTTCTTCCTTTTTCTCCTCGCTAACAGAAGAAGAAAATTTTTTAACAGTGAAAACTGAGGTTATGTGTGAGCCTCTTGATTCTGTTTCCATTTTTAGCCTAGCCAAAGCCTTTACCTCTGAGGATGCAAGCTTCCTTTTTATAGCAAGAAGTCACACCGAGCCTGGCTGAGAGATGTTTAACCCATCTTGATGTTAAAGTTCTCTTCTATTGCTTCTTTACCTGTGTGCGACAAAAATTTATTAAGGTGTCTTCATGGAATATCACTTAGGGGACTGACGTGTACTCTTTCCTTTTACCCGGAGACACTCGAAACACAAGCTTTTGATTTGAACTGCTGGGCTCTAGACACTTGAAAGTGTAAGGATATGATTATGTTTTCCTCCTAAACAAGTTGCCTAGTTATAGTTCTAGGTAGCTTTTAAGGCTTCATTCTGTCCACTCTGTATGTGGAGAACTTTTGCTCACAGTTGGTATACAGAGGAGAAACAAATGAAAGAACAGTTTCTACAGGTAGACGTTAAATATAAATAACTGGATTTCAGCTAACCCTTTCAATAAATATTGAGCAATGTGAGCTTCCTTCAAGATCTCTGAAATAACTTTTTAACCAATGAAAGTAAAAATGGAATCAAACACCACAAAATCATACTTATCATCTTTCATTCTGATGAAAGACACTGTGTGGGCTTTTTTTTTTGTGCCTTTTTATTTTGTTACTCTGTTGGTTTCTTCAGGATAACCTAATTGGAGGCAAACAGAGGTATCTTGCACCAAATTTTCTCTGACTCAGTTTAAATCTTGTTGAACAAGTCATTTGAATAGACCCCTCAGACTATAAATGTCTCTTATTCTTACCACTGATGTACAGAGTTTCACTGGTGAAAAAAGGCTTGACATTCATATGGAGGAAAACAAATAGATGAAGCTGAGGGAATCACCAGCTGGGGATATGAGTAAATAGATGCCACAAATCAGATCTTCACAGTCAAAGCACAAGAGAAACCTATTTAAAGGTTTTGCTTTAGCCTGGGCTTCTGTTTCAGTAAAACAGCTGTAGCGTGAGGCATGCAGGGCTGCAGGCTGTAGCCAGAGCATTAATATATTAAATTAATTTGACACCTAAGTTTGGTATTGAAGATCTTTTAGTGGAAAAAAAAAAAACAAACAAACAACAACAAAAAAAAAACCACACCCAGAATGTGCTTTGATAACAGATTTCTAACAAACCACTAAATTAACATCTGGCTCCCCACCCTACAACTTTGTTTTTGAATATGGGCATTTTCTTGGCTTCAACATTAATCTGATATATAGCAGTGAGTACCACTTACACTGTCAAATCTACAACTCTGAAAAATCAGAGTAATGTAAATTACTTATTTTTTTAATGGATCAAGAATTTAAATATTGAACAGCTGAGAAACATACATTTCTAAATGATTGAAATAAGAAAAATGGTCATTGATTCTCTAGCAATTCAGTTTTCCAGAGGAGAGCCTTTGTGTGCAGCTCTTGGGACTTTCTAGTTGTTACAGCCATTGAATATAAAACTGTTGCATTGCAGGTAAATTTTTGGTTTGCTATGCTTGCCTTGATATTCTTTTGAGTAAATGGTTCCTGGTTAAAAAAAAAAAAGCCAGGGGAGGGGTGTGATCTGTGAGTTAGCTCGTGCTGTAGGCTGGTTAATGTTTGTGGTGAAGGTGAGTGTGAAGAACACACCCTGGAAGATGAATGTTACTTGGGATTGCTGGGTACCTAGAGAGTTAAATCACTTTGCTTTTTTGACTTGTGTGTGTTACTACCCTGAATGTACTCAGTGAAGCAAACTGCTGCCGAATGATGCTCTCTCCTAACCCTTGCCTACTCTTTCTACACTTTAAGAGCTTTGCAACAGGTGATGTCAGCCTGAAGTCTGCTAGTAACAGCTGTTTTCTGAATTTTATTAACAAATCTAAGTGTAAGAAAAAACACTTGACAGAAACAAGCTTTGCCTTTTTTTTTTGTTGTTTAAGTAACTGAAAATCCAAGAGCAATTCCATGTTTCCAAACAGCTCTTAAATTACCTAAGATGCTGCTGGCTCCACTTGCAATTCCTAGCTCTTTTTTCAGAAGTTTTTAATGTGATTTCTTAAGGTTTTGTAACCACATCATCAGCTGATTTGCTATGTCCCTATCCCTGTAATTAAGCTGAGCTGGAGGACTGAGATTGAGAAGGCACTGATCGCTTCACCTTGTAAATCACAAAACCATCCTTCCCTTTTGCCCTGCTCCTGCCAGCTGGAGTTTTGTGAATTTGAGCTGCCGAGCAACAAGGGATGCCATCCTTTGCTGATACAGGTTCTGTTTACTGAAGAGGTGGTGAAATCTTTTGGAAATTTGGAAAAGTCCCGATTCCTGATTAGTTGTCACTAGACAGCTTAAAGGTGAAAGCGGTGGCATCTTAAGGGAAGCAAGCAATTCTGGAAAAGCACTATTCAAAAACTGACTTGTGGTCAGAGACCTCTCAGCAGCTGTTGCAGAGCTTAGCTGCCCTTTATGCCTTGTGAGATCACTCAAAAAATATATAAAATAAAATACAACCTGCTAGCAAACATTTGAATTCAGGAGGCGCAGCAGCAGAATTCTGTCATGCTCAGCTTCTGCAGTGACATTGAACTAGACAAGAATTGCTTCAGAGTGTTTAATTTGTTATGGTATATCTACATGTTCTTTCCCATTATCTCATATATATTTCAATTAAGCCTGAATGCAGAAGTAGTAAAGCATTGAGCCGGTGCTGCCCAGGGGTTAGGCACAGGGCTTTTAACTGTGGAAATGTCATTTCCAAGTTGAAATTGTTCTAAGTGAGTTTTCTGGTTGAGATGGAAACTACAGAGCTGCAAAAAAAAAAAAAAATTGCTGAGCGGTAATTTTAATGCTCATGTTTGAGAAGCAAAACAAGAAGCGAATATCCCTGAGCGTCAGTGATTAGCAATGGAGTATGCTCCGTGGCCAGCTAGGGATGCTGAGGGCAGGAGCCAGCTGGATGAGCTTATGGGCTCTTGCAGAGTTCAGAAAGTGTTTGATTCCCCTCAATGCCCACTCTGTTTTCCTTACCCTTTTCAGACCAATTATTTTTTTAAGCTTTCCAGAGGACTGCCACCTCGCCTCGGACCTGCTGGCGTGCGGACGCTACTGGTAGTGGACAATTTCAGCTCATCAAAACTCCACTGGGCAAGGCTGCTGCCAGGGTACCTGGGAGTTGTATTTTTCTCATTTAGCTTCACTTTTGGGCTCTCTGCTTCCTCAGCAGATGGCATTTTTATCATGTTTTTGGAAAGTCCATATGGCCTACAAGAGAGTATCTCCTGAATTGTAAAACATGACCACCTGTTCTGCTTTTAATGATGCAGTGAGCATTTGTCTTCATATATCTACTTAAAAATAGCTGCTTCAATTGAATTTAAAAGAAAAACCCTCAATTGGGCATCAACATTTCAGCTGCTGAAATAATCAATTAATAATTAAGTGGCTAATGTTAAAACCCACTGGCCTTGTCCATTCCCTCGGACTCATTGTGATCAGAGTAGACAGTGATTGATTGCCCTGCCGACGCTGGGAGGCACATGCAGTGCTGGGACCAGATGCCGGCAGGCTTCGAGCTGTTTATTGCGATATTTAGAAGGTGAATTCAACTTTGTTCCTCTATTCTGCAAATGGACTTGTCTTTCCTGCGCTAGTTCTTTCCTCTCTGCATTGTTCCAGCTGTTTACATCCAGCCATCCGCAGGTACTCCTTCTCCTGCCACATCTGAAGGATAAAATCTGGTACTCAAAAGCACCTCATGATGGGCCAGCTGGAGAAGAGGTTGAAACTGTGAGCAAAAATAGGTTTGAAAGACTTATCTGCTAACTGGCTCTTAATAGAAAGCCCTGCTAAAATCACTCTGTTCGTTAAAATAACACTTGCCAGTTAACTGTTTCATACCTCCTGCAGCAGGTACACTGGCCAGATGAGAAAATGTGGAGTTTTGTGGCTCAAGCTTTCAGAGAACTGGAAGGGACTAAGATGTTCAAATCTTATTAAAGGAGTGTTAATGCTTAATTCAAAGTCTCCTTGAAAATTAACCCTTTATTGAATAAGCCTTTCGCAACATCATCTTGTTTAATGCTAATTAAAATACCCAAACAGTAGGAACACACTGGAATTTTGGTTGGTAGTGTCAGCTGTTTGGAGGGTTAATAACTGAGGTGGAAGAAACAGGAGAAAGAGTGCTTGGGGGTACAGCACTTCCCAGCATTTCAGTGCTAGCAGTAGCAGCATAATAGCAGTTGGATTTCAACACAAAGGGATGATTTGACTGTTCACTGCCTGGTGTATGTGATGGAGAAAACTTGGTGCGGCTGCTTGGAGCATCTGTGTTTACACAGTGAAGAGGAAGAGCACTGGAAACCTCTTACCGGAGAAGTCTCTGATCCGCTCTTATGCAGAGAGCAAGATGCTGGGAGCAGTTAGAGAGGAAGGCAACTTGACTTGCCTGCTTGCCTTGTTTTACTGAAGGTGTTTCTGACACAGTTCATCCTGTCCTGCCACAGCTGCCAGTTAGCCTGTGAATATAGGGGAGAAGCTATCCTTGTGGGTCTGGCAGCAGTTGCTGTAGGCTGATCAATGTAAATCCAGTTATCTCTTAAACCACATGGGATTTTGAGACAGCTGGGTGTTGTTTGTACGACTGAGAGCTGTGCTTTGAAACACTGTGCAAATACAAAACTAACTAGCTATTGGCATTTAAATTCATTTAAATCTCTGTGATAAACTTCCATTGGTGGGGTGTTATTTCAGTTTGAGGAGGGTCAGAGCAGTTTTCAGCTGCCATCTGGGTATCGCAAGTTCCTTGGTGAGAAAGGAGGCCAGCTTGGTTTCCTTGCATAGTGTGGCCTTTCCTCCCTGCGCTTCCAGAGTAGCAGGGGATAATTAAATGAAGTTCAACATTAAAGGCTGAAAGTCAGGAAAGGAGAAGCTTATTAACCTTGTTGAGTGGGAAAAAAGCACTGGAGGTGTTTGGGGCTTGGGTCTCATGGGGTTTTCTGTTCTTATTTTTCTATTTTCTTGGGAATTGACATTTAGTTGTGTAGAAAATAACATTTATTGCTAATTCTGTTGTGATCCCTTTTATGTGGTTGTGACACGTATGAATTGCATCTTAAGAAGTGGATTTTAGTCTGTTCTCTCCTTAGTAGAAATGCTAATTCTCTCTTGATAATAAAGTCAAAGGAGAGAAGCAAAAAAAAAAAAAAACCAAAAAAAAAAACCAAAAAGTACGGAGGTTACTCATTTAGACTAAGCTTGAGAAATGTAATCTCCATTTTTCACGATCCAATTTAAGTAGCGACAGACTGAGTTTTTAGCCTCAAGTTCTCCAACGGTTTTCTGAGAGGAGACAGCTTGAGGAAGAAGAAGGAGGTGGGGGGAATTAGAAATGGCAGTTGGAGTGGCCAGACAGGGAGCCAAGAGGGCAGACAGGAGAGGTGAGACTCCTTTTAGCTTCTGGCTTGCACATGGGCTAAATGAGGTTTGTGGGAGGACAGATGTATGTCCATACACATGTGGATGCACCTTTTTCCCTCTCTTTGAAAGGCTGCTTGGACCCTTCCAGACTGAATTTTGGGGCCGTTTTAAGAAGCCTGTTTAAACAGTCCTTTGCTATAGTGCAGACTGCTTATCCTGAATGGAGACTTTAAGTGAGATGTGGAAGCTGTAGGCAGGAGCCTGCTATTGTGAGCTGACTATTAAGAAGTCCCATGATTAAATTTTGCCCCTTTTCTTTCTCACCTCCAGATCACTGTGTTCACTACTACGATCTTCGCAACACTAAGCAACCAATCATGGTGTTCAAAGGGCATCGCAAGGCAGTCTCCTACGCAAAATTTGTAAGCGGGGAAGAAATTGTCTCTGCGTAAGTATTGCCTTTTATGTAGGCTAAAAACTTTGTAGCCCTTGCTTTCTGGCACTCTTCAGGGCCATTGTGCAAGTTCACCTGCGTGGGCGAGTGCGTGCGCTAGCTGTGCTTTTGGGAAGCAGATCATTGCTTTTTCTTCTAAGATAAAAATAGAAATTCATTCCTGATGTCACTTGACTGTCCTCTGTCTTGTGGAGCTAAAATGCTTAAGAGGAATACAAAGACAACTAGATGCAGCTCCTGACTACAAGCCCCAACTTTGGGAGCTCTCCTTTTACAAAGTGCTGTGTGTACTGAGGATGCTCCCGACCAGAGCTCTGCTGTAGAGAAGGTTACTGGCAGAGCCCTCAGGATAGTAACATGCAGTAAAATACAGCTGGTGAGTGACAGGGGTGATGAAATGGTGCTGCTATGTCTGAAGAGGAGGTTTAGCCACAGCCTGAAAGCAACTCAGATAGGACTGACTGGGCAGTTCAGTGATAACTTAGTAATCTGCTCTGTGAAAGCCCTTTTTAGGATTATACTCAGTTTAGAAAGAAGACAAGGAGAAGTTGTGTTTTGTGTGGTCTTAATGGCACACAGCTTTTCAGGCAAGGCAGGCCGTAAGTTCTACTATGAAGATGCTGAAGAATAATATTCTACAGTTTCTGTTCAGTTAAGTGGCCAGAAGTCTGTCCCAAAGCCAGATGTGGCTGCCTCAGTTCTAGGTAGGTTTTCAGTTGTGTGGGAATGAGCATCTGTCAGATCACATAGTGAAAGGTTTGTATGCCTTTTCAGTAAACCAGAGGTGAGCCCCTCTTACATGGTGGTGAAAATGTAAGCAGTCTTAGGGGGCTGCAGGGGAAGCTTTGGTCTCAACCCACTCATGTACAACACTCAGGGGGAGCAGGGATGGATTCTAGGGGGTAGATCTACTCTGAGAAAGTATGCCTGCTGCCTTGTACGGAAGTGATGATTATTTAGCTTGATTCTGTCCCATGGTTTCCCGCAGTTTCTTCTAGAAACCTGGAGTCAAACCAGATCATTTTAAGATGTATTCAGGCTGCTAAAGAGTTACTCTGAGCTGAGCTGCATGATAGAAGATTCCCTGGAGACTTCCAGTACTGTTGATATCTAATCAGCTTCCCTCTTCTTATTTCTATTAACGTTGTAAGTCTCTATAAGGGTGCAAATTCATACCTAGAATACGGAGCAAATTAAATCTAATGCTATGAACCAAATCAGGGTAAGAAGAAATGGTTTAATAGAAGTAGGAGGAGGCTGGGAATGTTTTACAGCCACGATCAAGTGGAGCATCATCCATGGGATGTTTTAAGGACAGAATGACCCTGTCCTGCTTGAGCCAACCATCTGAGAAAGCTTATCCTACAGTCCTGGGAGGAATATTGATAGAACTGTCAGACTTGGACAGGCAACAGCAGGGTGAGAGGACTAACTGGAGGGTTCACCTATCTTATTCTCTGTGAACAGAAAGGAATTTCAAAGAGAGCAGATTCTTTTTCATGTCTGTCTTTTTGCAAATTGAGGAGAGAAGACAGTAGTAGTGATTCCCAAAAATCAAGCACTGATTTCTTTTAAGAAAAAATTGTATGCATATTCAGATTCTCTAGACTTCTAGCTAAAGCTGTTTTATAGATTGCATTGATTTGCTTTGCCTTGTAGAGTTAGGTTTTGACCTCAACGGTGTTCAGAACTGCCTGTTATTTAGCGCAACACATTGATTGCAGTGCTGATTTACAGACAGATGGATTTAACAGGGCAACGCATCCATGATATTTTTTCGGAGAAGGTATGAAACCAGAAGAGCAGTGAAATACTAGCAGAATCAATGGCCTTTTCCTCTACTTGCAGTCCAGTGATGAATAACTTTCTTCTTTTATGGCACACTTATCCTAAGCAATGCAAACATGACTAGATCTTGATGGGAATTTGTTAACAGTAAAAGAGTTCCATTAGTAATAGACTTGAAGTGTTTTTATTTTAAGGAAGAGACTTGGAATGTATGCTACTAAAATACAGAGGTTAAGTGCCTTATGCTACTGAAACATGGAGGTTAAGAGCCTGTATATGTGAGGTCTTCTTGATGGGTTAGCTAATAGCAGAAGCTGTCACTGGAATCTGACAGTTTGTAGACCACTAATTAGTCTTTTGCTATTTTACCTGGCCTTCAGAAAAATTTAGTTTCCGGGCAGCTCTGAAGCGTTTAAAAACAGCATTTTAAAAATATGACTGCCCTGATAGCACAGAAGGCCACTCCCTGTACTTGTGGGCCAAGAAAGCATTTACCTTTTTACCCTTTCTATGAGCTACGCTGCTGCTGTGATGGTAAGGACAAGAGAAGGGAAGGGAAGAGTGAGCAGCAGCGCAGTACAGAGATGGGTTTGGAAGAAGCATCAGGCAGAGAAACTGAGCACTGTTTTAGGTTGTCCCTTTCATCAAACCTGGGATGAGGAAAGCATTCCTGTTTAAGACACAGTATTACAGATAAAGTTCATACCTTCGTTCTCATCTGACCTCATACTATTATTACAAATGACTGACAAATCTTACTGCAGCTCCCTTATCGCTCCTTTGTCGTTCCAGCTGCCACTGAGGGCTGAGATAAGGTTTTTACAGCACGGGGTGCATCTCTCCTTTGTGCTGTATTTTTCGGTAAATGTGACATTGGTGCAAGGCTAATGTCTTACGTTGTTGCTAGCTTTTGATGGATATTGGGTGGGGATTTTTTTTCCCTTCAACTCTAAATATTCATAAAACAGCAAGGTTGGGTGACACAACCTGCATGAGGGGAGCGTTGCCTCCCTCCTACCCAGGAGGCTGACAGGTCCTGCTCCAAATCTCTTCCAAATTTAAGGTCAGAATAGCACTACTGCTTTCCTCAAGGGTGGCTTCATGGGGCTCTGGTCTTACCACATCAGTGTTTGTTCACCTACTGTGGAGCATATCGCTGTAAGTTAGTGAGCGCCAGAATATCAGAGTTTGGTGATTACTAGAGAATAACACCTGGGAAGTGAGAGGGGCTTGTGTCCCCTCAGGTTTGAGCAAATATAATTCTGTCTCCTGGAGGCCTGGGATCTTCTTATTCCAGTTGAGCTCTGCCAGGTGGAGAATACCTCCACCTCCTTTCTTCTGTCAAAAAGGAAATGTTTGCGCACATTAAACAGGAAAAAGAAAAACATTTTGAAGGCAGGTATGTTTGCATGTGGGGGAACAATGGAAAAAATCAATTTTTATCTGATCCCAACAGAGTTTGTATACTTCTAATAGTAATATTTAGTTTTGCTGCCAAGGTGGAAAATAAGTTTGAGATTTGTATCCGTGTGGTCTCTCAGTTAACTTATGAGCAAGCCACATCAATTTAATGCTAATAGTAACTGAGCCCCTGTAGGTTTTTATATGCTGCTGCTTGGTGTTGGGCAGGAAGAGGAGAACATGCTTTCAGGGCAGCTGGAAGGGGATGAGGCTCCTTCCTACCCAAGTCCTGTAAAGGCATGAGTGAGAGATGTAGCCAGCAGGGAGAAGGGAACAGATTTTGTCTATGCTGAAAAATGTATATTCAGTGTGTCCTGGATCTTCGAGGACGTGGAGGAGGCAGTGATGGCCTAAAGGCTATACAGTTCAGTGGAGGACTCTGCAACTGATTGGAGAAAGAAAGAGTAATACTTTGGGGAAGTTTTTTGTTTAAACATGTAATGTGTTTTGACAGGCTTCTAAAATAACAACATACCTTTCCGAGCTGAACCTGAGTTGCATGTGATTGAAAATGGGATAAATCTCCTGGAGTGCAGTAAGACTTCTTACTTTTACATCACAAGTAGGGTGTTAAGGAGCCGCGTTGCAAGCGAGGAGTGTCTGCCATATGGCAGCAGGGTAACTTTAGGTATTATTTTCAGGTCAACAGACAGTCAGCTGAAGCTGTGGAACGTAGGGAAGCCTCACTGCTTGCGCTCCTTCAAGGGTCACATCAATGAGAAGAACTTCGTAGGGCTTGCGTCCAACGGAGATTACATTGCCTGTGGTGAGTAGAGCAGCCATCCTGACAAATGCTTATGGGACTCCTTGGAGCTGGTGCTTCTCTGGTTGCAAAGCACACTAGCAGTTGTGCTACATAGCTGCGTGGGGTTTTTAATAGCAGATTATTCTGAACTTCCACCCTCCTTTCCATTTCCAGGGAATGGCATAATGACCTCCTTGACATAAGCGGGGTCCGGACTTGGTTTCCTCCCATTCCAGATGAATTCTTCAAATATGACAATTCAGACTTGCTGTCACCAAAAGTCATCAGCTAATGTAGTCACTGTTGATATGATCTATGTCTTTGAAGTTTATCAACTGACACATCCTCCTGCATCTTTCTAAGGAAGGGCTGTAGCCTGGAGTGGCCCTGTACTTGTCACTTAGTGCGGCGTTCTGTATGGCGAAGCAATAACCCCCTGTCGTAGTTCAGCCCTGATCAGGACCAGACTACGCAGTCTGTCTCTCGCTCCCCCCACCCTCCGAGAGAATAGGAGGAGATGATATAAGAAAAAAAAAACAGCTCAAGGTTTGAGATAAGGACGGGGAGAAATCCTTAAAGTTACCGTCACGGGCAAAACAGACTCGACTTGGGGAAAACTATTCATTTATTTCTAAAATTAGCAGGAGAATGAGACAGGGAACAAGATAACCTCCCCCCACCCCTCCCTCTTCCCGGGCTTAACATTATCTCTACTACCTTCCCCTCCCGAGCGGCACGGGGGGGGAAAAGGGAATGGGGGTCGCGGTCAGTTCATCACGCGTTGTTTTACGCCGCTGTATCATCGTCGGGGGAAGAACTCCTCGCATTCCTCCTCTGCTCCAGCGTGGGGTCCCTCCCACGGGCCACAGTCCTTCGTGAAACTGCTCCGGCGTGGGTCATCTCTTCCATGGGGTGCAGTCCCTCTAGAACAGCTGTCCCAGCGGGCCCTCCATGGGCCACAGCCGCCTTCAGGCATCCACCTCCCCTGGTACGGGGTCCTTCACAGGCTCCAAGTGGATCTCTGCCCCTCCGTGGACCTCCATGGGCTGCAGGGGGACAACCCGCTCCACCATGGTCTTCACCACGAGTTGCAGAGGAATCTTGGCCAGAAGCCGTATTACTCCTCCCCCTCCTTCTTCACTGACCTTGGCGTCTGCAGCCGTTCCTCACAACAGGCTGGCAGACGTCTCTCAGGATCCTTTTTACATCTTATTCACTTCTCATCTCCTCTCCACTTCTTGCAGCCAGGCCGGGCCGAGTTGGGCCCAGTCGGCTGCCCGGCGGGAGGCCAGAGGGTGAGGCCTGCAAGGCCCATGAGGCTCGTGCCTCCCCCTCTCTGCCCCCCGCTCAGCTGCTTCACATCTTCTCCTCCTCTTTTTCCTGTTTTCCCCTACTTAAATACGTTATCGCAGAGGCGTTACCACGGGACATTCTGCTACCAATTGGCTTGGCCTTGGCCAGCAGCGGGTCCGCCCTAGGCCCGGCCGAGTCCCCTGAACAAAGGGGAGCGACTTCCAGCAGTTTCCTACAGAAGCTACCACCTTAGGCCCCCCCCCCCCACTAACAAAACCAGAACACCCCCTCATTGTGAACAACACCCTTAGTCTGAAACATCCTGAAGCAGTCACCCCTTTGGCTGTTTCTGTGCTTTCACTGCTTAAGTTGGACTGTTGAATCTCTGTAAATCCACAGGTCTTGGTGGGAAAGCAGTGACAGGCTGATAGCTATGGGATGAGCAGGACAGCTGTGTGAGCACTAAGAAAGGACCTTAGTTTGTGTAGTCTCTGATCTCTGTACTGCTTGCAAGGCAAAAATTGGGATGGATTTCTAAATAAAGCCTGCACACTGTCTAGTCTCTCTTGCTTAAACCTCCACAGACCAAACTGTCATACTTGATTACGGCAAGCAAAACTGACAGCGCTACCTGCCTCAGAGCTGTAACACTGAGCAGGCTGGGCGTAGCGGTATGTGGTAGCATACCGCTATGCTATGTGGTAGCATAGATGCTCTGCTCTGCTCCAAATGCTCTGCCCTGAGGAAGTAATGGGGGATGGCTGGGATCCTGTATATTTTGCAAGTACACTGCATGCTGCAGTTGTCTTGTAATAAAACCTTGTTCTGTTATTAAGCATCATGAAAGTTTGCTGTGGAGCAGTCCCAGTTAAGGCACCACAAGTGTGGCAATAACTACAAGGAGGCAATGTCTGGTCTTGTCTTAAACAATGAAAGAGCTAAGAAGCCTTATTTCTGTGCCTGCTACCAGAACCTAATCTTGTACATTTATTTTTTTATTTCTAGGAAGCGAAAATAATTCCCTTTACCTATACTATAAGGGCCTCTCAAAGACACTGCTGACGTTCAAGTTTGATACAGTCAAAAGTGTCCTGGACAAGGACCGGAAAGAAGATGACACAAATGAGTTCGTGAGTGCTGTATGCTGGAGGGCACTACCAGATGGGGTAAGCTTTCTGCTCAGTCACCCAGCCGGGTGCAAAAGGAATGCCTCCTGCTTTCTCACTAAACAGCATTGCTGAGGATTTGACTGCACTTGGTATTTTCCTGTTTGTGGGTATTGCAGATAGGCGGGAGAACATGAAGATCTGCAGGGTAACTGAAATGCTGGGGGAGAAGGGACTGCTGTGCTCTTAACTCTTCCACCTGGGTGTTTGAATTGCTCTACTTGGCATCTGAAATCCCAAAAGCAGCATTGTATTTCTGGCACTTAATGTTTTTCCGTGGGTGCATTAGAGGTTTCTTTTGTTGCTTTAATGAAGGCACCTGCAGATACTCGCTGTGGAGCCTTATCTCAATGTTCCTGTGTCTGTAGGGTCTTGCTCATTGAAATACAACCCCCGTGATTAGATGAGCAGATACGTAAAGGAGGCGAGCCCAGGCTGCAGTCACCTCAGTGACTGTTCCAGTGACACTTCATTCACGTACATAGCGTGTGTACTAATGCTGCAGGCAGACCTGACGCAGCTTTTATGAGTGTGGCCTTTTGGCACAAGGCTGCTCTAGAGAACAGAATGCTGCTTTTAAATTCAGAGTGCTCTTGAAAACCTTGCATACAAAAAAAAAAAAACTTGAGCAAGTAATTCTCTTGTATGTACAAGGGCTTGCAGATCAGATACTTAATGGGCTTGTTGGGAGGGGGAGGAGAGGAGCCCATCCTAGATACAATCTTCCAAGTGGAAGGTGTGCTAATTGGTGTCCTGAGATGTTGCATTCACAAAGGTGGGGTTTTGGAAGGGTATCATCTACCAATCTGTTTCCATATTAAGAAACTGCCCCCACAACCGTGATTTAGTTGTCACTGGCATAAACTTATTTCAGACAGATGCTTCTAAATCAAAATAAAAATCAACCCGGGTATTGGAAATTGCACTTTCGATGTCAAAGTAAAAAGAGGGCAGTTGCGGTTTGAATGGTGAGCACAATACTTGACGTAGGGTCACCAACTTCTTGCTGACTGAGGATTTAGGAGGATTTGGTATACACAGGTGTTGTACCTCAGATGAAGAGTGGCCGTTAGAAGTTGCGTAATCGGTCTTTCTGCTGGATAAAAATGTTCTGTGAGAACCTGTGTGTCCAGAAATGCCCTTCCCTGAGCTTTCTTCACTGCAGTGTTCCTGTGTTGGGTTGTCCTGCCCACTGACCTCCTGGGCAGCTTTTCTACAGGCAAGGGACTAACAGTGATGTCTCACCCCTCTGCTCCTTAGCAGTCTTTTCTCTCATTAATGCACTTTCCTCTGACAGACCTTCTGCTTAAGTGACTGAGAAACTTCTGAGCAGTCACCAAGGGTTGTCAAGCAATTCTTCATAACCAGTATGAAAAATATTGTGCAAAAATATAATAGTTAAACCAGGCCCATCAAAATTGCACCAAATAACATTCAGGTTTCACTCCATTAAGCAGCATTCAGAATCTGTTGTTATTCTGATCATTTTTCTTTCCCATCCTTCTGCTTTTCCCTGGGCTTCTTCTAGCCTGTTTCTCCCATGGCAGCCACAGTATCTGGCTTTCATTTGTGAAAAAAGCAGCAAAAAGGTGCCTGTTATCAGAGAGCCACTGGCTTGAGTGTTCTGCTTGTGTGTTTTACCTCTGCCTGTGGTGCATGCCGTCCTGCTTTACATACTGAGCAAGCAGCCTCACTTGCTTTTGCCAAGAGGCCTTAGTCCTTCCTTGCACCATATCTCCAGTCCCCCCGAGACGAGAAGTACTGTTCACTGATGCAGCTGCACGTTTCTCTTCCCTCTTGTACCAGCGCAGCGGTCCTCTCCGACCTAATTGAGACTTTGCTCGTGTTCTTAGGAAATTAAATTACTGCACAGCCAAAGGTCACTTGTGTTGATGAAGTCTTACTCAAATGACGAAACTTTTATTCTCCGTTCTGATAATGTTTCTTAAATTTAGCATAAAATTTTTCAGATGAGCTTTGTATATACAGGCTTCCCTAAAAGCTGACGTGTTTTTAATGATACTCGGATGAACTAGAGAAGGCCTTTGCCTTGCAGTGCTGTCAGCATGTGTGGGAGTCGGGGAACTCACAGCCTATTTCTGGCCTAATTGCAGACTTTGATTCTGAGTGAGTCACTCTGCCTTGGTTTCCTAATTATAAGAGTTACTGTGCCTACCTTTCACCGCTGGTGGTGATCGTGCCCGCTCTGCTGAAGGGTGCGTGCACTGAAGCAGCTCCAGCCTAACAGCTGTTCGGAGCCCAGCGCAGGCTGAGAAACCTGCCCCGGAGCCACAGGGAGCATGGTGGGTAAGCTTTATACTGCTGTGGGCGTGCTGTTCTCCATGCCTTGCCGGGCTGGTTCAAAGCTATCTCACTTGTCTCCATGCCACGGTCACTGGGCAGTAGCTTCAGTTTCCTACCTGGAGTGTTTCCGTGGGGCGAGATGAGGGTGCTGTGTGCCAGCCATTCCCCAAGGCTCTCCAGGGGAGCAGGCTCCTCGGTTTCCCTATGGTGTTGCTGTCAAGGATTGCTCTTTAATTAACCTTTCGAGCTGAGATGAGTAAGTTTCAGATCTGTCAGTTATCTTGGGAAGCATGAGTACATGTACTCCTTCACTTCATGCACTTCAGTGTAAAATCTTGGATCCTAATTAAAACTTAACTAAAACTTTCAGATTAAATGTCATTGATTCTTTCTTAAATCTATTTTTATGTAATTCGAGCTTTTACTTCCTCCTGAGCCTAAGTCAAGCTGTGCCAGCAGCCCTTGCCAGAACCTTTTTTTTTTCTCTTTTTTTCCTCTGTGTTGGTTTTCCTTCGCTTATGAAGATGCAGGGACCTTTTTGCTAGAGCTGTCACCTTTCCAAATGCAGGGGTCCGGCTGGCACCTTCTTTCCACATGTGTGGAAGCCATAATGAAGGAGAGAAAACATTCTCTGTAAGTGCTTATTAGCATTTTGCATCAGACTTACTCATTTTTCAACTCCTAGGTGATATTTAGAAATAGGCACTAGCTTGTAAGCTAATAGTTTTGTTATTCTTGGGGGGGAGGGCGGGGAACAAGCAAACAAAAAACTGCTCAGCCAGTACATCAAGAAGCAAACCTTTGTTCTGCTTCTTTTGGTGCTATGTTTTGGACAGAAGTAAATAGACTGTTTAATATTTTTTAAATAGCACTTACAGTTTATGGGGAAAACCAATTTTCTCTTCTCATTTTACTCTTAAAAATTAGTATTTAAAAGTAGAGAAAACTTCAGGACGCTTCTGGCCTAAGTGACCTTATAAACATGAGTTAGACACAGATGCATTTCAAAACCTTCCCTGGATCAAATCCTTTTATTTCCCAGGTAAAGGATTTTATAATATACCTGTACTATCCTTTGTTTCAGGCACTTGGGCAAGATTTAGCTATAGCTTGATTTGAAATGTGAATCTGATCCTGAGACTGGAAAATACGTTCTCCTATTTCACTAGCATGTAACAGGGGATGCCCTGGCACATATGGAGATGCCCTGGCATAAGGAGAGGAAACTACAGTAGTGGTAGTAGCTCATTGCAGCTGAGGGGGTAGAGATGTTTTATCTGTCTTGGCAGGGTCACTGCAGTATTTTCCAGGTACGTGGATAGTAGCTGGAGGAGATTGGTTGGTACGTTTTTCCTTTGTGTCCTACATGATGTTTTCCCCCGCTCTAAAGGGGATGCCTTTCATGTGGACCTCTTTTGCCATGTTGCGGAGTTTGAGATGTGCTGTGTTAAATAATTGCATCTCAAGTAGTCCCTTTCTCCGTCGTGGTTGGTGTTTCTCAGAAAGAAGCTCTCAAAAGAGAAACCAAGGCTGAACCTGCTCCCAGGACAGCAAAAAGGTATTACTGCTGAACACAGAAGCAATTTGATTATGTAGATTAAGCATGGCTCAATCTATCATAATCACTGTAAAGAAGCCATTTAATTTTGTACCTGTTTGCAGGAGTATTCATTACTGCTGATAAGCAGGTTAGCCAGGGAAAGATTTCTCAAGCAGAAATGTCGAGGCTTTGATACCAGTGAGGAGACACAGATAAGAGCAGGAGAATGCCATGCAAATTAGCTTGGGTAAAGCTTTATGTACTCTTTTTTTTTTTTTCTTTTAGAGGGGTAAAGAAGGGAAATTGAGAACAGTGCTGCAGACTTTAACCAAGTAATCTCGCAGCAGTGAGCGAGTGGGTGGTGGTACATGCTGGATGGATGCAGAGGTCTCCTGGCACTTGGGAGGAAGGCTCTTGGAGCGCCAGCGTGGCAGTGCTATGAAAGGATCTCCTCTGCCTGACTAGGGGAGAACAGAAACCCCATGCATGTTTCCTCACCTTGTTGTTGCTTTCCAAAAGCAGTTTTAATTTAGGGGAATCTTAAAACAACTATCTATTCGCAAGTGAGAGAAGCAGGCTCTGGGACTCCAGGCTTCAGGTTGCCTTTAGGCACTGTCGTATGGTGGAAGTATCTTCATAATTAGTCTAGCATCTCTGAAGTTCTCTTTATTAATCTAAGAAGATGGAAATATTCCCTTCAAATAGGTTTTGGTGCATCTCTTCAGAAAACGAGCTTTGCTTCCATCTGTTTCTCCTCTGAACATTCAGCTTTGTTTCTTAATGATGTCTGGCTTGAATTCTTTAAATAGAAACCTGTAATTGTACCACAATAAGCTGGTCACTTAATAGCGTGGTAATCTTGTTCACTGATGAAAAGTAGCCATCCTTTGTTTCCCAGTAGCCTGATAAATGGTACACAGTGTACACAGGAGCTAGTCAGGGACTCTGATAATTTACGATCAGCAAATTGACTCCCTTCACTGGAATTAATTTAGCCAATACAAATTATTTCAGGAAGTGATTCATTGCCATTTTAAAGCGCTAATTAATTTGGATGACTTAGGAACATTAATAATGAAACCTCCTTTGTCATTTCCAAATAACCAAATGCTTATTCCGTGTCATTCTTAAGTAACTTGTATTGACTGTAACTCATCTCTTGTGACTTGAAATATGAATTCCAATGGGATTTTGGAGGGAAAACAAGTCTAAGACTTGATAATTTTTGTTTCCACTTGGCTGCTGAAATTTTAAAGTCTCAAAATTGGTGAGAATTTTGACTTCCAGCTTCAATTTAGTGTTTTATTTTTGCAGCATCCTCAACTAGCTGTTCAGATGTTGGTTAAGTTATATGTAGGTAGTAATCTCAAACTTAGAGGGTAAATGCCTGCCTGAAGTGATCACACCCAAGCTGTCCCTTGCCTGCCTCTGATACCAGATGCTGGCACAGGTAGCAGTGTGAGTAGCACCCATGACAGTATTTTCAGGGAGGGCGCCTGCTGTTTTGTGACTCATTCCTTTCTTTCAAAACAGGGCTGGCCAGTACCATTCGAGTGCAGTATCTCCCAAACCAGTATTCTTGCAGGTTATTCTCTGGTGCAGTACAATGCTACCGCTTCACCCTGGAAATGCGGTGGTCTTCATCTTCTCTCTCGTGCTTGAAATGCACAGCAGTTTACAGGAGGCTGAGAATGATCAACTTTTACAAGCAAGGAGATGTAACTTTGATCAGGTTTATTCTACTGGTTTTTCTCCCCCTTCTGAAAACCTTCAAAGATTTTTCCTCCCTCCTGTGGAAGCTGTCTAAGCTCTGTAGTATGCGTGCTGTGAAGCTCACAGCTGTCTGTGTGATGGCTTCCTACTCCTCTTGACATGCCCTCTGCTCTCTGGCCTTTGGCAATGCTTTAAACAAGAAGTTGTTTTTTTTTTTTTTACTTTTATCACTTCACAGCTTTGTGCTTTCCTTAGGTAATAAATATATTTCATTTATCTTCCATCCTACCTTTTTCATCTCTATTCCTTGCTTACTCATTTGAAAATCTCAAATCTTTGTTAAAAACAGGTGGAACTCCATACATCATGCGTGGTTGATATTTCTTTATCCAGATTTTACTGTTCCTTATGTATACCAGTACACACTGTATATATTGCTTTCTATGCTGCTTGAAAAATATTTTCATATGCAGAGTAATTTCTACCTTGGTGTCACAAGGTAGAAAGGTGTCACAAGTTCAGTATGTATGCTTCTTTGTGCTGAATATGCTCATGTGCTTTCATACTCGTATCTCTTGAAATGCTCATTTTGAGCTCTATTTTTTCTGTGGCTGAGTCGAATTAATTTAAAAATACTCAGATGACTAACTATTTTACTCCTCATCACAACCCTTGGAGTCCAGCTGGAGAGAACTTTGTGGGGAAAAAAAAAATCATACTCTATTATTCACAGTTCATGCATTCTATTGAAATCTCAGTGTGTTGACACTTTGGTCCATGTGAAAGACCATCTTGATAATGTGATAATACAAATGATAGGCTTTAGGAGAAAGTGTTTAATTTTGAGTCTTCTGTAGAAGAAGAAAAATATTGGTAAATGTTCTTTGGATATTGCCTCTGCCCGGTTGCAGGATGCCCTCTGAGCTTCCTCCTAGTGAGAGCAGTCACTTGCAGTCAAGTGTGGGCAGAGGTGAAGGGAGCCAAGCAATTCCCTGATAACCCTGACCTCTGCTATGCTCCTGGCATCTACTGTGTTTGAGGGTGGGGAAACTGTATTGCACCATCTGTTTTGCTGTTTCAGGGCTCAGGGTGGCACATCACTGTGTGGTTGGTACATCAGCGCCTTCGTTAACTCTTCCTTTCCTAGAGACAGAGCAGCTGGCTGTGGCGCCAATGCGAAGAGAGGGGATGAGTCCGTCGCTTTTGTTTGGCTCCGAAAGTTCAGGTCCCCTGTGGTACTGCAGCACTCTGTCATTCCAGTTTCTATTTTAAGATAGCTTCTCCAAGAAATGTAGGTGGCTCAGGTTTTTCTTCTTTGTTGATTTTAAGTTTACATTTGCAAACTCAATTTCTCTCTCCTTCTGCAAGGTGAGACTTTTTTTTTTCCTGAATAATCGCAGAAAATTGCCAAGGGGTTGATGTTTTTTTTTTTGAAGTGAAGGCAGATCAAAGTCGCACATATTTCTTGAATGAAGGCGGCATTTACTCTTTCAGACTTTTACAGTTGATATTTGCTTACCAATGTGTTTCTTCTAATGCCAAGAGAAGCAGTCAGCATGCTGCAGATAGGAGTGAGGTCCTCCTTAGAGTCACGTCTTTCCTAGCACAAGTGAATGACAGTGGTGGACGTAACTCTGAGTACTGTGGACAGTACAGTTCCAGTAGCTGATCCCAATGGTGCAACTGTAGAGATAATGGATTGCAGTTCATTGCCGGTGCAAGCAGAGGTCCGAGCAGGCTCTTGTTGTTTCCTAGGTTTTAAAAAAGAGCATTCCAATGCAATCACAGATTGTATTGCTATGATACGTGCTATGAACTGGGCATGCAAAGAAGTCTCTGTGCAGCTGTCGTTAAACTTGTAAGTGGATGTTTTTCTCCTGTTGGGACTCTGCTGCTTTAGTAACCATCAATTCTTTATTCAAGTATGAGTTTTTTTAATAGATGAACCCAAGTCAGGAATTCACCTGGAACCTGGCCTTCGTTCCTGACTACATCCCCAGCTCCCTGCTGAACCATAATGTTACAAGGTGGAAGCTGAAGTGCAGCAGTATGTATTGTGTAACCCTTCACATAAGCTGAACTCCCAAAGAGTTCAACTTACTAGAAACTTATTTGTGTTAGGGTGATACTCAGGGTCACACCTATATTTTATTTTGAGGTGGGGAGAGAAAAAAGAATAGATCTGTATTCAGAGACATTTGCTTTTAGAATTGAATAATTGACAGCTGTGGGTTTTCCTTTTCCCACCCAGCCTCTGCAGTGCTGTGCTTGAGCCCTTTGGTCTGAACTCTGATAGGTATCCTGCTGGGTTCTAGAGACACTGATTAAATAATTGATTAGACAGTTGTAAGGTTTGGGATTTTTTTTTTTCAGATGGTGCCTGGAAACCTACTTATCTTGAGTTGTAAGCTACTCTCTTCCCTTGTTCTTAGTGTTGTGCCTTTGTCTTGTGGGCACTTCACCCTCTATTGCCTTAGGCATTAGAGGTGGCAGGGATGCTCTCTCTTCCCACACAGCTCCTCGCCTTTGGGTAGGAAGGCTCAACCCTAGCATTTTCTGGGGTTTCTATAATGTATGTGATGTATAGCATGTGGAGCAGAGCCCCTTGAAAGCAGTAACTCATTGTAGGAGCCAGGCAGGTTTTGCAGGTACTGAGCCAGCGTCTATTGCCTGATATCAAGCTCCAACCAAAGCTGGTCTCCTCTGAGCCAGAGCATCTCCTACACGAGCAGCCTTTGCTATCCTTTCCACTGCTAGGTTCAGGCTGGCTTTTTTTTTTTCTTTTTCTTCCAGTCTTTGAAATGCCCTCTATCTGCTGAAGTCTCTGGTTGGCATAAAGTGCCAGTGAGATGAGGTCTGAATGCTCAGAGCTAATCTCAGTAAGTCGGGCAGTGTTCAGTGGATTTCGAAGCAGATGAAGGGGGTCATTTAAAAGAGGAGCTGCAGAGGTAAAGCTGTGTTTCTCCATACTTAGTCAGTGCTAAAGAAGGGCTCTGGTTTCAGACCAGGAGGAGCAAAGTGAGAGTGAGTGAAGTAGGTTTTGAAAAGCCGTTGGCATTGTGCTAACCACTGCCTTTGAAGTCGGCTTCAATGCAGCAGCAGAATTCCCACACCGAGGGTGTTTGAAACCCTCACTGCTGGGTGTCTGCTGTCACTGCTGTTTGAAGGTGGATTTGTAACCTCATTCCCTTGACCAAATGACACTGCTTCAATTACAGTCAAAGCAACCTCACAATATTGTCCCTTTTTTTTTTTTTTTTTTCTCTCCTGTTCTTTAGTGCATCTAGTGATGGCAAGTCCTGCCAGGCCACCACCATTCAGTAGTAATAGTTCATGAGCTACATCAACCTTTTGCTCTAGTGCTCCTAATTAAGCAATTTTAATGGCAGGATTTAATGTTTTACAGAATCTAAATGAAGTGGAAAAAACATGAACTGATTTTTTTCTTTCTAGCACAAGATTTTGATCAGATAATTTAACCTCTGGGTGAAATGGAAGTAGAAGCATTTATGCACAGGTGGTTTTCTCTGCAAAAGCTTTACTTTATGCAGGTCTCTGCATTAATATAGTTACTGCTTGGCTTTGGGCAACTGTTCTGAAGGTTTTTGCGTGCTTTCTTTCTGCCCTTCTGTTATCAGTAACAAAACCTCAAAGCATTTTGAAACCAAATAACTTGTGACCAGCCTAATGCCAATTGTGTTGTGCGTGTTGGTAAAGCAAGAATTCAGGCTTTTATGACACCCCTTGTAAAAACAACTGCTCAGACTGGTTTTTCCAACAGCAACAGGAATTTGCATCCTTTAACCTATTTAAATAAGAATTACATTCCTTTTGGTGCTGTTCTGATCTAATTCTAGCTAATGCTAGATGAGCTAGCTATGTGCACGGAGTGAAGGCGCTCACTCCTTTGAAAGCAATCTTGTGTCTGAATTTAAACTACTTGGCTAGGTAATTAGGATATATAATTATTTTATATAGGCTACACGCAGAATTATAATAATCAGCCCTTTCTAAAGAAGGGAAAGCTACTATGAGAGGAAAGTTACGTTTAGCGATTTAATGAGTACCTTCTAGACAAATGATATTGTTAAATTTGGGGTTGTGCAGCTGGATGGAGTTGTGTTCACCCTTGCATGAGGTGTTTTGATTTCTGCGAGGGAAGTGCTGCTTCAAACAATGACATCTCTTATAGGTTATTGTATATCATAATCACTCCAGAAACTTTTATCTGGGTGCTAAAGCTGGAGAGAAGCGAGTTGTTTGGTGCACTACTGGATTTTCTTGCTTTACTTTAGCATGTCTGAAGCGAATAATAAGTTAAGCAGAGAGGCATAGTTGGGGCGGCCTGGGGAGCTGGCAGATGAGACAGTGCATTGTTTCCCATTTACTTATAATAATGAGAGATACTGGAGGGAAGATAAGCAATATTACATATACTGGGAAGTAAGATTGGTTCAGATCCATTAAATTAAAAAAAAAGTTCATTTTACCTGTAATCTGCAGATAGCACATAAATTAACTGCAACAGGAGGAGGAGAAGCTGCATTCCTCCTCACTACCTGTGCTGGCAGAGGCTCAGCATTGCTAGCTGAGTCTCCCAGTGTATATCAGGTGTACATGATTTTTTTTTTTCTTCCTCGTTTCTGGATTGATCAGTTGAGACCTTGTTGCCTTTTTCGTCCAAGAAAGACCTGCAAAGCAGACTGCTCTGGCCAAGTTTCTTCTGACCACCAAATAACTGGCAAGCCTGGCTAGTCTGGGGAGGATGTGCTTGGAGGATGCCTTGACTCGTTTAGAGTGAAATATCCTTGATTAAAATGGGAAGCTAAGCGTGCTTCTGTGTGTGCCTTGCTTCATAACTTGCATGTTAGCTCCAGCATTTGAAAGGATAAATTTGGGCCAGCAGGAGTAAAGAACAGGAGAGAAAATGAGCTGGAAGTGAAATACAAATGTCCTTATTTAGTACAAAAGGATTCATCTCGCTGTCGACTTCCTGGTTTTGTCAGGTTCACACTTAACTTGACAATGCAAAAGAAGAAATTTTAAATGGTTGGGAAATGCATGAAAATCTGAAGTAAAACAGAAGTTAGCAACTTGTGAAACTTTTCTTCTAGTAGGCAGCAGCCTGCGCTTGGAGCCTGTGGGTTTTCTTTGTTTCAGAACTGAAGAATAATACATATATTTACCTTGCCAAAAGTAAGCAAAGATCCACACTGTGAAAAATCACTCTGCTGATGCTCAGATGTTTGTATAAGGAAAAATACCACTTTAGAGATTTCTTTTGGATAAATGTTTGGATAGGTGAACAGTTCCAGGGTGAAGGACACAGTTGGGTTGCTGCTTTCCCAGTGTATCTTTGAATGCAAACTCAGACCCTCTCCGTGTCTCTTGGCCATCCTCTGCAGTCATTCCTCTTCTTCCTGTCATAAGGCCCCTTGGTTTTTCCCCGAGAACACAGCTGTCTGAACATGAAAGCGGGGGCAAAGACAGTCTCATCCTCGTAACTCCACCACAATCACTAAAGCTTTGGCTTTTGCTGTTCCTCTTGAACCTGGGAATTACTTGTTCTGGGGTTGGGAAGGGAGCTATAAAAACTCTGTTTTGTGTAGATATTTGAAGTTTCCATTGTCTTCCTTTTGGAGCAGGGTTGAGGTAGGTTTGTGATGCTGACAAGTGTATTCTTGGCTGGGCAGAGGCTTCTGTATTAATTTTAGATAACATATGAACACGGAATTTGAGCCCAGCTCACCAGAAATCAGTTAATGAAGGAATTAATGCGATGCATGCCAAGCCCCATTGTCTCTGTCTCTCCTTATCCAGACAAACACATACTGTTTAGGTACCTTGTGTTTTGGGGTTTTTTATAGGCCATTTCTTTATAATATAATTTATTTCTTCCTTGGAAGCTATAGCTAGGGCAGTAGATGATCATGAACTCTTTACAGGAGCTTTTCTGCTGATGCAATAGAGATGAGTTTTCTGTGACAAGAAATAAGTCATGTGTAGTCCTGACAGAGGACAGTTATTTTTATTTTTTTTGTATGCACTATATTTTATTCTGTATTTTTCACCATCTCTGCTCTGAAACGCTAGAGGCATCGTCAGGCCAAGAGAAACGCAGAGGGTACCTGCTGTGTGCTCCAGCTTTGGCTCTGTGGTGTCTGAGGAGTAAGTCAGGCGTGGCATCTCTTCAGAAAGAATATCTAAAGTCAAGGGAAGACGAAGCAGATTAGCTAAAAAAAATCATATGCCAGAAGTGTGCATTTATCTTCCTTCACCTTTTGTCAGCAGAGGTCTGGTTTGTATTCTAATGTTTATATAGCTGAAGGATATTATAAAATCAGAGGTACTGTGTCACGACACAAGTGGTTTTGTTCACTCTTATAATCCCAGTAGGAAAATGACATTATTTTTTTCTTTATATACTTCAGTCTTTTTAAACTTCCTTTTTGCTATTAGTGTCATTGGTAGCTTAATGGATTTCTTGATTGTTGAGCTCTTCTTTTTGATACAGTATTGTTAGTCTTTGCATGCTTTCAAAATGACAGGGAGTGTTGAAAACAGTAATTTCAATTTGAGATATCTAGAGATAATTTTTTTTTATACCCACTGTGTGAAAATAACTTGAACAGTAGCAGAATTATCCATTGTTAGAGAGATGATTTTACTTGTGAATTGGATTTAAAGATAAAATCGTTCCTACTTCCTGGGATGTGGCTTTCCTATTCCTTGCTCTGTTAAGATTAATCGGGAGCAAGACTTTAATCCAGAACAAAGATGATTGAATTGTCCTTAAACAGTGATGTAGAACATTACCCAGATCTCACTTTATTTAAAGCCTTTTTCATTTTTGCGATGCTGAGAAACCATGTGTGTGTGAGCTGCTTGTAAGTAGAGGATGCTTTTTCCTCATTTGCTGGCTCATTGGAAAGTAAAATGCTTTCTAGTTTTTTAGGAATAAAGTTGTTAGGAGATGTTGTATGGAATTGATTAAATCTGTGTAGTATGTTAGCATGCAATAAGAAAAAGGGTTCATTCCACCTGCAAAAGCCACTGACAGCTTAAAGGTCTGCAATTAACTGAGCCACAGCTGGGTTTGTGGAGTGGCCACGATGGAAAATTAAGTACCTTAATGCAGCTTTGTTTCCTCTTTGGGAACCCAGAGAAGGACAAGCTCAGGCTCCAGCTATCCAAGCCTGTCAGGCAGCGTGTCTGGCAGACCCACAGCGCAATCCACTGCTCCCCTTTGCCACCTGCCCCGAGTGCTTGCTGCTGGTGCAGTGACACTAACAACAAAACCATGCTTTTAAGAATTAATGTCTTTTATTTAATCTGTTTTCCAGCAGGAAGTATGCAGAGTTGTCAGGTTGTCCTAAATCTCCAGTTACAGCCTAGAACGGAGTAAGGATGTCATCTGTTTTTTACCCTCCCTTTCAGAGGGCCAAGGAGAGAGCATAGTGGGAAGCATCGAATTCAAGGATTTCCAAGCTGTGCTGTGTGAGCTTGACAGCTCCTCAATTTGTTTCAGGACTCCTACCTGAGAGCAGAATGTGATCAGTAACGTTTGGGAGCTGGCAATACTTACTTCAGGTGCACATACCACATTTTAAAAGGTTGGTTTTTTTTTTTTAAAGGTTTAAAAAGCAACTTGCTGTTTAATGGCCTTGCTGTAGGGACGCTGGCAGGCAACACACTCTTGGCAAGCTGTTCCCTGAAGTTCAGGAGTGCATTGAAAGCCAGGAGATCTGGGACTTATTAACAGCACTGCAGCTTCAGGTCCTGCTGTGAGCTGGCAGTCACCAAGCGAGCAAGAAAGGAGCTGTCGGTGCTGCGTTTAAGGCCGTTGGGTGTGTGCGCATGCCCCATGCAGCATCTCTTTCTTCTGACTAGAATGATTTTGACCTTCTGAGTTAAACTTCCTTAATGATACTTTCCTATTATTTGAATCCTTTTCTTCAGCTTGTTTGCATGCAGTACATCATGTTTCATTTAGGATTTGATACGGTCAGAAGCCCAGGATAAAAGACAGAGTAATAAAAGGCTGGTTTATCATGACATTTTGTAGGACTGGAAGCTGCTGGGACCAGTTGGGACCAGTCATGGGCAAAAGAAATGTGTTTTTTTTGTCCACCATTGCAGTCTTCCTAGAGCAAAGTGGAGGTCTCTGTCTGCTTTAGGAGAGCCGACTAAACCGGATCGTTCCCCTCCATACACAAGTATTATCCTATCATATGCTGAGATAGCTCCTGCAGCATCCTCGGCAGTGATGTCCCAGCACATGGGGACAGCCCTTGGGCAGGGGTTTGTCTGCAGCATCTAGAGCTAAGTGTAATTGCTGAGAGTTAATCCAGCATGGTAGTTTAAGGCAAGACTATATTCATAGTTATTGTTTTTCATATTAAATGCCCTTTTTTTTTTTTAAGTCGTCATTAGGTTTAGCAAACTGGCTGTAGAGGTGATTATGTTCTGGTTGGAGAGATGTGCATGGATAGAGCAAGGCTGCACATCCTCAGGTTTCCCTTCCCTCTCAATTCTTGCTGCTTCAAGAAACAGTCATTTGCTGTAAGCCACATTTGCAGCTCTGAAAATGACTGTGCAAAACCTCATCAAAGCAGTGCATGTCCCAGAGTAATATAAAAAAAAAAAAAAAAAAATCTAAAAGGCACCTTGGAGTGTGCGAGCTCCCTGGGGTGCCAGAGGCCATCACCTGTGGTTTGCTGGTGTCCCCAGGTAGGACCCAGTAAATCTTTGTCTGCCCAAAGAGCCCAGGCAAAAAGGGAGAAAGGGTGAAATTGTTCTCTCTGAGGTTTGGGATGATTATTAAGTGCTGGCCAACTGCCTAATGGCTGTCACTGATTTGCAGAAGTGAGACAGAGCTGGGAGAGGTGACTGTATCTGTATAGCTGGGAACTTGTGCTTTTAGTTGCTAATTAAAGTTACATTTGTATTTGGAGTTTTCATGTTTAAAAATGCTAGCATTGTTTGTTTATAGCATGACCAAACTGGCAATTTGCTCTTGCTGCTTTCCTGGTACACCTGTATTTCACTTATTGCCTACTTTTGCTTTCCCATCCGTTTTTTTTTCACTTCTGTCCTGACAGCCCTTGTTCTTCTAGTCTTTGACTCCCCTTCCAGGCAGACATACGATCCTTTAGCGTTTTCCCTTTTTGTCTTTATAAACAATAGGCAGGCAGTCTAACAGCGGAAGTCCAAAGTCAAGGGAGCTTTGCAGATTCAGCTTGACAACTCCGCTCTCTGAATTATTTAAAGGCCATAAACAAAAGAAAGCCCATCTAGAGCTTCAGGTGACTTCTCATCTAGTATTGTGGAGAATGCCTGATAGGCAAGTCCTGCTCATTTTGCCTATTTAAATCCATGGGATTTAGTAGAATAGCAAATGCAATTAGAATTCAGAGGCTGCCTCCTGGTATTCCTTAGGGGAGGGTGAGGTGCAGGGAGGTGAATTAGCAAGTTGAGGAGAGGGAAGTGGAAGGTGAAGAAAAGAATAGAGAATTTCCCTCTAGTTATAAGAATTGTGTGTAGAGTTTGGATTTTTATTTTTTTTTCCCCCTCTCACAATCAATGAGCTTCTCTAAAGACATCTTATTTTTTTCTTTTGACTTTAATCTTGGTCCTTGGTGAGATGTTGTTGGTTTTTTTTAATATCCTTTGTTTTTAAATCTAAAATGCTTTTCAACAGCTGAATGACCTAGTGATTTCTGATTTCTCAGGTGCATTTTTGTTGCTGGTTTTGCTCGTCCTTCTGGATTTGGGAGTGTTTTAGATGGATGGGATCAGGGAAGCAGGCAGCAGAGCACAATTGAGTCCTTCAGATGATGCAGAGTTCGTTATTATCTCTTGAATAGTTCATTCTGCGGAACAAAGTAGGGAAGATGTCATGCTTTGCATTTATTGTAGTAAAGCTATAAAGCTGTACTCTCATTCTTAATACTTAAGTCATAGCTGTCTTCTCTTCCCAGTCCCTTAGCCTCCCAGATAAATACAATGGAGAAAGCATCAGTAGTAAGATATCAGAGAAGCAGCCTCATATGCATCATCTGTACTTCATATGGTTTTGTTTAATGAAGTTGTTCACCTTTTAATATACAGTCAGACCTTATTAAAATTCAATTTACTGTCTTTTACAATACTAATCATACAATTTGGTAATCAAAGCTGGTATTTTGCAGTGTGGCCTTACTTTGAAAATTGACCTGTGAATACGGCTCGTGTGCTTCAGTGTGTATTCTTTCAGGGATTCCAGCATCGCTTTCAGTTTACAAATGAAAATAGCTCTCTTTGCAAGAGCCTTGCAGACATGACCCAGCTCAAAGTCCAGTTCAGTAAACTTTTGTATACTGCTGTAACGATAAGAACTTACGGAGACCACACTGACCATGAGCCAGGCTGGCTCTGACCCTTTTCTCGGCTGGAAGAGGAGAAGAGACAGTTCTGCTGGCTGGGGGAGGAATGCCCAGCTCCGCTGCCCTGTGCTAACCCTGTACCACAGGAACAGAAGACAGTAAACTTTTTTAACACAACACTATGAGTTGGATATGTGCAGGGAGAAGATTTACCTATGACTGGAATTTTATCTGCTTACAAGTCAAGTAAACATGTGCTTGTGACATTAAACACAGTTTTGAATATCATCAGAATGGCTCTAGCCATTTTTCATTGCCAATCTCAAGTTTATCAACATCTTCATAATTTTCTGACACATGCCCTGGCTAGTGAAAATATTTGCCCATTGCACTCAGGGCATTTTTGAAACAGTGTTTTGCGGAGAGAAAGCTTCCTGTTTCTCAAGGCTAGAGAAGGCCGCGTGGTTGGGTACAGCTTGCCCAGCCTTGTCTGCGTTGCAGGGGGTGTCAGTTGTGTAGTGCTGCGCTTGATCCTGTTATAACATTAGCTGAATTGGATGTTGGAGGAGACCAGCAGGTTGAGAATTCTTTCAAGATTAATGGAAACTTTTGTTTTACCTTAATTAAAGTTTCATTCCCTAAATCAGAGTCCTCTTTCCCAAGTGGGTGTATGTTATATATAGCATTAGTATGGGTATAATTTCATTAAGCTTCTGTGCATGCTAATGTTTGTGCCTTAATTTTTCTCTGCAAGAAACAATTTTGTCTCTTTTTCTCTCATCAGATCCTGGTGATTTCACTTCTGCAACTCTCTCTATATGTGTGTGTTGCACAGAACATATAAGAACATATATATGTATATAGGAGTGTGTGTGTTCTTAAATTTCTTGTAGTGGCTTATGCAGCTACAAGCTGAGCCACCTTGGAGGCAGGTACCCTGCCCTCTTCTGCTCTTACAACTGTGCAGCTGCAGCCCTTTGAGTGGAAGCAGCTTCCAGGGATGAGATATTTTTGCTCTCCTGTTGTGCCTCGCTTCCCCTCCCCTTGCTGTAGCTCTGCGTGCAACATAAATGTGTAATCCCCCCGCTCCCTGCCTGCAGCCTTGGCTGGAGGTGTAGCATCTTACATATGCTGTTGTTTTCACCCCCACAGACAGCATCCTCAGTACTGACACTTAGACCTGTGACTCTGTTCTGTTGCTATTAAATATACCATTCCTGGCTTAAAGAGAAATTAAGGCTTTGATTTCCATGGCTGCCAGACTTTTGGCCCATGCAGTAACACGATTAGAAGACTTGCAGATGCAATAAAACCATCATCCTTCTCTTCCAGCTGGCATGAGCAAAACATTCAGAATGGTTAATTTGTTAATTTTTTTTCTCCAGATATCGAGGCCCCCCTGCAATGTTATTCCAAGACCCATTAATGAAACAGTCAGGATTTTAACATCTGTCCAGAACTTTCAAAGTTGGTTGGTTTGTGTTACTGTAGTGTCAGGGATTGGGTTTGGTTTGGTGGTGGGATCCCACTTAAAAATGGATGGGTATGTTCAAAGGATATTATTATAGTTACAGGATACAAATTAAATGTCAGAATTCGCATTGCTTTAACATAAACCTTTTTTTACATTTCTGTGTCAGACCAATCTTAGAGGTGGAGATGATTTTCATTAGCACGGTGCAAAGAAGCTACAATCAGCAGGAGATCCAATTTACTAGGTGTTGTCAAAACACCAAGTGACAGCTTCCTGCCCCAAAGAGTTGACAGCCAAACGGTATAAAATTAACAGTAGCAGAGTATGAATCAATTATCAGTTTTAAACTGATTTTTTTAGTCCATCAGCCATTCCATGAGTTCCTGCCACAGCGTTCCCCTCTTGCTGAGCCAGCCAGCCTGACTTAGTTTGGCTTCCTTCACCATTCCTGATATCTCCTATGATTAACCTGTTCTCCTCTATTGATTGCCACCATCTGTGGCTGTAATTGTTCTTCCACTTCTGCTTTGAGGAGATGGTGTCATGTGAGGGGTTTGGTAAGGTTTATTCTTTCCAGCCTGTCCCCCTAGCACTGACCAGCCTGTGTTCCCACCAGTTACGTGGCTGGAAGACCTCTTCTCCAGAGGTTCGTTCAGGGCTTTATCCATCGTATCTTGAGCCTATGGTAGCTTTAGTACCTTAATATTATTCAAACTTTTTGCTTTAATTAGGTGAATTCTGTGTTATTTAATTTTCTGCACATCCTGTCTCAGACTGGGAGCTGTGCAGGAACTGGTAATTTTGTGACTACCCTCATGTAAGCAATGCTTTTTACATCATTCTGCTTGGAGAAGGAAGGCTCTGCATCCTACCATCATGAGAGAGATTTTTATATCAATACTGAGATCCCTTAATCATAGACATCCAGTTGCCAAAGATGGGGGGAGATGAGCTCCTCTTTGTTTCAGTGAAAACTTCTGAAAATGTATCCAGCTTTAACCCAAGGCACGCACTTGGGTTAAAGGGACTGACAGTAGACATCATCTGAGTCTGAAACATTTCATCACGTCGAAACTGGGAAACCTAAAGTGTTTCCACAGCATGTAATTTACATGCAGAGCAGAATTCATTATTTTTGGCAAAAACAAGCCTGGGCTTGCCCAATATGGGCTGTTGGACTGAATTCTAGATGGCTGCCAGGTACTATCAAAAAAACATCCCTGGCAGTTTGGGCAAATCTGACTGTCTGCTATAGCCTCAGTCCCAGGAACCAATGTTTTCCTACACCAAATGGGGGAAGCAAACAAAACTGCAGGATGTAGAACTGTACGCTGAGGGCACAGAGGAGCACATCCTCAAACAGAGCTGCCACGGCTGTGTGAGTGCCACCATTGTCTGGGACCCCTGTGAGGGTCATCTCCTGGGTGCGGGGAGGGAGGAGGAGACCGCAGGATGGGCTCTATGTGGCTTGAAAGACTGGTTAAACTATGGGCTTGTAGAAGAGAGGATATTGGGGCTCCTGATACTTTCCAAGGCCTATAACTGTTCAGAATATTGTGAGCATAGTCAGTATCATTCAAGAATTTCTTGCTGTTCTCCCATGCTCCTGGCGTGGCAGCCTGCTGTGAAACTCCCCTATGGCTGGAGGAGTTGTTGGACCAATTGGGAAATACCAGACGCTGATGTAGGTCTAGGACCTATGACTGCTAGGTAAGTGTCCTGGATCTCATGAACTTAGATGTGTGCATAGGTATGAACTGTGGGGTGGAAAGTGGCGTTAAGGGTTCTTCAAAACCCTTGGCTGGGTATTACGTTGGACCCTGTATGTCCCGTCTCACCTGGCAGCAGTTGCAGTTTAGGGTTGATTTTTATCAGGCTTGATAGCGGTGGTTTGTGCCCCTAGTCTGTTTGGGAGAAGAACGCAGCTGGAACAGGTGTCTCATCAGCAAATAAGTAAATACTGCAGTTCAGAAAAGGAATGCGTATTAGGAGGGTTAAATCCTGGTGGTATTTCTCCCTGCTTTTTCTCTTCAGTGCCTCATTGTGAACATCTGGATTAACCTTGAGCAAATCCACCGAGTGTGTTGCCTCGGTTTCCCCACATGTCAAAGAAGGATAATACTTGACTAATTCACCAGGGCATTTGTTACACTTAATTAATGTTGTAAAGTGTCTTTGGTTCCTCTGATAAAATGTGCTGTGCAAATGCTAAGTTGTTTTTACTGATTGGATTGTTAATTAAAATGTGCACATATAAATGATTTATTGGTATTAGAGAAGTAAGGCTTAATAATTTAAAATATTAACATCAAGGTGGTTGGGTTAGTTGTAAGCCTGTATCATTCAGCTGTTTAGAGACTGAAACTAATGGCACTGGGAGAGGAAGAGAAGCGGGAGCCGGACCAGCTGGATCCAAACTCCAGTGCCTTGCCCAGGAAAGCCACTGGCAGCATCAGCGGTGCACTGAGCTTCATAGAGCACAGGAGATGTCACCTAGCAGGGGATCTCACTTGGCCCAACTTGGAAACCATTTGTCAGCCTTTGGAGGAATGTGCTCTGGTTCAGCATGGCAACTAACGTGCAGCATTACCTTTTGTGGATCAGGAAAAAGCATGAAGGGAGGGATATCTGAGGCATACATGTGTCTGCAATGCTGCTGATGTGGATCACCTTCTCCTGTTGAAAGCTCCTGGCCCATCAGTGGTTTGTTCTCACAAAATAACCTGGTATTTCACTCTCTAACCATAAAGCTTCTGTCGCCTTATATCCTTCTGTCCTCTTGCTTCTGTCTAGGCAGATGTGGGAATAAGCTGTAGTTGACAGCCCAGGCAGGGACCTGAGGAACGTATGTGTTATCCTAGTGCAGTAATGAGTTCAGGGACCTAGAGTTACAGAGCTGAGAAGAGAAGGCCTCTAGGAGCAGCTTCAGTTGGTTGATTGGATACTGGGACCAGAGAGGAAGGTTAACCATCGTCTATTCCCTTTCTGAACCTGAGGAAGATGTGCACATCGGTGATGGTGCTAGCGTGTTGGAGGCAAAAGGGCTGGAAAGAAAAGGAAGCTGTTCTGTAAGCAGGATTTTCAAAGGTGGATTCACAAGGGAGGGGAGGGAGAAGGAGATGGGAAGATGAACGCGGTGCTGTAGAAGAGGCAGTTCAAACTCAAGAAAGGAGTGCTGAAAGTAGAGTTTTGAAGAGAGATGCCGTGCAGGGGACAGTGATCTCAAAATACAAAAGCCCTGAAGGATATGGGACAGATGGTCTGGGAAAGATGAAAGCGTTCTTGCACAAACAGGGAGTTGCTGATTCAAGTGTGAAGAAGATTTAAAAGAGGGAACTGAGCAATTGAGGAGTGTTGGATACAGTTGAGCTGGAAGAGAAAGCACTGACTTAGCAAAAAGGAAAAGGAAGAAAAATAGAAGAGTTAAGAGGGATGGGAGAAACACGAGTGCGAAAAAGGCATGGGAGAACCAATTAAACATGAAGCATAGCTTAAACAAATTGGAGTTTGCCCTTCACAGTAGGGCAAGGAGTGTGTTGTAAATTAAAAAGGGCTGAGGAGCTGGGCCGTGCAGAAAAGGATGTCTTTTAGCATCTCAGGAGTTTCCTGCCAGCATCCATTCCTTCCCAGTGCAGCAACTGGAAGTGGTGGTTCTTGCTGTGCTTCAGGACTGGGCTGTGTAGCACTCGTGGTAGGCTGTGCCTGTAGTGTGGATTGCTTGTCTGTGTAATTCAGGGTAGCTTAAGCTGAAAAGGCTTTTCACGTTCTACTGATTTCTGTTTACAGCTCCCATCCCTGATGGTTTGCTATTGGTCTGCACAAAATCAAAATCTAAAACTACCAGATTTAGGTCACACTTCTGAATAGTCTCATGCAGATTGGTGGCCATTTCTTCAGATCACACATTTTATTTCTGATGAGGGTTTGGAACAGAAGCATAGCGATAGTAATGATAGCACCTCGGGGCTTGGCTTTGCCACGTACAGTGTGATGGGCAGGGCGGCATGACCTTGGCTAGGGAGAGATTAAATTCATCACCTCCAGCATGATGTAATGACTGACTGCCACAAACAGCAGAAGAGAAAGGAGGAAAATGTATCAGCAGGAGAAATGCAGATCTTGGGCGGTGCAGTTGTCGAGCAATGTAAGCATTGCATTGTGTAGATTTGCCGAAGGAATATTTGGGGACTTTGAGTGTTAAGAGAATATAGATGCTAAAAGCTGTTTTCACTAAACTAATGCCTAACCATTTCCCGTGGTTTTGCAATATCAATGCTAATGTGTTGCATGTTTATATATACATTTTCTGCAGGCTTATTGCAAGCTATATTTATATACTGCTGCCACTTTTGTTCAAGGCCTTGAGCATATTGTTTACGGGGAGCGTCTGAAATACCAGGATATATGACCATAGGAACAAGTAGCTTTAGAGACCTTGTCACAGATAGATGGGCAGTGGAGCTCAATATTCCGACACATAGAGGACATAGAGGAGACGACTTCCTCTTTGGGGGAGGCAGGTTAATATCAACATAATTTGGTTTGAACATATGTCTCCCTACCTTGCCTGATGGCGGGTACAATAGCTGTTAGAGTTCTGTACTTCACTTTGCAGTAGATGCAGAATAATAAGTGTCTGACAAGTTACTCTCATCTTGAGTTCTAAATAAATTAGGAGCTCATCAAAACCAGTTTTGCTTCAGAACAACTAAATTACAAAGGCAGTGGCCTGTAATATATCAACAGTTCCTGGGGTGAGCTTTGCTGACTGGCTCTCCTGCCTTTGCAGAGCTTTCTTTGCCCTCTTCCCATAAGTCTCGTTGGCCTCTGTTTCCATCTTGAACATCAGAAGACAGTGTAGAAACGAGCAAAATTGGTGCCTGTCCGCAGCACTGTACACGTCCGTACTTCTATTTTCTTCTAGCCTGGTCTTCAATTGCCTTGTTGATCCTGTTTTCTTGAGAGCTACATGCTGAAAAGAAAGGTCATGCTAAGAAAAAGTGATTTCTCACTTGACTGAGAGATAGCTTACTACTTATTTGAGTGTGTCATTGGAGCAAGCCTGGGAGTGTTTTCCTCTGAGCACCCATGTGCTGTGAATACAGAGACCTGGGTATACATGCTAGCAAATAAGCTTCTACAGCATCATCTTGTGCCAAGTTTGGTCTGAATAGGAGTAGAAAAATACTTTAAGTGTAAAATCCAAAAATGAGAAGACTGCTTCTTCAGGGAGCAGGAAGGAGGGATATATTCATGTATTGAGAGTAGTGATTAGAAAATACCAGATGTGGAAATGTCAGAGAACTTTGATAAAAGCATCCCTAGTACAGAGGTTAAAGTCAAATTGCAGAAAAATGAGGGGAGGGATTCAAGGAAATGGCGAATTTCCATCTGCGAGTGTTTCCTAGCGAGACGCGCTTCATCTTGTGCGGAAGCTGCAAGCTGTGTGATGTAGGATGATGAAAACACTAATTTGTTTGAAAGCTTTTTCCCCTTTATAGTGTGTCCGTGAATTCCTACGTGAGAAGAAACTATATGCGTGTGCATATGATTGTGGGCAAGTCCGTGTATAGAAAGTGAGCCGAAGGAGCGCTGTCATCCATAAATCTGTGTGTAAATGTGTTAAGAAAATATCTATACTCTGCTGTGCGGGTGTAATTGTATAGCATTTGTAAACATAAAAACCCCAAAAAATTGTGTCTTTGCAGCTGGATCTAGACAGAAGCACAGATGAGACCTTTCTCAGATATATTGAGTTGTTCCTCTTTTTTTTTTGGGCCCTGATAAGATTATAGAAGCTTTATCTTTGTATGTACAAAGGAATTACCTTAAGAATGAGATAAAAATACAGTTTCTAAGGATTAAAAGACATGGTTTAGGTATGCGTGTTCTGTTCCAGGTTTAAAACCTAAAGAGTTGGGTGTTGCTGCTCCTGAAATTTCTTGGTACGACTTCTTTTGTATGTAAGACCTTGTTCTTTAAAGAAGTACTGGGTTTAAGGAACTGATTAATTTCTTCTTTGGCCTGATGTTCACAGTATAGATAATATTCCCTTATAATTGTTCAGAAGGGTTTAATGTTAGGTGAGTGTGATGGCATATAAAGTAAATTCTGGCACACAGGGAGACAGAGGGTTGTGGACCACTTCATAGATAACAATTGTATTGCAACAATGGAAAAAAGAAAATAAAATTCCATGTGCAGCACGTTGTCCTGCTGGGAGGAGATCTAATCTAGCGGTTTAGCTTTTAAAAAGCTCTTTGATTTTTGTATGCTGGAGGTTCATTGTGTTTCCTAGATTAGAATTAGTAATTTTCTTGCAAAAACAAAAGCTGACTTGAGTCATACAACAAGAAAATAACCAGGTCTCTGGGAAATTGGAATGAGAAGCCGTTAGAATCTGCTAATTACAAGATGAAGAGCAGACAAGCAGTAGTGGTCTGTTGGGGAACGGCTTTCACATATATTGATGTATGAAAAGACTTTGCGTGAGATGTCAATGGGAAAAGTTTCCGTGAAATGTCTTGCAGACGGTTTGCAGCTCAGTCCTGCAAGCCAGCACCTGAGTAATAGTTGCCATCTTCAGTAAGGACTGAGTAGCTTTACTTAAAGGGCTTTCTGTACAAACAGCACTAGATTTAGTTCAACTATATACTTTTATTCTGCCTATAAATAACATGAGACAATGGCCACTGGAGTGTGAGCTTTCTCACCCAGTATACTTTCCCATTGTATCAACAGCTTTGCTTAATTAGGCTCCAGCTCCTCTGAGTAAGTGTTCAGGGTCTGCTGGCAGCGAGTCCGTCTGCTTGAAAGAGAATTGCTGACAAACCAGCCATTCGCTAGCAAAAACGTCTGCTGGGGTGGGAAGGTGAGAAGTTGTTAATTTAAAATGAGATCTTTAAGAATCCTAACTGTGAATCTGTAGAAAAAACCTAGCTGAAAATCCAGAAAATTCACGCTTACCTCAATGACAATGGTGCTGGAGGTTTGAGGCAAATACGCTTTATTTGGGCAAAAAAGGGGGGATAACAGAGGCATAAACTTCATGGTCTGTAATTATCCATAATACTGTGAAAGTCCCAAATAGGATTTCCAGTCCATCACGTGAACACGTGCACATACAATTTGGAGCCACATCTTGCATCTTAATGATCCTCCTAAGGAACAATTTCAGCCCATTGTGTTATTGCTGTTACCTGTAGAAGGTAGGGGAGAGTGTAAAAGTAAGAAGTCCACATTGTTCCATTTTTCCTTTAGCCAAACTTTTTTTCCTTTCTCAGCGTGAGCCTTGCAGGAAACGCAGTTGGGTAAGTTTATTTCAAGGTTAGTCTTGTCACTGCGGTTTCCAGCCTTCAAGTACTCTGACTATGTTCCTGGGAAGACTGGCTTTTGCAAAACTACCACGTTTACAAACTATGAAAGTGTAGGTTATGTTCACACATAAATGTTCTGATTCACAGTTTCACTCCCAACAGGGGGTACTGAGATGTTTCAAAGTCGGCGTCCAGGCTCCTCCTCTTGTGTAGACCATGTTCCAGTTTTTCCTTCTGGGAAACTTGCCCTGGATGGTGCAAACTTCTGAATTTCACTTTAAGAATTGATACATATGTGGGATAATGGAGGAGGAATGGTCTCACAAATTATTATATTGAAGGGAAAAAATAGTGAGTGATTTGTGCTCATCTCCCCTGTTTTGAGCCCCTTTGGGACAGGCTCTCTATTTTGTGTCAGGAAAGGAAGGTGATAAAATACTTGGCTGTGATTTTGCACAAGCCCACTGGCGAGAGAGGCGCTTAGCTCCTGGAGTACTGTGGCTGTGGGCAGGTGTGCGCAGTGGCTCTTCATTAGTGAAGAGGGATGAGAGGTGAGCTTTGCAGTTCCTGGGAGGATGCGTTTATAGCTTAGCTAGAGGGTCTGTCTGGAGCTTTAGCTTGCCCCCATAGAGTTAAGTCCACTTGAATATCAGTGTGTGTCCCTCCAAGGAGATGTGTGGGTGGTTTTAACACTTGTCCATCTGGGGTGACTTCCATTTAGCCACCCCCACCAATGTTTTCTTGTACAAAGAAGTGGAGGAGCTACAGCCTCAGCTGTCTTTTACTCCCTATCACACTGAAGCAGCTCTTAAAATTTTCAGTTGTTCAGCTGAGTTTCCTCAAGCTTCACAAAACATCCAGAGCATTTCTGAGTCTCTTAATGCCGACTGCTCTTGCATGAATGCCAGCAGTCAGCCAGACTTTTCTTCTCCTCCCTTCCTTCCCTGTACAAATTGCTTCCCCAGGGCTGTCCAAATACAGGGCTCATCTAGGAGGGAAGGAAATCAGCGTGTTTCAAAACCCAGCTGTCACCAGGTGAATAATTTTTTCGAATGATGAATGTAGCAGGTATCTCATCTACTCAGGCAAGTCCTAAATTTGATTTTGTTTTTCTTTGCCATCAAGAATGTATTGCAGAAATTTCTTCTTTTGGTGCAATCAATGAAAGTCCCTTCAAATCCCAAGGGTAAATGCTCATAAGTTCCCGTGGGTGGACCAGTCATGTTCATCCAGTGCCATGTCTAGAAGGGGATGTCAAGTTCAGGACAGAGGTGCTTCTGTCTGGCCTGTCTTTGCTCACAAGACTGATTTATGTCATTTTGAATAATGCCTACCTCCATGTGGATATGCGTCCAGTCTGTAGGCAGCAACAAAGATTTGTGGTGGAGTCAAATCCTTCCCAGTGTCAAGGAACTGTCCTTTAGACTACCCATAATGCTGTCACTGCAGTCAAGGAAAAAGTTGGCATATGTGGAGGACTGTTCATAAGTCTTGCACAGGACTTCAGCCCTGCAGCATCCTAGAGCTGTTCTGGACCCACACCCTGTGTTAGTGTTGACGTGAGTCCTGAGGTGCACCTGTGTTTGTCAGTTAATCTTTCTAAATTTGTATGTAATGCTGAGGGACAAGGAGATGCGTACTTGAGCTGTGCTCTTTTCTATTGATTTAACAGGACCAAAACTCTTAAGCTGTGTCTTGTCGATTTTGTGGCTGTCCCTGGCTCGTTGAGATGCCCTGTTATCTCATCGCAGGGGACCCGGGTGCTCCGCACCGCGTCTCCACAGATCGCTTCTGATCTGCAGAGGAGAGGTTGCCACATTTCAGCAGGTTACACAGTCAGTGGCTTTCCACCAGAATGCAGTAATACTTGAGACTAGCAACCACATGGAACAAAATGCTGTTGCTGACCAAACAGTAAACCCTCATCTCTTCATTTTTGTTGTGTTTGTTCATTTTTTTTCTTCAATTTTGTTTTAGCAAAGGCAGCTGGCACCTTCTGCCTCTCTTGTTAAGAAGGGCTACAGGTGCTAACCACCCATAGGAGGAGGTGCATGCGTAGGAGATTCATCTTAATCACTGATTTCTTCAGAGGAGGACTACTCGGTTTGGGTGGATCTCCAGCATATACTCTCTGCCTCTGCTTAGGGAATTTCTGGCTCCTGGAGACAACAAATTTGGGAGGGATGGGGAAGGCCAGCCTTTCAACCTTCTTGCCCTGCATAGAAACACCAAGTGATTATGGTAAAGTGGAACATGCAACCACAATGGATAGTGATACTCTATTTTTCATGCCTGAGAGATACAGATGCTCATAGTGGCGTGGTAGGGGAAATAGGTATTCTGCCAGGTAAGTGGTCATGGTGGTTATCTTTTGAGGACATGATGACTCCGTTCATGTATGTCCTAGCAAAAAGATTGGTTCAACATGTACACAGCTCTCAAGTTACAAACCTACAGATCTAAGCAATTTCACGACTTTGGTGTTTAACATATAGAATATATTGGCTGTTTTACAGGCAACGTGAAAAGAAGATAATTGTTTCTTTAGAGGATTAAAAACAAGTTACTTAGCTGGGCTGCCGGGGAAGCAGTGCCAGAGTGCCTTAACAAGCGAGTCACTGTTTGTTCGATGACAGATTTGGTGCTAATTTTGCTGCTGTCTGCTCCTGTTTGCGTCTCATGGTTGTGGATGAAAGCAGCAGAGCAGTGATTAGCTCAGACCCTGCTGAAAAAAAAAACAACAAAACAGTGACTTCTGAAGAACAAGGGAGTGAGACTGTATTACCCTCTGGCGTTTTTATTTTATTTAGCAGGTAAAACTGTTCATTGAACCAGAGTTCATTTACAGTGGTACCCCAGCAGACTGCAGCAGCAGGATGAATTACCAATCACTCACAGTGCAAACAGGAATCATTCAAACCCTGGATCATCTGTACTCAGGAGTTCAGGTCTCTTCCACTGCACACTAGATCGCTACTGGTGCCTCCTCCTTGCCCCCAAAATCCTATCGGGTCTCTCAGTCCCTTGTCTTAGTCCCCAAATCACATTTCTATCTACATTCCCCCCCAGTGGGTTTTGATTCTAGTGCTGTTAACCAGAAGCTAAGTGATTCACAGGATTAGACTCTTAGCCACCAAATTGATGGGAATTGGAGTATATGCTTCCTTCGAGGATATACTTCCTTTTCAGGAGCTTTGACTTTGGAGGATTGTTGGTGAGATAATATCAGGATTCTTAACTAATCCCCTAATGATTGTACCCGGGATGAACAAATCTATCTATAACAATTAGCCCAGTGGTCCACCACAAGGCTACTCTTACCTGATAAGCGGGCTTTTGCTTTGAAAAGGATTTTTCTCCCTTTGCTTCAAAGCTGGTGGCTGTGCAAAGTCCCAAACCTCATGGCAAGGCAGCGTGCAACCCTCTTGGGGCTGGGTCGAGCTGGCTTTCGGCTCCCTTTGGAGCAGGGTGTATTCTAGTCACCGAGTTTATTAAAAATGCACACGTTAAGTGATGGAATCTTTATGGCAAGTTTGTCTGGAGATGGATAGCAGCAGTGAGAGAAATTGAAAAATGTGTCTGAGAAAAGATGTCAGCTGTCTTTAGAGAAAAACAGTTCGTGGCGGGCGGTTTGGCAGTGTGCGTTACAATTGCTGGTGCAAGGACAGATGCGGGACACCAGTCTGGGAGCAGTGGTTCAACCTCAGCATCTCCAGGGCTGTTGCCAGTGCCCCAGCACTTCTGTGCTTACGTTTATTGGCTGTTTTGGATTTTCCACTGAATTATCTTGGTTTGGCAGGGGGTGTCTGCGCTTGCTGGTTGCATCAGGAGTGTGGTTTGAAGGGCAGAGGCTGTCTCCTGTCTGTGGCTGGCACCCAGTTTTTGCCTGGGGGTTGCCTGACTGATGCAGCAGACCATTAATTTGCAGACAACCAGGATATCTCTAAAGGCAACCCTATCAATTGGCAGGAGGTAAATAGATGCTGCCTTTCTAAATAAAGCAGGACTGCAGCCCTCTCTGTTTACCTTCCCTTCCAAACTGAATGTATCTGCTATTGCTCTCTAATCTCTTCTCCTCTTTGTTTTATTTATCTGAAACCTCTTGGCTGTGGGAGAAGTTGCGCGGCCTCGGAGTTGGACGGGTTTTGTCATGGTGATTAGTCGGTTTAGTTAGGGTGCTGGAGACCTTTGTCCATATGCTGCCGAAAGATGAAAATTACTATTATTATTTGCCCACTTCACAGGGAGGCTGTGAGGATTAATTCATGTTTGTAAATTGCTTTGGAGATTTAAAGCTCTGTACGAGCACTAAAGATTATTGCTTTTTAATTCTTCAAGGTAATACAACTTTTATAAAGACTTCTAGCCTCAAAAGCATCTTGGAAATGGGAAAAGTCCCTTTGAAATTAGATATACGTCTAATGTTTAAGATAAAAACAACTGCTGCTTCTCTGCTGGAAAAAAAAAAAAAGCAATGACAGAAAGTGATCGTGCCTCTTCCTTTTTTCCAGGAGTCCAATGTGCTGATTGCTGCTAACAGTCAGGGTACAATTAAGGTAAGTTACTTCATGAATCTCCCCCTTAAACGCTTGAACCTGTTGTTAGTGAAGAGCAAGGTCAGAGAAACCGTACAGCCAGGAGAAGCCATTAGAGGAGGTCATCCCAGCTGTAGAAGTTTGTAATTTAAATGATGTATTTGCCTCTGGCACATGGGGAGCAAGTCGACAGTGCACCAGCAATGAAACGGAGTTAAAGCAAGTTGGAGAAGAGCGGCTGGAAGCCATCCGGTACCCGCTGTCCCTCCACCGCTCCTTGGGGTCCTGGTAGCGTGGGGGTCTGGCTCAGACATCTCCCCAGGCTCACGCTGGGCCTTGTGGCAGCGGAGGCTGCACGTCAACTTGGGGGGCTTAACCAGAGCCCGTCCTCTGGCTGCTGCCGTCAATGTGGGGTGCAGCAGAGCTGAAAGCTGAGCTCCTGATGTGCAGCTGGCTGGAGCAGCGTTTGAAATAAGCAGGGCAGCTCCCTCTCTTTGCTTACTCCTGGTGCCCAAACTGGCTGTAACAGCAGCTGCCAGCGCGGGCTTTTGTGAAAGCAACAGCCTTCCCTCTGCAAAAGAAGCCAGTGTATTGCCTGATTTTCAGCACTTGAATTAAAAGTATTCCAGAGTGTGTGTTCACCGTATTTCTACCTGTGAAATGTCAAGTAACATGCAAAAGGCTTTGTCCTTTATGTGTCTATCAGACAGCCAAGCAAAACCAGTACCCAGGCTGGTACAATGCTGGTGCTGGTCTTCTGGAGAACCCCGGGTCTAATGCCATCCCAAATTGTACGCAGCAGGGTTGACCTCCACCATGTTTTTGAGGCTTGGTGGTTAACACCGTAAAGTTCTAGCCCAGAGCCCTGGCAGCTTTTTGTAGGTGCTGATAAAGAGATTTACTTGCTGTTTGCAAAGTTAAACACTGGATTGTCGCTCTCGTAAAGCTGAAGTCCTCATCCTGGTTCCCCCTCACGGGCCTGTGTCAATAGAAGCTCTCTGGAGCCAGACTGGAGTTGCTGGTCTGAACGGTCCTGGAAGAATCACAAAAAAAAGCAGGAATGGGGGTAGACCCAAGTGGTCTGTGTTTCACTGCGTGTCATGATTTTTTTTTTTTTCCCCCCTCTTCTTTAGGCCACAAGTGGCCTGGTTACTCCTGCTCTTGCAGTGTGTGGTGCTGTAGCTTCTTGTTTGTAGGCAATTATTTAGCAGGCTGTGGAATTGGTTGCTCCTTACTTTGGTCACTTCCTTCTTAGTAAAATAGGCAAAATGTACAGGTGCTTTTGATATCTTCAAGTGAATGCAGTAGCAACAGGAGAGTGATTAGAGAAGAGAGGTTTTGCTCATGCACTTTGCTTGTTAATGAGAGAAGGTGGAGAGAGAAATGTACAAAACGCCAGGGCTGTCAGAACGCTGGTACTTCCATTTGCCCTTGGCAGCACACAGAGGGAAGGTGAGATGGTCTGGGAACAGACTGGGTTTGCACAGCTCGCTCCAGTCTGGGGGTAGATGCCATGCCAGACAGTACCCACGGGCTAAACCTCTAGAGCTTTCCCCAGTACAGAATCGTAGAATGGTTTGAGTTGGAAAGGACCTTAAAGATCATCTAGTCTGACGTCTCTGCCATGGGCAAGGACATCTTTCACTCAATCTGGTTGCTCTAAGCCTTGTCCAAACTGACTTTGAACACTTCCAATGATGGGGCATCCGCAGCTTCTCTGGGTAACCTGCTCCAGGTAAAACCAAGCCAGGTTAATACAGCTCGTGCGAGCCCTCATAGTCACTTTTCTTCTGCTGTCTCCAGACCGTGCCTTCAGAAGCTGCTGCACCATCTTAGCATGGACAAGGGAAATGTGAGCACAGACAGTTGGGAGGACAAAATCTCTGGTCTCCATTACAAGATTTCCAAGAGCTGGTTAATTGGGATGAGTGGAAATGAGACAACTGTGGATGGTTTTGCTTCATGTCGTAATTTATCCTAGCGCAAGGCAGACATCAAAATTGGGATCCCTGCCAAGTGCTTATCCTATTTGTGTGATGATATTGCATGCTGGTGAATAAAGAGTAAGGGGTGGAGACAGAAGGGCCAGTCCTGTCCTAGTGATCTATTTGCTGATGTAGGAGGTAATGAATGTCATAAATTGCTATTCTAAATGTCTCGTCTTCCCTACTAATCAGGTACTGGAGCTGGTATGAAGGGTTTTCTCTCAAGGCATGAGGTACTTGGTCCAGCTGACTTGCTACGGTATTCATCTGGGATCTTCAGCGGGACGAGAAACCAAAACCACCTTGATGTTCCTCCCCAAAACCATCATGTTTGGGTTTTTTCCATTTATGGACTTTGTAGGACACTTTGAGACACTGGAAACACCAGTGAACTGTCTGCCATCAACATTTACTCCACAGACTTTGCTGCTGCTGATGGTGGTGGTATGGTTGTCTAATTTTTATGATAGGAAAACAAATTCTTTTAAATAAAAACAAAAAGGAATAATAAATTTTATTGAGCCACAAGCTGAAGCTGGAAGATTGTCTCTTGTTGCGTATGGCAACAGATTTACTTGGGAAAAGGGAGCTTACAGGACCACACAGGGCTGTCCTCAGTTGCACATCTCCAGTTACTTTCATCTGGACTGTTCCTTCATCCCCATTGGGAAAAGAAAGTCTCTAAGCCTTACCTGGACACACAAGCAATCTGCTTTGAGATCCTGTAACATTATGATTTAGTTGTTCCTTTGATTTATTTTTTTTTAGATGCATTAAATGTTGAGAAATGTCACCCAGGTTGACACCTCTGGAGACTGAAGTCCTCTGGTCATCAAGAGAAGGGCAGCTTCCCCTTCCTCCTCTCCTTATGCCCCTGCCTTGACCTGAGGGGGCAGCTCCAAAGGAGAGGAGTAAGTTGTCCTTCCATCCACATGAGCCTGGGCCTCTCTGCTGCCTGCCACCAGCAGCATGCTGAGACGAGGTGACCTGCAACTGCCTGCGACCTGGACTGACCTCGCCAAGATGTTGTGGGATAACGATCTCTGCCCCGAGTCCTGGCTGTGTTTGACTATCTCAGCTAGAGGAGGAAGCTTCTAGATCCAGTTACCAAAGCCCTGCACCACTGCATCACCCATGTGGTCTGGTTGCGTTTGCCCCTCTCTGCGCACCATGGAATGTTGTAATAAGGGAGGGGATGGAGTTGGTTTGTAATGTGTTTCAGAGCCATGATATAAGTAGCCTTATTTTTAATGGTCATGCATACACTTAATTGTACATATGGAGGGGGAATAAACCATGATGCTAAGAGTCGTCATTGCTTTGTTGGCAGGATAGTTGGGAGGGGGGGTAAGAAGGTGCAGTCTTCATGAGTAGCAGTCATGCTGAGCTGTCAGGATTGCTGCCAGAACTCGTTAAGCTTGAAAGTGGAATTGGTGGGCGTAGCATCTTCTCCTAGCTGCGGGTGGCAAAGGTGCAATGTATACAGTGATACCTGTAGGAGGTGTTTCGGTTTGCAAACAGAATCTCTCTGCATTCATTCATTGTAGTACAAGTCTCCCTCGTGCCTCTGAGGCTAAGATTGCTGCAGGGACTTCACTCTCCATGTCAGCAAAGCAAGGCCCTGCTGCAGTCTTGGGCCACTCATCAAGGAGCTGTAACTGATGGTGGTGTGTGAAAGGTGTCTCATGTCTTCCAGGTGTTAAAAGCCTGATTCTGATCTTCCCAGAAGGGTTGTGTGGTCCTTTGACATCCTTTGGTAACAAAACAGAAAAGAAAAACAAGGATGCTCTTGGGGTGTGAACAAAGGAGCAGGGACAAAGCCTTACAGTAGAGTTGGGGCAGATCCTGTCCTGATTCAGTGTTAGTGCCTGTTCCCAGCAGGGCCACAGGGGACTTACATGCTCCTTCAACCAGCAGCTGTGGCTCTCAGCTGGAAGGATGTGGGACACACTGAAATTGCTGTTGAATTGTGGAGACTGTGGTCCAGCGGGGAGAAATCTGACGCTTGGCTCCAAGAGAGGTGTGGATGGCCCCCAGATGCTGTGTGCTGGTTTTCTTCCCTGGTTTCTGGCATGCCAGTGGGGGGTGGCAGCAACAAGAGGAGGAAGGGAGAGAGAAGAGAGCATGCTAGCGTGTGTCCTGCTCTGAGGTGCTATCTGCAGGACTCCATCGTATGAGTCACCCAAGTCACTGTGGCAGAAGGAAACAAAATTTGTTCCTTCTGTCTGATGGCAGCTGATGCGTCCCGCTGAGCACTAGCTGGATTTCCATTTTGCTGCATTTTAAGAGAATGTGGTGCTGAGTGACTGTGCTGGACTGTCTGGGGCATCCTTCCCAGCCAGCTACCTCCAAAGACAGGGCCAGCGTGAGGAGCAATGACTATCACTCTTGCTGCTTCCCTTGGCTTCAGGCATGTGTTTCCCTCAGCCTCTGCCTCATTTATTGATGCCTATGAATTTGTTTTGCAACCTGCCACTGTTGCCCTGGCTGCTGTTGTACCCCTGCTCCGTGCAGTGCAGCTGCTGCTTGGCAGGTGACCTCATTCCTTCTCTCCCCCTGCTTGAAGGTCCTCTGTTTTTTAAATTGAAATCACTCCAATGAAGCTGAGATCTTAAAAACAGAAGAAAAAAAACCAGCTATTTTGAATGCTGTTAAGGTTACTCCTTGAATTAGACAGGGAAAACAGTTTAGCATTGGCTACCTTTTTTTTTTGTTTGTTTTCATTCTGTTTCAATCAAGATAAAATGCAAATTTGGTGTCTAGCCCTAATTAGAAACACAGCAGCTCATAAACACAAGTTGATGGCATTTCTTGTCTTTGTCATAAGTGGTACACTCCTTATTTTAATCCCCTTAATTTTCTTTCCTTCAGGTAACTCTTTGCAGCTGACATATTAAGTCATGTATAATTACTTACTGTAATCTTTTTTTTTTTTTTAACAGCATTTGATCAATTTTATTTTTTAATTAGTCACCTCCTCACTGAATGGTCCCTATCAGGTTTTCAGCCTGCTTAGAGTCAGGGAGTAATTGAGTTCAGGAGGGACCTCCAGAGATCTCTGATCCAACCCCCTGCCCAGAGCAGGGCTTGCCTCAAAGTTGGATGAGGTTGCTCCAGGGCTTGGAGATGTTCACAACTCCACCAAGCAAGGATCGGAGATTTTTAGGTCCCTCTGGGAAACTTGTTCCAGTTCTTAACTGCTCTCCTTGCAAAAATTAATTGCAGATGGTGGGCACTTACAGTCATTATTCTCTTTTCTTTTGAAAGAACAGAGTTACAAAGCCCTTGGCTGGAAGCTGCCCCAGAATGGTTTTGCCTCCAGCGCTCATGTCCATGCGAGAGGTGTAGAGTGAGTCAGATTTTACTTTGAGAAAGGGAATTTAAAACCCTGCCTGGCCAGCCAGCCTCTGCAATTAATTGTAAAGCATTTAATAGAAGAGTAGGAGGGACATGCCTCAGTGCTAAAAAGAAGTTCAGTGCTGGAGGGAATCGAAAATGATGGTCAAGGGGAACTTTAAATTAATATCAATATGTCAGGGCTCTTCAGCTGTGAGTGTGGACGGCTGCTTATTCCGGCGTTCGACCTGAGTGCTGCAGCCTTGTTTGTTTAGGGTAATTTTGTTTGACTATGGAAGGTCATAACTACAGCAGCGGATAATTGGAAAGGCAAATCTAACTTCTTCCTTGCTCAAAAGTCCTCTTTCCTTTCTTGCTGCTTAGCAGAGACCAGAAATACCCAGCAAGGAGCTTTGCAGCGGTCTGAGGGAAAAGTAGAGCGTTGACTGCGGTGTTTGCAGTGAAGAAATCATCTTGTGTGCAGGCAGCGGTGCTAATGCCAGCGTCCAGCTGAGGTGATTGCATCTTGCCTCCTGCCAGTCCCTGCCGCTGTCCGCAAAGACTCTCTTGAGGCCAACCTCACAGGATCCTCTTCACTTGCTCCCCAGGAGGGGTTTGCCTTCCTCAGCAGCGCAGAGCCTGCGTGCTGCGCTTGGTCATGGGTGTAGGGTGGTTACAAAGCATCTACAGGAGCTCAGGGACTGTCACCTGCTTTCCGTGTTGAGGAGCTGAGGGATTTGGCTAGTGGGGAGGTGTGCTTAAGACCGTGGGAAACCATGAATTGTGGCAGGATTCATCAGATAAGGACCAGAGCCTATATCTACCTTGCAGAGAAGTAATCATAGTCTCTGCACAGTTTGCTTTAGTTTTGCAGGTCTTATCATCCTTATCTCTGTTCAACTACAAGGCAATATTTGGGTATTCTAAGTCTTTAAGGTCTTCATAAATGAATTGAAATGATTGGTTGGGTTGAAACATCTTCCTCCATGTGTTAACTAGCCATTTGAGTTGAGTAGGTCTTGCCAAAAAAACTCTTTTTAAATCTTTTCAGCTTAACTTTCTCACCTTAAATCTGACTCTGGCTGATGGCTGACCATCGTTACTCATCAGAGGCAGAACAAGAATTAGTCCTCTAACATCAAACAGCAGGAAAAAATCTTGGGAGGAGAAAAGGTGAAGTTTTTGACATATCTTAGTTTCCTTTCTCATAATTTATTTCTAAGTATAAACCTTCCTTGGCCAGTCTGCAGTGCAAGGGGAGCAGGTCGTTCCAGCTCTTCCAGGACTGCGATGTCTCACAGGGCTCTGCTTCATGAACCTTTCAGGTGAAGGATGTCTTCACGCACACATCACAGCCTCTTTTAATCTGCCTCGAGTAGCAAGTGTGTGCAATGTGCCTGCCATGGGCTGCAGTGGGAAATAGCTCACTGGAGAGTGAGGAGGAGGAACAATCTCATCTCCGATAGCTGCTTGCCCAGAGCCTCTGATCTGTGCCGCGGCAAAGGCAGAGAGAGGCAGGCTGATTTGTTTTTTCCTTTCCCAGTTTTGCTTTCTCTGAAAGCTGCCTCCCTGGTCCATTCAGCGAGATGAGATTAACCTCAGTGCTCTTGTTTGGCTCTCAAAATGCGGTGGTGGAGAGCAATGGGACTGGCTTTCACCTGGAGACTTGAACAAGTAGCAGAGGGGCGTGAGCCCCTTGAGCATCTTTAACCCTGTCATCCTCCCCAAAATCCCTCCGGCGCCTCCGCCTCTTTGAGGGCTAGGGAGCATGCTGTCACTTAATCTCTTAAAATTCTTTAAGGCAGCCAAGGAAAATAATTTGGAGGCTTCCAGGAAAAAAAAAATAAATAAAAATGTAAAGGCCATCCTTAGGAGGTGTGAGTAATAGCATGTGACAGCTGAAACCAAGCCAGCAGTGCAAGCGCAACGTGAATCCCAAACTAGCAAATGCCGATGTGCCCTTCCAGCCCTCCCATCGTCCCTCTCCCCTCCAGAAGCCTTGCTGGGAAGGAGAGCAGCCCCAGGGGCTTTTAATTCAGAAATTAAATGTGTTCATTTAAAGGTTACCTCGTCGTAACCCCCTCGGCATCGTGAGCCTCCCGGAGGTGGCTGGCCAATGCCGTGGGGCTGCGGAGAGCCACGAGCACAGTGTTGGGCTCCGATGGACTGAGCTGTGGAGGTGTGAAGGCGCTGCATCATTCCATATGTCCCCTTCTCCGGACCCCATGGTAAGGATGGTGACCACCAGAGGATGAGCAACTTGTGCTGCAGGTGTGACCCCATCCCACTGCCTCTCTTTCCACCTGTGAGATGTGCAGGTTTGGGTAAGGAAAACGCTCAACAGCTCTGATTTGTCCTCAGGGGCCTTATTTAAACAACAAGTTTGTCTTGATTATGGTGCTTAATCTGACTTGTCAAAATCCCCATAAAACCATTTAGGTGTTTAAGAGGGAAAGCACATTCCTCTCACCTTCCAAGAGCTGAGCAGGAGCTGGTCTGAAGGCAGCAACCTGGCCCAGCTGCTCCTGTCTCATCACTGGTGTCCCAGGTCAGACACATGCTGGGGGTGCTGCCTCTAGGGATGAGCCCTCACCCCCCTCCCCACCAGCCCAGTGCCAGGGCTCAGCTACCCTTAAAATTATATAGAGTTATTTTATAGAGACGGGGTTTTTTTAATTGTTATGAAAACAATTATTAGGAGCCAGCAACTCTTCCTCAGTCCTGTGGTGATTGAAAAAAACATCCTGAAGCTGACATTGATCTGCAGAGTGCAGAGCAACCCGTAACTTAATGGGGCAGGAGGGTGTTGAGGGGAAGCGAAGCAAGCCCGACCTCTCAAAGTCGTAGGAGCATCACGCTTGAGCTGGCGCCAGGCGGGCGCCCGAGCCAGGGCGAAGTGGGCCAAAGCCCAGCAGACCGCGAGGACGCTGCCCCCGGCGAGGGCGAGCAGCGGGCTGGGGACTGCAAGTCCTGGGGGGGACATGGAACAGCCCTGTCCAGGGCTGGGAGGATGCTGTGGCTGCATCCTAACCCCCTCCCCTGCTCCCCAGCTCTGCACAAAGGAGGAGAGCTAATTTCCAAGCTCTTTAATTTGGATGAGAAATGATGGGTTTACATTGCTGACGAAGGGTGGCGGGGCTGGGAGGACCACATCTTTTTTTGAGATGTTAAGGAGCAGCTTATGTCTGGATGTTAGTGGAGAAGACATCCCTCTGTGTCCCAGCTTGCCCAAAACTGGGAGGAGGAGAGGGCAGCATCAATTACAACCCGTGTCCCCCCTTTTTCTCCTCCTCAATTTTTTTCCCTGTAGGAGATTAATGGGACCTCTTTGTCTTCTAACATGACTGTACCTTATGAGTTCTCTGTCTCACCCTCATCCTTTAAATTATCCACATAATAAAATATGTATTCAGTGATTTCAGGTCATAATTTGATCTGCTTAGGGAAGAAAAGGAATGACAGAGAAGGGTTGCCGGCGTGCTCAGCTCTCTTCCATTTATCTTTATTTATCTTTTTTTTTTTTTTTCCTTAATTACCCGTGTGCAGCCAAGTGATGGAAAAGCTGGTACCCACGTGCTGGTTCCTTGCAGAACAAGTGCCCCCCCCCAGCACCCTAGCTTGGCAGGACCCAGTGAGCAGCCCTGAGCTGCCCCCAGCCCCGGTCTCTGGGCAAAGTTGGCGTTCAGGGTGGTCAAAGGGCTGAGCCATCCCTGTCATTCCTGCCTTGCCCTCGCTGCTTACAGACTCAGTTTTACCCAGCTGTAAAACGGGCACGGATTTGCCCCCGTGCAAACCTCAGGTATGGGGTGGTTTCTGCAGGGAAGTGGCTCAGTAAGGGCAAGCAGGGGGGGGCATGGGAAGCATCTGGGATGTGCCCAGCCTGCTGGCAAAGGCGGGACCTTATCCCAAAGCAGAGATGTGGGGCTAAAGATTCTTCTTTCGTCGCAGCTGTGGGGCTGCCGTACAGCACCAGAGCTGCAGGAGTTTCATTTTAATGCCAGATATTAAATCTAAACACGGAGTTTAATTACTTTAATACACTCCTGTGACATCTAAAAGCCTCATGGATGGCAATAGCGGTTCTAAAGGGTATTTTGCATTTTAAAATGACCCAGGAACCTGGAAGGCCCTAATGGCACTGGGAGATGCTACGATTCCCACTGGAGCCATGAAGCGGCCCCTTGCCCTCTGCCTCATGGGGCTGAGAGGAGGAGGAAGGAGAGGGACCCCAGCGTGGTGCAGCCAGCAAGGGGATGTCCCCAGCACGGTGTGACCCAGTCACGGGGCACCCTCAAGGGACCAGCCTCCTGCCAGAGTACGCAGATGATTTGGGGGGATTTTTAGCCATTTCTGCACGGAGGGGAAGGAGACCCTCCCTGCTCAGCTGCACCACACGAGCAATCGCACTGAGAGCACATTACGCTTGTTGGCAATAAAAATCAGAGTTTAAAATCCTTGCGTTTAGCGCAGTCCTTGGACCGACGTCCCCAGGTGCCCGTTTTCCCCGTGGCTGTGTGTGTGGCTATTTGTCTGTCTGCAAGCCTGCAGAGCCTCTCGTTTCACTCATGCAAGGCCAGGGTTTCAGCGGCACTGGCTGCTGGGTCAGTGGGAGGCAGGGGATTTGGGGGAAGGCTTCTGGAAAGGACATTTTTAGGGGGTTTTGCCACCACTCAGAGTCTTGGAGCCCTCGGAGGCTGTTTGCCTCTTGCCTCCGCTTTTAAGAGCTGTTTTTTTCCAGCGATGAAGATACTCTCTGCGTGAGCGGCACTGCTGATGGATGAGAAAGCAAGGGCTCGTCATGCTGACGGTGCTTTAATGATGATGAAGTGTTACCATCAACATCGCTTATCCCAGACAGGTGGAGAGAGGGAGAAAAAACAAATCGGTGCTACTTGCCTGGGGAGGGGACCCAGCAGCCCTGGGCATTTTTGAGCAGTTCAGGGTGGCCTGGTTGCTGCTCCTTCTGCTGTGAGCAGGGGTATGGAGGGGGCTTTGCTGTCTTTAGGGGCTGTTGGATGCAGTGAGACACAGCCAGTGCTGGGAAGGAGCAGGGAAATTGCTGCCAGTAGCGGCCAAACTTGGAGCTGCCCCATGGGTGACTGTCTTCTCCTGGGGCTGGCCCAGGGATACTCGAGGAAAGGCTGGGGATGGAGAAGGATGGACATGACCAACCCTTAGAGTAAGAAGGTGTCCCATCCTCAGGGCCTCTCACAGTGAGCAACAGGGCTCTGTGCTCTCAGCAGTGAAGCGGTGTTCTTCCTTAAAATGTGAATTTAAAAAGATCCATTTGGTTTCTCGTGTGCTGCCGGTGATCTCTAGGCACAGGTTTATTGGATGCTTTCCAAAAGCTGTCCTCTCCTCGTAAACGTTGTATGTACAGCCTTGTCAGCTCCCATTCACATGCAGTGAGTAGTTGGACTTCATGGTGATGCCAAATGATAATACCAGTATTTATTATTTGCATATGAAATTTTAGACCAACTGTTTTGTCATCAACAAAAAACAAAACTTCCCCCGGCTTTGCAGTGAGGCCGTTTGCTTCTCACGAGCAAGGCCAAAGATGGAGACACCCCCATGGGCAACACAGGTTGTAGCTGCCAGTGCATCACCCACCTGGGTTTGCCTGCATTTCCAACCACTGGAGCATCTCAAGGTGTTTCTCCTCTCCCTCAGAAACACAAAACCCGACGATAAGGGAGTTCTTTGCAGTGAGCTGGGGACAGGCTTTCCCTGCTCGTCACCAGGAGCACTGAGCTCTTGGTACTGTGGACCAACAAAGCATCTGGGCTGCTTTGCCATAGAGCTCATGTCTGTTTTGCAGGGTCAAGGTCCTAAGCATCCTCCCCATGGATCTTGCTGGGGCTGCGGTGCCCCAGGTGCTCTCTTGCCCAGGAAAAGCACTGTGGACTGGAAGCCTCTCTGGGGTATTCAGCCTTCCTGGGGTTTCTGCACAGGGAAAGGCAGCGCCTGCCCTCAGCTGTAATTGAAGTAGATGGAATCAGGATGGATAAACGTCTCGTTCCTCGCCTGAGTGAATGGGGACATATGTTTAGTTTTCTGGTAATTCAGGCTGGGAGCCCCGGCTTGTTCCTCTGCGTGCACGCAAGGATCACTGCTCCCAAGAGGCGATTTCGCTTTGTACACGTAGGACCATGTAAGAGCTTCCTCTCAGGGCTACCATCCCCAACATTAGTGATGGCAGAAGAAATAAAAGTCATTGCCCAAACTTCTGCAAAGGGAGAGTTCCCATCGCCCTGCATGCCCAGGGGAAATAGCGGAGATGCTCAGAGCTCAGGGGTGCAGGTGGGTGCCAGATGCGTTTCCATCCAGGGTTTTTTTTAGTGCTGTGGCAGGACAAGAGTGGCAGGAGGAACAGGATGGAAACAGCATCAGCTTGCTGCTGAGCATCTCCCCAAATGGGACCACTCAGGGAAGGGATCCTGGGGTTTTCAGGCCAGTCCAGAATGTCTCGTTTGCTGGAGGGTGCTTTTCTGTAATGCACTGTGTTATTGCAGGGATGGAAACCCTGGGGGTGTCCAGCTGAGGCTTGATTCCCACTGGCATCAGCAAGGCTCGGGACGTGGGAGGTGCCAGGGCTGCGTGGGAGGTTACAGCCCAGAGCCCCAAAGAGCTGAAAAAAGCACGAGCCAAACAGAGGAGGGGAAAGGTGTTTTAACTGATCTCCCCAAAGGCAACTTCTAAATGAAGATCTCTAGTTTTCTGCAGAGTGGTCCCCAGGGACCACCTCAGATCATCCATGCCTTGTGTGAGCCACATGCTGTCCCCTCCAGAGGTGTCCCTTGGAAAACTTATGGGGTTTGCTGCAAAACAAGAGTGTTTCTCATTTTTGGGTTTATTTTACTCTGAAGTGCCTTTAAGAGTGGGGGACTTTGTGTTGCTCCTCAGCTTCAGCACAGGTTTCATTAAGGATCCTCTTCTGCAGGCAGTGATGGCTTTGGGCCCTGCTGGGCCCACTTTTCCTTGCATAGGGATTTGGCGCAGGAACCTCTCCTTGACTTTTGGGAATGTTGCACTTGACTTTGACTTGCAAGCTTGCCGTTATGGCAGGAAGGCGAGGGAGAGCAATGACCTCCTCTTCTCCAGTGGCTGTGATTCCAGCATCCGAGGCAGGACCCAGACAGGTCCTTTTGCCCGCCACAACAAGGAGCCTGGGTGAAGAAAGCCAGGAGGGATACATCAGCTATTTCAATCTATTCCTTGAATGTGGCTTCTTGGGCTTTTTTCAGTCAGTGTGGCCCAAGGAATGTATTTTTTTGTCTTGCTGGTACAATTGTAAAACCAAAGAGGGAGTTTTCTTGCAGCTGAAATGCCTCATTTCCAAGTCGGGCTTTTGCGTTACAGTCGGGAAGGTTGCGTGGCACCCACTGGGTGTCGGTCAAACAGGTGTAGTTAGCCCTGGTGTCTGAGGCCATCAGAAACCACTGCCTACTCCCTTGGAGCTGTGGGCTTCAGTCCGTGTAGGATGTCTGTGGGCGTAGGTGCAGGTATATGGCTCCTTATACATCTAAGTGGGTACTTATCCCCAGGGTTGAAGTATCTCATCATTATTAATGGGCTTTAGATCTCTCAGTGAGCTTCCATTTTATGGAGGTAGGAGGTAAATTAGGCAATTTACACAAAGTGATGTGGGGAAATTGGGAAATGAAATTGTATCTCTGGAGTCATGGATACTTTTAGGGCCACCTTGTTACCGTGACTAAGGAAGATCTGGTTTAACTCCTCAGGACAGGAGTCTCTTAGCTGACGGAGCAGCTTGCCAGGAAAATGTTTGAGCCACCTGTAGAAATCGTGTCTAAAGTCATATGCAGAATTAGATTGAATTGCTCCTTTCAATTTTGGTTCACCAGCTCAGCTAGGAAAAAAAAAAAACCTTCTACCATCAACAATGCTACTCATCATTGAGCAAAAAGCTTTTGAAGGCTTATTACTTTGAATATTCAGGTAGGTTCTGATGTTAAAAGGAATTAGAGCGCTCTGAATGTATTAAAATATAACATTACAGCCTCTTCAACATCTTTCCCACATTATTTTGACTGAGTGATGGTAACTGGTTGAATTTGTCAGGGAGGGGAGTAGGGAGTGTTGAACTCAGGTCTTTTCAACTGAGTTAAGTAAGGACAGGTGTAAAAATACCTACTGCTGGCTTGACCATTTAGCCTTCCACTTCCCCAAGTTCTGCCAGCTGATTGGAGGCAACATATAATGCCCGTGTGGCTCTCTTTCTCCAGCTTGCTTGGAAAGGGGGCTGGGTGTGACCCTCAAAGTGGGACCAGAGGGAGGAGGATCCTCAGCCCCCGCTGTCCTCCCCAAGCAGCTCTGCGCCCCTGTCCAGACAGTGATATATGATTTGATACCCAGCCTCCCAGCTGGGTAGGAAATTCCCCCCCCCAACACTCCCCAGCCCCCCACCCCCCCACCCCCGTTAGTTAAACTAAGCTGTTTATTTAGTTAACCTTTGGAGGATGGCGTGGGGTAAGACCCAAACTTTGTGGTGTAGGATTGTAGAATCACAGAACGGTTTGGGTTGGAAGGGACCTTTAAAGCCCCTCCCATCCAACCCCCCTGCCAGGAGCAGGGACATCTCCAACCAGATCAGGTTGCTCAGAGCCTCATCCAACCTGGCCTTGAATGTTTCCAGGGATGGGGCATCCACCACCTCTCTGGGCAACCTGTGCCAGTGTTCAACCACCCTCAGTGTAAAACACTTTTTCCTCAGGTCCAGTCTGAATCTACTTCCCTCTGTTTTAAAACCATTATCCCTTGTCCTATCACAACAGGCCCTACTGAAGAGTTTCTCCCCATCTTTCCTGTAGCCCCCCTTTAGGTACTGGGAGGCCGCTATAAGGTCTCCCCAGCACCTTCTCTTCTCTCAGCCTGTTCCCATAGGAGAGGTGCTCCAGCCTGATCATCTTTGTGGCCAAGCTGGTTTGCGTTCACAGCCCAGTGAGGTTGTGGCCAAACTCAGTTCACTCTCACTTTTTTTTTTTTTTTTTGCACCTCATTTTGTCGCTTGGCCCCTTCCCCCCCCCACCTCCACTTCGGCAGCCGACGCCCGGCGACGGAGGGGTGCGTGGCCGTGGCGCGGGGAGGGGTCCCGGGGGCGGTGGGGGCCGGCCGTGGGGGGCGGTGGGAGGCGATGCGGCGGTACCGCGTGGGTTTTGCGGGTGGGATTTTCCTCCCGGCTCTGCCCACTAGGTGGCTGGTGCTGGGAGAGCCCGGAGCGGAGCGAGAAAAGGGGAGAGAGCAAAGGGAAGAGAAGGGGAGAAAAAAAAAAAAAAAAAAGAAAAAAAAAGCCACACTCAAGCTGCTGAAATTTAAGCAGAGGAGGGAGCGGCAGCGAGGCAGTGCCGGGGCTGCTCCTCTCCTCCGCGGCAGCCAGCGGGGCTGCCGGCGCCAGGCCGAGCCCGGGACCCAGCCCGGGACCGAGCCCGGGGACCCGCGGAGCGGGGCCTCCCCCGCTTCCCTCCCGGCGGCGGCAGAAGGCGCCGGCCCGGCCCGGCCCGGTGAGTGCCCTCAGCACCGCGGACAGCTCCGCACCCCGCGGGCGGCCGCGCCCCGGCCCCCTGAACCCCTCCGCGCGCGTGTGCGTGTTGGTGCGTGTTCGTGTGCGTGTTTGTGTGCGTGTTTGTGTGTTCCCCCCCCACCCCGCCACCTTCTCCACCCCCGCGGCCGGGCAGCGACGAGGCGCGGAGTTGGGCGCGGAGGGAGGCGGCGTTGGGAAGGGCCCCCGCGGATCGCCCGGCGCGGTGCGGGAAAGGGGAGGGTGGGGAGGGGTTTGGTTTTTTTTCGGGGGGGGGGTACGGGGGGTGCAAAGGCTCTCTGCACTTTCTGCAAGTTCCTTTTGTTGCTGGAATGAGGTTAAGGAAATTTGGCTCTTGGCACCTGCGTCACACGGGGAGCGGAGGCAGTTCGGGGGGGGGCGGGGGGGGGCTTCTTGCTGCATACTCGCAGGCGGTGCTGGGGGGGGGCCCTCATTGGCACCCTCTCCCATCAAACCCATGCTTCCTACCTCTTTCTCACCCCCTCCCCTCCCTCCTGCTGCCCACGGCTCCCCTCAGCCGAGCGCCGCGCTCAGCCCTTCCCTCCTGGCTGCCCGCAGAGGCTGCCAGGACCACCCAGACCCCTCTGCTGAGCCTTCACCCCACCTTCCCGCTTCGATTCGCCAAAGTTTGAGTGCAATTTTTGCCTCCTCTCCCGCCTGCTTGGGAATAGCTTGCGGGCAAGCGATGGTGATTTTCTCCAGGAGAGCTGACCCCTGGAAGGGGCCATCTGAGAGCTTTTGGGCTGAAAAGATGCTCCCTGAGCCTGCGCTGGGCTGCGACTCGTTAAGGCGAGGTCACCGCTGAGCCGAGGGATGGCCGAGCAGCTGGAGGAAGGGACGGCAAGGTTGTTTCTGAGGATCGCGGTAATTAGGAGTGCTTCATTAGCAGTTACCTGTAAGGGCTTCTGGCAGAATCCATCTGTCCGGAGAGGAGGAGGAGGCTGAGCTCGGTGAGGGGATGCTTCCTGGAGCGGCAGGGGGTTTGTCAAGGCGCTGCAGAGCCTGCGGGGAAGAAGCAGCCCAGTATCCTGCCCTCCTGGCTGGAAACGGGGAGCGTCTCACCCCTGTTTGAGACCAGACATCCCCCTCCTCTAGTGGCATTGGGGGTCTCAAGGAAGGGCCAGATTTCAGGGTCGCTTTTGGCCGGCAGCATCCCTGTGGCTGTACCCCCCATCGTGCCCCTGTGGGACTTGTGTCTGCAGGCAGGGAAGATGCTGCGTGGGGAATGGGCGGGGGGGGGGGGGGCAGGCAGAGGAGTCAGAGGGGGGTTTTCCTGCACCTTTAGTGGAGCGTGAGCCCAGCTATTTATCTGACTCTCAGGTCCGTGCTCACAGCAATGGGGTGCAAACCCCCAGGATGGGGTGCTCGGTGCGAGAGAGGGGCTGCGGAGCATTGCCGGCCCCGCCAGCCTGCCGGGAGGAGCAGCCCCCAGCCCCCTCCAATCCCTCAGGGTACCTGGGCAGCAAGAGGTGGTGACTTCTCGGGGGCTGGGGCTTTTACTGGGGCCACAGGGCAGAGCTGGGTGCCGGGGGGTATGGATCCGTATGCAGATCCATACTGCCAGGATTCTAAGATACAGTCCTGGTTGCCGGGGCTTGTCATGCTGGTGCTGGGGAGGGGATTTGGCTGTAAATCCTGGCAAACCAAGGCTGAGGAGAAGATCTGTTGGAGGCTGAGGTTGGGGTTTCCTCTGGGCTCAGCTCCTGGCTAGTGGAGGTGGCTCTGTCGGCAGGGACAGGCTGGGCTCCCCTGTGTCCACGGGGCTGCTCATGGGGCTCAGGCCGGGGGGGGGTGGTACACAAATCTTGCTGTTCCCCTGACAGCGATGCTCCAGGCTCCCCAGTCCCCGGTAAAGCAGCTCAAGGACTGCGCTGGGAGGCAGAAATAAATCCTAGGGGAGCTCTTCCCCAGCACAGCCGCAGCGCTGGATGCCAACAGCTTCATCCGCAGCTCTGGGGCAAGGGGACAGGCACCCATACTGGGTGGGCTGGGGTTGGCTGGGGGCTGCAGGTCCTGCCCCAGGCACACTGTGCCTGTGGGGCTCCCAGCGCTCCCCCTGCTCCCGCTCAGCCTGCCAGCTCGCATAGCGAATGCAATAAATGCCGAGAAAATGCTAATTAGTGAGTACAAGCGCACAGGGTGTAAAGTAGATGTTTAACCATATTATATAAACAAACATAAAGGAGCCATAAATTAGGCCGGGGAAGAAGTCGATCCATCGATGGAACTGCCCAGGCAGAAGAGATAACGGCAGCGCGCAGCGGCCGAGGGACAGGGACACGACGCGGCCGTTGCCTGTAGTCCTCTCTCCTTTTAATTGTGCCTGTAAATATAAACGAAATGTCAATGTCATGAGACGCTGCTTCTCCCCGTAGGGTGGTCCCAGCCAGGGAAGCGGCATCCTACAGCCAGGCCAGGGTTAAAATCCCAGCGAGGGAAAAGCCTGGGACCTCTTTGGTCCTTGGGAACTGGTCTCTAAGCACACCCAGTTCGCTGGCTGGAGTTACTGGGAGGTGGCTACTAAATTTGATGGTGTTAAGTGCTTGAAGCTCAAGGTCTCTATAGGACCTGCTCCGTGATGAGTTCTCGGTCTCCCCCAACTCACATCGCTGCTCTCAGCCCAGTGTCACCCTCGCTGTGCAAGAAATAAAACAGGAAATTAAAAAAAAAATAGAAAATATGTGGCAGGTTCGGCAGGTGCCCCCACCTCACTGGGGCAGCAGCATCCCTGCACTGATTAGTTGATGCTGTTATTCCCTGAAATAGCCGCAACATCTGGGGCAGTTGGACTGATCCAGCCTGGGGATGGGCAGCTGGAGCCGGCAGCTGGCTCGGTGCTGCCTATTGAGGCATCACATACACACACCTCTTGGCCTCCGGACCTGCTTGAGGGGTTTTCTGACCAAATTAATATTCAAAGGAACATCCTTCCTCTCCAAAATCTTGGCACCACCCCTCCCACCCATGGGCTGCCATGGAGTGCTGGGAGTCCCACTTCTCCTGCACCTTACCAGTCATCCCAGCTTGTCATCCTCATCTCGGAGCCTGATTTTATTTTCATTTTATAATGACCCAGTGCAATCTCTCCCAGCAGCTCCTGGATAAGCCCCAGGTAGTTGTTTGGTTTTTCCCTCCCCTCCATTTTCCTCCTTGATGCTTTGCAATGCCAAAGCCTTGTATTTCCATGAACTGGCGCGTATCTCCCCAGTAGAGCATTCACAGGGCAGCAGCCCTGGCAAGGCGCAGGCAGCAAAGCCAGCAGTTGCCTTGCTTCCATCTCCCGGCTTCAGCCAGCCGCCTTCAGTAAAACACAACCCTTGTAACAAACCAGCGTGGAGAGCTCATCCTGCTGGCACGAAAGCATCAGGGTCGGCAGAGGCTGGGAAAACACGGGGCGGGTGGAGGTGTCACGGCTGTCGGATGTCACATGTGCCCTCTCCCCCTCCCTGCACTGGGGACCCTCGTGGGCATGTGTTTTGACACCCCAGGAATGTGGAAACCCCAGGAATATAAATTCTCCCCTTACGCTCCCTGGGGTGGCTGGGGGTAGGAAGGGGTCTGAGTACCCCCAAAACCCCCAGCAAAAGGGACAGCAGAGGTGATATGGGCTCACTGAGGTCCTTGTCTCTGGGAGATCTGGTGAGTAGAGATCTTCATCTGAACATTTTTTCTTCTAAAAGCTCTTGGGTTTTGGGGGCAAGCTAGGACCCATCCCAGCTACCCCTGCTGCCTCCTCCCTGCCCCTCTCTTGGCTATTTTGCAAATAAGGACTTTTTGGCAGATATTTCTGCTCCCCATCTCTTTTCCCAGTGCAGGCAGAGCCCCATCGCTCATCCTCCTGTTTAATTGGTATCTGAGTGGGTCTAGGATGTTGCAAACCCACCTCACTTTCCTTGGCCCAGCCGGAACTCCTTCTCCTTTTGGAGGAGATCTCAAAATCACTCACGCTTTGGAGAAATGAAGTGCGTGTAGCTACTACAAGTGTAGAAACTTCCTTTGGTAATGGCTGTCCTCGAGGAAAGGGGTCTGGCAGAGGCGAGGGATTGTCTCTCTCTGCTCACAAGAGGCATCACAGGAGCGAGAAATTATTTCAGCTTTCGGTCCTTCATCCCAGGGGTGGCTCTCTCCTCTTCCTCTCACTCGTTTGGGGACAAGATCTCATTTGGGATCTTCTCCCAGATGTGGGACTGGGGGGCTGTGGTTGAGGCTGGAGAGAAGTGCAGGGAGTGGAGATGCTCCGATGGGTGCTGGGTCTCCCTCTGAAGTGCAAATATCCTCCCCGGAAGAAGGCAAACAGCCATCCAGCACCACTTTCTGTTTCAGAGCCCTGCCACCATGGGATGCCAGGCGATGTCCTGGGGGAAAGCTGCTCCACTTGCATTAGCTGGAGCATGTGGCTGGCCAGCGTAATTGCTCTTTCTTGACCCGTCTGCCTGGGATTTGAAAATTGATTGCCAAGTCGATAACGATGCATTTGGACCACTCCAGGCTGCCGGTGGGCACAGGCAGGCGCTCAGGGATGGCTGCCTCCATGGTCGGCATGGGGAAAGGCTGGGCTTTGGCTTTCCAAGCCCATCACTAGCCAGGGAGGTGACCCTGAGCCCTGCCCACACCACGCTGGAGCAGTGCGGTGGGTGCAGGATGGGTTAGCAAGCCAGAGGAGCAGAGCGTGCCCCGAGTCATGCAGCCCCTCGCGGTCCCCGCCCTTGGGGGCCAAGTCCCACCGTTGCGCTCCTAGCACATCATTGTCCAACAGGGAAACATTTCCCAGCGAGGCGCTCAAGCTGCTTCCCACCAGCTTCCTTCCTTTCGGCTGAAATTGCATTAGTCAGCAGAAATCACTGAAAACGTGGATTCCTAAAGTGCATTTATTTATTTCTCTTATTTTTTTTTGGTGGATGAGTCCTCTCATCCAGGAATAGGTCCTGTTGATGGAGCACGTTCATGTCCCTGCTAAATAACAGGGAGGACAGGAGCAGGGAGCCTCACCACAGGGGATTTTGGCTGCTGGCAGCTGAGCTGGCGCCGCAGGCAGCTCGGCATCCCTGTGGCGAGAGCACGGCCGGTAATTAAAAAGCAGATTGATTTGGTTCGATCTGGTAGCTGTCCCTTGGGGGAGCGAGGGGCTCCCCAAGGGGACACACTGGCGCTAAAGGGACCCGATGTTTGTCACGGGGGCCCTGCCTGTCTCTCCCCACGTCTGCAGCGCAGGGTTCGGCCTCGCCTCACGCGACGCTCACGGGCGTGTCTTTTTCGGAGGGAGGCCTTTACTTGCACAGAGACTTAAAAGAAAATCCCTCTGCAAAGTACCAGCGTTTAACTTATCTTTAATTACACAGTTAATTTATTATGTAGCACTAGTAACAAAGTAAACCGGGCACAAGGCTCTGAGATAGCATGCCGAGAATTGCCTCATTTAGTAAATAATTTTAACTTCAGTAATTATTTCCTGCAAGGGGGACGATGCAGAAGAGCCCCAGGGGACTCCTCACTCCTGGCCACGGGAAGGATGAACCCTCCGTGTAGTTCCTCATTAATTAATTACTCGATGCTGTCGTCACTGCCTCCCCATGTCTGGCTGACGTGCACCCATCACCCCATGCACCCCGGGACGACCGCTGGGGTCCCAGCGGGTGTTTCGGTCCTGGCTGTGGGTGCCACTGGCTGCACCCCCCCAGGCAGAGATGGGCTGGTTTGCCTTTGGGTTGTTTGTGTTTTTTCTCTTCCCAATCTTAACCCACCTGCTTGTCATTTTGCTAAAGCGGCATCTGCTTTTGCTGGCCTTGCATAACGAAGACTAATTACGGTGGGGCATTGATTAACATGTGGGGCACTTGGGTGGCAAATGCCGAGCTGGAGGCAGGCAATGTTCCAGGCATCCCCAGTAGCCAGCACTCACGCCACTGCCACCTACATCCCGAGGTTTTCCAGCTACCCTCTTTTCAGTGGGAAACACCATTTATACGGAGCTACTTCATTTCTGGTTTCTCCCCTCATCTTCCTCCTCAGGTCATCCTTCGCTCTCCCATCCTTAACTGGCTCTGTCTCTGTCCCCCCATCCCTCTCCGGCTTTACCCACACGCTCTTCCCCACTCTGGCCTTTTGTTTCCCCTGGGGCTTCGTTTAAAAGCGCTATTGATGCCGTTAGGCACTAATATGAAGAGAGTCTCTCTCCGGCTCTCCGCTGCAGATGGGGACCTCAGCTCAATCCCCGTCCTGTTCTCCACTGGGGAATGACAATGAACTCCAGCGCCGTGGAGGGACGGAGAAAGAGCAGCTCTGTGCTCTGGGAGACAGCCCTGTCCCCGGGGCCAAAATAACTCCACTTGTTTTATTTATCAACTGTGGGGGGACGAGGAATGAGTGGCATACAGATGTTTCCACAGCTGGCTCTGCCGGCTGACATGCCTGGGACCAGCCTTGCAGGGGCGTCCCATGCGGACGGGGGGATGCTCTGGGGGTCTCTGGGTCTCAGCATCCCACCCAGAGCTGGAAAACCAGCTGGGGGGGGGGGTGTTTTAAAATAAAGAACAAGATGTGGGCTATGGGCATGTCTATGGCCAAGCACCAAGCAGCCCTCAGCTGCCAGCATCCGCCCTGCCACAGGTTTCTGCCCTGCCCCAGGCTGGTACCCCAGCGATGCTCGTACAGAGCCTGAGACAGCTCAGCATTTACCCAGCGGCTCCAGTGCTTGCAAGGGGAAGAGAAAAAGGAGGAGAAAAGTCCTCCTTCATCGTTATGCACGCACACAAATTGAAATGAAGGGTGATAGCAGCTGAGCTGATTTTTTTCCCCATCCCCTGCTCCCTCCCCGCTGTTGCCCCCACACGTACGCAGCCTCCCTCCCTCCTGCTCCTCTCTTTCCTTGCTCCCACCAGTGAATTGGATTAGTCACCTTCTTAATTAACTGCGCCGGTGTGAGCTCTATTAGGTATTAAATGTTTGTCACAATCCAATTTAAAAAATCCATCCCAGCAGGGCAGGGTTTCAGAGGCGCCGGGGGTTTGCAGCCCTCACACTGGGGGCTCAGATGCATGAAGCTGGGGGGGGTGTAATCCCCCCATTAGTTCCTGGATACCTCAGGGGCTTGTTTTGCCTTTGGGAAAGGCTCTTCTCACCCTCTGGCCGAGGGGTAGACCCAAAGCTGGTGCCAGAGGAGGGGCAGGGATGTCCCCACGGCACCTCCCAAGCACCCCCTGAGACAATGCGGGTTGAAAATCAGGTGGAGCTGGGTGAAAATCCACGGTGGAGCTGTGGTACACGGGCTCTGACCGGCAGCAGGGTGCCTGGTGACATCGGTAAGGCTGAGCTGGGTTAAACCCAGCCTTTTAGGGGGAGTTTTAGAGCTGTGGGGTTAACGTGCAGGCCGGATGCTGTCAGGAGGGAGATGGCATCAGCAGCTTCAGCATCAAAGGCAGCTTTCGTTTTGAATGAACACCCACACCAGCGATGAATGAGGTTTAGCTCTTGCTTTAAAACCAGCCCAGTTCCTGAGGACAGGCACAGCACCTCCTCCTGCCGCCCCCGAAGGGGTCCAGCCCTCTCTCTCTGCCCCTCTCTGGGGCACGTGCCCCATAGGAGATGTCCCAGGCTCTCCACCCCACCAGATGCCTTCCTCACTGCTTGGCTCTTTTATCTTTTTCTCCATCTTCTAGACCATTTCTGAGCCATAACAAACTTTCACCTCTCGTCTTAGTTCCCTTAATAGCCTCTGCAGAAGGACTTTATTAAAGCCTGGTGGAAACTCTGAGTTCATTACAGCTTCTCATGCTCTGCCACGCAGCGCTTTGCTGGCTCCCGCGGGTCAGGGCTCCGGTCGTTTGCAGGGGCTGTATGCAGCACTTGGGCTGGTTTCTTCCTAGCCCAAATTATTATTTATCATTTTTATGTATTTATTAAGTATTTCTAATTAATTATTTATTATTCTAATTGAATTTCTTTTCTTTTCCACACCAAATGGCGAGGCTCACTGGGCTGTGGTGCTTCTCAGCATCATCCTGTATGTGCTTTGCTGCAGGGGCGAAGCACTGACCGGACGGGTGGGCGAAGCATCATTTTGCACAGTAAATTCCATGTCATTCAGTATTTTCAGTGTAAGAAAAGCCTCCTGAGTGAACACTCCAGGTACCCGAGGGGTCTCAGTGGGTACCTATGACCACATGTCTCACCCACGGGGTCCTGCGGCAACTGATGTGGTCTGGGAGGGGAGACCCCCAACGGGGAGCATCTCATTTGCGGTAGAGGCAGAAAGCTTAATCTTTAAATTTCTCTTTATCGATTGTGGCTTTACGGCTAAATCACTTGCTGTAGCGACGCATGAGCTTCCCCATCACAAGCGCATTAGTGGCCCACAGGCTGGGCGGAGAATGGATCGAGAGCAGTCCTGAGGAGAAGGACCTGGGAGTGCTGGTGGACAAGAAGCTCAACATGAGCTGGCAATGTGTGCTCACAGCCCAGAAGGCCAACCCCATCCTGGGCTGCATCAAGAGAAGCATGGCCAGCAGGTCGAGGGAGGTGATTCTCCCCCTCTACTCTGCCCTAGTGAGACCCCACCTGGAGTACTGTGTCCAGCTCTGGAGCCCCCAGCACAAGAAGGACATGGACCAGTTGGAGAAGGTCCAGAGGAGGGCCACAAAGATGATCAGAGGGCTGGAGCACCTTTCCTATGGGGACAGGCTGAGAGAGTTGGGGCTGTTCAGCCTGGAGAAGAGGAGGCTCTGGGGAGACCTGGTAGCGGTCTTCCAGTACCTCAAGGAGGCCTACAAGAAAGATAGGGAGAGGCTGTTCAGTAGGGCCTGTTGTGATAGGATGAGGGGCAATGGTTTTGAAATAGAGGGAGGTAGATTTAGATTGGATATTAGGAAATTTTTTTTTACAATGAGGGTTGTAGAACACTGGAACAGGTTGCCCAGAGAGGTAGTGGATGCCCCATCCCTGGAAACGTTCAAGGCCAGGTTGGATGAGGCTCTGAGCAACCTGATCTGGTTGGGGATGTCCCTGATCCTTGCAGAGGGGTTGGACTGGATGGGCTTTGAAGGTCCCTTCCAACTCTAACTATTCTATGATTCTATGACTCCAGCTATTGCACGGTGCTGCACGGCGGCACCTCGCCCGCCGTCCCCTACCACGAGGCTTGGCGGAGAAGCTCTGGCAGAGCCTGAGCATCCCTGATTCCCAGCACTAAATGGGAATGCTTGGGCAGGCCCAGGGAAGAGACATGGGATGCGATGGGTTGCCAGCATGGGCTTCGGTGCAGGTGTTGCTGTGCTGGAGCGTTGCCGGGGGAGGCAGCTGGGGGTGGTTTGTCACCCATGGGTGCAGCAGGGAAGAGGTCAGCACTTCAGGCCCTGCTCTCATTCTCCCTGTTGGACTTACAGGTGCCTTATATCATAAATCTGCTTCAAGTGTTGTACCTTCTATCCCATACCTGCAGAAGTGGGTCCCTGCTGCCCCCCACTCCAAGGGGTCCCCAAAACACCTGCAAGCCCCATGGCCCAGGCTGGGGCTCACCAGGATGGAGGGCTTAGGGGGGATGAGAGGGATCTTGAGGGGTTATCGATCCCTGGAGTAAAGAATCTGCCGCTCTGAAGGTTTTTTTTTCCAGCAATCAATGGAAATGTGTTTATCAGGAAATCGTGTTTGACCTGGACAAGCGTTTTACTGATGGAAACAAAGCTGGCGCGAGGGACAGGGGGAGGAGAGATAAGGAGAGCTGGGAGAGGAGAGACAGCCACGGAAAGGACCAGGAGGGGGAGAGGAGATGAAAGAGACAGAGACAAGGAGGAATGCTGCCCAAATAGAGAGCAGAAAGAGGGGTACACACCCACCCCGAGCTTTGCACAGACCCCTTTAGTGGTGGGCAGGGGCTGCCAGGTATCGGCGGGCAGCGGGACATCTCTGCCTGGGATGTGTCCAACCAGCCCAGGCAACTACTCGGGGAGCAGAGAGCAACCGGTTTCCTTAACTTAGCGGGAGTGCAGGCAGGGAAAGAGCGAGGAGGGCAGGTTTCCATGGAAATGGGAGCTGGCAGGAGAGGTGGTGAAGGCAGCCGTGAGCCCTGGCAGGGGTGATGCTCGGCCCACCTGCCCTCGCTGCCCCAGGCAGTTTTAGGGTATTAATTGTAACAAAAATTAATCTCTTCGTGATGGAGACGTGCTTATGCCTGATGCTTTGATAATGGCTCTTTTCGCCTCCCTCTGCAGCATCATTTATGCTATGAGACTCTCAGGAAAGACAAGAAGCAAGTGCCCAGCCTCGGAGTGTTGGGTTGGGAAGAGAGAGTAGGCAGCGGGTTTGGAAAAAAGCGCAGTTTCAAATGTCAGGGGAATTTGTGTGATGAGGCTGCGGTTAGCGGAGGGCGGCCAGGCCAGCAGGTTAATGTGCCTACCCTTTGCAGAATGAACCGGGGGACATTTAATGACTGTAAAGAGCAAGGGCTTCGGTTTTACATCTGGTCTTAAAAATACCCATTCAATCCCAGGTGAACTCTCACTCATCCGCATTTCGGCCTCAGGTAGGAGCAGCGCTGTCTTTCGGTGCTGCCCTTGCGCATCCCCCTCAGGTTCCAGCATGAGGAGAGGAGAAATCCTCACATGGGACCCCATAAAGCTGATGGCAGGGCAAGATCCAGCCAGGAAAAATGGACTTCTAATGTCACCGGGGCATTGTGCATATGGGTGCTGCGCAGGCAGAAGGATGAGCGTCCCACTGAGCATCATTTGGGAGGCATGCGCAACCCTTCAGCCGGGACCAAACCTCTTCTCCTCTACCCCAGGCCGGGTAAAGCGGAGCAGAGACGGGGCTGATCGTGCCACAGAGAAGAATAAGGCATTATCTTGATTTTAAATACAGCTGGAGGAGGGGACGTGTGTGCCATCGCTGCATCCCACACGTATGCATGCTGCTGGCAGGCTCGCTCGTACCCGGGTCCTGTGCAGCCTGGCTGGGTGAAATTTAGAAGCCTGTTCAGCAGCCCGTGGATGATGGCCCTTGTGTGTGCAAGCCACTTCTCAGCACCAGCAAAATGCTCTTCTCTCATATTCGGTGGGATTAGAGGCAGGGTGGTGGTGCAGAGCAGCAGAGGACCTGCCCTCCTGCCCCACAGCTGGTCCTCTCCCCCTCCAGCACTGATCTGAACCCATCCAACCCCGTGCAGACCCCCAAGTGCCACTGACCCAGAGGAGGGTCTGACCCACACCACCAGTGGGACAGGCAGAGGGACACCCTACCCAAACCATGGTGATGGTGCCAGCACGGACAGCTCTCCTCTGCCCTGGCGTGTGGCCTGCGGCAGCCTGGCCGCTGGTGGCTTTTTAAGAAGCCACTGCCTGATATGAGGCCACTGAGCACAACGGGTTGGCACCAGTGACATTTAGTCCCCCTCCCCAGGAGTCTGGGTTCCAGCATGCTCCCCTCCTCCTAAAATAATTGTCTTTGGGGAACCCCCCACCACAGACACCAGCCGAATTCTTCATTTACCTGGTCAATGCCAATGCTCAGAGTCCTATTCAACAGGACACCAAGGGAATTAGAGGAGATCTAAGTCTTTGGGGTATAAATTGAACCCTTAACCAATGCTGAGCTGGAGATGCTTTCTTCAAACTTGTTTTCACTTGAGTATTTTTTGCACATGAACATCCACGCCTCACTACCCAAATTGGGGAAAGCCTCAGCTTTGCTTCTAGGGAACAGCGCTGGCTGCGGGAAGCGGCCACACTGGTGTGCTGACAGCATCCCACCACGGCCATAAATCACCCTCCCAGAGGGAAACTGCCTCCCTGACCCCGGGCAATTAGTATTTGCCTTGCATCAGGGGCTTTTATCCCCTTTAAGCTTTTATCCTCTCTTGTTATCCCCTTCAGTGTCTAATCCTCCCTCGAGTCCCACTAAGCCGCTGACGTGGCTGTGTCAGTCCCTGACAGCCATCCAGGGATAATTCCGGCATCTGAGGGTGGGATGCTTTGGACCAAAACCAGAGCAGATTCAGGAGGGACCACCGGGCATCCTCAATAGGCTAAAAACTAAATTGGAGAGAAAAAAAAAATCAGCTTTTCTGGGGAGGTTTCCTCCCAAATCCTGCAGACAGCTACAGAAATACATTCCCTGCCACTTGACCTTGATAAAAGCATTCGCTCCAAATTAGATCGGAGATGCAAATGCAGTTAATCGCTGGCTCAGGCTCTGCTCCCAAGTTGCAGGGATTCCTGGGGTTCGGTGGGTGACAGTCCATGGGACACCCCAATTACGTGGCCAGGGCTGGGTGATGCCTAGTGAAGGAGCTGCTTGTCTTGCCGCATCGCCTCCAGGGCTTTGCAGAGGGCAAAGCTCTCAGTGCTTTGCTCTCCTGCGGGGCTGCAGCTGCCTCAGCCCTGGGCTCAGCCTGGCAGAGGTGCTGCAAACTCATGACACCTGTGGGGACCCTTCCCCACTCATTGTTTCCATGGAGCTGCACCCCTTCTCCTCTCTTCCTTTTTTCCTCACTGTCACTTGAAAACAAATGTTTTAACGCAAAGAAGGTGGGAGAAAGAAAGAAAAAAACAAAACAAACAAAAAAACCCCCCAAAAACACCACCTCACAAACCCCCTCCATTTATGCCCTGGTGTATTTGATATGAAAAATTGTGCATGGGACAAACCCAGTCAGATCTCCAGCTCCTGGCCCCCAGCAGGAGCTGGTCTCGGTAAATAGCTCCTGCTTCCATCAGGAAAAGCTTTAACTTCTGGTTTGCCAGGATGGAGGCAGCCCGGCAGCTGCCCGCGCGCCCCTGTGTCGTGGTCAGTCCCCAGGGTGGCCGTGCTGGTGCCTCGATGTGTCCCAAGCCCATGACTGCAAGTGACACCCCACTACATTGTAGGCCAGGAGCATTAATTGCCCCTCATTACTCTGTAATTACCCAGTAATTACAATATTCTCATTCTCCTGCCTGCCTCCCTGCACCCCACAGCCTCATCCCCATTGCGGGGTGGGGCCCTCTTCATTATCCCTAATGATGGTGATGCAGCCGAAAGCTAAAATCCCCATTTTTTCCTGTAATTTGCACTATGACAGAGCTAAAGCCACCTGACTTCGTGACTGTGGGGCTCGTTACTCACTAATTATCCTCTGGGCTCGCCAGAACGGTGGGGGAAGGGGGAGATGGCCCCCAGGTTGACCACAGGGACCGTGAGGGACACAGAGCTGTGCTGGCCCCAGGCAGCTCGGTGGGATTTTCCCGTCCCAAACTGAGCGTGCGGGCAGGGAACAGGCAGCCTTTGCTGGCAGGAGAGCAGCGAGGGAGCACACCAATGTGGCTGAGACCTTCCAAACTCATTCCACCCCATGAGGAATGACTGATGGGCATCCTCTGTGATATGGGATTTGGAGAGACATCCCCCTGATGCCTGCAGGGACCCTGCCCTGGCTGCAAAGGTAGCGGTGCTCCAGAGCTGGTCACAAGGATCAGTGCAACTGTTTGCCAAGGCAGAATTGCTTGGAAATGCTTGGATTGTTTGAATTCCTTCCTGGGCAGCAAGGCCTTGCGTTGTCCTGCTATACCTCACTGGTTGGAGGCAAGATTCCTGCTAGGCAAGGGGGATTGGCAGGGATGCTGAAATTAATGGGGTTTGGGAAGGAGGTGGCTTGGATCAGCTGCTTCTTGAGCCTTTTTACTAGCAAAAAAATAAAAGACAGTCTCCCAGGGTAGAAAATAAATGGCGAAGTCCATCAAAAGTGCCTGTCGTGGCATGAGATGCTCTGTTCAGCCGAGCATCCTTGGGTCATTGGTGGTCCCACTGGGCAAGAGACCCCTCCACAGGGGATGGATCCATCCAAGGCATGCTGTGGGAGGAAGCAGAGGGGAGGGGGAAATCCCCAGCGATGACTATCACAAGGAGGAATTAGCAGAGGTGAACACCCAATCCAGCTGCTGAAACCCTCAAACCATCTGCAGGAAGATCTGGATGCTCCCCCTCTCCAAAACCTTTCCAGGGCTTCAAACATCTCCATCCCACTAGGGACGTGGGTGATGCCCCTGGGGCTGTGACCAACCCCTCGACAATTTCATTGCCCCCTTCATGGCTCAGAGGGAAGAGCCAGGGGATTTTTATACTAAAAAAGGCGTTTTGGTTTTTTTTGGTTTTTTTGTTTTTTTAAGTTTGAGGTGTGCTGTTCCCAGCATGGGGACAGTGGGGAGAAAATTAACCCCCTAAAATTTCCCTTATTTGACCCCAATAGTGGGAAAAGTTGGGTTTGTTCAGCACAGGTGCAGGTTTTTGGCTGAGCTGGCAGCATGCGGCTGGCAGAGGGCCAATCCCCAGAGCAGCAGCTTGGGGCTTTAGCCTTTCCCTGGGGTGACTGCAGCCAGCGTCATCGCTAAAAAAAAAAAAAAAAAAAAAAAAAAAAAAATTAAAAAAAATGACATGATGGAGGCATGAATCAGCAAGAGGAAAATTCCCACTCTCCAGGGAGGGAGAGGAGGCAGAAAAATTACAGGCAGGGCTGTGCTGGACTCTGCAAGGCAACTTTATGGGATGTAGTGATGAGGTGGGTGTAGAGAGGTCGAGGAAAGGCACAGAGCTGTGGGCAGGGTGTAGCAACGGGGCAATGTATTGAGGTTTTTCAGCTGATGGTCCTCCTGGCTTGAATTTTGGCTGCTGGGAAGCCTGGGAAAGCTGCTCCAGGTACCAATCTCATAGCATCACTGAAACAGCAAACTTTCTCCCCAGCCTGCTGTTTCTGAGGGGTGACCAGGTCCCAAGCATCCCACGCAAAGGGATGCAGGAGGTTTGGTACCCCTGTGTGTGTGTTCACCAGCTGCAGGTTTCTTGATGCCCATGTGCAAGGCAAAGCCTCTCCGGTCATAGCTGAACCTCAGAAATGGGGCAAAAATTGTGTTGGGGAGGGGAATCATCCCCTGGGTGGGATGCTGAGCTTCTGCGCCTCATGCTCCTGTGCTGAAGGGTCTTCTTCCACTGCACTTTTCTGGCTGGAGGAGCTAGAGCTGAGGATGGCTTAGGAGAGAGGGCAGAGATGGGGCTGCATTAGCTCACCAGTAATGCACCTGAAATGAGCAGCGCGATAGAGGCCATAAACAAGATTGATGTGTGGATTAAAGAGACGTAGGAACGAGAGGCAAAGGTTAAGAATACAAATAGGTGAAGCTCTAACCAGGAGCACAAGGTAGAGGCTGGGCGGAAGAGACAGTGAATAAAGCAGAGACCAAGTGGCCAGAGGGCTAGGTAAACATGCAAGGAATGAAGGAATTGAGGCAAAAGCAAGGTGGATAAATAAGCAGTGAGATGAGAATAGTACGGGGGGGCTGGGGACATGGGGCGGGGGATGGGGATGTGGTACCCGTCGCGCTGCGGCGCTTGGCATCTCCGGAGGGGAAAGGAATACAATCAAAACCAGCATCTCCCAAACGCAGCTCATCTCAATTTCCCCCACCAGGCGCTGAATTACTTTATACAGCTTTCTATTTTCCCAGCTATCTGCTCAGACATTAATTTTACAGCCCAAATCGGAAGAGCTGTTTGAAACAAAGCGAGCGGCACCTCGGTGCGAATTCCCGGCAGCCGCCAGGCACCGCAAACCAGCACCACGCCGCCTCCCCCCGACTCTTAATGAGCCCCCGACAGAGCTGCGCTATTAATTGCATCACCTTGCACCCCAAAAGGATGCTCCAAAATATATATGCATACATATAGAGCATATGCAGACCGCTCCTATTAACTCTCGCAGTGGGGTTTTCTGCTGGTTTTAGGGTGCCAGCGCTGCGGGGAAGATGCAGGGGTGTCCCAGCGTTGGAAAGCTGGAGAGGGGCAGAGCAAAAAGCAGAAAATCTTGCCCACACATGTAGGCATTTTTGACAGCTATACCTCTCATGGAGGACCAAGCCTCCCTTTAAGAGGATTAAATGCTCATTTTACAGCATGGCTCTGAAAGTGAGCTGGGGTGGAGGAAAAAGCCCACCCCAGTGATGCTTCACTCTCCTCCGCAGCCTACACATCCCACAGGGTCGGATGCTGATGGGGATGGGCGACAGTCATCTTTTCCTGGGGACTGGACCCAGCAGGGATGCTCGCACCCCAGGGCAACCCCAGCAGTCATGCTCCCCTCATTGTTGGAGACAAGTTTTCACAACTGCTTGGAGAGAAACTAGTTTTTACAGCAGTTTTTACAACTTCTAGAACTGCTGAGTTGCAGTTCTGGTGTCTCAAAATAGGCTGTCGTTAAAGTGTCAGGGTGGTGGATCCCTTTGGTTGTCAATTATTCTTCTTTATTATATCAAAGACACTCAGCAAAGGCCAAAAAATAAAATAATCTAGGTGATTTACTTCCCTTTGTAATTAGAGCTTGTAATTCAACTCTCCTTTGTAACATGGTGGGTTTGTCTCCAAGAATTGTTGGCAACATGGATTTGCCAGCAGCCTACCTCAAGACCCAAAACCCTTCAGCTGACTCACATGGGAGACTATAGGGATATCACAATGGGGTCATCAGCAGAGCTTCAGTGGAGGACAGATGCCTAAACCCCCCAAACTTTGGGACCTTTCTCCTTCACCGCTCCAGCTGAGGATGCCTCTTGGTCAGCCCCAAGATGGAGAGGACTTTGGAGCACCTTGGCTGATGGCTCCTGATGGGACCCAATGACTGCTATGCAGCTATGGGGAAAATAATTGAGAAAATGGAAATTACTAAAACAATAAGTAGCAGAAAAATAAATATTTGAGGCCTTTCCATTATTCAGAGGCTTTCCTCAGGAGTTTGCTTCAATGGGGAAGGAGGGTGTCTGTGCAGGGTACCAAACTCCATGCTCGTCCACTGTTTCCCTCTCCTCAGCACTCACCAGTGATGCTGCCGGGGATGTTTTCTCTGGAAAAATGCCGAAATGGGGTTTTGCTGCATGGTGCCCCACCAGAGAGCATCTCCCATTGGCTTTAAGTGCTGAAGCGCACTCCTGTTGAGATGGATTTATCCATCTGACGCTCCAGATCTGTGACTTTGCACTTTCCTTCAGGTACAGTCACCACAAGGCTCTGCTGGGTTTCCTAAAAATAATTTTTATTAAAAAAGGAGATGTTAAAAAGTCACTTTAGCTGACTCCTTCAAAAAAAGGAGTCTGTTCAAGGGGTGAAGGACTGGATAGCTCATTTGGGTTATTTTAATTAATCCATATCAGCATCACCTCTATATCTTGCGATCCTTACAGCTGGTCCTGCCACCTCTCCGTGGGGTGACCATGGCCAAGCTCCCCCATCCCATCTCAGGTCCCCATCACCTGCTTCATCCTCAGGCTGTGGTGACTTAGGGCTGCCTTTTCTTCTGGGTGTTACAGGGTTTATTGTTATTTTTATTTTGGCCCTGAATTGGAAAGGAGAGGGGATGTTTTGGGAATTGTTTTCCATTCGGTTTAATTCATTTTTAATCAGCTGACAGTAATTATTTGATACAGACAATCTTCCTGAACCGAGGTTAATCAGGACAGAGCAAGCCTTTCACTTGGCGTTATTTAGAGAGGCATTTTATAGAAATACTGTTAGAGAGGTTATTTAACCATATATTTGTTTTCATTGTGTACACAGCTTTTTCACAGGCTTCCCAGCATTTAATGCTGAGAGATTTTATTTATTTTTGTCATTTGGAGGGAATTCAGGCCTGCCAAAGTGTCCAGGATGGATGGCCCCAGAGGCTGCGGTAATCTGTTCAAACCATCTGGGCTCCGGCTCCCGGAGCAGCCCTAGGGGGGCTGGAAAGATTTAACATGTCCCATCCCCATCAGTGTGGAAACTGGGATTTTTTGGAGATACGGTGATGGAGAGATAACTTGATCCTGTCAGTCCCTGAAAGGCAACCTTGCTCCCAGTGCAGCATCTCCCTGGGGCGACTCAGATTTGTCCCTGGGGAGCTGAGTTTTGCTCTGGTGGGTTGATGATGGGTCGGGGGCAAAATTAAACCAGGAGATGGTGCCAGCCACATGAAGCTTAAAATTTAAACCCTGAAAAAGCTGAATGGTCCAGCAGCCAAACACAGGAGCAAAGCTTTCCAACCAGTGGGGAGCAGCAAGCATACACGTTGCCTCAAAAAACACCTTCCTCGGGGCAGCGGGGAGCAAACCCAAGCCCTAGGGAGCAGCTGAGCAAACACTGATTTACTCCTACAGGTAGGGTCGTAGATGGGTATTCCTTGGCCAGGCACATGTAGAAACCAGCTCGCCAGCAAAGCCCTCGGGGCTGATGCTTTTCAAGGAAACGCCGGCGCTATGGACAGAGGTTCTTGACCCGTCGGAGATGCTCAGGGACCAGAGGCATCCCCGGCACAGGCGGTGCCTGCACGGGGCTGCGCTCGGTTTTGTTTTCATCTTGTTGCAAGGAGTAAAGCATCTGTCTGGAGACGGTAAATTATCTCCTCGGCTGGTGTATAGCTAATGTAATTAAGCTGCATTTAAAGACTCCCCAGGGTGCTCCCTCCTCAGCCCAGCAGTTTGCGGCGTGCTTGCTCCTAACCGCAGCCCAGCGCATCCCAGCACATCCCTCCTGGGGGACCAGCATCCGTGGCTGCCGTTTGCAACCGCTTTGCAATGAGGGGGTGGTAAAAGTCATTCTGGCCAGTCCAGATCCCAGCAAGGAGGTGATGGATTATTTGCAGCCCGCAGTCATCCATGCATACTGGAAATCGTGCGCTGTCAGGGGATGGGGGCTGCCAAGGGCCTCTGTGGAAAGCAGGGCCACACCAGTTCAACTCCAGAATTATTTACTGGCCTCACCAAAAATTTCCAGCACCCCTAGGCTTGTAAAAACTTCTGTGTTCTACTGCCTATTGTAATTCTGCATTTTACAGCAGTTTTTCCTTTTAATTTATAAAAACTCCCAGATGTTCTGGCTCCAGGTGTGCAGTGAGCAGCCTCAGCAGCACAAAACCACTTGCAAGGGTTTACTGAGGGTGTTATTTTAATCCCAGAGACCTTTGCCACCATGCTACTCACTTTCTGCCAGCTCCTTGCTTTTATTTAGTAAAAAACCCAAGGTATATGTTCAAGCTGGCAGCAGGCTGTGGCAGCAAGGCAGCTCTCGGGCAATCCTAGTTTATGCTTTTTAAGAGGCAACCTGCAGCTACAGATAAAAAACAAAAGCCAGGAGAACCATTCTCCATCCATCCCGGTGCTGCTTCCCAGTTCTTCAGTCAAATCCTCCCTCTTGACCCCAAAAGAGCTTAAATGTCCTGCCACTCTATGTTATATTCAGTCTTCCCCAGGCAATTGCCAAAATGTGAAGGACATTCCTAGGTGCCTAAGTGCTCTCCCAAAATCCCTGTGGGAATGTCATGGCCAAGCAAGAGTGCCAGCTGTCCCCATGCCCCTCGAGGAGGGCACTGCCCCGTGGGTCGCACCAAGCGCAGCTCCATCAGGTGCCTTTACGAGCAGCGAAGCAAAGAAATCACAGGAGAGGGATGCTAACTGCTCTGCCTCCCTTTCTCTGGTCTGCTTTAACCAAGCCAGAATTCGGGAACTCTCCCCGAAAGCCTACAGCCTGGCACTGGGGGCTGTTATCTGCCCCGTCCGCCGCATGGCTGGATGGCAGCTCCCTCCCGCTTCGTTAGCTTTTCATCAGCTTTCCCCTGCCGATGCCCCCCAGCTGCATCTCGGGGGGGCTGCAGCAGCACAGGGCCATCCCCTTACCCCCTCACTTATTTATATATTTTATTTTTCCCTCTGAGCCATATTCCCTCTTAGCATTGCTAAACCAAACAGAGCACAAAATCTGATAAGCGCAAGGTAGCGGGTTTTTTTCCCCGTGGGATACATTATTTACAAAGCTTATTGATTGTGGGAAATAACCCAGAGGCACTCGAACATGAGCTACATCCCCTCTCACACCAGAGATGTTAATTACCTGCAAGCCCTTACCGACTCGTTCCCTGCCAAGCATCGCCCGCAGACCTATAGGACTTAGGGATGCGAGGAAATACCGCTCCAAGCTGTTCCATCGCACTTTTTCCAGCAGCCTCCTGGAGCAGCTGGGAGCAGACATCGCTCTCACTCTAAACCCAATGTGCTGCATCAGTCACCCAAATTTGCCTGCCTTAGCTCCCAGCCATCGCTCCCGCTCCGCCTTTCCCCGCCACCGTAAAGAGCTCTTTAGTACCTCTTTTAGTATTTCCCTGCTGTGACAGTTCTTCTAGGAAGATGTGAAGTCACCTCTCAATCTTTGTGATAAACTCAGCACTCCGAGCTCTCTAAAGCTGGCAGCTTCCCCATCCTTGGGGAGTTTTGCCACTCTCTCTGTAACTGCTCCAATCTCTCAATGTCCTCTCGAGGAGCGAGGGCAGAGAGCTTGTCCTCAGCTGCATCAGTGCTATATAGGGGATAAAATGGTACGCTGCTTCTCTTTGGCACCCTAAATGATACCCTGCTCCTCCACGGGTGCATCAAGGCTCTCCCTGTCCTCTTCTCACCACATAGCTCCATCCCTGCACCAGTTTCAGATGCACAGTTTGTATCTTTAGTCCATGACACGCCATGCACGGATGAAGGGCTGCGATTAGCTGATAAGATGTGCTTTACGATGCCCTGAACATGTTGGATGAGCGAGGCAGACTCCTTCAGAAACCACCCATGAGATTGGGAGCAAGCAGTCCAGCACAGGTGCAACCTGCCCTATACTGGCTGAGAAGCTTTTTCTCTCCTCTTAAAGCTGATGAAAGAGCAGCCAAATGCTGCTCCTGACCTACCAGGGTGGTTTCTGGAAGATGAAGGTGGTATGGGGGGAGTGCAGGCAGGTCTGGCAGCACAGCTGAAGCCATCAAACAGTAGATACGGAGAAAGAAACACCAACGGGACGCAGTGCTCAGGGCTGGACCACGAGAATTTTTCTAAGTCAGTATCTTTGCAACAAAAAGACTTATTCTACTAACACCACACAGATATTATTTTTATTAGAAAGAATACACTTTCCCTAGAGTCATTGTCCAGCTCTAGGTATGGAAAATCGGAGAGGGTCAGGGATGCTCCTCTGCTCAGGCAGGAGGAGAAGGGGCACCACCAGCTGGAGGAGATGGTCCTGCCTACATGGGAAGCTGCAACAGAAATGAGCTGAAGGATAACGGAAAGATAACGTCAGTAATTAGGGCTGCAATGGAGACTAAATGCTGGAATTGCAATGGAGGACAGCGATGGGGTGAAGGTACCTGCTCAGTATAACATCACCAACCTGAGTCTGAGCTCACACCCTGGTACCCATCCCAAATACGACACTTCAGGGAGAGGAGAATGACCAATAAAGAAAGCAATAACAGCAAAGACTATAAAACCATAATGAAAAATAATTAAAATATGACCATTGGTACGGGGATAATTACGGATGCAGGGAAGGTGGCAGTAACTGCTCCAGGCAATGAGGAGCTCCAAGCGAGAAAGGCGCGTGGCTGGTGGTGGTGATGGGCGGATGGAGACACAGACTTGTCTGGATGGAGACACAGATCTCAAAATTGTAATGGGAATAATTATGACTGTAATGGGGTGGTAATAAAGATAATGGAATCGTAATTGAGGAGGGGATGGCTGTAAAGGAGGAGGTACAGATAACAGCCTTGTAAAGAAGATGATAAGAAAGATAATGGACGGTAATGGAGTTGTTGTTAAAGGTAATGGAGTTATAATGAGGTGATGACTGCAGCAGGTAGAAGGAATGGTTGGTTTAACGAGGACCATGATGCAGAGAGGACTCTATTTCTAATTTGTCATGGCAGGCAGTGCTGGAGGTGACCATGAGGCTAATAATAACTGAAGGGGTCAATCATCAAGACAAATGCAGCCACGCAGTGAGCACGGCAGGGCCACAGTCCCTGGAGATGGAGGTGGAGGTGCAGATGCTGGGGAGGAGGGGTGGTGTGCTGCAGCGGGAGGTACAAGCCAAGACAATAAAAGGCACCATGACAAATGACCTGGGCAAGTCCTATGAGGTTTGCTTTAGGACAAGGCTGCCCTTCAGGGTCTTGAACCCAGGACATGGGGAAAGCTGCTAGTGCTGGCCATGTGCCCCCAGTGAGGGCAGCCCATGGGCAGAGATGATGGTGATGGGGACCAGCTGATGACAGTGGGGGGCATTAGTAAGGGCAGGGCTGGTCCTTGCAGCGCTGGGACAGACACACAAATGAGCACATCAACTTGCACTACTGTAGGGGGACAAATCAGAAAGCAGTTGGTGGCATCATACATCGAGGTTCTTGTTTTAACTCCCATGCAATGCATCTGCTCTTCACCTCCCCCTGAAGCTCAGCCCAAGGTCCCCAGCCCTTCCCACAGAGCAGGTCATCCTCCCACAGCTGGTTGCCACACAGCCCCAGCCAAGCCCTGGCCCGCCCAGCACTGCTCCCCTACCCACGAGCCCAGTTATCCTGTCAGAGGAGAAAATTAGATTGGTTTCACTTGATTTATTCTTGACAAACCCATGTCAGTTGTTAATTTCTAACCTCATTATCCCCCAGGTTCTCACAAATTGATTGCTTAATAACTTCTTCTTGCATTGCTCCCCATTTTGAAGCCTCTAAGTCCTGGGGTTGACCCCGCTGCAGCTCTCAGCCTACCCTGGGCTCCTGCAGTGTTGGAGAAACCCTGAACATTTCCAAGGTTGGGTTAGCTCTGGAAGTATGCCCAGGGGGGATTTCAGCAGGCCCTGCCAACAGGAGCACACTTGACTGATCTAAATAGCCTGGAAGGTCTTCTCCCCCTGTCTGAGTTGGGCTCCTGCCCAGTATAATCATCCTATCCTAATTAGCTGGGTGCAAGGAAAGGCTGTGAAGCAAAGCCCACGCTGAATTCCATAGATTTCCTCCTCCATTTAAGCAACATGCTTAGGCTTTTCTCAGCTCTCCTTCTTCCTGTGCATTTATGGAAGACTTTTGTGCAGCCTTAAAATGGACAGCCCATTGGATCTTGTTCTTCATCTTCGCATCTCCAATTTGTAGCTGCACGGCCACTGCTCCATTGTCCTCATTGCCAGAACTCTGGTCTCAGTTCCCCTTTTCTGCAACTCTTCTTTGGGTATCAGGTCCACCAGGTCTCTGTGGTGTCTTCTTCTTGTTCTTCTGCATCAGAATGAGTTGTGGTACCTTGAACGCAATTGCTTTAGGTACTTGACATCTTTCCTGCACTCTTTATCCCTTGGATTATCTTTCCTAGAGATTATACCTACTGGTTCCTTGAGATTTTCGCAGCCCATTTTCCTTACTCTGGCGTTCTTGCTCTCTTTCTCTTGGCATTGTGGGCTCCACTATTTTGTGACTTATTTCCTGAAATCACCTTCCACTTCTTTCCACCCGGCTGTATTAGCCCAAATGAAACCCAAAATAGCAGCTTCTGCAGTAGCTTTCATCATCATTGGAAACGAGATGTTGCACTAACACACCCAGAAACCTGAATGTCTCTCTCCTGCTGTCTCTCTCTCTCCCAAGAGATGCTGGTGGAGCTTAAGATGCCATTACCACCAGGTTGTACCACATGGAGGTACCCTGGGTTTGAAGAGCCGCTCATATTCACCCACCACCTTCTTCTAACTCGCATGAGGCCTGGCCCACCAGTTTCACTCCTTTTAAGTCACCCACACTGGGGTGGGCTGTTCCCAGCCCCTTGCTAACCTTCAGAACAAGCACGCCCCGTTCTTGGTGCACTCCTTTCCTTTACTCCCAGCTTGCTCTTCTCCAGCAAGTCACACTGGGTCCCATATATCCCACCAAATCCCTGTAATACTATTTAAGCCCTAGTCTGAGCACGGTACTAAGATGTCTAACATCAGACTTTTTATTTGCTATGCTCAGCCACATGTGTACAGACACATTTGCCCTGTTGTTTGCTTTCTCATCCCTTTTCTGATCTCACCGCCTATTTTTTTTTCTGCCATTTGTTAGCATTTCTTCTGTTCACCTGTGGATATGTGGCACCTCCTTGCTTTGACAGCAAGCTGGCATGACCAGGTAGCTTTCCTAATTAAGGAGATCCCAGCCTCCCCACAGAGAGGACATGTTAAATTCCTCTGGTTCTGCCAATCCCCAACTTCAAGTCCTCACCCACAAACCACCAAGACGATAAGCCTGTCTCCACCAGCCTTTCCACCAGCCACCTCTCTGCTTGCTTTGCCCAGAGCTCCGCAAAACCTTGGCCATTCTGACCCTCCTTCCAGGAGACAGGGTTCAGTGTGTTTGAAGTACCATCTGCACATGCCCGAGAAGAAGGAGAGAAGAAATGCCCTTCGAATGCTCAAGCACCTATGAAATAAATAGAAGAGCTAACAAAAAAAAAAAATATATATATATATTAAGGAAAGGGTAAAAAAAATTTGAAAAAGAAGAATGCAGGAGATTGCGCCAGCCTCAGAGATAACCTAGGGACATTTTTTATCACCAAAAGTCCATTTTCAGTCACAGATGGGACTTTTTCTTCTTAATCGCTCTCCCAACAGAAAACTATGAAGTCACAATAACCTAAGCCACAAAGGACAAAGCAATTGCAAGTTCTTTCTCTCCTGGCTGGTCACCAAATCAAACTCTCTAAATACAGGGACGGGGCGGGGGGGGGGGGGAATACACTACAACACATCTCCCAAAGGGAAAACAGGGAATGAGGGTGAAGGATAGGAGGGGAAATTGGAAGGGAAACTTGGCCCAACTGCAGGGTGAACTTGTGCACAGAGCCCTTAATGATTAAGCAGCCATGGATGCTCAGGGATGTTCGTAAGAAAGAAAAAAAAAAAACAAACAAACAAACAAAAAAAACCCACCAACCACTCCCATTTTTGTCATCACCACAGGCTCCAGTCCTGATAAATAACAAGTTGGAAAATTTGTGAGCACTGTCATGTAATAGAAGTCAATGGAGCCTTGAAGAGAAACTGTAATAGTTGGCTTTCACATGCTGTTGCTTGGGAGTTTTGTACTGGGAAGGTGTCCCACATCTCCAGTATAGAGCTGACCAGGAAGCTCAGGAGGAGTTTGCACAAGGATTTCACAGGCTCAGGATATTTGCTGGTCATTTTGAAACAGAGCTGCTTACAGCTGCCTGATGTAGGAGGAAAATATGAAAAAATACCAGAGCAGACCAAAAAATAAAAAAAAAAAAAAAGCAAACCCCATGCTAGTGCATGGGAAGGCACCAGCAACACGGAGATGGAAAGGATCAATGCCTTGTCCACCAGCCTTAATATAAAGCATTTAAGCTATTTGGAGCCAGCTTTCCTGCAGAGCTCTTGGCTTGGACGGTCTTTAAGTGCTGCAACAATATCCACACAGAGACGCGCCTGGGGTTGAGGTCTCCCTGCAGCCCAGGCCCCCGTGTTTGCAGATGAGTGGCTGTGATTTCCCTTTGGGAACGGCAGGATAGAGATAAAGAGCAAAAGTAAAATCTGGGGAAGGAGAAATTAAAAGAAAAAAAAAAAAAAAAAGGCTGATGTGACACTGGCTGCCAGAGGGAGATTTGGAGCAGGACTTCCCTTCCTAGTTAAGGGAAACCCCACCGAGCAAGGGCTGAACTCTTCTTTTGCTCCCCTGCCACCCACTTTTCACTAATTTCCCACTACGTCCGGTGTCTTCAGAGCCCCCAGAAAGCAGCCAAAGCCCCTCCAGCCTCCATGGGAACCCAGATGACTTTGACCAGGGGGATAATTTTGGGCACTGGGGTGAGCGCTGCGGTAAGGCTTGGTGCCATGGGGTGAGCTTGCAGAGAGCATGTTAGCACTGAAAGGCACAGCAAAAATAATACAAATAAATTTTAAAAACCACAGTCAACTTCTTCAGGCATCGTATGTTTTCTTTGATCGTGCCCTGTGCTCAGCCTTACCCCACACGAGCCCAGCCACCCAGGCGAGCAGCCCTGCCCCACAGGCCCTGTTGCATCTCTCCGATTTTCTTCCATCTGTCAAAGCTCCGGAGGGTATCAGCATCCAGGCATAACCTCAGGATATTTCTGAAATAGCTTTCCGAAATAGCTGGGAAGAGAATAAAATAAGGAGATAAATAAAATCCCCACTACGCAAGAGAAGAAATGGTCTTATTTTGGCTTTTGTAGATGGCTGAGTGTCAGTATGTGTGGTTCAGACTCCCTGAGAAACTGTACCCTGTGGGAAAATCCTACAGGATGTAATAGCAGTGCACCTAATGGGGTTACCCTGAAGCCTGCAGGATTTAATAGCTCAAGTTGCTCTTTCTAATAGTGGTTTTAAACATCCAATGTGTTTTTTTATGGCAGGAAGAATTATTCTTGCTCTTTCATACAGCATGATCCACAAAAACCTCTAAGAAAGCCATTTTCTATTAAGCTCTATATTGCTTTCAAGGGGGTAAAAAAAAAGCTTGGAAATGTAACTCAAGTTACATTTCCCCAAAAGTTATAAACGAAGCAAAGGAAGCCATGCTAGGTCCCAGGTAACCAGTGCCTAGGGCTATGACTGCCATGCCGTAAATCCTCACCCACATCACTGCAGCCCTCTGCTTTCGTGTCACTTGCTGCCTCCTTCACAGGCTCGGCTGCGCCCTCTGGAGCAGTATATTTGGGTAATTCAGCCTCCCCTGGCAAGCTCAGCTCACAGGCAGCATCTGGCTCTCTGCAAAGGTCGCTCTGTTTTCTTAGTGCCAGCCCCCCAGCCAGGTTTGGCAGCAGGACACCGAGACCCACCAAAAACGCAGCTTTGCAGGAATTTCTCCTCTCTCCCCTTAGACAGCCTAAGATTACTTGGAAAACCAGTTATCCTGAAACATAGCTTGAGAGATTTCCTTAAAAATAAATATTCAGGCTTCAGGGCCATTTTCCAACTGCGGCCACTGGAAGTTAACTTCATACAGATTGGCGAGCTGTTTTGATACGTCCCAGTTTGCCTCTGCCAACCAATACATTACTCTGGCAGCCAGACCCGGACCACAGCCAGGAGCTGGAGCAGCTCTGCTGCCCTCGACAGAGCTCACAGACCCGCTGCTCGTGAGCGGATTTGGTCCCTCACTTGTCCTGAGTCACATTTTCTCGTGGATTTTGCAATATTAGATGTCCCATTTTTCTGTGGATTTTGCAATATCAGATGGTCCCTTCCAGCAGCCACGGTACTGCCTCCCAGCCCTGTGAAGCAGGGACTTCCACAATTAATACAGTTTTATGGATATTTAAGATTTTATTTAAGCTCCTGCTATCATGGCAAATAGAAAGGATATTTTTTAACATGCCAAGGAAGGCTGACATGAAATGCACCACTTATCCCAAATCCCTCCATGTGCTAACAAGAACACAACTACAGACCTGAAGCAGACAGACAGAGTTGTGCAAGCGCTGCAGAGTCACTGGATAAACATCCGATGAATGGATCCTGTCAGCATCAGCACTTTTTACTCTAGTATTTTGGGCTTCCCCAACAGGTAAAGATACTTTTTTAAAACTCAGCACAACATCAACTTGCTTTTTCTTTCGGTGGAAAGCACCCAGCGAGACCACGAGTGGGTCTGCCATGGGATGGATGGGCACGCTATGAGTGCACCCGTCGCGATGGCCCAACGTTGAAGCATTTCCAGAACTGGGTAACAAGTCATCATCTCTCCCCTGTCTCCAAAGCATGCATGCATTTCACACAGCCATAAATCAATTTCCAGGCTTTTTCAGAATTGGATTCACAACACCGAAGCCTCAGGTCACACATACTTGCGTGCTCCATGGGAATTCAAAGGTCACTCAAGTGCTTTTTGAAAAGTATTACTTAAGCTCATTGGAAAGGCAGGTACTTCAGTGGGGGCTCTATCAGGTTTATAGTCACGTAGCAGAAGCATTATCCCGTGGTTTAAGTGTAGCAAAAATGCAAAACATGACATCCAGCAAGGGAAAACAGTTTATTGAGTTCCTGACCTGGTGTTATATTAATCCAGGGACAGGAAGCATTGCAGCTTGCGGGGAGCAGATCCCTGTCAGAGTGTCAAGCAGCTTCTCCCCATCCAGATGCACTGCACCCAGCTGGAATGATGCTCTTCTTCCAGCACTAACAGCCACACTCACCACCTCACAGAGCAATCATCCAAACAGAGCACTCAGAAGCCTGAGAGTACGTGGATTACGTTTGCCTAGCTTGCTCCGGGCAGAAGTTTCCAGTATCTCTAGTAACCCCAGCTGGGGACAGCCCTACTGCACAGGGAGTGGGGCAGCACCGATGGACTCATCACTGCCTGTAGGATGCCCATTGTCCCATCCCCACGGCCGCACTGCATCCTGAGATGCTTCTCAAAGGTGCTCCCATCCCAGCTGATTCCCACCTTCACTGTCTGGCCAGCTCTTACAGGAGGAGTTTTCACTCAAACCCAGCAAACACATAGCAGAGTATCCTTATCCAAAAATAAATAAATAACCCCCTCAGAAGGCCATTATAAAAGCCTTGCACTCGCTGGATAACTCTGACTGCAGCTGTTCCAGCTCAGGACTGCGTGCTCTAGTGACTTTGGAAATCACCGATTTACCTGCAAATTCTCAAAACCAGAACAAATCTTTGATTTTTTTCTTAAAAAAAAAAAGTTGTAGCTCCTAGCTTTAGCAAACAAAGCGCATCTTAGTGCATTCAACTATTCCTCTAAATTTTGTTTAGATCATGTCAAAGTCTATGTGCTCCAACGTACCCAGGCTTAAGAGGGTGGGAAGACTCCTGTCACCCAGGAGGAGCAGAAAAGCCTGTGTACGCTCAGAGCTGCAGGAACAGCACAGAGGAGATAAAAAAGCAGCTCTGAGAAACAGACCATCAGCTGGGCACACAATGCAGTCCTGACATGAACCAAGCCCACCTCGAAGCCACTGACAAGAAACACAGAGTGGGGAGACAGGTACAGTGATGAGACCTTCCCACCCGGTCTTCGCCCCTCCCATGCTTGATAGCCAGCCCTAAGGAACTTAAGACTGGATGTTTGTTTTTAAGTGTCATCTTTCTCAGGGTGTAAAGATTTAAAGAAAATACTTGAATCGCCTCCAGACACGTCTTTCCTTAAGATTAACTGCTATGCCCTTTTAGCGTCCCAGCTTCGCTTAGAACAACTGGGGTCCACTGCACATCAAAAAATGGAGCATGTATACATATCTTTACATATACAAACTTTATATATGTATAAAAAAACATGAGATATGGAAGACAACACAGGGCACAGCTTTGTAGAGAAGGAGGCACAATAAAAACCCGACACAACAACCTCACCTGAACTCGCAAGCACAGGACACAGCAGATCAATGAGTTTCCTGCTCCAAGGCTCCCAGCAAGGCAATGTTCACACTTCTCATGGCAGACCAGCAGCATGCTAATGCATATACCAGAACAAGAGAGAAGTAGCACTTCAGAATACTCTGGCATTTCTTCTGCCCAGTATCAAACGGCAACACTCCATCAGCACCCCACAGAACTTGGGATGCTCCTCTTGGAAGCTCAGTCCTTACAAAAACCAGTCCTTCCTTCTGCCTCTTACCTATATCTCCTGTCTGTCCAGAGCATCAGCAACCACAGACACCCATTGTCCACCAAACACCACAAAACCTCCCAGCCCCTGCATTTACTAAAGATGCTTTGCTCCTGACCTGATCTTAGTGGACATAAATGAGCACAGAAATCAGTAGAGGCACCTGGAGTTAAAGGAGTTGATCAGCTGGCCTCATGGCTGGCACCAGCCCTTGCAGTTAGCCTTCTCACCTGTGAGAGCTGCAGCAGCTTTAGAATGGAGAAGCACAGGGTGAAAAAGATGGAATTTCAAAATAACTATTAGCAATGCTTGGCATTGCTTTGGTTTCTCCAGACCAGCCAAGGCAGGTGTGTATCTAGCAGACTGTATCTTCTGCCAGGAAATGTAATCACATATGAAAATGATTATAATGACTTGCAATCAGAAAACCTTCCATCAGAGCATCCCGCAGCACTGTACAAGCAGTAGTGAGTGAAAGCCCCTCTGCAAGGCACACTACGTTTCATGGCCAGGACACCACAGGCTAAACGGCAGCCATCCTCTGGCTTTAGAGTGCCCATCTATTTAGGCAGGAGAAGGTCTGAGATGAGTATGGGCAGTCTTGGCTCGCTACCTGCTCCCAGCCCCGTGGTTTTGGCCCTGATATCTCAGGCTGAGGAGGCAATTTGTGATAAAAGCCCAGAACCTGGCAGCAGAGCTCATCACGTCCATGTGCTGCATGAAAAGCAACATTTTTTTTTCCCAAAGCCCTACAAAACCAAATATTAGACAAAAATACATGTGAAGCCAGTATTGATCTTCCAGCCAAGCTATGCATTAAAAGAACATTCTTTTCCACTTACGTCACTTAGAAAAGACAACAAGGTATCAGAGACATCACAGCTCAGTTTAATATCCTGGGCACCAGCCAAACACCATGTTAGAGGTGGGCAAGGACAGCTAGAATAGGAAAAGAACCCACCCAAATTTCAGATCAGATTGTAAAATTGATCTTTTTCCATAATTTCAGCAGTGGAGTCACCCCTGTCACCCGCCCAGCTAAGAATATGTCTGAGGGGTCTATTACAAGGCTTTCTGTTTTCCTTTCTCACATGCATTTTAGTAGAGTATTTTGGACTTTGTGGAAGGAAAGTACTCCATAGATAATCCCACTGGAGTAAGAGGACTTTGGGTTATTAAATATCTATATAGAGTGGAAAATTAGATTGGCAGTTCTGCACAGAAGTTACTTTCCACCAGTACTCGTAGTACTATTCATTAGGCTGTCATCTCAGCTTTTCATAGGGAGATAGCCTTCTATTATCTCCATTTTCCAAAGGGGATAAGCAGGAGTGCCAGCAGCAAGAGGTATCGACGGCAAAACTGCATGGCCAGGGTCAGGGTGGGAGTTAAATACCTGACTGTTGCTGCCTGCCTTACCCACTCAGCCATATCAAATTAATGAATTATGTCTCAAAAGGCTTGGCCAGAAGTAAAACAATCATTCCAAAATTGAAATATCTGTGCCAGAATATAAGTACGCTCAAAAGCGTCACAGTGACCTCCTCCAGGAGCATCCCCTAACCCAGTGCAAAACCCAGCTGGAGAAATTGTACATGGGTGCAAGTGTTGGGACATTACCTTGTCATTGTCCTCCTCTCAAGAAGGACCTCTCTGAAATGTTAGTGGATATGCCCCTTGCAGCGAGGAAACATCCACGGCTGTTTCCAGGTGGGATCCTGCCTTGCCAGTTAAGGTGAACAGAGTTTCTCCTGCTGTTTCCCACTCATTTTCCCATGCAGAGCTTCAGCAGAATGATGGGGGTCTGACCACTCCTATCATGATGCATCTAAAGCCTTCCCAGCTGGTGGCCTCACTAGCCATTTTCACTCCCAGCTTCCAGACCTGGCAAAACAGCCCCGCACTCTGCAATGCCATCCTCCGCAGTCGCAGCTCGGCATTACAGGTAGCATAGGCACTGCAGTGCCTCATGCTTCTGATTTTTGTACAGCCCTCATTGCATGGCCCATTACAGGGTAGCAGTGGGTGGGAGAAGCCAGGCAGTGACGAGGTGCAGCCATATACCAAGACATCTCTCTGAACACCATCCTATTTGCTCTGTTTAAGGTGTTTGAGAAGCAGTCCATGTCCATCTCAAGCAAGTTGTGCTTGCCTTACTTGACAAGGCTCTCCTGCTCCCAGCAGGCATCAAGGGGTGCTTGCTCCTCACTTTCTGTGGGAATAGGATGCAGCCAACAATCCCTCGCTTTCAAATTGCTGTGCTCTGACTCTGCAAATAATTTTGGCTATTTCTCATCTTCCCACAGTGCTGCAATTGCTGCTCAAGCGATCTCATCCCTTAGTTCAGCAAGCCCTACTCGGATGGCTGCAGTGCTTTATTTATCATTATTTATCCATCCATTTGAGCAGAAGTGAAGGAGAGCAGCAAAGGCAGGCGAGAAAGTGTGTTTCAACTGACTGTGGTTAGTTTTGGCTTAGAAATTCTAAGAGTCTTGGAAATACGAGATGCTGAGCCAGCCTTCTGGGACACTGGGGACCACAGGAGTCAACCCAAAGATGAATTTTGACCTGTTCATGAAAGGGGTTCTATCACATCACTGTCTGCGACAGGACAGAAGGGGTCTCCTTCATCCTGAGACATACATCTCCAAGCAGTTCTCCAGCATAAAAAAACAGCCTTAAAATTGATTTTGAGTGCTCGCTTGTGAACTATGTAACCCCAACACTTACAATACTGGTGGGAGATCTAAACTGAGCAAAACCAAGCTCTAGCTTAAAAAACACCACAAACCAGTGGGCTTACTTCCAAACTCCTGCACCCTGCACCGGCTCCAGGCTCAATGAAATTATGTTAAACGTTTATATCCACTTCTTAATGAGGTACTTACTTACCTATTATAGGGCAATAAAAGCCCAGTCTGCCTCAGATCTTCAGCTGGTACAAGCCCACATTGACTACAGCTATTTTCCCCTCCCAAGGATCTTGTTTTTCCCTGCAATAAAAGCACTGACGTTATTTTCAGTTCTTACACAGGGATGTAAAATGAGGAGAGAGATGGTTTTTCCCACTCACTTTCATTAATATGGTAACCCAGGTCTTCCTCCAAAGTCCGACAGAAGCAAATCTATTTTTAACCAAATTGCTCCAGTAGAAACCTTCAAAGCCTGCTATAAAAATGACTGAAGAGTATTATCTCTGACGTGCCTTGATTAAAGCCGTTTTATATACCTCCAGTGGCACTGAGGGGTCTGTGCAGGCACCTAGCCAGCTCGTCAGACCCAGACGTGTCTGTGGCGGCTGTCCCAGCTGGCAGGAAGGTATAACCTAAGGAAATCCAGGATTTTGACTGCACACCCCAGTGTGACTTATTGTAGAGGATCCCCAAACCAAAAAGCCCAGACCAGCTTTGTCCTACCCCCGTGAGCCCCTCTTGCTACCTAGGGCCAGGCAGGCTCTTGCAGGTTAGGAGAGCCCAAGCCACTGTGGCCTCCAAGGCTCAGTAAGTGGCCACAGTCCTCCTCTCTCCCCTCCTGTTCCCTCTTCCCCTTCTTCAGGAGCCCAAAAATGAGCCCGTGAAACATTAAGGGATGTGGAATCTCAGCTTGTTCTTCGGGAACGTGCACATTCTTTCTTATTTGTTGTGAAAGCAGCTTTTAAGAGCATCAGGGCAGAGAGCCAGGGGGGAAATTCTCCCCCCTTTTTTTTTCAGCTTCCTAAAGAGATCCACTTTCAGCCCCCATTTTCCCAGTTCCATGTCTTGAGATGTCAGAAGAGGGAGGACAAGGGCCAAGCAGGTTGGGGGACAAGGGCCAAGCAGGTTGGGTTGCCCCACTGCAGGGACGGCAAACCGGGGAGGTGACGCAACCGCCTCGCAGCATGGGATTGCCAAGGGAAATCCTTGCTCCCAGTGCTGTGCAGAGATAACCAGGGATGATTTAGCTGGTCATCTCCAAGGTCCCATCTTTCCTGTGGGAGCCCATTCATGGGCAATGCCACATGCTCTTTGGGAAGCATGCTCGAAGCCAAAAAAAGAGAGATTTCAGAGGAAATCTCTCATCCTCATATCTCATGAAATCTTCGTCCTCCCTTAGCAGAGGAGAGATGAAGGACGTGATCCTGGGATGGAGAAGACGTGTCCAGCATCAGGCTGGACCAGGGCCAGCAGGTGAGTCTGTGTGAGATCCTGGTGTGGGGGCAGCCAGTACACACCTGCCCACCCAGGGCTATACATCTCCTCTCAGCTATAGGTTCATGGCACGTGTTAACCTCAGGAGCTTTCCTGAGGTTTTCCCCAGCGCATCTCTTTCTTCCTTCAATGCCTGGAAAGGCCGCCTCCTCTCCATACACACACGCACGGCTCATCAGAAGTGAGAAAAGTCCCAGATTAGCCTATCTGACACAACAGAGCCTGTCACTGCCTGCCCTGATTTCCCCTCCGTGGAAGCGAGCGCCCATCATCCCATTCACTGCCTGGAAGGAGGAATACACCCAGGATGTGTCAAACCCAGCCAGGCTGCCTGGGTCGAAAAAAAGCAGTTATTACTGCAAACTCTATATACATTATTTATCAAATGAACTCTCTGCAGCAGGACTACAATTCATTTCTCTGCTTCGGCTTGCTCGCGCTCTCTTCGGCTATCTTTTTGCTGGAAGATGATAGAAAACATCTGCAGGCTCCTTGCGGTTGCTGCCACAAGGCTATCCCCTCCCAAGGTGACCCTGCAGATCCCCAAAATGGACCTGGGACAAGCTTTGCCCAGGTAAAACTACCCTCTAGAGCAAGAGCCAGCTGCACCGTGGTAGCTTTGCTCCAGCCCCAAATCTATTGCGCGAGTATCTTCTGCTGCTCTGAATATTCAGGGGAAATTACAACGCGAAGGCGAGTAGAACATATCAATTCTTGGAGGGTTCACAGCACGATCCCTGCTGCTACCTACCAGGTTGCATATGTGTGTAAATCAGCCATATTGCACAGTTTAGTTGGAGCACTATATTAAAGAAGGGCGAAAAATGAAAATTTTTCCAGTAGAGGGGTCATAAAGCAGGTGAGGCAAAGCCACAGCGTGCACGACCTCACACTCACATCAGCTCTGCTTCATCTCAGCACTGTAAAAATACACTTGTGGGGGGAAAACAAATGCAAAACCACACCAGATGAGCATATATTTTCCATTCCCCAACATCAGGTCAGGGTGTATATGACTAGGCAAACCAAAAAGCAAGTTAAAAAAAAGTGCTCATTATTTGAGTTCAGCAGGTGGTTTTGCTTTTACCGAAAGCAAACTTAATTCCTGGGTGCCCCTGCTCACGGTTCCCAGGAGAAAATGCTATAATTCCCTAATTACGGTTTTAAAAAGCCATGATAATGGCAGGGATTTTCCTCTCCTGGTCTGCAGTGCTGGTATCTGTTTCACAGTCGTGATGGTGGCAAGCGGTAATTATATGGGGTGATGGAGGTCATGGCACATCCGATTTCTTCAACTTGACCTTGCATTTCATCACACACTCCTTCATCTTCATCAAGCTGTATGCTCGATCCAAGCCCGGGGTAACGGGTGGTGGCATTTTGGCCACAGAGCATCCCAAGCTGGGTCTTTTGCATCCGCCTCAGCTAAGCCCCGAGGAGGTCCGGGTCAACTCGTAGACTCTAATGCAACATGACAGCCAAGCATCAGCTAGATGAGCACGGGAACTTGCTGCCAGCACCCAAGCTGTGTGCTGGGAGCAAACAGGGGGAAATAAACTCATGCTTGTGGCTGAGTGATCCGAATCCCACTGGTTATGGGCTGTGGGTTCGTAGCATAATTAAGGTGGGATTCATTTGCCGCAGAGGCTCTCATGCTTGGTTTTCTCCATGCTGGAGAATGAGTAGGTACCCCACCACTTGATCCTGCCTTACCGTGACGTCTGTAAGTCTCTGTCTATGCATGGACAGACAGACAGAAAGATGCCGCCAAGGGGGCAGTGGGAAGGGATGGCAAAGCCATGGCTGTTGGAGAGAGAGAAGGTTTGACTGTCCCGGGTGGCAGAACCTCTGCAGCGCTGTGCATGCAGGGTCCGCACCATGCCCATGTTCAGCCGGGTCCTATGTTACACTCTAAAATTAATTACCAGTGCCCCTGCTGAAGATAAAACTGAAATCATATTTATTTTTGCACTTACATTCCAGTTGCCATGTAATTAAGTGCTACCACGTAATTAAAGAGGATTTAGAGGGTGTTTACGCCCTGCGATGCTCCATAATTATGGTTAATTCTGCCTTTACGGCTTCCGAGCGTCTCCGGCAGAGCTCTGGGAGCCAGTAGGGCAGGCAGAGCAGCTGTCGCGGAGCTCAGAAACGTGGCACACAGCTTTAGTACTGAAGGGTAACACCTCATAAAGGCCTGGCCCTGTCCCAGATCTTTATTTGGAAATATAGTCTCTCCCCAGGCATGGGGCAGGAGCGATGCTCCCAGGAACATAGTTATGGGCAAATGGTGATGCAGGAGAGAACAGCGGGAGCCATCCCAGCCTCGGCCCCAGGCTCTCTCTAGTAAAACAACTTTAACGCCCAGAGATGCTGAATAAGGATAAAATAAACCTTTCTGCAATGTACAGACACAGTGAGAGGGGATTTATTTCATAACTGAATGTGAATAAATATACAGTGTGAAGTGTAGGACGTGATGAACTTTCAAAGGCAAAGAATCCTGAGGGACAGGGCTGTCCCAGCAGTGGGGTCAGCCAAGGCCATCTCCAACAGACATCCAATCTTAGCCCTCAGAGGGACAGGCTACCAATTACTCACCTGCCACAACTCAAATCACACGTCCAGAAGAATGGAAGAGCTCAGTTTTAGCAGCCAGCGACTCCCATTAGGAGCTGGGAGTTCAGGCACTGCTGGACCAGGGTGTACGCAGCCAGAAGGGAGCAGGTCACCCTCCCGCAGGGCACTGGACACCTTAGGCCTTTATATTGATGTTAGAGGCCGGAGAAAAGTGTCTAACCATGAGACCTGGGTGCTGCATCGCAGGCTCGCAGCCTGCGCCTGCAAGCTCAGCATCACTCACAGGGCACTGAGGCCAGTCACAGCGAAGAGGTACGGGCAGCAGCTGGGCACTGCCCAAGCCCACTGCTAATGGCTTTCATTACAAAATTAGGTGCCTACCTTGGCTTTCATTACAAAATTAGGTGCCTACCTTTGCAAGCTGGTCACACAAGTGAATTTTGCACCGAGCAAGTGTTTTTCATGGCGCATGGTTCAGCGCAGTCACTTTGAAAAGGGAGCTGATAATGTACCTGCTGCCTGTAAATATATAGAAATGAAGACAGTTAACACCACAATTTGCTCAGTAAAATGCTGGGATGGGCTTGGATTAGAGACTGCACCCTTGCAAAAATGAGACTTACCCTGGCAATTCCCCATGCTCCACAGGGGAGCAGGTGGGAGGCAGCAGTCGCACGCGCTGACGTGAAGCCAGACATGCCGGATCCGGGCTTTAACTGTTAATGGGAAAATCAAACGAGATTCTCCCCGAAATCTTTGCACTAAGCCACTGCCTTCTTTCCCGTGGGAGCTTATAGAGGCTACTGATATATGCCATGGCAATTCAATAAAAGAATACGTAATGAAAGGAAGATATAATGTAGGCTGCAATCACAGAGGCGTGCATGAATTATTAAGCTGGCAGAATTTACAGTCAGTTGGGGGAACTATAGATTTCTTCCTCCACATATAGTTAGGGAACACTGGTAAAAGCATCAAAGTATTTCATCCTTAAATATGCAGTTAGTCAGTAGGGTGAAAATCATTCCCTCTCTGAGGTGGCAACGTGAAATGACTCGGTCAGGACTCTCCGGCGCGGTGCAGGTATCAGTGTTGGTCCTCAGCTCCGGCCCCATGAGTCCACAGGGTCTGGCCATCAACTAACTGACCTCAGGCTGAGGTCCAGTGTTACGGGGGACGTGATGCTTCGCTCCTCCGAGCTTTCCATCTCCTTTAATTCCCCCAAAAGCCCGCAACAGGCTGTGTTTAGAGAGGAGACAAGGATTGCAATTAGGCACAGGGTGCAGAAGTTGTTGATCATGGAGAGGATCCTGTTTGCTTGCATGTAGTGAGGACCTTCATTCTGCCACGAAGCCCAGGGAATTAATGCAATGACGACCTTTTTAAACAGACAAATTGCACATCATTAGGTTAGTAATAACTGGGAGTTAGGCCTCTTCCGCTCCTGGAAAACTACAGGAGGCAATGGAGTCTGCAGGACACACTGAATCTCTGCATCTGCTCAGGAGGGTTCTACTGGTGCAGATCAGCCTCGTGACGCCAAAGTTGCAGCAGTTTCAGGCTGCTGAGGAGCTGACCCAATTATTTCCACTAATTCTCTGTTAGCGGCTGATGAGACACCAGTGCTTTCCGGTGAGACGGGCAAATCACAGGAGTTTCTTGCCGGATCACAAAGCAAAGCAAAAGCAAGGCGTGCACCTTCCCGTGCACACGTCCTCACCTGCCACGGCTGGAAGGCTGTGGCACCCAGGAGTGATTCAATGCAGAGCCAATAACGATGCCGATGCATAGGAGCGATGAGTTGCTCTAAGCCAGAGAGTGCTGCAGCCTCCCTTGGGAGATCTAAAAAAAAACCACAGAGTTGAGCTTCAGAGCTTTCAGTCCACCTTGTTTTCCCAGCTGTATGGTCACCTTGGAGTGGAAAGCATATGGCTGGGAAGCCAACCACACCAGAGAGCCAAATTTCCTTCCCTGTGAGTCCAGCGAGCAGGAGGAAAGCTTGCATGGGCTGCATCTCGCCATAACATGGAACAAGCATCATCTGCTCTGAGCACTCGGGTATCTCCAGGGTGGTCCTGGGAGAGTTGAAAACCATCTAGTGGGGGAGTTTTTTGGCTTATGGGAAACTTCCAACACACTTTTAATCATAAAAGCCCAAATAATACACTCAGAGGCTTCCTGCCTGCTTCACGCACCACCATGCACCAGGCTCCCTCCCACCATTATCAGCAGCCAGGAGCAAATCCATGGCAGCAGCCTGGTTCCTGCCAGCCCAGCTCCGGAAGGGAACGCGCCACAGCTCCAAGCAGCCAGCCCTGACACGGCTAGGGGACTGCTGGGTGTTAGCTAATATCTACCTGTCCCTACGGCGCCGAGGAAGCAGGCAGCAAAGCCTGTTTCTTGACAGTTTGTTGGTCAGCATTAAGGATGTGTCCCGGTCTGAACTTCAAAAAAAAAAAAAAATCTCATTTTGCCAGTTTGCCATCTGCACGAAAAAGCAGGGCTTGTGGTTTATCTTGTGTTCAGGAAAAGGAAATGCTATAAATGCATATAAATATGTATATATGCACATATACATCTATGTGCTCCGAGTAGATTAAAGTGTTTCTCAACCAGAACAAAACGTTCACTTCATTTTCACATCTTTAGCGATTTAAAAAACATTTTAATACACAATATCTAGCTGGAGAAACACTAGATAGGAAGTGTTTAATTTTTCCAGCATCTTTCCGGGCAGCGTTGGGTTTTTAAAAAATGAAAGCTATTCACCAAAACTCACACAAAAATAAAAATGTTGTTGGACCATCCAAATATTAAATTATCTCCAGCAAAATGCTGGAGATAAAACTGCTGGCATCATCCCCATCATGCAGATCTGTTGTCCCTGCGCCTGTCCTGCAGCAGCCCCTGGGGCACAGTTGGCGTTTGCTATGCTTATACTGCCAAGCCATAAAAAAGGAGGTGCAGATGCTGCTGGGGGGCCCAGCACTGCATTTCTGGGTGATGCTGCCCCCCAAAAAACACTGCCACACCATTAACAACTTCCTCAACACAGCTGCTCCAAGCATCACTGCACACGGGTTCCCTTTTGCATTCCCAGCACCGTTTGCTCGCAAAAATACAGCCCATCAGCAAAATGTAAAAATAGCCAAAAATATATAATTAGGGTGGATGCACTGTGGATTTAATAGGGTTTTTCTATTTCTTCCTTCACTGGCCCATAAGACACAAGCCCTGGACAGACAGAGGCCATTCAGGAGGGAAAGAGAGCACTTTGCTGTGGTATATGTTGGCAAAAGCCCTCAAATATTTTTCTCAGTTTTATATTGTGTGGTTTTTTATTGAGCACCGCACAGAAATTGCAGCAGATTGATTCTTTCACAGCTCCCCAAAGCTGAAATGCTTTGGAGCCGAGAGCTCAGTGTCTGCCAAACTTCATAATTAACTTTAATAACTCTTTAATTTGAAATTTAATTCAAACATCCATGTTTCTAGGGACCGTAGGGGAAAAAAAAATGCAAAGCAAACCAAGAGAAACCAGCTCTGGTTTTCGAAGCACAGGGAAAGCTGCTTCTGAACGAGCGTGACTCCCGCCTGGCACCTACAAGCGGCTGGGGGGGTTGGAAATAACACGATATTAAAAACAAAGCAGCAGCCTCAAGTTTGTGCTCTGCCAGAGGCAACTGGAGCTCAGACCTCTCATGGTGGGTGCGAGCAGATGGAGATGCATTGCCCCAGCGTGGTGGAAAGCGAAGGAGAAGGTATCAACCTTTGGATGCGGGGAAAGCACTGGGCTCAAGGCTGCCTGCGCTGCCCCAGCTGGGAGGCTTTCCAAGGGGATGGAGGGACCGAAGCCGCTGGGAACACCACCAGCTTGGAGTTTTATCTGAACTTGGTGGCAACGAAGGAGAGAGAAAGAAAAGGACTAAAAAGCACCCCAGATAAATTGATCCTAAGGCAACTAATTTAACATGTGAAACAACCACAGAAATTTGCTTCTTTTTCTTTGTACAGGGAGAAGGAAGCATATCGTCCTGGATCTGTTCGCTCAGTGAATGGTTTCTAATGGTTCTGTTGCTGCCCATGGGCAGCAGTAGCAGAGCTCAGAAGCATCAGTAGGGCAGGAGGACAAAGAATCCAAAGTAGGAAAGTTACTGCAACTTCTCTTCCCCAGTTGACAAGCCTCAAGCTGTCAGACTGTGCACGCAGCCCCACAGCGCTGCCAGCCAAATCCCTGCATTAACCCACCCTGGCTGAGCTCACAGTGATGGGGTCCTTCAGGAAAAAGCAAATCATTGATAGGAGGAGCAGGAGACAAAGCAGAACCAGATAGGGAAAGGAGATGACAGACCCTGGGAACACATGCAGAAGTCTGGCAGAGTTTCAGAGCTGTCAGCCCAAGCCTCCAGGAAGAAGTTAGGGATTAGCAGGGATTCATGACTCAGACGGTCTGCTGTGGGTTGGGGGACATCAAGGAGCATTCTCCTGCTCTGCAGGACCCTGTGGTTTCAGCCTGGTTTGAGCTGGGGTCACCCCGAACCAAGGTGACTTTTCACTGTTTCACAGCAAAGAGGTGGCATTAAGCCTAACCCAGCACCCAGTTGATGCAGGAATACTTTTTCTTTTTGTTTTTTTTTTCCTTCCATGATCCTGTTTATAATAATAATAATAATAATAATAATAATAATAATAATAATAATAATAATAATAATAATAATAATAATAATAATAATAAAAAAATAAAGCTCCCCTAGCATCACTCCATGGGGATGCCACCACCCCTGCAGCCTCACTCGCTGCCCAAGGCCACCACATTGGGTAGGGCTGGAGGGAGATGCCATTACTTGCTGCTCAGAAATGAGAGCTAGGGAGCATCCCACCAGCATCAGCCGTGATGAATACACTGATAAAGAGATTCAGATCAATGAGCCTGGAGGTTTCCACCACCAAATGAATGGCTTTCGGTCTATGGGTTAGAGAGTCATTAACTACCCAACCTGCTCGCTGTCATTAGCAAGCAATCTCTGCCGTGCATCTGCTCGCTCCGCTTTATCCACTGACCCATCTCCCACTCTCTCGTCCCTGCATCCAACTGGAACCCTTCTCTCCCCATCCCTTGTAAACAGGCTCTAGCGTCTCTGTTGAGCCAGGCTGGATCTGAAGGGTGGGGAGGGGGAGGATTTCATCTCCTTGTGTCTAAGCTGCTCCTGTAATCCTGCAAGGAGGCTTGCTTTGAAGCTCTGGCCCGTCTTGAGGCATCTGGCTCACAGCCACAATTACTTCCACTCCAAGCACACAAAAAAGCTGAGCAAGAGGCCAAGGAGTGGGCAGTTAGCCTTGAACGCTAAGAGTCAGTCAAAGGCAGCTGGCACTAAGTCCCCACACTTCCCCCTGTCACAGCTGCCCAATTACGCAGGGTCAAGAAGTCTCTCCATGGGTCAGTCAGGGCCACCCAAGAGCGACTGGAGGGCCCAGAAAGTAGAGGGGGATTTGAGGGGGTCAAGGTATGAGAGTGCAGCCCCAAATCGCCACTTACGGAGCATCGATCCCATCCATCTCACTCCCTTCTCTTGTCATCTCCAGTGCCCTTCTCCTTTCTGACTTCTGCAAGCATGGCCAGAGCCACCATGGGAACCAAGGGGAAGGAGGAGGCCACTCCACCATGGAGTTATTTCCATTTTTCTTGCTTTTCCTAAAACCAGAAAAAAAAAGAGAGAGCCTACCAATGGAGTCCCAGGTGCCTGCTCACAAGAAGCAGGCATTAAGCATGGAGCCGAGAAGAAAAGTGCAGCAGAAACGTTGCAGTAATATGGGGTAATAACCTTGTGACGACTGCGAGGCGGCTGAATAGTGATATTTTCTGGAGTAACGTGGTGTTGTAGGAGAGAAACCAGTAAACAAATATTTTCATTCAGCAGCAGGGGAAGGGAGGAGGCACGGACATTCCCTGGGGAGCTGAGAGGAGCTCCAGAGCAGGAGAGTCATTAGAAATAAGGGATGGCAATTGCTGAAGATTATGGCACTGGCGGATACCAGCAAAATCAGACCTAGCAAGTAGCTCCAAGCGTGGCTCAGTTGTGGATCACAGCTGAGCATTGCACCTCCATCCTCTCCCACACCTTCAAAAAAACCACCAAAACCAAACCACTGCAGTGTCACATTTGCCCCGCCAGGCCAGCTCCCATGGCCTGTAGAAGACCCCACATGAGTAGGCTGGAAGCATCCACCAAAAGCCATCAAGACATCATCCCCATTGTCCTGCACCTTATGCTCACCGTGGCCAGCATGCCTTAGTGTGGACCAGACGTGAAACCGCAAGTCCACACCCTACAGGGTCTGCACCAAATGCAGCGGGGGAGATTTGGCTTTAAATAGCTTGTTGGAAACATTCAACCTGACACTCCTTTGCACCGCCGTTTCCCAGTTTTAGGAACTGGTAGGAGAGCTACTGCAATAGGCAGCTGAGTCAGACCAGGCTGATGTCCCATCTCCTCCTTTTGCCAACAAATGTCTCAGAAGAAGGGCCATGTTGTAGCTGGTAGATGTGGCAATTTGCACCTCTCCACACAGTGGCACTTTAAGGCAGGTGCCATCCAAATGGGTCACCCCAGCACTCAGGGGTTTTAAGTCTTCAAGGTTTTAAGTTCTTCTTAACCTGTGTAGCCCCACGTGCTTATTCATAGTCTTCTTCAAATCTGCATAAATGGCTAAGCCCTCATAGAGGTATTAACGTTACTAAATACAGAGTTATTAAAGTTAATTAAGAACTAAGGCTGGACACGGCAAGAGCCAGGTCCTGACTTCGAATAATACCTAAACCCCACAACTTCTTGGAGCTTTGACAAAGTTTCTGGTGATGAAGCGAGGAGGTTCTCAGTACTTTGCATCTTTTTATCAGCACTGTAAAGAGCCTGTTGACCAGATTTAATGTGTCTGCTGCATGATCTGCACTGCTGGTGCAGAAAGAACCACAAAGCACATCTCCAGCATTTGTCACTCCAGGTCCTACAAACCCAACAGAGGTAGGGACCCGAAAACATAATGATTTACATTCCCTTCTAAAATGCTGTGAGAAGTCCAATCAGGAATTTCAAGGTATTAGCTAGAAATAGTTAATTATAAATAATTATATTTAATTAGCTGTTCTAACACCGAAGCAGTGCCAGGGCTCAGCCGAGAGCCTTTGAGCACAGTACAACATGCCCCCTGAGCAGCAACATTTCAACAATCCCACTTGGCCTGCACATAAACTACATCCTGCAAAGAAAACACAAGGCAAACGGTATCTTTGGGTGCAATGACATTGCAGACACAGCCTCACCTGCCCATTAGCACTATCCTCTGATGAACCAGGCAGCGATTCGTCATGGCAAACCAGTTGGAGTTAAGTATTGGTCAGCACACAATAGCCCCAACAAGTGTAATGGGGGTGAATCCATCCCCAGCACAACTGGGCAGGCAGTGGTGATTTTAGGTCGGGCATAAATGTGGTCCTCAGAGGCTGGATTACCACCCAGGGGCTCGTGATCGATATCTGAATGAGAAGTTGTATTGCTCCAAATCAAGGCAAAGTTAACTCGTCATGCAGAGCATGAGCAGGCGGTGAAGCCACTTTAACGGGATTTGTCTGCTCAGAGCATCAACCTGAACAAGCTGGAGCCTGTGCGCTGTAATTTAACGGTGTTTAACATTGGGGCTGCCGTTCCTATAGCTACTGGAGGAAGCTTAGCAACCCTGGGCGAAGCTCCTGAGGCACAGGAGACAACCAAAGGAGAGCGCAGGGATGCGTCACCATCACCCATGCGTTAACCCTTTGGACCCCCCATGCTGTACTGATGTGGCACTGAAAGTAGATCCCATATGGAGTGTTTCTCCTGAAAATACATGTATTTGGTGCTTTGTTAGTACCAGATTAACTGTTTCCTTTAAAAAAAAAAATAGCAACAATAATCTGCCTCTATCATTGTTCAAGGGCTATGGAAGGGTCTCCCCACCAGCTATGGGCTTTGCTTGGGGCTGATTTAGGCTCAACCAAAGCCAGCAGCAGGAGTTGAGCAGTGAGTGAGTCAAGTCAGCCCCACATCTCACTGGATCACTTTGCCTAGCAGGACTTGCCTCTTTAAGCTAAGCACAGTTTCAGGGCTAACACCAACCGTGCTCTTTTTCTTTTGTGTCCTCAGGTCCTCCTTGCACTTGGCTGACCAAGGCTGGCTTAGAAGGCTCTTCCCTCTCCCAAGAAAATGGGAACTGACAGTGAATATCCAGTCCTGAGGAACGTGCTCATCAGCTTCAACTTGCTTCTGCTAGGCGCCATCCTCAAGCCTTTTGAGTGCCGGCTGGAGGTGACAACAGAGCCAGCTGAGAGGCCAGCAGTGGATGAGGAGGGTGGCCTTGCCAACTGCAGCCCACCCATCAAAGAGCAGCCCATGGTCTTCCACCACATCTACAACATCAACATCCCCATGGACAGCTGCTGCTCATCCATGTTCAAGTCTTCAGCCGAGGAGGTGAGTTCAGAAGACGACCGGCTGGCAGAGTACACAGAGCAGACCTCCGACAGCGAGAGCCAGGTCACCTTCACCCACAGGATAAACTTGCCCAAGCAGGCCTGCAAGTGCTCCACCTCTCTCCCATCCCTGCAGGAGCTGCTGAGCAGGATTGAGATGCTGGAGAGGGAGGTCTCCATGCTCCGGGACCAATGCAACTCCAATTGCTGCCAAGAAAATGCAGCCACAGGTAGTAATGCCATCCCTGTTAGCTCTTGCTGGGGACTGAGGGCTTGAGCAAAAGGCAGGAGAAATAAATATAAAACTGGTGATGCCACTCAGAGTGGTAACAGAGGAAAACCTGTGTGCACCCATGATGTGGCTGTGGCTTTAGGGGAAAAGCTCAGCTCACATCCTCCAAGGCAGGAAAACTCCCAGAAGAGATTTGGTCACTTGAGCCCCCACACCCCACTCACTGCAGAAACCCTGTCGTGGCCAGAGCTAAAGCCTTGTTACAAATAAAATTACCACTGGTAAGGGGTGAGCAGGATGATCTCCCAATCTTGCAGTCCTTGCAACGCTGTTAGAGAACTGCCACTGCTTGTGGGACATGGAGGAGAGACGTGGCTGCTGCTCTCCTAAGCCATCCCTGAGCTGAAAGCAGCACCACGGGAGCTGGCAATAAACCCCTTTATCTTCTCTGTAGGAGGGGTGGATGTGTTTGAAAAGCCGGTTTAAAAAAAAAAAAAGAATAAAAAATACAGGGAATTACTTCTGTTGGCTTGAAAGATACAAACTAAACCTATAACAAAGGCACAAAACCATCAACAGGATACTTCATCTGAATAACAATACTGTGAAGTTCTCTGAGAGCCCCCCATTAGGGCTACCCCATCAAAGACGGCCCCTCGTTTCACTGTGGCCATTCCTCAGAGCCAGGGAAGCAGCACACAGTTGAAATGAGATGGGTTAAGAAAGGTTTGGGCTAGAGGCTGCATTTTGATAGCGCAGGAGCTAGCACACTGATGGTTTTCCTTACGTCTCAGGGAGGTCGGTAAGAGGGGCTGGCCCAAAGGGCATCCGTCCCTTGCAGCCCAGCCCTGCTCGGGGCTTCAATGCACCAGGGTTCCTCGTGGGAAAAAGCCACCAAGTGAGGAGAGCCACACAGGGTGTCTTTCCAGGGCAAAACTGCTTTTCAGGCCAAGAAAAACAACAGGAAGGAAGAAAAACCAAAAGCAACCCTTTTCCCCATACTCCCCGCTGCTTTTTTTTTTTAAGTTTTGCAGCTATTAGTGTGATTTCTGTGGTACCCCAACTGCTCTACATTGAGGACACATTAAAATGAAATGAGAGTGACCCACACTCAAGTCAACAGGGTTGGACCAAGGGTCTGTGGGTCAGGGAGGGAGAAATTGGGACAGCACATGTAGCGGGGTGGCTGAGGCTGGCATCTCCCATGCAGCTGGGAGAAGTCAGTGCATGTCCATCCTGCATCGCCAACTCAGTGTGACAGTGATCAGGTGTGTTAGAAAAACACGAAAAGGAAATCACCTACATATGCCACTGGTGTATGCAAAGCAAGGGTTAAAATCACATCGGAAACTAAATGGGAAAAACTGTTTTAAAGAAATTAACTTGAAACTCTGATGGGCCTGTTTGGGCTACTTGCAACATACACAGACCATCCCATTAAATATTCATTGCTTAGTGGAGTCTCCACTCTGACTGCAGATGCGCGTTGAGCTAAAACTGGGGTAATTTCATTTCTTTTTATTACAGTTGCTTTTAATTCACTGCACTGCAAAGGAGATCAGGATCCCTACCCCACCGCCCGAGGCATTTCCCCAAGGAAAGCCACTCTCTTCCAGCACACTTACAAGCATCCTCTCTCGTCTTTTGATAACTTAACTAGAGGCTGAAATTTGAAGAGAACCTGATCAGCATTCCCAGTACTCACAGTTTAGATGGGAAGCATCCTGCCAAGTACCTCCAATGGGTCTGTCCGACATAGCATCTAACCGAACCCTCTTGACACGAGCATCTGTTGCACCTACTATCTGAAGAGCTGCTCAGATAGCTCAGCTTCCCAAGGGTCGGAGGAAGTATGGAAAGGGTTTCTGCTATTCCTTGGTTCATACAAGGAAGAAAAGCAGTAAAAATTAGCCAGGAAAAATTAGCCTGGCTGGGGTAAGCCTTAAGCTGGATCAATGGGTCCATGATCCATTGGCAAAAGAGGCGAGCATTGTCAATGTCAGAGTGACTGGTGCCTTCATCCCTGTGCACCTCTCCTACCCTGTGCTGAGTAAGGCCGCCAGGTAAAGGGGAGACATTAGAAGTGATAGCCACAGTGACCGTGTGCTTTCCCACAACCCAGCACACCCAAACTCACGATACTTTGTGCAAAGTCAATGGCTCCGTCTTAATCAGGCTTACCAGGATAGGGATGAAGATCATGTCTTTGGGCACGTATCTGCTTCTTGCAGGAGAGTGAGCGAGGAGACTGGGATCTCTTCCCTGGAAAATGAAACAGTGGGTGGAGAGGAGACAGCAGGAGCCCATTAAGTCATGGCTGGTGCAGAGGGCTTGGCCAGGGAAGGCTTTTCCCAAGTAAGAAGTCTAGGGAGGTTCCCATTGCCAGAGTTCTGACCTGGAGAGAAGCCAAAGGGAGCACTTGCACCCAAACAGGGCTGATGGCACCCATGGTTAGATGCCAGGAGGCCAGGACTCCCGAGGGGACAGACAAATTCCTGGGGACCAACCCAAGTCCCTCCATGAGATCACATCACAAATTCTGCCCCTGCCAGCCCTAAAGCCACCAGCTCCCCAGAGCAGGGCATGCTCAACCACAAGGAAGACCATTCCCTACTTGCTCCACATGTTGCCCTCCTTCCCCACAACCCAGTGACAGGCTGACCTGGGGCCAATGCTGCTCTTTTTCCACCTCCCACTCGGTGGGCTCTGACCCTCAGTCCCACGTCCTTGCAGGGCAGCTGGATTACACCCCGCAGTGCAGCGGCCATGGGAACTTCAGCCTGGAGTCATGCAGCTGTGTGTGCATGGAGGGCTGGGCGGGCAGCAACTGCTCCGAGCCCCTCTGCCCCCGGGGCTGCTCCAGCCGCGGTGTCTGCCTGGAAGGCCAGTGCATCTGCGACAATGACTACGGCGGTGAGGACTGCTCCCAGCTCCGCTGCCCCACTGGCTGCGGCTCCCATGGGCTCTGCGTGGACGGCGAGTGCGTCTGTGAGGAGGGTTTCACCGGGGAAGATTGTTCCCAGCTGCGATGCCCCCGCGACTGTTCGGGGAAGGGTTACTGCGCTAATGGCACGTGCATCTGCCAGGAGGGCTACGCCGGGGAGGATTGCAGATGGCTGCACTGTCCTAACGCCTGCAGTGGCCGTGGGGTCTGCCAGGATGGTCTCTGCGTCTGCGAGGAAGGCTACGAAGGGCAGGACTGCTCAGCAGGTAGTGTGGGCACGCGTGGGGAGAGCCAGACCCTAATGTATGAGCAAGGGCTTCAAGGTGCCCAGAGCCCCATAGGAGCACCAAGCCTGGGAGAAACCCCTACCTGGCAGAGCACAGAATCATAGAATGGTTAGGGTTGGAAGGGACCTTCAAAGGCCATCTAGTCTGACCCCCCTGCAAGGAGCAGGGACATCTTTGACTAGATCAGGTTGCTCAGAGCCTCATCCAACCTGGCCTTGAAGGTTGTCACACAGGACGTGCTCAGGCCCTGCAGTTTGACTGCCTCCCCATTGTTCCTGTCCCCTAAGAAGCCACTGGCAAAAGTTTGGGAAGCGAGCAAAAAGCCAGTGAGGTTGGTCCCAGCATCAGTGGCAAACCCTTGGTGCAACAGCAGATAGAGCCGGGTTCTCCTGAACCCTTGCCTTGCTACAGCATTCAATACAACCACAGACAGCACATAGCCCCCAGCCCAAAGCCTATACCTGTGTCCCACCAGCAAACTCATGCACTCTTCCTCACAGCCAGGTGGGAGGATAAGCTATGCACACCCTGACACTCTCCTTACCTCTGCCCTTCCCATCAGTGGCTCCTCCTGAAAACCTCCGAGTGACAGGGATCAGCGACAGCTCCATCGAGCTGACATGGGACAGCCCCGGGGCAGCCACCGAGTATGTCGTCTCATATCAGCCGGCGGGACCGGGCAGCACCCAGCTCCAGCAGCGGGTGCCCGGGGACTGGAGCAGCATCACCATCACGGAGCTGGAGCCAGGTGTTGCCTACAATGTCAGTGTCTACGCAGTCATCAGTGATGTCTTGAGCATCCCCATTACCTCCAAGGTGATGACCAGTAAGTATCCTACTGCACTTGTTGCAGATAACCAGAGGTGATGGTTAAGCTATCTCACTTTTTCCATAAAAATCTTCTAGCAGCAGAAACTTAAGCCTTGAAAAAAACCCCAAAACTGGGGATATCTTTATCTCCATTTATATCTGTATGGGGGTATAGGAAAGGGGGAAATGCACCCACCCTCTACAGAAAAACTGTCTGGATAAAAACCCAAATGACTAAAAATCAAAGACATTTTCAGGTTTTTATTGAAGCCCTTAGAATATGGCCCAAAATATTACATTTTCTTCCTCATAGAAAATATTACTATATATCATAGAAGTCACAGGTTCTCCTCCCACTCCTGGATGGGTCCCCCATGACAAATCTGCATAGCAGGGTGATGCAGCAAGATGGGATGCTACTGTGCATCAGGAGATATGCAGTCCTGACCAGGACCATGATGCACTGAGGAAAAGGGGAGTATCATGCTGTAATAGCCACCTCCAGAAAGGATCCCCAGAAACTAAAGATACAGAGGGCAGGGGGAAAACATAAACTATCCAGACACCCCTTTTACAGTCCCATCACTCACTTTGTTAACATGGTTATGCAGTGGGATGCTTCGGTGTCCAGCAGCCCAGACATTTCACTCTTCTCCTTCCAACCCACTCGGAAGGGGGACAAAGGAACTCTGCTAACAGCTACCAAAAGGTTCCCTAATTTTGTTGCTCAGATAACAAAACAGCCACAGGGAGCGGGGTGGGGATCAGCAGCACCCACACACACATCCCGCTCTGCTCACCACCCCCTGCTCCCTTCCAGACCTCGTTACACCACAGGGGCTGAAGTTCAAGACCATCACAGAGACAACGGTGGAGGTGCAGTGGGAGCCCTTCTCCTTCCCCTTCGATGGCTGGGAGATCAGCTTCATCCCCAAGGTACTGCCGCCGCACACACAGCATGACAGGGTACACTCGGCCACCCTAAAAACACCAGATCCTAAATTAGCTTCCAATTACCGCCCCTCAAAAACCCAACCTCTGTTTGCAATTTGTGTGCTTCACATCTGACAACCACAAGCACCTCAACCTCTGATTGCCAGCTTGTGTTTTCCCGGTAGTCTTTGGTCTTCGTCAAGACATACATGTCCTCAAAGAAATTCTCCAATAAAATCAAGACAAGCATATAAATAAATAAAACTTCCAGCCTCGCTGCCTCTTGCTGTCACCTCCACTCTTTCCATCTCCTTTGCCACGACCCATCCTCCTCCTCCTCTTCCTCGCCTCTGCTCTCTGCATGCAAAGCTGCCCAAAGCAGCCTGGATCAAAGCGAGCAGCCACTGGCTCTCAGACACCTTCAGCATCCCCAAGTCACACGCACAGCTAATTCCTGCCATGGAATTTTAACTGCAGTGATGAACAGGTAGAAATTGTGCCAGAAAAGATGAAAGGATGAAAATGTTGCCCTAAATATCGCATATTTTCTATGCACGGCTACAAAAATTGTACATCAAGTATTTAATTTATATTCATAATTTCTACACCATTTAGCCATAAGTATAGCTTCAATTGTATATGGAGCCTCTTTACAAGAGCATTCAAGCCCCAGCAGTAAAAGAAATGCTGATTAAGGGCTCAATTATGACGTTTTTACTTGTACAAAACCCTCACTGGAGTCAGAGGCAGCTCTGGGCAGTGGAGAACTGCAGGACTTGGCCCCAAAGTTTTAAATGCTCTCAACTGTAAAGTATCATTACACAGCATGAAGCAAGGGCCTGATTGCTTTAAATAACTCATTCTCTCATTTCCAAAAAGGCTGGAAGGATCTGGGTGCAATTTTGCTTACATCCACATGCAAATTGTGTCGGATGTCAAAGTTCAGGTACTGCAGGTATAAACCCCAGGATAATTTTCATTCACCATTGGGATAAAAGCTGAAATGACAAGGCAACGTTCAAGGAAGAGCTTTTGGTAGCAGAAAATAGCTATCTTTCAAACATTTCCCTGATACTTGGGAATTAAGCTCAACAGTGCACCCCTGAAGCAGATAAATGGGGATATATCCATTTTAGGGTGAGGAACCACTGGAATAAAAGCAAATTTCTCCCTGCAAGGTCATGAACGATAGGTTTTTCTCAAGCTAGCCCAAAATTACAAACCATCAGTCCTCCTTTCCATTTTTAAGCTTAAAACCTAAAACCACGTGGAGACATTTCAGGATTTAAAGGAAGAGATAAGGTGCAAAAGGATGGCTGCTCCTGGATGCAGGTTTTCGGGGCTGAAAAGGGATGTAGCGTGCTGGGTTTTGAAGTTCTCGCATCCATCAGTCAAGCACATGGTCCTGTGCCATAAAAGCACAGTCATGCTTCTGCCCCAAATTGGACTCTCTTGAGTCTCCATCACCAGCTTTTCTCCTAAAATAAGGCAGAGGGTGCTGTCTCATTCACTGGAAGGACTGGAAGCACTATCTCACTTGCCTGGAAGCAACTCTTATTTGGGCAAATGCTAACCATTGCCACACCCCAAATAAACCTAAAACCTAGTCCCAGAGGCTAAAAACAACAGAGTTACAACAGCAGCATCACAAATAACCTCTACGAGCAAAATCGAGCTCATGCTGTCTTCCTGAAAACTGGGTGAGAGGATGCTAATTTGGTCCTCCGGGGTCCCCACGAGGATGCTTGCGCCCTCCTGCAGAGCAATCCTCCTTCTGTGGTCCCAGAGATGCCCCCGCACCCCAAAAACCGAGTCAGGCAGGGGATTGCCCGTCTGCTGCGTGCACTGGGTACAGTGGGGGGTGAGGGGAAGGCGGAATGAAGACAGATTAAGAAAAGAAAATTAGGAAAGGTAAGATGGCAATTTATGGCTAAAATGGAAGATTTCCTGTTTAATGAGAAAAGAGATGAATATGAATTGAGAGCTATGTGCAAAGATTTGTTTAGCGTGTTATTAGTGAAGACAGCAGCAAGAAAAGATCCTTTGTCCAAACACTGGCAGGAAAGGTGACATTTGCAGTTGCTTAAAGACTTAGGGCTTTTCACAGCAAAACCACAAAGTATAAGAAGTTTAATAAAGATACTTAAAAAGAAGGGGATGCCAAAACAAAGACCTTACAGTTGCATACCTGTATATGAACAACAGAAGGCTCCTGACATGTGAATAGCAGGGAAAGGAGTCCAGACCAGGCTTTGGTTTTATTATATCTTCTGGAGAACAGCAGATACACAGATGGAAAAATGCAGAAGTTGGGGGGCTGAGGGGAAGAAGGAGGAGGACTTCTCAGCTCAACAATGTGTGTGTTCCATGCTTGATGGGTGACTTCACTCTGGGTTTTTTCACCTCCACGGTGGGACCTGTCTGGGCAAGGATGCAATTTAGGGGTGCAGAACTGGGTGTGGAAGGATGCAACATGGATGGCACCTCCTCTCCATGCATCAGTCCTCTCAAACCACCTTTTTTGGTTGTTTTTTTTAATACTTATTTCCACTCCCTGGCAGAATAATGAGGGTGGTGTGATCGCCCAGCTCCCCAGCACTGTCACCACCTTCAACCAGACGGGGCTGAAGCCGGGGGAAGAGTACACCGTCACCGTGGTGGCCTTGAAGGAACAAGCCAGGAGCCCTCCCACCTCTGACAGCGTCTCAACCCGTGAGTGAGCCCAACCACAGGCAGCACGGCAGCGCCCAGGGCTTGGTCCCCAAAATAAGGACCCAGCAGTGAGAACGGCCCAGCACTGCAGTAGGGATAAAACTAGAATGACCCAACTGCCCAAGCTACAAGTGCATCGCAGTAACAGCTTCCTCATACGGTATTTTGTCCCTCTTGCTCCCAAATTGCTGTGAGCACAGAAACCACGGCGAGGTTAATGGGGTTGGGAGTGTAGGCTCAGGTCCGCTTTTATTATATAGCTGGATAAATTCCTCTTCTCTGCTAATCTCACATTTGAGAGGCTGGATGCCCCCAAGAAATATCTCTATAAATGTATTGCCTACTCATATATTAAAACTCCCACCTGCTTTTGTGCCAATATATGCCCTCTACTCCCACCAATTCAGACAAATCAGGCAGCAGGGCATGGAGCCAGGAGCAACAGCATATCCCCTCCTAACCAATGTATTCAGTCAGTCACTGGTCCATCCCATAGGCTAGAGGAAATTCAACTGGGTCTTCTTACTGAAGGAGACATGGCAATGGGTAGAGCTCCCTGGGGAGAAGCAGCTCTCCACGCCAGATCTGCTGCAGTCTGCCTTGGCAGCCAGGCAGACGTCTACCTCCATCCAAGCTGTTGCAAACGGAAACAGCATTTAAATAGCTGCCGGAGGGTTATAATGAGGTGATGCTCTCTCCAGGCTGCTAATTTGAGGCAATGGTAGAGTGAAGGGAGGGTCCCTTCAGCAGCAGCAGCTTGCTGCAGGTCTGAGCTTCCTCAGCACAGTCCTCTCCTCCTGCTTTGCCTCCGCACTTGGCTCGACGTGGCTTAACAGAGACATCTCCTGGTCAAGCCCAAATCTTCCTTTCCCTAGGAAGTCAGAAAAACATAGAAAGGCTGGTACTTCAAACTTGGTAGTTGACCTTTGCAGAGGAGTGGAGATGGTGGGCTCCCAGCTCTCTGCTCTGTGAAGGCATCCCTTTGCTGGTGCGTCTGCCTTCCTCTGTGGCACTACTATAGCTTTGCCCCCATCATCCTCATTCTGCCTCAACACCTTGTGCTGTGATAAAGGAGCAAAGGCATGGTTTCATGCTGCACACCTAAGTAGAACTTAATGCTTCCAAGCATCACCTGGATGACTGGACAACATGAGGTAGATGGAGATTCAGTGTTTGGATTGGTCCTGGCCAAGCTGGACATCCAGTTCCTACCTAAACACTCTGTTTCCCAGCCGTCCTCCCTTCTCCATTGGTGTTTGGTCCCCAGACCTCACTCCACTGCTCCCAATTCCCCCACACATCTTTAACTCTCCTTGGTATTTCCCACCCCTACCCACACACATCTCCCCCAGGACTTCCCTGGGGCACACCACTGAGCACATCTTTATTATACAGTGTCATTTTCTAATATATACAGTATATTAATTTAACCTACATGCAGTACAGACTGAATTACAGGATGAGTGTGGATTTTTTCCCCACCTTGTGAAAATGTAAGTGATAGAAGGGGCTGCCCAGCAGGCTCCGTGCATCAACGCTGCCATGGCACAGAAGCAATGGCCAAACTTGGCCCGTCTGTTTGTCTGTGCAGTGTTAGGTCCTGCTGGACTCAAAGCATCCATTACCTGCTCTTGAGCCCATGATTTCCAGATGCTGAGTGTTGGGGGATGTTGAGGAGGAAAGGGCCCAAATTCTCTGCAAAAGAAAGCAGAAATGTCCAAAACAGTCTCCCAGTAGATCCCCAGTATTAATTTAGCTAAAATCCCTTATCTGAGAGGGTTTGGTGGACACTCACTGCAGCCCGACAGTTAGTTACGAAGACTCACCAGAGCAGTTGCTTTTTCTCCTCTCTCCTCATCGCTAACACGTCAACAGCTTTATGAGCTGATCTTCCAGCTTAACTACAAACCAGGAGCTGGCACCGACGCAGGAGTATTTCTAGAGACCTTCCTCAGTTCTCAATGCTTAGATCAGTCTTTGGCCCCACGTTATTTAACACGTTGTCAACACCTTTCAAAAGACATAATATCATTGCCGATAAATCTTACTAATGACGGAAAGGCTCAGAAAAGAGTAAATTGAGTGGAAGGAGATCATCAATAAAGGCGGTTTGAGTGGCTTGAAGAGCTGGGCACAACGGAAAACTATGTTTTTTAACGCATCGCAAAGCACGAGCAGTTAGCTTAGCTAGGGGCAAAGGAAATGGACCACAGTTAGACATTGGAGGTTTTATCCTCGGAGATGCCACCTGAAAAAGCCAGGGAGGAATTGTTGCTGACAACCAGCTCAAGAGAAGGGCATGAGTAGCATTATAGCTGTAAGGGGCACCAACAGGAGAGCTGCTGGGTCCTGCTCTGGTGTCCACAGCTCAGGAGGGACATTGGTGAAGTGGAGAGGGTTCAGGAAAGAGGCAGGAGATTGGGATAAGGGAGTGGGAACCCACCAGGATGAAACTCCCTGAGTACTTTGGGATCAGGGGGATCATGTCTCTGCTTCATCCTGTGCCACCTCTCTGCTTCATCCCCAACTGCTAATTTGGGCCACTCCAAAGGTCAGGTTAAAGCATCCCTGAAACTTGGTGTCCCCAAAGCCACCACCCTTCCCCATCTAATTCTCCCAAAATAACAGGCCCCCATTTCCCCCCTCCTCCACAGTCATCGACGGCCCAACGCAGATCCTGGTGCGGGATGTCTCCGACACGGTGGCCTTTGTGGAGTGGACACCGCCGCGTGCCAAGGTGGACGCCATCCTGCTGAAGTACGGGCTGGCGGATGGGGAGGGGGGGAGGACCACCTTCCGCCTGCAGCCCCCCCTCAGCCAGTACTCCCTGCAGGCCCTGCGCCCCGGCGCCCGCTACCATCTCGCCGTCAGTGCCCTCCGGGGTGCCAACGAGAGCCGGCCGGCCCTCGCCCAGTTCACCACAGGTAGCCAGCTGGCTTTGCTGGGAGAACCAGCATGAGTTTTTAAGCCTCCAGCAAGCACAGGCAGATGTCTCACTGCGATCTGCAGAGGGGCTGTCCTGCAATGAGCATGGGGTTTTGCATATCCAGAGCTGAATCGAGGGGTTTTTGGCATCTGGGATTTAACGGTACCTGGTTTTCCCCTGACACAAGTGAGCTGGGGTTTAATCCGGTGTACTGGGAGGAAGCGGCGCAATGAAACCATGATGGTTAGGATGCAGGTCAGATGCCTGAATGCAGGTGTCTCACATCTCATCACAGTCCTGGTGCAGAGCAAGGCAGAGCAAACGATTCAGCTCACCCTAAAACACACACACACAGCTCAAACCACCCTCTGACCCCCCTCCACTAGTGCCTACGTTTCTGTTTAGTCCCTAAACTTCCAGTGCCCTGGAGGTTTCCACTGTGCCCTGTGGGGATGCTCACATGGTCTCCAGGGCATCCCAGGTCACTCCAGATGCCAGTGACCAGGCAGATAACTCAGAACCCCACATTTAGACAACAATCCCTGAGCTAATCCCACCTTGGCCACATCCTGGTGCAGCATGAAGGCTGAATCTGCTGCTGCCTGTGGCACACGTTTCCACCGGCCTGTTCAGACCCACAGCTTAGCTTGAGCCCATGACTAAAACCTTAAAACCCACAAGTTTACACTTTAATAGCACCTGCAGATCAACATGCAATTCTCAAAAGCACCAAAACAGCAAGCACAGGTCTGAATTTAAGATGATGCTCACTCCCATTCAGCGTCGAGAGCCAAGGCAGATGCATTGCCCGAGGAATCGGCAGTCAAGCGGCTGAAAGCAGCCCAGTCAGAAACATGGTTGTCTTATTTTATATCTTCTCTGAATACCCTAACTGGTCGGTAAAACTTTAATTAATGTTAAGCCTGCAGATAGCTAACAGGTTTAATTTACCGTGCCATTAAAGGAAGAGGTAGAGCGCGTATTTCAGTGCTGGTTTATGGTGTATAAATTACTTGTCATGTACGTTACTGGTGGATACTAGGCTCCTGCTATAATAACTGCAGTGTGTGAACTGTGTGTGTATATATCTCTATAGATAAATATTTCGGATGAGATGTTCACCCTGACTGATTTGCTGCGTTGGCCTTCCTTGCTTTATTTCTAAAAGGCAACATAAAAAATCCCCTCCTAAACTCAGATCCATCAAGAAGCAGTAATTACCCTCCATCTGCTGCCACCCAGCCCCTGCCCGGCACCAACCTGTCACTCACCGGAGAGGTTTATAATGCAAATCAGAGCAGATTTGGTGCACAGCATCAGCAGCACTAACAAACAAACCTTTGGGCAATGTCTGAGCATGAATGAGCCTGTAAAGATGCTCAAGGTTCTTCTAAGAGCAGTTCAGGCCAACGCACGAATGCTACAGAGCCCTTTTTCTCTTACGCACGCAGCCTCAGTTTCCCTTACTCTTATATAGGAGGAAAACGCTTTTCTTTTTCAAATAACATGCAATTAGATCCCAAAGTGACTTACTGACGGATACTGTGAATGCCCCAGCACTTGCGCCGGTCTAATGGGTGGCATCTCTGGGTCTCTGCTAAGCAGGAGGTGAGAGCAGACACCCTAGCCCTTTCCATGGGCACACGCCCCGGGAAGGAGGGACCCTATGCAGGACCTCACAGACATCACACCTGGGTACCCCTCTGCTCCTGTTTATCTGTGCCAAGGCTACAGGGTGCATTCCTGATGCCTGGCGGTGAGATGGAGCCTCTCTCCCTTGTATTGCGCAGAGATCGATGCCCCCAAGAACCTGCGGGTGGGCTTGCGGACACCTGCCAGCCTCGAGCTCACCTGGGACAACAGCGAGGCCGAGGCACACAGCTACAGGGTGGTCTACAGCACCCTGGCTGGGGAGAACTACCATGAAGTCCTGGTGCTGCGTGACGCTGGTCCTACCACCCGGGCCACCCTCACAGGTATGCATGCACTGACGTGCCCTTCCTCCCCCTTCTCCTCCTTGTAAGCAGGTAGGGCAATGGAAAGCCCAGATCAGCACCGATGCTCAGTTGCCCTTATGCTGGCTCATATTTGAGGCTGTTTGGGAGTCTACCAGTTACCAGACAGAACATTTGCCTTGGGATGAAGCTCATTTTCCCCTCTGTGGGTCTGGATTTGGGTGCTGCTTATCCGCTAACCGAGCGACACACCTCTAAGCGATGCACATCCAAGCGATGCACCTCCAGCAGTCTGAGCAGTTGCCAAACAGAGCTGGCAAGGAGCAAAGTCAGAAATGGGAAGAGGAAGCCTTTTTAGGCTGATCTAGAGGAAAATATTATTTTGCCTTTCTTTTTTTTCCCTTGCTGGGAAAGAGCCACAGGCACCAATGTCCTGTAGGCAGTAATGGGGAGACAGGCTGCCTGAGTTCGTTGCCTTTTTCCAAATCAGGTGCAAAGCAGATCCAAATCCAGGGATGCTATTTTTGAGCAGTCCTTCAAGCAGTATGTTATTCAGGCCAGCACAGGGGGTGCCACCAGGGGCTGCAAACACCACCCACTTCCCGCTGCCAGGAAAGTCCCAAACACCCTTTGCAGCAGCAGCACCACAAAGCACCATGTAAGATCTGGTTTCCTTTTCTCCCCGACTACAACTACTTGCCTGCCAGATTTGCAGCTCTGGTGGCAATTTTTTGAGCAAAGAAAAGATTTACTTACAAAAAAGATCACTCATTCAGCTTGGAGTTCCTCAGTATGGCAGGACACCAGGTTTTTCCACATTGACTCTCTTTGCTCTTCTGGCACCTCCCCAGCCTGAAGAGGGCTCAGGTGTCTCTGCTGTATGGATGTATACGAATAAGTTCAGTGGGAAAGTAGAATGTGAAGTTACAGGCACAGCAGCATCGAGTCACGAGAAAGGCTGGAGGGCAGGAAAGCAATTAGAGCAGTTAGCTTGAAAAATGTGGTATGCGGAAAAAAGAAATGTTAGGGATAGGTTCTGCTGCTTTCATAATGAGGACGTGCATGGAGAATGGGATGAGACGGAGGGTTTGGAGGGGATTTGAGAGGGGGTTTGCAAGGGATTGGACACTTGGTGCTGGTCCTCTGCTAGCTTTCCTATAGGCATTTACTGCCTTTCTAGGTGAGAAAGAGCACTAAAAATGGGCCAAATCCCCCTCTCTTGGGCAGAGGTGCACTACTACCCCAGTGACCCAAACTGCGATGACACCCACAGCAGAGCCTGAGCTTGTCTCAGAGAATGTGGCAGCCTGAAGGCTCTTGTTTTTCTCAATAAAAATTTAAAAAGCTGCCAAATCTCTGCCAGACTCAGGCAGGGCTAAAAGAAACCCCCTGAGAGCAAGCTCCATAGACGCAGAGGCTTAAGTCAAAAGTGGTGGGTGATCTTTATATAGTGCCTCCATCAGCACCTAAGTGCCTTGCTTCTAGGTCCCAGGGTACTATGTAATACAAAGTCAATTTATTTTTAAAAATCTAATGACAGCAAAAAATAACACAAAAAAAAACCATTCTGCTGGCAAAAAAAAAAAAAAAAAAAAAAAAACCAGGATGGCCATAGTGTGGATGGCACACGAGCCTCTCCCATACCTTCATTACACACATAGTAACCCTGCCCTCCAAGGTCTGGTTGCACATGGTGCAAAGCCTGTCAGGGTGGGTTTCCAGCCACCCAAGGCCTGGTGGGATCTGCGGTGTGAAAGCAAGCAGTGATCCCTTTAGCTGCCTTCATCTGCCTGCAGGAAAAGCAGCGAGGAACAGCGCTGAGCAGAGCTATCAAAGACTTAAGCTTAAAAATATGGCAAGCCTTGCCCCATATGTCGCTCTTCAAAATCAGCATTTGCACAGAAATATCTGTGCAAATCTTCTACCCAGAAGAACCAGGAGAGAAAAAGCATCGTTTTATATGCTTCTGCTCAGTTCTTCCTTCTCCTCCCCCTTTCTCACAGGCTCTTCTCCTCTTTTCCACCATATTTCTGACACTTATTGGGCAAGGGCAAAGGGGATCCATCTCTCCCCTCAGCACAAGACTCCACCATAGCAAGAGGAGAGAAGCAGGGAATGGGGGTTTTCCCTCCCTCCTGGCCTCTCCGGGAAGGCTTTGGTGGCTTCAAGAGATGCTGCCCCTGGGCAAGGCAGGGTGAGGCCAGGGTGGAGGGTCCATGCCTTTCTCTAACCCCATGGGAAAGATCATGGGAGGAGGGGAATAGAGCTGCCAGTAGCAAAACTGAAGGGACAGGCAGAAGCAGGAGATGTTCCACGGAGATAAAACAGTGATCAGCAAGAGGTGCACAGGAAAGGAGCTGGATGAGCTCAGTTTCCGTGTCCTTTGAGAGATGCACCGCAGGACATGTCCACCCCACAGAGCAGCGCTCGATTCAGCTCCCAGAAAGACTGAACCTTTCCTAATTAATGTGCACTTCATTTACACTGCATAATTTATTTCTCTTCTAGACACCAGCCCTGTGACAATATTTGATGTTGAATCACTTTGGAAACAAATATAGCTACTTTATCGTTCCCATCTCAGCTCACACACACACAATTTCTGTCTCAATGCCAGCAATTACAGGAGATCTCAGCAACAAGGTTGCTTATTTCTGAGCTACAATAATCAAAATTCCCTGTCCAAAGGCATCCACAGGGCTTTTTACAAAGGCTCGGCTCTTCTGCAATGCTGAGAGGAACTGCTGGCCTGTGGGAGGATTGTCACCCCAAGGATGCTCAGGAGGGTCCCCCCTGTCCCCAGCCCTGGGAGGTGGGGGGGGGTCACACTCCGAGGCCACCCTGCCAGGCACTGCTCACATCCCTTCTTGTCCTTTGCACACCCCGGCAGATCTGGTGCCAGGGACAGAGTATGGCATCGGGATTTCGGCTGTGATGGACAGCCAGCAGAGCGTGCCGGCAACCATGAACGCCAGGACCGGTGAGTTTGGCCCCACTGCATGCTCCAAGTACACCTGGGTCCTATGTCTCCAATGTCCCCATGGGACGGTCCATGCATGGGGACAAAGGTCTGCACCAACCCTCTCTCCACAGAGCTTGACAGCCCCCGGGACCTCCTGGTGACAGCCTCTACAGAGACATCGATCTCACTGGCCTGGACCAAAGCCACGGGTCCCATCGACCACTACCGCATCACCTTCACCCCTGCCTCAGGGATGGCCTCTGAAGTGACCGTGCCCCGGGACAAGTCACAGCTCACCCTCTCGGAGCTGGAGCCTGGGACGGAGTACACTATCTCCATAATCGCTGAGAGGGGACGCCAGCAAAGCCTGGAGGCCACCGTGGATGCTTTCACAGGTAGAGAAAGACAAGTTGGAATGGGGCCAAGGGCACAGATCACCACCCCAAGTTGGCACTTCTGCCAGCTCACTGTGTCCCCAGCACCAAAACTCTTGATGTGGTGATGGGGATGAGAGCTGGGGGTGATCCATCCATATGGGAGGAGGTCTGTGGGCTCCAGAAGGATAGCCCTACTAACGTGGAGATCCCATCCTCTCAGCCAGCAGCACTGAGCACACTTGCTTGGCTGGAGGCTCCCATAAGCAGGAGGTAGGGTTGGGGGAACACCCAGTCCATGCTGTCCTCTGTGGTCAGGGTGGTCTGTGTGTCCATAAGAAGGAAAAAATCAAACTTTGAGGGACCTCACAAGCACCTCTGGGTGAAAAGCCTGCAGTTGAGAAGCCCAGACAGCACATACCATGTGTAGTGGGACAACCTCATCATCCACCATACGGATCTTGGATGGATTGTGTTTGCAAGCAGACCTGACAGAAGCACCATTTTTCTCCTCCTAGTTCTGCCTCTCAGTCCCAGCACAGTTGCAGATCAATGGAGACCCCAGCGCTGCAGCTTTGCCACCTCTCTTGGCTATTCCCACACAAGCACTGAGAACAACACAGAGGCCAGGTTCTACAGATGGCTGGGGTTGCATTTCCTCTCTCTGCCTTGCAGGGGTCCGGCCCATCACGCAGCTCCACTTCTCCCAGCTGACATCCTCCAGTGTGAACGTCACATGGAGTGATCCATCTCCACCAGCAGACCGTCTCATCCTCACCTACAGCCCCCAGGATGGGAAGGAGGCACAGCAGGTCACACTCAATGGCACCCGCAGGCATGCCAGCCTGACGGGCTTGCAGCCATCCACAGAGTACCAGGTGTCGCTGGTGGCTGTGCATGGTGCCATCAGCTCCGAGCCTGTCATAGGCTCCATCACGACAGGTACCACAGGACCGCCCCCCCACCAGACACGGGACCTCGTTAGGAGGGAGGGCAGGGGGATGGGGAGCAGACCTGCCTCCCACGGCTTTGCTTTCTGCTCAACAGGGATCGATGCGCCAAAGGACCTCAGGGTGGGCAATGTCACCCAGGAGTCCATGATGGTCTACTGGAGCCCTCCCATCGCTGCCTTTGACCACTACAGAATATCCTACCGCGCTGCTGAAGGTAATGGGTCAGACCACTCTTGTTCATACCCTGAGTTCACAGCTGCCAACCCTCCCTCCATTCGCTGATGCAAGCAAGCCACCAGGTCATCCTCACCCCAGACAACATCTCAGTGCCCTGGGCAAAGCCAGGATGGACTAAGAGGCTGCAGGAACGGAGGACAGGGTGTCTGGGATGAGAATGGGAAGGGATCACTGAAGTGAAGGGCCAGTTCAGTACAGAGGGGCACGGGGAGTGACCCCTTGCAGCGTGCCCTCCATGGGGATGGTTACTTCAGGGCCCAATCCTGAAATCCCACCTCCCTCACCTGCTTGCCCCAGCTCATCTCCCTTGGCCCCAGTTTTGCCTGTGATGCTGAAAAGCTCGAGCCAGCAGAGTGATGGGCACGCAGGTCTGCACCTGCAGGCACAAAACCCCGTTACTCCCAGTATCAGCCCTAGAGATGACTTACGGGACTGCCCTCCCCTTCCGAGCACCTTCTGCAGGGACGGGGTCAGCTGTGATGCCAATGCTCTTGGCTCCATCCCTGCAGGGAGGACAGACAGCACTGCCATCACCAGCGATACCACTGAGTACAGCCTCCACCACCTGCAGCCTGCCACCAAGTATGAGATCGGAGTGAAGAGCGTGCGGGGCCGGGAGGAGAGTGAGGTGGCCTCCATCACCGTGCACACAGGTGGGAAGGAGCTCCTGCCAGGCAGGTGGCAATCAAACAGTGCCAGGTCCAGCCCCAGGCAGGGCTGGCAGCCCCTACTTGCACTAGCAATCAGGCAGCTCAGAGCAAGCTGGACCTCATGCCAGCCTGATGCAAGGTCAAGATGATGAGTGAGGCTCACAAGGGCCCAGTGTGGACTTTTGAAGTATGTTCAAGCAAAGCTTTTCCCAAATATGCATGGGCAGTCATAGCTGGGGGAGTGATAAATCTGTACCGGGCATGGAGAAGCTAGAGATATGACGCTGAGCAGCCACGACAACCTTTCCTAAAGGGAGTACAGACTTCTAGAAATAATTCCTGGGAAAACCCTGGCACAAACAGCATCTGCTGCAAGGATCTGCTATCCACAGACTCCTCAAAAACATTTTAAAAAACCTGTAATATGCCAGGCTGTGCATCAGTAAAACAGTGGAAGAGCAGCCCAGGTAGCAGAGTAGCACAAGCTATGACATCTCTGCTATCCAGGTAGGACAGCAATAACTCTTCTGCAGGCACATATGCCTGGGCAGCAAGGCAAAACCATGAGCAATGAGCCACAAGAAGCCCTTCCAGGTCTAGTCTCATAATGCCTCTGACTCTGTGATTCTGTCCCCAATGCAGCCATGGATGCCCCCTTGGGGGTCACAGCCACCAACATCACCCCCACTGAGGCGCTGCTGCAGTGGAACCCGCCGCTGTCGGAGGTGGAGAGCTACGTCCTTGTCCTCACCCGCCACACAGGTACACCGGGGCTCCATTTCAGCTCACCTCTACCTCTTGCCCATCCCAAAGTCCAGGGCTCGGCAGGTGCCCTCCATGGAGGGTGTAGGGAAGGAGCTCTTGCTTTGGGAGGGCAGCACCTGGCAGGTGGCAGGGCTGTACTCCATCCCCAGACACCAGCTCCTGCCGTGCAGGTCCCATGGCTTGTGCCTTCCACTGCCCCCACCAAGCCTTGGAGCATGGCAGTCCACACAGGAGGGGACCGCAATCTTCCCACTTTGCTAACTGGCCCACTAGCAGCAGCCCAGAGGCAAGCACGTACGCATCCCACAGAAACTTGGTGGTGGCAAACTCAATGAAGCCCAGTACCAAAGGCAAAGAAAGTATCAGGCAAACATAGGGACTGTGGGAAAAATAAGACCATCCTTCAGAGCAAACACACCACTACAGCTCAGCTGCTGCACCATAGCTCATGGGGTTTCAGCAATATAAGTGCTTTTGTTCATGAGGTCATACTCACAGGCACATTTTGGAGAACCACCTTAAACATCTACCCTAACTCATCTCTTTTGGCTTACAGTTGCAGGAGAAACAATTCTCGTGGATGGAGTAAGCCAGGAGTACCAGCTGACCAAACTCCTGCCCAGCACCACCTACACAGTCTCTATGTATGCCACCAATGGGCCCCTCATCAGCCAGACCGTCAGCACCAACTTCACAACTCGTACGTATAGTCACGGCCTCCACTGCCTGTTACGTGCCCTTAGCCATACATCCACTCCTGAAAAAGCAGCTAGCAAGGCTGAGCCAAAGCTCTTGTCGCACCAATGGGGGTGTAGAAGTATCTATGTGCCAAGGACACCCAAAAACCACTGCTGGGCACAACAAAAGAACAGAATCTTAATCACAAGAAGAATCAAACATCATTTTCACTCTTTCTACATTCATCCATCCCTTTCTTTGATTTCCTCTGGATGTGGTTTCCTGAGAAGACGCTTGACTAGGTCTCTTTCTTGCCCATGGCCATAGTCCAGAAGAGCACTACAGGCCATTGCCATTTTGCTTACAAGAAGCTTGTAAGGCCCCATAGCACATTAATTTCAGAGCCATTACCCTTCAGAGAGCATGCAGGTAGAGGAGGACTTTTAGAGGGTTCTCTGAAAAGAGAGCTCTGTTCAAGACTGGGGATGGGGATGAGGTGACTGGAAACTGAGGGCAAAGGATGGACTTTGGGCTGTAGCTCAGGGTTGCAAGGGTGAATCTCAGTGCACTGAGTTAGGGAGAGGGGCTGGGGTGGTTGCATATGAGAACTTGCCCTTGCCTGGGTCCCTATCCACTGTTACAGTTTTGGATCCTCCAACAAACCTGACTGCCAGCGAAGTCACTCGACGGAGCGCCTTGCTCTCCTGGGTGCCTCCCGTGGGAGAGATCGAGAACTACGTCATGACCTACAGATCCACCGATGGCAGCCGGAAGGTGAGTGAGGCCTCACAAAGAAAGAGGCTTATTAAGTCAAGGAATAACATGACTGTAAAGAAATGAGCAGACCCAACAAAGCAAAAGAATGATGCTCACTAGTTAGGGAGAGACCAGAAGAGCAGACACTACTTTCTGCATAAGCAATACTTCAGATAAACAATTGGGAAAAGCAGGAAAAGATTGCCTAGGGCAAAATCTTTATGCACACCTGCAGGTGTGAGAAAAGAGGACATGCCTGGAAAGTTTGGAGGAACAGGGAGAATTCACAACTTGTGAAACACAAGCAAGGTGAGGCAGGAGAACATTATCCTGTGAACAGAAATGCTAAAAATTCTATTTGCCCTTCTTGCAAAAAGGAAGATTGGTACAGACAGCTAATTAATCCCGCAATACAATATATTTGATTATTTAATGAGCGTGTCCATATCTGCCTGTCTGGAAGAGCTGCTACAAACACTATCAGAAAGATGTCCTTTGCCAGTGTGTCTGGCTTGCAGCAGCCGAAGGATAATAGCTTTGCAGAAGGGGTTCAATATAACGCTATGTTGCATTGGCTGACGACCAGAAAAATTAACGTGACAGGAATTGACAGAGTCAAAACTGGCTAATAACCAGGTTTGGCTAGCTTTACACCTTGCCATGCTTGGGCAATCTATCATGCCCCGTATTAAGGGCATGTAGATCCAAACAGAGTTAGTAAATAGAGCACACAGATTGCAAACTTTCAAATCTTCTATGTCCAAACCAGTTAGCTTTCTCCTACCCGAACCATCCCAAAAGGTTGAATACATTCATTGACCTCACACTGACTTAGTCCAGGGGTGTAAGCAGCCATGCAACGTACCTCAGCCAGGCATCAAGGGCTGCGGTGGTTTGTGGCTTCCCTTCCCTCCTCGCTTGCTCTTTAGGCTCCCCATCGCTTTTCTCATCTGTTGCTCTTGGTGTCTACCTCCTTCTGGGACCCATGTACAGGAGCTGATTGTGGATGCCGAGGACACGTGGATCCGCCTGGAGGGGCTTTCTGAGACAACAGAGTACACTGTGCGCCTGCAAGCTGCCCAAAATGCCATGCGGAGCGGCTTTATCTCCACCACCTTCACCACAGGTGAGGACTCGTACCATGTACGCTCAGCCAGGTGGGACTTAGCCCACATACCATGCTAGTAGACATGAACAGCTTTTATGAGCTTTCCCTCCTCAGTTATCATTTCACCACAATCTACAGAGAGGTACATTCATTTCCACGACCCGCAGTGCTGCTCTGCTACAAAAAGTTAATGGCTGAAGGACCTATCGTACAAACATAAGGTCCAACCCAGGGCAAAGGAATTCGAGCTTCAGACCAGGAACCATCTACCAGGTCCTTTGCCTTGTCCTTGCCCCTCCTCAAATGCATAAATAGAGGGAAAAAAACCATAGAAGTTAACAACACATATCAACACGCATACTCTTAGAGTGAGTGGAGAGAGATCTAGCTGGTCTCTCCATGCTGTAGACACAGTCCAATCTCTCACAAGTATCAAATAGGCACATCACCACCACCATCAGTGGAGTCACAGACAGCAGAGCCAGCACGCCCACAGGACTGTGGTCCCACCAATTTTATCTAATTGCATTATTCCTTCCCCCGCTAATTCTAGAGAAGTCATGACTCACTAAGGCAACAGGAATGGTTTCCTTTCCAAATCAAATGGTGGGCAGCCACAGCCACCGTAACCCTCACAGATGGAGCGCTTACACTTGCAAGAATGAGGCTGGCATGAAAACATCACCATTGCCCCCACCCTTCGCAACCATTCACATTAGAAACCATGCAAAGCATCTCATTCCTCATCCTCTTTGAAAAGCCTTGCTAGGCCAGGGCACTTAATAGACAGTACATTTTGTTCAGGGCTCAATCCAATTACGTTTTTCCTGGGATTCAAACGCACTAAGAAGCCTGAAAGTGATTTCCACCAAAATTCCTCCATCTGCACTGCTAGTTCAGTTAGGAGTTTTCTTTGAATCTGCTGTAGATACATTTCCCCATCGTGGTTACATGCAAAGTTCCCTTCACTTGCTTTTGAGAGATAATATAAACTATTGACAAAAAAAAAAAAAAAAAGAGACTCTTCCCTAATGCAACTATGGATTAGGCTTTCCTGTGATTCTCGCCTCTTGCACAGGCACATAAAGGCAGTGCAGTTCAGGCAGGCGATGGAAAAATGTGTGAAATTTCTGAGGTTGTTCGGGAGTCAGGGATGAAACTGCATGGGGATTGCTTCTCAGCTGGGATAAAGCAGCAGAAACCCACTCACATCAGGCAAGGAGAGCACCATTTCCATTAAACACAAATGTCAGACCTCGGCCGTATTAGAGACACCAGTGCCAGCTGATGCAGCATCCAAACACAGCTTGAATTTGCTTTTAAGATGGAGACAAGCATCAGCAAGAAACCAGTTTCTCCCCACTTACCCCATATATTGATGAGACAGAAGCACCAAGGAACAAACATCGAGGCAACACAATCCATGGGCAGCATCCCTCAGCAAAGAATCACGGTCCAGGATTCAATTCTGGCAGTGTACTGGGGCACTTTGCAGTGAACAAGGACTTGTCTTTAAGAACTAAAGAAAAAAAAAGAAAAAAAAAAAACCTGGCTTAATTTAAATTGTTTTCCTTCCTTCTGCTCACACTACACATCCCGGGGTTCTTCCATTCCCTCTGACATATTAATAGCTCAGCCTCTTTGTTTCATGTTTGCATAAGGTTCTTCGGGAATTGTATACAGATGGGACAAAAGGAAGAAAGAGATACAGTATTTATAATTTATAGCAGTTTGAAATGTCTTTCAAGGTCTCCTTGGCTCTTAAAGATATGAATATAAATTAAGAAACAAGTAATCTCCACAGAGCTCAAGGGAGCCTGAAGTGGTTGTCTTTGAACATTTTCATTGTTGCATACTATAAAATGCAAACACTGTCTCACCAGACCTTGCACTACAGACTACGGAGATGAGAAAAATTAGGGGATCTTCAACATTTGGACAAAGCAATGATCTCCGTGTCTTTAGGTCGCAAGGTTGGTGGGAATACACTCAAATTGGAAAGTAAAGATAAAGGTCTGTACCCTCGTCCTACAGGACGTCACACAGTTGTGATGGATGCATACAGCCTGTCCTTCACATCTTCTCCCTGCAAAATCGAGACACCCTCAAAAGCCACATCCATGTTGCCAGCTCTGCACTCATTTATCTCATCAACCATATGCACCAACGCAAAGAAAAATATGTATTTCCCCCTTTTGGGTTAAATGAGAAGAAAAATGAACCCAGAGTTGACATCTCACTTACTGCTGAAATCTCAGAGTTAAGACTCTCTTAAGCTCTGACCCCCAAATTAGATGTTTCTTCATCAGAAGACACCTAAAGCACAGCCACATAGCCCATGCTCCCCATACCTAGCATCTCACATGGCCTAATTCCTGCTCTTTTTGCAAGTGACAATCAGACTGCTGCAAGTCCACCATCATTTCCAAAGGTGTAGATCAGGAGAATTCCCCTGAAATCAGTAAAGTCATAGAACTTGTTTGAAGCTGGCAATCCTGAGAGGAGAACAGGTTTTGGTATTTTCTCAGCTGTCTAAATATGCCGGTGACAGCTTAAACCGCAGGGTGCAGACAGATGGTTCAAGAAGTGACATCCCTCATCATTCATAGTGATGTTACCATGCACCTTTCCAATATGGGATGTATGGGACATAAATTAATATATGCACACATTTTTTCCATTAATTCCTCTGATGTTGTTGGCAAATGTGAAGTCCCACCACCTTGCAGAATAACTTGGGATGCAGAAGCCAAGTTAGACCTTTCTTGGATCATAACCAGTGGGGCCCAAGGCATGGGGAAAGGGCGTCCCTCTGCTTAAATTTTTGCTTTTTTTTTAATTTCACAGGCGGACGTGTCTTTGCTAACCCTCAGGACTGCACCCAGCACCTGATGAACGGAGACACGCTGAGCGGCATCTACACCATCTCCATCAATGGGGACCTCAGCCAGCGGGTGCAGGTCTACTGCGACATGACCACTGACGGAGGTGGCTGGATTGTGAGTAGCCGTGTGGTTGTCGTACACCTTGTCCCCATCGCAAAGTAACCGAGCCCCATCCCACCAGCAAAGCCACGTACTACGCTGCACGGGAACAACAGCAGGCTTAATATCGCACGCTTCATTTCCCACACCATAGGAAATGGCCCACGCTCCAGTAATAATACTTACACTTGGAGAAATGCCCTTTGATTTATTTGACATGTTCGCAGTGCTTCTGGAGAGCAGAATCTGAGAGTGAAGCTGATTTATTGTTCTAGAAACGAAATTAATGGTCGATAGCTTTCACAGGGAACGATTCATATTGCCTGCAGTAGGAGGGTGTCAGGCATCACCTGGATTGAGTCTGCACAGGAGCATTTTAAACACGAATGCCTGTTTGATTTTTGAATTGCACAAACACTGCTTGTCTTGATGTAGATGGACTGACAGCTTAAGTAAATAATGCTCTGGTGCTTTGATGTTATTTGTGTCAAGCGCTTACTTACACGTACCACCCAAAACCCCGCTAGATATACAGTCAAAATAGAAAAAAAGAAAAAAAGAAAAAAAAAAAAAAAAGAGCTCCCTCAAATGCTGATTTCTAGTCTGGATGTTATTTTAGCTAGGAAATTTCCCTCCATGTCACTCTGCTTCAGAGCATCCCCTTGGATATCACAGACAGAGCCAGCCAAAAGCAGAATCGCACGCTAGAAAACCAGAGGGACCATGCTTTGGTTAGAGCAGAAAGCTTGAAGGCTAATTCCTTCCTATTATAACATTGACTTGCCTCAGACATCATTTAACATCTCTTCAGTTTCTCCATCTGCACATTAATTAATTGCATGACTGCAATTAACACTAACTGGATGGGCATTGCAATTTTTTTCCCTGAAGGGTGCAATGGAAAGACAAAGCATTGTCTTTATTTTGTGCGTCCAAAGCCCAGCAAAGCTGTCTCGCATCTCCTTCACATCTATTTTCCCCCTGGTCTTCCTCCACCACAGGTCTTCCAGAGACGGCAGAATGGGCTGACTGATTTCTTCCGGAAATGGGCAGATTATAGGGTTGGCTTCGGAAACTTGGAGGACGAGTTTTGGCTAGGTATGACCTTCACTGGTTGTCTTTCATCAACGTGTCAAACCCAAGCTCCCCATGCACTGTGCTGCTTGCCTATGCCAGCTGTTGGCTACTTCTTTTTCACCCCACTCCTCTACACTCTCCCTCAGACAGTTTTCCTTCTGTTCACTTGCTGCCCTTCACATTAGAAAGCCACTCATGGGCACACCACACAAAAGCACATTATGGAGGACAGCAGCTCCCTAATTCGCTCCTCCGAGGAGAGGCAGAGGTATGCTGGGAGTTTTCATGGACCAAAACCCATCATCCTCCTCTGGATGATTACAGGTTGCGTTGGTGGCATCTACAGCTCATGGACCTCACCTTGTCTTGGCCAGCAAGCCAGTTGCCCAAAAAGTAGGAAAGGGATGAGTGGGATACCCAGCATGGCTCTGAAAGGGAGCGTGCTCCCCCAAAACCTGAGCAAGAGCCAAGCCCAGCCCTGTAGCATAAACACACTCTGGCTTGTATGGGAGCTTAACAGCAACATGAGAAGCACCAGGGCTCCACAGCTGAACGCGTCCAGCTACAGCAGCATGAATGGCCTTGAACCCACCCCTCATAGCCACGAGGAGGTGAAGCTTGAGTGGGAACAGAGAGAGACAAAGACTTAACCAGAAGTGCTGTTGCTCTTTGGTTCCTCTCATCGTTCTCATTTCCCACAGCTCTTTTATTTGCCTAGAGCTTTTTTTTTTCTTGTTTGTCACAGAGCGGATCCAGGCACCGAGTCTCACCGGGTGTCTCACTGCTTGTCTCACCAGGCTTGGACAACATCCACAAGATCACATCCCAGGGGCGCTATGAGTTGCGAATAGACATGAGGGACGGCCAGGAAGCGGCATACGCCTACTACGACAAGTTCTCTATCGGTGACTCCCGGAGCCTGTACAAGCTGCGAATCGGGGACTACAACGGCACTTCGGGTACAACCTCATTGCTAGCAAGTAGTAGAGAAATCCTGGGACTGGTGGGTCTGAAACTTTGTAAAAGAAATCACAGCATCAAAGCTTACTTGTCTGGAGCAGCAAGACACAAACCCATAGTCCTTTCTGCCTTCCTGCAGTCCATCATGTAAACGAGGTTGATAAATCCCACTAAGGGCACAGGAATTTTCCATTGGGGATTAGATATTTAATATCAGAGGCATCGCTGTTCAAATAACCAGGTCAATCATCAGAAGTGTCATCTCGCTTGGCAATAGCCACAGCTCGCTATTGATGCCATGCTGGAGGGTGTATTTATCGCTTTCCCACAGCAATGGAAAAATCTGAAATGCTCTGCATCATTTCCTCATACCAATGCCAAACACTAGCCAGTTTTGCAAGGACACTGTCACACCTGCTTGCTCGGTTGATGCAGCAGCGCTAGGCTTTGCCCATGAGAAAACAGTGGGCAATGGGTGATGGCGGGAGGGCACAGGAGTCTCTTCCCCAAGAAGGGGGAGAGGGGTACAGCTGCAGCCCCTTTAGCTGGGATAGACATGCCCAGTGCAAGCCTTCACAATCCAGAAAGAACTTCACCACCATGTACTTAGTGAGGAACCCCACATCACAGCTAAGATGCAGGAATTTTCCTATACAATATCTGGTAGTTGCCACTGGAAGAGAAGCAACAGGCATCTTGGTTGCGTGCCACACAGCACTTGCTCTGACCTTAAATCCCATCACACGAGGCTCTCAACCTATTTCCAAAAATGCTAGTAGCACTGCTGCAGACAGGACACCCTACCCTTCCTCATGCAAGCTCTTCTAGCCATCCAACTAAGGAGCTTCTGCTCCACCTTGAGCAAAGAGAGCCAAGACTCACCAAATGGTTCATTGTCAAGAGGTTTTCTAGCAAGCCTCTCAGTGGCTGGACTGCACGCAGCTAGCATGGATCTGCTTTGTATTTTTTTAGGGACCACCAAGGAGCATATTAACAATGTCTCCTGTAAGTATATCACTCAGTTGTCATAACAACCATACTTCGGCTCTTCTTTCACCCAAAAGCAGCTCTTGTTCCTTAGTAAGGAAGCGAGATGAAGTTGGTGGTTTTGGTGGAATAAGACACCATGCATCTTCTAAAAGCTTCTTCCCCTTATCCAAAGGGAGAAAAGAAGACAAGCATCATGGTTCAAGAGACAAATCCTTGGCCTCCTTTGGGAGAAAAAGTCCCCTTTGGCTAACAGGAGGGAAGGAGGCTGAAAGCATCCTGAAGTCATGCAGCAGAGTCAGGCTTCAGGAAGCAAGGGATGCCCAAATCTAGGATTCAATTCATTTCTGAAACACTGAAATTCAGACCCAAATCCATATAGCATTTTATCTGCCAAACCCAAGCAGCTTCTAAGAGGTCTCAGTACAGCCTCTGTGGTCTGTACTGATCCTAAACTGGCAGCAGAGAACCTCAGATGAACCAATTGAGAGCAATTCTAGTTAATGTTACTCCCAGATCTTAAGCTGCTCGAGCTGTTGATTGGCAGGCTACGACATATACCAGAATATCCTAATTTCCTTCTGAAAGGACCAGATGACTCAGGCTCCATCAGCTCTAACAGCACTTCTTTCCACAGGGGACTCCCTCAGCTATCACCAGGGCCGCCCCTTCTCCACCAAGGACAGGGACAATGACGTTGCCGTGACTAACTGCGCCATGTCCTACAAAGGGGCCTGGTGGTATAAGAACTGCCACCGCACCAACCTCAACGGCAAGTACGGAGAGTCCCGGCACAGTCAGGTAAGGGCAGAGCTGGGCTGAAAGCCTTCAGCATTTTTTCCTAGGGGTGCAACCAAGCATATTAGCCAGCCCAGGCTAGGGCTGGGGCTTGGGTGGTCAGTGCACCAGAGTTGGGAGCACTGGTGGGGTGACTCCACACTAGCTGGAGCAAAGGGAACCACCTTCAAGCCATTTAGGCTTTTGCTTTGTGCCTCACACTGGCTGCCATGGTCATTTACCATGGCATCTTGTTACGTTACATTAAAAAAATATATGTGCATGAAATTTGATCAAAAGCCTTCAAGCAGAGGGAAAAACCAATCAAGTCATAGCAGCAGAAGAGTTTCTTGCTCCTGCTGCAGCAAGTTCTACCTTCTGGCTTCTCTACAGCAGTCAACATTGTTTCCTTCCTCTCCCACTCCAGTTTCTTGTTGGGGTTTTTCTTTACCCTGTGCCTTTCTCTCCCTCCTGCCAGGGGATTAACTGGTACCATTGGAAAGGCCACGAGTTCTCCATCCCCTTCGTGGAAATGAAAATGCGACCTTACAACCATCGTAACATCTCTGGGAGGAAACGACGGTCCCTACAGCTCTGAGCCAGCTGAACCCCCTCCTGCCTCCCACCACCTGACCTTTTCTGTCATTTGTTTGTATTTTATAACATCAAAAGGGAAAAAAAATAATTACTACTTGTCTGAGATAGCAACCTGCCCCTAACGAGTGCTAGAGGGAACCACGGCACAGGCAAAGGCCGTGGGAAAGGAAAGACCTCATTGCTTTGCATCTGTTCCAGAGAAATACCAAATTTCCAGTCTCCCTACCCCAATACTCTGGCCCTTAAGAAGGAAGAGAGAGAGAAAGAGAGAGACAGATTTTTTTGATATTTTTTTAAAAGACTTAGAAATCCCCAGCAAACCTTGTTAGAAATGTTTGTCACGGGGCTCATGGCAGAAATCTTCCCCACAGGGACCTTGCTGCAGCCATTTCCACCCCAGTCATGGCCAGGGACACCCATTTTCTCCCTGCTTCCCTGTCCCCACCTGGCAGGGAGGTCTCAAGCTTCATGCCATCCTGTAGACACCAACTCTTCCACCAGGCAGAAGCCCATCTCTCCTTCTGGCCTGGTTATCCCTCCCCTTTGCACAGGCACTGTATGCATGGAGACAAAGCAAGGACAAGCAAAGACAAGGTTCACCCCATCCCTAGTTTTCACAGATCATAGCAGGAAGGCTTGGCGAATATCTGCATATGTAGGCAAACTCTAGAGAGCCCACAGCTCACGTGTTGGCCCTATCACAGCCAAAGTCATCCTCGTGTACATGAGGTGTAAGAAAAAAAGAGCTGCTCCAACAGCCCCAACCTGGATCATCCACTTCTCCAAGCTGAACTCAACCCACTCCAGGTGTACATCTGCTGGGGTTTTGCTGAGCTTGATGGAGAAGAAAGGAGTCAAATTAGAAGACTTGGGAGAAAAATCACTACTTGCAGACTTGAAGTCTAGGGCCTGTTTCCTCTGCTGTTTCTACATTCCACATTTTTACCTCTCACTGAGATCATTGGTCGCAAAGCAAAGAGTCTCAGAGAAGGAACGGCAACCAAAAGAGCTATCACACAACTGCAGCCCAGCCTGAAACCAGCAGCTGGCATAGTCCAGATGCCCTTGTTCATAGGCCTCCATGCACACAAGAAAGGATGATGACACAGCCAAGGGAAGACAAGTGCAAGCTGAGAAATGCCCATTCCCTTCCTTCTCTTGTTCAGGTGCTCTTGTTCAGGGACCTCCACACACACAAGGAAGGATGACGATGCATCTGCGAGAAGGCAAGCGCAAGCTGAGAAATGCCCATTCCCCTTCTTCACCTACACCATCTCTCTTTGCCACCATCACAAGAGGGACACAAATCTTAGTGCCTTGGTATCATCATCTCTCTGACAGGAAATCAACTGTTCCCCCTCCTGGAAGACTTAGTCCATTCAGATTCTGGAGCACTTCAGGACCCTGGGAAGAATAGATGAGTTCACTCTTCCCATCCTTAACTTGTCCTATCTTAAGGAAGGTGGACCCTTCGGATAGCTCTGGCTGCACTCTCTTGTCATTGACACCACTTCCATGTAGCCCAAACAACAACCACATTGGAGCCACTCCTCTACTGAGGGCTCTGATCAATGCTGGTCATTGTCACTGGCCTGGTCTCAGAAAAGGGACTCATTCCTGCATCCAAGGACAATGCAGCTCGTGGCTGGGTTCGCAGCCAAGGGAGCATTACAAATGCTAAACACTGCTTTTTGATTTTATCACACTGAAGCTGCTTTGTCTCAAGAAACATCTTCCAGATGGCAACATAAAGGCATCTTTGCAGTAGCTTATAATTCAGGCCAGTGTCTCTTTCATGGTCATGCTCCTGGATTTTCTGACGTTACTCACCACGGCTGCAGAACTGAAGAAGGGCATTAAGCGGGAAATGCAGCCTCCTTGTCCGTGCCACGTACTGGCACACAAAATCATAGCTAACTGCAAGGTCAGAATCAGGCACAGGGTCCAGCCCTTCAAGTGGTCATCTTACAAGCTGCAAGTCAACCTGGATGAAGGATGCTGTAGCTCAGCAACATCTCATATGTAAATAAGGCATCTCTCCTTACTTTCCATCAGCATCAAATCAAGCAACAAGTCAACCAGTTGAGGAACAGATCAGTCAGAGAGGCTGCAGATAATGGGATCTCTTGCAGGAACTGGTCAGTGTCACAGATGTCACACCTCCTGAGCAGCCTGTCCTGTTTTAGGTCCCAAAAGCCAACAAGAAGCACCAGCTAGAACTGATTACAACCTATATAAGCCTCCTAGTAAACTAGCAGAGTAATATTTTTCCCAACATCACCAAGAGTTTATAGGCAAGAAGTGTCCTAACAAAAGCACTATAGTGCAGTGGTTATAACTAGGGGCAGAGAGGAGCAGTAGATGGCATTCATCGCCTGTCTCAGATGGCGCTATTCGCTTATCTACCCAGGTGAAAAGAAGAGATGTCAGAGGAAACATGGGGGTTCATCATTTGCAATCAAGCGGAAGGCAAGAAACCTCTCTTTTCAAAAGTGTGAGTCAAACAGAAAATCAAAGCATGCCAAGCTTTCCCAAGAAGTTCAAAAGAAGGTCCTCAAAAAGGCTGATTATTCTCTAAATAGATTTTCTGACATGTATCTCTCCCTCCTTGGTCACCTCTGTCATCCCTTTTATCAGTCCTGTAACTGGGATGAGAGGGCCCAGTTGACACAACTCCATCACTGAATCTGAAGGACACCCTTGGAGATAATATCCAACCTTCTGATGCCATTATATACCAATGCTGGTCCCTGATCTCACACATGGTACCAGGGTGTTGCCTTTCCATTACCTTGGTGAAACATAGTTACTAAAATCTTTTAAAAGGAAAGACTTCTACACATCTTTGGTTTTTATCCTAGTGATAACCTAACTCAAGCCTAGGCACACAATCAGCAACAATGACCCAGTCATTTAAGTTTTTGTCCCTTGTTCACATTGTCCATATACAAAATACAATTTTCCAGAAACTTATTTTTCATCATTGCCTGGCGAATTTTTTTTGGACAAAGCTCCTGCCAGTGGTTTCAAGCAAATTTGTGCTTAATGTTGGTGATACAGAATGGCCAGGTGATTAAGTACAGTCTCTCTTCACCTTCCATCACTGGTTAGGCAAACCGTTTTTCTGAAATCATTGTCCAACCAGACCAAGTTTGGCCCTGTCCTCCATCAGCACAGTGTTGAGACTGAAGGAAGTCTTGGCAACAGGCCTGAAATTCCCAGGAACCAAGCCTGGATCCTGCACATTGCTCATCTTGAGAGACCTTGGCTCCAACAAGTAAACCATCTCTGGGCTCTGGTGGCTCTTCTGCCATCCTACTCATCTGGCCCAGGCTTGCCCCAGAGCCCAAAAAGGAACCTGAAGCTGTTAACCAAACCACACTATCCACTGCAAGATGCCAACCCTGATAACATCAAGCAGGAAGGACCACGTCAGATCCTTCACCCAGCAGAGCACCACAGGTGCCCAGGACCCTCTCAGTCTTTCAAAACCACCTCTTATTTCTAACCCCAAAATCCTGAAAAGAAACAACATGGGACTTTCTCATCTCTTGCCCAATTTTGATTAAATTCCTGCCAAACCTCCAAGCCCACCGTCCCACTGTGCACTGCACTAAAACATAACCAAAGAAAAGAAGTCCTGAAAGGAAAAGCTGCCTTTAGTAAAGTGATCCTTAAAACAGCATTTACAAATTAATAATTTGGAGAAGGAGAGAGGATAGGCCCTCCCCAAAAGTAGCTGTGTTTTAGGAGGTGGATGCTGGAAGAGTATCCACCCAAAGCTTGGGGAGAAGGCTTTACTTCTGCTCATCTTTTCATTACCTTAGCATGGGCGCCTCAGAGCATAATACCAGCCTAAACATCCTCTTGCCCCAACCTCTTACCTTCTTCCCAATGTGACGCTTGCCCCAGATGAAGCATCAGCATGCGCAAAGCACAGCTCACACCACCTTCGTCCCCAGTGGTGCGGCAGGTAAGGGCTTAGGCAGTGGTGTCCCCATGCTGGGGTGGTCCTATGACCACAACAGGCTTAGAGTGACCTGCCAATATACAGCAGGAGCCAAAATACCTGCCCGGTGCACCGCCTCCATGCCAGCACATGCCCTTCACCCAGACCCAGAGCCACTCTCCTGGTACGACCCCACCATCACACCCTGGGGTGACCACAGACCCCCTGCCCTGTGTCCCCCAGCAACACCCACAAGCTTTGACCTTACCAGATACTGCCAGCAAAGAGCTCTCACCCCCCAAAACCCTTTAATTCAAGCTTACCTGCACTAATGAAGGGCTCTGTCTAAGGGCCAAAAAGAAGCCCATCCCTGTTTCTGCCAAGCAAGCATTCCAGGATGTCCACCAAACCAAATCAAGCCCCTTGAGGACCATCTGTACCCTCCAGGGTCACCTTCCTCCTTCACATCATGGTGCCAGCTTGCCCCTTCTGAGGGGGAGGTTTAGGGTAAAGGGAAGGGAAAGGCTCTTCCTTGGGGAGATGCTGATGCCCAGACCCACCTCAGCACCCAGCCTGCAGCTCTCCAGGTGTCAGTGTTTCTCAGAAGGATGGTGACACAAAGACCTAAACAAACAAACAAACAAGCAGCCCCCTGTGTACAAGTGTTACCCTGCAACTGTGTTTATTACTTTAAAAAAAAAAGAATTAAAACATAAACAAGAAGGATGAATGGAGGCAATAAAATCCCTTGGACAGGTTCTGATGAACTCAAACAGAAACCAACGCAACCAAATGAGGGGGAAGATAAAAGCAAATAAATGCATAAATAAAATAAATAATATAAATAAATAATATATTAAACAACCCTCCCCACCCTGTAATGAAAACGTAGCTCAGAGAATGGGATCGACGCTTGTTAACCATTGTTAACTAGTATTTTTAGTCCTGACCGCTCTTAGGCTATGTATAGTTCCTTTTTTTAATGCATTTTCTATACATTAATAAAAGATACTGAAGGAGTGAGCTGTGCGTCTGTGTGGGAGCTGGGTGGGAGTGGGGTCCTGGTGCTTCCAAGCCCGGCAGCATTGCAGCCCCGACCTCACGCCCAGCAGGGATGTGCATCTCCTGTCCCCAATCCTCGCTTAGCCCATGGGAGAAGATGCTCACCCTCCTGCAAGGGCACATTCTGCCCCGCTGGAACTCAGATACTTGTGTATCCAAAGCAGTTAGCCACAGGGGCTTGGTTTTTCACTTGGTGCTTTGCAGCTGAGCTGCAAGGTGTCACACAGCTGAGACAGCCACCCCAGTTGACCCCAGCAGCAGCCAGAAGAGTGCACGCTCCTTGTTTGCAAAGCACACCAAGAAACACGACACAGGAGGAACAGAGCGGCTGAGAGACAAAGTACATGCAATGGGATAAAACAAAAAAAAAGGAGAGAGGGAGGAAATTTTGGGGGAAGCCCAGCATCGGCTGGTGGTGCCTTGGAGGTGCTCAACATCAGGCTGGAAAAAGCCCTGAACAACCCTGTCCAACCCCAGGGCTGCCTTCGGCAGCAGCTCAGAACAGAGGCTCCCAAGGTCCCCCCCTGCCTGAGTTATCCTGTAAAAATAAAGAACAATAAAGCGACCACAAAGTCAGGTCAGTGCGGTCAGTCCTTTAACATCAGTAAGACAGGGAGCTGTGCTTTGGCTTCAGCCCAGCACAAGATGTTTTGTTAATAAATTTAGCTGCTCCCATGAGCTAGAGGGGCTCTTGGCTCTGCCGTTTGCAGCCAGAGAAAGCGAAGCTATGGTGTAAATTCTCGAGAGCAGAGCAAAATGATGCTGAAGCCTTCAGCTAAAGTCATTCTCCCAATTTAGACAGCAATCTGTTCCCAGCATGAAGGAAACCCCATCGAAAACCAAATTGCAAGGCTATTTCCAGCAGAACGTGCTCCCAGTGGGAAACAAACAAAAAACAACAAGAACAAAATCAACAAAGATTTAGCTAAAATCTCTGGAGTAACTATGAATTTCAGAGGATTTTTAAAGTCTCCTCTTGTTTCACATGCAGACTTTATTTAGACCTCCTCATCTTAAGTTTTTGTGTTTGACACGTAGCCAGGCAGGATGAGAAAGCCCGAAACAGGCTCTTCCGCCAGACTGCTTCAATATTTTCTAAATTTAATTTCAGAAAGGCAAAACAGGAGAATTTGCTTTGCAGTAGTTTCTCAACTTCTCTTTCTTGCTCTGATTCAAGAGGGAAAAAAAGGAAGTTGTGAGCACTGGGGATCCCCCACCTCAGCCACGGCCACTGGCACAGCAAAAAAAACCAAGCCTGAAGGACTCAACTGTTTGGATTAAATGACCTTTCTCATGTCTGAAGGGAGTAAATGCCACAGAACACTGTTCAGGCAAGCCCAGGGGTCGCCCCTGCGTGCAGGGGAGCCGAGGGATGGAAATGGGTTTGGGATGGAGAGGAAGAGTTGCCTGCGCCAGTGCCTGTCATCCCAATCTCACCCTTCTTGGCCAAGCAGGTGACCCAGCATGGTGGGTTTCATCTATGGTCCCTTAGAGAAGGGCAGCGCCCTCCACTGCACACTCCATTCAACACGTCTGGGGCCAGGTGAGGCCTGTGGAGCATTAAAAAAAAATCTCACCTGGAGGAAACACGGTCTTCCCACTGCAATAATCAGACATGAGAGATAGGCAAACACTACTTGGAGGTTGGTACCCAGAGAAGGCAGATGCCTGCGGAGCCCTAGCATCCCTCTGGACCATAACCCACTTCCCATAATCAGAGCCACAGCCCAGGTCCATGTTTCAGACAGGAGGAGAAGGGGGTCAAGACTGGAACAAGCCCTTTCCTAAATGCCCCAAGCTTTGACTTAAGCCAGGGAGGTGTTTTGCCCAACCACACCAACTCCTGGGAAACTTGTGCCCCATCACCCACCGCAAGTGCCCACCACTCTCATCGCTCTAGTCCCCTCTGCCCTTGCACAGCTCAAAGCCATCTGTATAGTCCAGACATGGTCCTACAGTATCACATGTGGTGGTATCTCACATTTCCGGCCTCTCCAAGGAGCACACTGCCCCGGGCAGCCCAGGCTTTGTGCAGGCAGCACAGCCACGCTGTGAGTAGCCACACTCCTCTTCGGACATTTCCAGTCACTGCAGAGTATCCCACCACCAGCCCCACGCCCATCGGCACTTTGTACGGAGATATTTCACCACAGCCCTCTTACCAAAGTCCCCTTCTTGCATGAGCGATGCTCGGGAACTTTGTTCCACCAGCAAACATCAGGAGGGTGTACAAAGGTCCTCAGCAAGGGCACTGGGCTTTTGTCCCAAACGTGGAGTTTGAGCAACGCATTCCCAGCAACACACCCTGCAACCTCAGCCCAAAAAACCACCAGGGGAATGCTCACTGAGGAGCAAGCAGCACTGCAGGAGGAGGTGTAATGCTTGCAGGTCGATGAAGGAGCATCCTTATCCCATGAATTCGCAGCTGCTTTATACTTTGCGGGACATGATTTTTATAGCACCATTTTAACATTCTTGGGTTTTAATTCCCCCTCATAAGCCTGGATGTGTTCATCATCCCTTTAAACCCTCATTCCCACTTTTATATTTTCAAGTCCTGTGGCTACAAGCTCTAAAGCTTAATTATGTAGAGTGTAAAAAGAAAAAAAAAAATCTCTTTTAATCAAATCTAAATGCAGGGCTTTTAAATTTCATTGATTTGTCCCCTCTCCCTAGGAGGAGGGGTGCTGTGAACAGTAGCCCACAGGCTTATTCTCTCTTCCCTGCACTACAGCCACGGCTTCAACACGCAGCGACTTTTCTGCCTCCAACCTTTGCAGCAATTTTCCTCACCGAAAAAACCCCACATTATATAGATTATATTTGACACAAGATCCTAACTGTGATTAGGGACTTTCTCATAGCAGCACTTCTCTCCCTCCCCATATTTTGGATTGCTTTCTGCTACTGGTAGGGATACTGGAGATGTGAAGCCCCCCTGTAGTGCACACCATGCAAAGCGTAAGTACACTTACTCCCAGCAGCATGGCTAATCCTCTTGCTCCCACCCAGGTTATGTCCCTGGTGTCACTCCTCCACAGGCACCGGGGCCCAGCACAGATACGGGACAGCAGAGCAGAGCACACCGGGATGCTGGCGGGAACACAAACCGCCTCTGTTTGCCACAATGGTCCCTTGTCCCTGCACTGGCCCAGCACCATCCCCTGAGTTTGGCGACATTACAACAAAAGAGGGGATTGAAGGAAGTAAGTCTGCAAATGTTTACAAGAAAAATCCTCCCAAAAAATGAGAAAAGAGGGGTATGAAGTGGGAAATCCTCCCTCTAAGAATTTCAGAAGGCATTGGAAATGGGCAGCTGGGAGAAGAGCAGCAGAGGGGGACAGGGCTGAAGGAGCAACACAGGCAGCCAGCATCCCTCTGCTCCTGGGGACAGGGCCTGGTCCTCATCCTGGTCCCATGTCCCCTGCTGCACTCAAGTCATGCAGAAAGCAGCCAGCATCTGTCTGTACCCTGACTCCTATCGGCGCCTCACTCGTGACCCAAGACCACCTCTCCCCCCTGCCCAAGGGGGACTTCGCCCTTCCAAATAAAGAAACCTGCTCTTCCTTGCAGGGGGCAGAAAGAGGCAAAACACCTTTAGGAGAAAGGCCTTCAGTGTGTTTTTCCTCTTTCACCCACCATGATTTGCATTCTGCTCTCAGTTCCCTCCCAAGGGGTGGGTGAGCCTCCACCCAGCTGTCCTGCCTGAGCCCCAGCACCCAGCTGCATCCTCCCTGCCAAGCGCCCATTAGCAAACAAGATGAGGAGGAGGAAGACTTTGAACTGTGAAGAGCAACGGTCAAATAGTCCCCAGGCAGGAGCTAAGCCCCAAGGGCAGCACAAAACATAGCGGCAGGAGGGCACACCTTGGCCAACTGCTCTGGTGTCACCAGCCAATATCCTCACCAGACCCTGAACTGAGGAACATCAGCTCACCAGAAATCTCCAGGAACAGCTTCCCCCATGGAAGCGGCTTACAGAGGGGAAGGGATAATAAAATCATAGGAAAAAAACCAAACAATTTGGCAGCTGCTTATCATTAGAGAAATGAGATTGGATCTCCTGGCAAGCTGGTCCCAAGGGAAGGCCACTGATTGCTCCTCAGCGTCGCGCAGCTGAGCTGAAGGAAGCACCGCACCAGGGGGGACAGCCAGCACAATTGGTTTTTCACCTAAAAAGCAACCTTAGTAAATCAGATCCAATACCCACCCAGCGCAGGAAAATATGGGAGCAGCTGCTCCGGGAGGAGGCACAAGCCGCTGCTTCTCACTACTAGGGGCATAGGCTGGTCCTCAGGGGCACTGGGACTGTGCCCAGGCATCACTCACTCCTCTGCCTTTGGTTCACACCTCCCACAAATCCAGCCATCAAAACACTGCCAGTAACCCCTTTTCCACACTGAGGGAAGGGGCACCCCCATTCACTGATGAGTTTTTTGTCCCTGGTCTTCACATAACTAGTCCTTGAGCCGTTCCGAAATGAGAAGGCAACACGTCATACTGCCGGGACTTGCCCGGCCCCAGCACGTCTCCTTTCCCCTTCGCCCACCGCCAGTGCTGCTTGTAGGATTTCCTCAGGAAGGAGTTTCTGAAGGCTCACACACACAAAACAATCATCAGCTCTAAACCAACAAAAAGCCCTACTGCTTTCCTCTCAAACCCTGCGGCACACACCAAAACACCTCGAGCTGCCATCTCTTGCTTGCTCTCACCCCATCGGTGCAGAGACACACATCTTCCCTCCTCCCCAAACACACACAGGTCTCTGTATCCCATCTTTGAGGACGCACCTGAGGGCCTCACCTTGCTCCCCACCCCAGCCTTTTCTTTCCCCTAAGCACCAGGGAGGGATGCTTCAGCAGATCCAGGCCCATCCTAGCAAGCCCAGTTGCACCTAAAGCCTCCTGGGTGAGGGATGGGGAAGAGGCACTCCCAAAAAAAACTCACCAGTTTTGGGGCACTTTGCCTAAGAGCAGCCTTTCCCCCCTCATCGCTGCCCATGCAGGACTGAGCCCCAAGCACTTAAGGGCAGCCCCAAACCACTGCATCAGCACCAGGGTGGGACCCAGGTGGGACTGGACCACCCAAACCCAATCCATCTCCAGGGCTTTCCACTTCCCGGAGGGGACAGAGCCTGGCAGAGAAGGAGGGGAGCGAGTAGCTGCCACCGAGCCTGCCAGCCCCAAAATCACCAGCTCAGTGTTCGTCACCCACCTCTTCAAGGGTCACCATCCCATCCCATCCCACCCCACCCCATCCCACTCCTCCCTCTCCTGTTCTCCTTCAAAGCTGGAAAGCCAATTGCTACTACTAAACTAAATACCAAGGGCTTCTATTTTTATCCAGCCCACAGCCAGGCGTGCAGTATTTTTGGTGTTTAAACTGCAGTCTTTTTTTGTGGGAGGGGGAGAGGGAAGGGAAAAGGCAGAAGCATAGAGGAAAAATGAGAGGAATGTTTCTCTGGGAGCAGAGTTTTCCATTGCTTACTTTAAGCCGGGCCAGCATCTGCAAACAGAAATCGCAACCGGAGAACAGAGCGAGCGGCTGGGGAGAAAGGTGTGCCTGCAGTCACTTCACATCTCCTTCCATCCCACCATGCCAAGGAAAACCCAACACACCAGCCTTGGGTTCCAGCTGGGTGTTATCAAGGCAGCAAAGCTCCCACCTGTGTAATGGGGAGAAATAAGGAGTTTGGGAAGGACAGGGGGAAAACCAAGGTTGGAGGTGGGATTTGATTTCCAGCTGGTCCCAGGCCTCAACTCAGATTGACATCCCATGATGTGACAGGAGCTTGTCTTGTCCAGGCTTACGTGGTTCCTGTGCTTGAGGAGCACCAGCAAGCAAAGCGACATGTAATCTGGAGCAGCAGTGATTCATCGGTGGCTGAGTCACAGCTTCCTCTCGCCCATTAAAGTTTCTGAAAAACAAAGTGAGATCCCTTGGAGACCAGATATGCTGGATGCCAAACAAGGCCAGGAGGTGGCAGGTTCAAACCTCCCAAAAAAATGTCCTTTTTTTCCACACTGCATGTGAAGGAGCTGTGGAACTCCTCGCTGCAGGAGACATTCACAGGGTCAAGTATCAAAGGGTGTTTATATTCTTTCAAAGCACCTCTGTGGACCACTATGGGGAATAGGGTGCCAGGCTAGACAAAGCTGTGATCTGACTGATTATATTTGTATATTCTTGCATTAATCCTAAGTTTCTTTAAATCTATCTGATGCTTCCCAACTCAGTTTAATGATATTGCTTGATAGCATCAAGATTCTCTTCATGGGTAACAGCATCACGAGAGGTTTAAATGCTGAGGTCAGCGTCATTGGTGCCCACCAGCTCCGCCACCTCCTCAGAGGGGTGTAGCAATGCTCCTGCCCAAGGCCAACTAGGTGCCAAAGCACTATGCTCAGAGGGGCCCCTGAAAAGCCAAGGAAGGGGCCCAGACCAGCAGCTCCTCCCTTGTTGAGGCCTCTGCCAAATTAAATTAGCGACAAGCAAGTGCCGAGCCCCAGCGGAGCTGTTTGCCCAGGGAACAAAGCAAACCTCCCAGCCGCCGCAGCACTGCCGGGATGGGCAGGGCTTTCAGCCCCCTCCACCCTGGGGCCAGGCACCCCTGACCCCCAATGCCGCTGGCCACGCTTGCCCTTACGGACCTCTAATAACAAATATTACCAAGGAATCCTGTCAGGGTGGTTTCCAAGGTGACGTTATACTAGCTGGTGCTGTAGAGTGGCTGGATGTCCCCCGGGTGACTGCCAGTACCCAGATGGCTTCTTCTGTGTGCCCTGGGAAGGGCGTTTTTGTAAGGGGATTTGGTACCTGCGAACAAGGGAACTGCTGCAGCTCAGCGAGAGGGGAAAGCAGGGATGGGGTGAGACGGGACAGGGTGAGATGGGATGCAGTGAGCCATGTGTGCAGTGCAAAGCCCAGGGATCTCCATCCTGTAGCATAAAACCAAGGAAAAATTTCTGGGCGTTAACAACAACAACAACAAATATTAATGTAAAAAGGATTTGGTACTTCCCGCAACGCACAAACACCTTGCCAAAGGATACCAGCAAGCACTTAGGCAAGCTGTAGCCTGCAATGTGTGTTTTTTAGGGTCTCTCGCCCCTCCAGCCCCAGTACTAGGATGAAGGCAGCAGAAGGGAAGGCGGCAAGGGCAGCTGGGGCTAGCAGGCAGGCAGCTTGCCTCCATCCCTCCACCCCTCCTCACTGCCCCTGTTTCCTCATATTCCCACCACAGCTCTGCTCCTGGTGCTGCCGGGGCACAGCACCGGGAGCACAGGGCTGTTTTCCAGCAGCGTTGAAGGGTCGGGCAGCCCCAGCCACCACAGCCCAACAAGTTAGTACCAAGGCCGCAGCGGGAAAGCAAAGCCATTGACTCTAGGAGCATGAAGAAGGGCGAGCGCCGGGATTTTGCAATCCGAAAGGATTTAAGCCAGACAGAAAAATTTCAGCAAAACATTTTTCTAGTCGCAGCTTGCCCAGCTGTCAACATCACAACGCTGCCCAGCCCCAGATGGGAAAGCAATCAGGGTCTGGTGATTGCGGGATATCCCCCATGCAGAGATAAAAAAGAAATAAGGTGGAGAGAAAACAGCAAGTGAAAATTGGGGGTGGCAATCTGAATTGAACTGAAATCAAAATTTGAAAATATCAAATCCCTGCACGACCTGGAGGGCCATCCTAAACATCATTTATCATTTCTATGGGTGCATGGCACCTATAATGCTGGTGGGTGCTGCCTCTGGAGGAGAGCAGCCCCCGGGGTGTCCCCTCCTATGAGGATGCTCGGTCACGTCCTGCTCTGCATGGGCATCGGTTACTGGGTGCAGGGTGCCAGCACAGACGCTGCTTTTCTAGAGATGGAAGCCTGCCCTGTCCTTAAAAACCTTCCCAACAACAGGAGTAGCATCGCCGCCCCTGCAAACCCCCACCACAGCCCCCAAAAAAAGCTTCTGGGGAAATCGCTGCTGCGCTCAAGCCCAGGCCTGTGTCCCGGGGAGGGAAAACACTTTGTTCCCTCCCTCTTCCCAGCAACTTTTGGCACATTTCAGGCCTGGGTTTGTACCTCCCCCCTCCGTGCCTCTTCCCTAGACTAAACAACTCCAACTTTCCCAGCCCTTCCTGAGCTCCCGGGGCCGGCGAAGCACCGGGCCCCCCCCCCGCTCAGTTTTGGGGTTCGAGGGGGGACGGACACACACGGCGGGGAGCCCCAGGTGGGGCAGGGCGGGCGGGGGGGCCGGCCAGGGGCGGGGGCAGGCGGGCCGGGGCCGGCCCATTTCCTCCGGCCGCCGGCAGCCTCCGCCGGGACGGGACGGGACAGGACGGGCCGAGCCGAGCCGGTAGGTTTGCCGTGTGGGGTTCCCCGGGATAGGGGTCCCGGAGTGGGAGGACACAGAGGGGGGCTCCCCGCAGCCGCCGGGCATCGCCCAGCCGGGCTGGGCTTCCCTCGGGCGTTATCCTTGGCTTTGCATTATCCAAATCCAGGGAGGTTTTTTTTTCTCTTAGTTTTGGGGGGTTTTTTTTAAGGCCACATCACGGCCAGCCTGCCTGCCGCGGCGGGGTTGGCCCTGGGGATGGTGTTTGGGACGGTGGGACCGTGGCACGGCCGATACTGGCAGAGCCGGGTGGGGACAGTGGCAGTGGAGACACAGTGATGGAGAACCACCAGCTCTCAGGGGACATTTGTCAGACGGTGGCCTGCCCAGCACCCAGGCTTTCGGGTCACGAAAGCCGGTGGTGAGGCTGCACCGACGGAATTTTGCTGTTACATCTCCCCTAGAGAGCCCCAGGGCTGGCCCAGGTGGACCTCTGCAGCCCCCCAAGCCTCCCGTAACCAAAAATGTCAGCGATCCACCCACGAGTGGGATGGCTGCCTGTACCACACCATGGAGGAGGCCAAAGGGGCTTCAGAAGAAGCTGCCAGTGCTGTAAGGGATGATAGTGGTGCTTTTCTGAAAGCAAAATTGGTCTTTTGGCCAGGAGCTGCACCCATTCCGGGGCTGACGGCAGCCACACATGTGCAAACGGTGATGGCGGACCGAGCTCCAGGCAGCGGCTTGCAAAATAGTTTCACTTTAACCTTGTTATCCAATATTCCTATCAGTAGTTTTCCAAACCGCTCCCTTTAGGGGATGAAAGCATCTGGCGCACAGCTTCTGGGTGGAAGGTTTGGTGGCAGTGGGTATAAGATGAAGCTTTACTTGGTTTTGTTTCCTGGGTGGTGGCTTTTGGTGTTTGTTTGTTAATATTTGAGGAGGGTTCCCAGAGCTTGCTGTTTGTTCAGTGAGACCAGCAGCAAAACTCTTGTTATTCAGCCTTTCCAGAACAGTAACGTGCAATCCCAGCTAAGGAAACTGCTCACCCTCCAGTGTCAGGTTTCATCCAATTTTCCTTTAAGTCTGCAGGTGCAAATGGGAAAATAGATGTCACTCGTGTGGGAAATTAGATGTCACTCGTGTGTGCAGAGCTGTGTCTGTGCTCACTGTATCAGAGTGCTCACAGGCTCCGAGAGAGAAGTTACCCTTTCCCAGCCTGACCCATAGCTATCACTGCCAGGGGAAAGTGGGTATAAGGCTGATATAAAGCAGATTAACAGCAGTCAAGTTTAATATTGTGATTCCTGCTTTGCACCACTTAGGATCAATTGCATGAAGTGGGGTCTCACCAGAAGGGAGGTCTCATCTACACTAAGGAAATAGGGGCGGCAGCAAGTCAGATGCTTTCATGTCACCTCTGCAAGTCCTGAGTGGCAGCCAGACACTGAGCACAGGGGAGTTCAAATAACCTAGAAGTACTGGAGGCTAAACCCCACAGGTCACAGACTAGGTCGGTCTGCCTTCAGAGCTGCCCCTGCCCGCAACGGGGATGCAGGGAGAAGCACCTTAGAGCGGCCCTGCTCCTGCCTAAGGTGGGCTGTGTATCAGCCAAGAGGAGTGGGCTGAGCTTTGTTAGGCTAGAGGGGACTTCACACAGACGTGACAGCCTGTTGAGAGTTGAGCCTGAAGGACTTAACTTGCAAAATCAGGTCCTAAAACAGCACTCTCCCCTCTGCCACAGTGACCCTGCATAGCAGTTTCCAGCCCTTTGCCCCGCTTCCAGCAAACTGTAACTTTTCTGTGAACTCTCTCTCCATCCCCCAGCTGCTGCGGTTGCTCTGCAGCACACAGGATGTGGGTGAGCCAGCATTGCCAAGGCAACCCCTCTGTTTTGGTTTCCCCATGCTCAGGCTGGCAGCCTTTACCCTCCCAGTTCAGCCAGGCAAGCCGTGCATGCCACTGGTTGGCGGTGCCATCCCCAGCTGGCCCTCAAAAGAAGCTTGTTTTCCACCCATAACTCCGGAGGAATGGCAGACGCTCCCCACCCTTGAAAAAACCATCTCCTTCAGAGCCACCATGGATTAAAGAACCTCATGTTGGATGCCCAACTTTGATTAAAACTTACATGAGCCGTGCAGACCCCAGCTGTGTAGAGCTGCCATCAGACAGAGCCGTCCATCCCTGGCCACAGGTTTTCCCGAGCGAGTTACCATGTCAGCTTTCCCCCGACTTGCTGCCAGCACTGGCTACCTGAAAACAACGAGCTCATTTAGCAGGGTGCTTAGCAGCCCTTCCCAAGATGCTGCTCTGTCTCCCAGTGCCTCCCTGGCCCTGGTTTTTGATCCTGTATCTTTTCCCAGAAAAACAGCCGACCTCCAAGGTGTAGCTGGGCATGTGGTTCACACTCATGGTGCACCCCAGCACAGCTCTCCCTGTTCATCCCCTAAGAGGAGATGTTGCTGTCACACCAAATCGAGCAGCATCCCAGGTTTTTCCTAAATGCAGCTCCTCCCTGCACACACAGGCTTTCAGCTGGCATTGGGTGGCCTTGGGTAACCCCTCTGCCCTTGGAGTTGCTGTCTCAAAAGGCACCAGTTTTTCTACTTTCCCCTCCCCCCTCCTGTTTTTATATATTAAACTGAAGAACCCCTTTATTTAGCGCACAGACATCCCTTCATCTATAAAACAAAAGGCGATGCACACACCAAAAAGAAAAGGCATTTGAAAACCAGCTGCATAGCCCTGCTGAAAGGTGGCCCAGGGATTTCAGGGCTGCTTGCCCAGGACAGTGGCAGGTACCTCTGCCTGCCTCTTGCAAGGGATGCTCGGCCACATCCCTGCAGCTCCAGGCTCGCCCACGGCAGCCACACATCCCTGGCTGGGCACTTCCCAGGAACAAGCAGCGAGAGCCTCTGCAGTGCATTCAGCTCTGGTTTAAAGTGGAAACCTATCAAAGGGCTCTGCTTTTTTTTTTTTTTTCTCTGCAAACAATTAATTACAAGTTTAAAAGGAAGTTCCAGCCCTCCTTCCCTCCCCAGAAGTTTAGAGGCAATAAATATAAAGCAGCTCAGCACAGGAATAAAATTGTACATCCTGTTTTGTCTGAAATTAAGGCGGTTGTTGTTTTGGGGTTGGTTTCTTCACTTCTTTTTTGGAGTGAAGTGTATCATAGGCGTCCAGTGTTCCTGCTTGGATAATGAGCTGTCAGGATATTTATGGATAAATGGCAAACCTGCTTCATGCAGATGATTCAGGCTGAGGAAAAGCTGCTCTGTTTATTTGTGTTGCAGTTTAAGCTTTACTACAGCTGTCTTAAGAAAAGGTTTCGGCAAAGATGAAGGCTGGGGCAGGGAGCGTTAAGAAGCTTCCCCCTTCACTTGTAATGCTTGCGGGCAGCGGCTAGCAGAGACAGGCACCCAGAGAGCCCTTGCTTATCTCCCCTGTGAGTAAAAGCAGATTTGTAATGCTCACCACCAGCTCTGGCTAGGGGGTAGAAAGGGGATGGATAGCATTGTAGTCTCTCCCTCCATGATAGCCCGTGATTTCTCAGGCGGTGATGGCAGCGATATCACCATCCCCTGCCAGGTAGGGGAATGAAGCAATGCAGGGAACAGCCGGTTCCCCAAGGCCGGGAAGCTGGTCAGCAGCAGAGATTGGGTGGAAAAGACTCTTCTGATTCTTGCAGCACCATGTCTCCCTCCTGGGTGCATGCCTGGCATCCCCACCATCCTTGCTTGTCTACCTCAGAAAAAACAGCACTTTTTTTTTTTTTTTTTAATTTATTTCCCCTTCTAGCAAACAGAAAGCAGCAGCAGACTGGACAAAAAAATCCAGCTAAAACATTAGCTACAAATATCTTTGTTTAGCCAAAGCCAAAACCATCTCCCCGAGCACTGCATTTCATTTGGTAAATCTCAAATGGAGTTTTTCAGAAAGGCGCCCACAGAAATTCATACGTCCACTTTCATCACATTTCCCACGCATATGTTCAAAAGAAAAGCCACCAGCTAATTGTAGCCAGCTCATCTACACTCTAGTGCAGATCAAAAATAAAATTTGCAGCGGTCAGTCTGATTCTGCAGGGAGAAGGGTGGATAAACGCTTCTCTTTATGTAGAATCTGAGCACTTGTGAAGTCCCAAACTGAGCGCTCAACATCTACACCGAAGGATTTGGCTCTTGGGGTCCTGGCAATTGGGTCCAAAATCCAGCAGCCAGGGGTGGCTGGTGAAATAAGACCCTCTATAGCATTGCAGGTCCCAGGACAGTGCTTCTGAAGGCAGGTTTTCCCTCGGGAGCTGCATTTTTGGGGGCTGCCTGCCAGCTCCTGCCATAGCCGTACAGCCTTGCTTCCTCCCCAGGGCATCAGCAGCAGCATAAGGGCTATGGTTAGGGTTGGGTGGGACTCACGGTTTCTTTTTTTGGGCAAGGCAGGCAGCTTTGCTGTTCGTTAGGAGGCAGGGTGTCATTGCAAAGCGAGGCGGGAGGATGCGCAGTGGCATCCCAGCTGGGTGAACATCCCAAAATACTCAGTACAAGAAAGCATCCCTTAGCAGGTGCCACAACAGCAATAAATGCGATTCAAAACAAGGAACAGTAGCACTATAGACAAGGAGGCTTTATAAACAAAAAATAGCGTGGGTCCCCTTCCCATTCCTCCCTAGAGGCACCTGAGCTCTGCAAGAGCTGCCAGAGGGAGAGCCAAGGAGCTGGTGGTCACAAGGAACAAGTGGAGCAATCCCTCCAGGATTTCCTTAAGATGCTGCAGGGCTTGAATCCCAAGGGCTGGCAAAGACACTGACGTAAAATGCCAAGTGAGGGTGAAACACGGTATTAGAGCCTGATATTGCTCCTGCTGGCTCTTCATCTGCACAACCCATAATTTAGTGACTTCCCCATGTTAAACCAGAACTGCAACCTCGTGGCACAAAGCCCCTGACCCTACTTAAAACCCCTGGGAGCTTTGCCTGGCCCCAGGAGAGGAGGAATGCCGTGAGCAGAGGCAGCACCTCTCCCACCCCGAGGGAAAGGAAAACCTTACGTCAGGCTGCAGAAATGCTCCTCAGCCCTACCCAACCCTTGGAGCAATTCCCAGGTGAGGCATGGCAGAGACTCCTCAGCCAGCTTGCATCCTCCCCCCACCACTGCCTTTGTGGCCAGCCCTGCGTGCACAGAAGTAGCCACGGGTGCCTGACCATCGCCTGCGAGTCTCACTGACCTCAGCCCCAGCCAAAAATCCAGATGGTTTAACCACAGCCCCCACCCCAAATCTGCTGAGCAGCAGCACCAGACCCCAGCACACTGCCCAGGACAGGCACACCTTGCCTCCGCACTGCCTGGATGCAAAGCAGTGCCCTACCAGCACCAACTCTGCTGCCCATCCCAGACCATGGACCATAAGAAACTGTCTGTCCAAATCAGACACCCTGTCCCAAGGTGGATCAGGGGTAAGGAGACCCCATGACAAGCTGAGTCTCTGCTCTGATGGCAGCAGTACCACTCTCTGTGATGGTCCCTTGCCTAGAACAGGCAAGTCCCTTCCTAGGCAGGAAGGCTCTCCCTGCAGAGGATTTCTCCTCTGCTAAGAAATAAGCCCTACAAAGTTGTAAAGGCTCCGCGCTCTGGCTGCCAAGCAAGGCTTGAGATGTATGTCCAGGAGGGCAGGATTTATGCGCAGCCAGATGCCAAGGCAAGTAGGGATGCCCAACCAAAGCTCTCCTTGCCCATCCCCAGCATCAGGAACGAACCCCAGCAGAAGTTGAGAGGCTGTGTTTCTCAGCTGGGGACACCCAAAAGGATGTGGTCAGTAGCATGGCCTCGCCCCATGCAGCAGCAGACGACTCACCCTGCCAAGGCTTTGGCTGTGCTGGCAGCTCCATGGAGAAAATTGCTGAGGGAGCAGACACCTGATCCATGTTGTTTTCCTGTCTCTGCAGGCACCATCCAAGGACGCTTGTGGAGCCTACTAGCAGCTTACAGGAGCTGAACATATCCCAAGGGGCCTTCAAGTGGAGAGAGCAACAGGGGCAGTCCGCTCAACATGGAGCAGAAGATCAGCTCTTTCTTCAATTCCATCTTGGAACTCATACGTACCAAGCATGAGGAAGGCATCTTCAACACTGTTTGCCTGGCCGTGCTGATGGGTCTGCCTTTCGTCGTCCTCATTGCATTCATTTTCATCTGCTGCCATTGCTGTTTCTGCAGCCGGAGAGGAGAAAAAAGGAAGAAAGATGGCACCAGCAGCAACGGGCAGCTGCACGCTGATAAGAACAAGAAGAAAAAGAAGAAGAAGAAGAAGGATGAAGAGGATCTGTGGATCTCTGCTCAGCCCAAGCTGCTCTTGCTGGACAAGAGACCATCCTTGCCAATCTAGCAGACAGGAGGGCGTTCAGGCCCTCCCCTCCAAGATGCCACCAGTCCTTTCAGCTGTGCACGATGAGGGGCAAGGAGATGCCAAAGCTGCTGCCATTTTATGGTGACTCTCAAAAGAGGCTGAGCACTGTGGCTAACCAGTGTGTTGAAGGGCCAGCAGAGAGCAAGGCAGTCAGGCACAGGTTTATGCAAGCCCCTTCTCCCCTACCATGAGAGCATGCCCAAGGGCAGAAACCCCTGCAAAGGACAGGCGTGCACATGGTGATGTGCCCTGCCGAGCATGCAAGGGTGAGCTGCCACCGAGCACAGCGCACATGCACGGGGCTGGCATGCAGCGACCAGGTGCAAGGCTCTCCCTCTGAACTCGCGTGCAAGCACGCGCACCGTCACACAGACAAGGGTGCACAGGACCACGTGCACTCAGAGACTGAGCTGCCTGCACACTCCCCCTGCACAAACGTAGATGGCTGCATGCAAAGCAAGCACAGGCACATCTCATTTGCTTGTCCTGCCACAAAAATGGCACAACTTGACTTTCTAGGCTCTGTCCAAACCCAGCTCATGTTGGAGATGCAAAGAAAGCCGTGCGCAGAATTACCCCATGGCTCAAAAGATGTGCCATCTTCCCAGCCACCAAACCAAAAGCAACTGGGAGCTGTGAGACAGATGCTCTCAGCCCAACCTTAGAGACCTCAAGACACCCATCTTAAGGCAGCAAAGCAGAAGGATGCGTTGCCACCCAGGATAGAGGCAGGGAGGAGAGAGGAGGCTGCAAGACTGACCATTTTGCACCAGCACTTACAAAAAAAAAAAAATCTCCCTTGAAAGACTGTTTTATACAGACTTGCCTTTAGAGAGCCCACCATGCTACTGCAAGAGCAGAAACACAAGCTGAGGCTGTGTAAAGGCTTAGCTATGGGCATTAGAGTTATTTATTGAATGACTACTAAAGAAGAGCAGGACTAAAGGCCCCTCTGTCACGGGGCTAGGCACACTGAAGCAGTATTGAAGCAGCAGACATGCTTTCCTGACAGTCCCCACTCACTGCAGCCCTTGTGCACACGCAGACCCACTAGCACACGCTGCCGCCAGCTGATGGCACACAGGCAGCTCTGTATGCCACGCAGAGGGTTTCTGTTCAGCTGTCAAGCTGGAGAGCTCTGGGATTTGGGATGTGCTGTAGGAGCAGAAGGGACTAAAGATCATGCCCACAGTTGTCCCTTACCCAGGGATGCATCATACAGCTGGACCCTGCATCTCTCTTCATGCTCATCTCCCTTAGTCATGCGACAGCTCAGCAACTAACAAGACCACACACAGCTCTCACTCCTACTCTGGTTTTGACCCTCTGCTCCCCCTACACCTGCATGCTCAGCCTACCTCCTGAGCAGCTGGGGGTCTCCTCTGCCCCCAGCTCTCTGCCCCACCAGGCCCTGTCTCCCCCAGCTTGTTCTGCCAGGGAGGCATACACCTATGTGATGAGAAGCCCCGTCACATCTGGGTTTTGCCTCAGCATCTGTACACTGGAGATTTTTCTTCCACTTCTTAAGCTGCTGGAGCAGACTGGAGCTGCCAGCCACAACCAGACATGTGGGGGACAAGCAGCCAAACCCACATGGGCAAGCCTGGATGGAGCTGCTGGGCACGACCGCTTCCAGCCTGGGCAAGGGCAATACTGCCTTCCCCCAGTTCCCAGGGCATATACTGGTGGTGGGAGGTAAAGCCACCAGCTAGAAGCGGCTGCTTGTGCCACCCAGTCCCAGTGCAGCCTGTTTTATCTGACTCAGACAGGACAGCAATGTTAACATCACGTCACAGGGTTTGGCTGCATGCGGTTGTGCTGGTAACAGCCAGGAAGCCAGGCTCCTCCTCACACAGCTCTTTAAAATTGACCCCATATGTGCCTTATTTTCCAGCTTGCTTTGTTAGCATTGAAATGAGTGACTCCCTTCTCCTCCAAAACAGGAAGCACCATATAATGGTTTTAAAAAAAAAAACAAAAAAAACCCATAGGATTTGCCACACCTAATCCTAGAGAGAAACATGCAGGAATAGCTGTAATCCCTGTCCCAAGCACCTAGTCCAGCCAGGACCCTGGAGAAGCAGCACTGCACTTGTATTATTCCTTCTTCCTTCCCTCCTGTCCCACATCCAGGTACTTTTTCCAGCCCTCCTGCCTCCAAGCTCACCAGGTGGGCAAAGCAGCTGTCCTCCCACGGGCAGGAAAGCTGCCCACGCAGGTGCTCCTGCTGCAATCCAGAGTCACCAACAGCCCCAGAGGAAGGGTGGTGCTGCCTGGAGGAATTGGAAAAAAAATCAGAGCGAAGGGAAACACGATGGGAGGCCGGAGGCTTACCTGAACAAGCAGAGGCATGGAGACAGCCAGCTCTGGCAGAGTACAGCCTACTAGGTGTGAAGCTGCTGGGCTTTGCATGGTTCCCTGCAAGCAGGTCCTTCTCCAGAAGGGTTAGCAAGTACCGTTTCAGGCGAGGGCAACCGATTCCTACAAGAACCAGAGAGCTGTCAAGAAAGTGTCTGTGTTCTGTCACACACATCATCTCCAGTCCAGGCTTTTGGGAGCTCAGAGCCAGGTCCCAAGAGCTCCCCAAAACCATCAAGCAAACCACCCCTGGGCTGGGCAGGGAAGGACCAAGATACAATCCTGCCTTGATCCATTTGACCAGTGGACCTTGATCCATCTGCAACTCATAAAGCACTGGGGCTGACTTGCTAGAGGGCTGCTGTTTTAGCCAAACTATCCACTGAATCAGCTGATTCTTGAGCCAAAAGCAAAAGAGCAGCAACAGCCTGAGGTGTGTCAGGCCCTGTCAGCCAGCCAGGCAGCAGCAACCCCACAGCACCCACACTAATGAGGCAGCAGGAGATGCATGGTACGGAAACTCTGCTGCATGGGTCCCCACTCTCCAGACACCTCTAAACTGCCTCCCCACAACTGCACTTCAGTGTCAACCTTCTATTTTCCTAAACAGTCCATGCAACGGGTCGGGGGCAAACCACCACACAAATTTTCTTGCAACATTGCTTTTTTAAAACAAAAATAAATGACTCTCGAACTGCAAACAAATGCCGCGTCTCTAGCTTTCAGTCATGTGTTTATTTTCCTGGGGAAATCTTTCTTGTATCTGCATCCTGGCCCTAGATAAGACATGGGGAGAGCTCAGCAGGCAGAGGCTGTGCGGTCTCTGTCTGCAGCCAGCTGTGCAGCTCAGAGACATTTTCTTAAAGAAACAGCTTAGCTTAATCAAGTTTAATGGCCTTGCCTTGTTAATGAACACAGTCAAGCGCCTCTCCCCAAGGGCAAAAAGTACTGGGAAGAAAAGCAGCATTTCTGCACTGTGAGAGGTGGGCTGCAGAGGGTTTATTTATTTTTTTTTTTTCTTTCCTTGCAGAGGGTCAGCAGCACAGATGAGTTATCTGATCAAAACCAACTGCGGTTAAGTATTTCACAGTGTCTGCAGCTTCTTGCAGCTATCTACATCGGGCACATCACAGGACCAGGCTCACCCCACTGCTAGGCAAAGCCTTTCTAAATCGTGCACCACTGAGCTCTCCCTCCCAGAGGGCAAAAATAAATCTGCCTCTCACCTGGACGATGTACAAAGCTGCACCTTGCCCACGGAGCTGAGACTCTGGAGAAGACCAGTGGCAAGAGGCATGCACGACAGCAGCAAGAAGCAGCTAGAAATACAGAGACACACTTTTTGGAGAAGGAATTAGCAGTGCACACCTTGCTTCTCTCCAGACAGCAGCCCTGCACACTATTTAGGGCAAGGCACTCTTGAGTAGCATGGACTGCAGAGAGAAGGCGAGGTTCCTGGGTCCCAGGTTAGAAACAGGCAGGGCTTGAGGTCAATTTGAGCATCCTGGAGCAGACCAGGGATTGAAGGGATATACAAACTGGCCCTGTAGGCACCTGAAACCCCACTAAGAAGGGAGAATGGGATCTTCACTGACTATTCCTCCATTTATTCAGCCAACAAAGCCTAGAGCAGTGACCAGGAGTAACACTGCTGCTTTCCAAGCAAGTGCCCAATGCAGTAAGATTCTCCTATCTTCTCTCTAAGTAACACCATTCAGCGTTCAACATCTTTGGGAAGAGGAGTGCCTTCTCCCTCCTCCTTCTGAGTCAGTGCTGGGACAGTGGGGAGGTGGATGAAGAACCCACCACCTCTCCCCCCACAGCAGCACTGGCTGTGCTGCACCCCAGACGTGCCACTGCAGATGGGCCCTGGCTGGTGGGACCCAGCAACAGGACAGTCCCCATCAACACAGTGATACCAAGGCGGAGAGGATCCTTCTGGGATTCAAATTCTGCCCCTGGGCATGTGGCAAACCAATATATAAAATGTAAGTGATCTCAGGGCAAGGCAGATGTATGCACTAGTATGAAGAGATGGTGCCATCCTGTGGCTCTTCAGAAATACTGACTATGGTTTTCCAGCAGCAGCCACTTTGATTGCCCTTCCTGATTAAAGGGGGGCCCACAATTAGGAGGGACAAGTAAACCCTTCTCAGAAACTGCAAATACGGTGTCTCATCTGCCTTTAGCTCTGAAATTTAAAGTTCATACCACTTAAGAGAATATTCCCTGCTCTCAGGTAAGATTCAGCTTTAGAAAGGGATCATGTTTTGCCTCTGTGCTAGAAAAAGCTGCTGGGCACAATCATGCCTGCTGGTTTTTAGAGCATAAGCTTATTTTTAGAGTGGCTGTGTGCAAGGCTAGTCCTCCGGTCCCTCTCAGTCGCCTTCCTCATGTCTACACTGTGCCCTTTAACTGAACAACACAGGGAAATCTGTCCTTGCCTACAGACAACTGGGCAGCGGGGAGAAATCACTTCACCACAGTAAAGAACTCTCATCGTTTTCCTCTGTCCTTCTCTCACGCTCTTAGCACAGACACTGCAAACACTTCAAGTACAATTCTCCTTTCCTCTTCTCCCTCCATACTGGGGCTGGGGCATCCTAACACAGCCCAGATGAGCCTCTGCCTGCCCACCCATGCAAGAGGCACAGCCCTGAAAGTACTATGAAGAATTTAGTACTTACCTTCGACAAACGGCTCTCTAGCTAGCACTCCTCAGCCAGGACCTAGCAGCCACAGATCAGTTAATTGCTTTGCAGTCACAAAGAAATCATATAGTTCTCATCCCTGTTTTGGAGCAGACTCCAAAGATGTAATTTTCACAGTCCCAGTCTTTCCACATTGCTCTGGCAATGACAAGTGCCTGGGTATTGCTCCATCTCCATAAAGAAGGTTTAGTTTAAATAGGGAAAAAAATAATTCTGCCACCAAAAGCAAAGACAACAGAAATATTTTAAGATCTCCTTTATTTGCAATTTTATTGCTTCCCCAAAGTCTGGGAAGGATTCTTTAAAATGTACTACTAAGCTTAGCACTGGGATAGAAAAGGCCATTAAGACATAGGACCACCACGTTCCAATCTGCTCAGACAAGTAAGCCTTTGAGCAAGCATCATTTGGTCAGCTCATACTTCTTCCCTGGCTGTAGCTGGTGGCCCAGAATTTTAGTATCTACTCAGGGAAAGAAAATAAAACTCACCTTTATGACTGTGAGGAAAAAAAGCAGCCAAATGTGAAATCATGCACTGGGGTCGACCTGAATCTGCAGACAGCCTGAAAGAAAAGCCTGAGGGAGAGCATGCAGGATTGGTTTAACTCAGAGCTGTTCATTTTAGAGGTGGATGACAAGCACTATATTTTCAGCATCGCCAGCTACCACACTGCTAATGAAAAAGCAGAAGGTGGCAGATGAGACAGTCACATAGAGAATTTTGTTCATGATCTGTAAGTGGCCTCTTAGGCAAGCGGTACACAGAGACAGGCTTGGGACGGTGAGCAGAGCTTGGCGGAGTATAGCCCTTACACTCATCCTGTTCTGGGCCTCATCCAGGACTCTGAACATTAACTCACTGCATGTCTCCTCAGGCTTTTCTTTGGACCGGGAGACAAGCGAAATACAGAGCAAATCACCTGGAGAGATGCAATACTGGAGGCTAAGGAACCCAGACTACAGACCTCGCCTAGGTTAATGAGCCTTGCCAGCAGCCTGACATTCCCCAAAACCCAGCTCTCTGACTGGAGGAATAGTAGGGACTGTGCCCCAAATTATGAGGGGAAAGGAAAAAGAAGAGCACAGACCAGGACGGGGAGAGGGGATGGTCTCAGGAAGCCTCTCTCTGATGTAAATTAAGGAGCTATTAATTTTTAGTGAAATCAAATTTTTTTTAAGTCTGAAGTGGATGGCACCAGAAAAGGACAGAATTCAGAAGAGTTTAGCAGCTTGGGTTTTGAGAAACAACATTGTGTGTTAAAACTTGTTTTATGTGAAGTTCATAGAAGTTGCATACATTGGATCAAGCAGGTCCTTGTCGTGTTTAGCCAATCAGGGGAGCTACAAGTTGGACAGTCCCCACAAGCCCTCTTCCAGTCTCTGACAGACCACCCATAAGGACCTCCAGAAGCAGGCTGGGCTGCAGATCCAGAGGTCTCTGGGTGCATGTCGGTCAGCGATTGTCTCTGATGTATTAAAAACAGCTGTCTGAATCTAACATTGTTAAGAAATACCGAATCATTATCTTTGGGTACAGTCTTGCACAGTTTGATTTAAGCCCTGATCTTCATCTTCCCTGATAGAGACCTCTTCTTCCTCCCCAGGATTGGCTCATTACTGGAAGACTGAGGACGGATCTTCATCTCGGTAAAAGGGATGGAGAATTCATGGCCTTTCCATGGCTCCCAGTTCACTCCCTGGGAAAAGACCAAGGAATTTCTTTTACTAAAGCCCCCTGATCAGGTTGTTAGGAGTCTACTACTGCCACCCTCTAATACCACTTAACACTCCAATAAACAGAGATGCTATTGTTCACCAGATTTTTACTGTAATTATAAACAGTCTTCCAGACATACCTAATATAAATCAAATCTCTGTCCAGGACAGAGCCATCTTCAAGTCCAAAATAAGCCTATACAGTGAGGACCACACCAAGGCATGCACTGAAAGCCAACGTAAACGCTACAGAGACAGCAAGCCAAGATCCTAGTGTGGCTCCTAGCGAGTGCTTTTTCCTGTGTTCCCCTCAGAAATCAAGACAGCTTCACCTCAAGTACCTCTGCTCACAAGAATCAGGAGGCTATGAGCTCATGCCCTCTGGATCCAGGTAGGATGACAAAATAAGAGCTATTAGCTTCATTTGAAAGGAAAATTATCCATAAGGAAATGAGTTAGGACAGCCTGAGCAATCTCTCCTGCTCCAAGGAAAGACATCCTTCTCATGTATTTTCTCAAGGCTAGGGAGAAGAGCTGATCACCACAGAGAGCTCTGCCACTCACCTCGCTGTGCTTGCTCTCCCCATATTTCCCATTCAGGTTGGCCAAGTGGCAGTTCTTGTACCACCACGCACCGTGGTGGGTCAGAGCACAGTTGCTGAGAGCCACGTCATTGTCTCTGTCCCACGTTGTGAACTTCCAGCCATTGTGGTAGGTCATTGCATCCCCTAAGGGAAGGGATGAAAGACATGAATAGGAGTAAGGGACTACAGGTGCTCAGCCTAAGGGCTTATGTACCCCTCAGGCACAACAGAGCAGGCCTGTCAGGGGAAAACCAACAGCACAGGGTGGGTCTGGACAGTAATTTCTAAAGGGCTGCTATTAGAGGGCATATCCAAGAGCTGGATCTCCCTAGCTGAAGACCTAAACCTTATGGCAAGAGGATATTAAAAGGTAAGTAGAAGACTATGGGCACAATAGCAATGGTAATGATTTACCAGTGACAGAAGCCAGCACGAGGATGGCTACTGCTATTGAGCAAACTCCCACTCTGAACAAAAGCCACTTTCTTTGCACTTAGCTGGGGAGCCCCAGAAGTTGCTCCCCCATCAGCATAGGCTACCTCACGGAAGTGCTTCCCAGTTTGCCTTTTCAGCTGCAGTTTCACTAGGTTAGAGCCTCCTCTTCCCCACGAAAAAGCAACTCTTTATCCCCATCTTCAGCAGGAGACAGGCCTGGAAGCACACTCTCCTCAGTCTTCCTAGGAAGCACAGACTTCTCTCCTCAAAGACAACCACATCTGATCTAACCTGACCTAACGAGCTCCCATGCTACTGGCAAAACAAATACACAGGTCCCAGCATTTGTTTCCCTATGTGAAGCAGAGACAGCACAAGTATGAGGCCCTCCTCACCAGCATTGCCTCTGTAATTCCCCACAGACAGCTTGTATCTGTCCCTGCTCGAGGCAACCTGGAAGAAGTCATAGACAGCATAGACAGATTCGCTGGCCGTCTGCAAATCCACCCGGAGCTCATAGCGGATGGGGCTGCTGCTTGTGAGATTGTGCAGTTTGTCAAGACCTAGAAGAAAAGAAAAATTACTCTTAAAAGTGAAAAGTCGGTTCACCTTTGTAGTTCTAGACCCTCATCCTGTGTCCGTTTTGGTTAAATCAGCTATTTCCTGCCTCCCTCCTTCCCCGCTTGATGCCGTCATGACATTTTGCCAAGTTTATGCTGTCTTATCTCATTTTCTGGCGAGAGACAGCTGTATTAGAAAAAACAAACAGCCTAAACCAGCACAAGGCTGGCTGTAGCACAACATTATTTTTCCCAGAACAGTTAAAGACTCTTGCTCTAAAGACCTTGACCTACTTAGTGCTGCATTCTCTGGTCCACACAGAGTTCACTAACAGAACAAGACAGATAAAAAATGACCGACTACACCAAGCTTTGTGTAGTAGTCTGGACTTCACATTTTTACTAATGCAATGTATTTATTTCCCCTCTCACAGGGACACACAAGCCTGAAATAGACCTTTCCAGAGTCTGGCTTGCTCTAGGACTGCTCCAAAGCCTAAAGAAGTCAGTGGCAATACTCAGTGGGCCTTTAGAGATCCCTCAATGCTTCATTGACATTTCTAGGGAAGACACAAAAGCTGACAGTTCCAGGCTGCAGGCTCAGGGGGTTGGATATTTCAGCATTTATGTGCTTCTACAAAGCTAATCTTCAGATCTTTGCTGGTCACACCATTGTACTATACCAAGCCAGAATTCCCCAGTGGGATCTCCAAAGCCTTCCACATAATTTTTCCAGCGTTTGTAGAAATCCACCTCACCAGTGCTCCGCCTCTGAAACACCTGCAAAGCAAAAATCGCTGAGTGAGAGTTCATGACAGGCTGAGGAGAGACAAGGAGGATGGGAATGAGAAATGCTCATCCTGATTCAAAAGCAGACAAAAAGGTGAAGCATTCAGGAACAGACAACTCTAGCTGATGGCACACTGCACCTGATCAGGGTACACACAGGCATGTGTTTCCATTTTCTGACTGCACATAAGCACTGGGGTGAAATCTTAGTTGTGCAAATTTTACAGTTTACTCTCCACAAATGCCTATGGACAGCACAAATCTGAGCATGATCTCAACACAGACAAAACGGGCTTAGAGACAAGACAAGATCCACAAGACATTTGGGTTTCTAAACTTCACCAAAACCAGAGGGACTTGGGCAGTAACACACAACGATTTATTTCACTGGAGAAAAATCACTTATCACTGAAAATGAAAGGCAGAAAGGGAATAAAGATATTTTTATTTGATTGTTTAGGGAGACAACTCTCAAAGAATCTCAGATTCACTCCTTCATGTTCATACACGCTCCCCACCTCAAAGCATCTGTGCGTCTGCCTCCAGGTTCCCTCGAGCCACTCAATAACTGCTGTGTGGTCAGGGTCCAGGTGCATGCTCAGAGTACTAGCATTTAAAATACTAACAGCCATCAGCGGAACTGTGTTAACTGTCCATACATGTAACCTTATACTGTGGTCACGATGAGATAATACAGCTTAGTTAACTCATTATGAAAGGCAGTTAAGCTAAGCTGTACTACCTCATCTTATGACAGGGCTGAATGCATCCTCACATACAGCTCCAATGACCCAAGTGGCAAAAAGTAACAAATTAAGCTGTAATAACTCAGTAATTGCCCTCAGTCAGCAATAATATAAGCCTGTGTGGCATTCATGACCAAAAGTCTTTGAGCCATTCAGCCTCCCGCAGCATTCCTACTGACAGTCTGAGGGGTACATCAGCATCCACCACCCTTCCTGAAACATGTCACTCCATCAAGGCAGGAGCTCAAATACAGTAGTTCAGCAGAGCAAAAGGAGCCTCAGCTAACACCAGTACCAAGTCCACTTGATTACACTCGTTAAAAAAAAAAAAAAAAAAAAAACAAACCAAAGAGGAACAGAGAATCACTCACTATCCACCCGCCTCCATCAGTGGTCATGTCACAGTACACCTGCATCGGCCTGCTGCTATCCCCATTCAGGTAAATGGTGTACACGCCGCTGGAGGCATTTCCGTTCTGCTGCGTCTGGCTGCAGTCCGCGGGATATGGGTAGAGAAAGCTAACTGTGAGAACACAGGGGGCAAAACTTCACATCAGCAAAGCAGGCCATAGAGCTGGAGGAGGCATTTCAGACACTTAGCAGTTTCTTAAGGACCACAGTACTGGAAGAGAAGTAAAGAAACCAGTAACCCCCACTGTGCATTCAGGCAGTGAGCTGCATCAGCAGGTCGCTGCTAGCAGCCTTCCCCGCTGCCTGGAGCTAGCAGGTGGATGGGGTCCCCACAGGCTGCAGGAGATGCAGTCCTGGGTTGCAGTGAGAGCAGGAAGAGCAGCTCTTGTTTGTGAAGACAGGAGTGCCAGTAAACAGGGACTTTAATTTCTCTGCATTTCACAATTTTTCCACAATTGGCAATCCCTGTGGGCACTAGCCCAGTACAGCAAGCTGGTGTGAGCTTTTGTTTGATTTTCTGCCATTCTGGTGTATATTTCCTGACCTCCAAAAACAACCTAGGCAGCTACCCAGTGCCACAACAGTACTTAAACAGCTGTGCCCTACCATTACTAGGATGGTGCAGAAAGATCTTTAGTGTATCATCATCTCTCCTGCCCACTGGCAGTTCACCAGGAGGCTTTGTCCCACACCTGGCTAGCGAGGTTTGCCAGCAGCACTGACCAGTGTGGGCAATCTTCACTCACACTACTTCATTGTGTTTCCAAGCCTCCAGATGGTGTGGCTTAGAATGGACTCCCAGCCAGGAGACACATCATTGATTCACTAGATGGTTTGCTTCTGATCACATAGTTTCCCAGTGCATCTGTAGAACATGAACTCTATCTCTGACCTCTACCATAAAGCACAACAGCTGCAGAGCTCAGGGAAAAATGCAACACCCAAGGCCAAATCCTACCTGTTGAGAAGGTACTCTCTGTCTTTCTGCTCTGGTGATCTCCCTTATAGGCCATCACAAAGATGGTATACCTCACTCCTTGTTCCAGTCCTTGCAGCACAAAATGTTGTTCCCTAGGACCCAGATGTACTTCCTGCCAAATAAAACAGATCAAAGGTTAATCCAACTCTCAATAGCATTTAGCTTTTCTGGACCACAGTCCTCCATACACATTTATGGGCTTTTTTTTGTAGAGTTCAGACAGGCACATTGACTGTATATCCTTGAGACATCAAGTCCATCTCCTCAGAAGGAAGATTTGGGGCAAGGTCTCAAGAAATACTGTTAGGATACTGAGGACACTCTAGCCCTGGTGAGTGCTGCCTTTCCAGGTAATATCAAGTTAGAAGAGAAGTGAAGAAGTAAACATGTTCTCTGCACCTGGAGATCTGTTGGGAAGAGGTGTTCCACTGTCACAAAGTCTCTCCACAGCTTCTACTCATGACAGTAGCACATCTCCTTCCTTAAGCTCTCCCACTCTGGGCCATGGATAGCATAGATTCCCCCTCAAAATTGTTTTTCTGTGGTCCGTATACCCACAAGAGCCAACTGGCAGAGTCCATAATCATAGGGATGTTTTCAGGGGAGTCTGCGGGGCTGACTGTACCTTGCTCATGCCATCTCTGTCCTGGTAGGTCAGAGTGTAGCCATCAATTTCTGCTGCAGGAGGAGTCCAGGTAACTTTGCCAGTAGAATGAGTCACATCTGATACACGGAGGTTCTTGGGAGGATCAATTTCTATTGGAAAAGAAAATTCAAGTCCTGTTGCCTAAATAAAAAAAACAGCAACTGCAGCACTAGCTAGCAAGAAGCAGTGGAAGCCTAGACCAAACATGGCAGGGTCTGCTACAGACCTGGTTTGGAATGTTTTGTGAGCCCCTCCTGTACAGGGCCCAGGAGCTCCAGACACATCTGCCTGAGAAGTCACCATCAGAGTCACCTCTGAGCAGCATTCACAGATAGGCGAGGTTTGGGCTCTACACCCCAATCCTGGAGCATGGCCCTAGTGTGGCCTGCTGAGAGCCCCCACCCCTTGTTTCCCTACTGCAGACAAAGAATGACTTCACAGGCTGTATTGTTGTGGTGCCTTAGCTTTCTTTAGTAAATGCAGGAATACAAAGAAGCCCACAGCTTTACAGTTTAGTCTGTGCTGTATATGGGACACCAGCTCCTTCACTGCCATCAAAGGCTGAGCCAGACTTTTCCTGTGCAGTCAAACTGCTCAAGTTCAGCATGAGGAGAAGAGAATTATTTTAAGCAATGCCAGTTCACAGCAGTTGTCAAAAAGTATCTGTCTTATGAGATACCCACAACAGGGTTGCACTGCTTCCCTCAGGATAAAAGCAATTTCTAAAGCTCAGTTGGGAGTAACAACAATGGAAGAAGCCCCTGCCTAATTTTCATTCTGTGCTTGCTATATTCTGGTGTTTTTGGAATATCTTAAGGAAAACAATTTAAGAAGTAGGTTTGTCTGGCTTTCCAAGTTTTAGAGATAAGGTTCTGGTGGGCAGTGCTGGCCTTCAGGGAAGAGTGCTCCAACCCTGAAGTACCCCTGAGCTTATAGCAAACCATAATCGAATAATTCATCTCAATTCCCTGCTTTTTCACAGACCTCCCCAGTGGGACTACAGGCATGTAATTTAACTTGTCTGTTGATTCAGTTCTTCTCCATATAAACCAGGCAACAAGACTTCCTAGACCTTGAAAAGTGCTATGAGGATAATCATAACAACGATTATAATGCATCAGTGAAATATTACCGTTGTGAAAAGGCCATGGAGGAAGACAAGACCAAGCTATGTCTGTCTGAGATAAATGAGAAGAGTGGAGCAGCGTGGCTTCTCCCAGGAAACACTGCACTCCTTGTTTATAGGGAAACCACTTAAAACAGATACAAAGGCAGAGAAGAAGAAATCAAAACACCAAATATAAGGAGAACAACAGGAACAGTAACACCAGTGTTCACAGAGGATGTTGTTTAAAACACTGGCTACTCATTATAACTGAAGGCCACCTTTCAATAGTCTCCGAGTTAAGCATTAGTTCGTTGTCTAATGAACTCATGCCTCATTTGAGAGACCACTAAACAATAGCTTTAAATAAAACGATGCAGTAATCTTAGAGTAGCTCATTACATGTATACCTCCCGCTGGACAGGAGAGGGAGCTAAAAGGTACCAAATCTATCACGAGAGGCAAGGGATGGGAAGGGGAGGCTTAGAGAGAGTCCTGCAGTTTCACAGCACTGTTCTTCAAGGCCAGTCAGCAGTTTCCGTGGGTGCAGGAGACCACCGCAGAACAGCCCCCTGCCACAGCTGGTTTTAATGCTAGGGAATAATCAGCCATCACCTTGAGTAAGAAAATTTTTTTTTTTTCTTCTCAGGAGTTGTATTATTTTAGCAGAGATGTAATTACTTTTGGAAATCTAACATACACACAAAAAAGTATATTTTTTATTTGTGCAGATATTTCAAAAATATCCTACTAATGCTAAATGCATTTTTCTCTCCCAGCAGTTTCACTTCATGTGAGATTTCCAGGGGTCTCCATTTTCATTCCAGTTCAGAAAAACCCAATATTTTAATTTGCTGAAACTCCCCTTGCATTTTTAGTTCCAGATAGGTTCAGTCTTTTGGCCTTAAGAGATCTCCATTTGTCCTCATCAGCTGTCCTCAGCCTCTGTAAGCACTGGGGAACTGCTTGGCGTCTTGCCCTAAATCCAGGCTTCCACTGGTTGTCTCACACCAGCTTGATTCATAAACTAAGAAAAAGTACATTAGCAAGGCCAATGAACGTGGAGTGACCCTGAAATGTTCCCAGTACACCATAATCCTTATGGCTGACTGAACTGAACAGATTTAAGCCTGCTTGGCTGTCTCCTAGGACCAGTCTAAGGTCACGAGTCAAAGGGCAGACCATTATTTTTAACTGTCCCTTATTCTTAAACAGTTTAACTTTGTGAAACCTCTGTTATTGTTAGGCTTGACAGCAGCACATGAAGCACTGCATAATTTTGATTCAAGACTAGTGAGATAAGCTGGGTATGATCCACTGTCATTACTCCTGTATTACATCAGCCTCTTCTATAATAGTGGTCTTTAATCTCCAGAATGGGTTTACTACTGTAGATCTTCATTACCTGCTACTACAAATGGAGATGATTAATGTAAAATAACAAGGGAGTAGGGTCCTTCTACTCCATTCCACTTCCCTCCTGCCCACAGTTACCTGTCAGCGTGTCAGTGCTCACTCTCTTGCTCTGCTTGCTTCCCAGCTCTGCCCAGAGATGGATAATGTACTTCATGCCCGGTTTCAGTCCTGTCAGAGTGGTAATGCTCCTGTCCTTCCCCACTTCTATTTCCTTGGTGTCCCCATCAGCAGAAGTGTAGCTCACCATATACCTGTCTATGGGAGCCTGGACACTATCCCAGGAGATGGTGGCTGAGTCCTCTGTCACTCGGTCAGTTACCAGATTCTTTGGGCTGTCCATTTCTAAGAAATAAAGTGCAGAGTAGAAAGTGTGGGTAACTAAAAGACACACATGATCCCCTTAAAACTTTTCCTTTCTAAAGCCCCATGATCCTACCCTCAGGAAGAGAATGATGACATGGACTAACTCGTCTGTAGCTTTACTGGGTCTCACCCACCACGCTTGCTATTGACAATGCAAAACTGGAGTAAGACAAGGTAGGGCACTGAGGCGTGGCCATCTTCAGAGGCCTTGGGAGTAAAATATCAAGCAGAGATATAGGGAAGAATGACTGTGCAGAAGAAAGTCCAACTGAAATTTGAGGCTATGTCAAATCTAAATTCTTATGAACCTTAAGAGAGATCCATTAGACCAGTTATTTGAGAGCATGCGTGGCCTTGGACTCCTGGCTGACACAGATATAGTAAAGGCAAAGAAAAAGATGTGAGAGATTGAGGCAGCACCACCATCTTGCTCTCCTTTATCAGTCTCTCCCACAAATATCTCTTTTTGAGCTGTGAGGTGTCAGCAAGGTGTAACACTTCTCTACACTGTGACTGTGGAAGGAAGTCCTCTGTAAAAGAAGTGGCCAAGGGAGAACATAATCATAGCTAATTCACCATGTGAAACTACATTCCTCCTTCCATCACTGCAAAATCACACTCCAAGACTTCCACAGGTCACCCACGAGAGTGTTTGTGCCTGCCCTCTTGCTCTGCTTCCTTTCCCTGCCCAGATACAGATGATGCACACCATGTTTGGCTTCAAACTAATCAGAATAGCTAGTCCCGTGTCCTGCCCCATCTCTCCCTCATTCCCAGGAAACACTAGCGGTGTCTTCTGCCAATCAGTCAGTCTTCAGCCTAGCTAAGCAGTCAACTTCTGTAAGCAAAAACCTTGATCATACAAAGAGAATTACTGATAGTTAAGAGACTTTATCCAGGCTCAAACCATTTGTTACCCTTTCCTGTTTTGAAAGAAGGTGATTAAAATAGGGGTGTTTCCTTCCAAGTCTTCATTCATTGATAAATACTGTTCTTATCAGTGACACTAGTTGAACTATCCTAAGTTTAGGCAGGATTCAACAGCAGTAGCATATAGTGTGGTGCAGAGCTCAGCCACACCTGCAAAGCTTAGCGTACTTGAAGATCAAAAAGAGCAGGCAGGGCAGATAAGTGAGGACCACAGTGCTTCAGCAAAGTGCTGTGAAGCTCACATTGGGCTGACAGATTCTTAACTAACAGAGCAGTCCTAAAAAGTTCCTAAAAGTTCTCTAGACTTGGCACCATCTCTATCTGAAGCCTGAAGGTGCCTGTAGCATGGGTGCCCCGACATCATAGGTGACCACAAGACAAACTGGTTTCTAGTATATGCTCTGCAACAGGCCAGAAGAAAACAGGACAGAAACGGAGATCACCTCCACAACAGTGTCATGTAGAAGCACAAAGATTCTCTGGAATACCTGTCACTGCCTCAGTGCTGACTCTCTTGCTCTGTTGGGTTCCTTTCTCTGCCCAGAGGAAGACGACATATTCAATGCCAGGTTTCAGGCCTGTCAGAGTCACAGTAGTCTCATTCTTTCCCACTTCCATCTCCTCTGTGTCACCATCAACAGAGGTGTAGTTCACCATGTACCTATCTATTAGAGCCTGCACCCTGTCCCAGGAGATGGTGGCTGTGTCCTCTGTGACTTGGTCAGTCACTAGGTGAGCTGGGCTGTCGATTTCTGCAGAGACAGTTAAAAGTGAAGAACATAGGCTGTCATAGTCAGGCTGTACTGTCACACTCTTTCCCCTCAAGGGCCTTGTCAGTTTCTTCCTTTTTCAAGTCCTATTTTTGATCACACATTGATTTGACCCACAAAGCTGGGAGGTGCCAATGTCTGAGGTGGTTTGACTGGGGTCTGTCTTCAATCCTTATAGAAGCCAGCACTAACCTGAACAGAAAAAAGCCCTTGCAAAGCAAGATACTGTTACTTTCTTGTTTTCTCATCGTCACAAGCCTCTGAAGCTCACATACATGTCATCTGTTCAGAAAGTGAGAAAACAACCAAAGCTCTTTTGTTAAGAGACCAGGATGACTTAGGTACACATTTACTCATCACCCTTCAGTGAGTCCCTGTAAACACTTGCAACTGCTTGCAATTGATTCAGACATTCAGATTTACACTGTTGTTAAAAAACAGTAACCCTCACACTGGGCAGATCACTAGACCTTCTTAACCAGGACTGGCTGCACAGGGTAAAAAGTCCTGGTAAGAACAACTAAGGAACAAGGACTAATCATGCTGTTGTAAGAAAAGGTGTCCTGCATGCTGTTAGCCTCTCTGCACTTCAGTTTCTTCATCTGCAAAAAGGAACTGAGCATTTCCCTATTCCATGATGAAGGATAAAGAAATTAACCGATTTAAATAAAACATGACTATACAAATACCCAAGAGTCACTGCTGCAAAGGCTTCGTTTTCCCTAATCCCTATGAGTAATCACAACACAGCCCATTTGTAGTACACACAGGTATTTAGAATCTCTCAGTGATGTTGACTAGGTTTCACAGCAAGATGCACTAACCTGAAGACTTGATCTGTTAAGCTTGAATCTCCCTTTGCTGTGAAACTGTCTTGGGATTAACTTATTCAACGTTAAGGCAAAGCTGGACTATAACTTATAGTCTTAACAAAATCTATTGCCCTTTTACCTGTCACAGTCTCAGTGCTGGCCCTCTTGCTCTGTTGTTCTCCCTTTTCTGCCCAGATGCGAATCACATACTCCATGCCTGGCGTCAGTCCTGCCAAGGTGGTAACATTCTTGTCTTTCTCCACCTCTGTCTCCTCTGTATCCCCATTAGCTGAGGTGTAGCTCACTCTGTATCTGTCTACTGAAGCCCGAACTTTGTTCCAGGAAATAGTGACTGCATCCTCTGTCACTTGGTCAGTCAACAGCTCAGTTGGGCTGTCAATTTCTGTAAGCAAAAGTCAAAATTATTACAAGTTTTATTATAGTGCTGTGGTAGTCACAATGGTCTAAAGACACAGATAACATAAGTTTTATAGGCAGATGCAGTATGTTTTATCAGACTATAAAAATATATTTGGAAAAACACATGAGCTTTGGGAAATGATTCTATGTCTAAAGACCTAAAAAGGGCTTTTATGTCCAAAAGACTGCTTTTTTTTTTTCCTCCAGCTCAAACTGGTAAATTTAACAAAAGTTTTATCTTTAGCTACAAACCATATTTTGATCATGCAGTGTAAATAACTGACACTGAAGTCACATGGATACCACCATTTGTGGCCCCAGACAATTTGGTACTGTTGGATACAGTGCAAGGCAGATAAAACAAGAGGTCTCACCACCTGCAAGTGCCACCATTCTTGACACACTGGTAAACACTCATATGTCAGTGCTAAGGTGGCCTGGCCCTGGCAAGGCCAGTCAGCCCTCTGCCCCAGCACCAGGTGAGCTAGGCTGCTGATTGCTGCAGGAACAGTTAGGAGTGAAGAACACAGGTTGTCCCAGTGAGGCTAAACTTAGTCCTTACCCTCAAGGGCCCTGCCAATTTCTTCCTCTTCTTATCAAGGATGGGCCTGAGCTAGAACACTCAATTCTGAATTATTTCAGTCGGGGTCTGGGTCTCCTCCTCAGAGCTGCAACAGCAGGGCTCTTTGTTGTGGAGTGACAAATGCACAGCCAACCCTGCACGGGCAGAGAGGAAAGCCCATGCAGAAAACAGTATTAGTGCCTCTTGCTTTCTGAAGATTACAACCTCTTGTCTGGGTTGCCCCAGACATTAACCCAAAACCCAAATCACATGCTTAGAATCTGATGGAAACATGACTTCATGATCCTTAAGTCACTATCACAACACAGCCTGCAGGAATGTGGCCCTTCAAGGACAGCCCAACAGCCCACGACCTTTACAGAGGGCATGGTTTTTTGTTGTGGTTTTTTTTCTTCACTGAACTACTAAACACATTGTAGCAGCCTGAGCCTTGCAGATGCCTCCCAAATTACTGGAACAGCATTTCTTATTCTAGCTTATTCTGCCGCACGCTTTGAACTCCAGGGCACAAATCAACAACCATCTGACAGCCACACTGTAATTTACCACACACCATCTTAGCTGCACTATGATTTACCACACATTAACTATGGTAAAAGTTGTGATTTTCCACCTGTGTGTACTAATTTCACTTCTTTTGTGAAATGGAAATACATTACTTCTCATTTTAATGAAAGATGCTGAGGCTCATTTGTGTCACCCTAGAGCAGTGCATACTGGGAACGTGTATTTAAATAATTACAGCTCAGATAGTTAGCAGTATAAGATGCTCACCTGTGGCAAGAAAAATCAAGTGAATTATTTTCTTGTGTGATATGAAAATCGAGTCTGTTCTTTAGTTATAATTGCACTGCAGCTGAGTATGTGCTGTGCCTGTATGCATATGCAGTGCATTTAACTCTTTAACTCCCTAGGTGGTCCAGGAGCTTCCCAGCCAGTCACCTGTATCAGTGAGAACATGGGCTGGCTTGAATAATGGACCAACTTGAAAGTAGGTGATTGACTGAGCTTCACAATTAAGCATTTGACTGATCCGTACTGATCCCGTTTGGGTGGGAACTTCAGATAGACCTACAAATTCCCTGAGGCAGCTCCTGTTGTGTTTAGTCCAATGTATATGCTTAAATGTGTTGGTTAACACATCTCAAACACTCCCCTAGGTAATTTCTGCTCTAGAAGTGCAGATTGCACATAGATAAGACATTTGTGAATAGCCAGTAGAAACTGCTCCTGTACACACAGCCACACTGGACCACGGCTGGCTGGATTGTAAGAACTGAGCACAACAGTGGTTCCAGGAGTTTCCCAATCCAGCTGCAGATACTGCTGCAAGCACTCTTCCAATGGAGACTCTCTGTCACCAAGGGACAGCAACCAAATGTCCTATTCAGGAGATCTGATCCCTCACGTGATTCTTAATTTACACCACGATCCAAATAAATTTGGTTTTCCTTTTTAAACAAACACTGTCACGACTATCTGTGCAAAATGTGTATGAGCCCCCTGTCCTGTTGGGAAAGGCCACGGCGGCCACCCAAACAAAAGCTTGGAGGTTGTTTATGGTGTTTTAAAGACAAGGCATGAATTACACATTCCAGTTTTAGTTTTGGCTGTGTTTCATTGTTCTCTGTATTGATAGTAACTGGTGCCTTGCCACAGGGCCCATCCACAACAGGACTCAAAATAAAGAGCCTTCAAGCTGAACCAGAGACCTGTTTAGCCACACTAGTAAGAATGACATTTATTTTTTTTTGCCTCACTAAAAGCCTGTGCAAAGCAGGAGAAGCTTTACTAAAAACAAGTAAAATTTATGAAGGAGTTTGAAATTCAAACTCAGCTCCCTCAGCTGCTGCTGCTGCTACAACTTACCTGTCACAGCTCTGGTGCTTGCCTTCTTGCTCCGCTGTGGTCCCTTCTCTGCCCAGATGTGGATGACATATTCCATGCCTGGCTTCAGATCCAGTAAGGTGATAATGTCATTTTCACTCCCCACCTCTATTTCCTTGGTGTCCCCATCAGCTGAAGTGTATTTCACCATGTACCTGTCTATCGGAGCCTCAACTTTATTCCATGAGACAGTGGCTGTGTCCTCTGTCACCCGATCAGTTTCCACATTGGTTGGGCTATCAACTCCTGTGAGAACATTTCAAAGTGCAGGATTAATTCCAGCTGAATTAAACCACTACAATGCCTGTCACGACACATGCGCATTTCCTTCATTTTTGCCTCGCTGCTTTGGCCAGCTAAAACAGAGTCACCTAGGTTCCTCCTACAACCCCTCAAGAAAGGCAGACATCCACAAGAAACCGTCACGGTCAGAGTGAGGAGGAAGTGGGACTCTTCTTCCCTTTAGATGAAACTTTCCACTATTTTCTGCAGAAAGAGCTTGCAGGCTACCTGCCTCACCTTCCATGGGTATTAACTTGAGCGTTACCTTCCCCTTGCCCTCCTCACAGCACCAAGTACAGGCCTTATCCTTTCCCTGCCTCCGGCGTCAGCTGTTTGTTGCTTCTCCCTTTCTGCCTACCTTGCAGACCTGTCTCTCAGACTCCCCCAAGGCTCCTGCTATTTTCAGTGATGAATCAGAGTTTAGTGGTAGCTCCTGCAATAGCTGGTATTTGTCTCAGTCACAGCTTCTAAGTTCCAGGGGTTACATAAGAATATGAGCAGGATTACTCATTGTGGATTTTTTTTTTCCTTTTTAAGAAGTTTTTCAGCCCCCATGTCTGTGAAGAACAGCTTGAAAATACTAACCAAAGGTGTTCCAAATAATCAGAATGTACAGAGGGAAGAGCAGCCTTAAAATGGCAGTGTGGAGGCTGTAGGTTTAGTTGTTTTAAATCTATTTTCTTTTAGTGGAATAATTTACAAGACAACCTCAGGAATGTCAGGCCTGATTTGGGATTTTTCAGTCTTTGGATGCAGCACACTTATTTTGTAAGAGGGCTGAATTTCAGAGTTTCCAGAATCTTACAGGTAGAATGAGAGTTCAAAATTCTTAAAGGTCTCTTTTGCAATATAATAGCTAAAAATATTCTGAATTTTGTTTGGTTGGTTGGGTTTTTTTTTTGTTGTTTTTTTTTTTTTTTTTAAGAACTTGAAGCATCAATGAACTGACAGGGTTTCCAGATCTGCTTTAACATTCAGGTCTGGAATGGCTAGGTTGCCAGTTACAGGAAAAATAATAGTCAAGTAACAGTAGAACCTGCCAGGCGTTCTGAGCTGCACTGAGCACACAGTCAGAGCAGAAGTAAGCTGAAAGGTGCTTCTGTGCTCTCCCTGTGTTGGAGATGACTAAGTCAGACTCAGTGCCTGTTACAAGATGAAACAGCCCAAAGCCTCAACTTCTAAGGGCCAGCAAGTAGCTGAAGCCTCTTCAGTCACTTCACATGTAAGAGGCAAAGACTTGAGGTACCACAGAAATGCCAGGGCTGCACCACAGAGCGGCCGGCTGGACAAGCGCTTCACCTCCACAGGGGCAGGTGTATCAGACCACACAGCAGGCCATGACTGTAGCTCCCAGCAGAAACGCAGGCCTGGCAACAGTGTGCTAATCTGCTCCTCAGTCCAACTGTTCTGTGCAGTCTGATGAACAGAAAAATAATGCTGGAGCCAGGCAATACAGCGAGGAAGAAGAACTCATCCTCTCCTTACTGCTCCTGGGTTCAGAGACCAGACAAATCAGCAGCAGCTAACAGCTGCGACGCAGTCAGCGGCTGCTGCCCAGAGGATCCACAACGAAGGGCTATATCTAGACAGCAAATCACGTGTGCTAGGTTTCAGTCAGGTCATCCTGTCAATGATCTAGGTAGGGAAGTCATGAACCAGTAAACTTTTGAGTTACTGCTGGACCTAGCTCTGTGCTCATTTAAGGGTTGTTCTTAAATACAGAGGCCAGCTTGCTACACTTATCCTGTGTCTGGCTTGAGCTGTAAGTCAAGTTGAGGGTGAAGTTTCTGTAGCTTTAAAACCAAGGTAAAAGACTGAGGTAGGGCTAGGTTTAGTGTTTAATACACAGTCTAGACAAGCTTAAAAAAAGAGATAAGGATACCTGGCTGCAGGTTATGCATGAAGCAGCTGCTAACTGTGTACCTTTTGTGCTGCGATCTTAACAGATCTGTCCCAGAACCCTGCAGTAACATCACTATCATAAAAGAAGCTTTCCACATACCAGTCCTACCACTCACTGAGGATGGTTTCCCCTCTGTATTGTCTTTCATGGGTATGACAGTGACCTCGTACTCTGTGCCAGGTTTCAGGCCTACAAAGAGCAAAAGGGAGTATTATCAACAATTAGAAAAGACAGTAATTTTTCTTAAAAGAAAAACTATTTTGTTTAGTCTATCCAGTTCTAGGTTTGTAGCAGAGAGGGACTTAAAGTTTAGTAAGTTCCTTTTGCCGTGAGAATGCCTTGATTGCACTTTTGGTCCAGGCTTGCTCTTAGGGAATACATTGAGCAACCTGATCTGGTTGGGGATGTCCCTGCTCCTTGCAGGGGGGTTGGACTAGATGACCTTTGAAGGTCCCTTCCAACTCTAACTATTCTATGATTCTAAGTATAGTAAGTGGGGATTTCCGTAACACCAGTGTTACCAGCTCTGAAACAGAAGAATATACTTTATTCCCAATAAGGACAAAACTAAAGCTGAATGAATATGCCTTGAAACTTGCTATCCACAGGGCATAGAAGCTTTCTCCCTGTAGAGACATCCATCATTACGGGATGGGGGAACCCCAGTAGATCTCACCCTGGCCTATGGCAGACATGAGGTGAAGGAAAACTGGCCATTCACACGAGAGAAGAATCGTCTCAGGACTATGGTCTGACCATCAATCACTCCTGCCACTTCCCCCTGCCCAGTCTGGAATACCCACAAGTACTCACCAGTCATGAGGTATCTGCTCTTAGGGTCATTGCTTTTAGGCACCAGGACCTCCTTCTCATTCATCTCCACTAGGGATCTGAACTTCAGCTTGTAATAATCCACATCTGTTGGTGGGTTCTCCCATTCCACTTCCAGAGAGTGCTCCATCTCCTCTATCACCCAGATGGCACTGAGCGCAGACAGGACTGGGAAGGACAGCACAGGACTATGAGGAAGCAGGATCAGCACCAAAAGGCGACTATAAGATAGGAAGTTGCTAAACAGCCCCCTTGCTTCCCCAGTCGCCTGCTCTAAGACCTGAGATCTTATCCTAAGCCAAATGGAAGAGTTAAGAAAGTACAGCACAATCATTATTTCAGCAGGCTTAGTTTTATCCATGATAACACTCCAACTCAGTTTTCTGGCTCTCAGCTCCCACTTGTTGTGCTAGAAGTAAGAAAAATGTCAAAATAACCAAACTTTTTTCTATTTTTGCCAAGTGCAGGCAGACAGCATACTAACAGCTGCTAATAAAATGCCATTTCAGTTCTAGAGAGACACACAGAGAGAGAGAATGTATCAAATATGCAATCTTTCCATACTCAGCATCCTAACCTCGGCAGCATCAGGCTCATTCAGTCTTGGTAAAGGAACTAAGAGGAAAACTCGATGCTGCAGGCATGTTTGGCAAATTAGTAGCTAGGAATGACATCCTGCTTAACGTCCCTTCTGCATCCAGTCGAACAGTGCATTTTTCTTAATAACATGTTGGCCTTATCTTGCATGCTTCCATTCCTGCTTCTTGCAGTAGCCAATGTTATGGATTCCCTGGAATTCAGGGGTGTCAACCCAAGTAGGATTTGGACAAAATAAAGGGAGAAATAGAAAATTTGCAATACATTCAGCCCAAATGATACATATCTGGAAACAGATTCTCTGGAAGAGAATGATGGCAAAAATTGCAGCTGAGACTGGAAGGAGAAAGTGCTCTTCAGCACTCAGATAGGATGTTACAAATCTGCAAAGCCAAACAATTAGCTCCACTTGTTTGAATTTAACTTTAAAAATCTACAGCTTCTGACTGAAGTAAAAGACTGCCTGCTCCTACCTGTACTTGCTTCTAGATACTTGGGCTCACTGGCAATCCCCTTCTTCACATCATGAAGTGTGACATTGTACGCAGTGCCAGGGCGGAGACCCACAATCTCATAGCTGAGCTGCTCTTTGGGCACACGGAATTGTTTCACCAATGTCTCATACCCTACTGGATAATAGCTAATGACATAATTATCCACGTCAATCATTTGATCCCAGCTGACAGACAGAGAGTTCTCTGTGGAGTTCAGCAGCCATAGCTTCTGAGGAGCAAGCACTAGAAGAGAAACAAAGAAAAACATTGCAATGAGGATGATGTCTGAGCATTTAGTCCAGGGCTGACGTGGCCAAGCAAGAAATTTTTTCAAACCTATTCTGAATACAGAGAGAATGCAGAACTGGAACTCCTAGTCTGTGGTCATCTTGGATTTGTCCATTTCTTTCTACCCAACAGCATATCATTAAATACAAATTAATATTGCAGTTAGTAACAAACATAATACTTTCCTAGACTCTTTCTTCCAGCTTCTAAACCCACATCGGCATGAGGAAAACACTCTTGTAAAGCTGTCCCTTCCAGTGCCTCTAGGAAGGGAAAGAAAAGCCAAAACCTTCTTTGCATATCACTGTCAGAGTTATTTCAAAATGTCAGCTGGTCCCCAGAACTGAGGAACACAGCTTCTCCACAGCAGAGGGAGAAAATTGAGCTTTTATACTGATGGAAACTTGCACTTGGTGCCTGGAAGAGACCTGGGCAAATCTGTGGCACATAATATATTTCAGGCACCAACAGTGCCTTAACCTTTTTGCCACAAGATCAAGAGCTCAACAGTCTCTCAAAGCAGCCCTTGAAAGCAGTCATGTAGAACATCTGTCAGACAGTTTACCGGATTATAATCATAAGTAAGCATATCATAAACTGATCAAACAGTCTACCAGCTGTATTTCATTAGCAAGGCACGAACCGATAGCAAAACTGCAAGTGCCTGTAAAAAGGCATGCGTCGGCAATATTAGGTGAGATAATATAACAAGATTCTCCTCACCTGAAAGGCAGCATTCATCGCGTAATTCACAGCTCTCACCAAATTCGACCCTCAGTATGTGCACACCCTTGCTTTTGATGAAAACTTTGTACAAAATGTGAGAACATGCATCCTGCCTCTCCTTGTGATACAGAAGCTGGATTTGAATAATCCAGCTTTGTAGTAAAATAATAGAGAACCTAAAAACATATGATGTGCTTTATCCCTTGTCTAAGCATAGTTCAGAAGAGGACTGTATCTACCACTCTGAAGAGGAGAGATGTGGCATAAGGAACCTGTATCAACTCCTCAAGACAATGCCTAGGACAGTTTGTGTTTCCAAGCAGGATGTTTTATAGAATCACAGAACAGTTTGTGTTAGAAGGGACCTTTAAATCTCATCCAGTCCAACCCCCCTGCCAGAAGCAGGCACATCTCCAACCAGATCAGGTTGCTCAGAGCCCCGTCCAACCTGGCCTTGCATGTTTCCAGGGATGGGGCATCCACCACCTCTCTGGGGAACCTGGGCCAGTGTTCCACCACCCTCAGTGTAAAAAATTTTTTTCCTTATGTCCAGTCTGAATCTACCTCCCTCTAGTTTAAAACCATTACGCCTTGTCCTATCACAACAGACCCTGCTTTCTTATAAGCCCCCTTTAGGTACTGGAAGACCACAATAACGTCTCCCCAGAGCCTGCTCTTCTCCAGGTGAACAGCCCAAACTCTCTCAGCCTGTCCCCATAGGAGAGGTGCTCCAGCCCTCCAATCATCTTCGTGGCCCTCCTCTGGACCCTCTCCAACAAGTCCACGTCCTTCTTATGCTGGGGGCTCCAGAGCTGGGTGCAATACTGCAGGTGGGGTCTCATAAGAGTGCTGGCCATGCTTCTTTTGATGAACCCGGATGCAGTGGGGTTTCTGGGCTGCAAGTACACCTTGCCAACTCACATTGAGCTTCTCATCCACCAGCACTCCAAAGCCCTTCTCCTACAGGACTGCTTCTCAATTCATTCTCCACCTAGTCTGTATTTGTGTTTGGGATTGCCTTGACCCACATGCAGGACCTCACACTTGGCCTGGTTGAACTTCATGAGGTTGGCACGGGCCCATCTCTCCAGCCTGTCAAGGTCCCTCTGGATGGCATTCCTGCCCTCCAGCATGTTGACCACACCACACAGCTTGGTGTCATCAGCAAACTTGCTGAGGGTGCACTCTATCCCACTGTCCATGTCGCCGACAGAGATGTTAAACAGGGCTAGTCCCAGTACTGACCCTTGCGGAATGTCACTCATCACCAGTCTCCATTTGGACATTGAGCCGTTGACCACCACTCTCCAAGTGCGGCCATCCAGACAATTCCTTACCCACCGAATGGTCTGTCCATCAAATCCATGTCTCTCCAGTTTAGAGACAAGAATGTTGTGCAAGGCAGTTTGCACAAGTCCAGGTAGATGATATCAGTTGGTTGTCCCTTGTGTGCTGATGCTGTAACCCTGTCATAGAAGGCCACCAAATTGATCAGGCACGATTTGCCCTTAGTGAAGTCATGTCAGTTGTCACCAATCATCTCCTTATTTTCCATAAGCAATCCCTAGCCCAGCAGGAACTCGGAGAGGAACACAATGACCCCAGGCTTGGGGTCAGGATTAACCAAATGTTTATGGAAGGTAGAGGAGGATACACAGAATGAAAGAAGGGAGAAATAATACACAGGCATGTCTTACCCTGGGAGCAGTCAAGGCCAAAGAAGCCATCGTGGCAGTAGCACTCTCCTGTGTCACAGAACCCATTGCCGCTGCAGTCCCCAGGACATCGTTTCTCACTGCAGTCCTCTCCAATGAACTCCTCGTAGCACTGGCAGAGCCCTCTGGCTGTGTCACACATGCCATTGCCGCTGCAGTTCTCAGGACAGAGCTGCTGGCTGCAGTCCTCACCAAAGTAAGGCTCATCACAGATACACTTCCCACCGTCGCAGCGCCCATGGCCGCTGCAGTGGCTGGGGCAGGTGGGATGGGAGCAGTCACTGCCCTCCCAGCCCTCGGCACACTTACAGCTGCAAGTCTCATAGAGGAAAGTCCCATGGCCGCTACAATGCGAGACACCTGGCCAGAGCAGCATCAGGATGCACAACAGCAAGCCCAACACACAGATGAGAGAAAAGAAAAAGAAAAAATTAGGAGCATAGCAATGGACACGTAGTACAAAGGCACGTTCAAGATCATTAAAGGGTAAGCATAACTATAACTGGAAAATACGGGCTGAAAGAGACCTAAAAACATCACCTTGTCCATCTGCCTCTGGCTCCAGGAGGAACTAGCCCTAACCTTGCCTTTCCCAACACATTTGTTTGTAGTCAGCAGGAATGCAGATTCCACAGCCACCCCAGAGAGTAAATTAGAAAGCTGTTCACAGCCTCTCACCTGAATCTTCCTGGCTGTAATGTCAGCTCACTATTTCTCACCATAGTTATTATAAAGATAGAGAGCACACTATTCCTATCTGCTATACACTTGTACTTTTCATGTAAGCAAAGATGTAGGACTTCTCCCTGTCTCCATTCCCCAAACAACATCAGTCTGTTAAATCTTTCCTTAAAGGCCATGCCATATAAACCTTTGACCACAAGCAGAGCCAGTGGCCACCACAGAACATAATAATCAAACTCTGCTCTTCTTTGAGTCAGTTATCAAGGAGGAAATAAAAAGACAAAAATGAGAAAGGAAAAGACAGCAACAAGAAGTGCCTCCCTCATCTCCCACCCTCTCCTCCTCCAGAAATTCCTCCATTGAATCCTTCCACTTATGTGAAACTCAGGAACTGTTTCCTTCCACTTCTGGGAGGTGCCTGGGGAGATTTCCCCTATCCTGGTTCCAGAAATGGTATGTATTACCACATTTTGGAACCTCCAGATTTCCTTTCACATCACAGAAACCAGAGCACCATCTCATCCACAGGACTCGAGCATTTCACTCACAGAGAACCCCCATAACCTTGGCAAATGGATTCCAGTCCCCAAACCTCTGCAGCAAATAGGGATGTAAGAACAGGTAACTGCAATTGCTAATTACCTTGACTTCTTCCACAGCATTTCTGAGGGCTGCAAACTTCTCTCAGCTTTACCACTTCTTTCTCAAGCTTCTCCATCCTTTCAATCAGACCCTTAATTTGGGTCAAAGCTTCACAGTCCCCTTTAGGTGTGTGCACATGGATGTTGTGCCTAAAGATGATATTCTGCTCTTCGTTTTCCTCGGCCTCTCCAGGATCAAGCTGCACCTCACTGTTGTCTTCACGGTGTAATGGATCTGCTTCCACCTTAATCTGGGAGGATGCGGGAAGGTCAATCTTGTAGGAGTGGCTGAAGGATATTCTTTGACCATCGCTGGTGCAGTTGCGAGGTGCAGGTTGTTGAATGGCAGATGTTTGAAGAGCACAGCACAGCAATACTCCCATTGGGAAGGCAAGCCAGCTCTGGAAATTCATCTGGTAGGCTTTCAGAGGCAGCACTGACCCCTTGAACAGCACAGCTGCTTTCAAGAAGAGGAAAAAAATGTAAGAAGTGCAATCATAAAGCTGATTTTCATTATATTCTAAAAGACAAATTCTGTTTTGCCCTGATTCAGTATTAAGTTGCTCACTCCCTGGAAAAGAGTCACACTGGATGAGTTAGATACAAACTAGACCCCTCGACTACAGGCTTTAAGTTCGCAACTCTCAAATAAGACTTAGTATTATGTTCCATCACAATTATTAGTTATGCCATAGCACTTCTCATTCCCCTGCAGTTACATTCCCTGAGACATGGTATCAGTCTCCCAGATGTGATCTGGATTATCGATCATCTTTTTGCCCAGCAGCTTACATGGTTTTTAACTAGAAGCTTGGTAACTGATGCTGTGTGCATGAAAAATTCAGAGTTGACATTCATCATTCAGTACAATTAGTTTGGGAGATAGTTTTGCTCACTTTACACACATCATGCCATGAGATATCTTTCCCAGGACAGCTGCACTTCAGGCATGAGTGGAAGTGTTTTCAGGAAGGTGTTGAAGAGGATGCCAAGTAGCAGTTGCTACAGGGACTATGAGTATAGAACGCTTTCTCAAGGAGGGAGATCAGCTAAGAGAAGTGGACCACAGAACCTGACCAAGCATCAGCCCCAGCCTTAGAGCCCCCATGTCTGCCCACAGGAGAGAGAGGAGGGGTTTCTGTGAAGCTGAGGACATCTGCTCTGTAGAGGCAGGACTGAGATCCTCACCTGGCTTCAGGTGTCATTGATTACATCTCACAAAACCCTCACTCTGGGTACAGCTGTCCCCACAGAAAGCTGAACTAGCTGTCTTCAGCTTCAAGGTCTTGTGTTGATGATTTCTGATTTATTCCACCGCTTCAAAAGAGCCCTTTAATTTAAATTATCAGGGTTTAGCCAAGGGACTCAAATGATACATAAAATTAAACCTATCCTCCTCTTCTAATACAGCACATAGCCTGCACTGTTATCTGGACTGGGGAGAATTAAAGCATTTCCTCCATTTGAAACTAATGTGTTGGCATTTTATGTGCCTGAACACCAAGAGATTGAGGGATTTCAAGTTTATTTTGCTTTGACTCAATTATCTGATCTATCATCTCAGCATTGGCAAGGTTCATTTAGAAGCTACTAGAGCAAATCTCTTAACACATGGAGTGAGAGGATGTGTTGTAAAACCATTTGTTTTCCTGTACTTTCATTTCAAAAATATTCCTTCCTTCCTACTCTGCATACATAAGTAGGAAGAGCTTGTTTTCAGGTTGATTAAGTCTCAGTCCTAAGCCTTTAAAAGAAAGAAATAAAATACTATTGTTTAAATGCACTGATATTTAGAGATCAAAACTGAAGTCCAAACATTTAGCTTAGTCTTCAGGTAAAGTCTTTAACACAAAAAAAAACCTAAACAAAACAAAACAAAGAAAAACAACACAACCTGTTTGCTGTAAAAGTTTTCTGCTGTCAACCAAGCAAGAATTTTGGACTTAAGAAATGAACACCTCAGACAAGAATATCAGGAAGGAAGAAACTGAACAAACATGGCTGAAAGCATAAAATGTAAAATTAGAAATCTAAATTTATCGGTTGGCTTATTCAACATTACGAACGGAATTTTGGCATTAACTGTAGATGTCAATCTGTACAGAAGGTGATCTATACTCGGTTAAATGCTTAAAATTTCATCTCACAGGATGCGAACACAAAATGCCACCATATGTGACTTACTAAGCCGTCATGTTATTCATTGCACAAGCAGAAGAAAAAACATTATTTAAGCGCTAAATTAGGTTATGTGATAACTAGGAAGCATTTGGCCAATACATATCCCACTGTAACAGCACATCTGAACCCAGATAATAGTGCTGCCCCATTAATACTCTTCAAAGTAAGAGGCCTCCACTCCTAAATAATCATACTAAATTTCCAGCTTCTCTGCTACTTCCATTATAATGGCATTTCTGAAAGTCATACAATGCTGAGTTATTATGAAAATAAACTGTTTGTGTGAAACATCCTTATATCTCCTAAATGTCTGCCAAAACTTTGGAAACATCCCTGCCGCTAGATTCATGCCCTACCACTGGCAGCACAGCTACAGGAAGATGTCCTTCATGCTCAGAAACATGAGGTTTTGGTGCCTAAAAAAACAAAAAAAAAAAACCAAAAAAAAAAAACCACAACCAAAACCACACCACTAAAAAACCACCACCACTGGAAATACATATTATACCTATAGTGCACTCCAATGCATCTCTCTTTAAGCAAAATCATCACTGACATCAACCAAAATAGGATATGGATTTCAAGATTCAGTCTACAATCATTTCTCTTACATGAATAAAATAAAATAAGGGAATTATCTCTATTGCTTATTGCAAAGTAGCAATTTATTTGGTTGGGTTTTTTTCCCCTCCATTCAGCACTTATCTACATTTGACTTACAGTCAGAGAAATGGAGGAGGGGAAAGTATGTTGCTCTGCAGAGGCAGGGCTTCTTCCCTATCTCTGACTCCTGAGGTTTTGCAGATACTGGTCTCCAACCAAAAATGCAGTGTTTCCACCCCAATCCAGCTGCTCTTCTGTTTCCCAAGACTCCTCTCCCTCATAGAATCATAGAACCATTAAGGTTAGAAAAGACCTCTAAGATCACCAAGTCCAACCATCAACCCAACACCACCATGCCTACTAAACCATGTTCCAAAGAGCCACGTCTACACACTTTTTTTTTTTTAACACCTCCAGGGATGGTGACTCCACCACTTCCCTGGGCAACCTGTTCTAGTGCTTGACCACTCTTTCTGTAAAGAAATTTTTCCTAATATCCAATCTAAACCTCCCCTGACACAACTTGCAGCCAGTTCCTCTCATCCTATCACTAGTTACTTGGGAGAAGAGACCAACACGCACCTCACTACAACCTCCTTTCAGATAGCTGTAGAGAGCGATGAGGTCTCCCCTCAGCCCCCTCCTCTCCAGACTAAACAAAAGGGCCACAGAAACAAACTATACCTTTCTTTTTCTGCTGTGCATTCTTCTGAAACAAATCAAGTCACAAGAGATTGCTTCAAAGCTCTGAACAAATGTAATGTCTAAATTCTACAGATTCTCATTGTAGTCCACTGCAGGAAACTCCAAAAGCTTTGGTTTGTGGAGTTTATTTCCAAACCCCTGGAGATGAGTACCCCAAACCACTCCACCACCCCAGACAGACAGACATGCACAAAATCCCTTCGCTCAGCACCAAGTCCTGAATAGCATTCTGGGCTGTAACATGATGTCATTGCTAATTAGGGCTTCATTAGAACCACAAATTGATCTCAGATTATTTTCCTGGGCCTGGAGATCATTCAGGAGGAAAAACTCCTGAACATAAGCATTTCTGTCAAGTGTAATGAAAGAGGAGGACAGCTTTTTTGGCTTCCTCATCATGTAATAAAGAGATTTTCCCCTGCTGTTAAAAAGAGTGTGTTTAACTGATTCTTCATGGAGAGTATCACGTCATAACATATAGCTGGCGATAATTGCAGATTAGGGAAATGACTAATTTAGGAAAGAATGCCTAACAGTCAGATCTACTAGGCACAGAATATTCTCCTAAGGAAAGGGATGGAAGAAGCCCTGCTCACGTGTTTTCAGCCTTCGCAGAGGAAAGCATGGGATGATGAAAGCTGGAGAGAACTGACAGTATCTACATGAAAGGCTTCAATGATCTAACTCTGTAAGTCTTTTTCCTTTCTACAGGCCAGCAGGATGGAAAAGATTGAAGATTTAGGGTACAGGCCTTCGCAGCATTATCTTCTGCTGGCACCCACTCAGCCACAGGAGATGCATGACTGGAAGCTGCTTCTATCAAAGCAAGAGCTGATAAAGACATGGGTGTATAGATACTTAGCAAGGTGCCACCCAGGCAATGTGGAGATGGGATTGAGAAGAAAAAGGAGGACTTGTAGTCACAGGAAAAGGAAAATGCAGGTCTAGGGTTGCAGAAAAGGAAGAGAGAGAGAATTATAAGATTGAAGCTTAAGAAATGGGGCAGCGTAGAATATGCACATATCCAAGCAGCAAGGGTTGTACAACACAACACTAGAAGCAACACACATCAAAGTTAAAGAAAAATAGACAGAAAAAAACCTAGATGCCATGAAAGGAGCCACAGACTGAGACTTCAGCTTTCTAAGTACCAAAGGAAAAGTCCATCGTGAAATTCTTCGAGCACAGCATTTTACACACTAGGGCTAGAACAGAAGCCAACAAGTTGTACCACAGTACTAGACACATGAGAGTTGGTAGTGCCAAATTCAAAAACTGGCAGGGAACGTTTCTTGAGGAACACAAAGGGAATAACTAATATTAGAATAAATGTCAGGAAGTCCTTAGCAAGTCCACAGAATTGCTGTTGATACCTAAACAACCATCACTTACTTGATTAACTCTTGAGAAGAGCAGCAGTGTCTTGCCAACACTGCTACTAAGTAGTAACAATACTACTACTAAGTTGCTAAGAATCCTAGACCATTTTCCTTCTGCTTTACATATTTTCCTCAGTGAAGCATTCAGCTGAGACAAGCTACTAACTTTACAGACTTTCTGTAAGTGTAATTTAGCTTAACCAATGGGATTATTTGTCGTTATTTTCCATAGTGAAGCTATTCTGCTGTTCCAAACCTCATCTGCTTTAGAAAGCTCTCCATCAGATTTTCTTTTCTCTGGCACTGGTGGCATATAAAATACATCTAGGGGCTTCCAAAGGAATCATTAAATGCAACCACTGTAATAAGCTAGCCAGCATTCTGTTTTCAATATTATGCAATCTTTAACCATTAATTTAGGAAGACTGTTTCTTCTGCAAGTATCTACCTTTTTTACTTCCAGTCAGAATGAACCTACCTAACACTACAGAAGTTTGGGATGACTTGAACTAATGAACAGAAAAACAGATTTATAATCAGCCAGGTAGATACTGTGCTTCTAAATTCATCCTTCTGTTTACCTTTTCTTTTATGCTTATTCTTCTGCAATGTCTGATAAGGTGTATTAACTGTTCATACACGGATGAGAGAGTGCTTTTGAAATCCTACATACTCATGAGAAAGTCCAGAGAGCCTTAATCACATTTGCACATTTGCTGGTTAGTATATATATACATTTTCTAACAAATGACCTAGCTCCTTTCTGTTAAATCATTAGTTTCCAGTTTAAGTCAGCCAGTGTTTCCTGAAGCAAATCTTTCTTCTGTTGCCTGTATAGTTCAAAAATTTTGTAACTCCTGTTATTTTATCAATTTTGTTCACCCATTGAACGTCATTTGAATTGTAACTAACATAATTAAGAAAGTAATTTTATTTCAGAAATAGTGATATATTTCATTTTATGTGGTAAAGAACTTCTACTGGCTTCCACCACCAAGTCTGTGAGAAGCTGCACTAGAGAAGGCATAGAAAAAGCTTTTGGGTGAGAAAATATTGAACAATTACTGAGAGTCTTTGTTGCAATTATAACATGTAAGTGTGATCAAACTGCAGCACAATCTCATGACAAAAGGAAGGGCTTTTAAAACCAGTGTTTTAAAACTCAAAAATCAGAGCCTACAATGGAAATTGACAGGAACAAACATTCTAAAAAAATCACCTTTTAGGTTAAACCCTGGCTTCATTAAAGCCAACAACAAAACTCCCATTTACTTTAGCAGATATGTGGTTTCACATGGTTGGAGGAGACAACCTGGGAAAGCTTAAGCCCTTCAAACTAGAGTGACATTAAATACTACTATGCATTTTGCAATACTAACACATGCTCATAATACAGGATTACTGATGTATGTGTAAGGCTTTCAAAGCCTTGGAGGGCATCTGCTATAGGAAGTAAGAGAAAGATTGGCTGGGTTTTTCATTTTGAACAAACAGCAGGAATTTCAAGGAAAATATAAATACTTTTCTCTTACCTTTCAAGTACTTCCAACTTTCTGGTTCAGAGCCCTCTGATACAGCCACCACTTGCAAAGGTAATTTGAGCAAGCTGAGAGGTCACCAAATTCTCTCCTCTTCCCACTCCAGCTGCAAACCAGTACCAGTCCCCACTGAATTTAAGTCCCCCTGGACCAGATGAAAGGAACCAATAGAAGCCTCGGGGTGTTTCCCTCCCACAAACCACCTAAGGAGCATGCTGGGTTTGGGAGCAATTCCTCCACTCAGTATCAATCTTGCACACCAGCACAATTTCCTATTCATGTTATGCTCTGCTTCAGTCAAAAGCCAGAAAGCCTTTCCAGCTCTGTAAATCTGGTAGCACACATCCCAGAGTCATCACCAAGACCCACATATTGAAAAGCACGTTTGAAGTATTAATGATGTGAAATTCAGGTGGAGTAACACAGAAAACAAAGATAAAATGCCTTTTAAAACTCACAGTAGTTAAACACAATACTGCACTTATCCAGCACAATACTTAAAAAAAACCCTCAAGAACTTAAAGCAAACTATGTGTTGTAGGCATTGTTAAGGTACCGACACAATTATTCTAACCACATGCATTACTGAGCTCAGTTTTTAGCTAACAAACTATCTCAGATTCTGACCAGTTTTGCTTTACTGCAATCAGAGGCTGTGGTGAGGAAGCTGAAGATGGCAGCAGCCTAACAGCTATCAACATGCATCATTAGCCCTTGCCAGTCTCAGTCACTGCAACAGGGGAGTGAAGTTAAATACAGCACCTTTACTGCATTGAACACTGCTAACTCACACCAGGGCTCTGGGTTTTCACTCTCAGTATTTTTTAAACCTATAAGCACCAAACACTCCCTACTGGGCAACCCTGTTACAAAAAGGGAAAAATAGCGCTGCAAGAAAACATGCATGGTCCCACCTCCACAGCTGGGAAAGTGCTGATTACACAGGTGATGCCATTGAGCAAAGGAGGGCTTCAACCCTGGCTGAAGAAATAGTTCTCCTTCCTACACTCAGTGGTTCCTCACTTATCTGAACCACTTCCTCATTTGTCTGGACCACCTAACAAACTCAAAGAGATCAAGGGAAAAGGGAACGAAATATTGAAGAAATGAATGCATTCTTTAACATCCAAATCCCCTTTGATCACATCTGGCTCCCTACTTTATTTGTTCTGCTGATATTCTACAGATTGCTTTTACCTGCTGGAAAGTTGCAAACATAGCAAGTATAGATAATAATATTAGCAAGCAAAGCTTTATATTCTCGCCCTGCAAACACTTGAAACCTACTTCCAAGCCAGTCATTCATCAACACATCACATTACTGGGAAGCCCAGTGGCAAACAGCCTGAGTTTTGAGACTGGATGCTCACAGAAGGGTTGCAGCCCACAGGCTTTGCAGGCTGAACCCTTTCTGCTGCTGCAGTTTCCCTCCATAGACAGAACCTTGCACAAGTTTGAGAGCAGCCTTTCAGCTTCTCTGAGCATGACAGGAACACAGACAGATGGGGAAACAAGGCCAGTGACAAGCATCTTACCTCTCCATGGCTCACGAGACCCATCTAAAGCAAGAAGAAGCCAAAATAGCTATCCCTCTATGCCAGTTTAATGCTCTGTGTAACAGGTATTGGTTTCAGCTCAGCACATCCACAGGACAAAAATCTTCAGGGTAGTTAACACCTGGGTTGGCAAGGCAGCCAGAAACTGAGCAGGCTGTGGAGAATTAACCACTTCATCAACAGCAAAAATGGCCTTTTTCTACTGATCACCATCACCTGCACCATCAGCCGAGGTGGCTAAGTTACATGGAAGCTGTTGCTGCTGACTGCAGTGAAAATTTGACTGCCTTAGCCTGTCAATCTGTCCACTTCTTCCAGATTACACCCAAGGTTCTTCAGGACCGCTGTAACGCAGCAGGCATCTAAGTAAAAACCCTGGCACACAGGCAACAAGCAGTATGACAAACTGAGAGACCATCCAGCTTTTTGCATGACTTCTGGGATGTAGCTAACAAGCTGATACAAATGGAAAATTTAATAAAAATTATTAATTCAACATTAAAACCTTAATGGATGTTTTCCCTGAGATCAGGGCAGTGCCTTATTTTAGACACTAAGTGAACTCCAAGTCAGTAGAACAGGAGTTTCTCTCACAAAACAATAGGGCACCTAAGAACAACAGAAGTAAAATTTCTTATCTATTTTTCACTTTTCAGGATGGTGAAAAGCCTGTAAAATGCTGTAACTTACCCAAAATTAATGAGTTGAAAAAAATGCAAAACGCTGATAGAAATTTAGGGATAGTGCTAGGTGATAAGCGAGCAGCCAAAGAAACTCTTCAGAACCAAAACTAAAAGCACATTTGGGAAAGCAGCTGGCAGATAACCTGACATGCAGCAAGGACAGGCATACATGGCCAACAGGCCTTTCTGGGCAGGGATCCCCAGTGCAGCGTGCCGTCTCTGCATCGCCTTTTCCTGGCAGGACTCTTTCCCCTGCCACTTTTACAGACTTTCCGCTCCGACCAGGGATCCTTTTGGTCCACACGAAGTCGGATGCTGAGGTTTCTGTGCCAGATGCCAGCTCCCTCTAATGACGGAGGCGCCGGCGAGGCTGACATCACCACCGGGACATACACCACAGCCCTCTAAAGCGGTTTGGGCTCTCCTTTTTTTTTTTTCCACCCACTACAAACAGAGTTTCACTGCAGAAGGACGGAGGCGGAGACCCGAGAACTGCCCGGCGCGGCGGCCACGCACCCGCACACCGCAAAAACTCTCGGACGCCGCACCGCCCGCAGCCCCGGCCCCTTCCCGCCAGGCCGAGGCGCATGCGCGGGCCCGCCGCTCCGCAGCGAGAAGATGGCGGCTTCCGCGCTGGCCTGGGCGCTGCGGGCCGCTCGGCAGGTCAGCCCGGCTCCCTCCCTCCTCTGTCCCCTGTTCCCCTTCGGAGCTGTATCCCGCCCCGCCGAGGCGCCGGGGAGCGCGCAGGGCTTGGAGAGGGGGCTGCGGGGCTTGCGGGAGTGGCGGTGGCCGGCTGCGGGCCTGGCCCCGGCCCCCACCCCGCGTCAGCCCAAACCTCGCTTGAGCCCCGGGGTTCGCCGACGGCGGGCACAACGCGGGGCTGGGGGGTGGGTGGATGTAACTGTTATTTGTGTCCCCTGTATCGTAAATTGCTTGCTGGCTTCCGTGAACTAAACTAGATGACACGCTGCATTTCTTGGTAAGGAGCTGCAGTGTGAGTAGCGTAATTTGAAAAAGTCTGACAAAGACACAGTTATGGCAGTAATTCATAGTTGAGTTGGGCAAACAGTACATGCAACGGGTAGGTATCGTAAACTTAATTTTTGTCATTAGGTTCTCCCCTCACCATGCCCAAGGCAAGTGCGGAGCTACTATGTGGACTGGAGGATGCTGCGGGATGTCAAGAGACGGAAACTGGCATATGAGTACGCAGACGAGAGGCTGCGGATCAACGCCATCCGGAAGAACACCATCCTTCCCAAGGAGTTGCAGGTACTAGGCAGCCACCCCATAGCTGCACCCCAGCCGGGGCACGATCCCGCATCTGGCTCCTGCTGCTGTGACCTGCTCTGGGCTGCAGTGGCTGCTTTACAGAGCTGAGCAGCCGTGCCAGGTCACGAATGCTTGCGTTTCCCCAACTCACAACCACAGAATTGCATCATATTGCATAGTTACCAGTGATGCCCAGGCGTCTTCAGAGCTTCTGCCTTTTGGCGCTGTTTACAACAACAGTGTATTTGCCTGACTAGAGGTTGTTTGGTGTTTTGTTTTTTTAAACCAGTGCTTCTCATGCAAGCAGTATCTGTAACACTACATATGATGAAGTCTCATTTTTTCCTCTCACAGTTGTCACTAACATACATTCAGAAAGCTATTTTCCTTATATTCCTATAATACGGGATATTATATGGTTACTTTTATAGTTTCCTAAATAAAGTGTAATTTTTTTGCTCTTATTTAAAAACCTAGAAGACTGATCCAGACAAACCCATCCATTTGTTCCATTGGAAATAATTAATCTTACTCCTTGCCTGAGCTACAAGCATGTAAAAGCTGAATCAGATCTGGTTCTTACATCTGTTCTTAAAAATTCACATATTCACAGCCCTGCTCTCGGCCTTCATCACTTAACATAAAAAACATTTGCCAATTCTTAGAGTAGTCCTGTACATATTTGATCTGGCCATGCCTAGTTGTGAGGGGATCCTTTCACCCTTAAACATTCTGGGAGAAAAAGTGTATGAATCTGCTTTTATGTATTGGCTTTACCATTCTCTTGGCAAATCTAGTCTGTGTTGGATATCCTTACAGGGGGAAATAAAAACCAAACAAACAAAAAAAAGGGATTGCAGCTGGCTTTGCTTTTGTCACCTTTTGAAGTCACAAAGTCACAACAGCAGTTAGAAAAAGACTTCCAGGAAAGTAACTTTTTCCTCCCCTACAGAATGTTATTTGGGCTCCAAATTTGAAGTCTTAAAAAGTAAGTTAGGAGTTTTCTCTGAGAGCAGACTCCTTTCTGAATAAAATCCTAAGAATTAAATAGATCAAATATTGCTAGTATTTAGTTGTACTAGGTAGAATGTATAAATACAGCTATATACACAAATAAGATGCATGACTGGACAAAACCGATAACTGAAATACGTTCTGAAGACAAGTCGTCCTACTGACCTTGCCGTTACTGAAGTTGAAAGTCAAATTGCTGCTGTCTTGATACCATCCTCCTTTGAAGGCGAATATCCCTTTAGAAGACAGCCTTATACTATTGCTTTTCAGCACTCTTGCACCATAACAGCAGTTTTTGTAGTGCAGCCTCAGACTTTCCTTTTGTCTCCAACTGTGACTTCCTACCATGACTGAACACAAGATTCTTTGGGCCCTTCCGTCCTTCAGAAAATAGCACGTAAAAATGCTGCAGTTATCAATGCTTAACCTAGCCTCAAGCAGCTTCCTTTAGGCTGCATTTCCCTGCTGAGCTCACTTGTTCTTCTGAAATTCCATTTGCTGCTACCTGGTGCTTCTTCAAAACTGTTGAGCTCTCTTGTTGTACGTAGAAAGACCTTTCTTAAGCCTTCTAATGAGAACACAGACACTTTGACCTGTCTTCCTCTGCCTGTAGCCCCTTCTGAAGTATATTATATGAGATTCCTTTTACTGACATCAAGGCGTATTACTTGGGGAGACAGTTAATAAGGAACATAAATGTAAGTTCAGCTTGTCTTATATGACTAGCCCACCCTGCAACAAGGAGAAAGCCAAATGGATTTTGACTGACTATAATTACTGGTTTGAGGTTGTTCAGTCTGTAGTAAGGTTAAATTTTGGGTCTCTCAAAGGACTAGCCCACCCTGCAACATGGACAAAGATGCACAGATTTTGACTATAATTACTGGCATGAGGCTGTTCAGTCTGTGTAATGTTAAATTTGGGGTTTCCATGCAGATCATTTTACATTCGGATTTTTACATTTGGATGCCCATCAGATAGTGACGCGTACTCATGAGGTAGTAGAGGAGCTTGTGGTGGTACCTAGATCTTGAAGTCTGGCAGTAAGCCCCCTCTAAATCCTGGGAACACAGATAAACTCTATGCCATGGTCTTCTGTTTTAGGAAGTGGCTGATAAAGAGATTGCTGACTTGCCCCGGGACAGCTGCCCTGTGAGGATCCGAAATAGGTGTGTCCTGACATCCCGCCCTCGGGGGGTGAAGCGGCGATGGAGGCTCAGCAGAATTGTTTTCCGCCATTTTGCTGACCATGGTCAGATGTCTGGGATACAGAGGGCTATGTGGTAGATCACCACATGGATATACATATTCAGGCAGAAAACACAAAACAGGCTCAGTTTGTGTGTTTGAGTAATTAAAGGAAGACTGTCCTGTCCAGGAGTCCACCATGAATATCAAATAACTAAGGAAAGGATGAGAAGCCATGCCAGTTCCGTACACTGGCTTACTGGACTGTGATTGGTATCAGCTGACTGACAAGAAGCAGCGTAACTGCATGGAGCTGGTCTGTATGAGAGGCAGTTTTATTTTTGCGGGGCAGGGAAATCAGAAGTTTGTCAGAAATAAAGACATACAGCACAAGGCTCGTTTATGCAGGTTTTTTTGCCACCATATGTTAAGTTCACCATGGTAATTTGGGTAAAAGCATAAATGAAATTGCACAACAGGGCAAAGTATTCTGCCATGAACAGGCATGAGCACAAACTGTAACTAAAACATGAGTCAAGTTTAGATGCTTTGCAGACTTAATATTTGCATATTAACAAGCAGACAAAGTGGATAAAGGACCCATTGGAAACTACAACATGCTAGTATTTATCTCCTGCTTGTAGTGCAGTGCTCAGTCCAGTGTTTTAAGAACAAGGTAGCAAGTAAGTCCTAGTCCAGATCATAATAGGAGAGTCATAGCTTCCTTAATTCATCGGGTAACAAACATATCTGTCCTTGGGAGAGACACAGGAAGGAAACAACAACAAGCCTGCTGCCAAGCTCATGTTTGCCTGGTACTCTTCTTCAAAGCAGAGCAATAGAGGAGGAATGGCTGCTCTGTCCCCCTCCCTAGCAGTAGGCTGCAGTGAGCAGAACAAGTAAAAAACTGTGCTGCCACCAGATGGGAGACACACAGGCAGCAAACTGACAGCAACCCATTGCACCCAGCTGAGTCAAATTTTGGAGTATAAGCTTTGTCAATATACTTCTTACTCAGTTACCTTAAAACCCTTGAAAGTTGATAGGAGAAAGTGGAGCTTGTCTCTCTTATAGTGTTAGACCCAGGGTGAACTCACTGCCCAGCATCAGCAGCTCACTGCCGTCCTGCAATGCCACCTCAAAGACACCCCAAGGAGGTCACAGTTAGCACAGGCACTAAAGAGCTGTTTTCATTTGCAAAATTAAACTGGTTAAACAGCCAGTAATTAGTTTCTGAAAGTAACCATTACATTTTAGTGCCACAGGATTAACACCATGTTGTTTGCTCAACTAGCAAATGCTTGAGATATGCTTTCTTCAGCATTTCTCCCTGTGTGACGTGCTTTACAGTTCAACATTCCCACGTGTAATAAAACACATCCCATGTAGTGAGCGTGACATTAGCCCTAGCAACCAGACAGGTACAGCTGTCACTTGCAACAGAGACCATGACCCATGCTACTTCAGGATTCCTTTTCTTTTACATTCTGTTCTCAGTTTCACAACTTTCCACTCATCTGAGATGCTTTTTCAAGGAGGGGTAAGGATATACCTATGCTCCACTCTTCAGGAAATGGTGTACCACTTGACTGAAGGAAATGCTTTATAAGCTATTTTATTTAAATATTTTCTCCAACCTGAAATGGCAAATGACTGTCTTTACTTGGAAGAAGGTTGTGTAAACCATGATCTTTGCAGCACAGCATGTCTCACATGGAAGATCGGTATTAAGGCAGCCCTTAGAGTGCTTTCAAATATCCATTGGTATGTCCCCTTTGGATTGCTTTTCTCTGCTTTCAACCCAGGCCTTGTTGATGGTGCGCTTCATTTCATCATCCCCTTCTGCATACATCTTTTTTAAAAGGTTCATAAGCCCTTCACTAGGATCTGAGGTGTCGTAGGCAGCCTTCCTGCAAGATGGATACATATGAGAAGATGAGGTATATCCAACAATTCTGGGAAAAAAAAAAAACAAACCAAAACAAAACAAACAAAAACGCTAATACTTGTTTGAAAAATCCTGGTATCGGTGAGGATTTTGCTTTGGCAAAAATCCTTTGCTTTAGGCTCTGGCAGTCTTCAGTCACGCTTCAGTCAGCTTCCAAGCAGGAAGAATTTTGAAAAGTATGCTTAAACTATGTGCAAGTTGAGTAGTATACCTAGAGCTGTCCCACTAAGGATGATGGGAAGCATTTTGCAGTAAACATGACCCTGGAAGCACCACCCAAAATTAATTTTAGGAAGCGGGAGTGGAATATGACAGACCCAGAAAGTGCCAACATCTGTCATGTGCTGTCATGTGACAAGTGAATAAAAATAGAAAAATGACCACAGAGCTCTTTGAAGTGACCACATTCACAACCCAAAAGGGATTTTCTGCTTCCCATTTTTTAAGATTATCTCCAGAGGTTAACTGACTGGGTTTTTTAACAGCTTGCATTTCAAAGCAATTTTCTCAACTTAAGAAGCCAGCTGACAAACAGGGCCTCCCACATGGTAAGCACCTGGGTATGACCTGCCCCACATGACCAGACTATACATAATGCCCTCTCTGGCAAAACTGCCTCTCTATCCTGTTTCCTAAAGTCCTCTTGGTAGTTACTGGTTTCTGCAGGCTACCTGAGAAAACATGCAGATCAAAATAGATCGGCAGAGGGAGCAAGTTCCCCAAGCATGGGGCTAAGCACCAGCCTGACAGACCAAGCACTCCAGCTGGGAGATTTCTGAAGCCACTCCTTTGCCGTACTGAAAATCCTCAACACTTGCAGTAAGGTGCAACTAATCGTGTCAGGCTGGGCAGCGCGCAGGACTTCTCTGCACAAAATACAGGATTAACAAAATGACCCTGTTCCTCCAGCAACCTGCATTAGTAGTCAAGTCACCTTCTCTTAATCTCCCATGATATCATTTGAGAGGGGAAGGTACTTTTGCTCTAAATTCAGGTATGGTTAGTTAGGACTAATCAGTTTTAGCAAATCATCTTATAAACACACACAAAATTAATAGTTGTTGGCATGCATAACTTCCTCGAAAGTGAGTGTTTCCATGCTTCATGGTGTGGTTTACGCATTCTTTTCTGGATAAGAACATGTGTGTGTATTGTATACTACATTTTAAATATATATAAAAATGTCTCTTATCCCTAGGTGCTTCCTGCTGTAATTTACCACCCTTATATACCCAGTGTCTAAGCTGCTTGTAGGATTGCTCCCAAGCACTTGAAGTAATACAAATTAGTTTGAGACTTCGCACAAAGTCTTTGTATATATATCTCGTATATCTTTTTGTGTAAGACTTTGTATATATAGGCAAACAAGTAATTGTTTTGCCAAAAGGGCACTGGGATTTTTGTGCAGGCACTTCACACACAAGCGGCAATAATTATTTTGACTAGCATAGCTGCAGGGAATGCATATGTATTTCTGTATCATACACAATTAACCTAAGAAAAGTCAGCCTCACTAGAGCAGTTTCTCCAATGAATGCCACCATCAAAATATAAATGAATCTTTAATTGGTTGATTACCTTTAGCAGTCTCCCTGCAGGCCTGATCTATTGTATTCCCTATGATGCAGCCTTCACCATTAGCAATAAAATAGTACAAGAGTGGCAAACAGCTACTCAAAGTGTATTTCCTCCACTGCCAGTCCTTATGGTATAAAAAAAATCCCAACCTAATGATTTTCAAACACCTTAAGGGCTTGTCCCCCAGAACAGTGATTCTCAGTGTGACTGCACAGTCAGTACAGCACAGCTCTGCTCTCCTGGCAGTCCCAAAGCAATCTGGAGAACCAGAAACAGAAAACACGATGGAGAGTTGAAGAGACACTTACTCTTTCTCTTTGCTTTCTTTTTCCACTTGAGTGAGACACTCCCATTTTTCCTCATGCTTCTTCTTACACATCACAAGCACCGTGTCTGTCTTTATCTGTATGGAGAACAGCGAGGCATGAATTTAGAATGCTTCATAAAGGGATGCCAGTCGCAACCGCAATGAATAAGTTTAGCTTAACATAAACCTCATTCTATACTCGCAAATTCCTGAAACATGTATCTCAGCTGTGTGTACTCAGCTTGGGGGTACAAAGTATTCACCTCATTGTGGACAATTTAAATAGTGTGATTAACATAATACCAGTACAGAACTATAGTACCAATCCAGAACGTACAGTGCTGCAGAAACACCAGTCAGTGATTCTCAGGATGCTAGAGGTACCCAGAACTTTGGGTAAAGGCTGGCTATGTTTACTAAACTTCTCCAAGAATACCAAGTTCAGGTAGAGGCTCTCCCAGTTTATTTCTCCAAGGATAAGAAACCAGTTTTAGGACATTGCTTAATCTTGCAGTATGTTTGGAAGTTACAAGCAAAGCCTGTTTAATTGCAACCCTGACCTAGATTTTGCAAAGAACTCCTCTGTGCCACAGCAGACAAGTCTGCTGGAGCTTTAGCTTAGTGAGTACGTGACCACTGCTTGCTTTTTACACCATGCTAAAAATCACCAGAGCATCACCCTCATTTATTTCAGTTCTTTTAATTTTACACTGTCCTAGCTTTAGGGCAGTTTCAAATTGAACCATCATTTCTTTACCTCTGATGTCACTAAGTGCAGCACACGACTGCACAGAACGCATACAAGGTTATTTGAGACATCCCTAAGCCCAGAAAGGTGCTACGAGTAGCAGAGTATGGACACTATTATCAGTCACAACCATCAGCAGTAAAGCATTACTAGCATTTGATTCTGGAGCAACACACTCTTCCAAAGGCAGAGCAGGTTTCAGACTTTGCTTTGGCTATTAAGCCTATGTAAGCTTCCCAAGACTTCGGCCTGCTGACAAGTCTCTCAGACCTTAAAACTGCAAAGAATTTCTCAGAGGTATTTAAACGGACAAGGATGCAAATGGATGCTTAGTGGAATTTTCTGCTTAATTACTTCTGAAATCCTGTTGGAGACACATTAAAAAAAGCATACAATACCCAGACATGATCTCTTGAAACAGGAGCGCATGGATTCCAGAAAATAATTCCACAGTTATGACAATTACAGATTGATAAGAATCGCATTCAGAGTGAAGCAACTTTACAGACAGAAGGGAGGGACCGAAGATTAGCATTGAGTCTCTTGAACTAGAATCAGGCAAGGAACATTGTACTTTGTGAGGGACCCAAATATCTCTAACAGATGAGGTACACTGACCTTTCTAGAGCTGCCTTCCACAGAGATGGGCTTCAGGAGGTTGTTGAAGGTCATTGTGTAGTTCTTCCCATTCAGATTCTTCACTAGCAGATCAAATGACCTGGAACCAGAAAGTGTAGGAAAAAGGACGCAAATATTACAGTCATTGTAAAACTATTGTGCCTTGCCACCCAAAAAAACGTCCAAAAGGCCTTTAGCAGACATAGTTCTTTGGAAAGCACGTCAACAGACTTGAATTACTTTCTTCCCAGGGCTTTCAAATCTTCAGTGGGATTTAAAAGGACCTGTTGAGACCTCACAACAAATCAAGATCTTTAGTGTTCTTTCTACCTCACTGATCTCCTCCAGAGAAAGGCCGATTCACTTAACGCACACATCAGTTTTATCACAAAACAAAAAACAGGGCTAACGCTACATATCCTATCAAGTGTGTTGAGGTGCAACGAGCATTTGTAAAATGAAAACACCCCGATACCCTCTAAGAACTACACTTAAGGGTATGTGCTAAGTGCTACTAAAAGCTAGTATTGCTCAAGTTTAAAAAAAAAAAAAAAGAGAAAAAAAAGAGGGCAGGGGGTAAGGGTTGATCCAGAACAGAACTCAACAGAACATATTCCTGCATTTCAAATAGTGTTCTTCACCCACGCCCTCCCTGTGGCATGGTGCAACAAGACAAACTCACCTCTCTGTGAAATTCACCTGCACATTCTCAGCTGGAAGCTTCTGGACTCCATTTAAAGAGATGTAAATCTTAATAAACTTATCAGACTGATCCCAACCTGCAAGTGGGAAAAAAAAAAAAAAAAAAAAGAAAGAAAGAAAGGTGACGTTTTAGCATTCCTCCATAAACTTCATGCATTCCATTCCAACTTGCCCCACAAAGTCCCCTGGCAATGACTAGGATGTCTGACTTATTGAAACAATCTTCAGAGGGATAAGGAAAGGACAGAGATTATTCAGGAATAATCTGAGAGCAAACAGAGGTCCTCGTATGTAGCCCTGTTCCCTAATTCCTGGAAATTCTGAGAAAAAAAAAACAATTATCAGCTTAGGTAAAAGGGCAGCAACCCTGTCTGTGCAGGGGGAGTCAGAGGCAGCTGTCTGCTTTTGCTGTGGTTTCCTTGACCCGCTTTTTCCCCTGCTCCCCACAGGACAAGCGTCTTGAGCAATTCCCTCTCCTTTCACCTACATGGCGAACAGAGAAGCCAAAGCTCACTCTTTCGTTCCTGCTAAGCACTAAGCTACAGAAAAATATTAGCTGGTACAGCGAGGATCATTAATGCATCGCACCAGCACTATCACACAAACAGAATTAGTACACGCAGTGGTTGGGACTGTACAGTAAGCACGTAGTAGCTTTCAAAATGGGGTCTCCAGTGTGAAATAAACACTTAAGGCTTCTCTATAACGCTAAATGGCAACTGTAACTCACACTAACGCCACCCTGCCTTCTCTTCAGAGAGATGCCAGAGCTCTAGCAAGCGTTCAGAAAAAGTAATCCTACCATAATTGTTTATTTTCACTGTGTACCCTCCCAGTGACGACTTTTCTTCTTCTGCCACATCTTTTGGCCTCGGTGGAGGCTGATTCTTGATTTCTAGCTCTAACTTATGTTTCTCTGTCATCAGGACATCACGAAGTCGCTTCCTCGTGGCCTTCGTAAGCAATTCTTTAACCTCCTCCAAGTCTTTCTGTAACTGGTTCAAAAATAAAAGATCACACGTATATGTTAGATACAGTTCTCTTCACTCAAGGTTCACAGCTGAGCTCTTTCAGCTACGCCACTCAGATTTCTCAGCGGCAGCAGTTTGGGGTTTATCCTGTCAGTAGCTTCCTGAACCTCCGCACCCCGCTGAGCGTGCAGCCACCCGTTCCTCCCTCCCTGGCCCCTCGCGTTTTCGCTTCCTGGCCAGCACGTCATCTCAAGGCTTGAGCTCTCCTCAATCAAAACACCACGGGAAACCGATACGAGTTTCGACGGCTCCTCGGCGGGCTCCGGGCCGCGCTACAAGCGCACTGCACCAGCGCGGGGAGAGGCGCCGGCGGCGCTCAGCGCACGCTGGGGCCGGAGCCTCCCCGCACGCCCCGCGGCGTGCACGCAACCTGCCCGGCCCCACGCCTCCCAGCCGCGGCCAGGCCACGGCCACTGCCCCTCGCCCCGCGCGGTCCGGGCCCGCGGGCGGTGCGGTGCGGAGCGGAGCGGGGCGAGGCGGGGTTCGCCCGCGGTTCCGGTCAGAGCCCGAGCCCCCGCCCCCCTCCCGCGCTCTCTCACCTCCTCACGCGCTGCGGCCATGTCGCGTGCGGCGCAGGGGCTCCCGCGGCTCCTCTGGAACCTTCCGCCCTCGCGCCACGCCTCCGCGGCGGAAGTGACGGAGCGCCGCCGGCAGGCGCGCGCCGCGAGCCCCGCCCGTTCCGCTAGGCGAGCGGGACGGCTCCGCCCGCCGCCCCACCCTCCTCGGGCACCCGCCGGCGTTGCCATGGCGACACGCAGGCAGGCCGGCGGGCGGGGCCGCGGGCCTTCCCGCCTCCGCCGGGCCCGGAGGGAACGCGGGCCCGGGCCGGTGGAGCCCGGTGGGGGCGGGCGGCCGGGAGGTGGCCGCGGGCCAGGCCCCGCCGCCGGGCAGGTTTGCTTCCCGCCCCCTGACCGCCTCCGGGAGCTCGCCTGGAGCTGGAGGTCGAGGTGAGCGGCGGCGGGGCTCCTGCGCGACCGCAGGCGTTGCTCTGCTAGAGGAGATTGGAAACGACCTGCCGGAGGAGGTTGTAGTTGCCCCAGAAAAAAAATATGGCGAGGCGTTTCTCCCGCCATTACTAAGTCAGCGTACCGAAAAACAGCAAGGTTCTACGTGCCCGGGTCCCGGTCGGGCATTAAAATCGCCCAGAGGAAAAAAAAAAAAAAAAGCAATGGCAATCTTTCTGTAAGCAGGTAAGCAGAATAGTGAGCGTTTCCCTCCAGATGTCACTTATAAACTATGGAACCTGGGGCAGGAAACAGCCCTTCAGTGCTTAGAAGACAAATTGCCGGTCATAACATCTGTTTTACCAAATTGAGGAATGCCAGCCCATTTGCTGATTTTATGGGCTTAGGTTTTTTCTCTCCCTCTTCTCAAGTGAACGTCCATGAATTAATCCATAAAAGGGTTTGGTTTTTTTTTTAGAGAGATGGAGGGAAGAAGAGATCAGGTTAAGGTAACAAATTCATAGAAAACCTGACCCTAGGGATTTATTTTCAAGGATGCATTCCACCAAGCAGTTCTAACAGACGTTTGCACTCAAGTGTTTACCGTAACCCTCTGGTGCAATGCTTCAAGATCTGCCATTGAGAAAGAGCCAGGAAAGATCTGCGTAACTAACTCTGTGGTTACGTTTAATTTTCATAGGACTGAGCTTCAGCCTGTCCGTCTTCAGCAATAGCATTTGAAGCTGGGCTAGTGGATTTTGTCTGGAAAATACAATATGGTCAACTAGAATTTACTTCTGTGGCATGGTTACTTAATTGGTTAAGGGCAGTTGCTTATTCAGGAGTTGTTTCCTTAGGATCTTTCTGCTGAGCAGCCACTGAGACAAGATGTGTATTTTTCCTTAGTTACTAGTCTTTGAGCATCACTCTCAGTTATGGTTTAATATTAGGAAGTGCTCATAGTTTTAGAATTTAAATTGGTATTGCTTTATAATTTAATTTTGTGATAGAGAAGAAAACGCTAATACATAAATGCATTTGTAAGTGAGCCTGTAATTTGCTTTTTTCTTTATTTTTTTAAAAAATCCTTAAGTCAGGAGCATTTTGGTGCCTGTGGCACTTCCACTTGAGTGGCAGCTTTGACATGGAAGAGCTGCCATTCTCGTAATGTAAAAACAAGTTCCACACATCTCTCCTTCGCATAAAGCTGCAGTAGCATCTGGATGCTGCATCCTCTCCTGGCTGGAAACAAGAGACTGGCAAAGCCAAGTTTTCTTCTGCGCATCCTCACAAGGAGCCAGGTGGCAGGCCTTCTCTTGGGGCAGAGGAATCGGAACAGCTTCTGTGTCAGGAGGGAGAAAAGGACCTAGGTTAGAGTTAGCAGGAGCACTGAAACTCATCTGAAAGATCCTGCTCTAGTCTGTCTGGCAGACGAAATACAGCGCAGTGTGCTCTTCAGCACTCTGGAGACAGGAGGAAAAAACAATCTGAGAGGGCTTTGAAAGGATGTGGCCTCTTTTGTAGTAGCCATTCCTTCTGCTTCTGATTCCTTCATGACAGCTGGTGAGAAACACCCTTGGATAGTGATGTGGAGGTCAATGAAATCAACGTGTTATCTCTGGTAAATGTAATCTTCAGCTTTTCTACCTCTACACCTTCATATCTTCCCCTGAAATGCTGTGTGCTTTTCCACTTCTCTGGGAACAATGGCTGTTCATCTCGATTAATAAAAAATAAATCCTTGAGCAATTGCTCACATGAAAAAATGGTTTTGTAAAGCATTTGAATACTTTTGACTGCTGTAAATGCCACTCTATCTTCTTGCTCAGCTATGCTTCTCTGTTACCAAGGTCAGTTTTCCATTTCTTGGTGTTTCCCTCTGCTCCCTGTATCTCTTCCATCAGGCCTGCTGCCTCATGGATCACTTGCCTGTTTCTCTTGTGTACTGCAGGGAAGCATGAAGCCCTTAACAACAACTCCTGTTTCCCCATTGCTACATATCAGTAACCTTTAGGAAAAGCACATTTACCAGTACTTCCTCTGTGCTGGAACCCTCGGCCAGCATGTGGAGCAGAGGAGGAGAGTGACCTCTTAGCTCCCTAGCGTGGTACCTGTCTGTCAGACTCCTGCAGAACAGGTTACCCCTTGGGAACGAGTAAATTATCCTAACAAATCGGCTGGAATTAGCTACGTAGCACGCGCAGGTTTTGGACAGCGAGTCCAAAGTCACTGTGTCCTACTGCAGTAGTGCTGCTGGGAAATAACCAGATGGAGTGAACTGTATCAGTAAACCGGACGTGGCAGCTGTTTATTATTGCAGATTTAAGCGGTTTCTTAAGTAAATGGCTTATGAAAATAAGCACCTTATTCCCACTTTGTTTGCATTTCCATTTATTTTACAAGGCATCATTCACACAATGATAACAAGGTACTCATCCAAACAATTCTGTAACAATTAAAAAAGTAAACATTTGCTGTGACCATGTACATTGAATTGCACTTTTAATAACAAGCATTACACTTATATTTCCATATTATACTTTATATAATACATGGACTTGTTACACAAGAACTGGCAGTACTGAATTGTTCTCAAAGTCTGATATCGCTATGATGGGGTTTTTTTTTCCTAACTCTCTAGGATTTCTGAACTTGGGACACGCCCAGATAACAAATGCAACTCCAAACCTGGAAAACTTCCGTGTAATGAAGTCGGAGCTTTGAAGCTGCGCTCCGTTTTCCATGTGCTGAAGTGAATCCACCTTGAATGGTGGACTCTGGGGGATCTGGATCGTGCTTGTTTAGACCCTTTTCTGCATTCATGTGCCCTCTTTTCCCAGTTCAGAGAAGCCAGAGAATCTTCCACGGGGAAGGAACAGTTCCCAAAGCTTGGGAGGGCTCCTGGCACAGGTTTTGAAGGTGGTCTCAAGTAGCAGTGGAAGCCCAGGGATTACTGGAAGGAGGGAATTGGGATCTGGAGAAAAATCTGAGAACATCTGCTTGTTTGCATTGGTAGTACCATCCATGTATTATATAAAATACAAAAATAAGAGAAACTGAAAGGAAATTAGTACAGCCCAGGATTCTGGTGGTATCAAATAACAAATTTATGATACCAAATCCTTTTGATGTATTTATCTCCTTGTGACTCAGTTTCCTATATATTATTCTATATATAAGATATAGTTTTCCAAAGATACATATATATTCCTTTACAGGTTAAATAAAAGCAAGTCCCACCGAATAAGAAAATAAGAGGAAGTAATGTCCTAATTCTCTACCCATATCTTTTTTTTTCATTTTTTAGGTAAAAATAGCATGAAATACATTCAGTAGCAAAGCAGTTGGAATGCAGGGGAAATGGAGAGCCCTGTATTCCTGGAGGATTAACCTGTATGTGTTAAGTCACGGTCCTGAAATAAATTACGTAGACTTCTGACTTGGAAAAGATAGGATTTTGATCAATGCTGAGTATTATTTATCCAGTTGCAAATTATTTGAATTTCCCAAACCCCATCTATGTATTAGCACAGTTTTAAAGGCTGCTGTGATGTGTACCTAACCTAATTTGAAAGGTCCAGACTTGAGCACTTCATTGTGTCTCCCCTTGGTATTACTACTCGGGAGGAGGTAATGGGACAACTCCCAGAAGGATATTAGTATAATAGAAGGAAAAATAATTTAGTTCAAGCCTTTGTGTTTGCAAGAACAACGTGATGCCTGGTGCTGTGTGTACTCACAGCCCGGGGTGTACAGGCATTACACGTTGTGCAGCCAGCTGTTCGCACAACAGCCCACTCTGTAGGGTTCAGCTGTAACAGAGGCGTGCTTGTCAGCCAGCACAGTCCCTCCGTCTTGAGAGAAAAATCTCTGCCCTCACCTTCACATTCATAGTAACATGTACTGTACAGTCTTCTCTCTAGCAGTTGGAAAAAAAAACAGCATTGTAAGATAAGAGTGTTTCTGTTCAATGCCAAAGGTATTTAGGCTTATTAGATTATGCAGAAGTATGCCAATTATCCCTGAGTCTAACAGTAAATTAAAATAAGAGGAATAGTTCTCCCACACATACAAGTAGTTTCATGAATTTCACTGCAACTACTTAACAGAAGGAAGGGAACAGCCCTACCCTTATCCTGTGGAGAAAGCATGACTTAGGTAGCTTCCAAGTATTGATACTTCAGTGCCAGTGAATTCAGATTTTTATTTACTCCTAAATTGCCACATTTAGTCAGGAAGTGACATCATGGTTCCGAAGTCAATGGGATACTTCATGCTTTGCTGAGGGGCTGAATTCTTGCTGTTCTTGACTTACTTTCCATCTCCCTCTCCCCTCGTAAATGGCTGTTTATTTTTTGAGTTGTTTTTAACCCAATGGCACAGATGAAGGCATCTATCTTAAAAGAAATTTCAAGGGCTAACCAAGAGAAGTCCTTTAAAATGTCTAACAAGGAAAAAAAGAATCACTTACCATGTAAGCAATTTAACTTAGCTGTAGCAAATTAGAGAATATACTAATTAATGGGCAGGACAAGGATGTGTCTGCCAGCCAGCAGTACTGACTGCACAGCTGGCTACCTTTCCTGAGACTGGTTTCACTAAGCATTAACACATCTGGACCTCAGGGATTTTGTAGTTTCTGGGATTAATACCATGCATGATATTTTCTATTTTATTGGTTTTAATTCTCTCCAGGTTCAGTTAGAATTTGTTAAACCAAGTTAAAGAAGTCCTATTACCTTAGAATATTAAGTTTGATTCACAACAATAATACAGGACTAGTTCACAGATGTACCATGTACCTAAATCAGCCTTGCTTCATTTATCCTGTAAAGTGTTACAGTCAAAGGAAAACCAACTTCTCTTTAAAGTGAAAAAAAGTACTTTTTTTTTTTTTTTCATATTGGGCATCTCAGGAACAGATTAGAATCCAACAAGATATAATACTTGTACTAAAAATACTCATCGGAGGGTTGGCCCTAATCAAAGTAAAGACTTTACTTCAGAACTCTGCATTCTCAGTAAAATTAAAAATATTATTTAGTTCCACAAATATATTTATAAAATTCAAATTACTTTTAATTTAAGTTTGATGTGGACACATAGTTTAATACTGACTCAGGAAAAAAATATTAATCACTCCAGACTTACGAGCTATGTTAGCTGTTCCAGTGCCACATGAAAATAAAAGTTTCAGTCAGACTTTGATGATGTTTCCTGCTGAAAATCTAACCGAGCCAGCTGTCCCCGACAGATCAGCTAGTCTGGGATACGCGTGCACGTAGCTCTGTCACACACTGCGGAAAGGGCTCATTAGAACCCCGATTTGTTTTCTCACAGGAAGTATCCCAGCAGTGTGTACAGTCAGCAGGTAGAACTTTAGCTTGCCTGGTTTAATCCTACAGTCTTGCTCCTTTCCTTGTTTCTGAATATAATGATGCTTATTCATCAAAATAATGTCATAGAACCATTTTCTTATTCTTTCAGTCATTTTGAGAAGACAGTTTCCACGTAAATAATACTCTTCCAAATGCCACTGCTACAAACGCTACCTTGGATCTACAGATGGAAGGTGAACATTGTTTACTGCCTTTGTGTCACTGCCAAGAGTGATCATTGCCTTCTGAAACCTTTTTCTGCTGATGTAAGTCAGCTTCCGTCCTACAAGATTTGGAAATCATCACAGCTAGCAGGTAGCAAACATGTTTCTGTCACAGAAACTCAACTTCCAAAGTCAGAGAGCTGCTATACTGAGAAAGATTATATTGTGTCAAAGCCAGTTCCATGAAATGTGGTGAACTTATTTAAGTTCTTTTTTTGATGAACTGGGGAATGACCCACTTGCACTCACTGGACCCTTTGAGAAGATTTAACTCATTAACTTGGCAAAAGACTAATCGGGGCGGGAAAAAATCCACCCACATTTTTGTTTTGTTTTTAATAATCTCCAGTAACTCCCATAATAAGGACAGGGACACGACTATGCAGCAGGGAGTTGGAGGGGAGAGATCTTTGAGCAGCACGGAGCTGTTACATTAACTCAGCTGCTCGGGGAATCACAGTCTTAACCATTATATTTAAAAAAAAATTATTACTGCATTTCTCCAATCAAGGTTTTAAATCCACTTCTAAGTATGATTTAAGAAAAATGCGAAATTCAGACACTTCTCAAACCGTCAGTGTCACTGATCAGAACAGTACTCTCAAGTGGAACAATGAGATGTGCACCAGGTATTCTGAAATGTCACGTCAAATTTATTTTGCAGTTCATTTTCAGTGTGAAGTGGAACTGGTAAGTGAATGACTAATGCTGGGTTTAGACAGTCAAGAGAATGGAAACATTTATGCAAATATTATTAACAAGAAAGTGACCCTGGAAAATGATCTTTGTTAGTATTTGCAAAATAAATTCCTTCTGCTCTCCCCCCTCTTTTCTCACTGTATGAATACTTGCAGATACTCACTGTTCTTGCAGGTACATTTAAAAATTTTTTAATTCCTTACTCTTAGAAGAGAGAATTTCTTTGCAGGATAGTTGTGTCAGGATAGTGACTATATTTTGATCTCTACTTCAAACAGCTGACTGCCTTTCAGAATCATCCCTTTGGCACAGGTAACATTAAATTTGTACTACCCTGTTTAAAATAATTCACAATTATGCTTGACAACAAAGCACAAGATGAGTATCATTAAATTTTATTGTACAAAACTGACAAGATATGGCATTCCTTAGAATTAAAAAAAAAAAAATCAAAACAGAAACTAATGTCCCTGTAACAATTTTGTAAATGGAACAATTAATACACAACCTTCAGTCCAGCAATTATATTTACCTGCAAGACCATCTTTAAACATGACAGGTATAATTAAAAAAATATTCCATCAGTTCAAGCAATAGTTTAATTTTCCATGAAATAAGTATTTCTATAAACACTTTATGTTCAGTCAAAACAAATGCTTTTGAATTTTCTTACCTTAGGAGATACAAAAGAACCAGACAAGTTTGAGAATCATCAGAGAAGTCTACCACACGGGAAGGTCTAGCTTTTGTATGCCACTTGAAAATGTTTGGTTTTATAAAAATAAGTAATACCAACATAACATTTCCTAACCAAATACTTCTAGCAAACAGATCTCACTTCTGTGATGTTTTATTCATCAGTGCAGCACAAGCCTTTCTGGTTTTTTTTTTATCTGATAACTCATTTCTGTGTCAAATTCAGAATTCTAATATAGACCCAGGGAAAGGTTTTCATTACTTTTATTCATAAAACCTACCCTTTACTCCACAGGATCTACAAAAAGTCAAAACTATGCAAGGTCTTCGCTCTGCTTCTCAGCAGAAACATCAGAGAAATGTTGAACAGTTTTCCCTTTATGCCAGTGGAAGGAATTATTTCTTGGAATTCTTAGTATAAACATGACATTAAAAAGGGAACTAGATAACTTTATGTTAAATTCCAGTTCAGCTGTAAATAGCCTTTAAACAACAGTGCTACAAAGAACTGTACTACTTGCATTTCTGAAGAAAAAACAAAACTAAGAAAATACCAGGGAAGCTCATAAACTATTGTGCCAAGAGAGCACAAGACTATTTTGCTATGGCCTCAGCTTTACAAAAAGTGCTTCTCTGCAGGACGCAGTCACTGCGATAAACTTCTGAGATGGTCCCGGGGCGTAAGTTATGCTAGACACCCGCACACACACTAGTACTTATTACTGTGCTTTCTATGAAGAGATTATGCTTCAGTACTTTACATTTTCCATTCTCTCTCTTCCTCCAGAAGAAGAAAAAAACCTTCTATGCAAGATAAAAATAACTTTGAATAATTAGTCATGTATTAAAGACCTAGTTTTGAAGTATTTATTTAACATCTAGTCATATAAAATAAAGTGTAAAAGTATGAAGGTATCAGAACGTGGCTTTCAGCAAGGCAGTTTGGGAAGTAAGAATTCAACATAAAACAGGAATTATTTTTTTTCCCCTTTGAAAGGGGTCACATCAGAACGAATGAAAAACACCGAAGAATTTCACTTCAAGCCTGCCCTCCTGCCTTTTGTCCTTTCCCCAAGAGGAGAGACCACTGGAAGGATCCTCCAGGGTTTCAGCTGTGTTGTTCTTTGTGCTCTTGTATCAGGTCTGGCTGGAACTATGTACTGCCCTCCTTGGGTGGCAGGGGCGGCTGAGGCTGCTGCGGTGGCTGTGTGCCTGTGGCCGTTTTGATAGAGTTCAGGGTTTTGCTAAACCAAGAGTTTTTGGCAGCTTGGATTTCATTCATAAGGGCTCCTCTCTGGTGCTCCAGCTCCTAAGAAAGCAGAATAGTCAGAATTGATCAAAACCCAATTAACTAAAAAGCATCTTCAAACTCAGTCCCTGCAATCCAGCACTCTCCCTGCAACCTCCCAGGCACTGGGGAGAGAAGACAGATTGAAACTGTGAAACAGCAGAAGATACTTAAACATACAAATGAAAACCTCTTGTCTTCTTTTCTTTTTAAGACAGAAAATTGTTCTGGAAGTTAACAGACATAGAGCAGTACAGGTATATGCTCCCTTTTGAAACAATGTTTTGTATGATTCAGAATTATTTTGGACTGAGTACAACGAGGTTAAGGAGACTGCCCTGAATTCCACGTACCTGAATTTTGCACTTGGCTTCCACAAGCTGCAGTTTGGTCTGGGCAAGTTCCAGCTCCATCTCTCTCAGCTGCTTCTTCAGTGCATCCTTCTCATCATCTGTTTCTATGCCTTTATTCTCCGTGCTTACAGCAGGCAGCTTCAGTGTCCCCTCTTTACTGAAAATCTCACTGCAGTGTTTGCAGGCCATCACTTTACCCTGAAACACCCAGAAAGTTCATTTTTAATCCATGTTACAGGAGTTGCTGTGCCTCCTGGAAGAGCTATTTTTATGTTAGACTGCCTTTCGGTCAGTAATCTCAAAATACCTCGTACTGCAGTCTTCATATTTGACATGAAAAGAATTTGAGACGTTCATGAACAATTTCCAGGGCATATTAACTACTGTAAAAATTCCTAAAATCTACTTAGCATGCTCTGTCTAAGCACAGAGACCTTGCTACTAGATTAGAATTACTCAAGCCCTCTTGCTACCAAAGCTTTGTAATATTTTGCAGTATTTATGCCAGCACAATTCAGAAGAGGTAAATTACACTCCAGGCACTTTTCGGCCTCCATAAAAGCACTTGATCAAATTAACACAGATTGTGATATTTTTAAAGAATGCCAGGTAGCTTTTCCGTATTTCTAGAAGGAAGCGAGCAGCCTGTGCTCACTGCAAGGGCCAATACTGTCCCGTTGGTGCTTGTTTAGCATCATAGGGGATGGCCCTTTTTGCCAGTGATGCCTGACACACAACAGTAAGGTTCTCGTGCTACCTGGAGAGGGGAACCAGTTACTCATGGCTGAAGATGGAGCACAGCTGGCTTGGCTCACGCAAACTCAAACAGGATACGGAGCTATTTCAGCAGATTATAGGAACACTAATCCTAGAATTATTTTTTTTTTTAATCAATAACATTAAAAAGTCACCTAAAAGCAACAACTCAGGTTCAGCTTGAGTACTACAAGCTTCTAGCTGAGGAAACAGCTAAAAGCTATAGCAGAGGGAAAACAATTCTGCCTGCTCAGTAGTGACAAAGCAGAGGGATGGAATTATTACCTGAATCATTCACCTCTAATGCAAATGTTCCTGATAAGGAGGTTTAGAGAAGGGAGAAGAACATCTATGGAAATTCTGGGGATGGCCCAAGCTGTGCCAATTACTTAAACCAACTCTTCTTAAATTACAGAAACCCAAATATAGACATTGTCCAATTCGGCCAGTTCCGACCCCTCCGCTGTGCACACTGGAGAAGAAACACGTTTTCTTTTCTAGAGAGCTTATTCTTTTTTTCGTTCAATTAAAACACACAAGTAAATACTGTCTCTCTATATTTTTTGCCAAAAGTATACATTTTGACAAGAAAAAGAAAAGCCAGGTATTATATGCAATTCAGTTTGAGAGTTCTAGCCTGTCTGATACAAGATACAGAACCATGAAAGGAAATAAACCCTTTGTTTGCATCCCAGGAAAAATGCATGTGGAACTATCAGTGCAGCTGAGTGAACACGCTGTTGTTATGTTAAACTTCAATTCACATTTTGTTCTGTATCCCTGGCATTTAGCAATACTTGTGTTAGAAACATCCCGTATGTAGAGGCATCATTCTCACCTTCACAACTTCCAGTTCATCTTTACTGGCCGCTTGTTGCTTTTCCAGCCTGGTACTCAGCTGGGAACAAATCTGGAGCAGAGAAAACAGTCTCTTAGCTAAATTTTACTACACTAAAATATAAAATTTTACTCTACTAAAATATAACCCGTGCGTTTTAACAATTATTTTTGTCAGAGCCAACGTTTCTTAAATTCTGCTTCACTCAGGTATATGCATTCCCCCTTAACCAGTGCACTGCTGCTGATAATGAGACTGAAAAAAATTGCAGTATTCAATAGAGAATCTGAACATGGAGACCAGAACATTTTATGGATTAATTGGTTCATAGTGTTTACACTATGTTATGTCACAGAGCAAAGAAGCATTCATCCTACAGTACTAAAATTAACTGAAAGACAGGTTATTCCTGATTCCCTAAATTGGGAGACTATTAGGAACCAGAAAAAGATTTATGAGAAGTTACAATGCTCGCTCTGAAAGCCCGAAATGTAGTGTATCTGCTTTAAAGGACAAGATCTGCAACTCTGAAAATTCAGCTCTCAGAACAGGCTGAAAGAAGCTGACAAATGAATACGAGACGGCATCTTTAGAACAGTACCTGTTTATACTCTGCAATAATGGCTGTGGTTTTCTTAATCTCGGATTCTGCCTTCTCTAGCTGCTTCCTGAAGACCTCCTTCAGCTAGGAATTGAAGGACAGAAGTTATACAGTACACCAAAGATGCTCTCAAAATGCATCATCAGGTTGTTCTCTCAAAGTCTTTTTGCACTTACAATAGTTCTACAGCTATTTCTTACCAAATTCCAGTTCTTCAGACAAAAGTCTGACTTAGTCATATACAAATACTTATTATATTCAGCTATAACCAAACAAGTCTATACTGTGATACAGTGTGCTCCTGCTTAGAGAGCTTTCCTGTAGGATAATTCTCCTTAGTTGCGATTGCTCACCATCAGTGAAAATTATTATTATAATACTAGGAAGGTGATAAGGGATGGAAAACTGAACATTCAGAGATCAAGCAAAGGAAAACACTGAAAAACATACTTTAAAAAAAAAATTACCCTGGCATTCTAAATTTTTAACTGCAACTGGCTTTTGAAGACAAAATCCTTTCCACAACTGCAATGCATTCATGCTTTTCTACATACCTTTTTGCTTGCTACATGAGAAAAGGTGGAGAGTGCCTTACCTGAGCAGTTTCCTCTTCCTGCTTCCGTTTCTCTTCCTCAGTCTCCACTAGTTTCTGTTTGGTCAGGAGAAGCTCCTTGTTCAAAACATCCGCTTTGTCTTCAGCCTAGAATTAGAAATGCCAGTGAAAATCAGATGTTATCCGTGCCAATACAAAATGTATTTGTATATACATCTCACAGATATTACAGATTCAGGTTCTAGAGTTGCCTTTTCCTGGCCTCTGATGGCTCACCTAACCTATTTTTTAAATGAAATTCCCTTTTCAAGTAGCTATTTTCTATTTTTCATTGTGTTTCAACAACTGTGCAAAAGGACCCTTTTGCCAAATGTTACCTACGCACAGATGACAAGTAAGCATAGATACTATGTCCTAATACAAACCTACTACAAACGATGTATAGAATATTTTTTTGGGGGAACAATACTGATCTCAGCAAGGGCAGCATGATTCAGCTCCTTTGTAACTTCAGATAACTTGTTCCATTCTTGTATCTGTAAGCAGGGAAACCAGATATTGTAGAAAAAATTAGGTGCCTGCACTGTGCCACACAAAGTGTCTGGGCTTAGACAAGTAGAAAAGAGACAAAAAGGACCACCAGATAAAATGTTCTGTGTATCAGTGCCAGTAAGTACTATCTGAGAAACTTGATACTGTGTGTACTGGAGAATATGAATGTCCTCCTTTCTTGGAAGGGCCAAGCTTATGCTGAAACATACTGGGAATGCTTTGTTTTAGTGAGCGCTATCCTCACCGATGACCAGGAGAGGAAGGTATTTCTCAATGTCTGCATATATTCTGTTGACCTCCCCAGCTGAGAGATATACACTGCATCACACCGCTTCTTTTGCTCAGTAACTAGATGCTAGAACAAGCAACGGTTGTGGTCAAATAATAACTTAAGTTTGCTGAAAATACATGAGGGGAAACAGTATTGTAAACAACAAGTAACAGTACAGAACTCGTCTCCAAGTTGCAGTTTATTTTTCTACCACCAGTGGTTTTAGCTTATCTCTATCTGCCAGTGTTAGTTATTAATGAGGGTGTTAGTGGCGACTGGAGGTAGCAGAAGCAGCTCCACCAGGGCCACAACTGAAGAGACAGATCGAGGATTCCTGCACTGCTTAGTGTGTGTATGGCTGTATGAGAGAAAGGAAAACAAGCAGGGAAAGAACAGAAAATTGGTAAGACTGACATCTTAGAACAAAAGAACTCAGGGATGACAAGGATATTTTTGATGAAAGACCTGTTTAAGGTATGCTTTGAAGGAACAACACATCTTTCCTCTTTTTATGTGTTCATTCTAGGTTCTCCAAGCAGCTGCAGTGCTGTACGGTATCACCTGTCCTTGCAGATGAGTGCAGCAGCACAAAGCTTTGCTTTTAGTGCCAGTGAACTGAGGCGGGGTGTGGGAGAACTTCACAGAGCCACTCTCGTCTACAGAAAGACCGCTAAAATGCAGCAGAGCAAGGCTTGGGGCTGGTGAAGCTATGTGCTTGGTAGCCTTGTCATGATACTTGAGAAAAAGCAAGCATGGGCAGCAGCAGACATAAGCTGCTGTACATACAGCTGTTCCTGGGGAAGATCATAGAAACACAACATCGTAGATCAAGACAGAGCACCTCAACACATTGCTTTTGGCCTTCACACAAGATTGTCCACTCCATCATGCAAAGCGCATCTCCGCCTGCATCTGCTCATCAAGATGGCTCAGATTTTTAAAATCACACAGATCCAAATCAGCAGAGCCTGTCAAGGATCTGACTAAGCAGGAATACAAATTGCACAACTGTGGTCAATGATGTTTACAATTCTGAGGTAAGATAAAGAAAACCAACTACGGGAAATTCCCTTGCAGGAACAGATTTTACGTTATAAAAGGCACTACAGCCCTCACTGAGCAAGGCACTGATCACGAGGTGTGGTGGAGTATGGCCCTCATGTATTCAGTACCTTAATAATAGCTGTTAAAACACTCCAGAAAGAGGGGGGTTGAGTGTGTAGTTCTCTACAGTCATCTCTGAGATAAAGGGCTCTCAATGCTGCTGCCCTCCACATTCCAGTCTTCACTGGAAACAAAAGCAGTTATCAAAGGACATCCAGAAGCCCTTATAATTTTTGGTGCCATGCCAGTTCATTATCTCTGAATTTTGCTCGCTGTACTAAAACTGCTGTGAAAAACAGATCCACCCAAGGTGGCAGACATTCTGCAAGGCAACTTCCCTTGAAATCAGTCTTTCGGGGAGTATTTGATACCTTTTTCAAGTAAATGTTCATTCCTTGCCATCTGCCTAAAGGTGATGGCTCACACAATGGAGAAGGTGCGGTCAGTGTTGCTAAGACACTACTGTGAATGGCTAGAGTTGCGTGCAATCTGGAAATCCAACTTTCAGACTGCAACCAAAAGTGAGGTTGTCAGGAAAGCAAAGGCACAAATCATTATACTTTTAATGTTGGGTTCATGCTTTCACTTGAGTACAAAGCAAGGCTCCTAAAACTGGTGTTGCAAAGCCTGAGCTGGGACCCATCTCTGTTAGCATTACCTGGTCCAGGTCATTCCGTAAGGCAATTTTGCTTGTTACAAGCTCATGGGCGAGGTCATCGTTCTCCTGCTCCAGCCGCATGCTTGCTTCTTGGAGCCTGCGGTTTTCCCTCTGCAGAAAGAAAGGAACAACCAGAAAAGGAAGTCAATCCTTATCAATATTGAAGAGCAATAAGTGAGTATATTGTGTATGTAAAACACTGAGAAGGCAGGAGTGCACATTAAGACAGGACTGCTGCTCTGGGAAACAACAGTGAAGTAAGCCAGCAGTGCAAATGCAGCGATTCCACTTACATCCCAATGGTTATGTTTGTGTCGCATAAGTGACACACTGATTGTAGGGTTTCTCTGTCAAAAGTAAACACAGTCCTCTCCACAAAAGCACTTGGTTTCTGCTTGCTCATCATCAAAAGAAATTAGGCAGATAAAATCCCAACCAGCAGCAGTGAACAGGGACCAGTCAAGAGATTCCAATCAAAAGTAGAAAGCTGTGCTGTTCCATTTTACAAAATTTTGTCTGCAGGAATCCATAAAAATAGTCCATTTTGTAGATTATGTAGTGCTAACTTCTCATCTTCTGCGGGACCAGTAAAGAACAGCATTTAGCTGGGAACTCCCTGCAGCTCGTATACTCTATCGCCATTTGTGCACTTTCTCTGTAACTTGCACCAGTGACAACAGTGCATGTTTTACAGGATACCTGCTAAGAAACAGTGCCAGATGCAGAGGAGACCTCCCTCCCTGAGCACAGGCCCAGAACCAGCTCAGCAGGCAACACAAAATGCAGAACTTCGAGACTGCAGGCCCTGGTCCTCACTGCACTGCACGCCTACCCTCTCTGCACAGGCAGAAATGGCTACGTAGAACACAACTAGAGAAGGTAAGTACACAGGAGAAAGATGAACAGTAGCAATTCATGTTTTTTTAAAAATCCCTTTCAGTGACTGTTCTTCTAGGGCTGAGAAACAGAATCATATTCAAAAGATATTTGTGGGTCAGTGGACTTCCAGGAGTCCACATCAAATACGCATCTTCATCTTTGGAAAAATGCAGCCAGGTGGGAGAGATAGAGGTGCCCTCCTCAAATGGATTTTAAAAGAGTAAAAATGTGCTGGCCTTCGGTCACACAATGACCTCGTATCTTTCCTACCAAAAGAGACTGCAAAGCGAATCTGTGCACCATGGAAACTCAAGGGAAAATAACAAGTTCATATGGAAACTCATAGGTGGAGGAACAACAACCTACATGCTGAGATTTCAAAAAGGACCTGTGCTCACTTGAAAGGTAAGTTATGTTCTCCAAGAAAAAACAGTAGGAGAGAATATGTATCAGCGCTTAAGAGAGAAAAAGAATTTCCAAGAATGTAAATTTATTACATTCAGTGAATGCCTTCCTACAAAATGTGATTTCTTTGTATAAGCACATTATTCACCTGTCTTCACTTCCTCCTGCGCACCAGCTACGCTCAGATATTTTTTCTTTCCAAACTCACCACCATGAAACTGCAATTTTAATTTCTGTTGCAAGAAGATTTTGCATGCTTGTCTTAAACAAAAAAGGACAACTACAGCTTTTATGAGGATGCTAAAAAAGGTCTCTTCTGTGTGGGAGCTTCCTCTGTGGCAGGAAGCAGAACCTTTGCAAATACTCTCTCCTTACTGTGACCCTATTGTGCAACTAGACTATGCACTGCCCTGTGCAGGAAAGTAAGTTTGTTTCCTCTCCAAAAGGTCATACTTTAAATAACTTCTTTTGTTACAGAAACTGTAAGTAAAATACTTTTGTTTTAACACAGCTAAAATAACCACTAAAAACGACCTAACTTTGGATCCTTTTTATTTTAATTGCACGGTATTCTGTTTAAGACTAGGAATTTTCAAAAGTAAAATTATTCTGTAAGATAATATATGCTTTAAAGAATAAAACCAAATTGTAATCTTTAATAATAATAATTGTAAAAGGCTCCAGTGAGTCTTTATTTCTGTATTTTGTTCAGACCATCTTAGAAATGGTGATTTTATAGACACAGCTCTGCCAGCGAGCAGGTGTCAGGACGTAACTTCAGTTCACCTAAAAACTGGGACCAGATCAGGATGGTATTGCTGCCAGGTGCTCAGCACCACTACCTTTTCATAGGGATGTTGCTTAGAGGGAGAAATCAGCAAATTCTTAAGACTTCCACAAAGTAACCCAGAAAGAAGTTTGCTTTAACGTTTTTGCTATGCTTCTGCCAAAAGCCTCAGTGTCCGCAAAGCAAGCCGCACAATGTGAAGTTCGAAGTTCCTGCTTTGCATTCGCAGACAAGTGGGTAAGCAAGCTACGTGGTTGGAAATGCGCTATCCTCCTCTTAAACTAGAATTTACAGGGCATGTTTTTAGTAAGTTAAAGGTTTCTTACCTTAGGCATCCAGTCAATAGCTAACAGATGTTTTTATCTCATTCACCATACTTTTAATTTCCGGCTGAAAGTCTCTTAAGAGGGCCACCTTTACTGTTCCTCCACACAGGACAGTATGCACGACTAGACGGTTTGTCTTTTCCAGCTCCTCCCCCCAGATCTAGCAGTGAAAAACTGCCTCCTTCCTCAGAAGGAAACTCTTAATCTGCTTAGTCTAAATAAAACCTAACGTTACACAGTAAAGACCAAAATAGCAAACAGCGCTTTTCATATGTAGCAAACTATTTCCAATGGCTCTGAAATATTTACAGGGTTTTATAAAATACCATTTGCAATGGCATAAAGTTCAACAGATGGAGCTGGTTCGTTACAGCAGGACTCGCATCACAGACAGCATTTTTAACCTGGCATAAGCCAACTTGTCAGACCTGCTAGTTGTCCCTCATGTAAACTGACAGCTTCCTGCCTTTTCTCTACACAACACTAACAACTTACTGACTATGACAACAATTTTCCTCTCTTCAGCATTGCTCAGTTTCTATAGTCAGTAACATAAAAGATTCCTCTTTCCCAAATTCCTCCTTCGAGTTACACAAGGCAGCTGGTGAACTCTGCTAGCTTTTAAAAGGAGGATACTGCATTTCCAAAAGGGACAAACACTGCTGATACATACAAACACAAATAAACTTACCTCCTGTAAAGTCACAGACCAAATACTGCTTTCAACCATTGGTGTAAAGACAGTGAAAACAGGATATAAAATAATTTTTAATACCAACGAAGACAGACCAAAACAAAAAGTTGCTGATTCTTCCGTGGCTTTTTGGTTCTACAGAGGATATACTCCAGCTTCCATCACACACTGGGTGGAAAGAAGGCAAATTGAAAGTGGTAGGCAAGCCTCAGCTCAGGAAGACTGAAAGGCTGAACTCCACCCTCTGCTCCCTTCCAGCCTGCACCAAAGAGCAACTCCTGACAAGATTAGAGCCGATGATGCATCCTCTCTGAGCTGCTACTCAAGCTGGGTGTAGTGAGTTGCAAAGCTTGTTAAGCAATCTGGTGTCACATTTTCTGATGAGCATACACCCAAGCCCCAGATCTTTAGGCATCAACAGATCCTCGATGGTGGAATGAAAACACTGGTTAAAATTCACTTTTCTGGATGTGAGCAAACTGAAGTCTTCGTAAGCCCATTGGAAAGGGCTCTTGATTGTGGAAGGGCTCTTGATTGTGGAAGGGCTCTAAAGGAAAACTCTGTGAACCTCCACCTAGAAAGCCAAAAGGCTTTTACAGCAAACTATCCAGGAAAATCTCTCATGGGAAGCAACATGGAGGCTTCTGGAGGTGGTTTCTGTTTTCTGTTTCTGCTGCTCTGAACTGAAAGAGCATTCCCAAAGTTCCCCCAGCAGACTTTTTTTAAAAACCACAAACAAACAACGATCCACACCAAGAGTTATCTGATGTTTTTCCTCATGTTAGTTACCATTCAGTTACCAAGACTCGGAATAAAAATGAGCAATGTATTAATTTTTGCTTCCACTTCAAACACACAAAAGGCTATTATGTCCAAACTGCAGATTTATTCAGACAGACAACTCCGTTGCACAACAAGGTCCACAGAGGAAAAAGCATTTCTGCCCTCAGAACAGAACTGCTTGCAAAACTCCAGCCCTTCTTTGTACGGTTACATCCTCTTTATGTTAAATCAAGAAGTCCCAAGCCCAACTCCGGCAATTTCTCATCAAGTCAACCAGAACCCTGTTATATGAGATGTTCTCAAACATGGAAAAAAACTCCCATAATATATAGAAAACTATCAATCTAAACTATATTGCTATTTTTAGAACATATTTACTTTTCCACCTTTTAAAAAATCTATAACAAAACTGTGAGTGACAATTTGTTATGAGCAATGGAAAATAAATTGAAAAGCTGTCCATAAAAACATACACATTTCCTAAATAATACTTGTAAATACAGAAGAAAATACACACCAAAAACAACTGGCATTCTTTAATACTGTTCTTTTGGTAAGTCAAATCACAATCAACACGTAAAAGATGAGCTGGGCAGGAACTCCTGTGACATGTAACACAGCTCATTGTAGCACATCAATTTAACCTGTTAAGACTGGTTAATGGCAGACCAGATGTTGCAAAACCAGCCCTTTTCTGGAGTCTGTAGAGAGTTTGGATTCGGTGGGTTGGGAGGAGCACCCTGCCTGGACATACCAAGCTGCCCACAAGCAGGAAGCATCTCTTTTCTGACGATTCACAGGAGGTTGCTCTGCCTTACCATTCCTGTGCTCAGGAACACCTCCAGGACCCGAGTCCTGGGGAGGAGTGGAAGAAGTGCACTGCGCCCTCACGCTGCTCTGTTCGGTCCTGCTCTCCCCTGGACGCCAGGGTGAAGGTCAGAGCCGCACACTAGAGGTGTGTCAGCTCCCACGAGTTCCCTCTGCACCGCTTGCAAAGCAGCACGGATGGACCTGGCGGAGGAGAGAGCAGTGCCACAGGGGCCCCACTGCCATCACAGCGGCTGCTCCCACCCCAGCGCCACGCTCGGCACATCTCCTGCACTCTCAACAGTCCATCAAGCCATTGCCCCTGAGGGCCAGGTCACAGCATCACAGGCCAGTGTCTTACTCAAGACTTCCTTCGTCACTGCAACTCAGAGGTGCCAGCGTCTCTGTGGTCCTGACAAATCTCTGTTGGCAATAAAAACTGTAACACGCTGCAAACAACAAAAGCTCTAACAACTATAACTGAAAACTGTCAAGAGACTGAAATCCAGTTTCCTTCTTGACCTTTAAGACCCTATTCTGCAGGGATCTCCACTCCAGCAAGACCATCCAAGAAACATCCCTTTCCTGGGCAGTAAACCAAAAAATAATTTTGTTCTGAGAAAAGAAACTGTAAAAATTACAACGATGTAGGCCTTTAGGGTTCAGCCCACACAGAGAGCCCACAAGGAGCTAACAGCAACCCCACACTGGGAGGCAATACTGGCTTTTCAGCAGTGTAGACTCAGTGCTTCCCCAAACCAAGCCTGGCTGGGCAGAGTCTAGCACTCATGCTGCCAAAATGAAGTGCATTTCTAAACACACAGCCTGCAGAGTGATCATTTAAGGGACAAGCAAAGTTGCCTCTCTACTTCCTGCCTGCAAGGATCCACACAGCTTGTGTTTCTTGCTGCCCTTTGGAAACACCCTTGAAATGTCAGCTTGACACGCTGACAAATTCAAACAAGCAAGACAAGGAACACAGAGCACTTACAAGCATTTCTCCACGACACCCATCAGCTGAAGAATGCGTCTGAACTTTGAACTTAATGTGCAACTAACCAGTTACGGGGACTCTCTCTAATCACAGCATCACTAAGAGCATCAGACCCAATCTGGCTTATCAAAACAAAAACAAAACAAAACAATATCACACAGTGAGTTTCAAAAGTGCAAGCCAAAACCCTGGGCTGTGATCTTGACTGTGACAGTGACTCACATAAACAGTGGCCAAAGAGTCGTTTCCTCTGTCCTCATTTGCAGCTTGGGGATAATGTTCTTCACCGTCCATCGCCCAAGATTAACTAGGTAATATGCCTCCACAGAGCTTTAAAGAAGCCTTATTTGTTTTCTAAATATTATTTTAATTCCACAGTAATATAAGTGAACCACTGGAAAAACACTTAGAAGTTAATCAGGAGCAAGTTGTGGGTTTTTTTCTAAATAGATCATACTCACTATTGTCCCTCGGCTGCTACAGCAGTCCCAGTTCTCACAAACAATAAAATCTACAGCCTTTGACAACAAAAGAACTACACTCAAACCATAGTTTTTCAGAGATAAATACTTTTTTTTTTTAAAAAAAAAAAAAGTCAATTTTACTTCGTCGGTACCTGTAACTATATCTCGTCACATTTGTGAATTATGGCATAGTCTTTCAACTACAGATGTTTATACTGTGGCTTTCTGAACGTGGTTGCACTTTCCTTCCATTCACAGACCACGTAAACCTGTTGCACCCTTTGTGATTATTTACTATTCCACACTCCTGGTAGACTCCGTACCAACTGCAATGTCACTTAACATATGAAGGCACAATGAAGAACAGCAGGAAAACAGTGCAGGTATGTAAGCAATGTCTGTCCCCAGCTAACGTGGGCAATGGGCAGTAAAGTGCTTCATCTCTGGCAGCTTCACCTGAAGAAAAGTGGATTTTTCAAAACAGGGTAAGCAGTAAATGGATCCTGAGCACTAAGTGAAGTATATGCCTAGAGGCAGAGCCTCCATCACACAAAAATCTGTGGCAACAGAATGTAGCAGTGACAATAAAAGCAAATATATTGGAAAGATAAGCAATGCTGATCCAAAATTAAAAGAAATGTTCGGTTTTGGTGAACTATCAAGCTATTGTATTAACAACTGAACCTTTATTTCTCTGCTGTTTTAAAGCAGGATATTTATCACTATTAATTGTATTGCAGTAGTACCTTGGGACCCCAGGAGAGCTCTGGGTCCCACTGTACTAGGCATTACACTAACAAAATATTACTAACGCTTGGTATAAACAGAGATGAATAACAAGGATCGTATCAGTCAAGGAAGAGTTCATCTTCCAAAAGTCTCTGTGGATGCCACAGCACACAGCTTGTGCTAGAACAATGTATATTTTCTCCTTTTTGTGTCAGTAGCTGAGAATCACCCTTTGTTTCTGCGTCTCATGAAGATCTCCCATACAAGCGCAACAGCAGGAGAGTTACCTACAAACATACAAACTGAAAGAAGAAAAATATTATATGTGGCTACTTGCAGATGTCTTGAGAGTTACAAATTGTGATTGAAATATTCCTGGAAAAAAACACTAAGTCCAAGTGTTCAAAGTGCATGTTCCAGAAAGGGGATGAATTTCACCTGCTACTTAGCTTCTCTAAGGTCTGCATCTGCACATCCCAGCAAGGTGAGCACGGTACGCGCACCTCCGCCTAGCAGCTGCAGCCAGGTCACTCCCCATGGGATTCAGCCAACGAAACCAGTTCCCATACAGCATTTCCCGTACCTTGTATCTGTCCATAGGATCTTCCTGCTGCAGCTGACTCTCTCGCATTGTTTGGTACTCTCTCTCATACTTCTTCAGCTTTTTTGTTGGCACCTGTGGAACAGATATGGAAAACATGCATATAAAGATTAGAGGAACACCGGAAAGGCTGTCTGAAAGCTCTCCTTGCAAACAGGAAGCCAAGGAAGTGCTGGAAAGCCGCTGCTGAATAAAGTCACTCCCCACTGCCCCCACCCCCATCTCTACTCAGCAAGCCATGTCAAACACTTACCAATACAGTTGACATCAACAGAAATCCTTCTGCCCCTACTGTTGTTAATTATTCACGTATTTAAAGGAAACCAAGAGTGAAGTAGAGACGTTTTTAGTAAGAGTTAACACAGAGAAAAAAAGCATGAACAACAGGAATGAGAGAACAGGAAAATGTGCTTTGATAGGTATGATTCACCAAAACAATGCCTTTGCAAGAAAACTGTTAAAAGTGAGATTAGAAGAAAGGAGTGTGCATGCAAAAGGACTTGTCAATTCCCTGGGGGAGATCAGAGTAACGGTTTTTATTGCTGAAAGAGTATTAATGTCTAAATTACAGCTTGTGACCAATGCCCTCATGAAGTCTGGCATCAGACTCCTCCTAGGCAAAGGTGCAGACACTGCAGTGCTCGCTTCCAGCCGCAGCAGGAAGATCCAGTGACGCAGCTGCATAGAAATCACAAGCAAATTCGGTAAACAACCATGTGGAAAGGTCAAGTCCCAGACAGCTTGGTTTCTGGGAAACCACAGCTTCAACTTAAAACAAGGTACACAAAGAACACCTGTGTTTTTTTAATCAAAGCACGGAGATCCTCTGCTTTACTTTCACCTTTTAATCAGATACACTGTGCTATATGAGCGATCCCATCTCTCTCTGGAGACCTTTAACAGCATTACTCTGTCCCCACCATACAACAAGAAGCCGGCCCTGCTAAGTGTCAGATCATCTGCTGGCAGCTGGAGAGGTCCCTCACACCACGGGACCTGTAAACATACACTTTTCTTGGATCTGCTATGTACATATCTGTTCCTCTTGCCTATATTGATTGTGTCTTGCTGACTCCTGGCCTGAGGACATGCCACTGTCACCTTGCCTTAGGGCAAAAAATTACCGCCCATTAGCAGAGATACAGGTTTACATGTCGTTTTGGTGTTGTTTTCTCTTTATTGGTTTCCAGCCCAATACCTCCTTCCTCTGCAGCACAGAAAGGGACCAAGCAAGTGCTCAGTGTCACCACAGAGGGCTCTGGGAGGGACAGGCAGAAGACATGAAACCCATGATCTGCAAAGCACAGTGCACAGGGAGCACTAATAAAGCAACACCAATGCCCACAATTACTGATGAAATCTTAAACCAACCTCCTTACAGAAAGCAGAAAGAAAATGATAAACAGAAAAACATTAACCAGTTTGGACATAGAAGAGTATTTCACATTGATGACTCTTAATAGCACAAAACACAATGAAATAAAAACAATCAGAGGTGCTTTTTCACGTTTCTACTGAGCAACAATCAAGATGCAAACCCAGCTCATTTTGTCTTAGCTGCAACTTGAAACTGTTGAGGCTACTTACTAGTCAAGAGTAAGAAATAATTTCAAAGTAGTACGTACTCTAAATGAAGCAAACCAATCACACATCCAAAACCTGACCTATTCCCTCCTTCCATGATGCTTACTGGGATCTTACTCAGAGAACCAGACCAAGGCTCCCAGGATGGGCTGTTAGGGGGACACCCCCCAAACCTAGTTCCTCTCTGCTGTTGCCGAGTGTTGTTTCAGTATGCTACCAGCACAAAATGAAGATAAATATGAGGGAGACATCATGGTGCAGTATGGCAGAAAGGTGCAACACAGGTGTAACTTAGAAGTTGGTCTGTTCAACCAAAGATTGTCCTGATTTTTTATGCTTTTCATTAAAGCCTTTACAGTACACATAAGAAGTCTTACTACCTAGAGAGACAAGCCTCCCATCCACATAGCTGCATGAATACTGAAGTAAGAATCTGAAGTATTCTTACTGAAGTAACAGGAGACGCAAGAGTTTTTTTGTGTGTAAACAGGGAGCAAAAGAGTGGAAAGCAAAGGTAAAAATTGCACAATCACAATCCTTTCCCCACCAGCAGCTCCCCCAGGCGCAGGGAGCCCCCCGTGTTTAGGTGAGTGGCACTGGGGACTGCTTCCACTGACCACTGCAGCGACCCACCCGCGGCTGTGCCTTTACAGCTGCCTGCAGCAGCATCCCCCTTCTCCCTTTAATCATGAGATTTGCTTACGTTACTTGTGACTGAAAATCATACTGCTCTCTATAATCCAGGAGATACAGGCAAAATACAGCATAAAGGTAATGATCTAAGTGACTCTTACTGAGAGCGCAATGGGATCTAGAGCACTGCTGTGACCCAAATGCCTACGCTGAGCACAGCCACAGCTGTCCCTCCCCAGGCTGAGCCTGTGCGCGAAGAAATGACTGCTGCTTCTCGGTAACACAACCTCACAAGCAGCAGCTGGTGGCATGCAGCTCTCCTTGCTCGGTTTTTAAATGTTAATTTTTTTAAGCTGCCTGAGAGCAGCCTTATTTCTCTGATTTCACCTTGTATTCTCTATCAAGATGAGGCAAAATTTAACTTGCACAGTGTTTGGCTTTTCATCATCTGCCTCCACAACATCAGAACCTAATCAAAAACCATATGGTGAGCAGGGGAGAACGAGAGTCAGATGCTTCATTTAACACTGTTCTCCACCACCTTCAGAGTCCCTGTTTCCACTTGCCAACAACTCTCAAACATTTCTTAATGCCCGGTAACTCAACCATTCTTACCTATATGTTCTCCTTTGCTTTCTTAAATTTTAATTGACAGCTGTGAGCAGGACCACGTGCAGGTCCTCTGTGGCTGTACAAGGGATCAGGTCCCCCTTTCGCCACTCCAGGAGTTATCCATGAACACTGCGGCCATGGCCTGGGATAAGGGGCATGCCTGGTATGCTCTCCAGCAAGCAAACAGCGTGGCAGCGCGTTCTTACCAATGTTAGCAGTAAATAATACCTGAAACAGGGATCAAACTACAAAAGGTGTAAGCATCAGGGTGTAAGGGAGTACGTTGTGACACAGAAAATGGCTTCTCTCCTTGCTGAAAGAAAATCCTGACTTACGCATGTAGTATCTATTTATGCTACAGCCTTGTCTTAATTGGAAATAGTACCTAATTACAGTGAAAATCTATCTTAAGGGGTTGGAGGTGGGAGGGAGGGCAGGGATTCCTATTAGAAAGCCAGTCCATACTAATCCACTTATCCTATAAAATAGAAACTTGAGCAGGTATGCTTAATAACTTTGGCAGGGATTATGCTTCACTGTTATTGTCTATTCAGCCACATTGCTCAAAGGAGTTTGATAATTTATTACAGCACTTTCTTCTTATGGGTATACACTGATAAATGAAAAAAAAAAATAATTTAAAAGCCCATTTCCATATTCCCCAATTTAATTCCCTGAAACAGTTTGTGAATTCAACAAGGGACTTCTCCTTAAGCCCTTTCATAAGTAAGTGCCTAGTGCTAGCTATGCTTCAGTTTTCATGGATTGCTCCTGAACAAAGTGCGCTCATAAATTTTCTGTAAAAGGTTCTGCAATATTGATTTCTTCTTTCTTTAGCACCATAGGGTATATTGGCTAGAACTGCTGGTTATCAAATTTAGGAGACTCTTATGGTTTATAAACATTGCTCATCTGTTTATCTCAGTAACTTATCTCCTTGACTTATTTTATTGTGTTCAAGCATAAAATCATGTCACAGCTAGTCGTACGTAGAGAAAATGCCACACAGATCATTTTAATAAAATACCTGCGCAGAAGAACTGAACAAGCAAAACCTCCTTCTGAAAAAAACTCAACAGATGAGTGCACTGAACACTCAAAGGACTCACTGCAGTGAGGTGATATGTAGCAAATGAGAAACAAAAATACTTTGTTTTTAGCTGCCTTCCTGTTCAGATAGGGCTAGAAAGATCTGCTTCACCTTCTCTGGCAATCCTGCGCACGGGCAGCGTGCCAAGCATCGGCATCCACTCAGCTCCAGGGGATCTTTCCCTCATTCTGCAATTTCTTTAGCTGTTTACAGACAGTTCAGTCTGACCTTGCTGGATTAATAAATCACATATCTATGACTCCTTCCTCTGAAATGTTCTATTGCTCTAATGAAGCACGAGCACTCAGAGGAGGTAGTTACCATTATGTTCATTTGACAGCCAAGGAAATGGAAGCAGAGATGTAAAGTGATTTCCTGAACATATTGAAGATCGCCAGAGGCTGATCCAGACAGAAAAATCCTATTACCTGATTTCTCATTTCCAGCACCGCCACAGTGCTGCACTGAGCAGTGTATCTTTCTCAAATTCCCACTTCTTTTCTCTATCTAGCACTGCATAAACACTTCAAAAATATATGGTCCTATCACACTAACAATGTAACCAATATTCTGTGATCTCTGTTCTCCACTCAATGTGGAAGAAAAAAAAAAAAGCCGATTAACAAGATGTGCAATGGTTTCCTTTCCCATTTTCTGAAGCAGGTGACTCAATATTCTTTTCACTGCTGATGAATTTGCTTAGTATTTTAAGACTGAGGCAGGGGACTTGCACCCCTCCAACAACAGGGTTACACTGTGTGCTGATGACTGATGTGGGAGACCCTGAGCTTGCTTTGGGCGAGCACTGATAGCAACCACCGACGCTGGCTGCAGCCCAGCTTCCCTTCTCTCCATCCATCACACACACCCCGGGCTGCGATCCCTGCGATAAGCCCAGACTCTTCCCACTGCTGCAAAGCAGGACCATTTCCAAGCACACATGATGCCTGGGAGCCCGGCTCCGAGGTGAGGGGACCAGCCTGAGCTCACCCAGACCTGGCTCAGCCCTTGCACACAGCCCGGAACACCAGCTGCCAGAGGCTCTCACAAACACTGCTACGTGTGCCCCTCCTGAGGAGATCCAAGTTACGCTTGTGCATACTTGATTTTCTTCACATTACGATTTAAAATAATATTAAAAGCAAGTTAATTCCAAAATGACTCTTGGTTCTCCAAAGTGCCTCGTTTGAAGCCTGTAAGCTCTGAACAGAACCTCAGACAGCAGATTAGCAACAACAGATTTCAGATCACACGCATTGTCTTAGTTCACTCTCAAAGCTGATGCATCAATTTGTTCTAGTTAATACTTCATATTTAAAAGACACCTACATCACCTTTAAGGAAGGATAGTATATGTAAACACTTTGTTAGGCCAAATTAAGGCTTTAACATAACAAAAACATACAAAGAAACTACCTCAGTGCTCTCCTGGTCTGTGCGGTCATTGCTACGCATAACTGTAACGTCCTTTCCTTAAAATGTGGTTGCCAAAAGGCATGAAGAAGTATCCTGCAGTATCTTTCACTGATGAGATTCAGAATTATATAAGAATTTATTTTTCTTTTGGGAGTATGCAGTGATGGAAAATAAAAAACAAAACCCACAGTAACATGTCCAAGAGACAACAGGCTTGTCTCTTGGATTAGACTTTGAAGGGGGTGAACCCCCCTTTGAAGGGGGTTGTATTTTGATATTATACAATCCAATCTGAACAACTGAATCTCCAATGAAATATTAGCCACAAGCATGAAATCTGAAGGGAAAAAGGGTAAATCATAATTTCTCACAAAACTCTACTTGTGCTGGGTAGTCTGCAGAGAAGAAAATCTGCAGCATTCATTTGCTGAAAAAATGCAGGGATTAAAACCAGCTGCTACCTACAGAAAATTCACAAGCTGGAACGCAGGTTGAACAATTCCCATTTCTCCTTTTATCACCACGTGGGAAGGGCTTGCTGATAACAAGCTGTTTCACCGCAGGTCTGAAATCAAGTGGAACAGTCCTCAGCAGCGTTTCAGCTAGCTACAGTGTCGTATTCAGGACCCAGACATCCCCAACTCTAAAAACACCCCACAAACCTCATTAAACATCATCTAACCCCTGTTTTTAGGGCAACATGATCAAAAAATTTTTGTGAAGCAGCCTCTCACACATCATCTGATTCTAGGATTATCTTCATGGCAGCCTGGCTTTGGGCAAGCCAGCAGCACAAAGCTGCGGTGCTTGGGCTGATCAGCCGCCTCTCATGGCAGTGGATGAAGGTGGGTCCACGGTGCCGTTATTCTGCTGGAGCTCGGGTGTTGCGTGCAGCACAATAAAAACCTGAATGTCAGATGCTATTTTACAAAGGAGATGTTCCCTGAAATTCCTTGGAAACGTACATTGTTGGAGAGGTCGTCTGCTTAATGCGTGCCTCTCTGAGTGCCTGCTGCAGAACAGCACCTCTCTCCACCTCATGTCTGGAAAAAAGAACTTACAGAAATGCTCTTGTTATGCCAGCAAAGCGGCTTGCTCCACAGCAGCACACTTAAGTATCTCTTTCTTGCAAGGAGAGAGTTTTTCTCCTTCCACAAGTCAGCTCGTTGCCACCTCTGTAGGTGTAAGACCTCCTGAAGGGAGTCTTCAGGATAACACAAATCCACTTTGAAAGCTCGCTGGAGGCAAAGGAAACAAGCTTTGCTGTGAATTTTTATTTTTATTTTTATTTAATTCTTCTACATCAGTCTATTATCAAAATAACTCAGTTACAACTGAGACACCCACAGGAATTTATAAAAAGAGGAGAAAGGCAGGCTGCAAAATTTACAGAGCATCTGCATAATTTACTGTGATTCAGAATGGCAGTGGCCACAGTCAGTGACGCTGGATTATTTCCAACACCAGATCCTTTTGTCAGATTTGAATCTCTAGACTGTATTTCCATTCATCTAAACCTGCTGAACCTGGCGTAACACATTATTCTTCCACAGCCCTTCTGTTTAAAGATCTGCCTAGTGACACTCAGCTCAGTTAGCAATACAGTTAACTCAGTTAAGAGAGTAAGCTGAGACCGAGGGAGATTCAGTCAGCCTCACTGTACAGCAATCCAGTGGCAACACAGGAAAAGAGAATGAAAAATTCAGATTCCCTGAACCGTAGCTCTAAACATTTGTGTGCACTTTTGCACTCACCACAGTGCTTGCGTTTGAGAGGCACGTATATTGACTGCAGGAGAATCTGCATTTGGGGGAAAAAAAAAAAAAAGGCTCAAGGAAAGGATGTTCATCCTTGTGGCAGAGATTCTTGAAAACACTCCTCTTCAGATCCCCAAATTGGTTTTCAGCATTCAAAAAATCCATTTTCACTTTGAGATATGGAGGGCTTCACTTCAATGCTATTTGTTTTAGCAAAAAAAGAGACACCTTGAGTGGCTTAAAAGTAGTGCTTGGAAATGGCTGATTATTTTATATACTCACAGCTGATGTCTAGCAGCTCACCCAGACAAAAAGTGCTTCCTCTCGCGTACAGATAAGGGTTTTAGCCTGGAGAGGCACAGCGTGAAAGGGAACAGCTATATCCACTTTGGCAGCAAGCACCCACTTTGCATTTAAATTGGCTCTGGTCAACAGGAATACTGTGGTGAAGGATACAAACATCCTGAAACATTCTAGACGGAAAATATCCGTGTACAGGTCATTTTTATTATCCAACATAACTTAAAGAATGCCCGAACAACGAGCGCTCTGCTACAAGAGACGAGGTAGGCTAAATGAGACGACCTACATATCCCGTCGCCACAGATTAGGATCAGATAACTGGGGAAGCTGGCACTGACTGGTCCTCTGGGACAAGGCCCTGCTCTGGATAACACTGTTTTTATGAACAGCAGCAGTTTTTCCAGCACAGAATTTATTCATCGGTTTCTACCTCGTAACATAACAGTTCCAAATTATTTTTGTGAGTTTTACATACACACACCTTTTGGTATGCACCACTTGGTGCTGGAGGTTGTATACGTATCCTCGGTGGCCACGCCCAATCAGACCCTCAGCTTTCCTGCATTTAGAGGAACATCACTGCCTGTAATTTACATCTAACCCATGCCCGCCACAATGTCAGGGCTTTGGTTGTATTTCTTGGCACATCACAGCAGTAGAGATGGGCGAATGGGAAGACAAGCGCAGTCTTCCCCACCACCCCTGTGACAAAAGATTGAGAAATTAAGGAAAAAGTCCCCAGTGATTTTCTTGCATCACTTAGCAGAGAAACAACCTCTCCCCAACTACAGAAAGTAGCTGCGCTGTGTTAGGGTTTGCTTTCCAACCTTGTTTATCCTGAAACTAACGCAGACCTATTTCACAATCATGTGCAAGGGAAAACTGCCAACCTAAGGCAGTCTAGCCAACTGGGCAGTAACTAGGTTCAGAATATTGGTATTATCAAGGCTGTAAAACCTGTCCCATTGAATACAGCAGTACACCGAGGCAACAGCTTGCAGCTGATAAACCCCTGGCTGAATACATCTTCTGAAACCTGCCCCAAGACTGGTGAAACCAGCTGTCTGTATGACTGGCTTCTGACTCCGCTGAGTTATCAAGCCACGTCTTGTCTCCTGTCACACTCCATCCCCAGCACAAGAATGACATTAAAAAAAATTCTGCTTCCTGAGATGGAGGATGGGTGGTAGATTGCAGCTCTAAGCTGCATGCCCAGGTAAGCTGTGTTCATCTGTAAAGAACCTCACCGTATTCTTTGAGCACATGTTCTATGTGTTAATATTATTTTAGATCAGTTCTGTGTCACAGTATCGATATTACCACACATTAAATTTGCATCTTTGCATCAGACTTCTCTGATGTGTGGTGAGGTCCTTAATGCTAAAACACCTTTCATTACTTTTATAAAATATTTCAAACCCACAAGTTACTAATAGCAATTACTTTTTAGTGCACTACTCCACTAGCGGAAAATACACACCTTTCCTATATTAAAGCTGAACCATTACATACTTCCGTTCAGAGCGCCAGTCTCTTCTATGAAATACTTCTATCAGTATTTCAGCAACTAACACAACTTTTACCACATCTTCTCAAAAGCCTTGCCTTTTTTCTGCTTGCCCAGCTCCATAAACACAACTGCTAAATCCCTAAAATTTAAAAAATATATATATTTAAAACCGCACATTAAATGATCAGCATTTTGAAAATACAAGTGGGACAGTGTCCAACTTCCAGGCTGTCAGAAACGTTCACTTAAACATTCTGCTGCAATAGCGAACCCTTGCCCTGCTCCGTTGTCTCTCGAATCCTTCACCTGCTGAGGTTTCCTCAGCACCTTTAATGAGGCTTCAGGTTTTGCCAGATGTGCACCTTCCAGCCTCTGTGGTACCTGCAAAACAGTGTGGCACGGAGCTGGCAGGTAACTGGCGGAAGGGCAGGCCAGGAGAGTTTAAAAGCACTGGTCAGCCGTTAATGTAGTGCTGGAAAGCATCCCTGGCGAGGGAAAGCCCAGCAGCACTGCACATCAGCCCCAAGCGATACAAAGCAGGTGTACCAATTCGCAAACCTCTATATACATGGCTACTTTTTGGTTTTTAAAACCTTCTGCTGTTTCACTGCCCCAGCTCTGGTTCCATCCCCACCGCTAGCACTACCGGCCGAGTTTGCCGCTTCACCTGTGCAGAGACCCGTGCTCAGCCATTATGCTTGGCTGAGACCCTGCCAGGCTCATCAATTACCAATGAACTCGACACCTTCTGCTTTATCATCTAGCAGGGAAAATCCCAAGAGCGTCTTAAGCACTGGCGAAAGCAAGAAGTTTGCATCAGGCAGGAGGGGCTGAAGGTGGAAGATGAAATGTGGCCATGCTGCCAACTTCAGCTGGAAAACCAAGCTGCTGCTGCCACTGAAGACAGCGCCCTACAAAAGAACAGGCTCCTACAAAGGGAAGACACTCGCTTTTTATGGAAAAGAAAGCCAGTTGATATTAGCAGCAGCATCCAGCTCACACTATTTTCACCCTCTAGTACCAACAGCCACAAAGAAGCAGCAAGCCCAATTTTATTTCTGAGCTCTCTGTCCCACTCCTCTTGCCATGGAAAGGAGATGACCTTCGGTTCTGGGATAACAGAACTCAGCACTGCCTGACCTGCTATGGAAGTCCAGCCTGAGTCTGGACACTCTCTGTGTGCTTGTTCTTGCCTGCACACGTAGCTTCTGTGATCACCAAGGTAAAGGACAAACAAATGCCATGATATTTTAACCTGGGATTACTTTGGTGACTCTACCTCGTAGCAAAACTGCAATGCTTTGTATATACACTGAGATTTGTCTTGGTGTAGCTAAAATGGTACTCTGAAATCAAACCAGCTGGATTTTTCTGAACACAAAAGACAAGCCTACAGCTTTAAAACATCAGCAACAATCGTAACCAGCACTCCAGTCAATGTAAGATTTTTTTTTTTTGTGAGTTCATGTTGACACAGCTAGAAGGAAGCAGTAAAGAAAAAAAAAGTGCACATTGAATGGTGCATGAAAGCACAAACTGAGCAAGACAAAAACCAATGAAATACATTTTCCAACCTCAGCACTGTCTTTATGCCAAATTTTGGGTTCAAAAAGAGTGAAAATTGTAGTAGACAATGAAGACAATTCTTTTTAACTAACAGATTCACCTACACAAATTTCTAATCCATCTTCTAGTAATTAAGAAATGACGCTTCTATAAAGAGATTACCTGCCTTTTCATCTAGTTTTAGCAGTCCTTTCAAAGTCGAACATGCTGAGCATGGAGACACTGACAGAACACTGATAATACATGGACTTTCCATTTGCTATGACTACACACAAAGCTTTTGGGTTTGTACATAGCTTTACGAAGGTACCGTGTATTATATTAACGGCAATCCACAAGACAAGTGAGGTAAGAAAGCTGAAGGCTTAGAATTTAGGAGCTTCATTTCTTCAATTTGAGCTACTTCACTTTCTCATCTTAATATGCTGACTACTGAATCTAACAGACTTGAAGTGCTGTATCAGTCTTACCCGACCTAACCTCACTTGTGGGGAGAGAAATAAGCTAAACGCTGCTTTATTCCAATTGAACCATTTCTGCATTTAAATGTTGAAATATGGCCTTACAAAGTAACTTACTGCCTAGTTTTCTTTAATTGCAAACATTCATGCTGATACCCAACACGTTCAAGGTCATTGAAACTAAAGACCTAATGAACCAGTAACACCTAGAAACTTATTTCAAATTTCTTCTCCCAAATGGGCAGAAACAGAGTAGAGTGTCTCAAGTGCCCAGAAAAACTTGTATCAATTTTCCTGGAATTCTTTTTAAGAAGAAAATGAGGAGGCTGCAAAATACTGAAATGTCCTGAATGTTTAATCACAGAGATTTTGTGATTATTTATAAAATGCCTTTTTGATACATTGCTTAAATAATTCCTTTTTGATCCAATGACCATACAAGGCCAGCAAGAAGAAATTCTTTCAAACATGAAGAAAAGATAAAGCAAACAGAAAATAATATAGGTTATTAATTAGGAACAAATAAAATGATAACCAAAACTAAATGTAGAAGATAAAAAAGTTTAAATTCTTTTTTGACTTTTGTTAGGCTGAACTTGATTCTAGAACATATTGAAAACAAGAGGATTCCTAAGCTGCTTCTTCATATGCAGTAATAATTAGAGCTTGAAAATAATTACAACTCAGAGGAGTCAGAATCGTCCAGAAAACAGCTCTGCTGTGCTGGAAACCAGGCTGCAGGTTTTTATGCAGAGCAGAAGTACTGACAGAACTAGCAGATGAGATCTCTGGTCCACTGATGTTCATTTTCAGTAAATCTTTGAAGACAGTAGGGATTCACCTAGCCTAGAAGAAATCTCTGTATTACCAATATTTAAGAACCACAAATCAAACCATCTGGATGACTCTGGTTGGTTAGCTGAAACTCAGAAACCCCCCAACACGCTCTCCAGGGTGGATAAGGATCCAGCTGACAACTAGCATAGGAACGTAACTGGTTCCACACCAACATGATCTGATGAACTGAAGGGCCCATTTTATTCTTTATCTACAGGTCTGATTGATACAACTAACTTCACCGTGTCTCTTCTAGCATTGGATTCACTACCATATGACAGATTTTTTTCTTAAAAAACCAAAAGCCCCAGAAGAGAATATGAATATAGCCATAAAGCATGAATTAAAAAGCTTAAGAAAAGGGTCAAAAAGCCATTGTCAAAGGGAATCATTATTCAATGACATTTTTCATTTTGGGTTAATGATATCCTAAAGGGATGTCTTCTGGGCCTCATAAAGGATCCAGCACTATCAAGCATTACATCAGTGGCCTGGAAGTGAAAAATACAGTGTTGTTAATAAAATTTGCAGATGACACATGGGTAGAAAGGCCAGTAAAGAACAAGAAGAAGGAGCAGAAAATTACACACGTATATTTGAATTCCTGAAAATGGCTCTCATCAAATGAAACACACTACTGTGCTGACTCCAGACCACACGCGTGCAGGGCTTAACTACAGCACAGAGCAGTGGACCTCCATCTGCAGCTGAATCACATGAAGAGATGGGATCCGTCCTAAGAAAGCACCATTTGGACTCTTCCAAAAGTTTGGAAACTTTTCTGCTCTCTGGGAAGAACAGGGGATGGGGGCATGGGAGGTACAGGCTGTGAAAGCAACCTGCCATCAGCTGGGCAAGACCTAGCCCTTCCTCCACAGCCCTCTCCCTCCCACCTCACTGCAGGATGGCAAGCTGACCAAAATAATTCTTTTAAAATATGCTAATTTAAAAAAAAATTAATTGTATCAATACCATTCATAACACAGCCCCACAGTAGCTGGACCAGCACTGCCCAGGAGGCCACACACTGCAGTGTGTGACTGGAAACAAACTGGTACAAAAGGAAGGGCAGGAAATCACAGATCACCTTTGCAGGGACAAAAACGTAACTCTTGTGAGTAAGGCTGCGGCAGAACAGCTGATGGGAGCCCCAGGATGCACAGGATAGGAAAAAGTAAGATAACCATGGAAGTTTTAACCCTCGATCATCACTGAGACCAATACTGGAATACTGTATCTAGTCCTGGGAGATGCAGCTGGGAAAAAAAAAAAGTAAAAAATGAAGAGGATGCGGAGCAGAGCCACTGAACTGTTCTGTGCAGGGTGTAAACGCCTCACAGCAGGAGGTTCAAGAGCTCAGGCCCCTCAGTTTGTACGGGAGAGCACAGAGAGCTGAGCTGGTCACAGCATGTAGTACCTTCACAGGGATAAAATGACTAACGGTGCAGAATGCTGTACTCTGGCACAAAAACGCATGCCAGATCCAAGAGGGGAAGCTGAAACCAGAATGGATCTAAATGAGAAGTCAGAAACATATTTTGAACAGCAAGAGATTAGCGGATTACCATGGAAAACGATACCTCTCCCACCTCCTGTTACCTCAAATGAGAGCTGGATGCTTTTCCAGAAGAGCATTTAACAGTTTTTAATTTTCAAAAAACACTACTGGAAAGAAGTTGGACGAGAGAGATGAAGCTTAGATAACCGCAAGATTAAATTAACCTCTGTGAATCAGCGGGCAGGATGAACCACCTCTCCCCTTTCCACGCAAATTAACATCGATGCCAAACGTGGGCTGCACAGTGACACCGTCAGGCATAGACTGCTCCAGAGCCTTTAACAGGAACCATCAGACTGGTGCGCGCTGACGCAACACCAAAGACCAGGGCTGGGTGCAGCCCAGCAGCAACGCTTCTCACGCAGTGGGGAGTTCACTCCCATGCCCTCCCGCCTGTCAAGTGCCGTGACTGTCTCCTGCCCCGATACCAAAGGCGATGGCTTCACCTTTCACAGTTTCTAGTCCGCATTAATAACATACAGCAGCAAAAATGTGCTGCACATTGAAGGTTTAGGACAGCAGAAAACAAATCGGGTGCAACATAAATAGGCCAAGCTGTTTTAGTACCAATGATTCATTTTCATATTTAATAACAAATGAGTGATGAAGGTCAAATAAACAAGAGCCAAAATTGTATACCAGCTATTCATTACTGCCATATAAAACATGTTTCTTCACTGGTTACATGTTCTACATTTAGGGCTAGATTTGTGTATGTTAAACAAGAACTCTGTGAGTTTTATTAGACAGCGTCTGCTCCATAATAAAGTCTAGCTTCAGTAGCAGGAGGGACAAGGAGCTTACCCACTGCGAGGAAATTACCTCCTCTCTGGCCTACAAGGATTTGTATGTGACAGCAAGCGTACGGGAGTTTCACGCTGTTGCTGCAGAAGCTGTGCCACTTTTCCTAAATATGCTGGAACTTCAAGACTTTAAAACATGGGAAATCCAAGGAAGGAAGAGATTTTATTTTAATGTGTTTAGCTTTAAGACCCACAGGTGTCAAATAAGTCTTAATAAGAAAAAAACTGCAACCAAATAGTCATAGACATTACACTGTCAAATCTGAAATAAGAGTTACTAAGCAAACTACAGCCTGATATGACGATGCATTTAGAAAGCTTTATATAAGCCGTTTCCTTTACTGACTTCAAATCTTGATGGATTCCAGGGGAAGAAGATAACATTGTAGCGATGACTCCTTAAAGCAGAATAAAAATGTAGAATTTTTATAAACAAAAATTCAAGTGATATTTCATGTTATTTCTACTTTTCCACATAAACATGGCTCATACGATTTTTTGGGAGACTGAAGATTTGTACTGGTAAAAGAAACGGCAGAAAAGCTCATTAAGGCCTCCTGCCTTACCAGTGGCCCTCTGCTCTAGGTTGTGAATATCCCTTTACTCCAGGGGCACCTAAAACTGGATTCAGTGTGTGAGATGCAGCCTCACGCTGCTGGGTGGAAGGGAATAACTGTTTCCCCTGACATGCTGGCTGGGCTCTTTTTGCATTGATTCTGTCCAGACATTTGGTCCCCAGCCTGCACAGACGACGGAGTTATTCCTACCCAGGGAGGAACCCAGGGTTTTGCATTTGCCTTTGCTGAACCTCAGGAGGTTCCTATCAGCCAACCCCTGCTGAAGTTCCTCTGAATGGCAGACCTGCCTTCCCACGTGTCCACCACTCACCCTTTTGTTTTCATGACCTGAAAACCAAGCTCTTGCCATCTGAAAAGCAGGGTGCATCCTGAAGATATTAAACAGTATCAGCTCCCCAAAACAACTTTTAGCCAGCTGCCAGTTAGACTTCAGCCCACTGACCACTACGCCCTGTGCTCCTGCCAGGCCACCCAGTTTTCCACCTACTTTGCATTTCACCCATTCACTTTGAACGTCTTCTGTTTCGCTTCGATGGGAAATTGAGAGCCTAGAAATCATTATGGCAGAGTCTGTTGGTGCGTAACTACGAATGATTTCTATGAAATGGCTGATAATGCCCGTGAACAGAGAGCTAAACACAACAAGGCAGGCAGGCAAACGAAAATACAATGAAGCTTTCCAGAAGAATGTCCTTCAACTCTGGATTAAGAGGATTATTCCACTTAGCATGCCATTTTTATAACCCCTTGGGTTCAAGTTTTCTGCAGATAAGTTGAGAATTGAAACTCCTTAGAGTAAAGCTACTCAATTCTGGCACACGCTACACAGCAGTCCACTTTTATATGCTGCTTTCTATGTCTGTGTGAAGTAGTTTCAGAATAACTTGAAATCTTGAAAGCAAGACCACAGAGCAAAACAATCGTGTGTCATGGCCACACTGCAATATTACTAATTTTATTAAAATATATGTTGGAGGATTGCTATCATACAGTCTTGCTTTGGACCATATTTAACAAAAACTTATCTTAGATCATCTAGATGCTGTTAAATTGTCTGGTATTTATGTGCATCAAAGCAACACTACAAAAACACTGCTACACTTTGCGCTGAACAATTTACTTTTTCCATTGAAAAATATAACTGGAACTGATGGGACCTGAGAAACAGCAGATAATTCTGATTTTCCTCACAAAGTTATGTGGCACTGGACATGTCAGGAGGTTACACGGGGCTGGCCTTAAGCATAAGCAACCCGTGACAGCCATCACCCAGGCCTGCTTTGGTTTCGGTATTAACCCTTTGCCACTTCATGTCGTAACAAGTGGCTCTCTCCTGTGTGCAAGAAGGAATCCTGTGCGCCCTGATCCATTGCACAATCCAAAGGAACAATAACGAGTTACTAGTTGTAAGATTTCTGGAACTACAACAAAGCCATCCTGGCATCCAAACCGCGGAACAGGATGAAAGCCTTTAAAGAACATTTTTCTAAACTCTTCTCTGCAACTAGAGCAGCATAGTAGAAACTCCCTTAAAAATAAACAAAACCTGGACTTTGCAAACAAGCAGATGAATCCCAGGTTACAAAAATACCTCTGCTAGTAACATGAATTCTCAGAATAAATGAAAACTCAACAAATCTTTTCTGCAGAATCTTACTTTATGTACAGTATGTACTTTTGTGCAATCTGGTAAAATGACCAGGACAGAGTTAACAGGATTTGCCCCAACTTATCCCAACTGGCAGCTTGTCCCACAATTAAACATAGCAGTGGAGAACTGAAAGAAACTTTCTGAGTCATCAGGTCCTGTCCCTTAGTAGTGCAGGCTCCCACGCACAGTCTGATCCTACCAGAATCCTGCCGAGCTTCACCTTAAACCTCCTCAGGTTGTTTGCACCATCATTTGCTTAGGTAATACACTTGAAAATCATTTAAAATAGTAGTTAAGTATTTCCTATGTAAATAAACGATGTATTTCCTGCAAAAACCACATTTCTTAACTTATTTAGTAGTACATAATGCACCAGAACATGTTAATACTCTCTAATTCAGGAGGAGTTGATAAAACACATACTTACACTAAAGTCAATCATTCAGATTTTATAAATAATAGTAATAATGATACTTTTCCTCCCATGGTTGTTCCACATAAGTGTATCGCTGTGTATTAGGAGATAGGTAGGTAGTTCATAGAGCATTTTTTTTTTTTAATATTATTTCATCACATTTTCAGAGTGGCAAAAATCAGGTGGAGCTGTAAGGTGGTGCTCTTGACACCAGTTACTTTCTGCTCCGGTCACTTGTAGCTGATCTGGAGGAATCTACAGACGCATAACGCAACGTCCGTTACTTTTGCTCTGAAGCTATACAAAACTGAAGAGGCCATCACCAAGCCTGTTTAAGCAGCACTTTTCAAAGATTTAAATTACAGGGTAAGCCATCCATGAAATGTTTTCTTACCACAAGGATTTTAATTTAAGCAACAGCCGTTCTGGCTCCAGAAGATGCAAGCGGGTCAGGACAGGAGGTATCCAGGAAACCCCACTGCCATTGCTTGCTCAGAGAAACTCAACGGAAGGGCCTCTCCCAGAGCCGCCAGCAGGTACCTTCTCCACGGGCACCTGGCTCCTGTTAATCCTATTGCAACACAGGGACTTGTCTGAAGGAAAGGTACTCCTCCGGCCTTCCAGTCACAGTAATAAATGCTGCCGTAGCCATCAGCTAAGGCAGAAAAAGAGGGAAGGTTGAGGCTGGACAATGAATAAAGGTGTACCATGTATTTTAAAATACGCAGCATGGGAAAAGTACGCAACTCCTAATCTGCTGGTTAAGTTAAAGCCTGTTTGGAGCCTCATCTCCAGCCAGGTCATATTAAACTTCAGCTTTGTCTATACCGGATTTCCATACTTATTCAGCTAACTATTCTAATGGGTCTTGTAAATTCCAGCCTAGAGGAAGCCAGAGGCAGAAAAAGGCATCACAGTAGAAGGGACTGGGCAGGACTCTGGGTTAGATCCAGAGGTCTATGGGAGATGCAGGAGATTAGTTCATGCACCCAAGGTTTCCTGAGCATGGACAGGCAGAAAAACCCAAGCAGGAACCAGGCTTAGAGAGGTTTTACACAAGAGAGCAATAAAGCAAATTTTTCCTCTTCTGAGAACACTTCCCTTTGTCACAGCTTAATGAACTACCTGGATACAAACACATATACAGACCAAAATCTGCCAACACTAATGCTTGATTGGATTGCTAAATAATTACTCCGATTTGTATTTAGACTGAAATTTTAACTGCATCTGCTTTCAAGTTAAGCTCAACACCTATACATGCATTTTTCTTTTTCAGAGATTTCTTTTGATTGATTCTAGGCAGACTAGCTCACACATGGGCTCATCTGTAGAATTTGAGACCAAAGCTGAATTTTGGCACCAAACTTCAGAGTCAAAACTGGTGCCTTCGAAGCAGCTCCCTACAAGTGCTGGAGTGCCCACGAGGGAGGAAGACCACCACACTGTACAGGTTATTTACATAAATATATACACTATTTGTGAAAAAATGAAGTGGTTGTTTAACTAAAAAGTTTTTACAGATACTTATGCTGATTTCAAAAGAACATATTAAATTGTTAAATCACCATTCCCATGCAAGGGACAGATTTTCTTAGATTTAGTGATGACAGTGACCTGCACCCCAGACCCTGGGTGTACACTGAGCATCTGGCCTGAGTCTTTAACTGACATGCTAAAACACACCATTGTGTTTACATCATTTAGTGCCGATTCCACTGTTCAGTCAGTTCAATCACTTTTCAGTTTAATTATTATTTCAATATTATTTTTAAAATGTTATTTTAAACTATTACCCTACTGAACAAATCACCTTCATCTAAAATCAGTAGCCCAGAAACATATTATTTAAATACTCATCTATTCTGACATAAAATGTTATTTTAATGTTGTTGATACATGAAAGCAGATTTCTGAAAAAGTAATAGAAAGAGAAAATAAATGATAGCTTTCAGCAGGAGGACTTAACTACTGGACAGAGTATAACCTTAAGCATTCTTGGCAAAGGAGCAAGAGCAACACCTACCACAGATTTGGGTTTGCTGACTGCCACCAGATTGGCCAGAAAGTCTTCATCGTACAGCTGGCTAAAAACATGGGCATCGTAAGCCACCATTATGGAGACTTCTTCCATCATTTTGCCGGCAAGCTGCTGTTAGTGGCCACAGCAGGTTGGCAATCCAAGGCTGAACCTTGGCTCAGTTCTGTGTCGGTTGTTCACACCCGCCTGAAGAAGCTAATGAGGAAGGAGTGTCACGAGAGAAAATATGACCCAGCAAATCAGCTCCCGTGTGGGTTTTCCTCTTGAGGGTGGCTTTTATTGTCACGGGAAGCACATATGAAACAGCTGCTCACGTTCCCAACACCCAGCTTGCAAAAGGCATTTGCTGAAGTTTGGTGAAAGCCAGGGAAGTAGTTTTAATTCCAGTATCAGGCTGAAGATAAAAAAGCAGTAGCCAAACCAGATTAGTATTAAACAAGAAAAGATCCGTGCTTGACAGCAGGATTGGAATCACTTCTGTTCTTCTCAAAATTTGTAGCAATTGTTTGTTCTTTATATCCAGTTTTCTCCCACAGAAAGCTGATATTCTTGCTAGCAGAGACTTGCTTTCCAATGAATTTCTTCTTTTTGCTTATTTCTAAATTCACAGAGACCGATGTAATGATGATTTATTTCAGATATTCCTTGGAATTTCCCACAAGTTTCTAAATCTCTCCTTTAAGCTCCTGAAAAACACTCACTTTCTCATTTGCGCAGATGCTTTCTTGTTTTAGTAGGAAGATGATGGCATCAAGTCACAACCTTCCAAAAAGAGTCCTTCAGTTATCCATTTGTAATACAGGGTAAAACACTCATGCAAAATGCAAAGGCTGTCAGCTCTTCCTTGAACAAAACTGCACGTCCGCAAGTGAAATAAAACCAATGTATGCAATTTAAAGTTTCCACAGCAGAAGGTTATTATAACCTGAATCTGGTATTGGCTTGCTTTTAATCAAGAAGTGATACGGTATCTCTCATCTGTGAGTTCTAAACAGTGTAGCTGCCTTCCGACTTGCTCCAGACTTTCCAATTTGTTTGTTTTAACATCTAACTAACACTGAAAAAAATAGCACAAGGAAAAAATTCTGAAAAAAATAATTAAAAATCAATATCCTTAAAACTACAAATGAAAATCTAGCAAATAACAAGTGATTTGAAGAAACAGACAAAATGTCCCAAAAAGAAACTCCTTTCGGGAGACTCAGAGAAGGTAAAACTCCTAACCAAATCAGCACTCCCGCTTAGACTCATCCACTACATTTTTATCTTCTCTGCGAGCCTTCTGTTCTTCCTGGTGAAAAATCATACCTGCTCAAGAAACCTAAATAATTTCAGCTGTGCATTGGTCTCCAAAACCAGTATGTGCTGGACGCTGCAAATCTGGTAGAAATTTCCAGTTCAGGTTGCTTGTAGCATAGGGTGACACTCTTGCATTCCAGAACAAACAGGGTCAGACCCACCTTGCTTTTCTCTTTTTCCTGTCCTGCTGGAGTATCTTTATCAAAGATTACACAGGTATCATAATAGCACCAGGTGCTATTTGCATTTGAACAGGAAACCTGAGCAACAGCCATAGCGTACAGATTAAAAACCCCACATCTCTTTCACTTAAACAGAGCGGGGGGGGAAATACATGTTATTGCTAGGAAACAGAGGGAGTTCTAATAGGCTTATGGCAAACAAAAAATGCAGCACTTGAGGTTAAATCCTTGAGACTAAAGCAGATTCTGATCATGCTTAACCCTTGCAGGAGGAAGAAAGGTATTTTTTTCCTTAGAATGCATGTATAGTGCATTTAAAAAAAAAATTCTTCAAAGCCTTGCAAATTCTTTCCAATTAATTCCCACAGTAGAAATACTTTAGATTCCAATCCTGAAGCGATATCCAGCTCACGAGATCGCTCTCTGTGTCACCTATACGAAAGTCATACCTGCTGTGCTAAATCCTGGTCAGGTTTTCCAGAGCGCTTTGAATGACCGCTTCCTCTTCGCTTTCATTGCCTTGTGAGGCGGGTTTTTTTTTTTTTCTTGTACCAAAAGTTCAAAGCATAAGGCTGAGTGGCTCCTCCTTGGCTGCCTCTGAGGTGTGCTGACAAAGGCACCTGTTGTAAGAGGTAAAGCAAGTCCCTTCCCACAGCCCCTCCCGCCCCGCTGGCACCCGCTCCGGAGGCTCCCAACAGGGACTGACATTACACTGGAATAGTCATGTAGGCGCAGGGGAGAGAGCAGGCGGCGTAACAACAAACATTCCCATGTTAATGAGACACCAATTTAATTCTGCAGTAAGGGCAGGAGGTGGAGAATGCAAATTATCAGATGTACTCCGCAGCTGCAGCTACTCTAATCTCTCCCTGGTTTAGCCAACAGGCATTTCAATGTATAAGGAATTATGGACCAGAACATATATTCTCTTTTGTATTCACCTTAAACAGAAAGGTTACAAGGATTTAACTGCACTACGTGCTACTATTGGACTATTGGCCGAGTAATTCTTCTCATATCTATTCTTAACAGAGAGCTTGTAATTTTGGCAATAGCAAGAGCTAACAACTGATCTTGATGTCGGCTAATGTGTATCTTTACTTTTAAAAAGATGTTTTTCAGCTGGTCTTTCAAGCTAATGGAGCTGAGCTGCCCACAAATCCCTACAAACCTGCATTTTACATCCATGTTAACAGCCTGTGCTATACTCTGAATCGGCACACAAAATTACAAGTATCAAGCCAGTTAATCTAAATATTTTGAATTAAACTGACTGAGTAAATATATCCGCTCAGACATAGTGGTAGCATGCTAACACCAGAGGAACTGGAACGGAAAAGGGAAGCAGAGGGATGCCCTTCTCCACCTCCTCAGGCCATGCTACAACTCCTCCCAGCTTTTCAATACAGAGCCTTCCCCTCAGCCAGGGCTTCTGAGTCCTGGCCAAAGTGATGAACAATCAAAAGACAACAAAACACACCTAGTGCAGCTTGATATTTCTTTAAAGCAAACAGCACTTCTCTGTATAACAGCACATCTACCTTGCAGCAGCCCTCCTCAAGAAACAGGAATGCAGTCCCATCCATGACATAGTTTTGAAAGCATACCTCCAAAGCAGGAATTTTTGGAGAAGCAGTTCAATCAAGCAGTCAGGATGACAGAAGAGAGCCAGCAGAAGGACAGGTGAGCGGCAGAAAACTGTTAACTCATTAACGTAAGTAGCCCTAATTACAGTGGCTGGGATTTATATGCTGGTGGATAATAGAGGTGAATGGAAAATTCCTGAATTGAGCAAACCAGCTAGCTTAGCAAAGCAAAATCCTGCTCACTCCCAAGATAAATTCATTCTCACTCCACCCCCAGGAATGTCTTGCTGCTATCTGACAGGGATAGGATCTTCTGATAGACGGGAAAGCGTTACGTATGTGAGGTATGCGCAGCTTCTCGCTAAGCGCTCCCTCCTGCCACTGCATTTCTGAAACATAAAGGCGTTTTCTGCAATATGCTTTTCATGTATTAATGAATCTGGGAAGATCACAGGAATCTTCAGATAAGGAAACATAAAACTCCTTTCAGACCACTTGGAATGGCATTTGGCAGCCTTTAAGATAAGCTTACAGGAGTTTTTCCCCCAAATCGGAAGGAATAGCAGTAGTATCACGGTCTTTTCACAACTCCCTTACCTGCTAATGACCTGAAAGAACTGTTTCAAACATGACCAGCAAGTGAAAAACCCTTGGTTACAAGTCAAACGCTATGAATCCCAAAGCACAGCTACGTTCCCTCCTCACCCACAAAGGGCTCGCTGACCATGGGAGAACAGCAGATAGCCCAGATCTTCCGTCCACACCCGCAGTGCCACGGAAAGCCCCCGCAGACATCATCGCTGCCCTGCTGTGCCGAACTCTCGGCCAAACGCCCGCGCTGGAGCAAAAGGCAGGGGAGCGGCTGCCCGTCCCTTGCACGGGCGGTTCTCTCAGTGAAACGAGGAGCAAAGCATTTACTGCTGTGCTCATGCAGCCTTCCAGAGGGCTGTGATTGTATTTCTAACTCTGTTCCAGTTTTAGACACCAGAACGTAAATACCTTTAGAGGTGTTTTTGGATTCAAAGTGAGCAACGCTAAGCCACTGCTCACAGGAATGCCCCAAACCATTTGAGAAGAGAGTTGCCAGGCTCAGGCTGCTCTGTAGTTCCGCAATTGCTTCTCCAAGGATTTTTTTTTTAATTATTTAAAATGTCAAATAACATAGCCTATTTTTTTTCCCTGAAGAAGTGGGTGTATGCACCTGTGTTTCTCCTAAAATAATCCTCCAAATGTGTGGAAAAATCTGGGTTTAATGTGCTTAAGCATATGTACTTACAAGGGTAAATCCTGCCAATTCTCCTGATTTGAAAGCAGGCAAGATTGTAAACTCATTTTTGCAGATTAAAGCCAGTAAAGCCATCCTGCTGGAGAGAGCGAGCGTTTCTGTCCCAGAGGTCAGCGTGGCTGGAATTGCTGAGGCAGAGGCGTTCCCGACAAACCAGTGACGCTGGCCTGCGCTCCCCCTCAATGGAAACGCGTAGCCCACTGCAGGGAAAAGCTTGGAACTTTGGAGTCTTCATTTTATGTTGCCAGCTCTGCCTCTTGAATTATTTACTGTAAGCAGGGATAACAGGAGGGCAGAGCTATCGTCCTGGTCTCCTTCAGTCTTACGGGAAAGCACTAACAGCAAAGTCACTGCAGAAGCAGGAGGAACCTTTACAAATGTGCTCAGTGCTTCGTTATGGATTAAAGCGAACATAGCAGAAAACACCCAAGTTCCCTGCTCCCAGCCTCCCCAGATCAGCTGTGTGCCACACGAAAGGCTAGTCCTGCTCCCAGGCAACAAACGCTGCGTAAGGATTTTCTCCCACATAGCTCCTAGATGATCTTTAAAGCTCATGAAAAGTAAAACTATTTATTAGCCTCACCTCTAAAACTGCAAAGGGTGGAAGAGCGGGCCAGCCGATAGCTCCCAGCCTGCTGAAGGTCACTCCCTGTACTTTTAAATGCATATTCTCAATTAATTCTGTTCCATGTATTTGTTCTCTTTCTCAAATATGCTTGCAATTTCAAAGGGGTCAAGTTAGCACTTCATTTCATGTTTTACATTAACTTGAAACTACAGCTAAACAAGGGTATGAAGCTGCCTAAAACAAATCTGCCTATTTTAATTTCTAAAAACCATACCAACTTGAAAAAGATTAAACAGCAGCGTAGCTGGGATGCCAGCCTACAGGTACATGCACATTATTATTCAGCTCAGTCCATTCCAGATTATTTTGCAGCCTTTTAAATTAACTCTTGACTCTTTTTTGATTTTTAATTGATTAAATTCACATTCTTAATTTATGTTTTCATATTTCTTTTCCATACTGCCGCTATCACTTTCTAAGGGCACTAGAAGTTATTCCCTCTCTTCAGCTAAGTTTCCTTCAGATGTCAACTGGCAGAAATATCCTGCTTCACGAACTTCCTTCTTGTCTGATGAGAATTTGCATTGGAGCTAGGCTGACCTTTTGCTTGTTTGTGTTATTTCCAGCGGCGAAGCCAGCACAGGGCTCCGACCAGTCCAAACTATGGGTGCAGTTTATCGCGTGGCCCCACAAAGAGCTGCGGTGCAACGGGTGGAGGAGGCAGGGGGGCAGAGGAACAAGGAAACAGCCAGACATTCCTGAGCCAGTATTGGTACCAAGGAAAAGGAATATTGAATCTTACTGTAAGATTTTGGCAATTCTAGCCTTCGGCTGTTGAAAAAAATAGATTTAACAGCATATTCGGGGCACACATTGTATGTAGAACCCAATATAACCGACCAAGCTGAGCATGTTTCTTCCTTACCCACTCTTCTTTTAGCAAAAGAGGAGATTTTTTTTTTTTTTTTCCTATTTGCAAAGGCAAGGGGTGGTACTGGTGAGCTCCATGACAGGCAAATGGCTACTCCCCCCTAACGCGCTCCAAGTGGGGCCACACCAGTTTGCGCTGCCGACTTCCCAACAAAAACCATTCAGAAGGAAAAGGCAGACATTCCTGAACTGGCTTAGAGCGTAATCTCCTGAAAAGCAGCCTGTTTCATGTTTCAACCCTTCTCTTTGGGGGCCCATTTTTAATCTTCTCCCAGTTCAGAGATGGCAGACGCCCATAAACATCTCTAACCCCACCACCGAGGGAGGTGGCAGCAGGTCAAGAGCAGGGCCGGGTACCAGGGGCCTTCCTACACCTGCCCCAGGGCCACGGCCAGCATCTGAATCTACACCCTCCAAGTGGAATCGATACAAACAGGTCCCTCCAGCTGCTGAAGGGACAAACACTAACAATGTTTGCCCTTGTCAATGTCTCTGATATACATTCCCTGGGGCTGTCCAACAACTGAATGGTGTTTGTACGGCATTTAGACCATGCAAATGCCATCGAGAGCCAAATTCCAGAATAAACTGATCCTAACCAACATTACCTGTGAAGTGTATTTTGAACTTGTTGCATTTATCACTTCAACTGGTATTTAAAAGAAAAAAAAAATGGGGTCAAGCATATTTTTCAAGGAAATTAGCACAGGAGTTGTACAGGAGTACTTCGCACTTGTAATTATTTATATGGATTTCTGGCTTGGTTTCAGTATAGCTTGATTTAGGGATTTTACCCAAATAGCCCACAAGCTAATGCAAGCAGAGCCAAATTTTATCAATCAAAACCTTCATCAGAGTAACAGAGCTAGTTCAGGCTTCATACCAACCACCATCACACAGCAAGTATGTATTTGTATTGTTACCTTCACCCGTGGTCTACTGCCTTTTCATTTAGAGCATACGAACAGCAAACAAACGATACTAATTATCATCAAGCAGCACCTTAAACAGTGACATCCATCACACAAAGAGGCTCAGACTGGGGCCCAGGACTCGGGGCTTCTCATTCTAAACCCACACCTGACTTACTTTCTCAAGGTTGATAAATCTCTCCATATTTATCTTTCATTCCCCAAAGAGGGATTAACAGTCCTTATCTACCTCCCAAGGAAAGATTAACAATGGCAAAATTTATGAAAAATGCAAAATTGGAAGTAGTAGTATTATTATTGTTGTTGTTGTTGTTATTATTATGTTGCCTCACACGTCTTCCCCAGAGGGCTGTCAAATGCCATATGAACCAGCCGTGCTGCACAGGAAGGTGGGACCTGCAGCACAGCACAGTGACCTGTTTACCTGGATGACTTGTCTGGAGTGCCCTGTATCACATCTGACTTAGTATCTTTACTAACCATCACTTTGCACTTGGCCTTTAGTCTGGGAGAAGAAAGAAACAAAGGAGAAAGACCGAACTGCTGGAGAGCCAGGCACTGTGAGAAAATCTTACAGTTCAATAAAAGCAAGAAAGAAAAGGCCAGGACCACAGCACATCCTCTGTCCATCCAAACCACTGGAGCTGGCCAGGCACAAACCCACCATAACACACTGCTGTGCAATGATGAGGCACAGGGTGCTGTGCCTGGAGCACCACGGCAAAGCCCCAGGAAGGTCTGTGGCCGTGTCTTCCACGTGGAAAAGGTGAGACATTTCTATGTGTAAATAGCACAACAGCAATGGCATATTACCAAAACAAAAAATAAATCTGCAATAGGATTCCTTGGGAGATAATATAAAGAATAATTAAGATTTAAACGATGCAGGTGAGCAGAATATGGCACATGGTGCCAGCTAAACTGGGCTAAACCAGACAGACTGGTCCAAGCATCTCAGCAGCTGAGGTACAGCAGTCAGACAGTTTGACTGTGAGACACAGTCTAGACTGAGGCATGCCTGAAGACTCTGAAATGAGATTATTTCATGCATTATACATTAAAAGTACAAACTACTGATACTTTCCAGGAGAGCAGCATGTCCCACAATGCCGGAGTTAAAAATGAAAGCATTAACTTAGAGGTCAAAGGACTGAATGCAGCCAAAATGTCCAGAAAATAGCACTTGGTAGTATATATTTACACCAAAGATTATTAACAGCAATCTGATACAGAAAGCATTTGTCATGAGATCCATTTGCTGGGAAAGACGGAAGGCAGCGAGGTCTCAGTGCTCCCCTGGACAAATTCCCCTGGAATTTATAAAGGTCAATTCCAGAGGAGGAAAGAAGCTCAGACCATGCAAGCTGATCAGCCGTGTAAGACTACCAGCAGCATCCACTAATCTAAGCTTTACATTATCCTTTGCTGCTAAATCCCTATTCATCACCACAGAGTACAGTGAAAGGGAAATTCTGTTCTCAGAAGATGATTTGAGAGACCAACTATTTTGGTGCTTAACTGTGCTGATCTTCTCTCCCACTGTGAAAATCTGCATCTACGTTTAATGCTTCAATATACCACAATGAGAAAAGCTTCTGTATTTACATATGATTTAAAGATTAACCTGTCTTGATTTGACTGCTAATAAGCTTATTTTAAGAGCTCAAATGGTATGTATGGAGAGGGAGAGAAGGCAGGTTCTTACACAAGTTATCAAAGAGCTCTCTACATGATAATGAGGTGTTTCCTCAGACATCTGAGACCTGAGATATTTACACATACTCTTCTACCCTCCCCATTTGTCTTTTATTTAAAACCTGGACTACAGGTCTTGTATTACTGCTCCTATTACATCTATGCAACTAAAAGAAATGGGACATCCCTCCCCAAAAAAATAATCAGGAATTGATCCAGCTTAGCACAGACGTCCACAGGGCAAGAGAACATTTTCTCCTTGTATCCACGTGCTCAGGCTGGGCACGGTGTACTGCTCAAGCTGCGGGCAGTATTTCTGCCATGTGTGCAAGGGCTGTGCTGCCCTGGAAGCTCACTCTCTCCCAGTGCTCCTGTTGACTCCCCTCCACATCCAAATAAAGGGCTATATTTAGAGAGAAAATTGAGCCGTAACTTCTAATCTGTTCTTGATTTTTAACATGGCTTTTATACAGGGGAATTGCTTAAGCAAAATTCCTTCTGCACAGAATACAAGGGAAGTGCTGGAGAGGCGTGAATGAATGAGAGGTATTTTTTGCTTGATTTGAAGGAAGAAAAACCCACAACAGCAAACAAAGAAAAACAGAAGATGCAATAAAATTTAGCATTATTTGCAAAAAGAAGGTTTAAAAAAGAGATTTCTACCATAAAATTCCTCAATGTATTTCCAAATAATACTTTTTATATGATGAACACCATTATTTTCACTATTTGGAAAGTCAATGCCCTAAGCAAAACAAGGAAAAACATGCTAAAAATGGGAAAGATGGGTATATACACCCACGAAAAAGGAAAGAGATACCATTCTTCTGCTTCTCTCAATTTTGGTGTTGGTTGTGAATGATAAGGCATCAATTTCAGCCCACCATCCATTGGTATTCAGAAAGGATACCATCTATCAAATTTCAGCTCTGTGTTTACAGTTCAAATTAATCGAGGGGAAATCAGTGTCTGCATTTGTCCACTCGTTGGGAGACTGCAAGAATAAACCTGAGGGGTTCGTTCTTTTGGCTACAACAATAACAACTGCAACATTTGATCTGATGGTAAACATAATACCAATCTGAAAATGAAGGAAAATAAACCAATTAACAAAAAAAAAAGCTATATTGTGCTCTCCATATGGATATTAATGTAAATCCAGGTGATCTAGGTAACGGTTTGAAAGGTTATAGATGTGTTTCTCTGCTGCATTTGCGGGAGAATAACTCAATTTCTAATTACTCTTTCAAACTAAGCACTCTTTAAAAGCGGTGAAGGATTTTATCACCTTTCTCAGCCATATGACCGTTGTCTCTTGGAATGCCATACCGTTTTTTTTTCTCTAGATACATCTCACTGCAGAACTTTGCAATAACCTGGAGAACTAAACAGACCTAGCAACACTCTTGGGACTGGAAGATTTGCCGGGGGATTGGTAACTGATTTAGCAGTACATTAACTGAGCTCCCCCCTGTTTTAAGGAGAGTGAAACGAATGAGTCACACTGGTGATTCTTGTGACACAGCGTATCCCTGACATTGCACAGTATTGGCGTTACTGAGACAGATGGTATGTCTATTGAACCATCTTGGAGAAAAAAATAAAAACAGGATAGTTGCCTTAACACTACTTAGGACTATGAAATTGAGAAAGACCAGAAACATCTGAGTCAGATTTTTCTTATCTCTCATGATGGAGTATAACAGCAGTAAGAGAAAGAGCTCGCTGTGAGCTAAAGATGGAGCGCTGTACCTTGGTGTCTCGGTGCTTTTGGCCATCTGTTATCAGCAGGACACCGCAAAAACTTCAGGTTATTTTGTTGGGCAATACTATATTTTTATTCTCACTTATTTTTTTAATTTTTCTGTTAGGAACACATGACCTGTGCTCCCTTTATCAGTATTGTTTGCATTCTGTGCTCTCCTTGGATCTTTCAGAGTTACGGGATTTCAAGGTGCAGACAGCTGGCTGGGCACACCACCCCCCAAGATACAGTAAGAGGGAGCAGCACAAACCAGGGAGCAGATGTAGCCATAGGACAGCTGTCTGCTGTAATGCCTCAGTCAGCTCAGGTATAATTTATCCTTTCGCAGCATTGCGGCCACCCTACATTTTGCCAGAGCTCTGGAAGTTCAGAGCGAAAGCTGAGTACATCAGGTGGGAAGAGCCACAAGAAACGCAGAGATTCCCACCCACACTAGCCACTTGCCTGCTTCTGGGTGTAATTCAAGGTGTTAATCATCATCATCTGCTCCCTAAGCATCTGACATCTTCCCATATGAAAGATCCTTTTCTTCCTGCATTCAATTAATGAAATTAAGATCTGTTTACTTGATCTTGTTGAAAGTTCCTTGAACAACTTCTCAGGGCAGTAGAAGTTACTCCTGGGCATTTGAGCTGGTCCTAAGCCTCCTGTGTTTTGTTCACAACTCAGCTTAGAGAATACCTGAGATAACTTAAATACTTGCCCAAGCACCTAGCACATTTCTGAGCTGTATGTGAATAACAGCACCAAAACGTACACGCTAACACAAACAGCACAACTCGGCTTCCGAAATCTCAACCGTATTTTAAAACTGCACAGAGCTGCAGGTCAGCAAATGTTTGACAATTAGCACTCCTCTGGAAGTACATAAAAAGTGGACATCCCAGTGACAGACGTGTGTCATAAAGGACAAAAAGACCGAGAGTTCATTTTGAAAAAATCAGGATACAGAATGAGCATGCCAAACCACTCTGAGATATTTTAGCTTTCCAAATGGGTAACTGAATGCTTAAAGCAAATAAGGGGAAAATTCAATTTGGACTTAAAACATCACCTTCCTCATCTCCGTTTGATAGAAAAAAAAATTACATTTGGCCCTGTGCATAACCCCTGTTCTGCAGAACTGCATGTACAAAAACAAGTGTTCAGATGCTTCTCTGTTCTTCTCCAGAGAAGGTCAGGTAATGGATGGATCATCAAAGCAGAAAAAATATTTTCTACCAAAAAGAAGCCTATGATGAAAACTGCAACAGACAGACAAAGAAGCTGTCAGTCAGCAGCAGCCAAAGGCAGTACGGAGAGGACGAAAAGACAACAGCTGTGGAAGAAGTACAGTCCGGAGACTGAACTCATGAATATTGTCTCTCCTTGCTGAAAGAAAAATGAAAAAAATATAAAAGGAAAAAGGTGAAAGAGACAGTTTGGTTTCTGTTTGCTGCAAATAAATCTCTACAGGATTCATTCTCCTCTTTCTCACGCTACAGTATTGCGCTGGAGGAAAGGTCCAAAATATTGGAGCTAGTGAGAGCATCTGAACTGTTTCTGAAGCCTTTACTGAAGAGCGTGGCAGTTCTTTCACCGAAGTCATCATTGCAGCCTAACGCGGATGCTGACGTGACCAATGCCACCAGAACAAAGACAGCCAGGCTCTGGTACAGTATATCCACTTAGTGCTTTCCTGCCTGTGAAAACTGATTCTGATCAGTGGTCCTGATTTTTCGCTCAGCAAGGAGATTCTCTAGGCAACACATGATGTAGCAGTGCACGCAAACCACTTCCACCTTCCCTCATTTTGGGAGCATGTCTAGAACAAACGGTGGGGTAACAGCTTCATTACTTGTCTGCTCTCCTGCCCTATCCGCGTGCAGCCGCTGCAAACGCCCTGCCAGTTTACCTGCACATCAAATACTCCATCAGCAACCTGCTCCCCTCCTTGACACAGTTTAAGGCCAATCTGTGTCCTGGCTGGGATCCCAACCCCGCCCCACAAAAATGCGGTTGTTCCTGCAGAACTGCTCTAAAGCTGGGCTTTTCCCAGCACTGCTGGGCAGGTGAAGGATAACCGTCTTTTCACTCTTTGCAGATCTGGTTGGGCTACAAGAAGCCTGGAACGCAGACGCAGTTGAAGTTAAAGCCGCCAGAAATAATGTAAGCAGAAAGATGGCTTAAAGCCATCTTTGTTCTAACTCTTTTTCTTCCATCAAGGACTGTCAGGACCAGATTCCCAGTTGCCGTCTTGCACTGGGTCCGTGCCCAGCTATGCCTTTAAGGCCTACTTTCAGCGCACTCCTGGATGCCACTCCTGCTTGACAAATATCATGAGGAGTTTGCTCAGCTGATGAACAGGGAAGCCAGTAAAAACAGGATAGAGGATGGTGTTGAAGAGAAGACAAAACAGCTATGCAAGTAAAGGCATCCTGCTGCAACTCTGAGGCTTACGGCTCTGCTTCTATGTTACTGAAGAAATGTGCTTAGCTATATAAATAAATAAGATTTATAAGTAAACAACTAACAATAAGGGTGGGCTGCAGGGAAGCAGCTAGACCATGGCCCCGTCAGTATTTTGGAGGTTGCTTAGCAACAGGCTGGCTGCTGCAGGGCTAAAGTAGCATGAAATTAGCAGCTTTCCAGCAAAAGACAAATTGAATGTAAAAGTGGGGAGGTGGCTGTTGAGTGGCAGCAAGGAGAAAAGCATTAACCGGTGGATCTGATACGGTGGGCATCTTTTGGGAGCATTTCCTGAGTGCAGAGGATCTTTAATTAGTGTGGCCAAAGGGTTCTGTCCTGCCTGGGTACTGATATATTCAAGGCATGCCTGGCAAGTTAATAATTCAATTTTGATTAAAATGATGTCTGTTACAGTCACCTTATGGGTTAATTACTTATTAACAATCTCAAATAACTCAAACTTAATCATATCAGACTACCCTTGCTGTATTAGTGCCAGCTAACTCTAGACCATATTTTCAGTTGCAGTTACCTAACATATTTCCCCATCGTTTCAGGTCTAGGTTATCTTGATGCCACCTCTGCATTCCCTGAAGGAATTTGGTGCCTCTGAATCCTTTGAGTAACTGAATCTCAACTGCACAGATCCCCTTGTTCTGGTCCAATAATTCCTCTAAATTATATTCCTTCTCTAGCCTGCTGGAACAACCCTGTGTGGACATGGAGAATCATATAGACAGCAGCTATTAGAGAGAAATGAGTAATGAGAACAGCAAAAACAACATGTCTACACACTTCATGGAAGCCTTAAATGGGAGTTTTGAATGAAAGATTTTTCTGGGTCACTTAATCTGGCGCCAGAACGGTACCAGTTAATTGTTTTCTACTGCTAAATGGACGTGAAGCTGGTCCCTGGCAGCAAGACACAACCAGGGACCCGTATGGCGCACAATCCATCGCAAGGCAGTGCAGGACGGGGTCAGGAGAGACGATAAGTGGCTTGTCCAGGCTCTAAATGGCATGAGGAGAGCTGAAACACTTTCCCCCTGTTTTTTACAGATATGAAGGGCAGAGATAACTTATTTCAGTCCTTATTTACAGAGTAGCTTGTGTGGCACTGCAGAAACAGAGTAAGAGCTCTCTGGGGTGAACCGGATTTGCTTGGGGCAGGGAAACTTCTCACCTGCATTTCATGCTCTGTAATGCCCCAACACAGCGCTTCATCATTCCTGTGAACGGGGTAGAACATACACAAGCTATCATCAGTTCCATAAGCAGCAAATTACAGATTGTAGAGCAGGTTGGCCATTTTCAATCCTTGTAATTTTAGGAATGATTTCTGAGTCCTTGGGGCCTGCACACAGAGATGCCTTTGGCAATGTTTTGCTTTCCTATTTGTCTGGGGTTGGAAAAAAAGCAACTGGGGCTCACTGATGTGGCAAACACTTAGGCAAGATGCCCTCCATTTCCTTAATGAGCCCATTAAACAAATCTATCAAAGGTGTAATGACAAGTCTCAGAGGAAAAAAAACACAGAGAGATAACTGACTGTCTTGAGATATTCCTTGTACACATAGACAAGAAAACAACCTATAGGCTACAACAGCTAATTGGGAACAATGTGATCCTGTTGCTGGAGAAGTACATCAACCTAAAATACTTTTCCTTTTCCACGGCCAGAGTTAGTTGTGCCTGAGCACACAGCTTCGCCATCTGCTTCAGCTTCCCCTCCTCTGCATGGGAGATGATAAAATCCTGCTTGATGGAGCTGCTGTGATACATTCATCTCTGGAGTATTCGGAGAGTCAAGCATCCGGTGAAACTGTTAGTGCTCCCCAAACTTGGGCAGAATGAGTGACTGAAGGGAGATAGTTTTGGTTTAGGTCACCAGAGCCAAAGACTATATCAAAACTGAAAAGGAATTTTATTCTCCACTTCCCCAAGTGAGTCCTTGCAGGTGGTGCATCCCAGGATTTAATCTCCCCAAGGTGATTAAAAAAATACTGCTACATTAATACAAACACACTGGTTAGCAGGCATACAGCAGCTGGCCGACATCTCTCTCCACTACACAAGATTTTATTTAAAAGGTTAACTATGAGCCAATACTGCAGGTTTTCCTGTGCTTAGCCCCATTTTATGGGGAAGTGGTACTGCTTACAGGGCTAGCAGCTGCGTGCATCGCCTGTTGAAGCTGGCTCACCAGTATACGGTGGGCTGAGGTTCAGCGTAACACGGACAGGCTGCAGGCTCCCGCGCCCTGGTACCGCCAGTGCCAGCAGCACAGGGCAGGAGACAGGTTAGAGAGGGAAGAGCGCAGAAGTGCTTCCCTTCCTTGGCAGGAGGGACAGACGGGGCAGCTGCTCAGCCGTGACACGAACTGAGCACAGAAGTAGAGCCAGGGGAGATCATAAGTACTGGAAATTACCAGGGAGAAGAGATTTAATAAGTGAGGGTGCAGACAAGCCTGACTCTTGCATTCTGATCGTGTATTAGGAGTGGAAAAAACAGAGAAGCAGGAAGAGCAAATAGCATCAACAATGATTAGGAGATGGAAAGAGAAGATGTATTAAGACACATGCTTATTTCTCTTAAAATGTGACTCTCTGTCAATTGTCATGGTTTCCAGACTTTCAGAATTGAATTTTATTGTAATTTCTTCCTATTTGGACAAGGTCACAAAAATAAAAGCTCAATACTTTCCCACATTACGACCTACTCTATGTTCTTTACACTCCTCTAGCAGCCAAGCCTCCTTTTCTGATGTCAACAAATCTGCCTTCAGAATAAAATGCGGTTTTAGGTCCATTAGTGTAGTGTAAGGCACATTAAAAAGGTAAGAGCCATCATTACTGATCTTTCTGAGAAGCCTCCCAGAGCACACACATCTTTATCGTCTTGCTAATCCTAACAATTCACTTTACATCACAGAGGCAACAAAAAGGAAACAAATACAAAACCCAGACCCATGTAAGAGGTGCTTGTTCTACACAGGCCCTCATCACTGAGTAAGGATGTGTGAAATCCCTTACATCAGGGACTCAGAAACATCTCTCATTTTTTTCCACCTCTCACCCTGCCCCCAAATTCCTGTGACAGTATATAATCTTCTATAACATTCCTGTATGATGGATCAAAGGTTGAAAATCCACAAGGCACACACATAAACAGTTCTGTTGTTTAAGCAGGTAGCTTGTGACAGAGTCCTTCTACAAGACATTACTGTTACAGATGTTTTGACTGTCACAATAAAGGAAGAAGGAAATGAAGAGGGACTCTGCCGTTTCTAGAGGAGCCAGGGTTCCCAGCAAGCTCCCATCTGAGCTCTCAGCCCAGCAATGGATTTATAAATGTGAGGCTTGATTCCTGATTGCTTCAGCCATTATGGCCCCAGCCTGGTTCCGGAGGAGAAGCTGACGGATGGAGAGAAACTGATGAGAGTGAGCAGAACACAAGGTGGGCTCTGGCACGGCCCACAATCACCTGTCCTCCTAATTCACCTCACCAATCAGTGCTGTGCCTTTGTTGAACCCTTTCGCTTCAGGCTGGGAGGTCCTCTGCTGTCAGAGAGCAAGAGCAGGAGGTTTTCAAGGGTTACCAAGGCCAGGCAGCGCCTCTGTCTCCTTCACACCTTCATGGGGCCACTTCCCCCAGCCCTGACCAGGTGGGTCTTTGTCAAGTCCTGAAGTGCTTGGGTTCATCATGTCAGCTGGAGAAGGTGGCTCTGGCGCACCTCAGGGTAGAGTAAAAAAACACGTTGCAAAAAAAACCAGATCGCCCTTGGCTAGAGACTCACCACCTTTGCAAGAACCCCTCGTCAAAACGTCCTGCTTGGAAACACAAACTGTCCCAAAGCAAGATGCTGCTTTCTTACTGCAAGGCCTTCCTCCTCAGAAAGGAACGCACCTTGCATCACGTTGTGCTTAGGAGAGAAAAAGACAAACTAAGTACACTTCGAGGGAGCTCATTACCAAATTTGCCTCTGAGCTTCCTGCTACTATTAAAAGCAATAGGATTTGTGTCTATGCAGGTCTATGTGAGTATGACAGTCCAGATGAGCTGCTGGAATGAAGAAAACTTTGAGCTGGGATCTATATTGTACAGGCACCAAACTGCAGCTCCTTTCAGCATGAGAGCCCTGTTTCATTTCTACTTCATGAAGAAAAAAATCACACTTACTGTTTTCAGGACTATGTAAAATTAGAAAGTAAGCAGCAGTGAGAAGGTGATGAATTTTTTTTTTCTCATTTCTGACAGGTCAGGTAGATTGCAAAGTCATCCAAACTAACAGCCTGACAATAAATTTTTCATGTGTCATTGATGGTGGGAAAAGAGAAGCCCAAAGTGGGGAAAACGGTTTATCAGAAGGTGCAGGTGTTACTGAACAGCAGCTTGTGACGGGCTGCCTTCGGGGAGAGCAGGAGTGTGTGAACAAGCAGAACAAAGTATTCTCATTAGGCAGTTAGGAATCAAAGCCCTGATCCGTTCCCAATTTCTTCCACTGCTCTTGACTAGCTGAAGTATAATCAATAGTCCCTACCCCGTAAAGACAGAGCATCCCGGGTGGCACAGTCAGGTGGCCATGAAATTGTTCCTCATGAGGATGTATGATAAGGTCATTGATCTTGTGCTCTAAGCCACGGGTTAACAAAAGGATTTCTGAGATTAAAAAAGAGCTGTTCAGACAATCACTTGACTCTGCTAAGAACTTTAGTTATAGTTTATTTTTTTTTTGTTTTCCGGAGGTCAAAGCCTTAACCTCTGAATCTTTCCAAGCTATGTCAGCTACGGAGTATTTATGTCAGTGAAAGTACTCCTGTATTTCTCATTTGGGAAAGGAGCGCTGTTGCAGCTGGGCTGGAGGTCTGCTGAACCTGAGGAGTTTGCGGCTCTGTAGTCGCAGTATCTGGGTGACTCAACCTGACATGCCATCTTTATATTTCCAGATTTAAGAGATTATTTTTTATGCTGATTGTTACTCAGAGATGAGATTTTTCTGGGTTTTTTTCATGGCTTTTGACTAACTTCACTTGTACAATCAAATTTTGGTTAAGAATTATTGTCAAGGAAATTGCATTAATTAAGCAAAGGAAGTTGAAAGAATAATAAACAGACATGATAACATAATGAGGATCTTCATCTGCTGCTTGAACAATTGAATAGAAAAATCAACTACATGGTCAACGGTTCCCTGCAAACAGACCCACAAGAACGCTTTTTAACTTCTCCCTACCATTTTAATTTTTTGCTGCAGAGGAAAGGAACATGGGGAAATGTGAGTAAAGAGGAGAAGGAACCTGTCGTCCCTCCCAAGGCTTCCACAACTCGTCAGCACACCCGCAGGGCTGTGGGTGCACATCTGAAACAGCAATGAGTGCAACAGCAATGAACTTCTGCAGACAGAGGCTGGCTGCTGAGGCAATGGGTGACACCCTTCTGCCCGGGTGTTCACAGTATTGCATGAAAAATGATCATGTACAGAGGAATTATTTCAGACTTAAGCAGTATGAAACAGCCAAACACCACAATACTATTTAAAAATTTCCAAAAGAGAAAATTGGCACATTGTCATTCTTAAATATAATGAAACACCTCTACAAATGGAGATAAATATACCAGGATGTTTCTACATAGCACTTTAACTGGATTCTCCAAAGCCCCTGGCATACAGCTCTTCACCTTCATTTACCAGCCTGATGAAATTTATTTATGCCCAAACACAAACAAATTAAACATCATAAACAATTTGACCCTATGTTTACTATACAACTTACTCTCTACAAGAGAAAGAAGGCTGTAATACTTTAAAAATAAAAGGATTAACTGCAAGAACCCAGAGAATCCTGAAGCAAAGTGATACGGAGATCCTAAAAATGTGAATATTGCCTTTATTAAGCGCTCAGCTAAACTTCTACTCTAGCAGCTACATATTGTTCAGATAGCAGCCACGTAACCACTCATGGAGCTGAGCTTTGAACAGTATCAATAACGGCAAAAACAATGGCTGGGGTTTGTAATGGGAAGTTATTAATAGGGGCTGCAGTTCTAAAAGCTACTGTCACTGCAGAGCTCTGCACTTATAAAATGCATACAGCCATCTTTCTATACTTAGTTTTGTTTGTGTGCTTCTTTTCAAAGCAGAGAAATTCAACTGCAGGTGCCTGAGAAATCAAACACCAGCAAAAACGCATAAGACCCCGTCCCCAGTGTCATGTCTTTGTTTATTTGCAAAAGCTCTGGGGAAAAAGAAGGGAACATTGTTAGGCTTGACTTTTTTTTTTTTCCTCCCAATTATTTCTAAAAGTTTAGCTTTAGGTCTCAGTATAGCATGGCGTTTCAGAATTTGTCACCTCATTTAATTTGTCAAAAAACAAATGAAACGAAAGAAATGTCAAGTCCCAACTGTTCTCTGCTCTACATTGAGAACGAATCACTGGTTTTTTCATCCCAAGCCACTGCATGCAATAGCCATTGGCCTGGGATTACCCGAGCTTTCTGTAACATACTCATGACTTGTTTCCAATAACTTAAGTTTTAAATTCTGTAACATCTGCAGAAATAAAATAACCACAGTATTTCTGAGAAAGACACGTATCAGAAAGGCTGATCAAATATGACCCAAGGCAGCTTGAAATATTTTGCCCAAATCTCTTCCAAACGCATGTGTTCTAAGATTTCTAGGCTTAGAAATAAAAATTTTCCTTGTATGCACTAAACTCCCAGTAGACAATAGATCTTCCTCCACTGTTCAGAGGGTAGAATCTTTGGTCATAGGAATTAGGTTCCAAAAAAATAAAGACATACTATTCTTCAGGGTCCTGCAGTTTAAAAGTGTTGTCACAGACAACATAAAGACTTAGGCTAGCAAGGGTCGCAGCATCTTGGTCCCAGGGTCTTCTGCATGTGAAGAAATAGACTTCCTCTGAGCTCCTTACTGCTGAGATGCTACCTGTTCCTCAGATCTGACTGCTTGAAAGAGGTCCAAGAGAAGCACAGATGAATTTTTACCTCCAGGGAGATCTTTCCATCTTAAGACAATATCAAGGACCACATCTTGGCCAACATAAATACGGAGCACAGAGCTCATTTCTAGGCATCTACAGTTTTACCTGCATGTCTTTTTTTCCACAAAATGTGAAAGTTTGTGATTTTGTTCCTTTTCATTATGATCATACGTGCTGATCCTGGGATACATTCATTTTTCCTCTAGAGCCACTTTTGCATCACAAAAGCATCTTCAAAAAGGAAAGCACCTTACTGTGAACAAGAGGTATTGCAAACCTGCCAGGCGTCATCATGACAGTCTCCTACATTCAATCTCAAGGCATCCATCAGAAAAATCAGTTACAAGTTACTGAATTTATTTCCTTCAAAGGAAGAGAGAGTTTAGACTTTCCCTTCTAAAGGACAACTAAGATGACTATTACACTGACAATATAGATGACTGTACACACTCCGCTATCGCTTGACATACAGACCACTGGAGGTAGAAAGCTTTTTACAGAACATTTTAACGTGTCACCTTATAGGAGGTTAGTCAATCCTCCAGCCAGCCTGCATCTGGGATTCAAATGTGTCCAATTCAGCTTAGGAAAAACGTTCACTTCCTCTTTCTCATAGAGCTGTGTTATTTTAGACAAATTGGGGCAAAGATGGCAGAAGATAGAAAAGCCAAACAGTGCGACTCCCTGCCACCTTCATCCATTGCTCTCTGTACTGTTTTCAGAATCAAGGATGGAAAGGAGCTGTTATTTGTCCCGAAGGAGCCAGATTCAAGAAGCTTAAGCCAAAAGACCTTCCCTAGGAAAGGGAAAGTATCTGTCATCCTGGAAAGCCGTGACTCCTGATGGCCTGAAGCTGAACAAAACAAAATGTAGAGCATTCCCCTCTGTGGCCTGCTGGGCCACAGAACAGTTTTCAGATATCCCCCTCACCCTACTGAATCAAACTGCTGATGCTTAGGGCAAATCTCACCATGACATATGCTGTCATTCAGCTGCTGGGGATACAGACAGTGTATCTATCCACTTTTCCACCTCAAACTTTCATAGTTCTTTAAGGATCCTCACCTTCAGCACTGTTCTTGTTGATGCCGTTGCTCACAGAAGCACAGTACACACGCAAACACACCACTACTACAAAGACGCCAAAATATTTGTTCTCAAGTTGCAAAGCTACTGGTTAAAATGTGATTATATTTAATTATTAATAATACAATCATACTCCTTCCCTGTTGATAAAATTAACAATGTATCTAATTTCATTTACAATGCCAATTTGGTGCAAATTAAAAACCAAAACCAAGAAACCCCCAAACTGAATAGTTTTACTAATGCTTAAACATTGTGAAAACATAACCCCCGGGCAACATGCCTGCTCGCCAAAACTATTTTTTGAAATGCATGGCACTTTCTATGTTGTTAACACTTATTACCAAGATGATAATAATATAAAACGTCCAATTCCGCTGTAGGCACTTTAATCTGATTTTCAGGTGCCAGTTCATTGTGCTGCACTACACCACAAAGCCAAGCCAAAGAAGGCAGCTGAAGCTGAAAACAGAACAGGCGTTAAAAAACATGACCCTCCTTACAACGACAATAGGACCCTGCACTGTGGAGATAACGGTGCAGACATAATAAGTGGAATTGATCCTTGGCTTTTAATAGGAAATCACATACAGGCACAGCAGGATTTTCTGTAGATCTAAACGCAATTCTTTTCAATTTGGTTTGGCCTTTTCTTAAGAAGGTGATAAATGTGCATTTTTTTCCCTGTCCTTTATATTGGAAGATTAATTAGATACATCACTGGTAGGACCAGAGGAATAAAAAGCTTGTGCAGTTTCAGGGCCTTTCTGCAGTTACCTTCTTTGCTTTTCTGCTGCATTTATGTTACTTTACTACCTCTGACAACAACAAAAACCCCAAAGTATATCTAGATAAATACACATATATACATGTAAACACAAAGAAAGAGAATGCAGTAGAGAGAAGACAGAGAGCAAGTGAGCTATTTTTACTCTTTTCTGTTGAAACTCACATAAATCAATATATAATTCCCTGTTAAATCATGCCTGCAAAAAATTGCTTCCAGATAAAACAGCAACAGAGGTGTGAAAAAAGTAATTCACCCACATCAGTAAGGTGTTAGCTTCAAAACACCAGTCTGGATTCAAACATTATTAAAGTAAATCTGTTTTAAAACTACAGAAAGAACAACTCTGAAATGAGAAAAAGCACAGCTTTTTAGCATATCTGATGCTGCCTTAGCCTCTTCTTTTTGACTCTGCTAGCAGAGCTATTCTCCATCAGCCACAGAAGGGTCCTGGTGCAAGCTGCAACTGTGGGTGCACCCGGGTGGGATCCTTGGCAGGGCAGTGACAGCTGACAAAAAGGTGTGTGTTTACTTTGTGTTGAAAGAGGCACAATTTTCTTCTCAAGGCCACCTGCTCCTCTCACCTAAGGTGCTGAGAGCAGCAATCCCGCAATGCTGCTGGGGAGCCTTATTTCCTCCAAAGAGGAGAGAGCTTTACATGATTAGGAAGAACCTTCTCTCAGAAGAACGTCAATATACCAGGTCTTTCCTGCCACTGATGATGACAAAAGCTGAGGCGCGGAGTCTCTGTAATCCCTGAGCCATGTAAAAGATATAATTAGAGATGCTGCCCCATAAACAGAAAAATCTTCCCCGCAGGTTCCTTTACTGAGTTCCTGTACAGCTGATTCCATGAGGTGTTTCCTTCACCTTCACTGGGCACCGTTAGTGTCCCAGCATCTGTCCACCTACCTGTCTGCTACACTCAACTCCATGGCATTTCCAGATGTGCAATGTAACACATTCTGAATGTGAGCTCTGCTCAATTGGCAAATATCACAGGACAGTCATGGAGAAATGGGCACAGCTCCCTGAATTCACCTGAAAACTGTCAAACCAGGACATTTTCATATGGAGAAAATCCCCCAACAAGATTTACTTTCTCCCATTCTACAAACTCAGCTGACAGAAGTCAGGCGTAAGAACAGAGGTGACAGGCTTCCTATCTTAAAATCAAAGGACACTGCAATTTCTTGAGGATATACACAGATCCGGCCAAGAGAAATAGCATTACGAGATGCAAAAGGCAACTGAGGGAGATTTACCGAGTATGCAGAATGTGTTAGTTGTTTTAGGAAAATAGCACCATTAAGCTTAACCTTCATTAATCTAGAACAGGCTCCTTCTTCTTTCATTCATTTATCAAACTGAGCTTCCAGCAACATAGAAAAACATCTGAAGCCCCTTGTAAAGAGAGAAAAAATAGGGGGAAAAAAAAGGTTGTTGTGTGTCCGTGCCCCCAAGCATGAGTACAAAAAGCATCGGTAATCATTCTATGAAGTAGGAAATTAGGGTAATTCCTTATTCTAAAGACATGATACACAGCCTGCTCTGGTCAGGTAGAAACTTACCATCCCCAAACCCATTTTCACAGCTGTAATTTTTGTTGGATGCTCTAGGAGCAACAAGCCCCTGCCTCTGTAAAGGCCATGGCAAAATGAAAGGCATGGTCATTACAGATTAGAAAACTAGCAGGAAACAGAGGAGGACAATCCCCCAGTCATTAACTCTACATGTTCATCTTTTATTACATTTCATTAACCCTTAAATTAGCATCTGGCACCCTACTCAGAGAATTTATGTATTTCTCTTTCATTTGCCTGTTTCAGAGCTTGGAAACGTGTGCAATATTGGGCTCTATCTGCCCCAAGAGTCTCAGGAGATCTCTTCACAGACTCTGCCTCTTCCATCTGAATGTATCTTCTACTCTCTGCAAATATTGGCCAGAATCCATCAGCCAGGTATTAACGGGACCTTAACTTTGCATATACACATGTAAGATGCATACGCCAAAAACAAAGGGAAGTTTCTTAGGTCATATTATTTCATAGTACAAATTATTTCAAAACATTCCTAAACCATGGAATGCTACCCAACAATTACCTGCTGGAAAATACTACTATTATTTCTGACTCTGTGCACAGTGACTTCCTCACTGATGAAAGATCAAAATTCAGACCTAATGAGTAATCACTGTGGATAGTCCTTAATTGAATGAGACATTCTCCACCACATTTTGCATACAATTTTCAATTAATAGGAACTTTTTTCTTTGTATTTGCAGAACTGTTCTCAAGGGAGAGACTGATGCTAATTCTATTTATGTTTAAAAATAGGATAATAAAACTACTGCTACAAAATTCAAGGGTTAGGTCCAGAAATCATGAGTTAAACTTAAAAGTTATGAAATTAAGAAGAAAAAACACCAAGTATTTTTTTCATTTTCCTTCTCTAGACCCATGTCAGCTAGAGCACAAGAAGAAAAAAGAAGCAAGTAGAGATGGATCATTCCACGTTAAAATTCCTATTTTGTTTTACAGTACCAAGGGAAAAAAAAAACCTCAAAAACGAACAACCTTGGAAAAGATAAAGCAAGAGTATGAAATCTCACCACACCATGAGTCTGCTTTCACATTTTTGTGCCTCAGTAATTAGCTTAGAAATGTAAAGAAAATACTCCCTGGCACTTACTGTGCGATACTTACTCTAAAAACATCTGATATTTAGTCTACAAATACTCATACAGAAGCAGCTGAAAGGCACACAGCGCCTCATTCATTCAGCAGAAAAAAAAAACACATTTAAGGGTCTTGTTTGGTCTTTTTTTTTTAACAGAACAAGTTTTGCTGCATTCAACAAGCCAGACAACTACTCTTCATAAAACCTCCTCATTCCCTGGGACCTCTTCTAGTGATTATTATCAAGACTTTAATTTCCTGTTTGAGCATGTCAACTCCTGCAATTATTAGCTCTTGTTTGTAAATAAATACCATGATTATAATATCTAATTCTAGAATCCTGGAATACTCGAGGTTGGAGGCGACCTCTGGAGAACATCTTGTCTGAACTACCCTCTTGAAGCAGGGTTAACTACAGCAGGTTGCTCAGGGCCAGTTGCACTTCGTGTATCTCCATGGATGGAAATTCCCAAACCTCCTTGGCCAATCTCTTCCTGTGTCTGATCATCCCTGAAGTTAATAAATAAATAAGTAGCTTTAAAATATAAATTATTTTATTTGATTTTGTGCCCACTGTCTCTTGTCTCTTCCCTGGACACCACTGAAAAAAGCCTGGCTCCCTATTCTTTAGTTCCTCCCACCAAGTATTTACATACATTGACAAGGTGTCCCCTGAGCCTTCTCTGCTCCAGGCTCAACAGCCCCAGCTCTCTCAGACTCTCCTTATAGCAGAGATGTGCCAGTCCCTTAAATCATTTTCATGGCACCTCACCAGACTCTCACCATTGTAGCTATGTCTTGTCCTGGGGAAACCAGGCCCAGACACAGTCCTCCAGATGTGTCTCACCACTGCTGAGTAGAGATGGATCACTTCCTTGATTGGTTGGCAATGCTCCTTCCAATGCAGCCCAGGACACCATTGGTCTTCTTTGCAACAAGGGCACATTAATGTCCACTAGGACTCCCAGGTCCTTTTCTCCCAAGCTGTTTTCCAGTGGGGTGGCCCTCAGCAGGTACTGGGTGTATGGAGCTGTTCCTCCAAAGTGCAGGACCTTGCACTTCCCTTTGTTGAATTTCATGGGGTTCCTGCTAGCTCATTTTTCCAGTCTGTCAAGGTCCCTCTGGATGGCAGCACACCCATCTGGTCTGTCAGCCACTCCTCCCAGCTTTGTGTCACCTGCAGGCTTGCTGAAGGTGCTCTCTGCTCCATCATTCAGGTCATTAATGAAGAGGCTAAGCAGAATTGGTCACAGTACCATGTTCCATATACTCTGAGGTACATGACTAATGACTGGCCTCCAGCTGGACATTCTGCTGCTGATCACAACCCTTTGAACCTAGCAGTTTAGCCAGATGTCAGTCCATCTCACTGTCCACTTACCTAGTCCATACTTTATCAATTTGTCTGTAAGGATGTTATGGGAGATAGTGTCTATACTTACCATACTTGAGATAAACAACATCCTCAGCTCACACCTTATCCACCAAGGCAGTTATTTAATCATAGAAGGCTATCAGGTTGGTTAAGCATGATTTACCCTTCATAAAACCATGCTGATGACTCCCGATCACCTTCTTCATTACGAGCTGATTTTCTTTTAGAATAGAATATAGAATAGTTAGAGTTGGAAGGGACCTTCAACGGTCACCTAGTCCAACCCCCCTGCAAGAAGCAGGGACATCCCTGACTAGATCAGGTTGCTCAGAGCCTCATCCAGCCTGGCCTTGAACGATTCCAGGGATGGGGCATCCACCACCTCTCTGGGCAACCTGTTCCAGTGCTCTACAACTCTCATTGTAAAAAATTTTTTTCTCATATCTAATCTAAACCTACCTCCTTCTAATTTAAACCCATTACCCCTTGTTCTATCACAACAGGCCCTACTGAACAGCTTCTCCCCATCTTTCCTGTAGGCCCCCTTGAGGTATTGGAAGACCGCTATCAGGTCTCCCTGGAGCCTCCTCTTCTTTTCTGCCTATCAAATAGTTAACGTGCCATCCCCAGTCAGAGGTTAGATTCCTGTGATTCAGATTTGGCTCTCTAAGGACATTCCAGTCAGCAGAAGTGAGAAAAGTTGATCCAAATAAGTAAAAGCTGTGAATGTGAAGTCAGTTCAACCCTTGTGTGTTTTAATGTAATGCAGGACATCAAGTTAACAGAGTCAAAGCATCACATAATTACTCAGTAAGGATGCGTAACAAATACTAAGATCAGTGTGAAAGAAGTATGAATGGAAGTGTCTGCGTGCAAAAGTATCAGAAGACACGATACAGAGAACGGGTTATGAGAATGGCACGTATCAATAAGCAAGGACACGAGTGACAGCAGTCAAACCGGCAAACGATCAGAAATGTCTCGCTACATCTAGACCAGAAGGCCAGCACTCTGGTGAGGCCATGCTGGAGATGACCAACCAGTTGGAGACCTGCAGCAGAGCTACAGTACATCACCTCTGCCAACAGGAAAACAGGCTGGAAGCCACAAACTCACTCGCAACAAGGAAGCAGAGACAAAAGAAAGCAATGACAGCCTGAAGCAAACAAGCTTCTGTGGAAAAGATCACATTGTGAGAACCGTTTGACTCCTAAATAGTATAAAAACTTTGTCTAAAACCCAGTTTATCATCATCAATCAAGACGAACCCTAGAGATAGGGTTTATCGCCACTGTCCTTCATTCTCGTCACACACAAGTGATCCTGACCAGACAGAAGCCTTGGTGTTGATGAGCATGTGGCTATCAGTATGAATGGCATCTATGACAGAAAGAGTGCAAATGAGTGAAAAGAGATTCATTTAAAGTCAGTATCACCTTCCTATAAGGTCTTGCACCGAGTTTCCTCACATTGAGTTTCTGAAGTCTTTCACATTTTCACTGTTTTAAATACATCACCTTTGTTCAGTCTCCTCTACTTAGATTAGCTTTACTGACTATGCCATTAATCCTGACAACGACCTTAACTAAAAGACTCTGAGTTTCAGAACACTCCTCTCCATGAACTTAGCTGTTCCTAGCTTAACTACCAAAAGACTGCTCATGACACAGTTTAGATCTCTGCCTATGTCTTATATCTGAACAAGGAATGAGTTGCATGCTCAGCGAGTTAGCAGAACCCAGCTCTCAACCATACTCCTGACAAGGGTGTGGTGTTGCTAACACAGGAGAAGGTAACTCAAATCTCCTACTTTTTCCCATCCCTGATAACCGCAGGTGCCGGCCCTGAATTCTCCCTCCATTCCAAAAATTCGTCCTAACCCTCATGTACTTGTGTAACATGCAGGAGAGTGCCTTGACTCCATGTCTGCTGTGCTTTTCTCTTACAGGCTGGAATCCAGAATGTGTGAAATCTTGCACAGGCACTGGATTCACTATCGAATCCTTCAGCCACCGTCCCATTCACATTAATGAACAGTGCAGAATTTTATCCTCTGCTTTTAAAAGGCCCCATGTGAGACACCCATACAAGGCACTATGCCCTGACCACTCGCCTTAAACACATTGCAAAATACTTTACCAACAACACACATCATATACATACATACACAATACAAATGAAAAAAATTAATGAAAAATATCATCATGTAGCATACAGTATACTGCACAAGAAAATGAGAAAGGCAGGCCCAAGAAAAATGACATCTCTTCCAAAATGTACCACGAAGACTTCTATTTTAACCTCTAATCAGAAAATTATACACTGAATAAAGAATACAAAGATAATTTTATTGTACTTGGTAAGTCCATAAGTTACTAATTTTCAAGAACTGAGCAAAGGACTAAACACTAAACATCAAACTGTAGTCTTTTACTCCCAAATACTTTCTTTTGGTAGCAAGGCTCAAGTCCAATTTTAATAAAACCTTTGCACAGATTTTTTTTTTCTGGCTGGAATAAACATTAGTACAGCAAGCCCCACTCTTTCACAAGGTCAGAGTTTTAACCAGTATGGAAAAAGCCCTTGCTTTCTAAACTATGAAATTAAGCAGCACAAAAGTAGATTAACAAATAAATTGAGTCAGAGAAATATAAAAAACATAGAGTGTTAGAGGAGCATTCTTTCTGATGGGATGTTCTCAGCCCATTATTGGGACACACCAAACACACACATCAGCACTCCTGCTCCAGGAAATAACACTTTGTTTTCTAAGATCAAATGCTAAGCCCATCCATAGCTATAAATACTCAAAAAAAAAATCGCAGGAAAAATAATAGGCGTTTCAAATGAGAGCTTTATGAACCTCTGCAGCCATTTTTAACAGAAGATTGCCATCCTCAAAAACTTACAGTCAGGCTCTTCTAATTTGCCATCATTCATTACAAGCCCAGTACTTGTGCTCCAGACATTCAAAGAAGCCTGCCTTTTGGCAGCACGCTCTTGGACAGGGTAGAATATAAAAAGATATTCTGTCTTGGTAACAAAAAAACCAAAAGTTTCTACCCCAACACAACTGTATTACACAGCAGTGCTCAGCAAATACATATCTTCTGGTCAAAGCAAATAACATCTGACCTTTGGTTGCATGATTATCATACATTCGATTAACTGGTTTAGTGTAATCACTGTTTATAAATCAATTAATGAATTAGTGAGTTCTGATAATTTAGTTCGTTTGATCATGCATCAGTTTTCTATTTTAATTATTAGCTTGTATGACAGCAGACAAACACTTTCTTTAAATATAAAAAATGTGCATGTATGTGTATAAATATAAAAACATATATAAAAAGTAATAAACTAATTATTATTTTACTTTCCACACGCTGCTGTCACCCTTAACATTGCATCTTACTTTTCCTGTAAAAACCCCGGGTGAACGAGAAGAAATGACTATCCTTACCTTAATGTTGCAAGCTTGTTCCATCAGTCTTCTGGCGTTCTCTTCAGCTCTGTACCTCTTGGGCAACTGAACCCTGAAGAATTTTAAAGCTCCTTCAAAATCAGCTTGTAGAAGGTCCTCTTTTGAGGTCTGCAATTAAACACAGGGAACTACTGTAAACACTGAGAACATGCAGTCATGGTCTTTTTCTGGATTTGTCATTTACTGAATGTATTCCAAACCACCAACATTCACATTAGCTCAGAAACATCCTCCTTGAAATGAGCCCTCCAACCCGTACCTCATAAAACAAACCAGAGGCTACAGCCAAGGAACCCCAGGCAGAGCAGCACAATCAGAGGACTGTAACGCGTTAATGTATTTTATCCTTCTATACCTGCAGGGTAAGAAAGGAGTTCTGGCTCAGCCTGTCAAGATGTCACTCAGTGAGGAAAAAAACCAAACCCAAGCAAACAACAAAAACCTAGGGGACTTTGTAATATTTTCTAGAGAGATTGTACATTAGACCATTGCCAGTTCTCATAACGCTGCCCTAAAAAGACAATGTATATATAGATATATATGGTTGCAGACATGAACAGCAGAAGCAGAAATGCATACGACTCATAAGAGGCATCAGCAAGTCAATGTGCAGCAGTCTGTGACACAATTTCTCAAAGAACACTGTGCCAGAAAATGTTTTACATGCTTATTTCTACATCTCTCATAATAGCATACCTCTCAGCGTGGTATCAAGCCTAACAGGTCAGAAAATGTTGAACATTCAACATTAATCCAGTTCTGCTACTGAGGGAGTATTATGATTCACAGGGACAAATGTATTCATCTCTGGATTTACCGAGAACTACACCAAGAGATTTAGCAGATATGAAATCCCAAGCCTTGGGATAGTTCCTTTAAAATGTTCACAGAAACTGTGTGTCCAGGCAAGACATTTAGGACATCATCTCAAAGAAGTGAATTTCAAGATTTTTAACCAAAAAAGAGTGAACAACAATGTGTCAATGTACAGACTAGTATTAGAGAGACCGGCACTGTGTGTCAGAGCATTATTACTACAAATACCTCAGGAGCCACACAGGTACCTTTGGTTAAGGTTAATTGCTGAATTAATTGCTCAAGTACCACCGACAAAATTTGTGTGCATCCTCCACTTTCTCACAAGTAATTTTTTTGCCTTGTTATACGCCGTAGGCATATTACATACACAGAGTTTCAAAGTTTGATTCTTAACTATATTCTCATCCACTCAAAACCCTTTGCTGTCTCCAATTTCAGACAACATCTTTCCAGAAAACACACAAGAGATTTGGCTCTACACAGGGAGAACTGGGAGACACTGTGCAGCCTTTGACATGCAAGAGGTGAGGCTTGATGATACGATTATTTCTCTTGGGTGTTAAATTTGTTTTTAATAAATAAAAATAAATACAATTCTCAGTACAATGCTGAAAAAATTTTACTTTATGGAACCCCCTTAGGCAATCAACAAGCTAGCATCACTAGTTCATTTACATGAAAATAATTATGTCTGCTATGTAAAAGCCCTTCTTAAAAGTATGACAATTTTGTTTCCCAAACTGAACTTCAATATGGTGCTGCAGATAAAAAACAGTAATACGCAAACCTAGCTCGACATATTCCACATTTCTGCTGAAAATGCTAGAGCTGCCTACCCAGAGAGTCTATTAAAACACCAATTTGCCTAAACTTTATTTGGTGGGGGCAGGGAGAAGGGTTTTTGAAGGGATTTCAAGTTACGTACCAAACTTGGAACAGCAACAGAAGTTAAGGGGGTATTTTCATGGTTATCCAGTATCTCTGAGAGCGGGGAAGATGTGCTGACATCAGGGGTGTGCCCCCGCAACCACTGATAATTGTCACTGCTCTGGGTCCAGTTTTTCACTTTGGGAATGGGCACTGCAATGTGCGCTTTGATCAATCAAGAGCCTACAAGGACAGAATCTACACTGTGCATCTTTACCTACCACCTTATGTATTTTTGGAAATTATTATACTTTATACCCTAATGGGCACTCTGTAGTAGTTTTTGCTACATTAATCACAAGGAAAGAGCAAGAAAACTCCAAATACATCTGCAGTTGATGACTTTCTGTCATCATTCTCTCAAGATCGATTTGATCCTCCCTTCATTCACAGCCAAGGAAGCTGCTGGGTCATCACTGCAGCAACACAAAAAAAGCTGCCTTCAGGATGCTGATGAGAAATGTCCAGCTTTACAAAGTATCACATCTGATTCTGTCCACAAAAACTTGGCAGGAGGACTATTTGGCTGAGACTCAATCAGACACGACCGATGTAGTGTTGACAGAAAGCTGGTGCAGTTGGGTATCTAATGAATCAGGCCCACTCATGAATGCAGCTACGGCCAACGCATCCACTCCCTCTTCCTAATGTCAGATTTCTCCTGGACGAGTTTTCCTGAGGTTAGACTTGCTTTTACCACACTTGAGACCAGATCACCATTTCATATCCACATAATCGGCTCTGTCTATGATTGAGACCAGATCATCATTTCATATCCACGTGATGGACTGTCTATGATTATCTGCAAGTTGCAGAGTGTGGTGGGAGCAGCCCGTAATACAGGCAGCACTCAGCATCACTGCCAAAACCCACGCTGGCAACCAAGCCCCTTCTGGGTAAAGTTCAGCTGGGTAATGTCGATCAAAAAGCAGTAAATGGTCTGATAACCAGCTTACTTGAAAGCTGTTTCTCTCCTTCCCTCTCAGCAATGCTGGCAGCTGTGATCACTATACACTTCAAATAGATTTCCCTGTTACATTGCAAGTTTTCCTTCACTGGAGACAAGCTCTCCTGCATTTCCCATTCCCTCCTCTTCCTCACACTCTCTCTCATCCTCTTCCGAAACTCAGCCATGAACACAACCCCGACCCCAGGCGTCAGTGGACACCAGCCAACCCGTAAAACCCATGCTGCTGCTGCTCTTGGTTTTACTCAGAAGGTGCTCAGACTCGGCAGCGCTGACGGCGTAATCTCCAAGGCAGGCTGGCTGGTACACGCATCCAATGGAGTGGGAGGGTGTTTGCAATTAAGACTTCTGGACAGTTGCTGCCAGCACAAAATAAACACCAAACACACTTTTTGCCAAAGTTTTAGCATTTTATTAGTATCTGAGCTATCCTAATGTGAAGCATGTTTTCTTCCCAGAGGTCCTGACTAGACATTTTTATTTTAATTTTGTATTTAATTTATTTTTCTTTAATTAACATAATACATTGAGTGTTTTGGAATTTATTTTAGAAAGCAGAGGAGAAAAAAAAACTTTAAAAAAAATCTCATAATCAACAATTAAATTGCCCTGCCAAACTTCAGAAGAGCAGATGTACCTACCCGTTATGTCCATAGCACTTCAATGATAAATAAATTTAAAAAAAAAAAGACAGAGGCAAATATGTCAGAAAACCAGCCATTACATGTAAAACATTTAAAGTCAGATTTCATTCTCCTACGCCTCTGCTTGAATCACTGTTATAATAATCATTTAATAGCCCCCAAACAAATTACTCTTATAAAAATTGTAACTATTTAGAATTTTGAGGTCTCAACTGTGAAAAATCTTTAGTCAGTGAAAATCCCATAAGAATAATGGTGAATCATGGAAATAAGAACTACTCTGACAGTTTGCTGAACGAAGATTATAGTTATGAAAAACCACAAGCCATCACATTGCATGGTTTGATGAGTAGTAGAGCCTGTACTGTTCAGCTCTTTCTACTTCACTGAATATTTTCATTTCATTTTAAAAATCTGTTTATCAAAAAACTAGTTTCAATATTAAAATCACAAGAAATTAAAGTAATATTTTGAGAGCAACATTAACCAAGTTGCATACTTTGTATATTTTCTGCAAAGTAACCTCTTCAGGTACTGGTTAAAAACTGGAAGCAACATAAAACCAGTGTGTGTGTGCACGTGTATATGTGCAGTACAAAAAAAAAAATAAAATAGCAATGTTGACATCCTAAGATTCACATTCCTTGACACTTTGTGATGCTAATCAATAAATTATAAAGATATCTCAGGAAGCTTTTAGCAGCTGTTTGACAGACAGAGATTTGTAAATTTGTCAGTTCACGTCACTCAGCTTGTAGAACTCATGAACAACTTATTTCACTAAACCACATCTGTAACTTTAAGGAACCAGTAATTAAAGTTGCGCAGGTGCTTTGCATTTTTGTGCACTTAGGGACTTCAGGGCATTTTTTATTATTATAGAAGTAATTTTCAAACAACCATATTTTTGGTGGAAATATATTTTTAAAACCAGGCAAAAGAGGAAACTCACTGAGAACTACAACCAAAAGTCTCGGCTTGTCTTTTGGAGTTTGACTAAATAAGCCCTCAAATGTCCTTCCCACATCACTTCAGTATTTCAATATATTTATAAAATTATCTTATATGGATTAGCTGAAACTAAGGGAAAGCCCTTTCCCAGAAGGGAAGGCTTTCAAATCTAAAAGTAAAGTTCTGGAAAACTGCAGATGTTCAAAAACCAGGAATGCAATTTGAGAGACCTAGATGATGTTAATTTTGATTATTTTTTTAAAGTAAATAATGTTACTACAACTTCCCCCAAAATATTTCGGAAATTGTGATTAAGACAAAGGACAAAGCCTTGGCTTTTTTCTTTAACTTAATTTTTCTGTCTTCAATTATTAATTCTGCAGCCTCATTTATTACTTACTATATCAACTAAAGCTCCTCTTCCCAACTGGGAACTAATACACCAAAAGAAATTTCAGATCAACCACACTACACTTCCTTAATTTAATTCCTCCTCCTTCATACAAGCAGATAAAAATTACTAGTTTCCGTAGAATCCTGTGTATATGGTATAAATGTTTAGAATTTCTACAGAATGTCAGTGAGCACAAACTGCCTATTTTACACTTCACTGAACATGTGTCAGGAAGAAGACCAAGTTAAAGGCTGAAAAGAATCTGGCCATACTCTACTCCACTATTTAATTTGCTACTAGTAAATCCAAAATGTTTACAGGTATCCTCACACTAATTTTTCAGAACATGATATTTGATCTGTAACACACACAGATGTGGTTTTAAGTCCTTTTAAGAAGATACGCAATGTAAAATAAAGGTGTGTGAGCTGTTTTTTCTAACCTGACAGTTCCTCTTCCATTGGTAGCAACAAGATTGCAACGCTACATGTTGCATGACTCTGCACCGTGCTGCCCTTAAATGCGAGCCACAGACCTGACATCTGCTCAGGGACTCCAAGAGGATGAAGCTGACCTTCTGATGCAAGGGTGGATAAACTTGGGATCCAGGCCTAGGAAAGTTTGACAGGTAAAGCTACGCTGCTACAGTTATACCAGCACAGACTTCTAGCACAATGCATCAAGAGACTCCTTTTACTGGCATCACTTACATCCATTCCTTTACTGCAAAATCTCTACTGTCAAACATTTTTTTTATCTAAATAAAATCTGTGCTCTCTGTAAAACACTGTTTGATACAAAAATGTTATGGAAAAAAAATAAATATCTTTGGCTTTGGCGCAATGAGTTGGCATCTATAAATACGGCAATAATCTTGTGTACACCCAGCAGTATCCTTCTGCTCCACATTTCATCACTGCGTTTCTATGCAGCTCAGACTTACAAAGGTAACGTCAATTCTGACACATAAAATACTGAAGAACGTGGATAAGCGCAAACACAAAATCTGCTAGCTTCATCCACCCATAGTCATCCCAAAGGAGACAAGCCCACACAGAATTAGTGCTGTTTCACTTGCCCATCATCACAGTTAGCTGATGCAGTGAGAGGTGATCTGAATTTTTCTAAGGCTGGCATAAAGGTTATAGATTATATTTCTCACATGACACTACAACAGCATATATTCTGCCTGTCTTAGGCATTTATTCCCAAAATCACAGCAGAGGGAGAAGCTTAGGCATGTAAAAAAAGAATACAGTTCTTAATTTTATGATACACCAAGGTTTTGAAGTATCTTAAGTTCTCATTAAAGTACAAATTTTTGGTCCTCAGAGATTTCTCATTTTTAAGAAATCACAAACATACTCTCTCCTCTGTAGAAGTGGTGTATGTCAGAAGAGGTATATAAAACCTGACAGGAAGTCACATTGACTCCACAAGTCAAGACTCTGTAATGAGACAAGCTTTATTTGTATTGTCTTTTTCTTACTTTTTTTTTTTTTAAAATTAAAATAAAGAATATGATGTCATTCAGCAAAGCTAAGCTGCCTGGATGACAAAGTATGCCAAAATTCCTGGTATTCTCCATCTGGAGGGTCAGACACAAAGCCTGATTAAGTCAAGTGAAAAAGCTTAGTGGTTTTGTCTCTGCTTTCCTTACAGCTCATCACAACATAATTCAGAATGATTTGGCAGTCCCTGCCCAAGAGACCATCAGCAGGATGGGATGGAGGAGTGTTTAGGTACACTTGGAGGTAACCAGAATAACGCTTACACATACAACAGATTCAACCATGCGTTACTAGCCAGTATACTCGATTCTACAAGTGACTGAAGATACCCAAGTTCATCTGCATTTTACTAGCAGAGTTTGTGATTTTTATTTTTATCTAGCATCCCACAGTGCAGGGATACACTGGTTCAGCCACCCACTTCCCCCTCCTCCACCCCAAACACCTTACGATAGGCAGAGCACATTCACTTATGCCAGCGTACTGCAGAACACAGTGATGGGTTTCAGGAGCACCACGAAGATGCCAGATGGGTCACTGTGCACAGCCACAACCCAGGACTGCGCAGGGTGTGGAAATCAAGGACAGGCACCATCCCACTAGAAAACGGGATGGGATCAGGAAAGACCTGTCTTCACAGGCATCACGTTAAAATGACATTCTAGGGTACGAGGCCATGTCCCAGCTGCAGCCAGGTTTGGTTACAATACGCAGAGCAGACTCAGCAAGGGCTAGGTACCGACTTCTGGATTCACCACTGGTTTGCTGTTTTGAGTCTCTTTTGTACAGCAGTAGAAACGATAAAAGCGTACTTCTCCGTACCGTAACATGCCACCAACGCATTTCAGGCCATTTCACATACAGACATCATTTGCTACAATGGATAAAAACACCTTTTAACAATTTATTTCCCAGATAATTCTACACATGTATTTTAAACTTTTTTACATAGTGTCAACTGTCTTTTCAAAATCAAACACCAAAACAGTAGAAAATCAAAATACATCAACATAACTTGAATTTTTATGAATGCTTAAAATTAGTGAACCCTTCAAGCTAGCTAAGGAGTGTCACCGATCCCCATATCCCCATTACAAGGACTAGCATCCATATCTCCTGAGCTAACATGGAAAAAAACCTGCACTGTGCTTGGGAGATGGATTATGAGAAGCTGAGAGGAAAAAAATAAGACACCTCTTAGGTCTCTATTTAGTGTCAAGAATCTTGTAGGGGGGAAGTAGGTTTGGGAGGGAAGATGGCAAATTCACAATGAATTAATTTCAAGAAAAAGTGATCTCACCGCAAGCAGCCGAGGCACAAATAGGCGATGCCCCATTCCCAGAAGTTCCAGCACCCGACATGCATACTCATTCACCAGCTTGCTTCTCTCGTCATGCATGTCCTGGGACTTTTTGACAGGTGGTGTGAGCTTAGCAGCTGGGGTTTTGCAAGGCACCCCTTCTTCCATGAGCAGCAAGTAGTAAGTATCCAGAGTGAGAAGAAGAGGCTTTGAACCACAATTTCAAAAAGTGCAAGACTAGGAAAGGCAGCCTCAGGTCTGTGACATGCGCTCAGATGGCCATCTACAGCAACGCCCGTCGGTCTCTCAGAAAGAGAAAAGCATCTTTGCTAAGAATCAAGGAAAAATATGATCCACTGTGCTGGCTCAGCCAGAGTCCAAAGCAGATTTGAAAAACAAACCAGAGAAAACATGGATCTAAAAATGTACCGAAAAAGCAGGAAAATGGCAGAAAATGAGTGCAGGAAAGCTCGGATGGGAGCAAAGCAATGGAGAGCTCTCAGGGCTCAGTGCTGGGAGATGTGTGTGCCAGCAGACAGCAGCAGCAATAAGAGCAATAAAGCCAGGGCAGCTCCGAAGCTGCAAAGAGAAAGGGATGATCTCATTGCAATCTCTGATTCGTGACGAGCGTGGCGGCTGCCGCTGCTGCCTCTCGCTGTGAATCAGTAATGAAGGGGTAGGCAAGGAGGGGGCTGGGAGGAGGAGGAGGGGGTGAATGAGCATGCAGAGAGCGTCTCGGGAGAGAATGCCGTAATAAGAAGCCAATAGTGAGCGGCTGGACAGATGAGCTCCCCCTCCCCGTCTCCCTTAAATCAATTCAGCCGTGAGGGGTTTTGCTGTTGAATCCCAGGCTTACGGTCTATGAACTGCATCCTCTAACGTCTGATGGTTGGGAAGAAACCGGCCTGCCCGCCGACACAACGACTTTTATTCACTCTGCTTCTGTGTAACACAAAGAGAGACTGGGTGCAACCCAGAGATGGGCAGGTAGGGCAGGAGACCCTCATCCCTCCCAGGTGATGAATGGGAGACGGCCAAAGACATTGTGATGGACTGCTGGTGTGGAGAGAGCAGCAGGCAGCGTCTGAGAAGGGGAGAAGCCATAGCCCAGCTTGCGCAGAATTGCATTAAATAATTTAAATAACGACAATTTCCAGCGCTGTACTCTTAGGAGGCATTTCTAAATCTGGAGACGATGGGCAGGGAGGGAATGATGTCAGCACGCACATTTGAATTGATTCTAGAAATTAACTACACATTTGTAAGGAAAATACTATGATGTCACACCTTAAATCCCGTAAATGTAGGGAACAGGCCAGGTGCCTCTGCCATCTGGGTACAGACAGCCTAGCAGGTATTCCTCCATTTCACAGGTCTGTCTTTTAGAAAGCATGTTTTTATGCTGCTTCATTTTTGAATTGTCTAATTGTAAAATGTGGAACCTAACAGAACAACACACATTTCCGATCGGAGCAGACAGTAACATTCCATACATATCTAACATACAGAATGGTGGTAATTTAAAATATTGTGAAGAGCTCTATGGATCTAAAACACATTAACTGCAAACACTTCTGCAAATGTATATTTAAGTTCCAAACATAATTTGTCTAACATGTCAAGAAAAAACATACTTAGTTAAAATACTAATACCCAGTTAAATACTAATGGCAAGTAAGAATCTGTAGCATGGGGCTGTGGAATTGAAATAATAAACACATTCATGAGTAGTTAAAAATAGGAAAATCATTTTCATTTACCGTGAAAACAAGCCTAGATAAGTACTACAAAAAAGTAGAGAAAAATAGAAAAATAAATTAATTGCATTCAGTCTGATACACCACCCATCCTGTACACCTTTCAAACACAAGTGAATTATCTTGGATGAGAAATTTTTGTTTTTAAAAGGACATTATTACCACAAGTAGCCCCATCCACACAGGTCACCTTGGCTCGTGGTGACACGTGAAGTAGGTGGGAAAATGGTTAAAGGAGAACCAGGAGAAGCCACAGGTCCAAGATGACAGATGATGACAACGAGGCCTCAGCAATTTATCCTCTGGTGATGTGGGATTTAAGTCAACTAAAGCATCTGCAAATTTTGTGCACTGCTGAATAAGCTATTTAATCTAAGTGGTGTTCTGAAAGCTGATTTAAGTATCTCAGGTTGTGAGACACTAATTTGCAGATGAAAATCTTCTGTATCGACTCGTCCACAGAGCAGAGCTCTGAAGAGGTGGAGGCTGCAGCATTTCTGCCTAGGCTGAGATCAGGGGTATTTACTGAGATGCTTTTCAAGAGAAGCTATAAGTCTTAAGAAAAAGGAAACCATAATGAACACACATGTCATTCCAGTTTACGATTATAACGAAGATTGTGATGGGAACTCTCCTACACTTTCCAAACTCCCTCAGCATGCAGTGCCAGAGATGCTGTTTTATTAGCTAGTTTGTTATTCCGTGTACAGGTAAACATCACAATGCTGATCCATCCATCACAAGTTAAATTTTCAGCTTACCAGGTTGTATGTCTATAGGGTAAAAAGGTTTAAAGGAAATGAAGTAGCTCTTCATATTTTTTTTCTGAATTTTTAACGTGTTTCCATCTAATTTAAACACCTGCTGGTAAGCATGATATTCTACAAACATTAGGTTCTGTCTTCCACATGTGAATTAAAACATTGCTCAAAACATTAAAAGGGAAGACAAAAGCATTACACTGTGTGAACTGGGAAGTTACAGAATTGACTAGAAGCACAGAGGTGAAATGGGCAGAGTCACTGGTGACTTGTGGACAAAACAGGCAAGAGGACAGGTAATTCAGAGCACCACCCATGTAAAAAGCCTTACATTATTTATTTTATAAATCAGACTTTAATAAGCTCTCATCCTTACTGAAATTCAGGTTTGGTTCATTTTGGGTAAGGTCTGGGCTTATGAAAAATGAAATGAAGTCATTATTAAATAAAGTCTTTAAATCTAGAAAGTTATAATAGGATCCCACAGTTAGGGACTAAAACCAGGTGAATTCAGGTTAGAAATAAGGTGCACATTTTTAGGAATGAGGAAAATTAACTACAGGATTAGCTTCCCAAGAGATGTGGTCTACTACCATCATTACGATTTTTACATCAGGCCTGGATTTCTTGTTTAAAAAGAGGTCTCTCAAATGTGAAAAATTCCAAGGCTTGACCAAAACCTCCTTAATTATCAGTTGAAATCCAATGCTCTGTGTTTTTCAATAACTCTTGTCACACAGCATAACAGTGAATCATCATTCAGATTTGCAGTTTGAGACTTTTTACACTACTTATCATTCTTAAATACTTCTACATCCCTACTGAACACTACATCTTATTTTTATCTATGTCTGACCAGGAACTGTGATTTTTCCTTCATGTAAAGTTCACTACTCTTATCCATGCCATTAGACTACTGTCTGGCACTCTGCAGCAGGGCTTGACTGAAGTCAACTTAAAAACTAAAAATGGCCAAAAGGCAGTAGCTTGCACACTAAGTAGAATGTGAGAGGGTAAACATGTATTACTTGCGCTTTCATTTTTATGTCGTAGACTGTCTGGTCCTTAAGCACAGTTAAATTCTTTCTGGCTTTCCTATCCATGAAATGTCTGTTTGCTGAAGTGGTACTGATGCAGTTAAGATCTGCTGAGATGTACACAGCTGAGGTCCACTGAAATCAGAAGTGGCTAATGGCAAAATATTCTCTAAGCAAAAAACCCATATAGAATATGACTTGAAATTATCTATACGTTCTGAATTCTGTAGCAAGACACCAAGGATCTCGATGGGCAGTCCTTTATAAATCTGTGTACTTTAAAATATCCCAAATTATAAGAACATATGGAACACTGCAGAACAGAAATGAGTGCACAAAGGCTGAACATAAACGTGCTAGTTTTAGGTGTTCATACTGGTTTAGTTCCCAGATAACAGCATCCTCACTTGCATGCTTAACAAGGCGTGACAACTTGCTGTAAAAACTGGCAACCTGCCCACCTGGCATAATTTTAAAATGACGACCCTATCTGAGCACTAGAGATGTCTTTCTCCCTCTCCGCTTCCTCTGCCTGCCCACATTCTCCCAGCGCGACCAGCCCAGCCTTCTGTGTCCTCCCTCTGCCCCAGCCTTTCCTGCAAAAGCAGACTACTCTTGTCTCCTACCCTGTCCTGCGCTTTGTGTTGACAAGAATATCAAATATTTACAATAACCGGGCACAGTACTGAAAGGTCAGTACTGAGGTACATGAAACATTTTCATAATTGTTATATCAATTGCTAATTGATCAATGCTGATGTATGACTGCATCTCTCTTCTATGTCGATTGTAATTAAAAAAAAAAGGAATTGGATTTTTTTTTACATTTTAATGGCAAAAATTACTGACTTTGAAAAGCCAGACAGACTCAAAAACCAGAAAAACAAAAAAAAAAGTTCTCTTTCAAGTTTATTCCTATAAAAGGATAACACAAATTCTGCATGAGAACAGCTCTGAATCCACACAAATTACCTCATGGTCACAAATAAGAGCTTCACCTCTTACCTTATCAGAAATTACTTTGTCCTTTCTGGTCTTCAGGTCTAATCACAACTGTGTAATCTGGATTTAGTGAAGTTTACATCTTTATCGTTATTAGAGAGAACATGATAAAACAATTTATTTTCACAGAAGAGTCCATCAGAGATCTGTGCTGGGGTCGTGCTGGTTGGCCTGTTCTTAAATGGCTTGGAAAAAAGGGTGAATCATGAGGTGACAGTAGCAAATGCTACTGAATTATTCAGGGTTTTAAAGACAGGGACTTACAGTAAAGAATTGCAGAAGGACCATAAGAGACTGAATGACTGGGCAATAGTACGGTAAATGAAAGTCAATGTAGATAAATGTAAATTGATGCATATGGGGAACAGTATCAATTTTACATATAAATTATACACTCTGAGCTGACAATTGCTGCTCAGGAATGAATCTTGGAGTTACCGTGGGCAGTTCTATGAAAATTTCAGCTCAGTGAACAGCAGAAGTAAACCAAATAAATCTAATAGCAGGTATTAACAAGAAAGGAATAGAGATCTGAACAGAGAACACCATTATTCTACAGTATAACACTATTATGTGTTTTAATCTTTGATATGCATTATTCTGGTCCTCCCATCTCAAAAAAAAAGAAATAATAGAGACAGAAAAGTATACAGATAGGCAATAAGGTTCAGAGGTTTCCAAACGAGGAGACAAAAAGTAGACTAAGATTATTAAGCCTGGAAAATAGAGTTGGTGAAGGATACGTAGAGCTATAAAATCACACGTGGTGTGGAGAAAGTGAAGAGGCACCAACTGTCCAAAATGCCTTTCAACACAGGAACCAGGAACCTCACATGAAACTCAGGGGTGACAGGTTGAAAGAAAACAAAATTAAGCACATCTTCACACAATCCATAATTAAACTGTGAAAATCTCAGTGGCTACTAGTTTACATGTGTTAAAAAAGTCACCAAACCCATCCAATAACAATAGATATGGAATTATTAAACCTGAGACTACTTCTTTCTCAGAGAGTCCTCAAGACACAAAGTGCCAGAGAAAAAAGGAGTATTATTGCCCTGTTCTTACAGTCTTTCCTGTGTATCCACCTGGCAACAAGATACTGGGGTAGATAAGCCTACAAGTCTGATTTGAAACGACTATTTTCATATTTTTATATACTTCAATTACATACTTAAGAAAAAAAATTTCCCACAGAAACAAAAGATCTGCTAGATACATGAGTCATTTATAGGATATTGGGGGGGAAAAAAAAAAGAAAGAAGTATCAGAACTACACATAGTCCTGAAAACACCATCTCCAGTTTCCAACATCTAGAAATTATGAACGGACAGTAAAACAGGCAAGTGCCATTATATATAAATCACAGTTCAGTACTGCTAAAGAAATGCAGTCCAACAAATATCATGCTTTCTGTTTTCAGTCTGCTATTCCTTTAACAAGAGAATGCCCCTTCTCCCTCAAAATTAAAAAATTATGGTGAATGTTCAACCTAATAGAAATTGAACTGATTTTAGGTGTGAGCAAATGGGCTAAGAAAGTAAGCAGTCAGGACAGGACGGATTTTTAGCATGCAGATAAAGATGGACATTTAAAAATAGACAACTGGTTATACTAGGACTAGAAAATCAATAGTCTGGAAGTTGATTGATTCTGGACATTTTCAGGTGCTGATTTCTCTTTCTAAAGACAAACTCCAGTAAGTCACCAAGTATTGTTTTCTGTGGTGGGGGGAATGGGTTTGGAGGGCAGGAATTCTTCAGCACAGCAAAACCTACAGTTTAAGGATCTCCTTGATTTAGGAACTAGAAATACAAAAGTAGTGATCTGAGAGCCTCTTAAAAAGTCAACTTCTTGTCCTCTGCCTAACAGAGATCTTGAAAAGAGAACAATCAGTTCTGATCTCTAGCACCAAAGATCCACTTTTGTACCAAAACTTCAGCACTGATCCTGGGATCAGCTACATAAAGAAACTATTAAAAAATTGGTATAAAGGGCAACATCTACTTTGCCTTAGATTCTCATGTGGACACTTTTTTTTTCTTAATCTTGAAAAGAGACTTTTGAGTATTTAATGCACTTACAAAGTGGACTAAACCAGATCACCTAGAGACAAAACCAGTTTAGGTTGGAAGGGAACCTTGTGTGTCACTTCATCCAACCTCTGGCTTAAAGCAGTGCTAATTCCAAAACCAGTTCAGGCTCCTCAAGTCACTGTAAAGGCAAAGTAAGAGTGTTTGTATGCAGAGAGAGAATGAAATAGCTGTTTTATCTCTTTGAGAGATAAAACCTAAAGCCTAAGCTCCGTTGCCCACACACTCAGTGCACTTTTCACGTGATACCTCTCAAAAAGTTACAGTAATTGTCACAATTTCATCCTCAACTGAAAGACAACTCATATTTTTTAATTACAATATGAAAGTTTTACCTAAAACAAGCACCTGTCCAGTCGTCACTGACATCCTTGGATCTTTATCTAGTAAAATTATACAAAATATCAGTATCTTATTTCAGTAAAGATATGGAAGAATTCAGTTGTTCAACTTAAACTATTCCTCTTGTACTGCTTGTTTTCCCCTGACTAATAAAATATATTTCATTACTTACCGTTATGACTTGAACCTTTGGCTTTTTCCTTGTTTATTTTCTTAAAAGACTATACTACTTTTAAAACACTAATGTCCCAGGCTAGATAGTGGCAAGTGACAATTTCAGAAGCAGGTGATAAAGGGAAGCATAATCTCAAGGGAATGTCACACTGCCCACTTCGGTTTCCACTGTAAGCTACACAGCTCCCTGGAGAAGTAGGTATAACCTACCATGAACAGCAGATCTAAGGTGCACAAAAATGGATGACGGCTCTGGCTGTCTTTGGGTACATCCCCTTCTCATGAGCATAAATTTTTGAGCTATGCCTTTAACACAGAACAAAATTTCTGACCTGATTGTAAAGTTATGGGTTGGTGCAAGTGGTAATTCAGGAGATAAATGATGGACAGAATCTGAGACAGGTTAGGTCAGATGTCTATCCAAAGAAGATATGGCTTGAAAGTGAAAAAATAAAACCTATAATTCAGTATACGTTCATTAAGAAGTGAAATGTAAATGTACAGCATAATTTTTATCCAAGAAGTACAGCATAATTTTATCCAAAACTTGTGCTTTTACAGAAGTCCACATCTAAAGTTCTGAAATAATATTTGTGGAACCCTCTGGTTAGTCATGAATACTATTTCACACAAACATAAGAGAACAATACAATCCTTTTTAGATTATAAAATAAGAAATAAGGAAATACAACATTAATACAGAAAATACAGCGTGACCTCTCTCAAAGATCCAGCCATTCACTTCTAAAAAGATTAATAAAGAATTGAGGAGATGCAGAAGAGAACTACTAAGATGCCCTAGAGTTCAAGAACACTAAGATTACACTAGTATTTAGTAAACAATGAGTGATATCTATAAACACTTCAAGGTGATAAATACCAATGTGAGTGTCACTGGCCTATTTAAGATAAAGGGCAATGCTGATATAAGAGTAGAAGAGTGGAAAATGATGAGTAATAAATTTAAACCGGAATAAGGGAAATGGCCTTCCACCAGCAGCATTGTTGCTGTTACTAGTTTATGAAATGGATGCCCTGTCACATAATGGCATAACATAGCACAGAAGCATTTCTTTCGCCCAAGAGCCCAGACACAGAACGATATAAAGATAACAAATAACCTTCCTTATCCAAGGTAATTTTGACACTTTATTTTGTCTAAATCCAGAGAGCCTCTATATCAACTACTTGAATTAATAGCATAATCTACTGCCCCTGCCGTTGTAACTGGTACGCTTCGCCCTGATCTGCTGGGCACAGACTGACATCAACGGCACTGAGCCTGAAAGGTGGCAACAGAACTAACCAAGAAATATAACTGTCTGGCTTGTGTACTATAGTTATCACTTGATACTGTGCAGTGAGAAGGAGTGCAAGAACTCATAAGCACTGTTAGAAATGCTGCTCACATTCACCTGAGTTCAAGGAACGATATATAAAAGTACTGTTTTTAAGATCATATACGTACTGAAGTGAATGTCTGTAAAATAACAATGCAGTGGTTGGGAAACACAAGCAGTAACAAATCAAAACTATGGCTTTCCTCTGGCATTAAGTAACATGGTTCTAACAGTCACCCAGATGAAAGTTCCACCTTAAGCCGACCTTAAGTGTTGTTATGAATCACAGTCCATGAGTAGATGAACTCTGAAAAAGAAAGTTTGGATATGGACCTATTTTGAAACCCTGTCGTTCATTCTTACATTTCCAGTTAACATGTACTCTTTCCCGCCTTTTCACCAGGTAGCAACTACAAGAGTAGCTGATCTAGAGCCTGATTTCTCCACAATCACATATTTTAATACTTGCCTCAGTTTGCCAATTCCAAAACAGAGGACGCATTTAGCTGTTTTTGCTAAGGTAACAAAAACAGAAACAGAAGATTAAGGAAATAATTACTGAAATAGCAAAACATGAAAGAAAGCTTATTATGTGAAGATTTTAATGTTTACTTTGTAATTTCCAACAAAGACACCTACCCAGTTGATGACAAAAGAGATCTGAAAGTACGCAGGCACTGGAATGGTACATTTTACTCTGTCATTCTCAATTAATGGTGTTAGCTGGAATTTTAAAAATGAAAATATCAATGTTGTTTGCTGAGTTGTTCTAAACCACAGTTTTCTACGCTGCCTTCTTCAACACTGCGGTTCATTTCACACCCCAGTGCTTCACTATACTTCCTGATGCTCAGAAAACCCAGCTCAGCTTACCAAGGCTACCCCCGGCGCAGTCCCTACACGATGTAACGAAGCGATCAATGTCCAGCTGTGAAACGCTGCCACCGGCTGGAGAGCTGCGGGATGAGCAGCCTGTGGAGCCCACCAAAAGCACTGACAGCCATTAGAAAGCGTGACGTTTGGATGCTACATCAAAAACCACCACGCTTCTCCTTTGATAAGAAAAAAGATTAATGACCTATCAAAAATTACGGCCTCCCTAGCTAAAGAGCTCTAACCCTCTAGCTGTTCATTGCTACAATCATACTCAGAATGTGGGAGAAGGGAAGGGAAAGGATTCCTCTCGTGCCTTAAATACGTGTTTATTTTCCCAAGATGACTGCATCACGATGTCTTGGGTAATTGGTCACAGAAGCAGCACTGTCATTTCAAAACTAACAAGCATTCACTTTGCGTACTAGCAGCTGGTTGTAACAGTGAGAAACTGCACTGAGGAAAAGGGAGATCAAGAGAAAAGCTGCTGTTCTGTTGCTATTTAATGAGGGATTGCGAGGCACACGCTTCACAAGGAAGGGAGGAAAATGGCATTTACACAGCAGACTGATATTCCACTGATGAAAGATTCTCTCGTCCAAATTAAAAATAACCCCAAAGACTGCAGATGAAATAATAATCGCTCTGTTTTAACAAAGAACAAGTCCTTAGGAGTCATTTTCATTTGCTTCACATCAGAGAGAAACAAGACCTTAGAAACACACGATTTTAAAAGTGGTTGTTCTGCAGCACACACAATCAGTTCCTGTAACGTAAGAAGACCAGCACACTAAACTACTTTGTTTCTAACGATCAGGAGAGGTTATGAACATATCTGAATAGTAAAAAATTACTTCAGGTCTCAGAGTACAAAACTATTTTCTTCCCTAGCAATTGCTTTCAGTAATTCCGGCTGAAAGCAAATCACGTGCTAATTCGATTGTACACCGTCACCAGCTCCATCTTGGTACCACTATGAAACCGTGTTTTTATGTGAATGCTTCTGACTTAGAATCTCATCTTACCTACCTGTAATTTCTTTGTACTTGTTTTTGGCTGCAATACAGAAATACTTTTTCAGGATAACACCTCCCTTACCATTTAGGGCCTATTACTGCCAGAAGAGGCAGATACAGCATATTGCATGTATATATAAAAAAACCTGAAAGAATTAAAATGTATATATAAAAAGAATTAAAACCAACTCTTAAAACTCTTAAACTTAGAAAATAGTAAGACTGACAAAATACTTTCTGGAATTTTCCTCTTTTGGAATAAAGATAAATGCACAATTGGATAAGCGGCATGTTGTACAATATTTATTAAATGAAAAGACTGAGCACTTTCTCATACATTCGGTTAATCATTCAACATACACACACACAAAAATCCTTATTTTCAGTATGACATCTGAGAGTTAAGGATTTTAGTCCTTTCCAACCCTTATCGTATTTCCTAAACCGTTGTTCTCCTGCTCACTTCAGTCCAACCCTTCCCAGCAGCAGCAGGAGCCCTAAGGAAAGCAGGCCACTGGGTGCATACCCGCGGTCTTGAAGCCATCCTTCGTAACTGAGCTGAACTAAGTTCTCCTTTCCCAAACACCCCACCAGCTATTTTCAGCTCAGTGCAAATAATCCTCCTTTCTTTCTTCTTCTTCAGTTTTAAGATCCCTAAGCTGGTACCACTACCTATTTCCAGAACCTGTTCCTGCTACTATGGCAGCATACCTGTTGGATGTTTGCTTTCACTTCTTTACTATCTATCATGCCATAACCTACCCGACTTCCCTTTAGCCATACTGGCCTTAAACAGAAAATTAACAAGCCCCCATAGCTGCAAACAAAATACGCAACTGGAAAAAAAAGAGCACACACTTCCCTCCCCGCTTTTTACAAATTTAGATTTGTGTAGGAGCACTTCCCTGGAAATGTACATTAAACAAATGCCCTGTTTATAGGCTAATTCATTTAATACATATATTTATGTAGAAAGCCACCATGCCATTTGACATATTAACTGTGTTACTGTGAAACAGAAGTTATTTTTGACGTTTCTTTACTATAACGTTACACACTATCTCATACCTACGCTGCGGTACTTCGCCCAGGTTACCTGACCTCAAGTGAAAATGTCCATGATTTGACATTTCTGATTGCTCTGTCCACAGCAGCATGTAGGTATGTTCCTGGTGTGGAGCATTTTTGCTGTAGGACTTTGTGCCACAGAAGTTGCGCCTCTGAGGTTTACTCTTCACCAAATAGCTCAACAAGTAGCTGTTTGCCATTTCTAAGTAATTGGAAGGAGCTGGGAAAATACAGTGGAGGACTAGCAACAGCCAAATTATACTGGTCCTTGTCCAGATTATGGGGTGGCTGTGTTAGTAGTGACAGGTTGTTCCACCCTGAGCTTCAGCCTGAATTACTTGATCAGAATATTATTTGACTTCAAAGGTGGCATTTCAAATTCCGTATCACGTGCCTGTAGGTGGCCTGGATTTGAACTAGTGCCAAATTGAGAAGGTCAATGTAAGTTAGCTTTGAGCAATCTCATTAGCCTCAAAAGGATCAATGGTTTACCTACAGGTTGGCTGGCTTTGTATTTTTTAGGTAAATTCTGTGTCACTGCCAAAGACAGACATTCTCTATATTATAATAGGACTTCCATTCCTCTCTTGACATTACACGAATACATTTGATACCAAATAATAGTCAATCACCATTTCTTGAATATTTATATGAAAGAACTCAGCCACAAACAAATATGCTGTGAAATGAATCAGAGTTGTTTTCTTAATAGTAATTACACGAGACATTTAAATCCTTAGATTGCACTCCTTGTTCCAGGAACTTTATGACATGATTAAGTTTAACAAAAATAGATCTACCATAACAACAGTTTTGAAGATGTCTCCACCCAAATGGATAATATTTCTCTTCTGTTCCCCACTCCAGAAGTCCCACTATTATTGTTCCCTTAGATATGACACATTAAGCTAAGAACATATTCCATACAGTTTAATAAAACTAGGGAAAAAAAAAATATTTCTCATCAATGACTTACCTTTAAGAGAGCCAAGGCTACATGGAAGATTATGTTCATACCCTGAAAATAAGAAAAAAAGACTTCAATCAGTCCCAGCATACAAATCTCTTTTCTCTATTACTTCTCGCTGAGTAGCATCATAACTAGATGCTGCAAATCTCTAGGGAATGCCTCTCTTTTCCCTGCTACACTTCAAAGTTTATCATTAAAGCCCCAAGGCGCAGTTTCCAAACTCCTAGCTGAGGAAGATGACAGCTCTTTGGAGCTTTTGGAACCTCATTGTTCAATTCGTCAGGTGCTACAGATGCGACAGGATGCCCTCCATCGTCTCAGTACCTGTCAATGCTGGTTGTCATGAACAGTGCAGAATATTGTAACAAGCAGGGCATCAAGAAAATCTAATAAATACTTTAGTTGATAGGATTTTTGCCAAGTAACTGAGCTTAGCTATGATTAATCATGTACAATTTTTCATGTTTAAACTGTAAAAAAAAAAAAAAAAACAAACCCAAAATAAAACAAACAAAAAACCCTACAAGTAAAAAATACACCTTTTCTGTTATCAGCCAAAAATCAAAATTATTTCATAGGTAAGCAAACTGATGTCTATATCAAATAGTCTGCTTTTTGGTTTCCAAAAGCTGGAAATACAAGTATACAGAAATCCATTCGGTGAATAATACCGTGACAATGTCCGATTATTAAAAAAACAAAGAAAGTAAAAACCACTCCTCTGACTGACTACAGAGGGGTGAAAAAGGCTACATTTCCACTTTGGTTTTATTAAAAACATGAAATAACATTCCTCCGCTTTTATTCAAGATCTTAAGGTTTTCCCAGAGGGAAGGGGAACACGTTCCCTGACTGAGGCTCCTTCGGAGCAGCCCAGCTGACAGCGCTCTCGGGCTCCTGCTCCGAGACCTGGCCAGGGGCAGCAGCAGCCCGAGGACGCGGCGGCCGTGCTGGCAGCGCACACGCTGCCTCTGCTGATGGAAGAGACCCTCCTGTCCGCAGCCTACAAATCTTGATTACTTATGATTATAAATAGCTTTGCATTCATTCTAATGTGAAAAATGCCATATGTTTCTCGTTTGCTGTATTATGTACTTTGTGCTGAGACTTTTTTCCTAGATTATATTTTACAAATCTCCTCGCCTGCTTGTTTAATGACCTGATAAATCATTTCTTATAATGTCTTTCAGAGGTGACATCTAAAAATGTTTCAACAGCTTTGCACACAAGCAATACAGCCACTGCAATACCTATTGTTGTGGAATAACAACAGGGCTTTTAATAAGGAAATCTTCTCCAGGAAGTTTCTGCTTCTGCAGTTTAGTATTTTTCTAAGCTTCTTCCTGAAAGCCTGAGACTGTATTTCTATAAAAATTAGCTTTTATAAAAATCAGCAGAGACTTTTCAGAGGCATTCCTGGGAAGAAATTGTAATTTTTTTATATGGATAGTATAACGCCTTGAAGGGATTCTACTGTTAATGAGCCTTGGAAACGCTACGACATTAGATATAATGAATATTGCAACACTGTGAATTACTTGGCAATTTGATGCATAATCATTACGAAAACAAACCGACTTTTTCCACTAGAGGTCACAATTGTGGCAGGACTGAGCCTTGCTTCATTAATAGGAAACCCTTCTACCACACGAGACAACAAATATTTTAAATATAATAAGTTATTTTGCTTGTCATACTTTAATTTAATACAAAAATGTCTGGCTGTGAATTTCAGTTATGATGCTGACTATACTAGAGCACCAGCAGCAGTAAATTAAGTTTACAGTACTCTCAGTTTTATTCCAATATCAGTCTGAAGCCGACAGCTCATTCCACATAGTCACAACATTAACAACTTTCATTTCCTAACAGAGAGGATTTGGTATGAACATACATGCTATAAATGAAAGTCATAACTACAAACCATCATAAATATTGTATTTTAACTAACCGGCGGATCCAATTTCATTATTTTATGACTAGGATTATTATGAGCAATTTGGGGATTACTGAGCAATTAGTCTCATGTATCTTGTGGCACTACCAAAAGAAAAAAACCTAGAAAGAAACCAAAATCAGTTTTCATTTATTTGGTAAATATTTTTTTCTGAGCTGTCTGAAACTCACATTGTTCCTGAATTCAAACTAATCAAACTCTCCCCTGGTACGCCTCTCATATGATCACTTCACATGGACAGCAAGTGCCGCAGAAACAGGTCTCCTCCTGCCCTGAGGATGCCCAACTCTTTTTCTAGCCCCACCAGGCAAGAGGCAGCTCACAGACTCCCTCATGTTACTTGAGATAACCTGTTTGACGCACAAGCGCCCTAAAATCAGAACACCAAAAGGCCTTAAAACCTTCGTATATAGCTGTCCTGAGCAGCACTCCACTACTCCAGGCAACAGAAAACAACCTGCACCTTCCTCTTTCCTCGAAGTGAGAGGTAAATCCCAAACCAAGGCAGTATTTGAGACCTGTTACCATCAAGTGCTGCAGTTTGACGCTGGTCAGCTTGGACTGGCTGGACCCGAAGGACTAATACTCCTTGACAGCTGGCTGAATTGGAGGTGGCATCTGGCAAACTACAGTAAGGCTTCCACTCATGTTTGGATTTACAGCCAGATGCTTTAGATTTCAAATGCGGTGCCTTACCCACCCATTTTAACAACACATTTTATAACCACTGGTCTACATACTTGAGTTATTTTTTCCTAATGCATGCAAGACTATTGTGACATAGCCAAGTTTAATGATTATGATTATGAAAAAGAAGGCTCAGCTCATTTTTCCACAATCTCTTATTTAAAATCCTACTTCATTTACCACGTACTGATTTATAAGACTTGGCTTAAACTTCTCCATCTATTTCAGAAGGACCAAAAATACCGATGTGCACCAGACATATAAATCATAGCTAGCAATACGCTTCCAGCAATTTTATAATGGAAACATGAAAGTCCATACAAATCATCCACAGAGGGAAAGAGAAGGGAGCCCATATGAAATAAGCTTTGGATAATAACTTTTTAAAACCAAAGGTCATATGTTTAATTAGGCATTTAGAAAAAAATGCTTTAATATCATGCAGATCTCATCTTAATATTTTAAAAAATGGCAAATGTGAAAGTTGTCCGTAATTACTTAACTACTCATTTGTTTAATATACAAGAGTTAAAGCTACAGATACACAGTATTGCTACACAGGAACTGTTACAAGAGCACAGGAACGGTTCGGGGCTTATCATCATGTCATCTCGCTTCTCAATTATGCGGCCACCCTCTTGTTTTTCAACCTGAGAGGCTTTGCTGCTACTGAGTAAATTTAGGAGAAGTGTGCAGCCTGCACAGCCTGCAGACATTAAGCCCGCAGGCAAAGATCCCAGAAATGCAGCATGTGGATATCCTCCTCCAAGGAGTTTGTAACTAGCCTTTTGCAGAAGGCCAGCAGTTTCTATGACAGCCTGTCTTAGAGGCTTATCTGCCTAGTTAAGCATCTGCACAGTATCTTCTTTTTTTCCAACAGGTGTTATTCAAGAACCCTCTTAAGCTTGTTTAGAGGTCTAGAGCATTTTAACGGATCTCATTAAGCTCTGGAGTTTTGGAGAAGGAACAAGCCCATCTGAAAGCAGACAACTCTTGACTATTCTGCAGTGAAGAGGGTAAAGATAAGGGTCAGGAATGGGGAAATGTTAGAATTTGTGCCATCTTACAGTCTCCTTACGGCTCCTGCTGATCGTTCTCTGCTTTACAAAGACTTTCATAGGACAGCACTTACTCAAGAAGAAAGCATAGTTTTGCAGAAGAATCCTCCATACCGACTGGGATGACAGTGCTGGAATGAACACTCACCATCCAGCAGGTCACCATTTAACTTTTTAAGATTCCACTTCATAGAAGCATCTGCTTATCTGAATTAGATGTCAAAAGACTGTAACTTCCAACAGAGACTGTAGGTAACATTCTCATAGGCAAAACAGTGAAACTGTATCTCATGAGACTGCAAAAACAAAACACTTGAACGGGAATCATAGAATGGGGTTGGAAATTATACATGTGCATGGAAATTAAGAATGACTTAAAGTAAGTGGAAATCTTATTATGTTAACTCTCTTCTAGCGAGAGGTTTTCACAGTCTCTTCGATCCCCCTGAAGCCAACACTCTTTCTGCAGACAGAAGCACTTTTAGATGAATCCTCACTTTGAGTCCCTCTGCACTCTGAAACAAGATGACTTTTGAAAAAGCCTGTAAAGAAGATCAGGAACAAAGAACAGAGAATAGTAAAGATCTGATTTAGTAGGATCCAGTTTATATTCAATGAGATCTCTGTGACAGAAAGGATGCTCATGCCTTCCTTTAGAAGTCAGAAGACATATGTATCCATTTGACCCAGCAAATCTATCCAGAGACTGGAAAAAAAGGAGTTAAGAGGGCAACAAACTCATGCTACTGGCAAAGCTCAACAGCCAAGCGTGGAGGCTGATGGAAGAGTTAGGCCAAACAATTTAATCGTGTATCTGAAGAACATTTGCATGAGTAACAACTTTGGAATTTATCTCCTGTTTTAAAGCTTCTCTTCAATGACAGAAGCCTTGGGAGAAGGTAGGTTATATTAAACACCAATATCCAGATCACCTGACAGACCTTCTTCTGGTTACACAGCAATACCCTCTGCATCACTTTCATAAACAAAAGGAAGTTAATATCTTAAAAAATGCACAGAAAAGTCATTTAATATCGGTGTCCTTATCTGTGGGGTTTTTTTTTACCTAGATATGCACAACACGTAGGAGGAAACAGTGAAGATACTGATACAACACTCTCTAAAGCTCAGCACGAGGTAAAGAACATCTATGTGAAAGTCAGCTGAGCTCCTTAAGTTCCGAGAAGTCTCCAGGCTCACGTGAAATGCCATCAGGAGAACCACTTAACCTGTTCCAGCTTTCTAATAACTGAATTTTCCTGGCTTGTTTTTTTTTTTTTTTTAGGGGAGATTAGCTATTCAACTGAAGTTAATTTGACATTGTTTTGTAGTTCAAAAGTGTTTCATAATTATATGCTCAGTTGCAGACTCTTTCAAAGGAGCTACAGAGGGTAATTGGGGTTACAAACTCTAAAGGAGAATTAAAATTCTATTTATGTTTTGGATCACTTCCAGCAAAACATTTGTTTGGCAACTCTAATATGTTGAGAGCACACAATAAACTTTAGGAATGTCAAAAATGTATTTATTCTGCTGACAACAGAAATTACACAGTGTGAAGCTCAAATTTCTCTTTGTAAGTAATGCAGACTTGCATCATGCTCTGCAGGGATGTGCGTGTTAATTAACATCTTTTGCTCAGATACAGTTTGTATAGCTTGTACATTTATTCTAGTTCAATGACAAGACAACTAAGGGAAAGAGAGGTTAACTCTCATTCAAATAAGGCACAACATAAAATAATAAGCTTTGTATAAGCAACAGATACAGCCTTCTTACCAAACGGCTATATTGGAGAGAGAGAAAAAGAAAAAACAAATTGCACAGAGATCTTACTGCTAACGTACGAGGTATAGTCGACCTCTCAGACTGGGCTTCCCCCTGTGACGCCGTATACATTGCCTACTACACCAACTCACAACAGGAAATGTTGTAACACAAAGAAGAAAAGAAAAGAAAGAAACCTCCATCCTGATACTATGATGCTGTGTATAATACATAAACCAAATTAAAACCAGTCAAGTGAATTATTAGATAAGTAGGTACCACAGAGACGGTAAAAACGGCACCATAGAGTTCAGTATTTATTGTGCCGCTTTTCTGTATTTTGCAGCGTGAAAGGGCACACGATAAATACCACCAGGTAACCATGAACCTGTGTTGGTATGATTTTGCATGAAATTTTGTTTGGTTGGTTGCTTTTAACAGACATGAACAGGATTTAGGAGTGCTAGGGAATATTTACATGTTTGGGGTGATTTTCATGTAATTTGCTACTGGTTGCTATGGCCGATGGAAGGTAAAGAGTGCACTTTTTCCTCTCCAGCTTCAGTGATTGTTATCCAAGAATAAAAATTACAGCCATAGAATCTGAAGTCATTCCCACGTATCAAATTGCTCCCTGACATCTGGTATTTCTGCAGTGGCATGTTCCTAATTCACAGGCAGCTGGTCATGGGCTGGCAGCATGCTTTCTCCATTTGTTTGACCAACCCATATGCTAACATTACTTTTCTCGTTTTCAGAGGTTTAAATTACAAGGGTTTTAGACACTCCTTTCCCTCTCTTAAAAACTGATGAATATAAGGACAAAGAAGGGGGCCTGAATCCACACTAGGCATCAAGGGCCTTGTAAGGACCACATACCTACAATGAGGACAGGAAAAGAGGCCTCATATCTCTGTACAGAAGATAGGTCCACCAGCTGTCATATGGAAAACAGGGAATGGTTGTTAGAAATGCTCAGAGCAGTAGGAATCTTCCAGACTCTAACATTCCTGAGAGGAGACAAGATGAGGGGTTCAGAACACCTCTTGACAGAGAGTCATATCTCCTTCCCCTACCACACGTGGTCACGTAACACAAAAAAAAAAAAGCATGCCCGTGTTGAATCAATGTCCTGCTTCCCTGCGCTCCATCTGATCACCTTCCCAGTGTCCATTCTTCATCTTCTTCCTTTCTCTGCCACAACATAGTCCTCGCCCTTGCCTCTCTACAGCCCGAGATTAATTTTGCCATCCCAGCAGTCACTCAAATGCAAAATTCAGGTTTTGATTTTATGTACTTAAAAAAATCAGTATGGACTCGCATTCCAAGCCTGAAGTAATGCAAAGTGTTTTGGCGGAGGCAGATTGTGCCACCCTCTTTTTTTAAAAACAGTCCCCAAATTAGCTTTGCTTCCTGGATTTGTTCACGGAATATCACTCTCCCATTTGTGATACTTTCCTTCAGTTATTTCTGAAGCGTTTTTGAGGACTGCCAAGACTGCTTAGAATATGCTGCTATTCAAATACAGCAGATGGCACTGGTGTTCAGTAAGCATTATGGAAATTTACTGTATTCCTAGAAAAATCAACCAAGTGAACATCAACTAGTAAGTGGCTAAAATATTTCAGTCGCAACGGGGAAAGTAATTCAGAGACATACTGGGACACGGCATGAGATGTCTCCCCCCTCAAAGGCACAAACTAGGTCACTCACTTAGGTGCCGCATCGTTGGTAACTTTTCAGCTGTATCTTAAAACATTTTCTAAAACAGAAGCAGCCTCAACATTTCAGGACCACAACATTTATCAACATTACCGAAAAGGTACCTTCTGTTCACATAAGTTATCTTGAATTGCAGACTGCTGTGAGACTGCTTTGCCTTTGCTCATGCTGAGTATTTATCACCGGTCTTGTTATTTTGGGGATAAACAAGCTGCAGCTATGCATGGAAGATACATAAATTATAGATGCTCACAAGAACAGCTGGACAACATAGTGCAAAGGGTTATGTTTACCCTGTGGCTCTCCAAGAACCTCTTAGATGTTCTCTATTAAAATACTTTTCTCCTCAGTCCAAGCTTGAATTATTATAAATCCAGTGTCGCTTTAAAAGTTAATAGAATGTCTTGTGTTCGCCTCTCCCTGTGGCAATGCAGAACACTGTATAACATACCTCCAATATTTCTGCTGTTGATTGAAATTTTATATCCAAACACATGCTTCTTTCAGTGACTTTGAAAATAATTTTAAATTCTTTATCACCTGAGTGTTTTAAACACATATATACAAAAACTTCTAAAATTTCCTCATGCATCCAACGCAATAAAATAGTACATCCTTTTTCCTTTCTTTTTACTTAAATTTCCCTCATTTCTGTTCTAGTACTGAAAAAACCCACAGTAGAATACAGCTGTAGTCATCAGCTAAATAACGCTAAAATTACTTTTAGCATAGATTTAAGTAATTCATCTAAATATATAAAAGCAAAACATCCAGGGCCAGAAAACCTAAGCTAACGCCACCGCAGACTGAAGTTTTTGCCACAAAAAAAAAGATGATAATGGCTGATATGTCAACAGATGCTTGAACACAGCAAACCAGCATTACCATTGGACATGTATGTTCAAATTCTAGTCTTCCATCTGGAGTCTGAGAGACAACCTATTCTCTTTCTTCTTAAATTAATTGAAAGCTATAAATATATATATAACAGTCTTGGAAATATAGCAGTCTTGGAAAGAAATCCTTTCCAGTCTCTTTACACAAAACAGCAGTGGCTGACAAAGACTTCAGGAAGGAGACTCAGTTCTCTCACCGGCGTAACGCAAAGAGCAATGAACAGGAAGACAGACAGAGTCTAAATGCCAAAGTCTAATCACCCATATTCATAAGGAGGAAAACAAGCACACCTATCACCCCCACCTTTCCCAACTCACACGTATGACATTGACTTTACTTTTGTAAATAGTACTGAAGTAACACAGGCAGTTCCAGCACAGATCTATACCTACTTAGAATTTAAGTCTAGCTTTTAATATGCTGTTCCTAAGGGAGATTTTATTTCTAGCAATCCAGTCTGCTGTTTTGCAAGATGTATTAAAACATTTTTAACTGGAAGCCTTAACAAATGCAGACAATGTGTCAATAACAGGTAATTCCAAACAGTTCAATTCTTCTTCCCCTGTAAATCTACAGAAGATAAACAACTGTACACAGTATTTTATTTAATTCACATTTCATCCCAGTGCAGATTTATAGAGGAAGTGGGCTTGTTCCTGACTCAATTCCTGAGGAAGTTTAATAAATTAAAATGTTAATCTGTTCTTTCTCAACTCTGTTGAAGGCATCACAGAAGTATCTGACAGTGGCAGATAAAAAATAGCAGGCTGTTATGGTATCTCCTACTCAGTTAGTACTAACACGCAGCGACGACTGGTCTTACCGCCTGAGTGATACCATACGGCGTAGTGTTTCCTGGCACATCCATTCTTCAGCAAGACACGCATAAGACAGAAATAAAATCTTCAGCGCTAATAGTTATAATTCGTCTAAGATTTTCACTATTTCATTACGAAGCAGCGCTCCCAGGAAGCACATCTACACAGCATGGTGCCACATTTTTACTATCACTAGGTGCTCGTTTGCCAGCACCAAGTCAAATCACATTTTAAAAGATGTTTAAAAACACCCATCAGTCTTCATTATCATAGACAGTTTCTCAAAATTGTTTATGAAAGTTATTTTACACAAAGTTCTGAATGCAATGGTTGATAAATAAAGGCCAAGGAATGGTGGTATCTAGCTCTTAATTCCCACTTCTTCCACTGAGCTGCTGTGTGGTCCTACGAAAGGTAGTTTCACTTCTCTGTTATTAGCTATATTAGAAAACATTAAATTATTTCTAGGTGAGGTTGGGTGAGAGATTCTCTCCTACAGTTATTGAGGCAGGATGCTCAAGGCACCAGAACTTTGGGCAATTTGGGTGTTGAATCACATCCTCAACAGCACGAAGACAGCTTACAAATAAAAAAGGTCAGAAGAAGACAACAGGAAAAAAGAACTCAATTGCACAGAGGCCACAGCATGTCTCCATTTTTATAAATTTAAATAAAATTGTTCTTTTTATCAAGGCATATTTAATGTGAGAATGATGAAAAGACCTCAGCTGTAATGGCACTCACTTTCATGGGGTTTTTAAAATTTCTCAATAAAACTTAATTCCCACCGTAAATTTAACTAATTTTTCATAGGCTTTCACATCTCTGGCTATGCTCCTGTCCAGGTCCACTTTCCAGCTTGAGTGCTACCGTTCTACCACACATGAGAGGAAAGGAAACGTGCCTCCCTGCCTAGCTGTGACACTACAAGATTTCCAAAAGGTATTGTTCCTCTCTGGACTGAGAGTTAAAGAATATCTATAAGGACCAATTTCTCTCCTACAGCCACAGTCAAGAAGTAAAAAGACAAATCCCATCCAAAAACTTCTTGGTTGACACAAATTGTTCATCCATAATTCAAATATTTTCAGGGGGGCCAGAGAAGCTCCCTTGGCATGAGGGAGCAGCAGCCATTCAGCAACGATTTTAACTGATCCTCTTCCCCTAATATTTTTCTTTCATAAAAGAGTTGCATAGGATGTAAACATTTTGTCAATGACAGACAGGACAGGGATGTAGAGAAACCACAGTCAGGAAGGAAGTTGAAGGCTATTTAAAATTCATCTGTATCTATGACAAATTAACAAGAAGGCTGGACGCTTTTTTTTAAAAACACAAGACAGTTCACTTCAAAGGCTTTCGGATTTTTTGAGGTTTTGGTTTTTTTTTTTCAGAATAATATGTTCCACTGTTAGCAGCTGCAACTGTGTTTTCTCCTTCCAGTTACTGGAATTACAGGCATGCTGTTTGTTCAGAGATAAAGTAAAGAACAATTTAATGCAGACAAAAATTATTTTTGACTGCTCTGTTACTCCTTCTGGAGACTGACTGGACAGACAGCTTCACAATATGATTTCAGTCCTCCATTAAGGAATGCTTTCCTTCTTATTCTGTTTATGGTCACAATGCCTTCAGATTTTACTTTCCTTCTATTATGAAGGCCAACTAGATTTTTAAACCTCACTCCTCCCACAAATTCTCAGAAGTGCCTGTTACTTTAAACCGGTTGACTCGTGAATCTTAGGAGCAGTTTTCTGATAGTCTACAGGGTTGTCTACACAATGCCCCACTGCTTCTCAAGATGTCTGTATGTATCTTCTCACTTGAAAGCAATTTTCTTACCATTCTGGTTTATTTTTCGGCTGTTTTAAAAGCGGCTCCTTTAGCTTTATGCGATTACCCTCCCCGAATGCTAACAAGTTTCTCCTTCTCTAGCAGACTCTAGTGTTGCACTCTCTCACTTTCTCCTTGGATTCCTTCACCTTCTTTCCCAGAGTAATTCCTTCAGACGTGCTGAGATAAACACTGCCAGATGAGAGATGCATGCAAATGTTTTAAGAGTTGTTTCTCTTCTCATTCTAAATATTACATCTATATCAACCACGACTAAAAGACTTCTTCAGCATATTTTATTCATTCAGCTTAATATAATAAAAAGCACAGGAGCTTCAGACAGGATGTAACTATGTTGCTATCACAATAATCACCTCTACGACATGATGTTCTGTACTTCTAGACAATCTCTTAAAATGGTCATTTCTGAGTGCAGCTCTACACTGCAGATCAGAATGAAGTAATAAATTGAACTGACAAAGAACGATCAAATCCACACCAAAAGCTCATTCTGAAAATTAACTCACTAACAGTTCACAACTGATCAAGGGATTGTGTTCGTCTACTGCACAGCCAAAGAAGAGGACAAAGAGCAGAAGAACTAGCAACTTTTCTGTTTTTTCTATTTGCTTACTTAAAATAATCAAGACATTGTGAAAGAAACAGAGCTCAGATATTTATATGGAAATTGAAATCACTTCACTATTACTGCCTTTTGCACTCCCTTGGATACCTGGCGGTATTAACCTCCCTCTTTTTGTTAACTGAGCACCAGTATGCAGAGGCAGCGATACTCTTAAGGAAAAAAATACTGAGTTATGAGTGGCAGACAGTATTTGTTTAACAATGAACGCTACCAAGGCACGTGCAACAAGCCTGAAAACTCACAACTGAAATACTTCACAATAAAAATTAACAGAATTAACTACAGTCAACAGTGTTTCATATTCATGAACCCCTTTGCATTTAAAATTTTCTTTTTTCTTTTAATGTTTGTGATCCATTTAAATTAGGGAGGGAAACCAGTGGCAGGTTCAAAAACAGGTTTAACTCCACGGATGCTCTGACTTCCCCGTGACAAAAGGAAGTACTAGTATTTTACTGAAAGAAACGTTCCAGACTATTGATCTATTCTGTCTGGTTTTTGTTTTTTTTTTTTTTTAAAGAAGTGCAGATACATCTAGAATACAGAAACATGCTATTTTGTATCTGCAGTAACGTGCTCCTTAGTTGGAACAGAAGAGTAAATAAACAAAAGGAAAGAGTTCATTCAATTGTGCTGCTTGGCAGTTCTGACTATTTGTCTAATATAAGGCCATCAAAGCAACATGCAATACCCTTAATGTCCTTGGGCACTCCGAATCAGACAATTTGGAGCACTTTCCCTCTACAAGCCTGTTAGGGTTTTACTGCTAGGTATCTTCAAGAAATTAAAATTTCTAACTTGGAAAAAATTATTAAATAAATTAAATGAAGAACAGATGTGTGCATCAGATATGCTTAATTAGATCCCTCAGCAAAGAATGAGGGAATCCACAATTCTAATTTTAAAACCAAACCAGCATTTCACTGAACATAATATCTTCAATATCACCATAGTTTCTACATAATTTAGTTACACCCATTTTGAAATTAGACAGTAAATGACCCCAACAAAACAAAAGAAAAAAAAAAAGAAGAAACATTGATGAAGTGAAGAAAGGGCTTTCTGATTCTTTTTTACCTCACAAAGTAGTAAGTCAATGATGTGGAAGACCATGCAGAGTGGAAACTTGGCAGTAAAAAGAGTGAGGAACCACTGGGATGCATACATATGAGCTTCCAAGTTGAGGTCTGAGAAATGGCTGTACAAGTCTGGTAACTGCTCCTGGAGTAAAGGAAAAAATAAATGCTTCAGTATTACTTATTAATCCGAGTTCTCCATCTACACTGCCAGTAAGTACTAGGTTGCTAAACACTGAAAAACACACCAAAGTGAAATCTTGGCTTCTTTTGAGCAATGGAAATATGTTTCTTCACAAATTTCAGTGCCCATGGTTACAGTTTTTAGTAAGATATCCACTGTGGATTCTATCATGGTATCAAATAATGTACTGAGATTATACTGAGAAATCACAAAATCTTTACCAGTTGAAAGGCAGCACAGTTGTAAAATCTGTCACGCATAGTGTATGTTTTAAAGTTATTCCTTTGCTGTGTCTTGCTATAAATGCTTCTGCTATTAAAAAAAACCAGACACCAGAACAAGGAGATGACCTTGCAGAGCTTGAAAGAAATAAAGTACACCACTCCATCAGGCAATTTCTCCAACTAGGAGCATATATAAGCAACACAAAATAAACACTGATAATCCTGCTGTACACTGATGATATATTCATATTCAGTTAATAAAGTAAAAATCTTTGTTACTTTATGTAAATATTGGGAAGACTATATGCTGGAGTTAAATATCAAATTCACTTGTATGCAATTCTACTCCATCAAGTAAGAAATAAGCACAATTTGACATCTGAGAAAAAAAGATCATTAAATAAACTGTGGGCTGTCTTGCTTGGTTTTAATATATCTCAGAGGTATATATGGTCATATATGGCAAGTGACTCCCACACCTAGCTTTCACTATGGCAATAGAAGAGCAGGTCAAAGCTTAATGGACCGTTAGTAACTCCTTATTAGTCATAACAATGGTGTGCAAAACTTGCAGCCATTTATTTATGTTCGATTGCTCTGAATATTAAATAATCCCATCTGAAAAAAGAGCAACGTATTGGAAACACAGTAAAATCTACAAAATTACCTACACTTGATCTGTATTTTGTAAGCATCAGGATGCTCTGATTTGCCTGACCTCTTAACCATCAACACAGTTCACAGAAAGTAGGACACCGATGGTAGCAGTCCAAAAGACACTTTGGCCTTAATAGAACAGAGATGTTCTCTCTAAGCAACATCATGGAATAGGGAAGAGAGAAAGCAAACAGAGAGGAAAAAAAACCCAGATACCTGCTTTGCTTGGATACAAAGACTAGCAGCAAGATTGGTGTATGAAATACAAAAGAAATCAGAAATAAATCTGACTCACGATGTTTTGATCTAGATATTAAACTTCCCTGCTTTGCTTCTATCCCACCTCTAAAATGAGAGGGGTTTATTTTGTCCAGTCGCTTACGGAAATAAAGCATTAATCTCTTCTTCATGCCAATATTTCCATTTATGAAAGTAGAAGAATTTGTTACGCTGGCCCCACCTGCATTAACTTCTCCAGCTGGAAAAATTTGCAATGGAGATCTTCAAAGTTATTTCTGTAGAGGTCCCTCAAGCCATAGTCATACATTATTTTCACAAATACGCAGAATGCTTGCTCCTCTGGCATCTGTTTGGAAAAATACACAAACATAATTTTAAAAACTGAGCCAAGGCTGGAAATTCCTTACACAAATATACACACTTAAATACCTTATGTATGATGAATTCAGAAACAGGGGATACTAACATTTTCAGCAAAACACTCTGAATGTAGAATTAAACAACTAAAATCTCAAGGAGATCATTCTCCTTCACGAGCACCTTGATTTGGTTCTGTAAGTCCTTTGAAGAAAATGTGGAATCATATCATAGGTTCATGTAAGTATACATCCCTACAGCAGCACAACTGTCAGCAGTGTTCTTTCTGCCAAAAACACATGAGAACAACCAGTACACAAGTCTCAGCTACAGAACAACAATGTGAAAAAATTAAAAAAAAAATTTAAAAAGGAGAAATAAATAAAAGAAAAAGACAACTACTCATTTCCACAGAGAGAGACTTGGCTGAAAGGGAAAAACTCAGGAGAACTAAGGTATAACCAACACTTAGTGAGAATAATGCTTATCTACTTTCATCCAAACCCCGGGACATCAAACTCTCTGAAGTCAGGTTTCCCAGGATGAATAAGTAACAAATTTTGCCTTCAGAACCTACTTGTGAGCTCAGGAGGGCTGATTCCATCTGTTAACACCATTGCTTTTCAGAAGCCCTATCTCCATAATCTCTATTTCACTTCGACCAAAATTTCTCATCCGGCAGAGCTTAAGAAGGCAGTACTAAAGGACAAGCTGTGTGAGCCACTCTAAAGTTACATTTGTTGGCTTGAGCCCACTGAATGCTGAATTTGTGGGAAGCCCTGTGTCACCAAAACTCAACTGATAAGACATCTCTCTTCCTTTCCCCATGCCTTCAGGTAACACAATAACAAGACAGGCACAAGCACAGTCACTGCAGACCCAAATCAAGTTTTCAATAACATTTTAAAACTACCTTTCTTTTGCAGGCATCAAATTGTAACAAATGAAAGCGATTATTAAGTATCAAGAATGACAACTCTTGACCTTTTAGTATAGTCACTCACTCAGCCTCTTGCCAGTTCCTTATCAAATGTCAGCAATAGATAAAAGCTCAGTATTTTCTTCAAAGAGAATTTTAGTCTCTTAATATTTACCTCTAGGGTGTCATCTTTTATGGTACGGTCTATGATTATGGCCTGTCTCCAGGGCCATGGGCAGACACTTTCATTTTCATTTTCAGACAAAATATATGAAAGTAACTACTTAGCATAAAGAACTACCAGATCAGCTGCTAGCTACCTGTCCAGGCTAGATGTGCCTAGGACAAGCTCTTAGGAATCTGAAAGCTCTTTATCATAATTTTATCCGATGGAATGATCCCCACTGATGGCAGATAAAAGCTGCAGACAAAGTAAAGGGAAGAAATAGTTTTATCATCACCAAAAGCCTTGAATCTGCTCTATAATAAGACAATTGCAATTTTTTTTTTTGTAAGGTAACAATTATTTTTAATTAAATAACAGATGTTCATGCACAAGCACACCTACCTCGCATGCTCAATCGGACACACGTGCATTGACAACCGTTCCTCCCCCGAGACAGGGAGACGGAACAGAGGTGAGTGTCAGGCCAAAGTCATTTGCAGGCAGAGCCCACCAAGTCCTCGCTCTCAGTGGATGGAAGTTCTCCAGTATTACCAACCCCAAGAATTCAAAATTATAAATCAAGTTTTCATTTCTTATTTGTTTTAAATAAAACCCATTTTGGGCAATTCCATTCTGACTTTTAGCATTTAGATACTTGCCCCTTATTAACTTCTCTTTGGAGTCACAAAAGCCAGAAATTGACCATTTTTAAAATTAATTTTTAGTTTCTTGTATAGCAGTAACTCCAAGAGGTAGACAATAAGAAGAAAAACTGACAGTAAAATGATTAGAGTTGGCAAGACTGTCCCCCTATGATTAGAAGTTACTTGCTCACCTTTGATGGGAATTTCATCAAACCAGCAAAATCACAAAAAGCCATGATGGAGATTCAGGCTACTCAACCATCCCTGAAACATATCTATACTGAAGAGAAAGGATGTCCTATCTGAGGAAAAAGGGAAAGGAAGGGGTCTAGAAATCCATGCAAAGATAGAAGAGTTAGAGAGGGTCTTACAAGCATTCACAGCATACAGATTGGTTGGAGAATTCAAGAAAAACAAGAGTTTGGGGACATCCTGGGAAGCTCCCAACTTACATGAGCTCAACGAGCTCACTGAGACCACTTCCCTTCTTCCCTTTCTCTGATAATTTCAGTTTAATATCCTATTACAAAAGTAAATGTTATAAAGAGCATATTAAAATGAGTGTAATTGCCATTTAGTTTTCTCTGCGTACAGGGCAATTTCTTCTAACTCCAGGAACACTAGAAACAGAGGTGATTGTCAATAGCAATGACAGCATACAACTAAGTGAGAGGAGCTGCAGTATTAGTCAAATGCTAAGAATGTGACACCCACTCGTTTCTAAACAACTCTGGTATTGAAAGTGGCTTATTTTTCCAGTGGAACTTAAAAATCCTTCTTTGGGTAGAAAGTTAATTGCAAAATAACCATTAGATAAGCTAATTTACAGTACATGTGGGATTGCAATAATGTGACTAATTCAGTTTTATCCTTAAAGAACCTAAAGCTTCTCTGTAACATTGTCACTGTGTATCATTAAGACTCCAAGGAGTCATAGATCTCACTAGGAATTACAACTTAAATTAATCTGAATTCGAGTCGTAGATGTCTTAGGAAGCGTATGTGTAACATATATACCACCAATTGGTGACTCAGAACCACAATCTGAAAGGTATTTCAATGATGATTAATAATTTATTAATCAAAGCCTGACAGAAAAAGCAGACAAGAGCCTGAGTAAAGAGTTGCTGTTGGGGTTTCTTTACAATATCTACAGTACTTGAATCTGCTGCTTTTCCACTGCTACATCAAAGGTAAAGCATGTGGCAAAAATAAAAATTGTGTATTTATCTCTATACACAGGAGCACACGTATACACAGGAAGCAACAGATCAAAGTTTGTACAGTTTTTGGTTACAGGCTAAAATACCAAGGTTAAAATTCAGCTTTCACTCAAAAGATATTATAAAATGTTCCTAGGAGAAAAAGTCTCACTGAAAATTAATGAGACTGCTTGCTCTGGTTAGCTACTCTGAAAATATCTCCCAAAGTTAAATTCCCCATAAGCACAAAGGGAGCGTCACCTACGCGACAGCTTAATGAAAAGAAAATATTAATATGTAACAAATCAGTTTCAGGTTTTGACACAGAAGTACTTGAAAGTTTAATGGATTTCTCTTAGATAAGGGAAATCTACATTCACAAAGAGAGAAGTTATTAGTCACTATTTGCCAAAAAGCAACAAGGGAAAAATGAATACAGAAAAATAAACAACTGTAAATATCTGTCAAAGAGCATGTTACTGATTTTAAAGCTGTTTTGGTTTCAATATGAAAGCTTTCATTTTGCAATTAACTCACATGAAGTAGAAGCACAGCTGCAAGGAAAGACTGTCCCTGGCAATAGCCAATGTCTTCATCATAGACAGAGTACGCCTAGAAAAAATAAAAGTCAACATATATTAAAAACGCACGCAGGCACTACCAAACTGTGTTATAATCAACGAGCTATTCAGAATATGTAATACTATGCAGGCTAAAATAATATAGGGAGTGAAACTGTAACCATTCTCGCATAGGCTTTCAGGGCACTTAAGAAGACATCTCCAGGTCAGCCTCAATCTTCCACAGACGCCTTATTTGTAAATTTTCTTTCCTTTTCTTTTCTTCCCCTTCACAAACAGTATGAAAAGGGTTGGACGCAACTTCCTTTCACGTAAATCAAGGATAATTCTGCTGAGGTCAATAATGATATAGCTTGGACCATATAACTAATATGACACAAAAACCAGACTAGTTTGTATTGTGGGGAGAGTGCTTGTTTGTTTTTGGAAAAAACAAGTTCTGACATCACGAAAGTACAGGATCTGAGGCTTGGTGTTAGAAAACCACTGAGAACGAATCTAGGCTGAAAGTTTCATCAGAAACAGTTTTTCCATGCCCTTGTTATGCGGAAGAATGGAGACGACTCATTTTCCTATGACTGATGTACTACTTTTTTCTTATTCTTAAAAAACAAAACAAAACTAAAAGAACCAAACTCTCCTTCTCCCTTACTTTTTCAAGACAAGAAGACAGATATTGTTTTTAAAGAGATGTGAGAACATGTTAAAAATTTGAGGAAACTTTAGAAAATATAAGCAACGGCAGGACTGACATCGGAGAGAGACGTCCTGAGAGAATAAGCAAGGTACTGAGGTTACAGCCAGGGAAACGAAAGCACAAGGTCAGAGCTCCGGGGAGGAACAAGCCACATGAATCAGAAAATCCGCTTTGCCCCCACGCCGCCTCCAATACTATTTACAGATGAGAACGTTTCAAACTGGAACACCGTGCTTTTCTTCTTTTTTTAAGTCTTGAATGAAATAAAGATTGCAAATTCACTGAACGGAAGCACAGAGCGACTGAGAACAACCAGTGTCGGGTGTGCTGGGGGACCAAACCCACCCGGCTCTAACGCACAACATTTCAAAGGCGGCTAAGCCACCTCTTCAAATGGTGAGAAGTATCGTGACTCAAAAAGAGATGCAACTCCTTTCCAGCCAACACGATGAACATAATTGCAAATAATTTCTGCCAGAAATGTTCAAATGGAGGCCAAAGATATTTAAAGTCCTCAAACCACCTTTCCTTTTTCGTTCTGATGGGCAAAAACTAAGAAATCTTTATAAGGAATTCTGTAACGATTCCAGAAGATAAGATTTCTGTAAAGAATACAACCTGAGTATTCCTTTAAAGGTCTGTATCACTTAGGATTAGTCAGAATCCTACTGAAAAAAAAAATCCAAATCTATTGCTCAGTTTCAGTGATCAAGCAAATATAAGACCAGTCACAAGAATTACTGAAAAAAAAAACCCAACCCAAAACTTACAATCTCCTTACTACTTTAAACCAACTGTAGTCACAAAAACAAAATACAAAATATAACTCTGAATTGGAAAAAAAGGATGATCTCTTGGAAAAAGTTCATTTTAAATGACTCTTTAGCTACTAAGCACTGAATTAACAGAAATTACTTTCAACATTTAAATTAATACTGCATATGACTAATTAGAACCATCCACCAGTTAACCATCATCATCAGGAGTCTTTACCTATCAGTTTATGGATGTCTAATATTTTATTTCTGGATTTATGGATGTCTAATATTTTATTTCTGTATGTATTATTTCTGCTATTGAAAGACCAGCTCGACTTAGAAACAGATATGCAGAATTACAAATAACAAATTTGATTTATGATTTCTTCATACTATACAACAACACTTTTACTTTACTTAAAAAAAAAACCCCAAGCCAGAAAATTAATAGCAATTTATCAACACGTGGGGGTTCTCTGTTGTGAGAAGCATTATTAGCACAATAGCTAATAATTTGCTGTAAACAGCAACAAATTAATCCAAAGAAGTGTTAAGATAACTATTGAGAAACCCAATACACTGGAACAAACAAACTGCCTCCAAACCTCATAAAAATCACAAGTAAAGAAAGCTTATCAGAAATAAAAAGATACATCTTTTGAAATTGTGAAAGTTGTAATGTTGGCAAAAGAAGGGAAAAGGGAATGGTGCAAAAAAAATCCTCACTCTGCGTGTTAAATATTAAAATATGAAGGAAAACCAAGAAATGTTCTCATAACCAACTTCCCAAAGATATTAAAACTAGTAACAAATCTATTTCAAACACATCCAGAGCAGGAAGGCAAATCCTCTACTTGGAAAATAAACGATGAAGGTAGAAAAGTTGTATTTAAACTACAGCAGGAAATCCACATGAGCTTTCCTTGTGCCTGTTTTGTTACAGCAGAACCACAGAGGCTGCCATCCTGCTGGAACCATTTATAAAAGGGGATCTCTTGAAGGATCCAATTGAGTATCAAAAGAGATGGTAAAGTAAAAGGAATTAAAATACTAAAAAAATTACTAAGAACAGACAGTATTAACCCAAAAAGCATAGAGGCAAAAAAAAAAAAATGTTAACTAGTAAACTATTAATTGGCTGATTAAATCAGAAGAATAGATGACAAATTGGAAACATTTGTACAAAGAGGTGATCCACAGAACTACAAATCAATATGTACTGGATAATTTGGTTTAAAAAAAACCCTTCAAATTAATGAGCAGACACAGATATACATAGGGCATATAAGAGAAAAATGTCTGAGAGCCCCAGTAAAAGGATGTCGTAATTAATAAATCTCTGAGGCAACCAACAACTATGAAAAAATATTAACTGCTTGATCTGCTTGCTTTTTGAAATTCACTTCCACTAGGTCCTTCCCCAAAAGCTGATCTTCACAAGCAGCAGTTATCAGATACTTAGATACTAACTTCAGTTCTGCACGAGAATCAGATCAAACTGAGAAAGATTTTGTTGTTAAGTCAAAGCACCATATTCCGGGCAACTAAAGATTTTTTTTTTTTTAATGAAGTCTCTGAAATCTACATTATTTCATTGTATTTGCACAAAGCAAAGAGATTTTGAAGCTCTATTTATATTGCATCCCCAATTATATTTTCTTAGTTTCAAGTAACCTATGAGACTTTATATTGCTGAAATATGATGTAATTAACCAAAACAGCCTCAAAAATAAGGATGCTGCCTACAGATACCACCATAATATTGTATTACTAACAAAAGATCTAAGATTAATTAGCTAAGGGACTGAAGAGCATTAATTTTGTCTTTCCACGCGAAATATGAAAACAGAGCAAAATCTCAAATCCCCTATTGCCACTGCAGTCATTGGGACTTTGTAAGTCCCAGAGAATGGGATTTTCCCCCTGACAACCTGTGACAATGTTGCAGTCCTTTAGGTTGTTATTTTCTTAAGCTCTTGGGGAATCTTTAGTCATGATACTCCAGTCAACTCCAGAGATTTTAAATATTCTCTGGGATTTAATAAATATGGGAGTTAATTAATATGGAACTTCATAAAGATTCTGAGTTGAAGTCTACTTCCATTAATTTTAACTAAATGAAGATCTCACTTGCAGAATTAAAACATCTTTTTAATAGTTATCTGTCTTCTGAAGAGAAGAACTACAACGCAGTTATTAGAACAACACAATTAGAAAGCGAATACTTTGGAAGCAACAGAGTCTCCTCAAATAAAGTCAACGATAGAGAACCGCCTGCATGTTGGGAAAGGGAATGAAGAATACGGAGATGGGAGAGAAATTCTTCTCTAAAGTAATTAATGCAAGAAAATGTCCCAAGATCAGAATCTTCTGTAGAAAAATTCCAAGTAGCATTTAAAAGATGAATTGAAAGGTTGCTGATTAGAATTTAAAACCTCAGATTTGGGATTTCTGTAGCTTCTGTTTATGACTCCTAGCAGTTTTAAAAAAGGAAGAGTCTCAAATTCCAGAAGGAAATGTTTTTCATCATTTCACCATGCCTCCTAGTCATGAAAATGATTGCTTATACTTGCTGGACATTCAAACGTACTTAACCAAATGTGAAACACTAACTAGCAGCTATCAGTGTACAATCACATTGCCAATTTGCCTTTACCATAGTAATTCAACAACATTAGAAACTAAACGTTACAATTACACTAGAAACTAAAGAGAGCTCAAGAAAACCATTTCTCTAGTGCCTCTCTCATAGAAAGGTCTTACATTTGCCAGAGTTTTCATTCCTCCCCACACAGCAACGCTGAGGGAAAGGTATGAGCAGAGGCTCTACAGATCTCCATCTCTCATCGGCAATAACGCGCCCTCTCTTGTCAGTAATAATGGGTCCCGGCACAGGAACCACCTCTGAAAAAGCGACAGGCACAACGCTTGTTGACAGCCATACGAGATACCCAGCATCTATGTCTCAGGAAAAAAGGAGAATGTAACAGGAATTGAAAGCAAGTTTTTTTGGGGGAGAATTACAAGCCCAATCTGCTCTCATTACTTACCTTTGTCTCGCTCCCAAAACGACAGAAATTATCTAGGGAATCTACTCAGTGTTTGATACAGACACAGCTCTGTGCTCAAGTCTGCTTTAGGAGAGTTAAAGGACTTATACAGTGTCTGAAAAACAGACTGTCTCAAGAAAACATCTATACTTTGATGCAGATTTCTCACACAACAAGGTACTTTATGACATGCTTGGTTCTGAATAATTTTAGTGATTGTATCATATAAAACTCTATACCTGAATTTATTACAAGGCTAACACTCAAAGTAATATTATTCCCACGACTGCAGCATTTAGGAAGTATCACATGATACAAGGAATTTCTGTGTTAACTGAAAAGTGTATTTTTAGAAATTAGTTACTCATTTATTGAGTATCAGCGAGAGGCACGTGCATGTTACGCAATATGCCTCCTCCAGAGCTGTAAGGGCCGAGAGAATGAAGAAATCTTCACATTTATTCAGGCAGGCCTCTGATCATGCTAGTCTTTACTCGCTTTCCAGCACTCAAGATTCACAACCCTGACCTTTTCACTAGTACAGTCTCAGCAGAAACCCCATATGCAAGAACAATACTGCTGCTCCTTGCTGAGCACAGATGCACAGAGAAGGAACCTTATTAATATGCAAATAGAAGAAGACAAGATAACATTAAAATCCTTTGTATGAAGCAAGACAACAATATTTACTAAAATCAGTCTTCAACCCAGGAACTAAGAAAATAAACAACTAAAAATAGATGGAAAATAATTCTTAGCTCATTCTGTATATGCTCCTATGTTTATTCTAAAATCGGCAAATAGACTCCTATAGGAAAGGATTGGCTCTCTGACACATAATTAAGCCAAAGTGGACAAATACAGAAACTTCCCATTTGTAACTCTGAGGAGATACTAAGGATTGAAAAACGTGGAAGAACACTATACTTGCATGTTGTGAAGAGGTGATCATCTGAAAAAAAGATGCTGCAATGAAACGGAAATTAAAAAGTAAAAAAAGGCTGAAAGTTAGACAATCAGCTTACAGGACAGCATTAAGCAGCAGTTCTGCCATGCTGAAGGATAAGCCAAAGAGTAATCCATCATTCACAGCTTATCACGGAATAGAAGCTACTGGTCACAGAAGAGCAACTCAAAGGCATTTTCACATTTCAATTCTACAGCAAAGAAAGCCAAAAAAAAACCCCATATTGAACACCATTCAGCATTAGCTTTGCTAGAAACAGTTTATTATTCCCCTTACTAATTCCAACAAACAGACATTGCAACAACGACTCAAATGGAGTCCCACAGTAAACCAACAACCACACCGATTCTGCACATAAAACCTTCAGGCAAGTATGACTGGGATTAGGAAAAAAACACAAATTTGATCAATCATGGAGGTAAGTATTTAGTAACAAGCTATGTCATGATACAAATTATTAATATACTTCCATAATGCCTTTGTTTACTGTAAAACACTAACACCAAAGTCACCCATCCATTTTCAGAAAAACAGGGAAGCATTGCGTCTATTTTTCCAGTTTGCCCAGTACGAGCACTCACCCAGCTAACCTAGCTACCGATTTCCCTGCAACAACCTCCTCTTCTCCTACTAAATTCACCATGCCTCTTTGTTGAATAGGAGTGACTTTAATCAGAAAATTAGAGAAAACACATCTCGCGTTAAATTCTGCACGGCATACACTCCAGGCAGTTGAGAGGACTATTTCTGCCAAGTGCTTTGATTCCCTGGAGCATCGAGCTGTTAACTACATATGCACGCATGGAAGTAGGTCGAGAGTACTATTCTGCTATGCATTGTAACACAGAGAATGAGCTCTCTAAATACAGCTAGAACTTGCATAGTACTTAAACAGAAAGTGTGCAAGAAACAGAAGTATTTTCCCAAAGTTGTTTATTCTGTGCAAATCTAGCTCATACAATGTCCTCAAACGAAATCTCCAATCTAGAATCTGGAACTCTTTTCATCCCTTATCACCATTGTCAGTCTTAATGTTCATTTTTAGATACTTTGTCACATAAATGTTCTGCAACTGAAAAAGTTTCCATCTTTCCTGCTTTCCTACTGTTCTGAAGAAGAGATTAAGAGATGGAACTAAAACTGACAGACCCGTTACAACGAGGCAGTGAGCTTTTAATGGTTTTCCTTTTTATCTGACAGCTCAGATCATCTCTCATTTCAGTAGGGAATGAAGAAAATGCTCTTCAGCTTTTCACCCTCCCACTTGAGGACAGACCTTTTCTAGCCTTATTCAATAATCTCATTCTTCAAATACTTTGCTTTCATATTAGAAGAAGGGCATGGGTGCACAGCACCTCTGCTAAAAAGCAGCCACAATATTACTTTCAACACAGATTATTATTTTTTTCCAGTGGAATGACAAGTTTAAAAGCAAATTGATTACCTTTTAAGAATATTTCTCCGTAACTCAACACATCAATCATAAACTCAAGGTCCAGTCAGACCTGGCCATAGACAGGTCATCTGTAGAACAGAGCCATAGCCATTTAGGAAAACAGAGCAAGGATGGAGGAAAAGTTGCTGCCTAGAATCTACACAACAGTTGCGTCTGATCTCAATACTGGCAAGTAGGTAGAAACTGTCAAGAATAAAATCAGTAAACTTATGAATAATTCAGTGTGGAAGATTGGATATGGCTGTTCTACCAGGAAGCAATGCTTCCCAATTCCTTCTCTGAACCAATGAGCATGTAAAAGAATGAGGCAGTCAATAGAATCTACGAGGATTTTTAGAAAACCTTCAACCCTTCCCAAAGGGTTTTTAGGGAACTAAGCTGCCATAGAAGGTCCTCTTATGGACTCAAATAATTGATTAAAGGATAAAAAGTGAAAGATAGTAATAATCTGTCAGTTCTCACCCACCCATGTTCTGTGAGTTCACTCACAGAACCTTACAGAAAGGGCTGATGCTGTTGAAAATATTCGCAAATCATAAAGAACACATAAAAATAGCACAGTAACAAAGACTGCTGGTGACACAAAGATGTTCGGAGCAGCAAACTAAAAGCTGACTGCAAAGCTGCTACGCAGAACTTGTTCATATCAAGAGAAAGTGGCAAAGTGGCAGAGGTCACTCAACTGTAGAGGAATACAAAATGCTTCATGCGGAAAGCAGTCCTCAACTTGCTGTGCACACTGACAGGTCTCTGATCTAGATCCTTTAAGAAAAGAGGACCAACGTCTGCAGCAACTTTCTCTGCAGGAGCAGCAGAGGCCCTGTGAAGCCGGCTGCTAGACAGATAATTTCTCTTAAGTTTCTAGTTCAGATAGATTCATTCCTTTATCTTCTCTTTATTAAATAAAATAGACTGAGATACTCTTTCACAAAAAAAGAGTTTTTCTTTCCAAAGTATGTTCCCAAATCCCTTCCTCATCCTCATGGAACTTCTACGGATTCTTTCCAACATAGGAGGAGAATTGTCAAATTGTCAAATCAAAAGCAGCTGCAGCAGCTGTAAAATACTGAGTTACTCAAGTTATTATATTCCTACACAAGATCCATCTATCTACACATCCTTTAACACCTCATTATTTACCATTCTCTTTTTCTCTGTGTCATCGAGATATCTTTATCAGAAATGACTTTTCTGTTTTCTTTTAGGTGACTAACCAGAGCACATAAAATGAACAAGTGATCTTCCTGCCCTGTTCAAAACACATTTATTCGGTGCTGATATTTAGTAACCTGCTAGCTAGCCAGTGTTTAATTCTTTAACGTGTACCTTCTTCATGTTCTAATTCATCCAGTGCTTATACGCTTCTTGCACGGCAGACTACACGAGCTACAGAATTTCAATAAAATTACCTTCACCAATGAAACCTGCATTTTTTTTATTAGGTTTTCAAGATCTATTTTCAGTAAACTCGTAGGCATTCATTATAATATATTTCTTTCATTTAATTCTTGATAAGCTGAATGCTATTCCATAATTTTTCACTTAACAGATATCAAACTGACAGGCCCACAATTACCTGCATTGTCCTAGTTATTCTTTTCTAAGATAGGCACAGGAATGGTTTTCTTGTAGCCACTTAGAGGCCTCCAAGATTAGTGAGAAATCAGTGTAATTGGTTCAAAGTTCTCGCTGCTCCTTTATTTTTTTTTTAAATGTGAATTATTCATGACAAAGAACTTCAATATACGTAACCCAAGCAGCTATATTTAACAGTCATCCAAATTATTGTCTGAATAGGAGTCTGTATCACCATAGAATTTATCTGGAGAACAGGAATATGTATCATTATACCCCAAAGGCAGGACACTCTTTTCTGCTTGTTATGACAACTCCATCAGTTCTGTCTATTAATCAACTGCAGGTGGAAACAGAGTAACAAGGGAAAGGAAGGGAAGTGAAAATGGCATTGTCTAAGGCAATCATTTATTCTGCATGTAGAAAAAGGAAAATGAAATCTGCAACTGACAGCCAGAGAACTCCCTAACTTGCCACAATATTCTACCTTCTGGATCTCTCCTGAGCAACAAAAGTCTGTCTATACAAGTTGGACAAATCTGTTCATTTAGTACCTCAATTTCCCCATGTGCAAAGTGGGGGAAAAAAAAAAAAAAAAGATTTTTCTTTGATATGAGAGCTATGAGTGAAAAGCTATACACACACATTGCTTGTGGCAAGGTCAGCTAACTTGTTCTCTAGATAACTGTCTAGAGACATTCTTGCTTAACCTCATAGCAGAGCTTGCTCTGAGGGTTCCTCTTGCTCTGCAAATCTCTCCATCAGCAGAGCAAAAAAAGTTCTACTACACCACACTTCTACTGAAGTGGACCTCTGATATCAAACTGCCCATTAATAACGCTTTAGCCTCACTCTTCTCATATGTATCTTAGATACAAAATGCAAGGTTATAAAAAGTACTTCAGGATACTGCAGAACCTTACACCGTCCACATGCAATCTAATTAAAGCTTTAAAATCTTATTGATTAGTGACTTGAATCAGAACAGGGTTAGCAGGGAAAATAACAGTCATAGCAAAATATGGAACACACTTTAAAATTCAGAGTACTGACTGTACCTTACAGATTTTGTATAGAGATTCCTGACCGTCTCCTTCTGTATCTTTGAAATAATCATGTGCTGGAAATGTACGATGAATATCTCGTGTAATGACACTCTCTTGAGCAGAATCCTGTAAAAAAGAGAGAAAAATCCCAAAGTATTAGCCTGGTAATAGTGTAATTAAACATAACAGAAAATAAAATTCTATGTGCAGTCAACATGGATACATTAGATAACTGCTTTACTGACTCATCCTCCAAAAATGCTTTGAGAAGAAACCGAAAATCCTCTAGTCGCATATGCAGTAATCATTTGACAGCTTAACAAGAGCAACGTGGCATGTTTTCTGTCCTTCAGGCTTACAGTTCAAGTTTAAAACTCCTAGGAAATGCCTAGTTATTTAACTGTAAGTGCATTTTTACCACAGAACATATGGTTACTGTATTTCTCTAGGAGTAAAAAAAATAAACCAAAACCCATTATACTGTCTCGCTTGCAAGCTCACAGATATTAATTTAAAATGCATACTTATCTACTACAAAACTAGTGTTATTTACAGATTAGAATTATTACTTTGAAATATTCAGTTTACCATTAAGTAGTCTTAAAAAGAACAAAAAAAAGAAGTACCATAAAATGTTACACTTCCAGATAAATCCCGTATCTTTCCCCACTACCATCTCCAATTCAGTTACATTTTCACATTGACTAGCACCTCGGGATATGTTCAGGTGCCTAAATGTTGGTGGCAAAAGCCATTTCAGAAGCCCGAAGAGAATCCTGCCTGGTAAGCAGCTGCCACTGCAGAAGGATACCAGCCTGCTCTAAGTGCTGCATCATCTCTGCAAGCTCCACGTGGACGATCTGCACAGGCAAAGACAGCTAAAACGACACCAAATGCCCACGTTTAGGCAACTGAGCTGTTCCCTGGACATACCTAGCTTTGTAGATAAAGAAGCAAGTGCTTATGATACTGCATTTCTATAAAAACATGGAAATCATTGCAATCACACCTGAAAAATCACACTATGTGCATGAGATAGTGGTGTTAAAATGTCACAGCTGGAACTACAACAGTTAATCAATTATCTCCAGGTTCCAGTTACCCTCAGCATGAGACAGTACCTTTAGGCTGGTAAATATCAACTGTGCCTTTCTCTATTACCTTTGTAATCCTACAGGAAAACCTCTCCTGCAACTCAGGAAATAAATCCTTTATAAATACTTCTACCTTGAAAACAAAATAGCTCTGTTCTAGAAAAGCTTCTACATCCTCAGATTGCAGTTTGCAACCCAGGACTCTCCATAAAACACTTCTTTACACCTGATGGGGTCAGCAACCAGGTCCTTAGGTGGCTTCCTAACCCCATAAAGCCTCTATGGTGAGACTACGCCATACAAAGCAGCTCCTGCGGGGGCTCAGCCAGAAGTCCAGAGCAATTCCCAACTATGGTTTCCTTTTGGGTCCATCCGTAACCAATGCACATAAAGAGTCCAAGCCTGGACTGTATCAGGCTACCTCAGAGACGAAAACCTATCATTCTATTTCTCCATGCACTTCAATGGCAGCTAAGAAAATAGCTACAAGCCCGACAAGCATAAACGTCATTTTAAATTTAAATGTTTTCTAACAGCACTCAGTTGAGCATCACAGATAAGTTAAAAAAAAAAAGAAGAAAAAAAATCTGGTTGTTTTTTTTTTTCCAATCTAATTTTGTTCTGTTCTCATCTGTCTTCTCATTTCCTTTGATTGTCTTCAAAGACATCTTTCCTCCACATCCCTTTCTGCACTGAGCACAATCCTGCAGTTCTTGCACATAGAAGTCTTCCTCTTCCTTCTCTCTAAAATCTCTCCCTAAGGTTCACAGCTTCTCTGAATCTTTGGCATCATTAATTTATCCATTTACAATGGAGATCTCAATACACAATCTGCATTTTGTAAAATACCAGGCATATTGTTATATGCTAAGAAAAGGAAAGCTTACAAAAAGAGCTGATGTTTTTATTACACTGAGCAGCACTGCTCTAGAGAATAAACACACTTTCGTGCTTTCACCAGGTTACTATCATGCTTTTCAGGATATGTAAGCATCATGCAACTACTAGTGACCAAAACTAACCACAGAGTCTAAATCACAAGCAACAAAAACCAGAATAATAATACAAATTTAATAATAAGCAGTTCTCTAATCAGACTTCAATAATGAGTGTTTTCATTTACTAGGCTTTCAAACACAAGAGGATAAATAATTGCAGTTTTCCTCCCAGATCGATCTGACAATTTAGTTACATTGTAAGGAAATGCCTTAAACAGCATTTAAGACCTACCAGTACAGCACAGTTACTGAGTCCGTTATAAAAATCTGTTACGTTAATTCTTCAGCATAAATTTGAAAAGATCCAGAAAGTTACAGGAAGGCCACTGTGCCCAACACATAAATCAATTTTCTGTCAAGCAGGGAGATTGTCTTTGACTTCCCTCTATTTCTGTCTTTTCTTGAACTGAGAGGCCAATATACAATGGTGCATACCAAAGCTGACAAGGTAGATGTTCAAAGTGGAACCAAAAAATATTTGTGTAAAAGCCCAAATGCAAATTCATTTTTACTGAGTTAAAAGGATTCTGAAGCAGAGTCTTCATTCAGCATTAACAAAAAAAAAAAAACCAGAGGAAAACAATTAAACAGACCAAAAATAAAATTTAAGCTGAAAAACAGGAGAACGAACTCCTCCTCAAAAGAGAACATCCATCTGAAATACGATAAACCCATAATCTAAGAGAAACAAGAAATGAGCCTACTGTGAAGATGAATGTAGAATTACTTCTTAAAATATATTAAAAATATTTTGGTTAAGTTTCCATCTTCTTCCAGATAGAATTTGTTGATAGTGCTGTTCTCAGGAGAACAGTAGATGACTTTACAGTTCTCCTAATTCAGGTTTCCAGAGGATTTTTATTCTCCTGAAAGTCATGATTAGTTAATTTCTTATGAAAAAAAAGCTAAGATGAGATGGGAATCAAAGCATTCAGAGTTTTAATGATCTTTCTCGTTTCTAATAATAATTTCTGTGCTGCCAACTCAGAGAAACAATATTCTACTGAGGAAAAGAATTATCTTAATATGTCAACTATATGACAGCTGACATCTACTGAACAAGCTCTCTACTTTGAGTCGTCTCACTTTTAAAACAGCTAAACTTCTGCAACTGTGAGGCAATTGTACTGGGATACTAACTCCTTGACATTGCTGCCATTTTAAACTGTGAAGATGCTGCTGAATGTGGACCTTTTACGCCAGAAGGCAGATCGACATGGAAATACAGACAAGAACGGAAAACTGTTTCTATAAAATAAATGTTAAAAGAAAACTAAGGGTACATACGCACTCAAAATGAAGAAATATAGGGCAACATTTACACATGTACATTAGGAATTATTTTTTTAATTAAGAATACTTCGCAGACACTCCAAAAATAATCTCTCCTCATTTGTTGTCCTGAGTATACCCATTATGATGATGAATTACGGTTAGGGAGTAGAAGAGACTCCTGTAGGTAGAGTCTTGCTTCCTTTGCCACAAGAATTGGAGAATAAGTATGGTATGAGCCAGAAGAATGTAACAAACCAAGAAGAATCTCTTGGGTCATAACATCTCAATGCTGGGTTAAGACACAGATCCTTTCCCCACTTCAGCCCAAAAGTTCTTATGTGGAACCAGGCATGTCACTTAGACAAAAATTCCACGAGTGGTCACATGAGTTTTTCCTTACTAAACAGCTGCCTTTATTACAGCTGTCAACTCAAAATGGTGAAATGCAGAATTACTTACAGTTGTAATTAAAGGAGTTGCAATTAAAGAGCAAAAAAAAAAAAAAGTTTTATGTGAACACTGAAAAATAAAACAAAACAACAACAAAAAAACAGGTCACAGATGTCTCAAACATGGCATTCAAACTGAGCAGTCCTCCTGACCTCAATCTCCTTGTGCTCCATTTCCCTGGTTAATAATAATTCCCCATCTCAGGAGGGTGTAATGAAAACCAAGTAACATCTGAAGCACTCAAATACTGTAGCAATGAGTTCTACAGAAATGGCAAAGAGGAAAACAGTAACTTCATCCTCAGATCCTGACCTGAATGGTACATAGTAAGGCACAAGGTTACACAATGAAAAATAAGGCAGGAGAAAAAAAAAAAAAAAAAAAAAAAGAAAAAAAAAACAAAAAACCCACCAAGCTGCTCATTTTGTAAGTACTATTCCTTCTGTACACAATACGGCACAGCTCCTGAGAAGAAGAGAAGCCAAAATCATAGAACTGTGTGTGATCAAGAGTCTATCATTACGCATATGAGTAGGCAATTTCCATGCTGTACTACTTAACTTCCAAAGGCTTATCACTAATCTTAAACTCCTTCAAGTTTGGTTTTATCATGTGTTTACATGCAAAAGCAATATGATTTGTGCTGGAGTGGACAAGTTCACCTGACTGGACACATTTAAAAGTTCTGCATCTCTGGTGAGGTTCAAAGAGCTGATTTTTCATCAAATTGTCCTACCCATGCTTTATCTCTTCTATAGCTAAAAATAGCTAAAATCCAGCGTACCAAGGAAAGAAAAAAAAAAAAAGAAAAAAAAAAAAATCAGAATAGGCTTTCAACATCTAAAATTACCATGCCCTGGAAACCTAATGTGTTACGCTCCTTTAGGATTAGATACTGAAAATTTTCTATATCTCACGCGGAAAGCAAAAACTCCTAGTCTGTCGCGGGTGTTCATCACTCTTATTTAGGCAGACACATATGATGTAGAAGCACACCAGCTGCTGACAGCAGGAGCTAGAGGTACCCTCAATAAATCGACGCCTCTTAATCCTGAAAAGCTGTAGATTTAAATATTGACTTGCCAAGTGCACATTATTAGACATTACAACATTGTTTCAGTATCCTAAGCATTCTGCTGCAAGCACATTGCTTATTTTGTTCCTTAAAGTTCTCTGTGGTCCTGTACAGCTCCACACACGGGAATATGAATAATAACTTTAAATTCTCTGAAACACAATTACAAACAGATAGCAAATACAAGATATACAAAACAGATGAGGGCAGTTCGTATGGGTTTGAAATGAGCTGCGTAACTGGCACGTGGGTTTGTCCCTCGTTACTAATGACATCCTCCCAAACTCATGCTCTCAGTGAATCCTGACAGCACACCACCACTGACCGCTCTCCTTTCATCATTTTCCATCTGCATTATAACTCTCCAAGTAGAATGCGTGATCCGAGAAAATCCCAGGTTTTCTATCAATCAGTATTTGGGGGAATAAAAAATAATAATCAATATATCTTCCTTTTAAAAATACCAAATAAATAATGTTTGCCTTACGCTCAGTTCTTCTGTAGCATTTTTGTAATACATATCTTGTAGTTCAGCTCTTTTCTAAAAAACAGATTTTCTTTCAATCATCATCAGCTTTTATTCAGCTGAGAGCATATAATACTTAAAGAGCAGTAATTAACAGAGAAATGGAAACTGAGAAAAAAAGCAGAAGGTTATTCTCTAGAGATTTTTTAACAGTTACATATGAAGATATTTAAAATATTTAGGTTAGTTCAGTAAACACACTGGTCAACTGAGCTTTGCACATTCCGGCTCACTCTCAGCTGTATTTATTGTTGCTTGGGCAAAGCCACTTTCTACAAGCAGAAAGCAACAACGGACCTATTGGACATGAGTCGTTTGAACTACAAATCTGAGCAGGCCTGGGCTTCTAGGTCAAGCCTGGATCTAAATTTAGTGTCAGAGCCTCTTCTCTCATCAGCATAATATTTTGGATTACTAAATTAGCTCTGCCCAAGGAAGCAGATACCATCTTTCATCCAATTATCTCCCATTCTTCTCAAGCTGTGTTTGACAAAGTAGTGGGCAGCTGCATATGCCTCAAATTTTGAGGAATTCCCAAGAGAAGATCCTCAGAAAAGCATCTACAACGTGCCCCCTTTTAGATTAGGAAAGCAAAATCACTTCTAAATATTCAATTCTCTAATTGTTAAAAAGCTTGTGGGCAGGGACCCTAATCCTTTTAGCTCTGGACCGGACTGGTCATTAGCTCAGCATGACCTATTCTATTATTTATATGATCATCCATATCAGTGCCAAGGAATGGGGAACGACGCTCATTTTGAAAGGCTATCACTGTATTTCCTTCAACACTTAAGTCCATCTTAAAACTAATGGGGAGGAGGAGGAGGCCTGACGAGGGCACACTGACCAACAGCCCAGCGTGAGGTTTTTAACCCTCTCAGAAGCTGGGGCTGGCCATTTTCAGCTACAAGATAGATGCTGGACAAGGTAGAGACTTGGATCACAGAGAATGACAACCCCCAGATTCTTAAAGTCTGCACAGAAGAAAAAGGTAGTACTAGAATACTAAAGATACCTACGTAGATATTATTCTGTATGTAGCTATAAAAAAAGAAAGTAATATTGTAGTAGTCACAGAAGTAAGGCAGAAACAGCTCAGATCTTAACAGGGCTGAGCCATCAATCAGCAACAGACCAAATGACATTTTTCTGTAAAAAATCAGAGCAAAACTAGATCAGACACAGAACGATCAATTCTGCATACACACTCTTTTTCTGAAAAACAAAAAAATACTGATGACCTTTACTATCCTTGTGTTTTGTTTTCCTTCTCCCTCTCCTATTCTGTACACCCTCCCTCCCTTGTACGCTACTGATACATAATTTATTCTCCTTACGCTTGCCATATCCTTTCTGAAAGATGCTGTCAAAAGAAAAATGCTGTTTGTGCTACTGGGCAAGAGACCAACTTTTGAATGCACCAGGCACAATTTTTTTTTGCCACTGGCATGGTACACTGTGAATTCAGAGTTACTCTTAAAAACTTATCTTGAAAGCTCTCCGGTCTCCCATGGAGACACGGCACTCTGCACCCCAGCAGATGGGGTCTGCAGTCTTTTTGCCACACGATGTGTAGTTGGCACGTAGGGCCACGCACATCTGCCAGCAGATATCACAGTATTTCAACTTCCATTTTATTTTGTTTGAGGCTTTATTTGGGTCACACAATCTTCACAGATACAAAACCACGACAAGTATCCATACATAATTTTTTACAGACTGGATTTTGTCTTAGGTTTGCTCTTGTTTTTAACAGCTATTACTTAGGAAGGCTGGCCTCTCCAGAGGACACGACGATACATTAGACCAAGTTAAAGGCATCTTATCGAGTTCACTTGTCATCATTTCACCTTTCTTCTCTGAAATGTGCATAGGCACTATCTCATTAACAGACAAGTCAAACGATAGCACATAGATTTATCCACGTAGCAAGTTAATTTTGTCCAAGTTCCTCCTGGTTTTCTAATTTTTAGATTAGGTTTCTGATTATGTCTCTTCTGTTAGAGGCACAACCACATTTATAAAGGTTGGAAAAAGCGTTCTTGTGATTACTCTGTAATTTGAAATTCAAGTATTTCTAACTCTCCCACCAACTCACTGGGTAATTTCCAGAAGCAACTGGAAAGGTATGGCCTGCTTCTAACCAACAATATTTAACCGCACCAGTACCAGACAGCTGTGGAAAACTTATGCGAAACTGTTTACAGAAAATGGAAAAGGTGGCATATTTGAATCCTTGACTCCTAATATTAATTGATAGTGTGACAAAAATTACTTCAATTTTAAACAAGTGCCTAGAAATCTTCACTACAAGAACCATCAAAAAAGAAAAATACAGTTACCGCTTTAAGAAAGTTTTTAAAATGCAAACTTTTCTAAAAATCAGGACTTAAAAGTTTCCTCCAGCGTCACTGACCAAGCGGATGTCCATCTAGTCAGTGTTTCTTTCAATGTGTTTTTACAAGTTCTGATATTAAACCTACTTTTGGCATTCAAAAGATGACACGACCAATATAACCGGTCCATTTAAGATTTTAAAGAAAGTGCTGCTTTCCAGAGTTGCTTGACTTTTCCTTTACAAGTCGAGTGACTTCAGGTCTAAAAAAGAAGAATAACAAAATTCATTCCTACACAGGGCCTCCTAGTACACCCTAAACTTTAGCATCTGTATTGCCTGCTGCTGGCAAAATGTTAATAAAAAGAGAAAATGCTGTAATATGAAGGAAGTTTATCTTGTTCGGTGGTGCTGATTTTTAACAAGGAGGAAATGCCTTGAAGCACCATGCAGATAAAGACTTGCCAATACATTGATTTTTAAAAGCTTCTTAAGCTTGTAGTTGTTAAAGTGCGCAGACTATTTCTTCAAAAAGAAAACGTCTGTCCCTCATTTTCTTAAACAATGGAGTTCTTCCAATAATCCAGACAGAAACACTTCAGCAAGATCTACGGTCAGCTGTAATGTTTACAACAGGTAAAACACATCAACTCTGTTACCTCCCAGATCTGCTCCCTGACAACAGCTACGTAATTCAAGCAATCATTTGATATCCTGGATACTTTCATTTTAACACTTGCTATGACACCACCGCCTTTACATTTTCTTTACTGTGAAGGCACCTTGTTATTTGAAAGTAGGTACTTTTTTGAACCACTCATCTTCCAGAACTATTAAGACCAACGAGCCTATTATAGAGTAATAATCTTTATATAAGAAGTTCAAAATCCAGTGGTTTTGTTGACTTGACAGCCCTTTGTATCACTCAGCATCGACATCAGACTACAAGACCAAAGACTTGGCTCTTTGGGACCTACGGGGCTGTGTGTGAATCATCAAAAGAAGCTCCATCTTTGCCTTTGTATATCGATCCAGTTTACTCCTGTTGTTTTAAAACTGAAATTAACTTTAGATTTTGGTGCCTCCTAAGATTCAGATCAATACAGTACTGACATTGGAAACTATTTATCTGATCACACATGGGTCATAACAACAAAGACCAGACAGTGCAAAGACAGCACAGTGCACAAAAATAATCCTAACTTAGTTTCAAATGTTATCAGTTTTCTACACACTAGTTTTTAAAGTGTCTGAACATTTCTCAAAGCACTTCACATAGGCACTGCACAGGAATAAGCAGATTTCAGGGATACTTCAGCTGTTCTTTCTCCTTGGAAGAAACTATGGGAGCCTCTGTCCGCTTCTTATTTAACCACTAAATTTAGTTATTCCGGTTATTCTGATTATGACGAGGAAGTCACCTGAGTTTGCAGATAATGCTGTTGCTTCACAATGATCTCTTACTGAATCCCTTCATTTTCAGAAGTAACACACAAATAAAATTTGTTACTGCCTATGTATACACTCTCCCTGACAAAACCAAAGTGAATCTATTTAAATATGCTAATTCTAAGTGAACCAACCCCGCCCTTCTTGGCACCTCTGACATTCATGCCAATGAGCAATACAAACAGGAAAACCAATTATTTCCCATCCCATAAGAAACAAGGAATAACCATGAGACACATGGAAACAGCCACTTTCATCATCATAAGATGCAATTAACTCAGTTCAGAATAAACCCTCAGGCGTGGAAGAATAAAACAAAGTTATAATGATAAAATGGAAACAAACTACAAAGATTATAATCTCTTCATATAAAGCAAATTACTGAAAAAATACCAGGAGACAGCACTTGTTTTTAATGCTACAGAAGCACCTTCCATGCTTTTGCAGGCATAACACGGGTCAGTTACGGCACTCAGTTATGTTAAGGGCTACATTAAAAGCCAGCAACCATGCAACATTTAAGTAAAGCTAAATTGGTAGAAGTTCAAACACCGCCCCCCCCCCCCCAAAAAAACCCCACAGCTAGATTAAGTGAAGTGTATTTTCTTAAAACACTTTTCAAGGGTCACCATCAATTAAACACAATTTTATCATTTGTTTAACACAAGGAGAATCACTTCCCCATTTTTCAAACAAGGTTGCTTACACAGACAGGTAATTCTCACACACCAAGTTCTACTGCAAAGTCTGCCAAAACCCAAAACCTACCTACAAAAAACCCCAGAAGATTAAATTGACTTAGTAACTTCCCTGTCACCGTATCCTTTTCACCTCCAAGAACATCTGAAAAGATACTGGCAGAAGCAGTAGCAAAAGAGGCATCCTGTAATCAGGTATGACAGAGCACTGGAGAGACACAAAAGGTACCTCCCACAGGGCTCAGCGGGTCTGGCTGGAAGGGAAGGTACTTGGGACTTCTGGGGCCTTCTCAAGACTGCCAACAAAAATGACTCCTCATAAATCAAGACAGATCAAGTTAAGCTGCTATCTGCAAAGGCATCCCCCAGAGCTGTGCAACTGCAAGCAGGTTTTTGCTGTATAATAAAGCAAAGAGACAAGGTTGCACTGAAGGGGTAACCTTGATTTAGCTTTTCCTCTTCCTTTTTTTTCTCCCCTTGGCTTTCTAGACAAAATACTTCTCATGGTAATTTGTTACTTCATTACGTGTATATTTGCCTGAGATGAAGAGGTGGCTCCAACTTGTGATTAAATGACAACAATTACTTTACAAATGTGATTACAAGAGGCTGGTCAACAGTAAAACTAGGAAAAAGTTCAATCAACTCTCACTGTGCAAAAGAGTCAATGGACACTGAGCTGCAGGCAGTGACTGACATACAGGACAGAAAAATCTAAAGTGGGAGAGAGGGAAACAGAATTAAACAGAAGGGACAGAAATGAAGGCAAGAAGAGGTGGTGAAATGGAGAGGATCAAGAAGAAATAAAACAAGACAAAGGATGGGAGACGAAAGAGAAGTACCAAATAGATTGCATTTAGTTCTCATTGACTCATGAAAGGAAGCGACAAATCAAATATCTTACCTTAATTTAAATCAATGAAAATCAGTTTGAAAGAAAATCCAAATTAGTTTTATACTATGCAGGCTAAGGAATTCTATAAAATCTAGTTACAGCTATTAGATAGATGAAAAAGGGTTTTTTCCTTTTTGAGTATTAGAAGCATACACTAGATCATTAAAATGATCCTACCGCCTCAAGAACTCTTGAACCCCTACAATACACAACTGATGCAGATTAAAATTTACACTTTGTAAGGTTGCTTACATACTTTGGGCTTATTTAAGTAGATATTCGCTTTTCTGGATACCACCGCTCAGTTCTTGTACTTAGTTATCACAGCTAGAAAGCAAGACTGAGGAAAACGTTGCATGTGCTGCAATACTCTCTCTCCCTCTCATCGGGATACTTGCAGGTATTCCTGAAAAGAACACAGGTAACAAGAGCTCGGTCTTGTTTTCGTTACTCTTTCCAACGAGCACCACTTGTATCCTGCACTACACTGCACCATCGTGCTTCTCAACAGACACTTTCAGATCTCACTTGGTTATAACGGCGCAATTCCTTATCTATTTGGCCTCCGCTCACTTACACTTGCCCTACATCATTTTAATACTGTATTTGCCACTTTTGCCACCATATACAACTGTTAACTTGCACATCGAAGGAAATATTTATCAAAAGATCTACTTAAAAAGTAGATTTTAAGTGTATAAATGCGTATCAGATGATATCGCAAATAAAGATAGCTTCTTACCACTTATGAATCTACAATTCTGTAGCACCACACATTCATTACACATCCATTTCCACGCACTTATATGTAACATCCATATTTCTATGTAGGCAATATTTATGAGTCACATAACATTTATATTTTTTTCTATTTTCAGAAAGTGTTCCTTGTGGAATACTTAATAGCCTTTAGGTATCTATGGGTTGTAGACTAATAGGCTATATTACTTCAGATTGTTTGGTTCATAAAAATGAAATCTGTCCAAGTTTTAGAATGTTCAACATGGAAAATTCAAACTAGAAGGTAAAAAGCAATTTATTATGCTATTTTTTTAAAAAAAAAAACAAAACCCTGGTGTTTAGCACTGTTTTAAAACTAAATGCTATATAGGTTTAAAAAAAAACACATATATCATCATTTCCACAGAGCATATAGCACGGTCAGAGGATTAAGTTAGTCCCAAAGAACATTTGCTTCTCAAATACATTCATTTCCCAACTGCAAAGTAAGGACTAAACTATAAGGACAAAACTATCTTACAAAAGTTGTTCTTATTTCTGACAAACGTAAACAAGTTAATGTCAAAAAGAATAAGTATCAACAAACAGGAGAGCTGATACCCTCTTTCCTTAAAATATGATGTGCATCTAAAATTAGATACAAACAACCCCATGTACCAAATTTGTGAAATCCAGACTCCTCTCACACAGATCAGGGCAGGGTGGCTAAACCTCACTGTGAAAGTGCCTTCACCTCAGGCCAAGCAACACCTGCAGAGCAGCTCAGTTCAGTGGAGGAAGAAACCTCTTCTCAGTCAAGGAGTTTCATATCTAATATTGGTTTACTGAAGACTGCACGTCCTGCTGGCAGTTGGGCTTATTTAAGTAGATATTGGCTTTTCTGGATACCACTGCTCAGTTCTTGTACTTAGTTATCACTTAAACAGAAACTTTAGTTCATGTATAAGAAACAGTGGAAAAAATTGGGGAAAAAAAAAAAAACAACCGTAACAAGTCATTATAAGAACTGGAATACAGCTATCCCACTACGTTATTGTAATAATATCTGATCTTTAGAGCAGAAGGATGATAAAACTGCACAACCCATTGTGAATGGCATCTCATTTTGCTGCCTCACACAAGTATCTAATGCTTTTGATGGTAAAAAGGGCATTTAGACAACACCCCTAATAACATGCTTTAACTTTTGGTCAGCCCTAAAGTATTCAGGCAGCTGGACTAGAGGATTGTTGTAGGTCCCTTCTGACAGAACTACTCTATTCTGCTCTATTCTAAAATTTCAAAGATACAACCCTCATACCTCACTAACTCCCCCAATCTTACAATTCCTTTCTAATATCTTTAGTACAGCACAGAGGCTTCCAGATCGTAGAAACTATTTGGGAGCACAGAGCCCATACTAGCTCAGAGTTCAGTCAGAGGGACATTTCCACCAGCTGAAGGACCATCTTAGTGGAACACAAACAGACTCTCATTTAGGAAAAAAAACCCTAAAATCATCTTAATTATTTTGGGATATGCTAACTAGCACAGGTCAGCATTACGGTGAGCGTTCTCGATGTGGATTTTGGTATTGTAAAACTCCCCAAACTGCTTTATATCTACAATTCAAAAGGCAGGTGTACCTGATATAGCAATCAATCTAGATTACTTTATTCTTACAAAAAAAAAAAAAAAACAGACAAATTATCTTAACAGGCAGAACAAACGTTGATCAGGGCATTAGCAATATTGAGTCTCACCAGCACTTTCACCTTCTCAAGATCAAGACAGAAAACTATATTTGCTGTTACAGAAAAGTGGGTTACAGGGCTCTCATGGAGAGATTAAGCAGAGGGGAAAGATTAGCTATATAAATGTCTGCCAAAGTAGAATATAAAAGATGGAAAACACTGAAAATATATAAAACCAGATATGATTCTAAACAGAATATGGTTCAAAGTTTTCAATTAAGTACCTGCAGCTTTTTCTGTGAAGAATCAGTAAGTGTAAACACAGATTGCTATTTATAGGTAAAACAAAAATGTGTGTGCAGGAAACATCTGGAGTCTCTCACTCTTCTGCTTAGTACTCTCCTACATGACATCTACCATTTTCCCAAGTTTTTTCTTAATTGGAAAATATTTTATCTCCAAAGACTGCAAAAGTATTTGACTTGATGCATAATTTCTTGCAAAGCTATCAGATAAGTATGGTAGCCTATTAATAATGAAAATTTAAATAAACAAATTACAATATAGGTCTCAGAGTAAGGTAGAGAGCTACTCATTTAATAGATAAAATAGTTTTATAATTGCAAAAGCTTTTATCTAATTTTTAAAAACCCCATTTAATCTCTCTGCACATTGTTGGTCTTAAAAACATGCAGAGTGACAGTGGCTCAATCAGCAGTTAACAACATTAAAGTTCACAGCCTGCTATTTTTAGTTCAGCCTTGCTTTGTGTCATAGGAAAAAAAAAGACAAAATATAGAAGTTCAGCCTGAAGAGAGATTTTAAAATTATCTCCACATTTTTCCTGCAGCTAAATTTGCTGTTTCAAAGCAACCAGTACAAAAACGACCTAAAAGTTCTGCCGAATCTGAGAAGCAGTGGCAGTTACATATCAAAAAAAAAAAAAGGACATTTAAGTCATACCAAAAGTGGAAAAAAAAAAAAAGTGCAGAAAATAAGGTTCTAGGTTTAAAGCTCCAGAGATCTATTAAAACCAAGATATTATGACTGTAGTTTTCAAGTTACCTTATGTTACTTCATATACCCTACTGCTTAAAGACCTCATTGCAAATCAAAGCGGTGGGGAGAAAGAGAAGAAAGGGCACACCACACATTTATACTCCTGAGTGCAGCTGCAGGGATGACTCAAACCCAGAAGAGGGCAGATGGCATTTCCACCTTTCCTCTGATAACACACACAAAAATTGCAGGTTCATGATGACCTGGAGACATGTTAACTCAGCGTATTTCCCAGCTGACCTAATGATTATCCCTTCCTCCACTAAGCACATTTTGGGCTGGGCTACCAAGAGGAAAAAATCAGCCCATCATGATACAGTTGTGAACCAAATCTTTTTTTAATATGAAAAAGGACTGCAACCTGATAGCACTGATTGTCCCTAATTCTCAGGCCCATTATATAATTTATCAATCCACACTTCGGATTGTAAATACATTCATGATAAAATATTACTCTTTGCAGTGAAAATTAGTCATCCATAATTTACAAAGTAAAAAAAGATACATTATCAAAATAAAGTGTTTCCTTTTCAGACTATTCGTTAAACTAGGCTTTTTCACTTCTAAGCATCAAATTTCTGACACTTCTTCTTGATCAACCCTCTCTTGCTTCTATGCCCTTCAATACATTGTCGTAGTTCAGCCCTGATCGGGACCAGACTACCCAGTCTCTCTCTCACTCTTCCCACCCTCCAGTGGGACAGAAGGGAGAACTGGTAAACAACAGGTGGCAAAAACACATAGGTTGAGATGAAACAAAAAATAAATTTAAAAGAGATAACAGAAGAAAACAAAACAGTCATGGAAAATAAATACAGTACAATGGCTTACAACAAGTCTTGACGCCCAGTCTCCTCCCATGTAGCAGGAGGCTCCCCTCAGCACCCTCCTCACTTACACACTGAGCATGATGTCAGATGGGATGGAACAGCCCTGTGGCTAATTTGGGCAAACCTACCTCAGCTGTTGGCTCATTAGTAACCTATCCCAGCTGAGTGCCCCAGCCATAGGGGCCACCAGTTCCAGTTCTCCTTCCAGCTCAGGTGAATATTAACTCTGTCCTACCCAGAATCAGGATATTATCCACCCCTTATTCCATACCATCTACATCATGCCCAGATCCTACCCTTTCCAATTAATCATCACCTTTTTTTTTTTCTTTCTTTCTTTGATCTACTTATATACATACACACAGATATTACTCCCTTAGTCTCCGGGCCATCCCTCTAAAACATCTGTTGAGTTCATTCAGTCCATGACTTTGGGCTCCATCTGTCATAACAGTCTCTCAGGGTAGGACAGATGACGCTCAGGTAGCGTATCTGGTGCGAGTGATTTAGCATGTTCATGGTCTGCAGACTGAAGATGTCAATCACGAGTTGCTGGGTGCTAGTTGCTAGAGCCAGTTCTGGTTCCATCACTGCTGCATTTTGCCCAAAGTTCATTCTTTGTTGATCTAGGTGATTTTTATTATAATATTTTTTACTATAATATTTTTGAAACAACATAAATCTCTCAGGGCAGAGAGCAAGAGGAAGCAAAGAGGGACATATAACAGCTAGATAGGTAATGACATACAGTACTATATGCAATTAACATCAAGCAGTTCAAATTATTGGCTATTTTCACCTAAAATCAGATCTCCTTGAGGTACACATCAGACTTCCCCATCCTCCTGCATTACCAACCAAGTACACCCAGGTCCTTACACAGAACATAGAAGTTCGGATTGGGAAGGGCCAGCTCGACTGGTGGAACCCCGAGTGTTGACTAACCAAGTGGCTTTTGCTAAATGTTTATCCCAATTTTTGAAGATTCTACCACCCATTGCTCTCAGTGTAGTTTTCAGCAGTCCATCGTACTGTTCCATTTTTCCAGAGGCTGGTGCATGATAGGGGATATGACAAACCCCAAATATTAATATACAAAATACTAACTTAAAAGAAGTATTTGTCATTCCATTTGCAAATCACACAATCGCCTATCATTCTTAGCCATCCTAGATATGTCACATATTGTAGCTTCATAGAAGAAATATACATAACGCATAAAACTTCAAAACAAAATAGCTTTTGCTTTGGACTGTTTTTCCCAGTGCACCATTCCAAGAAAGCAATATAACAGACTACAAAAGGGTGATACATTAAATTTGCAGAGGGGTCTTTTATTTGTCTTTGAAATTATTCATTATGAACAAATACTCCAGGAACAGACCTCATCAATAATTGACAGAATGAGAGGAGGAACCTTTCAAGAGAGAAAGAAATAGTATTGGGAAACCTCTGAAGAAAAACAAGGAAGAAAACGCTCACAAGTTACACTGGTATGGGTTAAGATAATATTCCCACTCATCACTGACACTGTGACAATTGCAGTGTTCAGAATTGGTAGAGGTCTCTTATCTTCACGACATAATACCAAATTGATAACTGACACAAAAATGTTACATTTAAAGTACACAATACACACTTTAAATACAGACTGAAGCGCATTATTCTTACTGCAGTTGCAAAGTAAATGCATTTTCCAGAGGTATTTTGCACACTGATTTCCTAGTGGATTACCTAGAAACACATCAATGATGTTGTGGAGTTGTTTTTTGACAAGCATGTATTTCTGGATCTTTGGGGGAAAAAAAAAAAACAACAAAACAAAACCAGAAACAATTAAAAAAACCCCAAACCCTGGTTAATTTGTAGGCCAATAATTCCTCATGCTTCGTTAGGCTTACTACTTATTTTACAGCTGGCTCCCAGAGAAAGGAGGAGAGAATCTCTTACCAACGGACAGGCAACAATTACAGCCTGAGCACCCTGAACACATAAGCCTCCACAGCAGTTACTACACATCACTTCAAAGAGAAGGGGAGGAAGCCAAGTAAGGGATTTATTGCAGCGAGCCAAAATAAAATGGAAGTAACAGCATTCCTTGAATCCAGAAATTGTCTAAAACTCACATTTTAAGACGTTTTTAACACTAGAGAGAGCACCAAGGGACGACTGAAGTCACCAAAGATACTGCCCAGGTTCCATTGTTATTTTTTCCCAGCAAAATCACTAATTTTTTTTCAAGACCTCAAGAGGGGTGTGTAACATGAGTGATGAAAAGTAATCTTTTCATTTATAATTATATAAGTGCCACTGTGGAAAAGTGTGCATCTCCAATCTGCACGGCCGCTCACAAAAACTAGGGTCAGTAACTTGTAGAAGCTTCAGAACTAATTCTGTGAGGCCAAGCGACGGCAATTTAACCTTAAAATGAAAAGGTAATCCTATTTGAAATTAAGTGGATCAAATATACTGAGCATCACTTCAAGTCAAAGGGCAAGTTAACCTCTGCCACAATCAGCCACACACTTCTAAAACATCGTACCACGGCATTACAGCCCACGGACCCGCACTGTACGCAGCTCAGGGCTGCCACAGCCTCGTGCTGCTCCTCCCTTCGGCTACGCATCCCCACACTCCCTTAAGCCAGTACCAGCACTTATCTGATCATACCCTGAACTAATCTAGGCCACAGCCACCCCAGAGGAAAATATATCATTAATTTCCATCCAGGTCAGCTCCCTGATGGCTCTTTCCTGGCTGCTCACATGAGCTGCGGCAGCAATGGAAAAGCAGAGGAGGTGGAACGGTCAGCCTGGGCAGGTGGGAGGTCAGGGCTGCAGCCGCCCCGATTTAGATCAGCTTAAGCTAGCAAGGAACTCTTTTTCTATCAGCTTTTCAACAAGCAGCAGATCTGTGCCACATAATATTTCAGGTAGGACAAAGTTTAAAGACCCTTTGCAAGTGAAAGGACTGGAAAGAACACTCAGCACAGAAGCTGCTTCCCGAAATGAGAGGTCGGACAGGACCTGGCACGATTCATTAGTAGGTTTGACACAGAATCTCCTGGATACCTGTGTATCTGCTACATTCCTCCTATCACTTAAAAAAAAAAAAAAAATCCAAAGAATTCCATCTTATGAAGCACTGTAGGAATGGTCATCTGTAAACAAGAAAGAGGTTGGGTTTGCCTGACTCTTGGTAGCTGGTTACATCTATTAACAGTTGGTAACGAGTTCTAAGTGCCTCCTGCCTGCACCCAGCGCTCCCCACAACAACTCTTCTTTCGCTAGTTCACTCTTTACTCAAGAGAAAGTTGTCTGCATCTCTAGCAATCAATACTGCTTTATTTTCTTCCCTTAAATAATTTTAAATGTATTTCAGTATTCTTTATTTTCAGTATTCTCTCAGACGTTATTTTTAATGTATTTCTAAATATAGTAATAACATACTGCAGTATTTCTTAGTTTTGAAAACGTATTCAAACTAATACACAAAAAAAAAAAAAAGGTACACAGTAACCAATCAGGCACACAAGATCAAAACTTGGCCCAAAGACTCCACTGCCAGGTAACTGAAGCCAAAAATAAAAAGCTTAGCTACAAAGAAGTGGAATCCAGCCAAGTTAATTTTGTACAAAACCACACAAAATAAGAGAGTAATACACCATGAGAGAATTGGATTTCGAATCTCTCATCTTTTCTGTGAAAGATGTACAATACTGACAGCACAGATGGCACCGACTCAGTCCTAATCAAAACTAATGAAGTTGAACTTGATACACAACCCTTTAATGAGCAGAATGTATTTTTGTTTTCCCATCCATTTGAAAGCTATCACACAGCAATGAAGCCATTAAGCCAGCACATTAAACGCACAATGTATTGTAACAGAGGTAGTATTTGGTGAACACCTGAGAAAGTTAGTAGCAAATGATGAGAGAGAGGGGTATATATTTAACTGATTTGTAGTTGGCTTTCCTGTCCCAATATAAAGTTTCATTGGTATCACATACTATTAATCTTTAAAAGACAGAGTCTTGTTCAGTTTTATTTTTAAAAGAAACTTTACAAGGCAGCACACTTAAAAAAAATCCACTCATTAGTATTTAAATTCATGTATTGCACATACCCAGCAAGTCACGGTAATGTGTTAGATGACATTTTACTTTATTAGCAGCTACAGCATTAATATCTTCATGCCTGAGGGTCAGAGAGAAAGGAGGAAAACAGGTGGAATAGCTAAACAGCCTTACCATGTCTAAATCAGTATGTCAGTGCCACATTAAAGCCAAAACTGAAAAGCTGTATTTTTATTGGGTTGTCTTTAATTCTTTTTAAAATAAAAAATATAAAATACTTCATAACAAACAATAGTAACTACTCACAGGAAGACAGAATGAGTGTAAAAAAAAAATCAATAAAAAAACCATACAACAGGCTTTAATTGTCAAATCAGATGAAGTAAGAAAATTCACCTGCGGCACAGACTACACACTATGCATTCGGCCTCCATTTCGAGTTACCGACAGCACCCTGGCTCCAGTTCTGCGTGGCCCCATGAAAACATGGCTGTCCCGCCCGACGCACTGAGGGGAGAAGGGGCAGGCCCTCTCACACGCGGCACTGCCCCAGCAGCACAGGCGCCCGACTGAGCGCCTGGCACGCCCCGGCACCACACCGAAAAGACAACAGTAAGTGGAAGGTAGGACGTTTTTCCTTGGATAATACAAAACTTAAAAGAGACTCTCTTTATTCTTCCTCTTCACAGACTCCTATCAGCCTGAAGCCGAGGTTTCCAGGATTGCATGCATCTGATGTTCGAGTTCCGCTCCTTTGGTATGAAATATTGTTTACAGCTTTTGATACAAATGCCACTGAACTCCGAATCAACCATCCACGCCTAGGTTCAACACTGAAAAAACAATGTTTCATCTGATCTGATTTTAAAAAACAAAAACAAAACCCCCCAAAACAAACTTCATGATGAAAACAGTAAAATTAGTCATTTTTAAAAATCCTGCCCCACTAAATTCCTTTTGTGCAAAAAAGCAAGAGAAACACAGTACAAAAGATACCACTAATATAATAAAACCATCCCTTTTAGCACTTTTATTAATTATTTTCATAAACATATATTGTGCCTTGCAATTAAAATTCCGTGTGCCTGAGTTGCCATGGCAGCACAACTTTCACAGAACAATAAATTCCTCCAGCTCAGCCACGACCAGTGCTGCAAAGCTGCGAGGAAGGCGGTATTTGGAAGGTTTGCGGGGCGACTGGTGGAGACACGGCAGAAATCAAGAGCAAAGAAATAGCTTCCACTGTTTAGAAAACGCAGAAATCAATACTAAGCGGGACTTTCACATTGCCAGAGTAGCTTCTGAGGAATGACAATTCTGACTTCCCCTCCCCAAAATTGTCTTCTTGGTCCCCTAACAGCTGAAAACAGCCCTGACAGACTATTTCAGCAGCGCTCACCTCGGGCAGCTTGGCCGGCGCTATAAATAGGGCCCGCTGCCATCTGCCATTCTATTCCTGTGCCGACGGCGCTGCTGGCGCTGGGCTCGCACCGCGCCGCCAGGCCTGCAGCCGGGGAGCCAGCGGCCACGCAAAATCAGAGTGCAAGACGGAGATAATGAGGTGAGGAACAAAAACGGTACCGCTGTAATTAACTGCTGGTTTGATATTCATTACTATAAAGAAATCAGATGAATGCTAAGAGTACCTTAAAAAGTATAATTAATAATACTGTGTACAGCCTGCAGGCTCTGTTCTTACTGTAACATTCAGACACAGTTCCTCACAATGACACCATTCTTGCTTTCAGTTTCACAGAAATCAGTAATAGGTAAAAATAAACCTCAAATATCAACTGCAGTAGCCAAAAATAATCCAGTTGGGGAGCCAAAATGAACTTTCTGAATGAGCTGGCATAAAGAATTTGGACAGAGTTGAGACACAAGGGTTCGCCCTTTCCTCCCCAGACCCTCTGTTCCATCCGCCAGCACCAGACCAGTGCACAGGCACTGGGGACAGACCCTGTTAGCACTGGTTCAAGACCAAAGAATGGCAAAAAAGCATCTTTTCACAGCCAGGTCGGATTTTCAGAAGCAAACCATCCTATTGCTGCTACGCCTCTAGTTTAATGTCTTTCATGCAATGTCCACCACACACAATGAGATGACGCCTGTGACCACACACGACCACCATGGTGATAAACATCTGATTTCAGTACAAAACAGAATGCAATGAAGTTGACTACAAAACTATTGTCTGACACTGCCAAATAATGTTGCTGATTTGGAAAAAAGACCTGGTATTTGATTTTTTGTGCTTGATTCTGCTTTCACTGCGGTCAGAAGCAGAACTGCTGCTGATTTAGCAGTGTCATGGCTTCACTGTTCTAAAATAAAAGCTATCTCTACATATGGACTTTAACATCGCTATTCAGCACTTACAAAATTCAGCAATGTTTCTCTTATATTTATAAATATGTTTGTAGAGTTTTTTTCAATAGATTGAGAAAGCATATTTTGCCTTTTTTTTTTAAACAGTGTAGTTTTGAGTACATTTGTTATCTCCCACATATGTGGTTCCCCAGTATTCTTAATGCTTTCAAAACAGAGCCCTCACTTCCCTGCTCCTTCACGTATACGTTCCATACAGCAGAGCAAGGGAAGCGATTACTCTTCTGAACTCAGCACTTCTGATACTGCATCTTAAATACCGCGCATCCAGTTTCGAGCCTGTCAGTACAAGCGAGGTACCAACAAGGTGGAGAGGCCCATCAGGATGGCTTGAGGGCTGAAGGACAGGACATGAGGAAAGGCCAGGGCTGCCTGGTTTAACCTGAGAAAGAGAAGGCTAAGGTGCAAGCTAATTGCAGTCTGTCGAGAGGGAGGTTACAGGGAAGACAGAGGCAGATGCCTACATTTTCCTATCCTTCTCTACGTTCTATACTTATAAAAATCTCTAAGTCATTTAAGTCAAGAAATTTTTTCTGCAATTAGGACATGGGTTGTTCCTATTGGTACTCCGATGTCTCCAGCATCACTCAAACCTACTTTTAAAGCATTCTGCCATCAAATTAAGCAAAATTGTTCCTGTATTTTCCTAAAAAACCATGCTAATCGCATCATTCTATGATAATGCATGATAATGTCAATTTAGCCTGCAGTCTTCCAGCTTTCTGGAATCTCTCTCACTCAAAAGAAAATACGTATTTCCACTACCTATTAAAAAAAAAAAAAAATCTAACAGATGAAGAATGATATTGGGAGTTGGCGCTTCAGAGCTGTCCACACTGGGACTTAAGTGCCCAGTAAGCTATAGGGAATTGCCAGCACACAACTCAAGCTGTTCACACTAACAACTGCTTGGTCACAGCTACACTAACAGTACTGCCACTCATCTTCATGAGAGAGACTTAAGAATAATGAAAGCTTACTTACCCCTCTTTCTTTGAGATGTGCTCTATACATGTATGCTCACGCTGTGCACCGATGGGACACCAGGAAGGCAGTGCACCAGCACAACAGGTCAGCCACAGCGGATTCAGAAGCCTCCCTTGGAGGTCTGTAAGACTTTGCTACACCAAGCTGTAGCTGCCTTGATTTAATGAGAGCGACAGTCCTGTTCTGAGGGAAAAGCTTCACTAGGTGACCTCTAGTTTCCCCATCTCTGGCTGTGCCTCCTGGATGGACCCTTCAAGACATAGAACATAGCTTGTCCTGTCTCTGCTTCTATTTAGGAACCCTCCTATAAGGATTAGAGCTCTCTAAGGAAACTTGGAGAAGGGAAGAAGTTGGTAAACAAAGATCGCACTCATAAATCAGGCTCCTAACTCTGGCTGAAAGTCACCTGCTGTGGTGAGAATCTGCCCCAGCTTAGCTGTCTGGTTCCGAAGGATGGCATCGGGTGATCAACACATTTTTTTTCCCTGACAGCAGCCAAGATTTTCCAAAGCTTTTGTATTTCCACTGTGTGAGCGTACACGAAGCCTGCCTCCACACAAAGGAGCTTAGTCTGGGAATGGAGTGAGGTATCTAGCAAGTAGTAGTCACTTTAGCATCTACAGAGCAAGTCAGTAGGAGGAGATAGCAAATATTCACATTTGCTTTTTACAAGGTAATCTTTCTGACAAGGTAATCTCTAATGTACTTTAACCCATGTACTGTTAGCTTGCACAGTCTTGACACTTTAAATATCCACTTTCCCTTCACATGGGAATTCGTCCCAGCAGCAGAGCCAGTGAAAAAACAGGAACATTCACTCCCTCTTTCTAGGCAGCTAGTACAATTTTAGTTTCTCATAAGTGACTCTAACAATGATTTTGTTTCAATTATATGTTCAGACTGCCAAATTGTATAAAATGCATCCTTTTCATCTCATCCCCAGAAAGATATATTCACCTGCATGAATAAGCAAAAAAAGCACTGAAGAGATTTCCTATAAGCACAGAGAAATACTAATTCATGAAAAACTTAAGGCATAATCAACAAAGCTTAAAAAAAAATTCTTAGCACTACAGAAATGCACAGCTAAAATCCTGCAATTTTAGAGTTCTTTGACTAAAACAGAATGATAGAGTTGTTGAGGTTGGAATGGACCTCTGGAGATTCTCTAGTCCAAGGCCCTGCTCAAAGCAGAGGCAGCTGCAGCAGGTGGCTTGGGACCACATTCAGTCACTGTTTGAGTATTTCCAAGGATGGAGATTCGGCACCACTGAGGGCAGCCTGTTCCAGTGTTCCACAACGCTCATGGTAAAAAGTTTCTTCTTATCATGAGACAGAATCTCCTCTATCTCAGTTTGAGTCCACTGCCTTTGCCCTGTCACTGGATAACACTGTGTCTGCCTCCATTTTCTTTAGCACTTCCTACCACGCATATGGGTAAGCTCCCCTGACCCCTCTCTTCTCTTCTTCAGGCTAAATAATCTCAGCATGTCCTTGGATGATGGATCATCTTCACGGCCCATCTTCATGGCTGCACTTCAACATGCTCACTTCTCTCTTGTCCTGGGAGCCCAGCACTGGACACTGTGTCTCATCAGGGCTGAGCAGAGGGGAAGGGTCACCTCCTGGCAATGCTCTGCCTCATGCACCGAGGAAGATGTATCTGTTTACAGTACCACCTGTAGACCTTCTTGGCAACAGCTGGTTACCAATGCTTTCTCACAAGAAAACCCACACAGTGAGCTACGATAACCAGCGTAACATTCCCTTTATATATATTTGCCACTAATATTAAAACTATATGCATAAGTAGTTAATAAAAGGTCACTTTTTATTAACGCATCGTTTACTCCAGATGGTATGTCTGCCAAAAATAAAACACTGCTATGAACGGTTAAGATATATCAAGCTCAGAAACCAATACCTTTTGAAATAGTATATTTGTTTAGTAATGTATATATTTAGAGGAACTAGCAAATTTTTTTTCCATTTCTGCAGCAGACAAGTTTCCAGCACAGTGAGGTTTCCAGGCCAGAAACCAGTGTTTTGATTGTAATACATAAAGCCTGAAGCACTACAAGAGAGCAGCAGAACAAAAGGTTTTTATTATTACTCTTCAAGCTTTAATTACCTTTATCAAATACCATCTGAGACTAGCTATTTTTAAACCCCTCCACCGATTCTGTAATTACAGTAACTTAACACAGATTTTATTCTTCCCTGCTTACACAGCTCTATCCTAAACAAAACTTAATATATTTGTGTAGAAGGTACTCTAGGATATTTACAGACAAATCAATCTGACAACAGCAACTTCCAGACACAACTCCAGGTTAAAGCTGTCAGTTAAACACAAACAAACTCTATGAAAGGGAAACAGAAGCAATATACTAAAATGATTTAGCACGACAAAACACTTCAGTAACAGAGGCAAGTGGTCATTAAAAGATTTGCTTTTATAGGGTGGAAATAAAATTTGTGATAATTTAAATACAAATTGATATGGTGTCATTTATTACTACTGATGCGGTATCATTTTTTATGTAGCCATGGGGAAAATGAAAACCAAAATGTCTGTTTCTTTTTTATTTATCTTCACTTCAGCCTCTTGCATTGCAGAGTTAATATCTGTCACTAAAACCTGTAATATTTGCCAAAAATAAATGAGATATTATTAAATATTTTTATTGGATCATAATTATTAATATTAAAATCCTTCACTTTTACTTATCCATTTTTAAGCAGGCTTCTTTACCCTAGCTAAATTTAAATTCTGAGTTAGACAGAAGATAGGCCTTCCTAGAGGCCCTAGATAAAAGGTGTCCAGAATTGAAATAATCCTCATCACTGAACTGTTCAATTAAATTTAGAAGGAAAAAAAGCCATAAAACAAAAAAGAACAGGATAGATAGGCAAACGGTACGTATGGAATCTGAGAAAAGGCAGGAGAACAGCCCACTGGAAAGAACAGTAAAGTTGCCCACTAATAACTGTGAGGAGATGCAGCCCAGCAAAAACAATCCCATCGATTACATCAAAAGCTTCAAAAATAAAAGCAGAGTAATTAAGCGTACATGGGAAAAAATGAGTAAACTGTCATGGAAGTAAGAAGCGCAAGCAGCACTCTGAATTGGAACTACAAAATATCTTTTGAAAATTTCCTCTTCCAGGCAAGGTCCTAAATGACAAGGCCTGAGAGACCCTTCCAGGCTGGCCTTTTACAGACAAACAAATTTTAATTTTTTTTAAACGCGCAATGGCAGACCATACCAAGAAAGGCAGAGCACACCTATCTCACATCTGCTGTTTACCTCAAAGCTGGGACCTTGAGACATGAGAAAAATCTATTTAAATCCTTCTTAAACCAAGGACAAAATTTAATCCAATTCTTCCATATCCTCCCCAGTGAACATTCAAAGGGAGCTCTCTGTAAGCTCTTTCTCAAACATTCAAAGAAAGCAGACTATCATCACAAGAGGGGTCAAATGATTGACAAAGCAGGGAGCACTCCTCTAGCAGAGGAGGAGAAAAAAAAAAAAAAAAATCAATATTTACCATGAAAAACTATTAGCAATAAATCAAAAACTTGGTAAAGAGTCTATTAACAGAAGTTTAAAAGGTGAAGAATAGAAAGAAGGAGCAAAGATCCCAAAACATAAAAAATTCATGCTGTTTGATTTAAAAGGCTTTTCTCTTTTACACATTTTGAGCTGAATCAATAAATGCTTTTTAGGAATATTCTTAGTACTGTGTAACTTGCACATATGCGTTAACTCAAAATACCATGCAACTCTCTATTGTTCTGGAAAGCTAAAGGAGTGTTAAGTTTAGTTCAAATCCTGATAACATTTTTTAAAAATACCTAATTTGTTCATTCTGTGTTCTTCTCCTTTGATAATTATTTCTTTTCATCTCTCCCTGACTCACATACTGAGGCGACCACAGGAGAATGAACAAATAGAGGTGGGAGGAGCATTGAGAAGCAGCACGGACTTGAAAAGCTTTGAATGCCTTCAATCATCTGGAAAATCACAAGTACCAGCCTTTTAACTTCTGTAATTAAAGCCTCATGACATGTAGTACCTGATCAGCTTTCAGTAGTTCCCTACAATTTCATTTTAAAGGCTTTTCCTCATTTTTAAGCCGCTTTTAGCTCCTAACACAATATTTAAACAACGGTACTTTGAATTTCATACTGGAAAACAGAACCTGACTTGCAGTTGTGAAGGACTAGAAAAAACTGAAGGGGAGGCACTAGAGAGGAACCAAAGCTCCACCATTCTCCAGCCATGCTGGCTTGAGAATTACTACTTAGCTTCTGATGAAAATCTACATCTTGATTTTATGGCAGAAAGGAATGTCAGAAAAAGCAATGTCGGAACTTTTAACCAAAACAGAGTAGAAGTTGCATCTTACCCCCAGTGAAGCATGATGCACCAGCAGTGGAACATCCTCCTACACTGCCTCTCAGGCTACAAATAGCTGGATTCTCCTTCCACAAAAATATTCTGAAAATACTGCAGCATTCGTACAGAAATTATTCACCTTGAATATGCCTTTGAAGGCAGCATCGGAAAACATCATAATTTCTACTTTTGTTCATGTTTCAGAAGTAAAGTCTTAACTTACAAAAAAAAAAAAAATCTCTGAGTGCATGTAGCCTTCAAAATATTGCTACTATGCCCCCATGACGTGAGATATAAACCAAGAGCAGATAGAACCTTAAAAATGGGGAAAAAGAATATGCATGATAGTGTCCATCATATTAAGATATTAATTGATGCTCGTTCACGGATCTGTGGCAAGTAAGATTTTAAGTTCTGGCTTCAAAAACCTTCTTACTTTCAATTTTCTATCTAATTTTGGCAGCTATTGTCAGCAGGTATTTCAGAAGTACAATACATATTCCTCAAAAGGGAGATTACACGTCACTACTTGCTGTGCCACATTCCATGCAAACCCACACCCACAAAGAATTGTATTAGATAATTGGTCACATTTCAAGAATAAGAACCTGATTTTGTAAGAACTAAAAATTGTTCAGCACTCCCTACAATTAAAAGACAATAGCATGTACAATATGCTGTATTTCAACCCTGAATTTAGATAAATATAAATCAATAACTCCAAATCCAACACAGAAAGTCTTAAAGAAATTATATGTATCAAACATACAAATAACATTTTATTTTCAAAAGAAAGAAGTGAAGTAAAAATTGGGAAAAAAATGCATTTTAAATCAAGTTGAAATGTATGAAAATAACATCATGCAAACAGAACGCAAGGCTGTAAAATAAGGAGTTTGCAGGCTCCTTTTCCTGAAGGTGGTTCTTCTTCAAGGAGAAAGAGCAGTAATTATATCACTGCTCAGGCCCAGGAGACTGAAATCAGGACAAAGAGAATTCATTTGAAAGTAATCCATGTCAGACCTGTTAATACCACAACATACATCTCTCTGACATTAACAGAGAGCAACAGAGATAAATAAAGTGCAGGCAGCAGATAATCTGTTTATATTTCTACTCCGCTTTTTAGTTAAGAATGGATTTTGTGAAATGAAAGGGTTTACTGAAAGCTATATGCAAAGTTCTTCTGCTATTTTCCAGCAATTATTTAAGAAGTGTTGCAACTAAAGAGATAAAAATAGTGACTATTTCTCCTGAACGAGACAGCATCCCTGTTGCTAAGAGCAAGGTTCTGCATTACTAAATGTTTAATCCTGTTTAGCCTATGTAGACATGTTTATGAAAATCAAATAACTATTCATTTTTAACTGCAAAAATACACATTTTATCAAGGCCTTATAAATAAAAGTGTTCTGAAATGCTGAAGCCTTGTGGATTCAGTTCCTCTGTTTTTTAATAATACAGTCATATCCAGAATTGGTTTGGCATGTAGATGTAGCAAAATAACATGTTCAGAGTCAGTTTGTACCTATTGAAACAACTATGTAAACATATTTATCTTTTTTCCCCAATACTTTTCTCACTTTAAGTGAGAATACTTACAAGTCCTGCAAAAAAAAAAAAAAAAAAAAAAATTTATATCTAAATATCAAACAGTAGAAACAGCAAATAGCACTGTCCAAAGGACTGCAGACATGGAATTGGCACAAGTAAATCCTCTCAAGACAGACTTCTCCCACTCCCAAACAAGAGATGGGACAGGCAAGTGGGTTGAATTAATTTTTTCACAACAGTGAAGAGAAGGAGAAAGGTATTTTTAGAACAGCAAAGAAACAAAACCAATTTAGGTTTTTATCTTAACTCTCACCTGAAATCTTCCCTTCCTCCCCATCTTTTTTTTTTTTTTTAATGATGTGGTTGATTGGAGGTTTATAAACTTTAGGTTTCAAGAATTTCTACCAGTACTTCCTCTCAGCAAATATATGTCTAAGAAAATCTAAACCCCAAATAAAGGAATTGGAGTAAGGTAAGACCTTGGCTGGTAAGGAAGCTGGACAAAGTAAGTTAATTACATTTATTAGTACCTGTACAGTTTGGGAACCATGACATAAACACACAACCAACAGAGCTTTAGTATGCAATGACTTGTACAGGTGTAACTCAATTTATCTTTCACTGAAAATAGAACAAATGGCTGGGACTGAACATAAATATCTAAGTTTGACCAGAAATGCTATGGTCCATGTTGGGTACTGTAACTGAGCAGATTAATGGCCAAAAAAAAAAAAAAGGGCTTACATTTAGAAAACCAAAAGAACTCTCTGAAATTTTTCAGAACAGAAAATACCACTCAACTCAATCACATTCATCATTATTTACAGATCTATTTTTTGCATATACTTCCACAAAGGTTCAAGATATCTCTTACCTTAAATAGTAAACAAAGGAACCTTTTATAATTTACTATCCAATGTCACAACATCATTTGCCTGTTTCTATGCAACTATTGAAAAATACTCAATTTTAGGGAGCACATTACTCCAAACTCACTTGCTTGCCATATGAAGTGTATTTCCTGTCTATCAAGCAGGCTCACTGAATCCTCCTCCTTTTGTTTGTGAATCCTCTACGCCAGTAATAAAAAACCTCTGCGTTTATTAAATACTATTTAGATCCCATCTTATTCACATCACTAACACACATACAACATCAAGTATACAAAACTTACGGAAAAAAAACCACCAGAAGTTGCTGTATAAGCAACCCCTCACTCATATCTCCGTCACACCAGTCCTAGTTCAGACCAAAGAACTAATTCCTGCTTACTAAGCAATTAATTCAGAAGTTTCCATTCCTCATTGTTCCACATGAAAGTTACATTGCAAAACACCACCGCTCTCTGAGTAACATGAATTCACTTATAACCGAGCCATGCCCCTTGGGGACAGGATGCTGAGGAGGGTGAGAAGGAAGGTGGGAGGTAGGCAGGGCTGAGGAAGTGAACGCTGCTCTTCCCAAAGCCGACTGAAAGAGCCTAGCAATGGGGTTTCTGCCTCGCTTTACCTGGCTCCGTGCGAGTAGCACAACTCTAACTGAAGCTCTCATTCATACATCCTCATTTTAGTGTCAGTATTCTCGGCACAATCAAATTGAGCAGTGCTCTAAATCATCACCACCCTTGGTTTTTAATTTTAGGTTTTGATTTTAACACAAAATACAATTACTTTGCTAAGAAAAAAAATAATAGTTTTCCACGCATCCATCACAAATATTTTCCTAGCTTCTTGGCTTGATGGGAAAACAGAACTATAAAAAGATCCGTATATTATAGAACAAGATCAGTAGACAATTTAATGAACATAATAAGAAAAAAGTTTTTCACATGAATGGGAAATATTATTATAATAACTATTAAGACACATGCAACAGTTGGAACATTTAAATTGTGTATGTATATATAATGCATAAGGCACTAAAGGAATCTGTACCGTATAAAAATGAAAAAGCACATTGTATTAGCATTCTAAGAAGAAAATGACTGACTATAATTAAGAAATGACTACACTACCTACCCATTTAGCATAGAGAACATTATACACTGTTGCTAGATTTGGAACATTTTATGCTAAAACTTTTCTTAAAGCAGTCAGGTGTCATTTCCACGTAACTGTTGCAATATTTCTTTGCATTAAGAACACACACTAAATATGACCAGTGATAACTAGATTAATTATTTTAGCAGTCTATTATACACCCCATTTTAAAGTATTTATTATCCATTCTCTTTATTTTCTCAAGTGTTATGTTGTTGCATCAGTTGAGCAGGCCTTACAAAACTTTCCCTACCCACTGCAAACACGTTCTGTTTCAGTAACTTTAATACCGCTGACTAAACATCAGCGCTGATACCACTCATACCCCACCTCTCCATTAAAAGTGTTCCTGTGGATTGTTTCTGTTTGCAAAAGCTTCATCACCACTATGCGACCTCTTCTTTACCTTGTCATTTCACCAGTACTCGCTGCAACACAGAGCAAGACCTGCTTTCAGAACCCAATTACAGGAACAATGTTATCCTGTAACTGCGTAAGACAGCTTTTCATTAAACTTGCTCTCACCAATACATCACCATTAGCAATGCATTAAAATGTATTTTTAGCCCCACTTCTTAGGGAAACGAATCTTTCCCAACTACTCCCTGGGTTCAGCTTTCCCTCCGTTTGTATCTCCTTTCGATACCCACGGCGAGGGGCAGCAGCAGGGGATTTTTACTGACACGTAAAGCAAAGGCGCTCAGCACTTTTAATTGTTACCCGGTTTATTATTTGTAGGCAAACTGTTTATGAATAGTATGGCAGAAATAGAAAATAAATTTCTTCAAAAACCAGTATTTTCACTAAATTGTGTTCTTCCTTGCCTCTACAAATCTATAGTGCCCAGCAGTGACTGCAAAAACATTATTTTGTTGTATCTGTGAATAACTAGATTTGTCCAAAGATTTGTACTTTTTCTTTACTTTTGGGGTCATTATTAAAACAAATCCATTCCGCTCTTTCCTTGGTAACATCAAGCATTTATTCTTCTGGGAAGAGCAGGAGGGTTCTACACAGAAGTAGAGGGCAGTAAGAGGCACGTGATAACCAACTCTACTCAGCATCATCCACAAAGCAAAGAGCCTGAAGAACAGGCTCTTTCCAAGTACAGTACTTGGAAATATCTAGTCACAGAAGTAATGTATTCTCTCAGCTGCCAATTTTGAATAAAGCATCACGACTCACAGTATAAACAACAGTGCTTCAAAACAGCACATTTATTTACACTGTTAACAATTAATCTCCAACCACACTGTCCATAAATACACCACCAGTACAATTTACCACTCATATAACCTTCCCGTAAGTAATGCTACAACAATCCTACAAACCAGTGCTTTAAGACTCCACACACAGTCACATCCACCTCAGTATCAGAACTAACCTGCTTTTTTATTCAGGGTCTAGAAAGCCAAATATAGTAGAGAATCATTATTCCCTATGTGTGGGGTTTCCTGTGCTAACAACTTAGACCCTTACTAGAATTTTAACACTCGGTCCCTACAGCTTGGGTATTATTCCTATGTTCTTATCCACCTAAGAATACCATAAGCATGAATAACTAACTGTACTTGGAAAGCTCAGAAAGTGTGACAATGTAGGTATTTAAAAGTCGTTAACTTTCCTCTGTACAATATTTCTTACATAATGGTGAACAGAATGAAGCTCAGTGTATACAGTTATCTCTGCAAAAGGATGCAGTAGGCATCAGATTTCAGAATACTGTAACAAAAGTAATTGCTGAATGCTTTTCTGCTTTACCCAAAAATTACAGAGGCACATTCTGAATCGTGCTGACTGTCTGGGATAAAGTTTTCTGAAATACTACGCCACTGTTCTGATTCTTCAGATTATTTTTATGTAGATAAACTTATCACTAATGTCAGTATAAGATTTTTCTTTCTGTTTTCATTGAAACATACTGGGTTTTATTTCTAGAAAATGCAGCCTCAGCAGAAGCAGAACTGTTCTTCACGCTTTAACCAGGAAAATTTCCAAGCTCTGGAAACCGTCCTGTCCGGCTACCCCAAGCAGCACACTTAGAGCTTTCCTGAAAAGGCCCTCACTGAGCTCTCAGTTTCAGTTACATACGGGCTAGGAAAATAGTAGTAATACAGCAACACAATTCTTCACCTAGTGCCCCGTAACTCGGAGTTCACATGCAGGTTTTGAAAACGAGTACCTGGTGGGGATAATCAGAACAACTGCAGTTATAAAACTAGGTTTCCTAAAATGCATCATTTACCTCAGCAAAATTGCATCACTGCCCCTCTGAAGACATCAGCTCATTCCTTAGACAATGGACACTGCTAATCTCTCCAGTGCAATTTCACCTCACACTAAGAATTACCAGGGGGTAAACAAACAAGGTGTTCCTAAATAACTGTTTCAGCTGTTAGTTTTCTAATCCTGTTTTACAGTTAATAATGCTCAAATCAAAACAGCATATACAAATGTAACAGTGCCAACTTCTAACAAAACTCTTCTTTCTAACATAATTATTTTGTTACACAAACTGTGGAACTGGAAAAAAACACTGTGAAGGAAGGGATGTTGTCTACTTCTTGGCATTAACAAGAAATTTTTAAAAATTCTCTACTGGATGATGGAAAGAGATAGAAAAAAACAAACGCTGCTGGCTTCAACAGAGCAGAAATGTGATTTATTCTTACCCACCTGCTACCACCTAGCAGTATTTTAAAACAATCTCATGTATATTAGATGAAGAACAGCCTAAGCCACCCTTTGTATCACCAGTCCTGGACACTGGACAAAAGTGTGACTGCTGAGTTTAAGAGAGCAGCCCACTTCAAAAATAAATTTCACCGAAACACAGCCCAGCAAGACCAGTCTCTCCAGTAAGAACACAATGTATGCTACCGACTGTGAAAGCAGTGGAAAGCACAGACTGAAACAAGTCATTGTTTCATTTAAGTAAATTTTTATACATACTGTCCAACCTCTCATCTAAGTCTTTTATCCAGTTAAAAGTCTCTCTTTTGGAGTACAACCCTGAATCTTTGAAATACGTTTTGATCAACACAAACTTACTTGGTTTGCAACTGCTCTCTATTAAGTCTTAATTGTTCATGGCCTGGACCCTTTCAGTTCCCAATTCAAACTGAAAAAAGTAGTCTAAAACACACTATTTGACACCAACATAATAATCCTAATCTATATTCAGAACGGTTACTTAACTTTTCTGCTCCCTCCCAATCACAACCAAACTCCAAACAAGCACAAAAGGCATGGCCAAAGTATCCCAACACATGTGTGAGACACTTCCCTCAGGAGGAACTGCCTGAACACGGCTTTGAAAAGAATTCAAACTGACCAGTTACTTTCAGTCCCCTCTTACAACAGCTCCTCCTCCTCTTCTCCAGTCACGTTGCTTCCACTCACGATGTGCTCAGGACAATACAGAGGGCTGCTTCTTAGAAAAGCCTGGAAGCACTTGACTGCAACTACATGGAAAAGGGAGATTTGGAGAAAGAGAAGACTGACAAATAAATGGAATTAAAAATACATAAATGAATGAAAAATAGGAGGAGCAGAAACAACCCATTATGTTAACGGATCCACTAAATTTAACTCATAATAGTATTTCTGTCAGTGGTATAACCATCAATTCCAGGAAACAAAAAAGATCTAGGGTAAGTATCCATGATCCCTAACTTGGATAAAAACCAATCATCATGTAATATGAGTCAGTAGAAAATTATCAAATTTCAGTTCTCAGTAAATTTACAGAATATCTGTGGGGATTATTTACTTGCTTTAGTGACAAATCCACAGTTGTTGAGTTACTTGACTGGGATTTTTGGGTTGCTCAGCAATCCTGAAAAATCAGGCCACGTTTACTTATTAGTCTCAAATGACTAGGAACTTAACTTTAAATCCCCAGATCTCCAAGTGTCTCTGTTACTTCTCAAAAAAGATCACAATATGCAAAGCTCTCAAAGCCATGAGAGAGAATTTTTGCCTCAAAAAGTCCTAGCTATTCTTGATTATTTATTATATCTCTAATAGCCATTTGAGAATGACCTTTAAATTTAAAGATCTTACCCTCTGGGTATCTACCATATAATGCTGAGGTCTGAAAGACGGAGCAGATGACAAAGAAACACTGACTGGTTTGTGGCTGGGTAGGAGCCCGAGAGTTTCCATTCAGAATGCCACGGCTCCCTCTAAGAACTTCTCGGAGCAGGTATGAGAAGATCTCAAGTAGAGACCTGAATTAGTTCTGGATGCAGCGTGTTAGAAACAAGAGAGCAGTGAGGTTACTGATCAGCCAGGAAACCTCAGAGAGACCAAGATAAACAAGGACAATCCAAAAGTGCAAAATGAGTTAGAACCCATCTGATCAGCTCTTGGTTATACCCTAATAACTTGGGTATTTTGTTTCATTTTAAACGGAGTATAAAATCATGGAAAAAAAAAAGGAATAGAAAAATAGTTCCTGCTTTTCCAAGTAATCTCCCACTTCATAGGTCTAAGAAAATGACTTTTCATAGAAAAAAAAAATCAAAATGATGGAAATCAAAACTAGTAGAGGTAAGGATGGCTGTCTAAGCTTCTTCTCTTTTCTTTCAACATTTAGTCCTATTGAGAGAAATAAATTAACTAATCAGAAGTGTAAGAAACCACTGCTCAAGAAACCAATATTTGCCAACACCACAAGAAGAAACACCCTTAAAAATAAGGCATAAGGTTCCAGGCAAAACATTCTTAAAGCACTTAAAACTTACACCTTTCCAAAAGTTCCCACACTGACTGGAGGAAACTCATGCTTTGTGGTATCACGCACATTAAAAAAAAAATCATTGTGTCATCGAATGCATCACTGTTGATGAAAAGCTTTGTTTGGTTACGTTTTGTTCTGTTTGCTTCAATGTTTCTGTAACATTTTCTGGATCAGTTCCAAGTGCAATCTGGAGTTGATCCCATATGTCCAGATGGTATCTCCGCATGTGACAGGGTGGGGAGGAAGGACGTCCTCCCTCAACCTCAGCCGAGGAGCAGCTCAGATTTTATGTAAGTCCAACAACAACCCTACACACAATACTTTGTCCAGAGAGACAAAAAATTGTAACAGAATTATAGTGCCTTCAGGCCGATTCCCTGGTCCAGGGAGAGCATTCAGACCTGTTTACAATCACGTATCACAGCACCAAAATACGTTTGCACCATAACACACGTAGTTTCTGCTTTGCTGGTACGGAATTAGCGTATGTGCTCAAACACTGGAGCGCTCCCCAAGGGAATGTAACTCCTAAGCATATGCAGCCTCAAAAATGTATTACTTCAGGCATTATTTTTGAGAGTTCTGGATGAGGTTTAGATTTGAAATCTTTAAAACAAGCACTGCAGAATGTCAAGCTGAAAAGACCTCAGAATGGATTCTTGCCTTTTCCTGTACATAATTTTATCTCCTGTGTTTATCTAACTCATACTGAAATGACTGTCAATTGAAAGTTGCCCATTTTATAGCATGTAACTATATATTTGATCAAAATCCAAGTATTTACAAACACGAGACCAAAATAAAAACAAAAAGAAGAAAAAAAAAAAAAATCTTTTCTGTAATTGTTGAAAGTGAGTTTACAATCAAGCCCGTTACCAAAACTACTAATCTAGTAGGAGAAGTAAAACACTGGGTCTAAATTTATAGTTACACTTTGCTAACTGTTAACACATAAATTTATAAGTATGTCTTTTATTAGGGTCCATTTTGCTACCAATCTTTTTCCACCACTTCGAAGAGGTTGTAACGGTTACCAAGACAGGATACAAATCCATTGGCACAAAATACTAAGCTCATGTTCTAAATCTAACTGCAAATTCATCGAACTCCAAGAACCACGCAACCTAAATGTAACACAAAGTATGCTAATATTGCCCTAATTTTGAAAGAAAACAACTAATAAGAAAGCAGGTCAACTCAAAAAGAGCGAGAGATGTGGTGGCAAAGAACAAGAAAGAACTGAAGGGACTGAACTGACATAATCAATTTTGTCCAGTTATAATGGCATAAGACATAACCTGAACTTGATTTATATGCATGAGATAATTTTATTGTGGACAGTAAAGGAGGCCTGAATAAGAAACTAAAGTGTGACCAACAACCTTCTGTTATGCAAAAAGTTCTCACAGAAGGAAAAAGGCTTCTTGCAGCAGTAGTCAAGGAACGACGTTAAATATCTGACAAAAGTTGTAGACAACAGTAGAGAGGTATATAACTTTACAGGATTTGAGATTTCAATTCTAATTCTGATGTTCAAATATTTCATCAGGCAAACTAGACAGTAGCAGATGATAGCAACAAAAAAACCCATTTAATCTCTATTCAATCTTAATCTTTAATCTAGTCATAGAATTTCTTAATGCCTTTTGTGTTCTTATGGTCATATTTCACTTCAAGAAAAAATAACCAATACGCTGTTAAATTAAAAAAATACAAGCAATACATTGCAAATGGCAGCAAAGGGAGGGATCAACAAAGAAACTGTAACAGAATTTAGCCAAACTCTTTGGATTTCAGATACAGAAGTTCTCAAATAATATTCTAGAGTTATACTTCTTAAACTGTCATGTGTTTATCTGTGTTTACCATTAACAACCTGTATGTAATGTTGTTTAAATAATGTGAAATAACATAGCATAATATTCTTACAATTAGCTTGTTTACATACATAGAATCATAGAATGGTTTGTGTTGGAAGGGACCTTCAAAGGTCATCTAGTCCAGCCCCCCTGCAAGGAGGAGGGACATCCCCAACCAGATCAGGTTGCTCAGAGTCTCATCCAGCCTGGCCTTGAACGTTTCCAGGGATCGGGCCTCCACCACCTCTCTGGGCAACCTGGGACAGTGGTCTACAACTCACATTGTAGAAAATTTTTTCCTAATATCCAATCTAAATCTACCTCCCTCCCTTTAAAACCATTACTCCTTGTCCTATCACAACAGGCCCTACTGAACAGCCTCTCCCTATCTTTCCTGTAGGCCCCCTTGAGGTACTGGAAGATCGCTATCAGGTCTCCCCGGAGCCTCCTCTTCTCCAGGCTGAACAGCCCCAACTCTCTCAGCCTGTCCTCATAAGAGAGGTGCTCCAGCCCTCTGATCATCTTCGTGGCCCTCCTCTGGACCTTCTCCAACTGGTCCATGTCCTTCTTGTTTTGGGGGCTCCAGAACTGGACACAGTACTCCAGGTGGGGTCTCAGCAGGGCAGAGTAGAGGGGCAGAATCACCTCCCTCGACCTGCTGGCCACGCTTCTCTTGATGCAGCCCAGGATGCGGTCGGCCTTCTGGGCCGCAAGGGCGCATTGCCGGATCACGTTGAGCTTCTCATCCACCAGCACTCCCAAGTCCTTCTCCTCAGGGCTGCTCTCGATCCATTCCCTGCCCAGCCTGTATTTGTGCCTGGGATTGCATGACCCAGGTGCAGGACCTTGCACTTGGCCTGGTTGAACTTCATGAGGTTGGCACGGGCCCACCTCTCCAGCCTGTCAAGGTCCCTCTGGATGGCATCCCTCCCCTCCAGCATGTTGACAGCAACCACACAGCTTCGTGTCATCAGCGAACTTGCTGAGGGTGCACTCTATCCCACTGTCCATGTCGCCGACAGAGATGTTGAACAGGGCCGGGCCCAACACGGACCCCTGAGGGACACCACTCGTGATCAGTCTCCACTTGGACATCGAGCCGTTAACCACCACTCTCTGAGTGCAGCCATCCAGCCAACTCCTTATCTACCGAGTGGTCCATCCATCAAATCCATGTCTCTCTAGTTTAGAGAGAAGGATGTCGTGCGGGACAGCGTCAAAAGCTTTGCACAAGTCCAGGTAGATGATATCCGTTGCTTGTCCCTTGTCCACCAATGCTGTCACGCCATAATCACCCCATTCCATCATACATGGAATAGGGATACTGTTTTTAAATCCTGCCAGTCAATTTGCTTATTCAGGAAATAGACTGAAAATATGAAGTGCAATGTAGCAAACCAAAGCTAATCGTTCTCTCCCTTTTCTCTTTCATGGTCTATGCTTTTTAGCAGTATTTAACAGAGATGAGAAACGTGATTTTTTGAACATATGTTAACATACTGTCTTCAGTTCAGCACACACACACAGATGCACAATTGTTTCATGGGAGACTTCCGTCCTCATTACTAACGCTTCTGCTGCATTCCCTTCTACTGCAACGGAGATACCCATGAGTCATGTTGTGTACCTGCTGAAATATCAGAAGCTTAGGGCTTTCCGTATCACTGCTAGACTGAATACAGAAAACTGAGCCAAACCTCCCTAAAATTCCAAGGTTCCCCTGAAGTCAATGGGAATACTGCTTGCAGAAGGCATTAAGAGCAGGACCAAAATATCTGTAATTAATAACACTAACAAGCTTCCACACTTAAAAGCTGCAAAAAAAGCTGACTTCTAAACTAAAATTTGTCTGCATATACGAATGTTATTTGTTATACTATTGTTAGCAGGCATGTTTGCAGTATATGTTACCTTCCTTTTTCATTATTGGTTACTGGTAAATTACCGGTAACAAGAATAATGTTTCCAAGAATAGGGGGAAAACCCAAAACTCACAGTATAAAGATCCTTCCGAAATTTCAAATTTTTCTGCACACGCACACTGTTTTTCAAACAATAATTACTTTATAAGGAAGAAAAATTAAAATATCCACAGTCTTGCTGGTTTCTGCAAGTTCACTTAAACTCATCAACAAGAAAACGAACAAGACCTACTTAAGTAATAAAAGTAATTCCAACACTAATATCCTAAGCTACAATTTCGCTGACGTTTTTCAATCTTTTCCACATCTTGAATTCATAAACAAGAGGAAAAGGACTCAAGTGAGCCTGAAGATGCAGTAGTGCATGGAACTGCAACACAGGAAAACAAATTTGAGCACAGCGAACCCACTTCATGATTTCACAGAATCACAGAATTATCAAGATTGGAAAAGACCTAAAAGATCATCCAGTCCAACCATCACCAATACTTCTCAGCTAAATCATATCCCTCCAACACAACATCCAAACGTTTCTTGAACACCCCCATGGTCAGTGACTCCACCACCTTCCTGGGCAGTGCATTCCAGTGCCTGACTACCCGTTCTGAGAAGTAATATTTCCTAATGTCCAGCCTGAATCTCCCCTGGCACAGCTTGAAACCATTGCCTCTAGTTCTATCACTGTCTACACGAGAGAAAAGGCCGACCCCTAGCTCAGTACAACCTCCCTTCAGGAAGTTATAGAGAGCTATAAGGTCTCCCCTGAGCCTCCTCTTCTCCAGACTGAACAATCCCAGCTCCCTCAGCCGCTCCTCATAAGGCCTGTGCTCCAGACCCCTCACCAGCTTCGTAGCCCTCCTCTGAACGCGTTCCAGGGCCTCAATGTCTTTCTTGCAGTGAGGGGCCCAAAACTGAACACAGTACTTGAGGTGCGGCCTCACCAGTGCCGAGTACAGGGGGACAATTACCTCCCTGTTCCTGCTAGTAACAGTTTTTGATGCAGGCCAGGATGCCGTTGGCCTTCTTGGCCACCCGGGCACACTGTCGGCTCATGCTCAGCCGAGCATCAGTCAGTACCCCCAGGTCCGTTTCCTCCACACAGTCCTCCAGCCACTCCGCCCCAAGCCTACAGCGCTGCCTGGGGTTGTTGTGGCCGAAGTGCAGGACTCGGCATTTGGTCTTGTTGATTTAGCCTCTTACAGACAAGGCACAACCACCTCGCAAAGAAAGGCCCAGAATGCACCTTAAAAATCACATCTTATTCATAGAACATAACTATTAATACTGCTTTTAAAAGAAAATGAGAAAACGTTATTAGGAGCAAACCAGTGTTAACTGATCTAAGTGGAAAATGAAAAGAGGAGGATGGAACAGCTTTCCTCTATTAAAAAAAAAAAAATCTACAAAGAATACATAGTTGTGGAGATACTCTGACAGGCAGAGCAAACTACACGCTGTTCCCAACTCTATAAATACCTCAGCCCCAGTTATATGGAGATCTAGTTTGAATTCCGGTTTTACTTATCAATAGATAGCACATTATTTCAGAAAACAGAGAACGTGCTGCTGATTAGGATGGAACAACATGGCCACACTTGATCCTCATCATGGCTAATTAAGATACTCACCTTATTCACTAGGGGACTTTGTTGTTAGCTTCACTGCTAACTTTGGTGACTGCAGAAATACTTAAGAAAATATCAGTTTTTAGGAACTGCTAATTGTATGCCACAACAGGCTGCCAGGGAAATTTTCTCAAGGATTTAATCCCTCCTTGAATACCATATTGCAGCCTTCGCACTGTTAGTGCCCTCCGTATCGTTCTTCCTACCAGTATGACGCTGCCCATTTTCAAGGCATGAGAGAGGACCTGCTGGACCTCTGCTGAACCAGCTGCAGCTTGGGAGGGGTGCCCGACAGCGTAGGCAGCCCTGCTTTTGCAGCATCCCTTTTCATTGTAAAAGATCATAATATTTAGATAGGAGTTAAGACTGCCTACACTAATAGCTTGGCTCCTAACTACTACACTTATTTGAAAAAGTTAAAGTTTATCCCTTAATACTTGATATCAGAACTAGCAACACAGTCCCCTTCAGGACTGCTTTGCTGATGCTCTTTCAAGAAGTATTTTGCTTCAGTAGCGAGAAAAGACGGGGACAGTTGATCATACTGACACTTCTACTCTCACAGCCACCTTCCACACACACACACAAAGATGCACAGCCACAGATGTTCATTTTTCACTCACAATTTTATTCCGGAAAAACGGCTGAAGTAAATTGTGCATTCTTTCCCTGACAAACCAAACATGAAAAGAAATATCCAGAGTTAGTATATGAAAAGTAATAAAGATGTAACAATGCAACAGAGCAGGAAGGTAAGCGCAGACGCGTTAGGTCGGCCCTTGGCTCCTCTGGCATCAATACCGTCTGCAACAGCAACCAGCAACAGATGTCCAAGGACACGCGTAAGAATTGGACAAACAGCCTGGGGCAATTCCCCCACCACAGTCTCCCAGCCTCTGGTATCTGCGGCATAGGGACTGCCAAGCCAAAAGCATCACGACAGCTTTTAATACACTACTCCTCTTTGAATTTCCCTGACTTTTTAACCCATGTCAGCTTTTGACATCCACGGTGTCTTCTGTCAATGTATTCGGCAATTCACTACATAGGCTTTGTTTTCATACTGCTACCTTGATTTTAATTTTTTCAACAAAAAATGGTAGCAATGCTTTCTAATAGTTTTCTTTATTATTTTCATAATTACTAATATCTCAATACCTTTTGGTAAGCCATGGCTCATTAAATTACCAGTTCCAAAAGGCGACTTAGAGTAACCCAAAATCCTCTTCCTAACAGGAAATGGATACAATTAATTTTGATATTGTATGAAAACTAAGGGCTGCTTTACTTCAGAATCAATATTTATATTTATCTCTTGAATTTAATCTGCCACTTGAAATCCAAATCTTTCCCAAAATAAATTATCAACAGGTATTCCTCACCTACATCACACTTGAAATCTTTTTTCAATGTAAAAAATTTTTCTCTTGCTATAAATTTATTTTTAAACAAAATACCATTATTACAAGAGCACTTTGCTATGATTTTTATTTTTAAATACAGGCATTACCAATGCAGTGAAATTCATAAGATGATCATCAAAGCACAATTGTATCAACAACCAACCATTACAGACATATTTTTCCTCCAAAAAGCTTCTCAATCCAGGATAAACCAGAAGAAAGAGATAACACAAAAAAAAAAAATTCCAGCTGCACTTGAGCTGTAAGCCTCATATACTGCCATCAGAATCATAGGAAATACAACAGAGAGACAGAGTACCTCCATAAATCCCATTCAAAATACCAATTCACCACCAAATCGGTTTATTTAGTTAGCAACGTTTACAAATAAAATCAGTGGCAAACAATATTTCAGTGCAACAGAAGAGGCTGGAGAACTTACCATCTGTCCATGAGGCCTGCTGCCAAGACACCTGAAATCTAGTAAACAAGGTACAGCAACAGCTTCTTTTGGACACAGTGAAATGCAGCCTGAACAGATTTAAGTGTAGCTATAGTTACCTTCATGGACATGATCTTTCTAATAGTCTCATAAAGGTTTTTACACGAGTCAAGTGAAGAACACATCTAAGTAACAGCAAAATTAAATTTAAAATTCAAATTAAAATTGAAAACTGAACTTTTAAAAAATCAAAAGCCAGAGATCAAGTAAAGCACAGCCAGCAAAGGAAAATAATTAATTGTCTGTTAGTTCCCAAGGTAAGAGAACACAGAAAACATGGTCTCCAAAAGCCTGGAGTTGAAAAATCAAAAATCTTAAAAATAATTTAATTATGACAGTATGCAGTTGTTATGCTTATATTTATTAGATTTCTTGCTTTTCTTTGTCATCTGCAAAAGTCAACAAGAGACATGGACAATATTAAGTAGCCAATACAACAGAGAAAAGTAGTTTTGGATAAAGGTGTTTCATTTATAGTCTGTGTTTGCTGCTTTGGCTTTGGTAATTTTAGCACACACATAGCACTCACCCAACTCCAACCACAAAGTGGTCCCCGAAGCCCTTGAAATGAGGAAAAAGCTGCCACTGAAACTTTGCCATCATGTGACTGTTTAAAACCCTTATGTATGTATAGCTGCATTAAAACTCATTATAAAAATAGTAGCGTCCAAGATCTACCTGATTATAATAAAATTCTCTTGTGAAGATCCTGTTCACCTACTGAGGGCAGAGATGAAAACCAGATTAATCTGTTCTTGACCTAATAACAGTTCATTGCTCATAGTATGTATATCTCTCTCTCTTTAATTACAATAAATTTCCTTACTATTAAAAACCCAAATAAATAAAGCTCTGCAAAAACCCCGTTGAGTCAGTTTAAGGCATTACTGCCTTCAGTTGTCTATCCCATCCCTTCTGTGAAAGATTAACTCCAGGTAGTAAAAGAATAAGCACATGCTTCAGCCAGGCCAGTGTTTGCCACTGCAGCGTTTGGCAGTGTCCTGCCAAAAATGGGTTTGCGCTAAGCTGCCAGGCTGACCTCAAACAAGTAAGGGAAGAGGAGGCGAGGCGAGGCGAGGCGAGGCGCAGGCACATTTCATTCTGCTGCCGGAACGGTAACAATTCAAACCACCACGGGTTTAGGCAGTGAGCGTGAATCAGGGGTTTAAATGGCACGCCGTACTGAGGGAGAGCTACGTGCGTCTCAGCAGGAAACGGGGGTACGCGTATTCCACAGTGCTTTGTATTTGACAGTCCTCGTTTAGCACAGATGGGAACACAGAGCAACAGAGTGGCATTAAGGTAAACTACCAAAACAAGTAGATAAAGGTCACCTGCTCTCTGTGTTTGGCCCACCACGGCCACAACTTCACCCGAGGCCATTTCATGCAACAGATGAGGAGCAGTCCATCTGAGTAACAGTCAGCTCTTCTGCCTCAACACACAGATCCTGTATTTGCTTCCCCGCAGTAAAACAGCTACTGGGAACCTGTATGCTATAATCACTAATGAACACCAAACACCCGTGGGTACAGCAAGTGTCTTTCCTAGGTCAGCACAAATTTGCCTGATCATGGAAAATATCATTTGCCCATTTACAATTCTAAATTTAGATGTCATACAAGCCTAACTTTTAAATAATACACGCATATGCCCAAATAATACTGGAGGGTTCATAAAAGGACTAGAAACCCTCACCTGGTACAGGTATTTGAAGACTTTCCTGCCTAAAGTACAGGAAATTCAAAGCAGTATGCGTTCCATGAGTAACACACTTTGTTCTCTCCCGGGGACACTCTATTATACATCCCCAAGCCACTATCCTATTCTTCATTTAAATGTCCCTTAAAATTGATTTCTTCTGTGATTAAAAGAATTTGTGCTTATTCAAGTAACTTACAGAAGAAGAAAAAAAAATAAGACAACAGGCATTACGTGTTTCATTTAAAGAAAACGAAACAAAAAGCAATGCTGTCAAGACACAGAAATGCTGTCATATGATTAACGCTGACATCTCCAAGCTTCTCCTTCTCAAAAACCTCATATTTCGTCACTTCTACTAATACTGCTCGTTGTAAAATTTAGATTTGACGTAGGGATGAGCACTGAATACAAAAAGTGAAAGAAACCCTTTTCCCCAGTAATCATTGCACTTACAAAAGTTTCACGTTGATCTGAATCACCTTCCCTTTGTTCAAACAGAGTCACACGGTGATCGAAACGAAAAGCCTTCGGCATTGCTGTCACACTCTTCTCAAGAGAGTTAAGTTTGGCAGCAGTCGGCATAAGAGCGTGATAAAATCCCAAAGATCTCCAGGCATTTTTACTGCCTGAAATTGCTTTTCCTAGCCTCCCTTCAGCACAGCTGAAAGCACTAAGGTTCCTCATATTCATCCTACTTTTCACAGTACTCGGACAAAGGAAAAATCCAAAGAAATTATGGATGTAAAAGCAAGATTTTTAGTATTTTCTCAAGGCTGCACTGGGGCACAGAGCCATTAACAGCTTCTTCTCCATTCACATACTGTTCCTTTAGCACTTAAAGCTCAAGGAGCTCAGGTCGTATTTTCTGGAAGGATTTTCCCAATATCAAATGGAGAAAATTATTTTATTTAAGACTGACTAGAAAAATCTGAGTAGGAAGCTATCCTTAAATATCCTTCTAGATTGCTTTCACCCCACTAATCTAATGACATAATCTTTCATTAACAATTAAAAATGCTTTATGACTGCAGAGATCTATGTATAAATCTAGTATACACTTACAAAAATTAAACATGTCTATGTTAAATAGAAAAAAATCCATAGATTTTACTTGAACTTCATATTTCATTTAGCAAAAATAATGTAAACTTTGGAAAATACTATCTTTAAGCAATGTTCCAGGCAATACTGCAAGTGCCAGGAAAACAGTACCTCAGTGATGGTTCCATTTTCTGGAAAGGCCTAAAAATTAATCAGCATCTAGTTAACAAAGTCATGTTTGGTTTTGCCATTCAAATGACATACACAAAATATTTTAATTTTAAAAACCCCAACAAAATAATCTAATTCAGTTCTTTAGTAGAACAACGTACCGCTCCATCCATAAAACAGCCTAAAGAGAGAGAAGGGTAATGGGGCAGGGGGATGAAGCCAAAGGCTTAACTTATTCTTTTGGTGACAGTGACAATAAAATTGAAAGATCTGCAGATCAGTTGACCCTGGAGGATGGCCAAGAAGGCCACTGCCACCTTCACTGACATTCCTCCTCCCCAGCACTGCTGGCCTCCTGAACCTCTGGCACTGCTCCCTGGCAAAGTCAGCTCCAGGACCATGGTGTTGCCAGGCACGCTGCAGCTGAGCTGGACGGAGAGCTGTTAAAGGGATATTCCCACCACCACCAGTGGCTTGGATCTAGAGATACCGATCCTCAGCATTCAGACAGCAGCATTTAAAAAAAAAAAAATCCATATATTTATCTGCTTGGCTACAACTGTACTACAAAAAGATGAGAGTTTCCTGTTGAGAACGTATAAAATGTGATCATTTCCCATCAACTCAATATCCTGTTGCAACAACTCAAACTCTGTCATACGCAAGATGAAATAGCTAATGAAACATCTAATCACTACATTGATGTACTTTTCTCAATAGCCAATACCTAATATTGACTAGTAAGTTATTTTACCAAAAAAAGACGTTAATAGTTTTGCTGAGCACAAAAACTAAGTGTGCTTACAGATACTCAGTTGTCAAATTAACGAATTAAAAATACCCATGAAAAGAATGTAAATGCTGTTTTTAAAAGGTCTTCATAAACTGTATCTATGAAAGGTGGCTCAATAAAGCAAAACACTCCAAACTTTTCAGCAGAGGAAGCACAAAGATCCTGCACAAAAATACACCAGGTGCGGTATCTCATGCTTTACCAAGAACAATTACAAAATTGATTCTTAAACAGAAAAAAAGGGGAAAAAAAACCTTACTGTAAGACAATAAGTAAAATTTTAAAAGATAGCACTGTGCTTTGCATTACTACAGTTTTCTTTCCTTTCAAGAATAGTATTTTAAGGAAAAATTCATTTAGCCATTCCAGAAAATCAGGAAGCACACAGAATTTGGTGAAGAAAAAAATTTCTTTTCTGCTGCCATTACACAATTTTTTTTTGAGTTTTCCTTAGGCTGAAGACATGAGGTTCCAAAAATGGTAATGCAATCGACCTTGACATAGCCTCTGTTACACTGCAAGCAGAACTATTCAAGAGAAATGTAATGGCACAGCATAATCTACCTGCACAAAGGAGTTTTTTTTTTTATATATATATATATTTGTTTTGCTTACCTATGAGGCATATCTCTTCACTTTATCCTTATTTAATATTTTATGTACATTTCATGGCTACTTTTTTTTTTGCTCCCCAAAGGAACTTGAAGTTTTAGCAAGTCCCTCAATGTACCTATATATGGTAAGACTTTATTATTATCTATATTTTTAATCATTATTTTTTTCATATAGATTTCTTTGGTCAGTGTCTGGTCACCTATTTACTAGGTATTTCATAAATCATACAGATCTTTAAGCACATTAAAGTGGGAAATGTACTCCAGATGCAGCTTTAAAAGTCTCATTCTTCAATCAGATTTTCATACAAGCACATGAGACTTTACATAATGACAGAACGAAAATCAAAAGTGACAGACTGGGTGACTAGAATTTCTGTTGGACTTTTTTTATCCATCAAAACGTCCAGTCTTATAATTCTGGAAGGGAATTTAGCACCAGCTGGAATCCTCAGACAGCAGTAGTATGACAATAACAAACCTCCCTCAAATAATATTTTAAATCATGAGTTTAGAAAACACTTTCAAAAAATGAAACACACTTATTAAATTTAAAAATTCACGTGACTGACCACCAGGTCAAATCCTGTCATCTTGCAAACAGCAAGAAGAAATGCAGTATTTAGCTCTGCTGAGGATGTTTAACTTGACATATTCCAAGAGACTCTGATTTACAGAGAACATGTTGAAGTGTGACTTTATAGCAACTAAAATTCAGGGTCCAGACAAGCAAATTAGCATTCTTGCACAAACAACGTTAAGGCAATGTTTAAGAAACAAATTAATTAAAAAAAAAAAAAATTAAAAAAAGGCAAAGAACCTAGGAACCCTTGATTTGTTTGGCAAAAAAGGATATCTTCAGTCCCATCTGACAACTCCATAAGCTCAACACGACGGTAGAAAGAAAAGTATTGCTAACTCTGCCCTTTAGGTGGGCTGGTGAGTAACTGCTGTACCGCAGTCTCTGAAGTGAAGCTCTTTTTCTGACCTACCGTTTGCGGGCAATAAAGCTTCAAGTTGATGTACATCAACTCCGTTTGCTGAGGTGATACAAGCAGGGCTCAACTAAGGCACTACCGATACAAATGAGTTAGCTTGTGTATTTCTATTTATCTGTAGTTCAGTTCCAGTAGTACGCTAACAGTGCAGCTACTGCCTCCAGGCTGTGTTGCTTGACTTTAATCAAAGGTTAGTTCATCTTCAAGCATTTTCTAGAACTTTTCTTGAATTTCAGGAGGTCCCATAGAAACTTTTTACAAGGAATGCCAACAAAAACCAGAAGCTCCAGCTCCGGAGCATAGATATAAAACTACTTTATTGGTACGAAACCAGCCCTGTGAATTGCAAAGAATGAGGTATTTCATTGTTCCTTGTCCAAGTCTTGCACGCTGAGGAACTTCTAAGCAGGAAACAATGACAAAATAATGACAAAACTAAATGAATTGAAGTCGTGTTTGTAAAAAGAGACAGGGTTACACAACCTGATAGAGCAGCAGCCAGCCAAAAAGAGCCTTCTGAAATAAACAGCAATTTTTCAAAAGAAGGCAGACACATTCCTGTAGACACAGAGCATTTACAAGATACGCGCGAAGAATAACACTCATTTTTCCGTAATATTTATCAGGGCTAATTGTCAGCAACAGCTCAGCTTAGCTAGAGGAATGTTTCAAGTCATATTTCAATCTGCTTTAAAGATTGTGCAATGCTAGAAACCAGTATATAAACGTTTAAAATGGCAAGTAAGCAGCTTTGAGGTTTGGATTTTAAATCGTTCACTCTTGAGTCCTAACGCAAAAGAGCTTTCACGGAGAACAGAGCATAACATCAGGGAACTAAAGTCAAGGCTGGTTTTGATATATACAATACTACTTTATTCCATTGTTTCAACTTTCTTACAGGTTGAAAAAATGTACAGGGGTTCAGAACCACCTCAACAGAACAAAGAATACATAATTAAGGGAGATCTAGAGTCAAACCACAAGTGTGCAAGCGTGGTTAGCTTCCATTACAAAAAGTAATAGGCACGATCTTTACATATGCATTTTGGTGAAAGAAGGAATAATAGTGCAGTGTTAAAAGGCACCAATCATCAATAATCGGGCCTTTTTTAAAAGCCAATAACCATCTAAGAAAATTACATTTGGTTCAAAATAATAATTTAAGTATGTTATTGATTGGCATGCATCTGAACCCCTGGCAATTTATTACACGAACCTAATGCGCACCCTTGCAAAATAAAAAAAGATTTAATCAGTGGACTTGAAAATCAGTTCAGTACAAAAGAAAATACTGAAGCTCTTGGCCTGTATTTAATACTAAACTGTCTTGTTCACCTCGTCTGAGAACACTTCTCTAACAAACAGCTATTCAACAACTGCACAGAAGTATTTCTCTTAAAGTAAGTGTATTTTTTTTTAATGCTGTAGCGTTGACCTATTCCATGTGCTATGAAAACATTAGGCACAGACCACAATTTACATTTTCTCTAAAAAAAATACAGTATGTGCAAGCTAGGTTCACACAACGGATTGACAGCTACAACAGTAAGCTATTTAGACTTCCCAAAGAAAAGGGTTAGTTTTAATTTTCTAAGCAGTGATGCACACGGCTGTGGGCGATTATCATATCTGCATTAGGATTATCTGTGTAGCCAATAAAGGAAAAGCTTTAGTAGACCCTAAAGGACACTACATCAATATGTGTGCTAATTTAACAGGATCAAGAGAACGAAAAACTGAAGAAGTCATTGTACACGGGCAGCTGCAGTTACCCAGCCAGCCAGGAACGGCTATTGCTTTCTATAGAAAGAATGGTTGGAAACTCAATTTACCTCATAGGTGCCCTCAAACTAAACCACTCGGACACGATGGAATCTAGGGATGCACAGTATGGAAAAAAAGGGGAAATGAGAGGGAGAGCTTCTGTGAAAGTTGTACCAAAATGTGCCATTTTATCCAAAAGTGTCATGCCCAGTGTAGTTTTTATGCATTGCGGATTGTTTGTACAACTGAAAGTCATACAAGATGTGAGCAGAGATAGAGCTGATTATTAATCTGCAATATCTACTATAGTCCTCAGGTATATAAGTTACGGATAGCCACTTAGTGTGTTGTTGATTGCTTCCTTTTAAATATAGTTAAATTCAGAAGGCTACAGCATATTCTGACACAAAGATAGTAAGATAACTTTTCTACAAGGGAGAAAATACAAGGTAGTAACTAATTTATTTTATGAGGAACCTCCTCTGATGTGGTAGTTATTTCATGCCCTTTGGAAGATTTTCAGTCCTGACTTTCTTCATCGTCTCTGTCGAACTGCTCTCCCCACAACTGCACGAGCTATCTATATTTAAATTCAGTGACCTCTCTTACAGCAGCCTTTTCTGTTTCTGCAATCACTTTATATCACTTTTAATCACTTTCTGCAATAACTCACTTTAACATCATAGCAAGCTATTCAAGTAAACATTTCTCTTCTGGCAAATTTCCAGATACAGCAAATACTATCAAAAGTCTGCATTTGATTGCATGCACCAGTTTTCTTTAAATGGAGCAGGAATTAGCCCGTTTTCTTGGTTTAGGGTCCCGTACGTCCCTGTCTTTTAAACACATACAAGATGAACATATTGTCTCTGACAGTCTCCGCAGTCCCAGCCTGAAAACGCTGTTGGAGAGGCTATATATCACACAGTTGCAGAAACTATTGCTTATAGCAAGCCATGTCGTTAAGAAGGAAAGTGCTGGGTTTTCCAACACCCTAGAGCTCTCCAGCAGAAAATATATGATATAGGGGAGCCACAGCACGTAGAACACACTGGTTATCCGAAACAAAACCATGGCATAGCGGCGATCGGGGCTGTGCCCGGTCTCCCCAGCAGCATCCACTTCGTGGCTAGGAAATCGAGCTCTCCGATCATTTATCTCTTTGGTGTGCTGCCGGCAAATTTTAAAGATGTGGAAATAGGTGAAACATATGACAAAGGCAGCAGGAGCGTATAGTAAGCACACGATAAAGCCAGTAAAATAGGCATTAGTTAGCCAGGAGGTAGCACACCATTCAAAAATATCTCCATGGTAACCAGGTTTTCCCCAACCAAAAAAGGAAGGCAAGAAGATCAGACAAGAGTATATCCAGATCAAAATGATGCAGATTCTCAAGCGACAAGGTGTGACCAGTTGATTATAGGAGAGAGGCTTTGTTATAGCGAGATAGCGATCCACACTGATGCAAGCAAGACATGCCATAGATACGCTTTTTAGCACAGAGATGATGTATCCAAAAACTTGACAAGTCAAGGACTCGTGGACGCCTGTTGAGTAGTGGAGCAGTGACAAAGTAGGAACCAAGCAGCTAACTCCAACAAAAAAATCAGCATAGGCCATGGTCTGAATAAAATAGCTGGTGGTATAATGATGCAGAAGTGGTGCACAGTGGAAAACAAATATCACAGTTAAGTTACCCGCAATAATTAAAAATGTTAGCAAGACAATAACGACTGTCTCAAGGATACAGATGTCAACTGCATTGTAGTGACCAAATCCAAGAGGGCAGGAGAGATGCTCAGATATGTTCATAACACTACTGCTCATATTCAGAGTCCTCCATTCAATCCATCGGGACTGGTTCATGTTTTGTGATTAGGGAACACTGCAATCTGAGCCGTAGTGAGCAGATGACCTGCTTAACAGCAGCTAAACTCTGCTTCAGCGTCTCACGATCTCTCTTTGTAGACACTGCCAGTGCTTACATTTGAGAGGATTACAGTCCCATAGCTGTTGATGCCTCCTCAGCATCAGTGCATCACCTCTGGCACACCTTAGCTTTAAGGAAAGAAAGAAAGAAAGAAAGAAAGAAAAGAAAAGAAAAAAAAAAAAAGCCAGAAAGAGAAAGGCCACTGATCAGCTCCTCCAGTGCTTTTGACCAATCTTTAGCAAACACAAGGCACTTCTAAAGCATGTAGGTACTGTGAAATATGGAAATAAAAACTGACAAAAGAGACACATTCATTTCCCAGGGAAGGAAGGGGGTGAAACTGACTTCCTATTTTCCTGAGAAAGTCATTTACTTTGGAATATAATGGGGTGAAGGGAAGGAAGGGAAGGAGGAACCTCAGTACAGCTCAGGTTTCCTAGACCAGCAGTTGCCGGAGATAATCCTTCTAATGTCTCAATTTAAATTACAGACTGACTAGAGAGTAAAAGAAAAAGTTCATCATCTAATGCTGTCTTTTCTGGCTCCATTCAGCAGACGGTACTCAGTCTTACCCATGCTATTCATTGGAAAGGTAAGGAAAACATTTTTGTCAAGGTTAATTCCAATAGACTCACCACTGTTTGGGTATGAATAATGAATTTTATTTGGAGGGAGACAGATAGGGGACAAGGCAGATTTGTCCTCTGACTCCCAAGAAAGAAAACATACATCTCACATACAATGAGGAAGACTGTGTCTATTCACTTAAAAATGAAAATAATTTAAGAATAGAATTTGGAGACTTATGTCAATATTCACAGTTTCTTCAAACATTATAGTCCATTACAATTATTAATGCCAGAAGCATAACTCAAGGACCCCCACAGACAAAATAAATCCTCTTGAATTTAAATTTAAATCAATGCTAATTTAAAATAATCATATTTGGAAACTCTGCCATATCTTCTACAGTGGATTAGTACCCAGGAGTTCGTAGGTATATCCATGATATTGCTCACCTCTGTAGCAACACCTGAATTATTCACAAACCCCCATACAATGAGAACAGAAACTTCCATCTGCATTCTGCTGTGAAGCTAATGAAATGCTGATTTGACTAGAAAAGCTGCCATTGTTTACTACTCCATTATTCTGTTATTCTGCTTCATCTTCTACGTAGTTTTAGGGTTTCTATATTTATTAGACGATCAGCACAATAAATAGTTGCTTTAAAAAAATGTTCTTCAAATTGCAGGACATTACCTTGTTCATTTTATTCGCGGTTATGCAGAAAGCAAACGTTAAAAGAAAGCATCTTCTGTGTTCAGTTTCAACTAAATGCTTGATTAGTTCAGGAATCATTAGGCAAGTAATTAATTGTATACAATCTTGCTTTTTGAAAGGCCCCTAAAGTGTTAAAACCATCTTTAATCCTAGAGTTCCTGAGACTAGAAGACTGCCAGTGAAAATTAATGAATCCACAGAAAATGATCTCCAAGGTCATTCAGATATTATGCTGGCATTTGCTTTAAGTCTCTTTAAAAGTACCAGAATCTCTCTGATGTTTCTGATAGTCCTTGCTGTGTCTTCAGGAAGAATTTCAGACACTAGGAAAGAAAATTTCTCAATTCTGTAGCAGCAGTTTGAGAAAAAGCATTCTTTTTGGAGTTAATTTCCTGCTGTGCATCACCACGCCGTACAAAGTCCTTCTGATTTTATAACATCCCAGAATATTTCCGGCTATTCGTTCCCTCAGTCTATAAGCAAGAGAGCGTGGACGAAATGACTACTCTCTAATTCTTGGCTAAAGCAATAGAGCAGTCTCTCACCCAGGCGCATCCCGATCAGCCGCTACGATGCACCGCTCGGCAGGCGAGCCCCCGCGCCTGTGCGCGGCTGGAGCTTCTGTCGCTATTTCTCTCCTTCCCCCTTGAAATTATCGCTTGCACCTGAGTCCGCCCCGCCTCCTCCTCCTCCTCCTCCCCCTCCCTCTCCCCCCATCCCGCCCGCCCCAGCCGATGCGGAGGAGCCCGGCGCTGGAAAGGTGACCGGTGGCCCCGGCCCCCAGCCAATGGCCGCGCCGCGCCGCTGTCTCTAGGTAACGGCTGCCGGCCCGGCCCGGCCCGCCGGCGCCCCCCGCAGCGCGGCGCGGGAACCCGGCCCCCAACGGCCCCCGCCGGCCCCCAACGGCCCAGCCCAACGGCCCCCGCCGGCCCCGCCGAAAGCAGGCGGGGTGGGGTGCTCGGGGCAGGCGGAGGAGCCCCCAGGATACACACCCCAAACCCCAACCTTCACATCGGCTCCACCCCACTAGTCTTTTACGGCGAGACAAACATACAGACAGAGAGAATTTCAGAAGCCGCCATCATCGCCCAACTAAAAATGTTTAGTAAAAGTTACTCTCCAATTACTAATTTCACATGCATCTTTTATACACTGTCTGTAAACGTTTAGCTCGGTAAAATATTTGCTACGGTTCAAAACAGATTTACTTGCCTTGCTTAAAAGACAAAATTACAGTCCCCTAAAAATTAATTATTTTCATACTTCAGGCAGATTTATTTTAAAACTCACTTGCAACCGGTTTCAATACTGTACCAGTTTTTAATTGCTCCAACCGATTGCAAACATCGGTTTTAACACAAATACTTGTGAGTAACACATTATTTTTCAAAGCACAGATTTTTTAACTCAATTAACTGATCTCTCTGTTCACACAAATGGATGCTGTTGTTCCCTGATTAAGGACTCAGAACTTTTGTTTACTTCATGCTTCCTAAAAATAAAACCAGGAACAGAAGCACAACCCCCAAAGTTATCTCACATAGACACTCCATACGTCCTTAGACACAAACAGCAAATTTAGATACCAAAACACCAACCACAAAACAGTATTGTGGGCTACAGATCAGCCAAAGACGTGTCAAGAACGGTATCGGAGGCTTTAACAAAATAAGTCATTAGAAACTACAGCGCCTTAAATTTTTTTTAGTTCCAAGACAAACCATGGGCAAAATTTTAATAAGCTGCTCCTGGGTTAACATCTTGTATTTCGAGTATAGCCTGGAGCAAATATTCAAGGCTGAACGACAAGTCTGTAGAAACGTGAAGCAGCATAAAATGCAGCAGTGAGAGAGTGGTTTGCAATAACGGCGTGTGATAATTCCAAACTCTTCCATCGGGGGATTTAAGAAAAATATTAAAGTCACTCCGATACCTCAGAACTGTAAATGGCTGTGACAACAGATTTATGACTAAATTTAGTCCCCGAGTACAGCTTTAAGCCATAGCTACCCATACCACGGGCGGAACAATAGGAAGCAATTTTTATTCCTCCTCTTCCCACTCCTCCTGGGTGGGAGGAGGAGAACAAACAACGGTGTGCACAGGCATGGCAGCAACCAGTACGGCTCCCTCCCCTCCCGGGGCCAGTTCCTGGTGACCACGGGAGAAGAAAGGGCCAAAACATCTTAAGATGGACGTTAGAAAGTCCCGAAGACAAGAGGGCACGTTAGATAAGCAAAGGTAAAGCCTGCAATTAAGTGGATGACAAACTCCACACTCAGTGCATCCTGCTCCATACAGATTTGAATACTGGTGACTACTAAAGCTTGCAAACGTTACGGCAACCACCGAGTCACCTTGCTCACAGGTCAGATCCAGCTGGTGTACAAAAACCGCAGCGCCTATTGCTCTGTGCTCAGAGTACCGAACTCTGACAACAAGCACACACATCAGCCAAATATTTCAGTTCCTGCACAAGACATCCGGATACTGCTCTGCAGGTAAGGGGTTACAGAAAAATCAATGGCAACCTCTGCTGGTTGGTTTTCAGTGCAGGTAAAAAGCTCCCCTTTCATGAAATATAATTAAACGGGACAAACTGATTCAAAAGTAAGGAGATCTGAATTCTTAGTGGAAATATGAGCAGACTTCCTTCACTATCAAAAAAAAAAAAAAAGCCATGCTGCAAGCTGCCAGTGGCTTTATCACCTCAGCTACTCCCAACTCCTGGTGGCATTTTCTAAGCAGCAGCAGTGCAAAACTGCAACAGACTGATTGCACTAACTTGTACTGTATTTTACATATATTTGGAGGCAAGTGGAAATTAAAGCAGAAGCCAGCTAGTCCTGATGAAACTATGCCATTACAGACAGAACTTTATACAATGTGGCAATACTGGAATGTTAGATCAGAGGCAGCACATTAAAAAGCTACATGGAAAAAGTTTTCTATCTGTAGATCAGAGACACATTAAGGACCTCTGGTACAGTTTTATACAAACTGTGCTTCAGGATTTTTTTTATTTGCATATAAATAAAAAAGTGAGAAAGAAAACAGTTACGTTGGAAGAATTTAATGGCTCTCACCAAGGCAGTATTTTACAGGGTGCATAAATTCCACAGCTGGTTATCGCCAGCAGAAGGACTAAGCACTCTCCTTCGAGCTGAATAGAAGGAGCAATTCCACACCTTCTTTATAAATCACATCAGCTAGAAACAACAGAAGTTGCCATCCAAACCAGAAGAGTCACACCATAAGATCCTGCTGAAAACAGGAGATGTGGTAGGAAGTCCAGCTTTGTGTATGAAAAGAAAGCCTGTGAAAGCAGTGGTGATGTGTGTGACCCTGTAAGGAAACAAGATAAAGCTTCTCAGACAGAAAAAGGCCATACAAACGTAGATTTAGAAGCTCCAAGCAAGGAAACAATCTATTAGTCATTTCATCTATTCAGAAAGGAATAGGAGTATTTGTTTTCTAAATCTTTTTTTTGTAAGGCAATAGAAGCAATTCCTGCAATGCACAAAGAAGCGTCTCAGTCATACTGCTCATTTCTAGTTTGAAGTCTTTCGGGACTCTGTTAAAATATTGGATGGTCAGCTGGATTAAATGGACAACAATAATTTCTGTAAAATCTTTTTAAAAGACATTGATTAGAGCAGGGAGATGCAGCTGAGAGTGTAGGATGTGGAACACAATAGTTATTCACGTAGTTGCAGACCTGAATGACAATGTTGATATACATACCAGCTCCTTATCTTCTTTTCTTCTGCCCAACTTCTCTTTTCCTTTCTTTTTTTTTTTTTTAAGTATTACTTACTTTTATCCACTTTCTCCTTAGCCTATAGAACGAAGGTGTTTCTTCAGTTTGCTTTATTTTTATCTTAACTACCTCTCATATTTACTTGTCCACTACATCCTATGCACACCTTGGTTTTGTTCATAATGGCTCCAGAAAAATTCTGTTCTATAAAGCCTGCAGCTTGTAGTGCAGCTTAAAGAGGGAGAGGAGGAAGAAAAATCAGTAGTTGCCTTAAAAATTTTGTGTATGTGTAGTTGTTTTGGTTTTTTTTTTACATCAGACTAGTGTTTGAAGTTGCACTCTGAAGTCATATCAGTGCTGTAATTAAGGCAGAAATCAAGTGTTATTTGCTATTTGGAATATAAAGCCTCTTCCCAAAATCCACCCACCACGGCTGTCTATTTAAAAAACTGCCATGAAGAGGTCTAGCTTACATAGACTACACAGGAATTTTTACCCGAGTACAGGCATACAATATGAGATTTAAGAGGTATATGTGCATATAAACCCATTATTTTTTTCTCAAAATAATCTTATGACTTTTTAAACACTGGATATCACCTCTGGATATCACCTGGTCCAACACCCTGCTCAAAGCAGAGCCAACTTCAAAGTCAGGTCCAATGCCAAATTTAGGCCAGGTTGCGCTGCGTCCTATCCAGCAGTTGTGAACGTCTGCAAGGATGGAGTTTTCACAGCTTGCATGGCCCCTTTTCCAACGTGTGACCACTCTCATCATGACTCCCAGTATCAGCTCAGAATTTTTTGTGTTGCAGTTTGTCTTCATCACCACCAAGACTAAATATACTTGGGCCAGCGGTAAAAAACCCCAAAGTGTTAGCTCTGAAGGAAACTACAGTATCTGGTAGAAAGCTTAAACCAATGAACTATTTCTCCATCTGATAGTCTCATTTATCAGTTTTGCTATCACAGATCAGTTTCCTTCCCTTCTCCCATCCACTCCATGATCATAAAGAATGCCATAAATCACTTTACAACTCTATGGCCCACATACTCCTGTGACTGCAAAAAAAAAAGATCAAGTTATATGAGTTACACAGCTACATTTTTGAAATGCAGATGCTCTTGTGGAGCACTTACCTCACTGTTACTGGAAAAAGCCGACAAAAGCCTTTTCTGCATTAGAGGTGAAACTGAATTTGATGGCAGCAACAGAGTAGCTTCTATAAGGAGGGGAAAAAGGAAGGGGCTGGTATAATTTGGAGTGGAGGGTGGGGGAGTCAGGTAAGAGGGTGGAAGGAGACACTAGCTTTCTAAAAGGTCAAGGTATGTGAGGGATGTGGAAGGGAGCTAACGGTGCCTTTTTCTTTTACTACGACTCCAGCAGGCTCTGGCCCAGCTAGGTCCTTGGCTGGACTTAGAGACCTAGTTCTTTACCAATACTGTTTCTAATGAGGCAAATATTAGCCAGTGTCACATAAATGCTGGGTAATTAGGATGCTGTGATAGAGAACAAAAAACTGACAAAATATAGATTTTTTTTTTTTTTCTGTGTTATGGTGGATCAGTACAGAAAGAGGGGCATTCACGTTTCCAAGTTTATTGTGCAGTCCTTTCACGCTATTATTTAACAATTACATCAAATACTTCTAAAGTCTGAAACTTTTAAATTAGCTACTAACGTTATAAACGTATTTAATAAATACTAAGCAAGTTTGTGGAGTAAATCGCTACAATATCCCTTTAAACATTACTACCTGCGATCTGATGGATTAGATAGTTACTTCTCTGAATTTTATATTTAAGAACATTTTTCTTCAGGAGCAGCTTCCCTCAATATTATATTGATGCTCCTGTGACAAATGGAATTCACTTTACAAGCTCAATTTGGAGCAACAAATACCACCAAACCTCTGTGCCTCAAATAAAAAGAAATAAAACACCGTGCAATGAACTATCTATCACGAAGTAAATTTACCTCAGGAAAATGGTGTGAAGTCTAATGAATGATGATAATTAGCATTTTTCAGGAATTAAACATAGCATTTGCACTAAAAAACAGCACTTAAGCTGTGTACGGATGCTACCTACTGACTGACCCACACGATAAGAAAAGCACCACAATAAATGAAAACAGACAATGGAAAAATTACAAAAGTGTCTTAGGATGCTATAAAAAGAAAAAAATTAAGACACATGCCCTCTGACAGAGTTACACGGCTGCCACTAAAACTAATCCATCTGTCCTTAAATTACCAGTAGCTTAAAAAAAAAACCAGTACACTGGCAAAAGCATAGAGGCTTCTCACCTACCACTGCCCCAGGCATCCCAATGAAGGGCCCTGTTACGTGCACTGCTTTTCCTGTAGCTTCTGCTTTTGACTGCGTGACTAATGTTTAGTTAGTGGTTTGTGAAAGCACACTGTCAGTCTAAAAGAATGTGCATTTTGTTCGGAAGTGTCCCTCTGCATTTCAGCTACCACAACAAACCCATGTCCTATCCACGCAGCTATCCTAACATAAAACATGGCCTCTATGCATGGAAATACATTAGCGTGAATGGAAATGAACTAGCTATTAATTACACTGCTTTCAAGAGAAAATTAACATTTTTGGCTGCTAAATCACAGGACAAAGGTAGCAATTAAGAGAACTGTAAATGAAAAAATACTGAAATGTAGAGAATAGCTTGAATAGTGCAGGTAGTATTACCCTTTCTTTTCTTATGCGAATAATTTCTCGTATTTTAAAGTAATACTGTGTTTGTTAAAGTTTTTAGACTCATGTTTTCACAGAGTTGTGTTTTTACTAATACTTTTGTCTATGTCAAGCCAGGAATTACATCCCATAGATACTGGTATTCTAAAAGCGTATCACAACTGGGTACAAGAAAGTGTATGTTCAAAACAATTCTGACTTGGCAGAAGCATAAGCTCCGTCAGTATTAGTAGTAATTCTGTTTCAGCAGAGCTAGAATAACAGATGTTAAGGCTACTAAAATATCCCAAACACTACGATCCTCTACTTTGATTTTTCACATACTGCAAGCCAAAGAGTTCTCTTAAACTACAGCATGACCTTTTAAAAGGCAACCAATTTTGATTTAATGAGTTCAAATGATGAATAATTTACTGTAGTCTGGATTAGGAAGCCAAGATCTAAGGCCTGTGCAAAAGTAACTTCTAAGATATGAACACAAGGATCAAAACCATATTCACCTGCCAGCTTTTCAAAATCACAAGTTTGGATGTGCCAAAGAATAAAGTTGAGGTGCATGCAAATGTAACTTCCATTCTTCATCGCCTTTTAAAAATAAACGGACAAATAAAACCAGATGCACCCAATATTATTTCTTTAAATTCTCCAAAGAGCATCACCTCTTTTTCATCCTCAAAGCACTCCTCAGAACTTAATGCCAAGGCCACACATCTACAAACTACTCTACAATCAACACTGCATGCGCTTCCAAATCCTTCTCCATCTCAGTACCGTTCTTCTGAAACCTGTATGACAAAAACCTCCCCACCATAACCTCTGTCAACTTACTTTTAATCTGTGCTGAAAGCTATAACACAGAGGGCATTTGTGTGCAAAACTTTTCTTCTCAAAAACAGTTAAGACCCTTGAGAATTGTCCACTTCATTCCAATTGTCTTTTCTAAGTGTTGTGAACTGGCAGCTACCGTTATGTAACAAATTCACAGACACATGTCAGAAACAGATTCAAATCCACTTTTCATGGATGCAGCTTAGGTTAAATGCTCACAGTACATTCTCCCAGAGCATCTAGTCTAATCTAGATGGGGTGGCTGGAAACATGTGCCTAGTCACATGGACAACCTACGTTTATGATTTGCGTACATAATTGGCACATTCCACCCTAAACTTTTCCTTTAATAGATTTTTTAAAATAGCACTTCCTCAAGGAGAGAAGAGGTGGCTCAGAAAAACACTGAACAACTAGGATCATTTACGAGAAGAAGTCAGATGCTGGTGTAGACAAAAATCACTTGAGACCTAAAGATTCACTATTTGGTTTAGTGCAAGATCTGCTGAGGAGCAGGTGGTACTGATGTCAAATTTGGACTAGTAAATCCAATTCCACTATTTCTTGAGAACAATAAAGCTGTAAACAATCAAAGCAAATTGTGACTTTCAGAAGACTATCTTTAAACAAAGTGTTACTCGGTATTACTATTCTACCACTTTTGTGAAGAAATGGAAAAGAGGAACATGGAAAGGATATGGCATAAAAACTATTTATAAACTGACGCGTGGCACAATTTCTTTTTACGGATTTTAAGCTCAGCTTCATTTAGACCAACTTTTCCTCCCAGCTGGAAGTGCTAAAGAGGTATCACTTATATTCGCTTACAGCACGGAGCCTGTATCAGCACGCACTTGCAGCAATAACCATATATGAGAAAGGACCAGGAATAGCGTCCTACCAAGAGCAGTCTAGAGGGGAAGTTTTGCAAACCGTAGCTGTTGAAGTAGACTCCTGGCTAAGTCACAGACATGGAACCCAGCAGTGATAGATGCGTGGAAAATGTTGCTGAAAGCAAGAGTTACTGATTTCTTTTTTTTTCCCTAAAGTTAAAAAATTAGCTAATTAAAATTTATAAATTCATCTCACATCTGATAACTGTGTTTCAGGATTAATAACATCTAAATACATTCAACTTCCAATAACTAGCAAATTTTCTCTTAAATTAGTTTGATTGTATTAGATAATGAGGACATTTATATTTATAGCTAGAAACTGGCACATGTAAAATGTTATGTGAGCTGAGAAATTATTTTTTTTTCTTCAAAAAGAAATACCAAATCTGACATTATTTGCCATCTCTAAGGAAAAAAAAAAAACATTAAACATATTTTATTAATACTAAAAATAGGTTAAATATAAAGACAGCATTTCTGAGAGAATCTACAAATCCTTTTGGAAAGGACACTATCAGTGAATACAGAAGTCATGTCTGTAGATTAAGTTTAAGTCTAATTTCTTTCACTAATATTAAATTCACACACAAACCTTTTCCCTCTGCTCAAAATCGTAATTTGAAGCTAAATGTCAATCTCTTCATTCGTACATTTTTAAGATATATCACATACAACTTCCCAAAACTCAGCATATCAGCAGACTGAACTGAACACTGGCCTCTAACTGATTGACAGTACGTCTTGGAAGGGCCATCCAGGAAGAAATGGACGCACTGGGTCCTACCTGCTGTATCTGTGTAGGATGCTAGGGGCCATCAGTTTTATATGGCCACGAGAATTAATTTGGCTTGAAAAGGCACGCAGCACCTTTCCTGAACGCCCTTCTTCCCAGCATGTCTGTAATGTCTGCTGCAGCTGAGCATAATTTGTTCTTATACTCTTAATGAAAGATAAGATAAAGAATGACATAACAAAAATGGAGTTATTCACTGCAAAACTTAAACAGTAACCTTTAAAGCAATCTTACAGTAAGGAACAAGAGAACATCCAAACAAACAGAAAGAGGGATAGCTTTCAATAGCGTAAAGAAAAATGCTTCCCCTATCAGTAGAAGTTGCCTGTATCTTATTTATAGTCATTCCACATATTGAAATAAAGATACTGTAAACAACTAACAGTTATGGTTTTCTAATACATTAACCACAACACATAAAAATGAAATCCCAACAGCAATTTTCTACAAAGGAAAGGCTTCATACAGTGACTCGCATTAATTTTTTTGTCTGTTATGAAAACACTCAATAGTCAAAAAACTGCCATAGAAATGGAAGAAGGCTAGATTAAAAAAAACCCCCACATATATATATTTTTCAGCTTATGTTCTACCCAAAGTGGTCAGATGGGAAGAGCTTTGCTACATTTCCTTTCACCCCCAAAGAAGGTTCTTTATAAGACAAAGCAAAAGAAGTGAGGAAAAAATGGTCACATTCAAAAAGCTATATTTTATTGTTATGGCAACTGATGTGCTAAAAATAAAGAAATAAAGTTGTTATGGCAACTAGAATTTTAAAGGCAGTCAAAAGTAGAATAATCAAACATTCTGCTGGCTTAAAAATGTAATGTCTATGACTCAATTCTCAGAAAGAGCTTCAGAGACAAGTAGCAGTTGGGTTTTTTTGGATTATGCTTTGGAGATCATAATTAGTGTAAGTTTCAGCAAACTCTGCAGAGTACAAGGGAGGAAATAAAGGTGAACAGAAAATTAGTCATTCCAAGTTCTCACGGTCAGTAGGAAGAAACACACACCTCATGCCACTTACTTACATGTCCTAGTGACCTTACCTAGATCCATAAAATACATAAGCTTACAGCAATAGGACAGTATTTATGTGACTCATCACAATGATCGAAAGGCACTATGTAACTAAAAATTACTTAACAATTTTAAATTAAGTACTGAAAAGTTAGGGAATACTAAAATTCATCTGTCTGAAGAAGCAGAGTTCTGCCCCTTTATATGTACAGAATTATAAAGATTACTATAATTACAAGATCATAACATATTAAAATTTCTGATACGTGCTTGATCATCATTAGAGGGCTCGTAGCTATATAAGCACTTCCACGACAATCCTACAGAACTCACTGTCTCCCATCCAACACTTGTCAGATTGTCAAAATTGCTAGTTTAATTGAAAAATTAATAGGACTGTGTGCACTGTGAAATTTTCCAAAGCCCATACTCAGATAACCCTTAATTAATACTACGCAAAGTATTTAACAGATACTTCAGAGAATTATGACTAGAAACAGTAACTTATACTGGAAATATTTCCACTGGAACCATGTACATAGCATGTGCTAGCATCCCAGTGTAAGCTAATATTTCAACACACTTTGTGGCTTTTTTTGTCTTCACTGCAGCTAATCAAGGTTCCTATTAGTGTTACTCGTAACTCTTTCCTGACCCATAGCAAGTCTCTCAGCTCAGTCCACGAGAGTTTTCAGCATGCAGGAGTAGCATGGCCAAGAATACAGATCAAAGTCAGGTTCCTCCTTCATTTGTAACGCAGGGAAAACAATCAGATTAACTCCTTATTGCATACAAAAATCAAGAAGTGTACACTGGAAATTTAAACAACACACAAGGGAGTGCAGTAAGGATAACACAGACAAATTTAAGTATATTTTTGTAGTTCTGCTTGCCCAGCCTCAGTATTAATCCCTGAAGCTAGATACACAGTTAACTCATTCCCTCTTAAGCACCATATGAAGCCACAGGTATTTCTAGAGATGCAAATAATGTAGGAAAATATGTTAACTAATGAATCCGTGTCAAAGTTAACAGCTTCTGCAAAGGAAACTCCATGTACAACAGTCACTATACATGAATTTCCATCAGTCAGGATAAATCTTAGACATAAGATCTTTAAATCAAAGTTTTAGAAGTATCCTGTCTAATGCTTAGGCTAAAGGGGCCAGGCTGCATATTTTCAAGGTTGCTGACTCAACCAGCTACTGAAGACAACAGACATGCTCTTCTGAGCTTTCTATGAAATCGGTTTCCTCATTGTATAATATTTTAAAACTTAATGAAGTGCATGGTTGCCTGAAATGTAAGTCTTTGACTTCAAAGAAAATGTGGAGCAGTCCAAATATCACTCCACTTCACTGACAGCTGTGTCCATTGCTTGCATTCAGCATCTGGGGCTCACATGTCTTTTTATATCAAGTATAGCCATTCTGCACTGAAGATATTTATATATAAAAAAGCGTCCCAAAATAATATTTATTCTAACATTTGCAGGCACATTTTATCTCTAACATGTGTTTCTACATTTTCAGTTTTCCATAAAAGAAGAATTTGAGAACAATTTTCATAGAAAAGGCAAAGGAAATCCTGGAAGGTGTAAAAACAAAAACCAAAAGTGCTTTCTGAAAATACATTTACAAGTTCATGAAAGAAAGGTGGCATTGTTCTAAAAGGTACCTCTAATTCCTTTGCCATACAGGTTACAAGACGCCTACTTAATTAGACTGCAGTGTTACATTAACCTAACTAAGGCTATCTGAAGGCTGCCCCAAAAACGGCCTCACCTCCCCTTGCTGCCCTGCCCCAGCTATACGCTCCCATCTTGCCCCTTACAGCACACCTAGCGACAACGCAGCTACATAGAGAATCACTTTCATTGCTGGAACAGAGAAATGGAGGGAAGGAGGTTTCCTAATTAAAATCTAAAAATTACTACGATGTATCAGCGTTGCAATTGCTAGATAAAGTGCACATGGAACACACAGTAAAATAAACCTCTTCGGCAACCGCACCCCCCGTATACGATGATTTACTTTTAGATTCAGGCTGTATATTGTATTACTCAGTCAAAAAAAAAAGTTGTATTTTGAAGCTGGATTGCTTCTGAGACAAACCAGCCATACGAAGAGGGCTTTGTCATATGCAGCATATGATTAAAGAGCGTGAAGCTCCACATCATCAATATTCAGTTGTCAGTTTAAAAAAACAACTGATTAAAATTCACAACAAGAAAAAAAAATTCTTAGCTGCCAAAATATTTGGGTATGTCAACAGAAACGTACATAAAGGATTATTAGAAAGAGTATATGCACTAGCAGACTGCAATGGATCCCCTATTGGTTACTTTACCTCAGCAGCAGCAAATTTGCTTGCTGATAGGGGAAAATCACTCTTAATTGGTATGAGTATACTCATCACTACAAAGGGAAAAAAATATCTAACAGATACAGGCTGTAAAGATGATCTGTAGGTGTCTCATCTCTTTTGAAGCGATTAATGTAAAATGTACTTTATACCAGCTCAGCCCCTTAGAATAATATCCTAAAGAACATACGAATGATACTGTTTTATCCTAAAGAAGTCCTACATAAATTAAGGTAGCAAACTGTACCAGAATTCACCTCTGTATTAGATTCCAGTTTGAATTTAAGTGAAACATTCATCACTTCTGTATGCTTTAATTTCTCTACACATGCAGTTCAAGCCTTTCTGGTTTTTGTTCCTATTTCAATTATTGTGAATTGCCCATTGCTAGCTGCGCACTGCCGAAGTAAAAACTTGTTTTAATAAAATGTGGACCATCAGTACTGTTGTTAACAAAGGCATTTAAAGAGATTTTAACTGTGATTCTTTGGAGAAATAAAAAAAAAAGCTAGAGACAAAAAAAAAATACTTCTGGATCCTTTGATTCTTACTGTTCCTCTCTAAGCATTCAGAGTGCTCTGTTTATTTCTTACAGCATCAAACAAACATATTGAAACCAGCAATTAATAGTCTGGAAAAGGCAGTTTGCTCTCTTAAATAAATGTATTTAAGATTTTTTTTTTTGAAACCTTAACTTCAATAAAATATTCACAGGAAATATTACCTATTTCAAAGACTGACTTCTGCATCTTGCTCTGTGTAAGCAAGTACAGGACCCCAGACTGGGCTTTTAGAGAAAGCAGTTCCTGGTGGTTTGAAACAACCTTTCAAAAATCGCACAACAGAATCTACAGGCAAGTTGCTCTCAGCTTTAATTCAGACACAACCCATTCCAAATACAAATTACAGCCAGTAATTCAGATTTTCCAGATACAGTCATTTTTAGATAGAGTCACTGCATTTGCATACGCAAGCCACTTGCACATGCCAACGTGGCAGCTCAGCATCCCAGTGCCACACAATTGGCCACCTCATTTCGAAGTCAGACCGAGGCTCCCCCAAAATTCTTCTGAAGACCAACGTTACTGTTTGTTCACATGTGCAACACAGAAATCAGCGAGCCTTACAAATAAGACATTTAAAATCCAATGACTCTGATTTTCAGTGCAGTCTTCTGATTTCCAGTATGTGGATGCTATACGCATAACATCACCCAACCCCTCTCACACTAACTGCTCCAGTAACGTACAAACCCCGTGTTCTGTCTTCCTCTCACCTTCAACGGCTCCAGACCTTGAGTAACGCAGCCTCCTGAATGCCAGTTATGCAACCTTTGTTTGAAAGCAGGGGATGGTTAGGAAGAAGTGAGCTTTAGATGAAAGAGTAATACTTAAAAAATACAAGAGCAGGTTGATTGTTGTTTTTTTTAAAAAAAAAAAAGTTCTGGGAACTGCCGCTCGCTTGCAATGGTCCACATACATAACAATTTGCTTATCTGAGCAGTGCCCTGTGCTGCAACAGATAGATGCACACACACAGAATGAATATGCATTACACAAAGACAACACACACTGCAGAGCACTTCAGAAATGAGCCCATTTTCCTCAGTGGTGTAGAATACCATTGTTTGAAACGTCTTCTTACTATGGCTGCTCTTTCAGCATCAGCATCATTACTGCTACAGGAAAACGGAACACCTATTCACAAACCAATATTCAGATTACACTAGGATACTTGGTAATGTTTTACCTACAAAGGAGTATCATGGATTTTTTAAAAAAGCTCTGAGGTGCCAAGCATTTACCAGAACTACCAGCTATTACCGCACACTCTATTGAAAAGAAATAGTGAGACACAGACATCCCCCTGCTCCATCCTACCCAACAAAACACTTTTTATCCGCATCAATATACATATATCCGGAGTCTATGAGACTATCAATTTTAATATAAATTCTTCCACTAACCATCATTTAAAGCTATTCAGGCTGTAATACTGCTATTACCCAAGGTTTTATTATTCTGTTTGAAACGATGGGCACTATGCTCCCCTGTTTTAGCAGAGAATGGATTATAAATTCACACAGACAAAACAGAATGTGGTCTCCAAGAGTGCAAATGCAAATCTCATTTGCAGTCTACTCTTCAGAGCAAATGTGTCAATTTATGTGACTTTTAGAGCCAGTAGGTCATACAAGGCCCCAGGAACTGTATTGTGAGTGTCATTTTAGTGCTATCAGAAGTGGTTATGTATGAAAAGAAATTGTAGGAAAATTCTTAACGTGGCAGAACTTTTCATAATTTTATGCAGGCCTTGACAAAAATATTAGCAGCATTATTTTCCACCTCAAATATCATACATGAAAGTTAAAATTAAGATGACATAAAAATAAAAATTACTAATGGATGCTACTCCTTTCTTCCCTGAAGAGCTGTCATTAAATTGAAGAATTTCTTTGAAGATTAAGAGTGAGCACAAGATTCTCCCTTTTGTGGAGACAAAATTGAAAGATTTTCTCCAGATGAGCTCTCAATGAATCAAAACTTGGCAAATTAAATTCACCTTAGGGACATTTTATTCTTTATAAGAGTAATATTAACATTTACTATAAACTAGGTACCCTGGTACATTCATAATAAACGAAACCTTTTATGTGAAGTCTGAATTTAAATTAAGCTATTTAAAGAATTAAACTTCTGTCAACGTCTGCTCTTCAGAGGCAATATTTTTTCACTGATTTCTAATAAGTATTTTCAGTTCATATATACTTTATTTTTCCAAAGTATGCAGCATCACTAAAATAATTCAAACAAGTGGAAGACTAACCGTCAGCACTAACAGCTCAACTTCTACCAAAAATGAGGCATCTGGTCAGTCCAACCAGCATATGATCTGATTTTGCTCTACAAAGCACATTAAATTATAAAAATATCAAGAATCGACTTGCCATGAAATGAACAACCTCAGTTTAAGAGAAGTGTTCAGTAAAAGTTATCCTATCCTTACCCTCTAGAAAAGGTGGGAAAAAGTAAAACCTAAGAAACTACCTATAAATAAGGAATTTAAAAGAAACATGAACCTGGAAAAGCTGCACATACATCTCAAAGTAATCAGTTCTCAAAGTGATCATAAGTTATTTTGCTTAATATCTATATTTCTCATTTAAAATGATGTTAATTGATTCTTATATAATAGGATCTTTTATAACGGATTAGCATACAGCTATATCATTCTTGACATCTAATCTCTCTAAAAGTTAAGGGAGACCATTCCTAATTAGTAGAGAGAACAAATAAAGATGCAAAGAAAAAACTAGAACAACAAAACTATAATAGATCCGCATTTCCAAAACTTTTAAACTTGTATTGCTGGGAAATTTGTTGAGTGCAAAAAGATGGGCATGCTGTCTTTCTAATATTTGTAATCACACACTGGGCAAGGTACCATCTTCAAAGAATTGAGGATGCTTTCTTGCAAAAGGGAGGACCTTTATCATTTTCAGCAGGCTATTTGCCATAACCACATGGCCAGAAGAAATGATGGTAGTCATACTGGTTTTGGCTGGAGTCCACAGCAGTAGTCTATCTGGAAATACGAGAATGCTTCACTGCATAGACACATTTTTTAATAACTGCTGCAAGAAGAAACCCACACATTACACGCTCCTCTTGATATTCTCACGTTGTTTGTGACCAGAGTGCTTAACAGACTGAATGAAATGGGTCGCTCCCCACTGTACTGTGCACAGAACATGACAGTCATTCTTTGCTACATAGAAGCATAAACTCCCCCATTTTCAGTTAGGACAAACAGATGCAGCATTCCGAACACAAATATTTGCTACAAAAATACTCTAATGTTTCAGTCCATTAACCAACCTGCTGTGGCAGCTGGTGAACAGTCATCTTTTTAATTAGACACCCTTACTGATTAATTAGTCTTGGAACACTGAGCAGTGGAACTCTGCACGATGCCATTGGGACAAAAAAAATATTCCTCTTCCTAGTGCTAACTTACTATCCTTTGGAATTGCTGCAAATAACAGGCCTGATTAATTTTCTATTCAAACAAAAATACCCTATGTAAGTAATTCTCTCAATCCACAGCTAAACTGTTTAAACTCAAGTGTTTCACACAAACTAAAAAAAAACAAAAACAAAAACAACAACAAAAAAAAACCACAAAAAAAACCCAAACCACAAACATGGTATGAAGGCACCAGTTTAATCCTATTTGCATTGACACAGTGGCTCATTTGTAACCTCGTCCACTTTCCATTTACTAATTATGTGAGCAACCTAGCAATAAAAATCAAAAAGCCAAGTAAATATTAAGTATGAAGCAAAGAAGGAAATACCTTATCTCATCTGAACATTTCTGGTAACTTCAAAGTATAAAAAGTAAATACTTTTCTACATTAGATTTACATGAAAGTTGATCTTTACTTTAGTCCTTTAAGACCAGTTTGCAGATAGATGCACCAAGGAAAACAGATAATTAAAGTTAATTCAGTGCGTGGAAAGACTGTACTGAAGCAGACGATGAAACTTCAACAATGGTACTTGCTATTTTTCGCTATCCTAACTTTTAACTTTGGACAAGAGACCACTATTACACCTTTGGGAGAAGAGATGATACAGACATCCATTTATAGGCCTTCTCATAGTCCTACCACTATGAAAAAGTTCCTGTTGTCAGAAAGTGCTTATAATAATTAAATACAGCCACGAAAGAATTTTAAAAGTTTTTCTCTACTGTAGCTCTTCCTTTCTGTAGAGGCTTGTAACAGAAGTGTTAAGACTGATCCGATGCCTAGCCAGTTGGAGACCCATAGCAAAGCTACAGCACATCGCCCCTGCCACCAGGAAAGCAGGCTGGGAGCCACAAACCCACCCGCAATGAGGAAAGAGAGACAAAGAGCAGCAACGCTGCCCAGGTTTACACACGCTGAAGCCAGCAAGCTTCTGAGGGAAAAGACCACACCATGAGAACTGTTTGGCTCCTAAAGAGTACCGAAAACTTGTCAAAAACCAGTTTGTTATCACTAACGAAGAGAAACCCAAGAGATGTAGGGATGACTTTGCAGCCAGCATCCCTCGTCCTCCGTGTCACACACAACTGATCCTGGCCGAGGCAGCTGAACACGTGCACCGTACGGCTTGTGACTGCATGGATACAAGAAAACTAGTGCGAGTAACATATACCATGTAATTCCACCAGTGTACTGCTTTGATTTGCCATCATTTACTGTTCTTTTCAGCAAACAAGTGCTAAAGATTAATTTTGTACCTGGGCCTGCAAAACTTCTAAAGCAAAGAGGTCTCCAGAAATCTGAAACCTTGTGTTTTTTTCTTTTTGCTTTATAATGAGAGGATTTGTCTTGTAGGAATGAGAAATAATAATACTGGTCCAAACACAACAGATCAACTACATATATTAGCTCTAAATTGGTTAGATTTCATCTAGCCCAAAAAACAATACATCTGCTCCATCTTCTGCAGCAATGGAATGTACTTTCATGTAATTGGTCCCTACTGCACGAGAATTATACCTCTGTGTCATTAGTGCCAATTTCAAATTATTATATTATTGAGATAAATTATTTTAATGATATGACAATATTTAAACCCCAAATCAATGCCTCTCATATTTGCTTCAGACTTTGGAAGAATTCTTAGGATTTTCACTCTTCTGCAGAGTGGTTTGAAATGTTACTGGCCCAGACGCAAAACACTATTATACAGTCAGCAGACAAGGCTATTTTTTGATCAACTCTTCTGAAGCCTGATCTTTTAATTAGTTATTATCTCTAACTGTTCTGGGCACATGCTCATATTGCCAAAGGAAATTATGACAATAAACAAATAATCTTATTTTTGGTTCTCTTACAAGTCATTTGGAAGGACGGCCATTTAGTTTTTAAGACCTTCAACTCAAAGGTCCATCTTCCATCTCAGACACCCACATTCACATGCAAACTTCCATTGCTTTTGAGTAACATAATACCACCAACATCTACTTTATCTGAAACCAGGTTTCTTTTTCTGATCATACTTTTTAAAATAGTAGTAACAAATTTAAAACAAGTTTAGTTTTCTTATACCAGAGTAGCAGCATTTAAAAGTAGTCTATATATACCACTAGATGAACTTTATACATGCAGCTCATTTCTTAGGGGAAATCAAGTTGTAAACTGAAACTCTTCTTTATGAAGAAATTATACATTTATCAATCATAAATCCTGCCTTAAAATGGTCCATGCAGAAGTTTTCAAACTATAGAATGCAAATGACTGCCTTCTTTTTCTTCTTTCATTATCTGACTTACGCAACTGCATGAAACCCTGACAGGTGTTATTTTCTAAACTTAGGAAGAAGGACTTGAGCATAGGTAATTTCAAGAGTCATCAATAACAGCACTGCAAAACAGGCACCTGGTCCGTAACACTGAAAAGGATGGAAAGAAGCCCCGCTCTACAAATTTAGCAGTAAGAACACACACAATAACAAAATAATCTAAAACACAAAAGTTAAATGTTAATAATGTTAATATTTTGTTAATAATATATCTTAAGACGTAATAAATAAAACATCTGTCCCAAATGAGATGCAACAGGTCTTCTACAGTAAGTTGCTTTAGTACTTAAGTCAAGTGACAGATTTCTCATGATTTATACAATCGACAGTGCCTGACACTGAAAGGGACAGTGTGGAGTAATGGCAGCAGAACGGGACAAGGTGGAGCATAACTGTTGCTGAAGACCGTTATCACCCACCTCAATTTTAAATGGGGCAAACTGTGGCTCAAAATATACCTCATCATGGGAAAAATTCATCTGAGTCTCTTGAGAGGAACCAGTGAAGCTGAACATGAAATTATGTCAAGTAGGCAGGAGAAAAAACTCTATGAATGAAGTGACCCTAGCTTATGCATCACTTTCTACTTATCTTCTTTTAACAAATGGATCTGGCATGCTTTTACAAAGGCTCTATATACAAATATCAGCATCACCCCTTCATTATCCTCACACAAGTGGAGTTTTCTCACTCTGATTTGCATTTGTGTTTTCCTTAAAATAAATAAATAAATATATTTTTATATATATATATATAAAATATCTCTGCTAGGGTATCTTTTATTTTCCTCTTTCTTTACTGTGCTATGTGCAGCAGGGTCAAAAGCCTACAGCACACATGCCAGAAAGGTAACTAAGGCAGATTTTGATTGTCATACAGTACAGATTTACATATATGTCAGAAATGAAGCAGCTGCCAAATCACAACTCCTACACTCTAAAATTGTATGCAAGACTTGCTATTGTGCTCCAGTCAAAATTTCTGAGAGGCTCATGGTAATCACAAAGCTGGAACTCAGCAGGAGACATAGGATAGAGCAAGATAGTGCTTGTCAGTAAGAAACTACTTGTGAGAGCAGTATTTTCTTCTCCCTTCCCTGCTGGAACTCTGAACTCAGCTAGAGATGGGAAATGTATCAGCGTGTGAATGCTCTGATACAGGAAAAGAAACAGCTCTCTAGATCATTCTTGACAGACTGCTGACCTCCAGTGCAGAGGACTACAGGACATGCTTTTTGGAGAAAATAAGTATGGCATCGATTTTTCTAAATAAGACAGAGATATTATTTTGCTTTCCGTGCTGAATTGAAACACTAAAACAAGCCCCAAATTACTCTCTCCTACAGAACACACTGAACAAAACGCTCCTCTAACTGAAAAATACTGCAGTAGATGTCAGAGCTTTGCATGCAGATGGATATGCATTGTATAACATGCACACTAGATCTGTTAAGTGTTGTGAATAACAGTTGGCCAATCTAACATACTGCTTCTGCACAAACCGCATGCAACTGGCGTAGAACAACAAATGTGTCTGTATCAGGGTCTCTAAGGTAAATTTAAATGTTTGGACTGCTATCATTCAGTTCATCACTAGGAACACAGTTTTGCCCTGCCAACAATACAATTCTCCTCCTCCACTAGCAGTTTCACAGGAGTTAACCAGCAACACTGTAGTAGTCTTAAAGCTTCACTTTTTAACACGTTTATATCTGTTTCCCAGAAGAGGTAGCCATAAATTAGGTATCATATGTTCAATACTAATCATGCCAGCTACCAGGTTCACCTTTTAAGCTATAACAGTAAAATGAGTTTTCAAGATTTGTTCCTCAAGTTAGGCCTCAGAAATTTCTTTAGGAAAAAAAAATCCTTTAGATCTCATATAACCAAAGAAATCACAGATGTCAAAGAAGCTTTTAAAGCCAAGCCTCATACAACAAAACTGACCAGCACCCCTTACCTTACTGACAAGCACTGACTAACACTATATTAATTACGACAGTACTCTATAGCATTTTGCTATACAGTTACATAGTTTAGCCATGTTATTTTGATCACCAGACAAAAAAAAAAAAAAAAAAAGCCCAAATTGCACCTATATAAACTTACTCCCTTACAAATCCCTGGGTGCAGAGATTTTTCTAGTGATTTCCAAGTGAGGTACCACTTGCTACCTCAACTGGCCATTCAGCTGAACGCAGGTAAGGCTGGATGACCAGAATGGGGAAGGAGCTGGGGCACTGGGAGAGCAGGCTCTTATGAAAGAGCTGTTACAATGCTAGGAGACAGAGCAGCATGGGACAGTGTTACAGGAGGTTCGAGGGAACTTGGCAGCAATAGAGAGCTGTTTCAGGGAGACAGCTGTAGCAGGGGCAGTTGTATGAGAAGCTAAGAAGATAGTGGGTCAAGTTTGCAGATGTTACTACCACCTCCTACTTCTTGTATCTCAGCAGACTTTATTCTCAAGACTGCAAGTGCAGAATGCTGCCACCTCTAACCACCTAGGAATGTCTTACAGAAACATGCTCAGGAATGCACAGGCTTACAGAATATACTACTGAAGTGGTCAAGCCACCTACAAAAATCTCCAGCCTCCACAAGTGAGCCTAAACATGAGAGAGATGTTAAGCAGAATGGCCAAAATACAAGGAGACAATTAATCTGTTTAAACATATGAATAAACTGAAAAAAATCAAGATAAAAGCTACGTATTTGATGGAAGAATAAATAATCACAGAAAAAATAAAGTACATGTTGGTATATTGGGATGGTAGCATACAAACAATGCAGAAAAATCAGTTACACTTTTTCATACCGGAAAAGCAAGTGAATAATCATGAATACGCAAATAACTCGAAGTTTCACATGCATATTATTACTGACATGCATAAGACAGCACTACAACAAAGCTTGCAGCAGGATTCAGAGAATACACGTTCCTCTCTTTCTGTCTCTCTAAAATAGCTTCACATTACCAACACACCAAAATGAAGCTGAAAGAAGTTCTGTTCAGACATAAATATCAGATAATAATTCATTTAAAAAATTAGCTGAAAAGTTTTTCTGGAGTGCCCAATATTAACTATTCCTAAAAACGGGCTGTAGCCTTGGTTTGGCATAGACTCTCTCCTGTGCATTTCTTTTCATGAATCCTTTCATGCAATGTATGCCAATGATGTGATCACCAGCAGTTACATACAGTCAGACTATAGAAGAGATTTTGCAATTTCAGAATAAAAGTGATTTACTTCAGAAAAAAACCTGAGCTTGCATAAATACTTCAGTTCAGAATAGGATTTAATTTTCTAGTCTGTAACAGTATAGTACTTCATATTAAAACAGTATGCAATATCATCTTCTAAAATATACGTCACTGTAATATTTCTATCATGAAAAGGCCAAGTGTAGCAAGGTATTTTTAAGGCATGAGGCCCTAGCGTCAAGATAAGGTTTGCATTTTAGAAGTTTTCCACTCCCTCCTCCGCTGTGAAACAAACATCTCCCCACTTTTGGAAAGCAAGAGCAAAATAATGGAGGTGGTTTTGATGCAACATTCAGCTGACAGATGTCCTGTGAATGGTTTCTAAGGAAAATATAACTCCAGCTACAACGTCAGAAAGAAAAATTTGCACTATCAAAACATCCTTCTTTATTGGTAAAGGAAAAAGAAGCCATGAGGACACATCTCACTCTGGGGACGCTTTTAAACTTTACAAACATACCGGGTAGGTCAAGTTAAGAGGACAAGTATCAAAAAGATATGACAACTTTATGAAAGGAAATTTTTACTAACAACATCTACCCTAGAACTACTGTATGGACAGATGATTCATTTCCTAGATAACAAATCCAACACTTTGTATAAGCAACATAAAATTATCTTATCCATTTCTGACATTACGAATATTTTTGAGACTGCTTTTTTCTCAGAGTGCATTACTACCCTGCGACAAAAAGAATTTTAGAACTCCAAATAGTTAGATTACCTCCTGACACTGCAGAGAGCTTTAGCTACTACAACACAGTGGTTTCTCAGTCTTTCAATCACAGCTATAAGCAGTTTGGAACATCTATGACCGCAACTTCTTACGATGTTTACTGACTGCACTGATGACATTAAAATGGGAAGAGATTCCCGATACGATTCTCCTCTCAAATCGCTCATATGGCAAGGAGACTGGTTTCCTGCTAGGTAAAAATTTTTCAAGTATTTTTTGTCAAATAAACAACAAAACAAGAAATACTCAGCTTTGTAGGGTTTTGTTTGGTTTTAGTTTGCTATTTTAAAACTAAAAAACCAGAAAATTAAGGCATACAGAGAACAGAAACTGTTGCAAAAACAAAGTGATGAATTTGAGTTTATTAAAAACAAACAAACAAAAAAAAACCAAAAAAAAACCCCAACCAAACACTAAACACCTGAACAAGCTGATGTGCTTATTATCATCACGGCAAGTGAACAGAAAGCTAAATGTCAAGCATTACTACAAATATAGGTCAGCAATTTCTATTGTTAATGCCATTCAGCAGGTACCCGTGGCAGGAGGTAAAGTCACCTAATCACAATTTCAGTTGCTTAAAACAAGTCACACTGTTTCACTCTTTTGCTACTTTGCCACTGAATAAAACTGCTGCTCAGTACAATTCGTTTTAACCAATGGGGAAAAAAAAAAAAAAAGAAACAAAGAAAGAAACAAAAAAAAAAACCACTTACCATTGTGATGAGAACTCTGTATTTATCCAGCATGGCCTGGTTGTCATGGCATCCTGCCAGCAACTGCCAAACCTCTGCCCTTAGTGCTTCTGGAACACCGCTTTTCACCAGGGTAGATAATCCGTTTGGTCTCACAACAAGATTATTGTGCCTGAGAAACAGACAATCATTTGCCTATTATACAAGAGTAGAAATCAAGATTAAAAAAATATTTAAAAGTTTTTCAACTTTCCAATGTTATTTTGAAAAGTACAGTCGGCAACTAGCAAGATAAACTTCTCTTCCACTGGTTACACAAATTAGTATTTGTCAGAGGAAAAGCAAAAATTCTGCAAGGATTTACAGTAAGAACCAGTGGCAAAATGGTTTGATATCCAAATTCTGTAGGTTTGGAGAAATTAATGAAAATTAGAACAAGAAACAATTGCAGAAATTGAATTAAACTGGCAAATGAAGAACAATTTTAATTGAAAGAGAAAACTATGCCATCTGTGCAGAGAACTCAATTTAAATATTTGTTCCACATATACATTCAGCTTAGGTTAAGAAAAGGAAATGAAAAATAACCTAAGCTGTATAGAGAAATAAATTTTGGAAAATAAACAAAAGTAAGTTTTCAGCGTATTAACACGAAGACTGAACTTCGAGTTTTACACTTAATGCTGGGAGTATCTGCAAGTCCCACAACACAGTAACACTTGCCCATTCCTTGGTGAAATCCCGCCATTCCAAATAAATCTGCCTATTAGTCTGAGTTAGTGTTTTACTGTGTTTGTACACACTGCAAGAAAAGTAGGAAGACAATTGCAGGATGATTTTTTTATTTTCCAACACTGCATAATTAATCCTACAGAAGTTGGTATATAAAACCATGTAAAGGCTGTGTTTAGACAGGTTGAATACTAAAGCTGTGGTTTTCAAAAATCAGCCAGTCCCTGAGCCCGGACATTGAGGATAAAATCACTGCACATGCACAGTATTGCAGAACTTCCAGTCACAGATGTTTAAAAATCCTTTTTGAGTAATAGTGTTTACTGATCTAGATCAAACCTCACTTTGACTTATTATGACAATTTTCATAGCAATGCAGCAGAAAGACTGCGTGAATTGACTTTATTCTTTCTAAGGTAGGAAGTTCTTTGCTCTGTTATTGTTTTGACCATTGTTATGTTTACTGGAAAGAGACAAGTGAGAGTGGCAGTTCACCCAATGCTAGCAAGCTGTGATTAAATTAAATAACCTGCAATTTGAGCCTCAATTTTAAGTAAATGTTTAGAATACTCTTTCTTTGAAACAGGTCATTAAGATGTGAAGAGTTTAACACTACGGTTTAAATTTAAAAGGTGCTCTAAATAAATTTCTTTTTCCCATACTCAGAGAATGATATCTCAATTTTTCCAAACGACTTGAGAATTTAAAAAAAAAAAAAGAAAGTGTGATTATGTAATGCCCTTATTCTTTTAAACATAATAATTATTTTAAACTTTAAATGTGTAGTGCAACAAATGTGATTTCAAACTTTATCATTCAGTTAGTCAAATTAAAACCCAACTAAGTCCCTTTTCTCTTCTTCAGTACATTTTGCAGGAAGTCACATTAGACTAATGGTCTTGTGACGGGAAAAAGTTAGAAAGAAAATACAATATCCACAAAAATACTAAAAGGACTAGACACACTAAGTTGCTACAGAATTATGAAATACACACTCAAGAATAAATAAATAAAATATATCAGAAACTTAAAGCTGAAGTTGTGTGAAAACAAAGCATTCCTAGCACACTTCAAATCAGATTAGTTTGGTTATTACAGGGATTTGGTCATACTTCTTACATATGAAACACAGAATGCCTTCTCTGAGGACTCAGCAAGCAAATAAAATGAACAGCTAAAAAGGTGCATTCCCATACAAACGTAACGGGGAATTTTTCAGCGACACCAAGAAAACAATACAAGTAGTTCATGGCAACAACTAACAGATATGCACATTCCATGCTGTAATACCATCCTTACTACTAAACATTTATAATTTAGAATTAAGCGTGCTACAGAACACCAGATTTTACTGGATTTGTCATATATTTAGATAGGTTTATGGTAGAGGTAATACTTTAGCAAGATTAGTCCATGCAGTACAGCATAACTTTGTAACTTTAACAGACAACTTCTCAGTTTTTGAACGTCTATTTGGGAAACAGCTTGATTATTAATAATCCTTGCTCTGTGTTCTACAGTAATCAACAAATACACATTTTCCCCTCCTTTGTGTAGAAGCCCAGGGACCTTACATTCCTAGACACTTTGTGACACCTGCTTGGCCAGACTATAAAAGAAACAAGCATAAAATACAAGCTTGTCTTATGCTAGTCTTATCCTTTAGCACATGGGGAAAAAAAATTGGTCATTCGTGGATGCTGACATCTTTACTTTGGTACAAAGTGCTGTAATTCTCCTGCACAAAATTAAAAGACACAATTTTAAAACATCAAAGAGCAAGGATACAGAACAGCAATGCATTGACTATGCTCCAACATGACAAACAAGTATTTCTGATCAAAAACTGCTATTGACCATTACTACTGTTTTTTTTAAAGAAAAAAAAAACACAGAAAGTACTCAGCTAAACTAGCTCAGCTTGCAAGAACAACTTTAATGCTAAGGATGCAGTAAATAGTAAAATAAATTAAGAGATATTCCATTATTTTATAACTATTTGTTGTATCTTTTGAGGTAAATTGTCTTATTCTTATTCCTGTTTATATGTCTGAAGGAAAGTCTTGGAGCAATGTTTCTGCTGAGTCAGTTCATTAGGTTACAGTGACATTTTAGCAAAATGACAAGATGCAATTAAAGTTCAAGAAATTTTTCATCCAAGAGACAAATCAGCAAACCAGTTCTCCAAGTGTTGATTTTTATTTATTTACTTTTCCTACAAGTGCACAGATATTCCACTAGCATATGCTGCAGTCTTCAACACACTAGAAGATTTAATTTCAATCTATTTTTAGTTTTCAAATTGTTAACATTTTCCATCTGTTACTCTTTCCAAGTTTTGTTCTTAAAATGTAATATAACAGTATTCAAGAATTCAAGCATTTTATACACTTTAATTTATCTCAACAGGTAATATTGTTTGAGACACTCCTAAAGAAAATGTTTGCTACTGCTAGTCTTCAAGCTTGCTGGGATGTCCCATTTCTCATCCCATTTTAAACTCATTTTAACTAAGATGTTTTAACTATCCAATGATTCTCTGAGTTAAGTGTATAAGTTAAGTTAGGACTCCAAAACAGTTTACTCAAAAGTCTTAAATGGTTTGTCTTGTTGAATAGTATATTTGAGTAACTTTAAGGTCCCTTCCAACCCAAACCATTCTATGATTCTATGAATAGTTGGTTACATGAAACTTGAGAGTTGTGGGCAGTTCTTTACTTCAGCATGCTTATGCACAGAAGTCCAGATACCTGTCAAGGGCAAAACTAAAACTACAAGAATCAACAGATGAATTTAAAAAAAAAATCTTCCAATGCAGATTACAACAAACTTGCCACACAGTTCTTTAAGGACTCAGGATGGCTTTCCTCATTGACCTTGGGATACCAGATATAAAACTGCTTGGGATAAACTCTGTCTTGGGATGTCCTTTACAACAGGCTTTGGAAACTTCTGAACAGCTCCAGAGTGGATCTGTTTACAGGCTTTTCAGGTGAGGAAAACACACTTGTCTACAGGGATCAACTGGCTTCCACGCTTTTCCTCGGTATTTTCTTAATCATTCAGAGGTTCCATAGCCAGAATATTTGTATAATCATTCCATTAAATATTTGTGCTTCCCCAAAAAGACCTTTCATTAAGATCAGAAACTTGGAAGACAAAATAGTTAGAACAAGCATGAGAGATGGGTTCTGAAGGGCAGGGTTCCATTAAGCTCAATAAAACCCTGCAATATCTCATTTAAGTAACTTTTACAGGCCAAAAAATTCTGCATTTGAAGACCTGTAGTGCGAGTACACATGGACATGTTCTCAAATACTGAATGAAACAAGACTTTTGCAGATGCTGTGGGAGAGATTTGTCAAACAACTTAAAATAAGCAGATTTACCAACATCTTTTAAACTAGGTTTAAAAACCACACTTCGGTGGGTTTTGTATTTTAGTTTTTAAACCATGGAAACTGAAGAATTTCAAACCTCCTGCACAAAAGCATGCAGTCTCACAAAAAAAAAAGAAAAAGTTAGTATTTAAAATTTAAATTTAAGAAATGAAGCATTACCATTTCCCCAGCAATTCTCCCCAGGAATACAAAATCTTCTGAGGACAATCCTTTGACACATCACCAGTGCCACTGGAGAGTTCATTATCACTCTCTGCAAAAAAAAAAAAAAAAAAAAAGAAGAAAAAAAAGACAAAACAAGAAAACAAAAGCATGCACAGATTTACCAAAGAAAACAGACATTAAAGATGCATACATATAGGTTTCAGATAAATTCTTCTACATATCAGTTTTAAAACCACAAAAAGACATAGAAAATATTAGTGGAACCATTAAGAATGTTTAGCAGACTTGACAAAACAAGTGTGTTAATAAAGTTACCATAAAGTTTAAGAGAACAAGACTAAGGAATAATTCACAGCACTGTTATAGGAAAAAGGGATGGGATCTAGAAAAGCATTGTGTGATAAAAGAGTCAAGGCTGCTAACTATCCATTTAATCACATTTCACAATGCAGTATTATCTAAAAGCCACATCCACCCCAGACTTCACATAAAAAGAACTCTCTTTTAAAGCACAGTGGATAACGCTGCTTCATTACACTGCATCCCTTACGTGCCACTCTGCTCTCATGTGGCGCTCTGATCTCAAGAAGCTTACTCAGAGCCACAAAATATTTTTTTTTACTGAAACAAGTTCATGGCAGAACTGCAAAAGCAACATTGCGACATTAAAGATCATATTGCATGGAACAGAAAAGAATGCTTCAAGTGGAAAAGAAACCTTGTAAGTATTATAGAACAAAACATTTATGGATGGCTATAGGTCATTATATGACTAATATACAAAACCAGAAGGGATAATATGAGCCTGGGATAGTCTGCTCAAATTAACATCCAATTTCCAAGTGCCTCATGGGTCTGTGCAGCCATCCACAGCAAGTGAACAGTCTAACTCTTCACAGCAGCTCCTCATGTGAACATGGTTTTGCAGTTACTTGGACTTTTTCCACTTTTATCTGAATAAAGTACTGCTAAAAATTAAACATGAGTACGATTTCAACACCATCAAGTGTTGACAGAGCTCAAATTCTCAGTACCTTTACTATAAAACACAATTAAAAAGAGACACCGCAACAGCCTCAATGTCCTCAGAGGCCCCTGAAGCTATGGACAGTTTTGATGTTAGAGGGTGTCCGAGGTTGCGCTTTCCTATGAGCTGAGCTGTCTTAAGAAGCTAAAATAAAACAAAAGAGGAGGACTATATCTGCAACTCCCAAAATCCTTTAGATACTTTCTTCAACATAGCTCAGTCACATCTAGTTGCTGACCTAACATCTTTAATTCCTCAGATACATTAAACGCTTCCCATCCAACTCCACGTAGACAACAGTAGTAGTTCAAGTAGAGGAGGATCTTCAGTACTTCAATACAAGTACAGTCATCCTCTTAAGTCTTCATCCTTGTCATTCTCACTTCAATTACACATTTCTAATTTATAGTTTCAGCAGTTGCCAAATACAAGTCATTAAAAATACAATCAGTGCTGGAATCTGACAAGGAACCAGGAGGACAAAGACAGTGTATACTGTATTTCAAAGACAACTAATAGCAAAATGCTGCCCTGAGAGAAGCGTATTAGAAGATCTCTTTTTATTTCAAACTGACCACCAGATTAGTGAAACCCTGTAGCTTGGAACCTGTTTGTACAGCTTCACAGGCCTCAACATACAAGACAACCTGCATTTAAATACGTCCCCTTAGAATTTAAAAATACCAATCCACTTATCATAAATCTAAAGAAACTTGATTTAAAGGTTTCCCAATCTTTTGCATAAATTCACTAAATCTAGAGATGGAAATATGAAGATCTAAAAATACCAAATTTATTATTTTAACTTAAATTCAGTATCACTATAAAAGGTTTCCCAGTAACCAAAGGAACCCATTAAGTTCCAGTGGGAGAAATGTATCTGAAGACTCAACTTTCCTTCCATTTTAAAATTACTAAAAATATTGTAAAGACAAATTTCCTAATTTACCACTCAGGCTTGGTAATAACTAAAAAAAGTTAAGTTAAAAAATTAAATGCATCACATTTTAGAAATTCTCTCCTCTCCTGATTTGCCTGACTGGATCAAGGAGACCAATCATAAATGCAGCCCTTCTACTTCCTATGGAAACAAGAGAAAAAAAATCTGAGGAAGCCTTCTCTAGATTGAGTACACTGGCCATTCAGAGACTCATGGTACATATTAATGGTACTGGAAAATGTCAAGAACCTGGAGAAATCTGGCTTACATCAGAAATTTATCATGAACAACAATTTCATAAAAGTTTCACACATTCAAGGTAATGCAAAACAATTTGTTTTACACAAATCTCCGAGAGATTTGAATTACTTTGGAGAGACTGAAGACTTGCAGTGCATCCCTACAAGAACTACTGGTGAAAAGATATACAAACAAATCTTGCAGTCTGAAAAAAAATTTCTGATAAAGATGAATAAAACAAATCCCTAACCAGAGCAAAATGCTTAAAAATGAAGCTACCCTGAATACTTTCAGGAACAAAGCGCACTAGTTGTTATCTGATCCAAACCTGAGCTTGCCAAGGAGTACTAACATCAGACAAAACAGAAACAAGCCCCTTCTTTTCTCACTATGCTAGTATCCTATGCAAAATTCTTCGAAATTCTTAAGGAGATCAGTGTTACATAGCATATGTATTCCAGCAAGATACAGTGCTTCAGCTCTGAAAATCCTTTCATCTGGAAGGCTTAACAGTAGTTGGAATGTATTATTCAGTTATATGTCAGAAAATCACAAGCCTTAATTAGAAATGCCATATGCTACCTTTCAAAAGACACTAACGTCAAACTTCAAAATAGAAAAGGGCAAAGGAGAGAGAATAAACAGCTTTAAAAATCTCTACTTTGTTTCCACTCTAAAGACTATTTACATATTCTAACCTGTGTAAGTGCTTAGATATAAATTAAGGGGGGAAGAGGCCATAGGAGATATGTAACTGCAGATGTTCTTCTCCGAGGTGTACTTTTATAAATTTTTTTCCACATTCAGTAGCATCTATAAGCCAGGAGCATTGGCCAGAGCATGATTTTATCCATCCTTAATCTGCAGGGAATGCCCCAGATCCCTGCAGATTTCCCAGGTTCCAACTTGTGTCTGGTGTCTGTGGCCTCTCAGCCTGTTATTGTGCACCTCTGAGAAGAGTGTGGCTCCATCTTCTCCAAGTCTTCTGATATAGACAGCAACAAGATTTTCCTCTTCTCATTTTCTTCTCCAGCCTGAACCAAACTCGGTTGCCTTAACCCCTCACTGTACGCCATGTGCTCCTGCCATCTGGCCAGCCTGGTGGCCTCCAGTGGATTTGCTCCAGTGTGTCAGCGTCTGCCTTGGATCAGGGAGCCCAAAGCTGGACACAGTACTCCAAACACAGTCTCACAGGTGCTGAGTAGAGGGATGGATCACTTCCCTGGACCTGCTGGCTAGGGTTCTGCTAATACAGCCCAGGGTGTGCTTGGCCTTTCCTGCAATGGTACGCTGCTGGCTCATCTTCAGCTTTTTGCCTGCTGGGATCTCCAGGTACTCTTCTGCAAAAGTCGCTTTTTATCTGGTTAGTGTCCAGCCTGTCTTGTCACGTGGGGTTATTCTGTCACAGATAAAGGACTTTATACTTGCCTTTGTTGAACTTCATGAGGTTCCTGGCAGTGCATTTCTCCATCCTGTCCAGGTCCCTCTGAGTAGGAGCCCTGCCATCCAGCATTATCGACCACTCCTCCCAGTTTGCTGTCGTCCACAAACCTGCTGAGAATGCACTCGGTCCCATCATGCAGGAGATTAATAAAGACATCCAGCAGCACTAATCCAAATACTGATCCCTGAAAGATACCACTACTTGCTGGCTGCCAGCTGGACTTTGCACCATTGATTGATTCTTTCATCCCAGCAGTCCAGTCAGCCTTCCAACCACATTATTTTTCACTTATCCAGTTCCTATCTCATTGATTTAATGATAAGGACAGTATGTGACATGATGTTGGAGTCCCTGCTAAAATCAAGGTATACAGCATCCACTGCCTGTCCCTTGTCCGCAGCACCGCTCGTTGCCACAGAGAGTAATGAGGTTGGTCACAATGATTTGCCCTTCATAAATCTATGCTAGCTGTTCTCAATGACCTTATTTGTCCCTTCACGTGTTTAGAAACTATTTATGGGAGTATTTACTCCATAATCGGTCCCGTGGATAGCGGTTAGACTGACCTGCATCTTCCTCTGGCCCAATGACATTTGCTCTTCTTCCTTTGGATATTTGCCATTTTCATGAGATAAAGAAAGAAGCCTGTACAGACATCACTCGGGTTGAGGGAGGATTTCTGGATGACAGATTTTGCATATAGTCTGTTTTCTTAATATACCTATAGACAAACACGGGCATCTGTAACAAGTGGTCTCTTTCAAAAATCAGTAGGGACACTGAAGAACAAACTAAAAAAGAATTAATCTAATTGAAAAGCAAATTGGCAGCTTATTGGATATATATAATTTTGTGCCTACTCCATTTAGAAACACTCGTTACATAGATTAGTCATTATATGGGCAGACTATTCAGAATAGGGCACCAAGAGTTGTATTTTATGTGGCCCAGCACTAACATTTATTATGTAACAATACTGTGTTGAGTAGGCTCAATTATAACTTTCCCTCCTCCTTTAAAAAACAGACTCCAACTTGCAGAAGCACAACCATTGGTATAAAAGACCTGTCAGCGCTTTAGCAGCACCTTTAACAAAATAAACTATGGCTCATTATTCTTAATAACCAACAATTTGGAAAATGCTTCCCAAAGTGGCCCATCTTCCACATAGCAGAGTCACCTCTTTGGATTTAGTCTGATCTAGAATACCCTGAAAGGGTGTTTCTAGGAGAAAACAAAACTTTCAAAATTACAACAATTACCTTCGATATGAAATAGCAATAAGGTTATTTTGGGTTGGAGGGCATATTTGGGGGTTTGTTTTTTTTTTTAATAATAAAGCATTTGTAACTAATGAAGTGCCTCAGAAGACCACCCTATGCAGCAAGATGGCTGAACACATTTGGAGCACTGTAAAACCACGAGAGGCTTTGACTATCTCCCAAGATAGCCACAGAGTCATTAAACCAGCCTTATGGGACAGCTCCACTAGATTACCCAAGTTCTTACTTTCTGAACCTGACTAAAGAGAACACAAATCTTCATCATATAGTCCCCTGTAGATATTTGTCTAAACTAACCCTACAAACCTCCAGTTACCTCCCTAAGTAGTTCACTCCAAGGACTTCATTCCTTTTACTATTGGACTGTATCTCTCAGTTCAAACCTAATTCTTTCAACCTGCAATTCATGCCAATTACTTTTTATTCCTAAACAGAGTCAACATGGAAAACAATTTTAGCACAACTCACTTCCAAAAAAAAAGTCTTCATTCTTTCTTCTCTAAAAACCTCTGTTTCTTTCCTCAAAGAACACATTCTCCACTCAGTTCTGATTTTTTCCTCCAGCTGGTCTATGTTTTTTCTTGATGAGCAGTGTTCAAACAAAATACTGAGGCATCAAGTGTTCAAAACAGAAGAATTACGTGCACAGTAACTCTTTATTGTAAGCAAATATCTCACAGAAAAAAAAACCATGCATACACAGATGCAAAATCTTGGTCTCTTCGTCCTCCTCATTTATTTTGATAGGGCATGGCTTTTGAGCCCACAAGTACGGGAGATGGAGTACCCTTAGAGGGTAACTCCGGTATTCACAGCAGCACTAAAAAGTTGTACAAAGACTGTAGCAAAATACAGTGAGAAATCAACTCAGAAAAAAGTCAGGTAGCACAGATGTTCCCTTCTCTGATCAGGTACTTAACAGACTTTGAACAAAAATAACCAGTTGTGTTTATTGGTATTGCCATTTTTGCCTTGAGGAAATAGATGCCACTTAGGAGCTCTTACTCATGTCAACAAAAATTGAGGTGTTAAATATGTTCAAATGGTTTTAAACTTGCTGTTTTTACAGTGAAGGAGGGTTTTCTTTTGTGCTGGGTTTTTTTTGAATGGGTCTTTTTCTGCACCTTACTTTAAAAATTTTCCTTTAAACAATACTCCCCTCATCCACATTTAACACCAATTACATAGCTACAGAGCTACTTTTCCAATAGATTCAGTTCTTAAAGAAATCTACTAGATGACCTGAAATATGACAACGCCTTAGAAGTCAAACTCATTTGTCAGTTAACAAAAAAAAAGGTAAATAAGGCAGAAAACTATATTATTGGTTCAGAAAGTGCAACCATAGAAGTGAGCAAAGTACACGCTAAAATGAGTAGAATGCATGAATATAGCAGATAAAAATTAACAGGTGGGATTTGAGCACTGATGCAAAGAAGAAAAAAAGGATTTTAAATGAGTTCTAATTGAGAAGCTGTTACAAGTGAAATAAAGAGTAGGTGGAACTGAAAAATATCATCATTGGAGCAGCCTGAAGGAGAAGGAAATTAGGCCATGAAGATAGGTGGGAATAGAATTGGAATACTTCAAAAATGAGAAGTTTGATTTTTATGTAGGAGAAGAACAAAAATGAAGGGGGAGCTCAAGTTGGCAGCATATTATCAGGGCACGAAGATATAGACGTTACTGACATGGAATCATTCCATACGTACTAGATAAAAGAGGATTGTGAGAAAGGCCACAAAAAAAAAGCAAGTTTCCATTTATAAGGTAACAGGAAATTATATATAGAGCATGAACTACAGTTTTGCCAGGAAAGGCACAGGTGAAACAAAGTTTAAGTCATGAAATTCATTCTAGTATTCAATAAAGTAGATTTTCAGAGAGGTCCAACTTCTCAGTGCATTACAAAATATTCTGATGAAGACAAGAACATTTCAGAATGCCTTCCAAATGATGTATTTATGAAATTAAAATCTTCAGTATGTTTTCTCATTTAGAGGGAAGAGCAATAATCAGGGGCAGAAAAATAGGGATTTATGAATATGAACAAAGACGACTTGCATTGAATTCTGCTCACAAGAACCTTCTGTTTACAAGTAAGTTATACAGTTAACCTGAAGAAAAAAATCTGGCAGCTACTGAGGTACATATAAAGATAGCAAAAACAAAAAAAAAAGAAATATCTCAATTCTTAATTAAAACAAAACCAGTAACAGCAAAAAATAGTATGTTTATTCTTATTCCTTTTTATGACTCGTAAGATACACATTTTTCACTTAAAATCATTCAAGCAAAAGCTAACGCTGACAAATCTTAAAATATTTATTACCTTGCAAACAGTTTGCCATTTTAATTGCTTCTCTCTGTAATAAAAAAATTGGATCTCAAAAAACTCTACATTTGATAAACACTGAAAGAGGGTGGAACAGCAATGGGATTAGATCATGTCTGTCTTTCACCCACTCCATATGATAATGGTTTTCACATATGTTATAAAGAAGTCTGTGCAAAAATCTCTCAAAGGATCCACACTTCTCCTTGGAAACAACACTGTTAGGTATATGAAACGGCTCACCAAACTGACTTTTTCTTCTTTTTACTACAACAAAAAATTCTACATTTAAAAAAAAATCTTAGTTCTGTGTATTATAGTTTCTACACAGGCCCTGCATTACTGTCATACTAAACAAGAATCATTATTAAAAAAAAAAAATTCACAAAAATAAAGCTTAACTGTGCATCCAAATCTGAGTGCAGAATCATGCATAAAGAGATTATCCTACCGTCATGTAATGAACATACATGTGGGCCACCACGGCATCTAAAGCTGATGTACAAATGCTTAAAGCTGAATAAAAGATGGAGAAAAATTATCACTTCAGTTCAGTAGTTTTGCTCCCACACAGATGACAAAGCCAACTAAATGCTGCACAGTGGAGGTATTCTTGTAAATATAAACATCTTCCACACGTACTGTGCTGTCTGAAAACTGACATCTTTGAGAACACGCAAGAAAATCTAATGTGAGATGCTGTCACAATTCTAAGTCAATGCAATTCTTTACTCCATATTACTAACCTACAAAATTGAAGATTAGTATCTATTGCCATATTTGATACAACCCAATGCAAAAAAAAAAAAAACCTCAAAACATTATAAATGTATAAAAATTATATCTTGCTTGGCATTTACTTAGAAGTGCTAAGGCAATATTCAAAGCACTTCGATTATCAAATCCTTAGACTTAACAAAATACTAGAAAGCTAATGATCAAAATAAAAAAGACAAGAATCTCACTTTGAGGTTAACAACTATTAGTAAAAAGTTGGGGGGAACTGTTATTTTAATCACCTTTATGTAAAGGTGGTTAAATAAGAAATTTTTTTTAATGATATGAAATGTGAAATTATATGAGCATAATAGAGGCAGCTTGAGACCACAAAAAACCATGGCATTCATGACTGAAAGCTCAGGAGATCCTCCAGCAGTAGGAAGTACTCATTCCTAATACGCCAACAGGATTGCAAATTCTTTTTCAAATTACTTAAAAACAACCATACTGTTTACAGCCAGACAAGGAAAAGACAACCGCTACCAAAATAAAGCATCCAAAACATTCTAAACAATGTCCAGTTGCTTCCAGACAAGACAAAAACACCAAGTTATGCTCATTTATTACGGAAAAATGTCTCTTTTTTTGTATGACAACCTAAAGTGATTTTATGTAAGCTATTAAAAAAAAAAAAGACTAAAATCAATGAAACAGATTTCACCTATGTACCCAGGGAACTGAACACTCCCTCAATTTGAAACTAATTCTTCCCATGATTCTGCAAGAAGAAACCAAAGTTGTCAACAGATTTCCCTGAAGTATTCATGAACCACAGACCAGAAATATGAAATTATATTTTGCCTTGAACTTCACAAAGCCAGTGTGAGCAAGAGATTTCATGAAAGAAAGAATTCTACCCACAATGTGTTCCCAGATGCATTTGGAGAAATGTCTTGTGGACACTGGAGAGGAAGAGGGGAATATAATAGCTCAGAGTAAGTCACATGCATTTCTTGAGGGCCTAGCCTGCAAACCTAGCTTACAAGTGAACTCCAACAGCAATCTCGGTTACAGGACCGAAAAGAACCTGAGTTCCAGCCAGGTGATCTTCCTTGTACTTCCATCTCCCTGTAAACCCGGAACAGAAACAACCTGAAAATTCCCCAGTTTTCCATTTCATTTACAATCCTGAAATTTCATTAAATACTTCTGTAATCCTCAGAAGTGCTTCGAATTCAGACCATTTAAAATATTTCCTTTTAACAGACAGGTAATACTTGCATGAAGAAATTTAAATACAACTGTAACTAGGAACAAGAACTGCCACCATTCAGGGCATATTAAAAAAATACAGTCTTCTGCACTCAGTGTTTTTTTAATACACTAAGGAAGGGATCATATTCTTTCTGGCAGCACAATAATAGCTGCAGAAGTCAACTAAGTGTGTCTATTCTATGAGTCTATGATTTTTAATACCAAAAGTTAACTTGGAAGGCATGAAAATAATCCAATGCAAGAGAGAACAGATAGTACGGTCCATAAAATGACACCAGGCTCATCAGGAATATTTTCTTTTCATTTAGAAGCTACAGATCTTCACTCTTCAGGTGTGCTTGCATTTTAAACTCATCTCTTATGGGACTGCAGCAAAGGGTTCTTGTCTTAAGACAGCCACTAGCCTTATGAATTCAGGACTTACAAGGTTTTAGTTCATTTTGATGGAAAGACTCCAATACAGATCTAATTGATCTTATTTAAGACCCGCCAACATCACTCTCTATTTGATTACTATAACAAACAGTTCCTATTCATTACATAAAGCTATTTTTAATTTGGATAAAAATGCGGAGTTTACTATTTCCACACTACTAATGTCATTCTTCTCACTCAGTCATCCTCATTTGTTCACACTATCCCTCATCGTAAACCCCTTTTTATCACAAAATACTCTTAATAACTCTATTGACTCCTATACCACCACCTCCTCTACTCCTTTTCTTTTTTGAATCCTGAAAACAGCCTCTACCCACCTACAACATTTGACACAGTATCCTAATTTAGTCTGGCTGATCATCTCCGATCATTTAGCATTGCCCACTCCTTATATACTGTACACACCATCTTTTTGTGTTGTCCAACACATCACACACATATTTCTTTGAAGCTTTCAAGGTCCTCTATCCTTTCACTTCTATTTTCATCATCAGTTTTCACCATTTCCACACTGAATTTCTGTATCTCTTACGTTAATTTTTCTATTGTATCATATCTTTCCCTTTGTTTTTAGAGTAGCTAGAGACAACACAGAGATAAAGCTTTTTGTAATTTCTTCTCTTTTGCTGCCCTTTCTTACTTCTACAGCTTCATACTTATATATAATTTCTTCTTATTAAAGGCCAATAAGTAAACACCAAACACATTTCAACAGGATTCTGTGTGGTTTAAGTACACTGTTGATGGATCAGTATCCACGATGCCATCAATGGCATCCCTGCTCAATTCTCAGCTGTCAGAAAAGCAGTATCTACACCATCAAGAAATCTATCGCTGTGGTAAATAAAAACACAAACCCAGACAGTACTGCGTTTTTGGAAGTCATTTGAGAATGTTCTAGAAGCAACCTACAACTCAAGCTCAGAAACTTCTTTCTGGAGACTTGTTAGGCATGTTATCTTTCACCTATAATGAATTACCTGTTTCAGCATGTCTGCTAAGCATTCCATGTTTGTTCTGCATACAATTTATGGACTGGAACAAGAGCCAGTAACCAGATACTTGGAACCACATAAAACATCAGACAAAAAGAATCTTCAACTCAGTTATAATTGGTATAAGGACTATTTTCTGTTTTCAAACCGAATTGCTCCATCTGACAGTGATCCTTAACCTTCTAACATTATTCTGATTGAAGAAGAAACTCAAACGGAGTTTCAGGAGAACAGTATTCTCCTGAAATGGTACATCATAGTTTAAAAAAAAAAAATAAAAATATTAAGTGTCAGAGGAAGGTCACAATTTCATGTATGGTCTCAGCAAGTACAGTTGCTAAAATAAGTCAACTTATTCTTCCCCTTCTCCTTCATTACTTGTTTCTAGGACTACATTCTCCTGGCAAATGCTGCTGCTGGAAAGCAATCTTCTCCAATCCCCAGGCTCACACATGCAGCCACGCCACTTCAAACTGCCCTGGAATGACACTACAATAAAAATGCTCTGTGCAGCTTTGTCCTTTTCGAATAATGAAATATAGAAACCATCACTTCTGTACATGTTCTCACTTAATGCTCCAAATAGGAGAAATATTAGTTCAACCCGTTGTGCTCTGCACCTGGTTTCAAGTTCCTACTCAAAATTAAGTACTAAAGTGTACTTTTCTGCTTATTGATAAAAATTGATACTTAAATCCATTTTATTTGAAACCTTTCCAGAAAGTGTACAAATTTCCTCATTTTATATTTGAATCTTCTAAAATTATATTCTGAATTTAATAGAAAACTTCTTATCAAGGAGTATATTTTAAATTCTAGGTTTTGACAAGAAATCATTAATATTAATTATATTTTTAAAATAATTAACTCCAAAGCAAGGAACCTTAGATGACAGGGTTGCCAGAAATATCTATTACAATAATTTATTTTAAATGTGAAGTTGATCTGAAATACCTCTAAGTAGCAACTGCACAATCTTTGCAAAGTTCTTATTTTTTTAATATATCTGTTCAGATGAAAAATAAAGCTAAAATGAGAAAATAATATTAAAAGCTAAGAATGTTATTTAGGGATTATATGATCTAAATTTTCTATTTGCACTTGCTGCACGTTTGAAAGGTACTATGTCTAACACTAGTATAGTAATTATTTAAAATTATTATTGTGGGGGGAATGATGTTTGGCCTTTCATAAAAACAAAAAGAACAAGAATATTGAAAAAATGTCGTCTTTCTTATTAACATCTTTATTCATATACTCACGACATCAGACATCCCATTGAGCTGTGTGTACGCACAGACACACACAATACACAGAAATAAGGTAAGGTGCAAGTGAGGCATGCATTCTTATACAAATTAAACAGCAACATGTAGTGCTTCTGAAGTAAATTAAGTAATATTATGTCACCATATAGAATATATATGAGAATATAGGGGAAAAGAAAAAACAAAAACAAAAACAAAAAACCAAACCACCAATAATAATCCTCAATATCTGTAATGGGAACACCAGCCTCTGGCCTATGAAATAGTAAAGTCCTTATAATGCACACCTGCCCTAGTCAGGTTGCAAGCAGAAAAAACCTACATGGCCAGGTAGCTACCATTCTTAACATTAAAGGAAAGAAAAAGCCTTCTTCCAAGGCTAAGACAAGACATTGCAAACTCAAGGGCTTTTTTTTCCATCATCATAATTAGTACCCTGAAAAGAAAAAGAAAGAAAAAGAATGAAGAGATTTATTTAGAACAACTGCAAATGACTCATTTAACCTGCATATCCACTCAGATAGATAACTTCTAGGCAGATAACTCTAAATGCAGTTTCCATGAGAACAGAGTCACATCATGATATTTTTAATGTCTTCTCTCAGGAAGTAATCTACATTTAAAATATGGAAACTAGCATTAGGAAGCTGAACCGAACTTAAACTTAGGTTCATAACCCAGTGGAATACTTTCACTCTATAATAAAACAAAGCCATTCTGTAATAGCAACAAGAGGACATTATTACCAATTGTGCTACTTTCATCAAATTCTGGAACAGTGCTTTACTCCTCCCAGTAAGAAGCAATTAAAAAAAAAAAAAAAAAAGCGTTCAAGTAATTACTGAAACCCTATCTTATCGAACATGCTCCAGAAAACACTTTGACCACGTAACTCAAACATCCAGCAAGGAAGAGAACACCCACAGATGTTCACCTACACTACACTGAACCACAAGACCCAAAAGTCAAATCTGAAACAAATCTTGCTATGAAGAGTAAAGCAATCCCAAATATCAATTAAACATAAAGGTTCCTTTAGAGAAAATAGTATTTTCATGATTCAGAAGTGGTACTTGATACACAGGAGCAAATAACAGCAATAACCAATGTCCATCTTTCTTCCTCCCAGGAAATAGTAGAAGGTTTTCAATTCACCAAAGAGCCCTTGGCTGTGGGTTTTGTAAGCTTGGTGTCACCTGGGATACGCAGGGTTTTTTGTTTGTAACTGGAAGAAAGTAACCATGTAAATATACCTGTCTGCTCCTGACTGTGTTAAATCACAAGGTTCTGATTTGTATTGCATAAACTAAAATCCAACTACTTACCTATAAGTAAGAATCAAGAAGGAACTTTTCTGCTGTAGTGAGACTTTTTATAGCACTGATAGAACAGTGCCAGAAATCTGAGGAATAACTTTGTAAAACTATCGCAAGTTCTGGTAGGTCAGATATCCAGATCAAAAATGGCACACACAATGCCTTCACAAAAACAAAACTAAAACCCCAAAGAAAACACAAGTGGGAAAGACACTGAGGTACTGCTAGCTTTGGAAGGAGCAGGCAAATACACTGGGTCCATGAACAGCAGCAATCCCCAATGTGATCCTCAACAGAAGCAGGAGATATTTTGATAAGCCGTAGCTATAAATGAGGGAAAATGAATCACATGCTAAGCAGACAGTTTGGGGGCAGGGGAATTCCCCATATCAGTCTGTCTGTGATTTTTTTTTTTGTCTTTTTTTTTTCTTTACAAAAAAGCATTTGAAGTCCACCATTTCAAAGTTGTCCTTTAGCAGCACATTCAAGGCAAATGCCTTCTGATCAGAAGAAAAATCCTCTAGAAAAGGTTTTCTATCTTGTAAGCAGAGCACAAGTGCATCAGTAACACATTCTGAAGCACACCGAGTTGGTAAAAATTCCATTACTAAAGAACTGCTGCTAGTAGAAGATCACGTGTGATCTTTTTGTCCAAAATAGTTGCATTTCTAACAGACACAAAGAGGAAGAATTAAATAAGTAAATTAACAGCAGAAATATAATAGTACTACCTACGGGAGCTATAAGTGGTCATTTATTCTTACCTTCTTCTGCCTCATCCTCCTGGGATGACAGAGGCCCTCCTACACTGGCTGGGCTGATCAATTCTTCCTCTCTTGCAGATTCTCTCTGTAGACTGACAACTTCATAAATTGCATCCCCAGCACTTGAGTGGCTTTTTCCTTCAGACTAAAACAAAATATGCACATGTTTTAGGTCCCCACTGTTGATAAATACAGTTCTAATAGTATGCCAAAACCAAACCCAAACACATACAAATAAATCTCTTATCAATGCTAAAACAAATTTGCACAAGACTCCCTCAGATTTCTTTGCAATGGCACATACAGACTGCAGTAATCGACAGTTCTATATGTCTTTAAGTTTTATAGGTAGAAAATATAAATACAACTGCATTATTTCCAAAGCTGCCTCAAAACAATAATTTTAAGTACTCTTCAGAATGATGATTAAAAAAAGCTTTCCAACTTAAATAGCTGTAATGAGATCAGGTCAAAGAGAAACTGCAGCAAAAGAAAAGAGAACGAACAGAAAAAAATATTAGAGTAACTGACATCACAGAAACAGGCATCGAATCCTTGATGGGGGAAAAATAAATTTAATGGTAAGGGTTTTTAGTAGGTAAAGACAAGCCTAAAGAAGACACAAAACCTCATGCTTTTTGAAAGTCGTAAATTGTGAAAACTTCCTTGTAGTATTTTAGTCATTTAAAAAACCCCAGAAAATTAATCTTTCTTCCAGTGAGTATAATTTGTAATACACTCCTTTAAATGGGGAAATGTATTGTCTGTACCTAGCTATAAAATTTCTGTTTGTAGCCTAAGCGTTATTTATTTATTGCTTTTATATATGTGAGTGTGTGTCTGTGTGTGTGCATGTGTACAAATAACGAACATGTGTCAATCTAACAGTTAAATTAACTTAGAAATTTGAGTGTGGTGTCTGTAACTATATGTATTTCAAATCTGAATATTTTTCTTTCAAATAGTTTTTCTTCCAAACCTGTCTTTTTAGGAATTTGATAACTTTCAAGGCAAACTACCTAAAAGGCTAGGGGGTAGGAGGAAATTGTTTGTTTACTTTTTACTTCAGGATGGAAAAGTTCATTGTGTAATCTAAGTCCTTCATGTTTAATGGGCTTTCACATGAAAATGGAGTTAGTTACCTAGCCTTTAAGCACTGGACACAATGTTGCAAGTTTTTAAATAAAAGGAGTATTAGCTTCTCCTCTGAGTTACAGTTCTGAACACCATTATTATTCAGTGACATGCAGTGATTAATATATTTGTAGATAACTGTATAAAATTCCAAACTAATGGTTGTATTAAATGAACCAGTCCAAAATGTTGTGCTATTTAGTTCTTTGTGCATCTTGTCTAATCAGTTAAAATAAGGTAATTTTTTGAACATATTAAAACCATTAAATTAACCATGACTAAGAACACCATTTCAGTCAGAATATTCAATTTGTTTGAAAAACAAAATTATAATAAAGTTGGAAGACTCCATGACACCTTCTGAAGCACAAATTTGTTATCTACAGGAATCAACCTTTACAAGGATAATGTTCTAATGATGAAAATGTGCATGAGCAACACAGTGAGACAAACCATCCTAAATCACACAGCAACCTGCATTTATATCATTCCTCATATCTGACTACAGCTCACCAATCTCTGTTCAGACTATTAAATTTATCTGAATCCTTCCTCAGAAGAGTTCTGATTTTTCTAAGCCAATACAGACAGGTCCCATTTACCCCTTGTAGGAAAATGCCATTTCATTGCTTGCTCCCTTTTGGAACATGAGTAGTGGGTGCCTCTGAACTGGAACGTGCACCTTGCTGAGACAGCCCAAGTCTAAAGTTTCCTGCCATGGATTCTGCATGCTAGAACTTAGAACTGGACAGACTGCACACGACTTACACTCAAACACACTACATTTGGACAGGATGAATAGCATTATTGTTGTGATTTTACATCAGCAGGAAATAATACCACAGGATTCACTGTCCTGCACAGAGAAGTCATCTGTCTTTGAAGCTGAGGCTTTTTATATTAATCTACTCTTACATTCCCTAGAATCTACTTAAGCTCAACTGCTTTCACCAGAAGCTCGTAAGTGGCTGACCCCAATGCCATCTGCAAACTTGTTTTCCAAGGAGCAAGAGTGCCCTGAGGTACAGCGTCTTTCATAGGTATCTGCAGAAACAGCTACTGCAATACAAACTGTCCAGCTGATAACTGGCTAAATAAAGACTTGCTGCAGGTCAACCAGAGACAGACATCCTGTCATCCATAATCAGGATCTCATCTTGTAGAAAGACTACAAAGATTAAAAGCATTCCTTTCCCAAAAATCTGCAGAACAGCTCCTCAGAATTTTACAGCAGGAAGAAATGAATGTGTTTCTTCAGGGAGGGAAGGCACATGTATATTTTCACATTATAACTAGTGAGAAAGAAAAAAAGAAACCACTCATATTGTTCATTTAAAAACAGTACAGTCATAAGTGATTTGAAAGGAAAGCTTCACTGATTATAGATAAGTATCAAACAGCTGAGAGTATAACATTTTGAATTTTATTTCCTTTAAATTTAAAATGTAGATATTCTCAACATTTGCATATAACAGTTGGTTTTCTCAGATTTTCTTAAATTCTAAGTTGCTATGCTCATCTCTAGAAGAAATACAGAAACAGCATTACATGAAATTTATTTACTCACTAAGTGTTAAACATAGTGGCACTTTTGCCATGTTATATCAACATAGTTTGTTTTTTCAGAGCTATTACTGCGCCCCACAGGAAGACGACAACTCAAATAGTCACATTAGGCTCAGTAGAATCAAATTGCTGCACCTTGGTTTCAATAGTCAGAAAACTAAGGACCACTATTCCAATGCAAACGGTACAGTTAGCTCTTCAGTTTTTGAACCAGTACCACAACATAAGTCTGTGGAGAAAACAGGCCAACAGTTGCTGCAGGAGGATGCAGTTGTGCATCATCCTACAACGACAATGGGCAGACATACTTTATGTACCTCACCCAATGCCAAAAATGGAAGAGACTTTAGCATTGTACTCAATAGATAACTATTCAACAAACATTACCAGATGAGATGGTTATATCGACTCTCAGTGCTTAAGGAAGAAATAAATGCAGGTTAATCACACAAGCACAGGACTGGGAAAGCTACTACAGGGGGAATATAGAACTATGCATTAAGCTTCACCTTAAACAGTTCTGCCCCTCTGTAGAATCAAGCGATGTTTGTACAATTTGACTTAAAAGCCAAACTCCAAGGGACTGACAAACACAAATACTTCAGAAAAAAAAGAGTTCGCTGAAAATGGTTCTCTCTTTACTGCTATTTGAACATTTCACAAGGTTACAATCACTACCAAGAAATCTCATGAACAACGATAATTTAATAAATCATTGCAACAATAATGCCTTAGTGTCATATCTGATAAAGCCCTGAGGCAGTTAAGAACAAGAACACAGCTCATTTTAAACCCTCATCAGTGAAAACATGGGAACTTCTCCATGCAGCAGAACTTAATTATCCAGGTAATCTTCTTCCAAACTTCTCTTTTTGAAACATGGAGAAATCTACCTTCTCAGGTACTTTGAAAAAAAACAATAGCAACGGCCTAACTCTTTTAAACCTCTGCATTAGGTTCCTTAGCCTTTAATGGATCATATTCTTACAGCCACCTACCTTCACATTTTGAACCTCAGTAGCCAGGATTTTCCTTGTCATATGTAAGTTGATTTTACAGTTAATAATTAAAGAATCATCTCCCAATTTTACCAGTCCAATGGACTTGCTTTAGATGTCTGCACACAGGTTTGATTGTATTAAATTATAGAGAATTCAACAGGTACGTTCAAAATTGTTTAAGCCCACAAAGCCAATTACTTATGACTCATTATAATTCAGTTTACAAAGACATTGAACATTTATATACGCTACTTAACTATTATGCATTTAAGCATTTCAGAAACAAACAGCTAAAAGAAACAAACTACTGAGGTGCAGGTGCCATGCTAACTTTTATAAAGGCCAAATTAAGATAGACAAAGCAAATGCTCCCAGCATCAACTTTTCTTTAAAAAACAAACATGCAATACCTGTTTTAGCTTCATATAAAAAGTTTCTGTGAAGGTTTTTCTGCTGAAATACCAGAAGCGTTCATTAGCAGGATACACACGCACAACAGTCTCCAGCAAAAAACGGACTGGCTCCACTACTTCAGTAACAACCATATCCACTGCCACAGTCATGAATACACGCTTATCTAAAATACAAAATAAGTCACATACAGAAAAATTAGTCAAAGTTCAAATTTCCCAAAACAATAAATGACAAAAGTAAACTGTTGTTCAGATTTAAAACCCTTTCTCTATAATTATGGTTTCTATTGCACCCATTTTTTTTACCTGAGTTCTACACTCTACATCCCTGCTGCATAGAATGAGAGTATGCATTAAACAGTGTACCAAATAACTCTGGTAACTCTTTAATCAAAAAAAAGTTTGATTAAACTTTTTTTAATAAAACAAAAAAGACAGATACAATGTCTTTGTTTTAAAGACAGGAGCCAAATGTCATGCAAAGAAAACAGCATTAAGATAATGATCCCTGTCAGACAAAAGGAATGTGGAAAGGACAAGGTCACATTTTCAAGTGTAAACTTACTTTTTACACATATATATACACACATACACACATGTATGTACAACAAATCAGCGTCAAGGATCTCCTATAGTATTGTTTGTCCTAAATCCTCTCGTAACACTAAGAAACACTTCAGATCATTTTCCATATCTGTGCTCATATTCTGTCAGTTAAAAGGACTCTAAACATTTTACCCCTCCCTGTCCCGCTCTCTGGGTCAGACAGTCCTCGTAGCAGCAAAATATATTTTTAAAGCAAAGCATGGATCAGTAATCTTAACCTGTAATAGCTCCATCTTCCTGGTACTGAAGCATAATTGCACCTTTTTCAAGTAGAGGAGAATGCACAATCAACTGACCAGAGGATGAGACTGAAATAGTCCAAGTATATCTTGCAGGTTTAGAGTGCAAGAAAAGCTTTGCTGCTTCATTTAACACTCATCACAGAGGGAGGTAGTAACCAATATGTTGCATCACAACTGTTATCTTTCTTGCAGAAAGCTTAGATTTTTTAAAATAAACATTTAGAATCAGACATTACGGATCCCTTGTCTGATCAGACCAAAGAGGCAAGTGGGTACTTTAAAAACAAACAAACAAAAACCCAACAACAACAACAAAAAAAACCAATCCAAAACCAAACCCACAAAACCCAAACACGACACACACATACAGTCATCTCATAAAATGGAAACTGTGTCAAGCTGCACAGCAAGAGATTTGCCTATATGCTACTAGAAATAAAGTGGTTTGAAAATCCAGCAGCAGTAAGAGTGACACTGGCTGTATATACTTGGATATGCCTTCAAGGAACTGACGTGAACTCTGCCTTGAGATAGTAAACAAACTCCAGATTTGTATTCAAACTTTTTACATCACATCACAGAACATGAATTCTAGTGATAAGAAACTATGGTATATAATCAAGCACTTCAGTGTATCACTTCCAGCTGCCCCAAGATGAAGGGCAAGTAATCAATTCACCTCAAAGCTAAAAGAAAGAGAATAGCAATGCCTATGATTTATACAACTTCTGCATGCCTAGCACCAAAAAAGGGAACACGTACATAAGCCCCAAACTTTAATTTATTGTCTCCAAATCAGCAGTACACAGCTCTGTGAATAATTATTCACATTTCTATGCTGCATAGGTTTATACAGAAAAGTTTCTAGCCATAGACTCCTGAAACACAATGGCGTATGTACTCAGACATACGCACCATGATTCCCAGGAGAAAATACATACACCTAACCCATGCAAGGTAAACCAAATTTACAAATTAAATTAAATTACCTTTAGGAGTTTCCTCATTAAGTACTAGAAACATGGGTGCATTAGGATTCCACATTCCAGTAATTACATAAGCCTTCCCGTCAGAACTCTTTCCCATGGATTCCTAAAAGTAAAAGCATTTAGGATTCTAGTAAGAGTCATGGTTTCAGATCAAAGAGACTGAGTATGTGGAGGGGAAGTAGTTCTAGAAACTTCAGATTAATTTGTGTTCGCTCTAGAGAACAATATGAAATAATGGATTGAGAGAAGTCATAGGTAAATGAGAGAGAAAGAAGAAACATTATTAAGAGGAGAAACATTATAAAAGAAACTCAAGACAAGATAGTTTATCAATGTATTTTTTTAATGCTTATTATAAGCATGAAAGCATGGTGGGACATCTGCCACACTACTGAGCAGCCGAGATGGTTGTTAGGAGATGATGCACTACAAGAAGCTTCATAAAATTAAACTAGCCCCACAGGATACACAGAAATGGTTTAGAAAAAAAAAAAAAAAAAAAAAAATCTTAGAGTAACACCTTAACAACTCCAATTCAAAAGTCAGGCTGATTTTTTCCCACTCCGTAACTGCCAGTTTTCACCCCAGGTTGCTCAGGCATGGACTTACATTTGTAAATGCTAATGGACTGGAATTCCAGTTCATGGGAACTTGAGATTTAAAGAGCCAAATTTCAGGACAGTATACAAATTAAGTCAAAACAGTCACATATGATAAAGTTAATAATAACACCAATACATCTCTATCTGGTTAAAATAGAATCATAGAATGGTTTGGGTTGGAAGGCACCTTTAAAGCCCATCCAGTCCAACCCCCCTGCAAGGAGCAGGGACATCCCTGACTAGATCAGGTTGCTCAGAGCCCCGTCCAACCTGGCCTTGAATGTTTCCAGGGATGGGGCATCCACCACCTCTCTGGGCAACCTGTGCCAGTGTTCAACCACCCTCGCTGTAAAAATTTTTCTCCTTATGTCCAGTCTGAATCTACCTCCCTCTATTTTGAAACCATTACCCCTAGTCCTGTCACAACAGGCCCTACTGAAGAGTTTCTCCCTGAAAATAATCTTATACTATACATCTGTTACTTCTACAAATACTTCTTACAGACCTGCTAGGTCACTAAGTTCTCCAGATGCACATAGGGAGAAGAGGGGTTGAAAGGAAAGTACAATTTATATTTATATATATACATGCTATATTTTTTTATATATATATATATATATATATGCTATAGCCAAGAAGCAAACTAATAAGCCACTACATTCAGCAGTTACATGTACTTGGAATGTAAATGTAAATGAATTATAGGTGGAGTAAAGGATTCAACTACAGAGTCCATAAAGAAAAAAGATGTTATATAGATTTACAGAAGCCAATTCATTATGCTCCATAACTCACTATAATTTATTTTCTAATCAAATAATAAAAATGGAAAAGAACACCTGATGTCAGCAAATAAAAAAAGAAAAATGATCCAGTAGGTACAAACATGCAAATAAGTATTTGCATATTTTATTTCTGACAAGAGAACTAAATACTGATAACTAGAATCATCAACATGAGTAAAAAAATGGACTAGGCCAAACCGGGATAACTGTACAGCCACAAAATGTCTGATTGGTTTAACATAAGCACTTCTTAACTTGAAAATGGTTGTATTCTTATCCATAGCATGAAAGTAAATTGATATTATCACAGAAAGCGTCATATTATTTTGCAATTCTCTTAGAAACAACTCAGAAGAAAAGAAAATTGTAAAAGACAAGTGAATACTTCAAGCTCTGAGCAAGAATTTAAATTCAAATTAAGCAAATAAAGGCAAAGTTTTTAGCACCTTGGAAAAACAAGACTACTTCCCCAACATCCAAATATTTTAAAAATTATTTGCTCTAAATTTTTAGGCAACACACTTAACACAATGCAGGAAGCTTAGTTATTTGTAAAAGCCAGCTGTCAGCTGACTTAATCAGTGTCTTCACCAATTGAACAAAAACAGATGGCACAGGTTTTGACATTAAAATGTTTTGGCCATGGTATGTAACAAGTTTGTTTCTAGTTTTAAGATATAAACCCCAAGTATTAAGCAAAACAAAAAACAAAACCAAACAGATGAAAAGTTTGTTTGGTTGTTTTTTTGTTTTTTTTTTTTACATCACCTCTATCTTACTAAAGGGATTATCAGAGCTAAGTATTACCATGTCTAGTAAATGCATGTCACTGTTCTTCACATTCCGTCCAGGGCTTAGTAGCATTCCAAAGCATCTGTGAAGTTTGTTAGAAGGAAAAAAAAAAAAAAAAAAAGAGAAAAAAAATATATTAGCTTTTCATAATACAAAAGTATTTTCTTGAACATAATGGCACAGCCACCTACTGCTTCTAATTTAAAGAAAACCTTTCCTTGTAATTTTCTGTTAGTGTTATGGCAACGCTCAGGAAATATCACAATATATATTGTTGAAGTGACAATGAAATTATTTTCCAGCATGAAGATGAGATAAATAAGTGTCTGACCAGTGAGCAATCAATTATTCTTAAAGACAACTTAGAATATTGAGCTTAAAGATACTAACAGTTCCTGTACATCGGCAACGAAGACAGGCAAGAAGAAATTCACTCTCTTCCCAGTCCATTTTAAAAACTCTTTTCATACAATCACATGAAAAGTTACAAATCTGAATGCACCATGAAGAGCCGTCCATTCCCACCTTCTCTAAGTCTCAACAAAACAGTTCTGTCATCTGGGCAACCCACTTATGCAAATGAAAATTTAGATTTTTCAGCAAACACAAATTCTGAGAGATTATTTGAAAATTCATAGGTTCACAATGAAGACAGAATAGTTTCACAGCTTTCAGGCAAGCACACTGTATCATGAACAGAGATATAATAGCAACTATCATTTCAATAATCCTATTAACTGTAAATGTCTTGAGATATGCAATTACTACACCATCTAGTAAGTTTGCCCCAATTATGCTTGGGTATATGATTTTCATTTTCCACCTTATTACACTTAAACAGTAACTTACATCCACAATTGTATTCTTCCTTCTCTATACTCTTTTCACTACTAGAATCTTAAAAATCAAAGTGGTAAATAAAACAGTATACAACAACAATATTTATTTATATAACATAATGCAGAGCAGTGTAAAGCAACCAAGGTAGCTAGGATGCTAGCACTTTCATTTAACCACACAAGCAGGCTTCTTTGTGAGACTAATTAGCCCGAGCAGAATGTTACAGCAGACTGACTTACTACGTTTTGTTCCTGATGCAGAAATAGCTCTGAGAAGGCTATAATTTGTAATAGTAGAGGGGTCACTAGCTTCTCGTACATCTGCTGAAGAAAACTGTACGGCTAAGGTTCAGAGACAGGCAAAATATCTGTGCTTTTCAAAGACAACAGCTCACAGATCCTAGCTCTTGCTGTGCTTCTCTCAGATCTACACAAGTTCTGATGTGTGCCAGCCAAAATACTTGGGAAACATGCTTCCAGAAGAGTGGGAGTCAGGAACAAGTGACCTCTGTCTCTCACAGAAGCAGAAACTTCTGATGACTGGCAGCATCCTGCTACTAGACGGGTAAGGGCTTCTCTTCCCGCTAAGCTCAAAGCGCAAAATGAGTTCAAGACCCTCACTTGCAGAGGAGCTAGATTTTATGCAGTTGTCAACACGTTCAGCCTCCTATTTGAGGAGGGTGAACCACAGACCCAAGTTTCAAAATCACCTGCATAGACCGTGGGCCTCACCCTTGCCACTTCTGACATGTTCCGTTTCTGCACTTACAGCTGGCTACCAAGTGGCTACGCGCAGGTACACTACTCTGTTTAAATTCAACTAGTTTCTAGACCCGCAAAAAAAGAAAAAAAACCTGAAACTATTCTTCACTGATATATATTTCCATTCATATAAAGATAAATGCTACCTACGGAGAAGGCTGATGGAATTAAGTTAACATGGAAATACGATCTTTAAGAGTTTCCAGTACTACTAAGCAACTAACCAATATTCTTCAATATTCACCAGTTCTAAGGATGCCAGTCTAGACTTTAATCTAAGCTATACCAACATAACTGGTCATTAACTCTCCTGTATGACTGGTAGCACACTATATTTAAACACCACTATATTGAGAACAGAGTCAATCCTCTTATTTCTCAGAATGAAAAGCTATTTCACTCTTCAGAACAACATTCTTAAAGCCCCCTAATCATTAACCAGAATTTTCTTCTTGAATCCTGTAAACAACTGAGACTTGAAATCCCACACTGTGGGACTGAATCTATGAAGTACCATACAACTCAAACCTAGGACACAGAAACGAAGAACGTTTCTTCACCTGCTTTGACCTAGATAAAAATAGGCAAAATCCAGGTCAAACAGCCCACAAAGGTAGGAAGGGCCAAAGTAACTCAATTGTGAGTAATTTTTCTCTATCAATCTAACCCAGCCATAGGCCCTATCTGAACACTAGGAAGTGGAAGTTTCTCTGAGTGATAACAGGTTTACTCTTCTGAGAACATGAAAAAAAAAGATTTTTTAACTCTTTAGACCAGAGACCAAATTTCCCTATCAACAACTTTTTTTTTGCATTATAATTTCCACTTAGAAATACTTTTGAAGACACATTAAATTGCTTAGAAGCTCACTGTCTGATGTAACCTGAATTGATCTTTTATATTGGTTTTGAATTTTAAGTAAAGTGTAAGTACATAAAATTACTTACAAGCCTCTATATGTCATGTCAATTAAACAACTTTTTACCAGCGAAGCTTGTGGTGGTAAAAATAACATCCTAATTGAATAGCCTAAATGGTATCAAAATTAAAGCTAATTTCTAAGGAAGGTAACTTTACTTTTTGGGGGAAAAAAAACCACAATCAAATACTGTTCAGAAATGCTTAAAAGGAGTTCATCGTGCATTTAAAGCCAATGAATAGCAGAAGCACAATTTTACAACACATAATAATTATGATTAAAAATTGTGTATATTCCTCGCCTAAAATTTTAGTTTCATTTTTGAAATAACACCTTGAAAGCAAGTCAAGAGATCAATCCTAGGGTTTCTGGAGGGTTGTGGGTTTGTTTTTTCTTTTTTCCTTGATTCCCCTGTTATCTTGAATTCCCTTTTCACTAAAATTGAATTATCCTATAGTCACTCTTTTGATAAGATTGCCATCTGGTGGTGTTTGCTATTTTTATCAATTGCGCTATTGAGAAGGAATTTCCTATTTTAAATTAATACAATAGCTACTACTACTATAGTAATAAGAGTCTACTGTTAATGAACACATTAACTAACAGTTATTCTTCAGATGCACGGTCCACTTCTTGTGCAAATGCTTTGCAGAAAAGGCCAAATTATTCTGTCTAAAAGAGATCCCTCTCATGTAATTTCCAGGAAATGTAACAGGAGTCATCAACCATTCCTGAGGTCTTCACCACCACTTCAAGACAAACATTAGATTCCCATTATCACAAAACTACAAAGGAATCCTATTCAGCTTGAAGACTCCACCAGAAGATTGCTCCTTCTAACCAGCAGGCTGACTCCAAACTTGTAGTGTTCCACTGATCTGATCTAACAGATTAATACGCTCCAGACAACCTAACTTGGTTACTTTTCCTGAACAGTGAGATGCTGGTAACGTAGAATTACAATAAATGCATGTTTTTACACTACTTAAAAACAACAGAAAGTAAAATCAAAACCATTTGAATGTCGTAAGTATGCTAGAATGACATTCAAAAATACAATAAAAAGGCAAAAAACCAAGAATGCTTGAGTATTACAGGCTGTTTCTTGCTTTCACCTAAAAAACACACAACTGAAAAAATTTAAAATTGAACTGCACACCTATAAAATAATTATATTGTGCAATAATATTTTATTTGGTTTTGTTGATTTTTTTCCTCTCACATAACTTGCAAAGCCAGGGAAAAGTACATTAAATACTGTTCTCTCAAAAACTTAACCTGCATTATTTTTGTAAGAATCTTACCTTTCAATGGCCAGTTCTTTGTTCGAGAGCTGCTGAACTGTAATCACCACTTTCTTTTCAATTCCTTGTTTTAGCTTGAAATATAATTTATCTCTATCCTTTGGCACAGGGCTAAAAGAATAAAGAAACAAGTCTCTTGAGCACAGGTATAGAAGATCAACTGATAAATACAGAAAAGAGAGTAGCAGCCCACTTGAACAACTCATTTGAGAGACCTTCACTTCCTTTTTTCACAAGTTAATAAACTGGCACTGAAGAAAAACAGACTACAGGCTCACACTTTGTACACTAACTGATTAGGTCATTTATCAGAAAAACGTATCCAAAGACATATGGAATATTTAAAATGACAGAAAATATGCTATATACTGGCTACAAAGCAAAAAAAAAAAAATAGGATATTTTCACAGAATTAACTTATTGTCAACTCTCTCCTCCATTAAAAATAATCTTGTAATTAACTGTTAAGCAAAGAATACTTTTTTCCGCTGTAGCCTGTAATGCTTAGAGAAGTTCATATTTTCTACATCTTCAATTAATTTCAAATTCATTAGGTTATTAAAAAAAGAGACCACTAGACTGTATTTACTCAAGAAAATTAATTGGTTTGACAAAGGTTTGTAACAGACTTCCTATCTTTTCCATTTACATAGGCTTATCTTGAGCATCCCTACCAGAAAACATATAGTTAAAAGAAACTAACTTGAAAAAGGTAGCCTGATTTTTAGTCTTTTTACAGAAAAGGTACAAAACTGTAAAAGCAAAGCAAAAGGTTTTTTAACAAGTCTACTTATGAAAAGAGGCTACATCAATTTTATTGCAACATAGTAGCTGTGCATTCTGCAAGTAGCTATATGCTTTTTTCAGAGATTTCTACTTTTCCCCTTCCATTCAGATTACCTAAAATTTCCTTTTCCATCATCTTCTTTTACTTCTAAGGAAACACTGAAAGTGTACACGTCACTATCTGGAGTAGGAAGAACAAAGTCCTTAACATTATCAGATGCTTGTTTGGAAGAACGTTTGAATGCTGTTGAGAAACTATATAAAATTCGGCTGACCTGCAGAAAAGTAAAAGAATTAATAGTTTTACCCAAAATGAAAGAGTATTTTCAATGAGGTATTGTGATGTGGTTTGGAAAGTCATCAAGCTACTGTCATTTGCCTCTTACGCTGAACACAAAGCATACCTCTTATACACAAAATGTGCAGATCAAGTGTTTAATAACCAAGCAAATTCAGTAACATCATCTCCTATTTCCATTCATGTCACATCCACTGCTCACGTAATGCTCAGTAAATTAATAGAAATTACAAGATTAGGAATGTAACTCATTAGAGGACCTGAATAACATACTTTTCAGGCTGTGTATTTAACGACACAACTTAACAGCTTGCTCTTGCAGATGACAAAAAACAAGGAGGCTTCTTTTTTTCAACCTCTGTTTTTCCACCCTAGAAAATCCTTTTCTCCCAAACTATCATGTAGTTCTTCCTAAAATATCTAGTCCAGAGTACTGTAAAATGATTCTTTGTAACTCTCAAGGTCTACACTGCAATTTTAGTGTGAAATTTACCCGAATAAGACCTGAAAAACAAAATATTTGTATTAAACTCAGGCTTAGTAAACTTTGTAAATTTTGGCATTTTATTGAACTACATTAATATTCATGTATGACTAGCTGCACATTCTGTGAAATTCATTATATATGTGTTAATACACTTTTCAAGGCACTATATACCATTTCCACAGCTGGAGTAACATCTTAAAATACCGCTTGTATCCTTTTTACCAGGCACTGTACAACATTTAATACTTACTGCCTCTTTAATCTCACAGGAGAAAACATGAATCTGGAACTCTTCAGTTCCACAGCTGCTTTCAGTAAATGCAAAACAGTCACTCTCTGAAGTCCCACTTTGTCCACGCACACAAAACAACACCTTATAAATTGGAAAAGAGGCTATCTCCACATTGCTTGATTGATTTATTATTCTGTCAAGGGAAGGAATGAGAAGGATCAAATAAAAAGGTCAGTAAAACAAACCGGTCTACCTGAAAGACTTCTGCAATTAGATAAAATATCTAAACTGTAATTACTACTAAATTCAATTACACAAGATGGGCAGTAGGAACAGAAAGGAGAGGCTTTTCAAATTTACCATGTAAATGTTTCTGCTTTTAACATTTTTTTTCATGTTCCATAATACAGACAAATATGGTACCTCTATACCATGCGTTAACAATGACTGTCATTGCTCTGCAATCATTAGTGAAAAACACAAGTAGAAATGTAGAAGCCACAGCAACTGTGAAAATGCTATTTGCATACAAAAATCAAAGAAAATTCAACATTATAAAAGAATTTAAAACTTTGTTTAAGAAAACATTCCTTATTCAGCTTGGTCTTATTATTTATACAGGACTATACAGTTTAGCAAATGCTTGCTGCTATGTTCAGGTGAATATTAATCACAGACCTAAGGGCTCACACAAAATTTTAAATTCCTCCCAACCTTAGATCCCAAAAAATATTTCAGAAACTTTAAAGAAGACAACAGAGGTGGTAGTCTCAGAATGGACAACTAGACAGTGCATTTTAAAGAACAGTAGCCAGAGCTACACAGCTCTCCCCTGCCTTTTCGCTACTTGTCCATATGCACATTTCCATCAAGGGTGAATAAACGTTAGTTACCTGGAATAGAATCCCGAGTCTGTAACAATAAAAATAAAAGACTAATCTTCCAAAAGCAAGAAAAGCCCAGAGAGGATTCAGCACACTGTAATACTGGTGGAATACATTAAATAGAACCCCTCATGACAAGTGTTCAGATACCAGGAAAGGAAACACCCCTCAAAGCTGCCACTGGTGCCACTTGAACTTTGATGGAGTATATCGTGTCACACATGGATTCACCTTTACAGTTCTGTGCAGATTCTTATGCAGTCCTTTGCTTAGTGATGTCCTCTGCAATTAAAGACCAAAGGAACCTGCAGTTTCACTTTCAAAACAACCTTCCTGAATGGCCACAATTCTAGGAAAATAGGCACAGCACACCTAACATCCGGTGTCTGAGAGTTGTCATCATAAAAACACGCAGTGTAATCTCCTAATTCAAATGAAATACTGCCGTAACATCAAACTAAATCTCAAATTGAGTTCAAAGAGCAAAATGGAAGAAAATAATATATGCGCTTGAAGGTCCTTCTGTCTTTCTGCACAAGATGACAGTCAATACATCGGCAGAGCACAGGAAACGAAGGAAATCTAACCATATCCTTCAGATATCTTGGTATCAGAGTTTAAAAATAAAAATAAACGTCTTGAATATTGAAATGCTCCCTACTTCTGGATGCAAGCCTGCTGCAGGTGTGCTTTTAGTGCACCCCAATTAAGAACTCTTGACTGTCTCATCACTAATTAAAAGACCCTTTTCACACAGTACAAGTAAATGTTTTCTAGTATCTAGAGACTATCAGCATATGCATCATGAGGCAGATGCAGGTGAGACTTTGCTTTAGCACAGCAACGTCTGGAAACAGAGACTAGCACCTCAAGTCCTCAACATATATGGAAGAGTAAAACAGAAACTTCTTCAGCTAACCCAAGGCCAGCAGGTCTACTACTGTCTTAACCTATTTACCTTAGAGGGGATTACAGACTAGGGAGGTTGGGAGAAAACAGGCGTTATCAGTTTTCCATTTCCAGTACCTCTCTTATTACCATATTTGAGCAGAGATGCAGGTAGAAATATTCTTTTGTTGACACTGTATGGCAACCACTACAACCAACTATGCACTGCATGTTAAATTTGTGCATGCGTTTTGTTGCTTCAGAGGAATTTCTCAAAAATAACTGCCTTCAGCAAGAACTTCAGGCACAAATCCAGCAATTCTACTTCCCTCTATGAGTAACAAAGTCAGAATCCACCTTTTATGTGTCTGTGCAAGTAACAAAAAGAAATATTTGTATGTTACCTTACAGAGCCTTCTGGAATGTTTGGAACATAAAGCGTTACAAGTAAAGGGGCTTGACTTGAGGATTTCATGTTTGCCATGGCATGTAGAGCTTCTGTTTCATTTCGAGGGGCAGACACCTTTGTGCAACCTAAATAAGTCAGTTTGTTAAACAACACACTGTTCTCTTCCAGAGGTTCACTGGGAGAAGATGGCCTTGGTGCAGAGATTTCTGAAAATGAAGAAACCATGTCTTTAACCATTTGTTTTTATCGCTACACACTGTTTTCTGAATGAGTTCCATAGCAAAATCTCCCACTTTTTCTAAGAATAGACATGGGCGTCAAAAGTCCAGCTCCAATAGTAAAAAAATACATTCAGCAGCTTAATATTAACGTGAAGTCCATTCTAGTCTAATGCATGTTTCCAAGTATGGCATAGGGATAAATTGTCTTTTGATTATTTTTAGCAGTGCTAGAATACAACTTTTCCTTAAGCTCTATTCCCCAGATGTTCTTTACTTTAGTTTGCTTATACCTCCTTCTAATTCCTACCCGTAATTTTCCAAAAAGATGCTTCTAATTCTCTTCTCTTCTCTCCCATGTCTTTGAAGCTTGTGTAGATTTATTAAAAGTGGGTCACATTTCTGGAATAGCTACATTAACTGCAAGAAACCATTGGGGAGATGGAGAAAATAAAAGGGATATCTGTTGTTCCTCTATCCAGCAGAGGAGAAGGAATCTTTTTCCACTGTCACACTACTATAGACAGGGGTAATCTTGTGGGAGCTTTTGGTTGTTTCCTGCTGGGTCTGGTTTTTTGGATTTTTGGGGGTTTTTTTTAAAGACATTCTGATATTTGAGAAACGAGAGGCGAGGTGGAAGAAAAATTTATTAAGTTTGGAATCAGAGTAATCAAGGTTGGAAAAGACCTCTAGAGGTCATCTCGCTTTAATGCCTAGTCAAAGACAGAACAGGTTAGATTAGGGCTACTTTCAAATCAGGTTACTCAGGGCCCCATCCAGATGGGTTTTGGTATCTCGAAAGATGGACATTCCAAACCTCTCTAAGCAATCTGCCCTGTTATTCCTATTTCTTATTACTATAACTAATATTTCCATAATACATAAATCATAAAGATGGCAAAATTGGATTATTTCAATTGGGAAGGGGGTGTGAACGCATCTACAATTATTTCTTTGTTCATCCATGCTAAGGCTGCTGTTCTGTTTGAAGCACATCAAGCAGGGAGCCAGTAAGGTAAGTTTATCAAAAATACAGTATACACATTATAAAGAGAAAGAAGTTTCTATTATACATAAACTGTCTATCTTATTCTACTGCAAAAAATTTTTATTTTTTTTTTTACTTCCCAGACAGATGCTATGGGAATCATCCGATACAATGCCACAGAAGTGCTCTGTATACTACTGAGGGAAAAAGAATTCTAATTCAAGGCCCACAGAGATGGCCACTGCCTTATATTGCTAATATCTGGAGGGGAAAAAAAAAAAAAAAAAAAAAAACCAAACCAAAAAAAACCCCCTCAAGTTCTTTGGTAAATTATTCATTTTCTTATATTATGTTTCAGTGTTATCACAAACAGTGCAGCAAAGCAAACACTGAAATATCTGTAGACTGCTATTTTGCACAAAATATTAGCAGTTATGAATAGTCAGTGCAGTAAAAGTAAAGAAGTAAAAACACAAACGAAACAAAAACGTTCAGATGAGCTCTTTCACAAAAGCATAAATCAAATAGACATGAGCAAATTTCTAAAATTCAGTCTTAGATTATTCAATAGCTTCTAAATACTTCTAGACCAAAGTAACAGATGGGCTTGGGGAAAAAGAAAAAAAATACCAGTTTACATAAAAAGCTCTCAGTCCTCCCTTTTTAGTCAAGATTTCAAATGCCAGCAAAGTACCAAAATCACTCCTAGCTAGTGTCAGACACAAAGCTGTCCTTACCGATACTCGGTGACAAAATCAGAGCTGAAAATTTTATCAGTTTGCTCAGGGTAGTACTGTCAACGAACACCGCCCTGAAACCCTGTAGCATCTCTACCACATCTGTAGTCTATTTTGCATGTTACCCAGCACTTACTCCTAACTCATCCGTGAGTTAGGAGACAAAATGAAAATTATCTTGACCAAAACAGAGCAGCAGAGTATCTATCTGATGATAGCTTATTCCTGCCTATAATCTCAGAAAAGGAGGGGATGGGCCAGGATATTCTCCAGGACAGCTTTGGAATGAAGCTTCAGAAAGCTTTACATTCATTTTAAGGTCAACTTAAAATTGCATAAAGGAAAAAAAATGCCATGTATGATTTGGGGAGAGGGGAGGAAGCACTTTAGCAATACCTGTAGTAGAAGGGTCTAAAACAAGGTGTAAAGATGGCTGATTTGTTTGACCTGCTGACCCATCTCCAGTTGCCTGGCTGCTTGCATCACTGGAACCTTCTCCAAGAGCAGTGAAATTGTGCTGGTCTTTTTCAGAATCTCTCAGTATCTCTTCCATTGCCTTCTCCAGTTGATCATCTCCATTTGAAAATACCTGTAAGCAGAGGGAGATTATATTTTTTAAAGCTACTTGTAGCTATACTTTCACTATTATGTTTCAAACATAGTCTTACTAATTGCAGAAGTTAAGAAACTTTGCTAAACAAGACAACACACTAAGCACCTATGAGACTGTATCATAATACAGCTGAGATATCCATTTTACTAAATAGAACTAATCACACAAAGCTGCTGATACCCACTAAACACTCAAAGAACATGACTCGTTGTATCTTTTGCTTTTTAATATTCAATGCTACAAAAGTTAAAAGTTACTATATTAATGAGCAATAACCAGTAAGAAAATTGTGCAGTTGCTGAATTATTAGTATTACTAACTTAGCATTACTAACTGAAAAGTACAAACAAAAAACCTTAACATTCAGTTTGATGTCAACTTTTCAGATGTGCAATATTAAAAAAAATAATCTCAGTGCAAATGAAAACCTGTGCTTTGTGGGTAGTTTAAATGACCAAAATAAAGAGCGCTACATTTCTTTTTCTAAAAATTACTTAGAATAAGAGAAACTCAGCATTCTCCAATAAATCAGGTTTTTTTTAAAAAAAAAAAAAAAAAAGATGTCCTGAATAAAGCATCTTTTTCCATGATAATTGAGCTCATTTTAACTAGTCATTCATGCCTTTTTGCCTAATTCTTATATTGCCCCTTCCTCAAGGTCTGCTCACCGCTCTATACATGCCTATGGAAAATGACAGGCAGCAGAATAACATTCTTCTGACAAATAAAAAGGACGTTACAGACTTATCTATTTTTCACATAATTCTCCATCTGTAGAATCAGCGTTTCACAAGATGATTAGTCTAATTTTCTAGATGGCAAAACACAGGGAGGACAAGTAACCTGGCCACGTCTGCATTCCTCCTCCAGAGTCACACAATATGCCAGCAGTGGAGCCAGATATTTGCACTCTAGTTTCATATGGCAGTCAGCTGCTCTTCCCACCCACCAGTCAACGCTGACAGCAATTTTCCTGTGTTATAGAGGACACTAACATATACCTCAAAGCTTAGGACTAAAGCACGCTGGAGCCAAAGATTTCAGAATCAACAACAGGAAATCAAATATAATCCAGTCTCTCTTCCCGTTACATATAATGCACATATTCTCACTGCCAGTCCAACCACCATCCATCTAAGAACTACAGACCTCTCTTAAAATAACAGGTTTGTGTGTTTAGATCATCCATTCAGAACATGGAGATCAGACTTAGTTCCGGAAAATTTTACTTTCTCAGTCATATCCAATCCATTTCAGTTGTTTCATCAACTGTCCCTCACATGGGAGTGGTGCAAGTGTAAGGAAACAGGAAGAAAACGATAAGACACATTCTCTAGGAAAAAAAAATACAGCCTTTCACAAGTGCTAGCTTTTCAGATAAAAAAAAACATGGCCAATAATAAAGTTCCATCATGGATTCTACCTCCAGTTCACCTGCCTCTCTCCAGACATAATTACTAAATAAGCAGCTAGTGTTTAATACAGGCAGAAATGATTGGTTGTAAATAACTGCCAAATAGCTACGCAAAGACAGACTAAGTACTTATTGTCATTTCAAGAGGAACAAATTCCTATTGTTCCAAGTGGACCAAAACCAGTGTACCAGCTACTGCAACTCAAATGGGGAAATTTATAATTAACCGATCAACTGTTACTCAAATCCTAAAATAGTCTGCTACTAAAAGAATAAAAACTAAGACTCTGTGGTCTATTTCTATGCAGCCTAATTATGTGCTTTTAAGATAACAACATTCATAGCCTCTGATCCCTAAATAAAGAATAATTCCCAAGCTCTAATCTGAAGCTCATTCTTTGAAAAGAACTTTTTAGTCCTTTACTAATGTATAAAACCACAGAATACTAACAAAGCTGACTCTGGAACAAGTTATTAAAAGAAAATCTGAACTGCCACTTCTGGACAGATTTGCTTAATCTTAGTTATTTTCACAGGTAATAAGCAAGGACAAAAAATACAGTCTAAGAGTCTCCTCAAGCACACGCAAGTATTTTTAATTAAATGTTCAAAAGAAGTTGCAATCTTCTGATCAATACAAATCTTACTATGCCTTTAAAATAAAGTAATAGTAAACCTTTAGCTGAGGTTTTTCATCTTTTCCAGATGTGTCCTCAGATTGCTGACGAACTAGGACAAATTCTTCATTAATTAATGTGGATACAGTCTCAGGAATCCTAGTGGCTTTGCTAAGTGATGTTTTGACTTCCATCTCGGGTCAGCGTTCTCCACCTGCTGCAAGAACCCAACAAAGAAGGAAAAATATTACATAATCAGTTTTGAAACTGTAAACAACATGTTAATAGGTGTAAGATGAAGTTATTGTAGAATAATATAATATTTAAAGTTCTATGAATGTATTACACTATATTCCTCAAATCCCAAATTCATTGGTGTAAGGAATCTTTTTTTAAATAGCAGCTACGATTTTTAGGGAGGGTGTTCGAAAATACTATGATTTAACAGCAGTGGCTGTTATCTATCATAACACATGAGGAAGTTCACTTGGAACTTCCATTTCTCCTTGTTTTAATCTTCCAGAGCCTGGCCCTCTGCCTCCTGAATTCCTGCCCTTTGTTCTCCCTCGTACAGCTATATTTCTGATGCAGAGCGTCACAAAGGTTGTGTGAAGATATAGATTACCTGAAGACTGATTTTACAAAAAGCTGCATATCAAAGTGTATGCTCTCCACATGAAAACAGTTAGCAATCAATTATGTTAGAGTTGTTTTTATTATTCTTTATATCTACAGATGATGAAGTCCAAGGTGATACTAAACCACAACCACATCCTTCTCAGTAAATTTCTCTGAAACTACCTGCAACAGAGTTAAAATTAACCACGCCGCTTTAAAAAAAAAAAAAAAAAAAAAAATCACCAAACCAAAACCAACAAAACTATAAATATTATGGAAATAGGTAATAAGTTTTCCCTTGTCTGCACAACAAAAATAAAATCTAGGAAAAGAAGGGGGGGAAAAAAATAAGGGCAAAATAATGGTAAGCCTGCATATTACAAGTTCATATAAAAATACAAAACGAAAACCATCTCTAGCACTTCAGAATGAGGACAGCTACTGTAGGTATCCACCAAATAAAGACAGCATCACCTATGTTAGTTCAAAATGTCTTCCCTGATTTCTTAGAGAATGAAGAATATTGTATATTAGACTTTTTACATTTTAAATGGACCAACATTTATATATTTTCTGTGTTAAAAAAAGAGAAAATATATTTTCAGATTAACTCGATAAATAGCATGCACTTCCAGATAAGGTCTATTTCCATTTCAGTCTCCTGAAAAATACTACTATGGCTGAGTGCTGGGATTTATTGTGCTTAAGACTCAGAGTCTGGAAGAGTCATATATAGCACAGGAGAAAACAAACTGCTATTGTTGCCTTTGCAAGGCTGGAAACCGCCCAAAGAGGGCTAGCTCAACCAAACTTCTCTTGTGGCTGGTGAACAAGGACAGCTTTGGCTTCACACTGCTTTTCATAGCAGTCCCAAGGCGCAGAACTGTGCCACGCTTGCTTTTAAGTTACAGTTCCAAACCACCAAGTGATCAAGAAAAGAATGCAAATTTAGGTCTAGCTATAGGGAACCACAAAAGCAGCACTTAAAAAAAGACGTGCATGTTCTCCACCATTCTGAACAGGCATTACTTAACATGCTAGCCACAACAGGCAGTTTAGCAACTTCAGACCAAAACACAAGTGTGGGAACTAGACTACTTTCAATACAAAAATATTCTATATCACTTTTGAAACTACAGTCAACATGCTTTTGCTCTTTCAAAGACTTGGCTTGTCATAACCATTCACATATGCAACTCCACAAAAAGATTTTCCCTCTCCCTAACCTAGCCACAGTTTTACCCGTCAACCCAGTGAGGGTATTATACACAGAAAACTCAGAATAACCAAAGAATTTAAGTTCTTCAGATAACTGACTTGTACCGCATAAAAACTCATTAGAAGATTCACATTATAAAAAAAAAAACACTAAACAACAGCTATAATATTCACAGAGAGATTACAAATTTGGATTAGCAGTTTAGCACTCTCTGTTGTCTTTCGTATCTCCAGACTAAGAATGAACTCACAAACATGAATACTTTTCAGACAGATGATGTAATCTAAGCTCCACCCAAGCCTAGGTAATGGATTCACTGCTGGAATAAGTTTTTATCCAGGTTTTTTTTTAAAGCATCTTTGCTTTAACAGATCTTTCTGGCAAAAGAAAGACAAAGTTTTACTAGACAAGATTTTAAGTATGTTATAAACAGGTCATTAAGTCTATGTATTTTTTAACAAATGTCATGTTGTAAAAATATTGCTTAAGAGCTTGTGTATTATTTGGAATAAACAGCAAGTTTAGCTCAAAATTAATATTAATTTCCAAGCAAATCCTCAATATAAAAGTGAACGTCCACTATTATCGAACTCTTTGAAAGCAATGAAAAGGACATAAAATTACGTTCCCCAAATACAAAATATTCCGAGTAATTATTAGCTCTGCAGTTATACCACCACTGGAGAAAGCAGGAGAGGATGATTGTCAGCCAAATCAGGAGTAAAGACCTAGTCTACCAGAAGCCTCCCTCCCTCCCATCCCATAAATACGACTACTGGATTTACTGAAGATTATAGAGATGAAGTCTCACCATGACTTCTAGCACCTCCTTCTAGAAAGGAGGGACCACAGGATATGCCTTTGAACAGTTTTTTATGTTTTAGTCTTTTTAAGTTTATTTTTTGTTCTGACTTATGGGAGAATAACACAGGAACTCCCAACATAAGACAGTTCTACTATATTAGTTATCAAAAGGTAAATGCAAGCTGCTAATGTTAGCACATCATCAGTTCTTCTTTCAGCAGCAAAGTAAGAACTGCCAGGCACACTGTGAACCAGGAAAAGTTTTTTGTAGCAATATTTTCATAATAAAACCAGGAGAAAAGTAACATTTGTAAAGCCAGAGAAAATTATGATAATGCAACTAGAGAAGCATACTGATGTACAAAATATTTGTTCTTGCCCTATGCGGACAAAGGTAGCTTAAGAGAATTCCTGCTTCCTAAATTTTAATCTAAAAGACAAAGGAAATGCTATAAACATTAGATGAATGCAAGGAGCTCCTCATTCAGTTCAGATACTTAAAAGCATACCATACACATTCTTGCAATTACATTTCAATTGCAAGGCCTTTAAGAGTACTCCAAGTTTGTCTTTAAAATCAGCTTAACCCACCACATCCAGCGCAGACACACACCTTTTTCCACACACAACTATGTTAGCTGAATGAATTACCACCCCAGAACCCCTAATTCCAGCCTTTTATTATAGCCTACTCCAACCTGCCATCAGTGTTACTCACATCAATGCCCTCTACCCACCTTCAGTCAAAGCAAAGCCACAGCAGGTTCAGTTTTGCACGAAGCCCAGCGGCTTATGCCACTAGCGCAGTTTAGTTCCAAATGCACACACAGCCAAGGTGGGAATACACCTTCTGTACTGCCAACACTGCTCCAACGATTAAAACCTCAGACCAGATGATAACTTCTCAAACCACCAGAGCCAAAAGTCAGAACTGTTCCTCCAACACCACCTTCAGAAAGATGACAACAAACTGTGCTTTCAAAGTTCTCCTCACAGTAAGAAATACTGGGAAGTATGTGCTACTACCGCAAGGAAGTAGTTTCTACAGAAGAAGTATCTTGAACAGTCATGCTCTTCCCTATAGAGAAGATAATTTTTTCTTCCATGCTTTGATGAACACTACCACACAGAAGGAAAAAAAAAAAAAAATCAGAAACCCAGTAACATATATAAAGGAGGAAATTTTCCTAAACACAGCTAAATAAAGCAAATTACGACAAAATTATTAAAATCTTTAAAAGTAAAAATGTCAGAAGGGGCTTTCTGACAAAGATATTTTTGAGATCAAAGGATTTTGGACATATAAAGTAATTAATCAGATTTACCTAGTTTTAAGAGTGAGGAGGTGGATCTTGTCCTCAAGTATACCTTAAGTTGTAGTGATACTACTATCATAGAATCACAGAATGGTTTGGGTTGGAAGGGACCTTCAAAGGTCATCTAGTCCAACCCCCCTGCAAGGAGCAGGGACATCTCCAACCAGATCAGGTTGCTCAGAGCCTCATCCAGCCTGGCCTTGAACGTTTCCAGGGATGGGGCATCCACCACCTCTCTGGGCAACCTGGGCCAGTGTTCTACAACCTTCACTGTAAAAAATTTTTTCCTAATATCCAATCTAAATCTACCTCCCTCTATTTTGAAACCATTACCCTAGTCCTGTCGCAACAGGCCCTACTGAACAGTCTCTATGACTGAAGACAAGCTGTTGCTTTTTTTCTTTTTTCTTTTTTTTTTTTATTGTGTAGTTTTGGTCAAGTCAGTTCATCTCTCTGCTGCACTTCAGTTCCCAGTGTTTTGCTTATACAAAGTCCTGGATAAAATCTAAGCCATACTACTTGGGATATAGGTGTTTTGGGGCCAGAAACTAGAACTGGCTACACATACGTACAGTACTAAGTTTTAGGAGGCCCAAACCTAGCAGCTTCCCCACTTAATTCCAGGAAGGCATTCCAGGTTCACTGCAGGTCCCTTTATAACATAGCCTAAGTAGCTGAAGAGCAAAAGAAGCTGAAGAACAGCAATTCTGGAAAACCTGAGTGGATTCAGCACTGCATCTGAGAAAGGGACACAGGACAGAAATGCTCCTAACTCCTTTTCTCTCTAACTTCTCCATGTATTTCATATTGTATCCAAACTTGCAAAAACACATACAGAAAGACAAATTCCAAGTTAGTGATGTATGTCCACGGGATTGCTGGGCAGAGTAGCTCAAGACGGGGCACTGCTGGCAACACACAGTCACTATCACAAGAGAAAAATAATCAAAGATAGGGCAACTGACTTTCCAGAAGGGAGCTGTTTTGCAGACCTGATTAGATTCAAAGACTTCCTCATCAAACTAGTCCCCTAAAGCAAATCCCAATTTTCACACAAAACAGTTTTCTGAAGCAGTTACCAGACATTAATGGGTCTACTTCCAGTTTGTGTTCAACAAATATTTCAAAGTTACTGCTCAAGTTCACTGTTGGATGTGGGGGAGGGGGAGAAGAAAAAGTTTTCGCTTAATTTTGTTTCACCATTACAACCAACAAAAACAACAAGAAAAAATTTGACAAAAATGTACAGCTACGTAATAAAAGGAAAATACAACAGCAAAGCAATATAAATGTTGATCTATCTACTTTCAGAAAGTAACAAGAAACATGTTTTGAAAGGAAGCTTCCTGTCTTGCTGAAAGATGACAGTCAATGGCAGGCTAATTCTTACTTTCTTTTATCAGACAAACAAATCAAGTCCTGTATTAAAGACTGACTTTCAAAGTCATATAGTTTGCCTGATGATCTCAGCCCCCACTGGTAAATAAGTTCTACTTCCTTCAGAACTATGGTTCCTCAAGGGAATCTCTGAGAACGTTCTGAAGAGGAAGATCCAATATAGCTATGCAGAGATTCATCTTCTGCTAACAGATGTCTGAAGTGCAGGTGTACATTGAAAAGTGTAGTTGATTCCCTTTTTTTGAACCACACAATACAATGCATGACAGCAAAAAGAGCATTAAGCTAACTGAACATGAAATCACAGATGCTATGTGACTCAGATTTCTAGGTTACCAAAGTGATGTGGTTACATTCTGACTTGCCACTTAGGGAACTGGAAACTGGACAGACACTGGTAAGTTACACACACACATAACTGAATGTCTTGACCACAACATCTTACTTTCAAGAAATGTGTCAAGCCTATGTGTTATCATAGCTCTCACCCCATAGGCTTGCTAACATAAATGAAAGGCATGCAGAACTCTCAATCCTATATGCTTGCTCATTAATTAATTAATGAGAGGCATATCTTCCCCAGAAAGCTAACACACGCTTCCAACAGAAAAAGCCTTAGCTTTTCAATGAAAGACTAAACAATCTTATAAAATTCCTTATTATATTGTATGTTGAAGAGTACAGCTAACCATCTTTCCTCAAACTCTTTTCTCTATTGATTAAGTGGACATATAAGCAGAAGATGATGCTAGGTGTCAATTTGTTTAAATCTCACCAACCACAGCATTATAATTTTATCCTTAACTTCTCTTTCTGTAATCTTTATACAAAAAGCCACGTCTCCACGTTCATACTAACTACTGGTTTATTATCCAGAAATTGTTTCCTAGTGTCTTATATCTGGCAGTGAACAACTACGTAAAGCATATACAGGGGGAAAAAAAAAAAAACAGAAAACAAGCAAGCATTTCCTTGGCATGCTGATACTGTTTTCCAAGATTAAAATCAACCTAATATAGAGAGATGACTGCTATATCGCTGTATTTCAAAATACATACACCTATATTCATATAAAATTATTCTAATTTCCAGGAAAGCAATGTTAAGTACAAAAGTCTTTCCAAAGGCGGGGGGGACGGGACAGGGGACACACACACACCCACAACAAAACCCCTCAAAATAAAACAATACTCCCACAAGTAGAAAGTAACCACATAGTTTATTTTGGCAAAACTGTCTCCTCTGTGAATGCAAATGTCTACTACTTAGACAATAGTAAATAGTCTGTTCATGGACAGCAAACTTTTTAATTGTTGTACCGGGTGCCTAGATACAGCAGCTTTGCAAACTGTTTTTACAGGTCAATCTTACAGCCAAAGAATAACAACTTAAGGAAAACGTAATCAAAAGAGAACTATATAAAACAAGAAAATGTCTGCTCTCCTTCAAACACATACTACCTCCACAACTTTTCAAATAAATTCTAACTAGCACTTCTTAAACACACTGCACTATGAATACTGAGACATTATTATAAAGGAGAGAAATAGCTTTTCTGACTTGAATCTCTGGATTATGCATAAACTACTAAACCACTTAAACATCGCAAAGATTAAGTTTGGAGTCACTTGGGGAAGAACACTGGTTTTATTTATCTTAACTTGAAGATCATCAGGGTGAAGAACCCTTCCAGAGGAATGGTAGGCATGCGGTTGGTACTTAGCGCAGTATGACTCGAGCAAGGAAGCACCCGACATTTACAGCCAAACAGAGAACCACCATCTCTCCTCTTCAGCAGAGATCATCAATCACTGCAAGTCAAAGGTATGAAGGAAGATGAGAAGCAAACTTAAATACAAAACAAAACCACTGATCTGAAACCCTAAAATTTACGTATGAGGAGGAAGAAGCATCATGAACACTAGATGAAATATGAGTCCAGATAAGTGAAAGTATCAGGTAAGCTGCTGGCTACAAAGGTAATCTCCCATCAAGGTACTCCCTCTTTGTTTTCATTTGTGCAGTCTGAGCAAATAAGAGTCATGGAGGAGAAGCTACATCTTGGACAAAATAAAGTTAAAAATAAGGTGGGGGGAATTCTTTTTCAAATGAAACAAACAATAATTCAGGCCTAAGATTTGTCCACATACAGAAGTTAGTGGCATAAGAGACAGCTGCTGAAGAACAGGTAACACTAGCGTACATGCCTCTTACTAACACATATTAATTTATGCCCTTTACAAGTACAATCAATGCTAGCTAATCCAATTAGCATTTAACCAATTTAAGGAAATACATTTGATTTTCTGCCAATTACAAGAAAAAAAAAATAAAATAAAAATCTTTCTCCTCCCTATCCCCTTCCAAAAAGTACAACTTGGAAATAAGTGTAAATAAGATGGCTTCTGCTACCCTAGAGGTGTTACCAGTCTTCACGTGCACCTTATTAAAAAAATAAAATCACACTTATATGTCAAGTTCTGGCAGTTTTACTCAGTAGCCTACCGGAATTTTAAACAACTTAGCTTAAGCACAGTAGCTCATTCTGCCTCAAGGATAAAGTGAACAATGCAAATAAAGCAACTCTAGCACACCTTCACGCTGTTTCCCTGTCAGCTGAGCACTAATGCTTTGGCTTCTTGAGCCAGGAATTAATTTTTAACTTTGGAAAATATAAAGTAGCAACAAAGAGTATCCAGGGGTTTTTTTTTGTTTGTTTGTTTGTGTTTTTTTTTTAATTGTTACATGATGCTTGCAGGCAGCATTCAAATTGAAACCAAGCAGCAGCCAATTTACTGAACTGCATGGTCACTCACTCAAAAATATAATGACCTATATTCCAGAGGAGAGCAATAGCATTAGGCAATCATTTGAAATAGATTATTTCATGGCTTATTCCTTAACAGTAAAAATAACAGTGTTGGTCTACGTTAGCCAATGGAACAACCTCTCTCCATTAGATATATTGAATATTTTAACCATGTATTTTCTCCACAAGCTGTTTTTTCCAATAAGAATTACGTGATGTAAAACAAAAGAGACCATATGGAACAGCAGTATGATACAACGCAGTAGTGATGCTGGGTGCCAATCTTTCTCCTGGCCAAATAAGTGCCTTATAAAATGCCACTACTGACATCAGGCTCCAACTACCCTCAGAGTTAGTAAAATCCTTCTTCCTCAAAGCCAGAATCATAAGTTACGACAATTGTAATCTTGAGATTCGCAACATGCATTTTGGGAACATTAGGTTTTGCAGATTTAACTTGAAATCACAATGTTTTGCTCTTAACCACAGAAACAAAACCAAGCTTCTTTTTAAAAATAAACACTTCCACATACATTATGCACTTAAAATCCTTTAGGATCCAAGCCAAGATCTTAAATCGTCACTTGCTAATTTAAATATTTAGATATAACATGAAAAGGTGGAGGCAGAAATCAGTTATTTTAAAGACCAAGATTAACTGAAAGTGAAACCTCCCAAAAGTTAAGGTAGCTGCTCGAAATTGCGAAATATAGAAAGGTGTACATGGCAACTGAATGACTCTCATTTTTTATATTTGGTATAAGCCTCAGGCTAATCTAGATCAGTTTATAAAAATTACAGAATAAGCTCTTGCTGAGGAAAAAGTATCTAAAATAATACAATATGGTTGCTTGCATCATCCTGAAGTATAACTGCAAAAATATTACAAAAAGCTATGACAGAACTCTCATTCATTTTCTTGATGATATCAACTTGTCTAACACCACCCAGCAACCATGAACAAAAGCAGTATTTGTCTGTTGAGACAGGCTATCCAGAGCAGCTTGAATTTTAAGTATTATATCATATTTCTAATGTGAGAATTTAACCTGCTTACATAAAAGAATAAATTCTGAGAAGCCAGAAAGCTGTATCTGCATTTGCTATGCCTTTTTTCTTTCTTTTTTTTTTAATCACAGTCTCTCTCTCAAAGTTTAAGGTAACTTGCCAAATATAAACATGCTTTACTGTCAGTTTCAACACAATTTACGCATGGTTGCCACTAAATGCAGATATGAAAGCTTACTATCTATGTTTAGATACTAGATGCTTTCACAAAACATTTTTACTTCTGGAAACAAACAGAGGAAGTTACAGGCAACTAATCTAAAATATAAAATTCACAGAAATGTGAAGAAGTATGAAAGGTCATGTTCTACTAAGTAGTTATACAAACATAACCTTTCCACAAGAACATTTTCAGCATACTACCTTGGTCTCCAAGGGAGAGTGTTAAGTTATGAAGTCTCTAAACAGTACAAGCTAGCAAAATTGCCACTAACAAAGGTGAGATACCCCAAACAACCTCAGAGCAAAAGCGTTAGAATGAGTAAAGCTGACAACTCCAGGGAAAAACCCAGGGAAGTAAACCATTTACAATACAAGAAATCCAAAACCAAAATACAAAGTGCGACCTAGATGAACACCAGCATTTCACCAGGTATCCAAGTCAAGTCTGAGTTTTCAATAAGTCCAACAAAGCATCCAAGCCCTATCTGTGCAAAATCAAACAGTCTGCTGTTCAGAAGCCCCAGCAAGACAGATGATAATAACTGCATATCTTCACAGTGTAAGAATGTAGGGTTATTACGGCACTCTGCAGGAATTTTCTGGGAAATGTGCAGAATAACACAACTACTTTTTCCATACTCTACAATAAGACCCCAAGAGTTCGCTTACTACCAGAAAAAAAAAAAAAAAAAAGGCAGAATCACAGAGGTCAGGGAGAGAAACTCAGAGGGTCTGCTGGAAGAAGGATCACTTGGTTTGTCTTACTATAGCCTTTCATTTCTCTTGCTGCTATCAAAAGCTAGATGCTGTCTGACCTCTTTATAGTTAGTCTCACTTTCTGATGTCTCAATATGATGAAAGAAAAGAAGAATCGGAAAAGGGAAGTGATAAGGGCCAAAGACAAAGCACTCACAGCAACTATGGGGATCTTCCAACTTCATGTTACTCTTTTGAGACTTGACAAAGTATTTTCTTAGGATTTTGATCAACTCTTTCCACTCTCCCCTCACCGTTTTTTGTACATACCTATAGAAAGAAACAGTAACAACTAATATTCAAAACAATGTAAAAATCAGTTACTGACTTTTCTACTGTGCTCTTAGTCATTTTCATTCCTTAGTCAAAATCGTTGAACAGTTCTCTCCAAGAAAAATTCTAGCTAGCAGTTCTCAATTTCTTGGAAGTTTTTACCACCAACACTAATTATTAACAATTAGAATCAAGTATAACAAGAATAAAAAAATACCTTTTTATGATAGAAGTGTACATCCATAAGCAAACACAAACTGTCCACATGAACAGAAAGAACTAATACCTTCAAGGGCAAGTCCTCACTGCACTGCCTGACCTGAGCGGCAATTTAACTTTTACTCCCAAACCAACTGCTGGCACATACAAACAGTTCTCCAACTCCACTGCTGTTTTGCACTCCAACACTCGCAAACATTTAAATTCAAGCTGAAAATATTTATGCTTAAAACCTACAGCTATTTCGGTGGTATCTTGAAGATGCAGGAGGTGAAGAACCGCCTAAAAAAGCTGCAACTCTTCCCACCTTCTCTGGTAAGATTGCACAAGCATCCAGGCAGCATCCACTGAAAGAGACTGGACACCTCAAGTGAATGACAACTAACCCCAGAGAAAGAAAGGATTAGAGAATTTCTTAAGGCAGTTCAACACTTGACTACACAAGCACCTACGTTAGCACAACAATGCACAGAACACACAAAAAAAACAGCTAGGACTGGGGACAGCTACTGCTTACACAACACTGCCATCAAGAAGTTACTTGTGAGAGTCCACTTCAAAATAACGGAAGTATACACCAGCGGAACAAAATAATACAAAGGGTTCACAGAATGGAGAAGAAAAAAAAAAAAAAATCATTTTTCTGCCTTTCAGATGGCTCAGTCTAAATCATATAATCTCGTATTTGTTTCTCAGTAACATCTTTAAAAAAAAAATCAAGCTTCTATGAAAAAAGTAGTAGTTTGTAGTATTCAAACTCATAATGAAGTTAAATACACCAGTATTATTTAAGTACTCCTCCAAATTATTTTTGCAAGCTTATTTTAAAAGCTAAGCTAGTTACTGAATTTCTCCATCTAGTTCTAAATTAAAACTCTGGATCTTGTATTTTGTATCTAAATACACACACACAAAGACAATGCATCAGATTAGGATTATTTGCATTTTATTTTCACACTGATTTGCCTGCAACGGCCTGAGAACTGAAAAGGCATAGCAAAGCCTTCATGCTAAATTAAAATTTTGGGAGGAAAATAAAGAGTTGGACAGCAAAGAGAAAAAATTAACACACATACCTTTTTTTTTTAATTGTAACACATCTATTAGAAACACACATACATGTATACAATTCGTGTATACAATACACAAATATGTGTATTGGAACAAACCTGTGGATCTCAGCAAAATAATTTTTTCTAATTTCAGAAAACACATAATAATAGTTTGCATAACAACAGAAGCACAAGTTAGAACCATCTTACTTATTATGCTGAAAAACTAGATTACAAAACTATAGATCTCTGAAGTGCAGTAATCAAGCCAGATATATCTAAATTTAATTACTTTGAACTGTTTTCCACTGGGGAAATTACAGAAAGTGCATGTTGCTGTAAATTTTATAATCAAAACAATCAACAATACCTGGAGACATGCCACTGTTACACCACTGTAAGGCCATAACACTACATGAGTAACTGCAGTGAATAGAAAAAGCAGTGTATTTCAATGTAACTACTTTTAAAATAAAACATTGCTGGGGAGGGGGTGGTGGTGCATTTCTAGTTAAAATAGAAACCTTACAATAAAAGGATCTATTCCCCTAATAGTAGTGAAGATTATAAAAATTAATAGTTAGTTTACATTAAAAGCCAATCCTTAGAACAAGACTCTTGGACAAAGCCTTAACTCTCTCTGTATTTCTTTTCCAAAAAGAAATACAAGGTTAGTCTATCAAATGCATGGACTACTGCAACAGATCAGCATCTGGAATATGCTTCCAGCCCCTCAAAATATCTGGGGGTGTGTCTTAAGGTATATACAAAAGACATCACCTAATCGGAAAGGTCAGTTGTATTTGAACTGAAAGTAGTTACTTAACTTCGTTCAGCACCCTGAAAGTACAGAAGAGTCCCTGATCACTGACAAGAGGGATAACTTCAGGACTATTCTGTAAGTACTGAGCAACTGTCCTCTGGAAACTTCTACCTTTACATCTTGCAGTACAAAACTTGCCATATAGAAGTTTTGGTAAGGAAATAACAGGGGAAGGAAAAAAAAAAAAAAAAAAAAAAAAAGAGACATTCTGAAATTCTGAAATCCTCTTCTAACTGACAGTTTACTGGTTGTTCAAAATACCTTTCACTTTTCTTTTTTCTGCCCTTCGATCGTGCCTCTCCTATTTAGAAATCATATGGGAGACACATATGATTCGAGGGATTAAGCAATTAAGCCAGGGAGTTGTCCACCATCATCAGTCACGAGCTTTACTATTTAAGAGTTGCCAGCAGCCTAATGTGAAATTAAGGATAATATTCGAAAGGCGAATGTGCAGACTGCAATTTCACCATTAACTACAGGGGTTATTAAGCACTGTTTTGCACAAAAACGTAACTCCACTCAAATACCTTTCTACTATATCAGAAATTATCTCAGAAGCCCCAACCATGCTAAAAAACATATTTCTAGGTGAAACGGATACCAAAGAACTATTCAGACAGAAAAGCCAGAGCAGTAACTGACATACTCGAGCCTATAAACAAGGCTTTATCTTGGTACTGCTAAGTCAACAAAAGCACATCACCACAAATCACCACATTTAAACCAGTTAAGAAACTGCAGGCAACATCAAGCACATGCAGACTTTAAACCAGCTAAGAACTTTGTCTCAAACTGTTTGTGCAGACTATAACTCAAACAACTCTCTCCCTTTTTTTTCCTTGAACAACTGAGAAACAGAAAACTCAAAGAAAACAAGAGGTCAAATGAATGCATGAAACAAATGATCCACCACTATACATTTTAAATTGTTCAATTTCCAAAATTTTTATTTATTCCAAGGATATCTAAAACGTATTTATGCATTGACCAAAAAACATAAAATGAGTTACAACTGAAAGCATTTATGTACAGACAGCATTAAGTGAATATTTAATTCAGCCATCTTGCTGCTAAATATCAACACCTCCTTTTTATCTACAATGTTCAAAAGAAGGAAGGGCATACACTGAAGCTGTAAATTGGGAGGAAAAGAGGTGTGGTTCATTTTTCTCATTGTTTTGTCTCCCTGGCACCACGGTACAAGTTGCACTCTACATTTCAGACAGGACTTACTCCCTTATCACAAGAGCCTGGCAACACTAACTGCTTGCGTGGGAGGAACTGACATCTTTCATTCAAATATTTCATGCTGAGGTTAGAAGCATTTATTAACCAAGACTTCAAAAAATTTTTCAAAGTTTTACACATTTCTAGATATGAAAGGGTAAAATGAAACAGTTTTGATCTCTGCTTCAGGAGCACACAGAAGGTAGAAGCAGGGAGAAGCTACCCAAGAAGAGCACAGAGACACAGCCTGTGCACACAAGGATGGCATTAGGAAAAATCAACAACCAGCTGGAGCTAAAACTGACAAGGGATGAAGGGCAACAAAGACAGGCTTTTGTATCAGCAGCAAAAGGAAGGCTAAGGAAGAAGTGCTCCCTCTGCTCAGTGGGACAGGGATCTAGTAATAAAATACACAGAAAACGCTGACAAACTCCATGTCTTTTTTGCCCCAGTTTTCACTGGTAAGGTCTGCCCTTCCAGCCTCCCAGACCCCTGACCGCAGTAGAAGAGTCTGCTGCAGTAAAGAATTACCTCCAAAAGAGGAAGACTGAGTTTAGAAGCACTTCAGGAAACTGGAAAAACACAAGTCCATGGGACCGGATAGGATGCATCTGGGAGTCCTGAGGGAGCCAATGCCTCTGAGAGGCCACGCTCTACTAGTTTTTGAAAGGGCATGAGATCGAGGGAGGTTCCTTATGAACATCACACCCAACTTCAAGAAGAAGGATGGAGGTAACTACAGATCAGCCAGCCTAACCTAAATCCATGAGAGGATTGAAAAGTAAATCCTTCTGGAAGCCATTCCTATGCCCAAGAGGGATAAGAAGGCGATCGGGAATGGCTAGCACAGATTTACAATAGGAAAACGATGCCTGATGAACACAATAGCTTACTGCAAGGAGATGATGGGCTTGGTAGATTATGGAAGAGCATTGAATACAGAAGGTCATCAACAACAGTCTCCCACAGTATCCTTACAGCCAAACTGGTGCGACAGGCACTGGGTAAGCGAGCAGTAAGGTGTTTGGGAAGCTGACTGGACTGCTGGGCTGAAATTACAGCAATCAGCAGTACTAAGTCCGGTAACAAGTGGTTACAGTCACGTCCCCTGGGGATTCACCACTGAAACCAGAACCACCTGATGTCCCTATTAATAACCTGCATGATGTAGGGGTATCCTCAGCGAGTTTGCCAATGACACCAAATTGGGCAAGGCAGTCAATGCTCTGGAGGGCAGGGGCTCCTACTCAGAGGGACCTGGACAAGATGGAGAAATGCACTGCCAGGAACCTCATGAAGTTCAACAAAGGCATGTACAAAGTCCTGTATCTGCGACAGAATAACCCCACGTGACAAGACAGGCTGGACACTAACCAGATAAAAAGCGACTTTTGCAGAAGAGTACCTGGAGATCCCAGCAGGGAAAAAGCTGAAGACGAGCCAGCAGCGTACCATTGCAGGAAAGGCCAAGCACACCCTGGGCTGTATTAGCAGAACCCTAGCCAGCAGGTCCAGGGAAGTGATCCGTCCCTCTACTCAGCACCTGTGAGACTGTGTTTGGAGTATTGTGTCCAGCTTTGGGCTCCCTGATCCAAGGCAGACGCTGACACACTGGAGCAAATCCACTGGAGGCCACCAGGCTGGCCAGATGGCAGGAGCACGTGATGTACAGTGCTGACAGAACTGAGTTTGCGCAGCCTGGAAAAATAAAAAGCTCAGAGGAATCCTTATTGCTGTCAACTATCTAATGGAAAGGTGCAGAAAATACAGAATGGGACTGTCCTGGACAGTGCACAGTGACAGGGTAAGAGGCAACAGATATAAGTTGGAAAGTAAATTCCAATTTAACTCAAAGGTGGGCGGGGAGGAGGAAGTCACTATGAGGGTAGTCAATCAGGGAAACAGGTTACCCAGAAAGGTGTTAAGGGCTGGAACAACCTTATCTAAATTGCTCTAGCTTTAATTTAAGCAGGGAGCTGGATTGCATAACCTCCAGAAGCCACTTCCAATGTAAATTATTCTATTTTATGAATTTCCTATTTCATCTGCCTATTATTCTATTTAATGAACTTCATCCAGCAATTTTTGCATCAAGTTTACTACTCCTTATCATATATTTTAAAATTTCAGTAGTCCAGTACATATAGTAAGTATGCACCCAATGTGGAACACAAAAATGTAAACATCTCTTATCTACTTGCCCTTAGAACTTCTTCCCTTTGTACCACTGTGCTTCCTCCATAACTAAGGAACATAAGTTTTCAGCATCAGAACAATTTAGCACTTTCAAGCTTACTTGATCTAAAAAAATCCCACACCTTCTCCAATATCCTGATTCGTGTTTCAGGGATGATGAGAGTAGAAAAGAAGAGGGCTATGACCCATCTCACTTGGTGGTAAAAACTAATTTTTCCTCTGTCTACTTAAAAACATTAGAAAGACCTTGATCCCTGCTTTCTTTCCAAAGAATAAGAAACATTCCACTAAAGAAACCATATAGAGACGTTTTCTACAAGGGTCTTACTCATTTTTCAGAGTAATCTATTTAACTAAGCAGGTTTTGGAAACCAGTTTACTTATTTATCTACTGTTTGCAGCCACACTCAGCAAAATAACTACTTTTTCAGCTTCACAAAGTGCCCTCTTGGAACATTTCCGGTATCAAAATTAAATAAACACCTTAAAAGCCACTGAGGTATTTTCTAATAATCTACACATTGGTTTTGCTTCATTTTAAAGTTAAGACTACAGAAAAAGGCGAAATGAATCAATTTCGAACTCTTTTCAAATATGTCAGGCTTTGCTTATGAACAAGGACTCTGTCAAAGAAGAAAGAATCCCTTCAGCAATCCAGGTTACAATAACGGCTCCTTTAACAGCTCCTTTAACCAATATAACAGAGTAAGATCGAGGATGGAACAAACTGCCAAAGGTATGAATTTCAAAAAACACATCTCATGAAAACATACTTAAAAACATTTTAATCGCCATTAAAAGGACACCTCTGTGAAGCTCACTGTTAATACCTGAAATGTGCATTTTAATTTTCACTTAGAAGGTCAAGATTAAAATTCATGGGGAGAAACTGAGAGCTGTTACAGGAAACATTAGTATAGTATAGCCAGTGGTCAAAAGAGAAAACAAACATTCAGCGTTGCACTTCCAACACGTTTTTGCATCCATTTGTTTAAGAGTGCTGCTGCTTTTGATACTAAGATCAAAAGTGCCAATATAACCTATCAGTCCATTGGATGCATGAAATGGGTATCATCCAACAACAAATCAATCTAGACTGGAAATCAGGTGGTGTGTAATTACTAAGGTCAATCAAGTTTGAAACAGCCTTCCAATTATAGCAGAGGTAATAACAATACACAACCAATTATTTTTAAATTAGAGCTGAATCAATTTACAAAAGCCCCCTATCTAAAAATGCCCAGATTGTTCCTTGAAACTAATGAATCAACAAGAAGTTTATAGAGAAGAAAGAAGATGCAAAGGAAAGACCAGGAGAAAACCACAGCTACTTCTGTGGACACATGCAAGGAAAATAGAGACATAGAGGTGGCTCTTAAAAAGCAGTAGTCCATTTAACATTGCTGAAAGGAAATTAAGAAGTCAAATGACACCATGGCTTCATAATCACTGTGAGGCAGTACCAATAGAAAAGTAAGTGCTCCTGCCACCCTTGCTATCATTTGCTACCTTCACAAGTAGCACAAGCCAATCAAAAACACAGGGTAGCTTCTTTCAGCAGTAGTGCCTTCTTATATTAACTTACCAACCATAAAACCATGACCCAGATAAGTGCATCACCCATCACAACTTACGTGACCACATCAGGACTGCAGTTATGCCCTTCTCCCTCCCTACCAACACACCACTTCCTCCTCTGGATCGAGACAATGTCGGTATGAACAGACAAATGAGAGGGTTCAGGAAGTTGTTCTAACCAAAAAGTAACTCAGGGAGGGGGGAAAAACAAACAAACAAACAAACAGTACTACTTTTTGACCTGATTAGTTCTCTTCTTAACTCAATTCCTGGCTGTGAAAGTCCCATTGATGACAGAAGGGAGTACACACCAAGAACTTGGTTTCCATAGAAAGCCACATTATGCCCAGCATCTTTTTGCATTCCCCTTAATAACATTACCAAATCTTAATCTATGAATCACTTTTTAAAGGACTGAATGCTATTTTTACCCAAGCAATACATTTCACTGTTACAATCTTAAAGAAAACACCGCAGAGTACTTCCAATAATGCTCCAATTCAGCTTCAATTTTTACAACACTGGAGTCAATTTGTGCTTGTAATTATATCTGCAGTATCTTCAAGTTCAAACTGACCTCTTAATTAGTATCATTAAGACCATAGAACACAAATAAACAAATACTGTTGGCTACAATTCTACTTAAAACCTAGACACAGGCATAACTTTCAGAACTAATCTTATACCCCCAGTAAATATTCATAAGATCTGGAGCATGAGTCAGTCTGATGGGCACTCGGGATTTTGGCCTAGATCACAGGGATTCAGTCAAATAAAGCCACAGTACCTTTCCTGAACTTAAAGAAATAAGGAAATATTGCCTGCAACATCATCAAAATCTCTTTGGATCTTTGGAGACAGAAAGGACAGCCGCCCTTCTTGGAAGTTACAGTTGAAAAGTCATGGATATGGTTGTGAGACTACAGCTTGACAGTGAAAAAGAAAAGCACTGCTTCCCCAAGCAAGCTATTTCTTACTCATTGCTGGATTTGTTTCTGTTTTAAAGAAGAGGTAGCACTTCAGTCTTTTTTTTCCCCCCTCTTACACAAAAGAATGGATGCATACATGCACACAGCTATGAAACGTGGCAAGTTATGATTTATTTACAACACTATCAAAACCAAGCAATCCTAACAACACAGCTTTGAAAGGGTGACAGCAAGAGCAAAGTACAGGCCACACTTCAGAAACTTAGAAATGAGTGGAACTGCCAAGTCCCCTTCATTCAGAGTGCCATACCCACTTCAGATGGTTTCTGCAGGTTCTGAAGTGCTCCATCTAAAGATAAGGATTTTTGTACCGGACCACAGCTAGGAAGAGGGGGCTTGGGGGGCACCAAAAAAAAAAAAAAAAAAAAGAAAAAAAAAAAGAAAAAAAAAGAGAGACAGAAGATAAAATTAAAAAAAAACCCCTGACCCACAAAAAAAAATAAAAACAAAACCGAAATGTGGATGAATCCAAGCCGCGTAGACGCACAGATTTAGGACAGTAGTTCGCTAGTTTTGGCTCTTGGGAAGTGACTTCACTTTTCCTAAGGAGGAGGAGGGAGGGAGGGAGATGAACACTTCCACAGCCCTCTCCCTTCCCTCAGCACGAAAACAACTTCAGTTTTTAAATCCCCCACTCTCCTCCAGCTCGGCTCCTCCGGGGCGGCATGGCCCCAGCGCCCAGCCGCGCGCAGGGCGCTGCCCCCCCCCCCCCCCCCCCCGAACACACGAAGCGGCACCATCCCCCGAACGGCCACGCACCTCGCGCCTCCTTCCTTCCCCCGCCGCCGGGAGAGGGGCTGGGGCCGGCGGCTCCCGGGGCCGCGCAGCCGGCGGCCGTGCCGGCACGGCCCGCCGATGGAGGAAGCCACCTCAGGTCACCGGGCACTGTCGCCCCGTGACACCGGGCGTGTGGCGGGCCGGCGCCTCCCCCCCCCCATCGCCGCCGCCCGTTCTCCTGTGGGAGCGACGACGCTTCCCGCCTCCGCCCCTCACGAGACCCCCACCCCGCCGAAGGAGGCCCGAGGTAGCGTCCCCCTCTCTCACCGCTAGCAGCCGAGCCGTCCTCCCCGCTCTGCCGCCGCCTCCAGCCCGTCCTCCGCCACCGCCTTCTCTGCGCAGGGGAACGAGAGGCCGGGCGAGAACGGCTCGGCGGGCCGCGCAGCCGCCTCAGGGCCGGGACAGCGCCGGCCACATTCCGGCGGCGGGCGGATGGCGGAGGAGCGGGCGGATGGCAGGGCGGGCGGGGGCGCGCGCGCGCCGCTCCCCTCCCTCCTCCTCCTCCTCGCGCTGACACGGCGCGAGCGCCGGCACCGAGGGCGGGCGGGGGGCGGGAGCGGTCGTTACCCGCCGCCGCCACGGCTCCCGCCGGCCCGTCCGTTTGTCCGGCTGCTCGGGCGAGGTAGCGGCCGCCGCCGGGTTGAGAGGGATCCGGTAGCGCAGAGGAAGTCGGTGTGCGAGCGGCGGCGGGCGCGAGCTGCCCGGAGTTAGGCCGCCACCGCCGGGACCGGCCCGTCCTGGGGCGGCCGGTTGGGCGTCGAGGCACGGAGTCGGTGTCCAGGCTCGGGGTGGGTTCGCGGGAGCGCCGGCCTCCTACGAAAAACGGTTCTCTTCGGCCCTTGGGAAACGAGCCAGCTCGCAGAAAGGCTGCCGCTGAAACGCGTCAAAATTCCTGAACACAACTGAAGAACTGTGGAAGTGACCTACAAATCACGGTACTATTTAAAAACAAAACACCTGTTTTTTTAAGTTTGCTTTTGTGCTCCAGTCTCACGCAGCAGTAGATTGTGTTTGCTTATCAAGAGTGCTTTTGTATCCTTAAACAAATATTTAATATTTAAATAGTAAATATATGTGTATGTGTAAATATCAGTATTGTTTATGTTTAAATAATGAAAGGCTCTCCCATTGATTTCTTTTCTTTTTTTTTTTGTCTTGTGTGTGAAACAAATTACATTTAAATTAACCACAAAATGTATACAGGTTGTCTCTATTCTTCAGCAAAACCTTAGGCAATAAATAAAGCCTTAAATAAAGTAACTGTTGTGTGAAAGACAGCAAGCTGTGTCCAGCCACCCTGGGACAGCCAGATTCTCAGTGTGGGCGCTGTTTCTACCTTGTTTTCTTGTCACTGGGAGGGGGATCTGGGAACGCTGTGCCCCTCAAGACAGCGGGTCTGCTCCCACAGCTGATGGCTAAATGAGGGGGTGCTGAAATGGGAGGAGGCCAGCTGCAGCACTTCTAGCCTCCCCTCCTGTCACTGCTACCTGCTGCAGGGAAGCTTTGGGGTAAAGGTTGAAGCACAATTACTTGCAGCAGCAATAACACAGAAGTCTGATTTTTGGAGATTTTTTTTTTAATTCACCTGAAGAGCATAGCTACTGAAAGCTGATACAGCCAAGTGTTTAACTCCCCTTAATGCATGCTGTAGGAAAAGAAAAGTAAATTCTGAATATGCAGACAGGCAGAGATGGTTTATTGCTTTTTGCATTGCTATGCTGTAACAAACCAGTGTCAAAGCTGGCAAGACAAGCAGACAAAGGAGAGCTTTTCCCAGAGAACAGAAAAGCAGGATTATTTGGCCAGTTGTATGGTACACCACAGTCCCTCACTTCACCACTGTTACTATTACATGTCTTTCCTAGTTGTCTGCAGCTGGTGTAAATGAAATAATCTTGAGATTATTTTTATCACACCACAGGGTTCAGATAAACCACAAAAGCAGGGAGAAAGAACAAAAATTAAGGGAGCGGAGGGGAACAATTTTATTGAATATTACAATGGAAGAATAATAAGCAAAAAAGTTCCCCTGACATTATACTCTGATGCTGCATGCTTATGTAAGGATACAAGTAACAAACAAGAGAAACTGAAAAGTCATAATAGTCAACCAAAATTACTAATAAATTATCATTACTGGTTATCGTTATGAAGATGTAGAGTTTGTTCAGGGAGCACAGGTAGGAGAAAAGGAACATAAGGTACAAAGCTAGTGAAAATATTTGGATAACGGCAAAAAGGAAAGGAAGAGAACAGCATCACAGCAAAGACACATTAGCAACTCGCAAACAAAAAAGATCTAAGTGTATGGTACTTGGAATAAAATCATCTCAAGCATCGGAACTGGCTAAGTACCTACTCAGAAGGGAATCTGGGAGACTATATGGGTGATAGTGGTTATGGGTTTGGAAGAGTTAATGACTCTTCAAAAGGGAAGGAAGGAAAATCAAACCAATGGACTTGTAGAAAGTACGTTTCAGTAAACTCACAGTTTGAATGCCGAACCCCACTGTGGCAAATCTAAGGAAAAGTACACTCTGAAAGTTTGCAATTTCCTATAGAATGAACATGAAGGACGCAAACAGACCACCACAATGGGAAAGCAAGCTAGCAAGAACAGAGCCTGGCTAAATCGAAGCCATCTCAATGGCTTTCACCTTTTGAAAAAAAGCAGAATCTAGGTTAAATTATTAAAACAGACAAAGTGATTGTTTTAGTAGGTTGAGAAAACGCAGAAAAGTTAACATACAAAATGAGCTAAAACTATAAAAGCGCTATAGAGCGTAACAACAAAAAGCTTGTGTGAAATATTATCAGGGAAGAACTGGCCTGTCCTCAGGTGGGTGAGGAAATCATTATCAAGTCACATGAGCCTCACATTTTTTTCTTTATTCTTCTCAAAAGTGTCAACTGTAATCAGATGGCTTACACGGTTAACATTAGCAATGTAAAAACAAATGATCAAGCTAAGCTAAGGAAAGAAACAGGATCTACTCAAGGAAGATGCTTCAAAAAGTCACATGCCAGGTAAGTTTCAGCCAACATATTTAAGGAAATGGCTAAGCAATCTCAAAGCTATTAGCAATTACCTTCAAGAACTCGGAAAAGATAGCTGAGGCTCCATGAGACCAGGAAAAAGGAAATGGTGCCTACCTTAAAAAATAAAGGAATGGGAATCAGAGGCCAGACAGCTTTATTTTGTATCAGGCAAAATACTGGAAGAAATTAATAAGCAAATTATTTGTAATGCCTTGGATGATAAGATCAATAATAATCAACAATAACATCTCAAAACCAAATCATCGAATCTTTACTTCAACGAGGCTCCTGACGCTGTATCATCTAATACTCTCATAAGAGCGATAGAGGAGCACTGGCTACACATAACTTACGTGAAATGGTTAGAAAATGGCACTCAGAAGTGGTGTCAAGTGATTCACCATCAAATAAGAATTCTTGTTTGTAGCTAGGGAGATTTCCAGACGCTTACATGTTGAGTCCTGAATTTCTGTGATGCAATAGGATAGAGAATATTTCTATCATATTTGTGGAGGATATTCTGTTCAGGTGAGAGCTGCGAGCGTTTTCAAAGATGTAATTAGAATTGAACAAATCATGACGAGCGGGAACAAAGATCTGTAGTAAATAGGATGTAATTCAGTAAGGCGAGAAACTATGACATATAGCTGGGAACAATTGACTGCAAAAATGTAAGCTGGAGACAAACTGGCTATGCAGTTACTTTACAGAAAGAAGTCTTGGTTCACAGCAGTTCACAAATAGAAAATGAGTCAACAGCAATTTAGTGTTGCAAAAAACGTGACTGAATTGTAGAGAAAGACTGTCAAATACAAGAGCAGTGAAATAATTCTTCCACTCCACTGAGCTCAAAAAGGCTTTTGGTGAAGAACACATCTCAGTTTTGGGCACCTCCTTTCAATTAGAGATCTCTGTGGAGAATGTGAAGGACTAGCGTAAGTCTGGACAAGTTGACCTTGAGTCATACTCAAGTATGCTGAAAGAGGTTCAGTTGGACATCTGCAAAGTCAAGGACATATGATTGTACAGCCTAGAAAAACATGACAATTTGACGTAAAGAAAGCAGTCTGTATGTATACAAGAGAAGTGCATACACATACCAACCCATGTGTTTGATAATGCAAATAATTTTTTTTCTGCATAATTAACTCTCAAGATAAAACACTTAATGAGACTTTCTTTTTTAGCATACTTAAATCCTCATATCCTTCACATCTTGTGAAGTGTAATAAAATTCCTGAAGATGTAGAACATCCATACAAAATTGAAAAAAAAAAAAAAAAAAAAATCACTTCTTTTAAGATCCACCAAGAAAAATCAATGCTAGGCCTCTCCCGCATTATCCACTACAGGGAGCTGAAGCATAATATTGCTGGACAGATGGTGATAAAGTTGCACACTTAATTGGAGCTACAAAGTCCACGTGTATTAATTTCCACAACCTGACCTCTACAGAGCTCACATATAAATATTTGTCTTGATAGAGGGAATTCCACTTAACCTTCTCAGAAGGATAATGTAAAGTCAAGGTTGTCCAGCCTGTGCCCTGAATGGTCATCTCCTGCAAGCAGTCCTGCTGCCACTGCCAGAGACCTGTCTGTATCGGAAACCAAGCAACTACTGGGTCTGTCTCGGGAGGTCTAAAAACAGGCTTGAGGAAGAATTCCTATTTAGGAAGTAATTAAGCCTACCTCCGTAAATAATAGGAATAAATTACATAGTTCAGAATAAAAGCACCAAATTTGGGGGCAGGAATACTGGAAAAATATATTTACACATTCATTTTAGAATATACTCCTGTGCAATTTGTGTGGATGGAATGGTCCCAGCAATTTTTTCTTTGTATCATTCTTTTTAAATCAGAATTCTCAAAATAAAAATGAAACTTCAGTGAGTGCTTCTAACTGATCCCTCTGTGGTCTTTTTTCCCCTGCAGCTTAGGCACTAGCATTATCCCAGGGACCCTGCCTCAGGTCTTCATAGTATGTCTGAGCACGTAACCTAACATATTGATCTTACTGGTAAAGTAAGCTTTAAAACCCAGAAAAGCTAGTGACTTCTTACAGCTTTAGAACTCAAAGCATTGGAAGGAATTACTTCGGAATAGCTCATACAGTGACTTTTCTCAAGCGAGGTTTGATACCGTTAAAATCATAGGGCTGATGCCCAACATGAAATGCCAGAGGTAAAATGGAGTCAAAGTCCCTTCAACAGGTAATTAATAAATACTTGAACTTTATGGGAAGCATTTCACTTTTTGAACAGTCGCTGAGACTTTTTGGATACAAACTGAGGAGAAGTTAAGTTCAAATGCACTAAACATGTTTAAATGTTTACATCTCAAATATTCTAATTAAACAGTGACACAGCGCTCATTAAACTCACTGTCCACGTAATCAAGAACAGAATATAGATAATCTATTTTATAATGTGGTTTTTAGTTTCCCATATTTGGTAGTTCAATAGTACAGACATGAGTTTACAAGTTATTTCTGACAGAACAAATCAATAAGAATCTGACAATGGTTGCAACTGAAGCAGTAGCTTGTTTTCAGTAGTATTAAGTGAGAGAAAACACACAGAAAATGTTGTTTCATGAAGGTTTTAAGATGAAAATGTGGCCTCTGTGTTAAGTTACAGCTAAAGACTGAATTTCCACATTCTTTCACCTTTAGCTGCCTTAAACCCCACTATTATTCTATTTTACAGAGAATAACTTGAGATCTACACTACTCACAGTCACTAAGAACTGAGATGGAATGGAATTCAGTCCTGGATTCCTAATGAACAACTATAAAGTATTTTGACATTTTAATGAGATGTGTATAAATACATAACCATACAAAGAAATTTTAATTAAAAGTGTGATCACGTCTACTGAGATTTAAAAAATTTTAAACATTCTTCTGTAGAAGTCAATTATTTGTTATTTTTACATATTAGTGCTGTATTTTAATGGGATTTGGTATGATGTTTTTGTATGTTGCAGATTTACAAATTTAGGGCTTAATTTCCTTGTCAGTTCTGCATGATTCATTTAGCAATGCAGTTACTCTTTAAAATATTAATACCTTATAAAATTAAGATATCACAATAACAGAAATATAAAGACCTATGAGAAATTACTGACTTGTGTAACTTTCCTAAAATATGCATCCAGAGAAGCAATAGAAAGGAATGAGATAGCTTGAATGATAAAGAGCACTATAACAATTTTTGTGAATAAGACACAATTCAGTACTTGAGAACCATTTGAAAACTACACCCAGAAGGACTCCTGTGGTCTACAAACGCATAACTATACAATGTAATTTTAATTACAAGTGCAAAATCTTTTCTGGTGAGACTCTAAGTGTTTAAAAAGAGCAGCCACCCTTTTGTAGCTACACACTTACTAGAGCTGTGATCTGTAGTTTGCAAGACACAGCTGAAGATATCTGCGTTACACCATCAACATGTAAAATTCTTTGCTACCTGTCAACGTCTTGTGCCTGTGTGATGAGAAACAATGGCCCTGTCTCTCACTAAGCTCAGCAGAAGACTCTTATAGCTGTTAGGTTCCTGACTGGAATAAGTTTTCCTTTCACTTTTAAATTTCTCATAATAAATCTAGTTATTTACTGTCTTTCAGCCTATTATAACTATGTATGACTACATATAAGACTGCAAGCATGCAAAGGCATTGTGCTGGTCCTTTCTGTACGTTGGGAAAGAGTGACTGGGCTGTTTGTGGCCTCCTTGGCCCTGTCCTGTAACATCTGAATGGAGTTGAGGCTTCAAATGGCATTGCTAAATTGGGGGGCTCAGCTCAGTAAATGGTCAGTAGAATTAAAGGAGCATCCCTTCTCCTTTTTGGGGTAGGAAATGGAACAGAATAGGTACCAAGGAAGCTGCTTCCTTCTGAGAAACATGCATTTGAGGATTTCATTAGTATTGAGCTCAGATTTGATTGAAGAATATGAGAGAACGGGACACTTTTATACTTTGAAGTATCTCAGGGTAGAATTTTTATATTAAATTGGGCTGGAAAAATTAGGTCATTTTTATGCAAAAGCTGATAAGGATTATACTGATCTTCTGTAGACCTGCTGTGTCACATAAGCTATCACTTCACTATATATGTAATATAAATTCACTTGACAAAATATGTTTTGCCAAAAATTACCAAACCATTAAACAGAGTGTGGGGAAGCTGGATCACTCTTCCTTACCTATTTTGCTAAACAGTTGTATGCATTATAAATAGTGAACGCACAACTTAATATGAGAGGTGATCACTCATATGCTGTAGCCAATTATGTATCAGTAAATTAATGTGGATTATAATCGCCCTTTCTTTGAGTTGCTGATTATAGCTCTCTATCAAAAAAATAAAGTGAAATCTTTTATAGGGTCAACAATTATTTTTTTTCCTGGTACTTACATACATTTCATGCTGCTGAATTAGAAGATCTTTATCTTGTTTTAACTGTAAGAAACAAAATTAGGTTAAGTGCAAAAATGTGTGACAGGAAATGCTACCATCCCATCACCAAGTGCTTTGATGTTCATATACATAAAATAAATATATCTATATATGTTTTATATATATATATATAGATATATCTATCTATATATCAGCCATACCCACAGAAGCACAATGTGCATTGCACACATTCTCTGATCTAGGTATCTAGAAGTGTTCTGTTGCTACTTCTGCACTCTTCTGCCTTTAAAGCCAAGCGTCCATAAATCCAAATGTGTTGA